>NC_141147.1:122695952-125095952 GCF_053477565.2 Lygodium microphyllum | reverse complement strand
ATGGCTGCCAATGATGACCAGAGCCATGTGAACAGGCTAGAAATGCAATAAATGACAGCACCTAATGCATGCATGTACAGAGACAAATGTTAGAGCTTCCATGTTTCCATCAAACTCTGCAAATATTAGAGCTTCCATGTTTTTGTCAAACTCTAACGAAGCTCACAGCCGGAATTGATAGCGAAAACACATGGACTGCTAATACACCCCCCTCCATTCCTAGGAGTGGTTGGTGGCGAAGAAGGCGCATGTTATGAAGCAAAGAAGGCAAGGGAAGGGCCTTCATGAAGATGTCCACTGCATTTCTTTCATAGGTCACTAGATGAGCTCCAACTCTCCATCTAAACTGCACTCTTGAATATGACAGTACTTTACTTCAATGTGCTTAGGGCTGGGCGGGTATGAAACACAAGGTGCTTTGCAATGCCAAGAGCACTTCGGTTGTTGAACCAAAGTAGAGTGGATCCCACTTGTGCAAAACCAATGTCAGCAAGCATGCAGCAAAGCTAAACTGCCTCCTGAGAGGAAAGCACACTACATGGTACTCCGCCTCTTGAGAGGAAAGCATATTTGCATGGTACTCCGCCTCCGTCAAAAAAAGAGCAATGGTAGGCTGCTTCTTGTTACTTCAAGCAATGGCATCAGATCCAAGGAAAAAAGCATTTCCAATGGTCGATTTGCAAAAGTCGATGTCATCTGCCTAGTTTAATCCAAACTAACCTGTAAGTGTGAACCCCTCTCCATACAAAATCCAGTGAGAATGGATACCCTGCAAGTATCTCAAGATACGGAGAGCAGCCTGCCAATGGGAAAGAAGAAGCTTCTTCATAAATGAAGAAAAAGGAGCCACCACATAAGAGATGTCTGGCTGGGTATTGATGAGCCATATCAAATATCAAACCAAACTACGGTAGCAGGATGCTGCCAACTCTGTGTGTCTATATATGTGTGTAAAGGTGGTTGGATTAGAAAAAAAAATTGTGCCACCTGGCATGTATGTATACCCCATGCTGCTACCTGCAATTAGCTCAGATCGAGGTCATCCAAACATTTCAGTACAGCTAATCACCTTTATCCAAAATGATTATCACCCATGTTGGTGCTTATTAAGGCTACTAACCCAAATCCTGAAAAACTGTCATGCATGCACATTTTAGATATTACCAGTAATCTAACATGGTTGCAAACATGCTTAACCAACAAAGTTGGCCTCACTATACAAACTAATAGGAGAATGGAAAGAAAAGTATTATATACATTTGCCTGAATACTTCAACAATAAAAACCACTAAACAGGACAGTAATGGAGATGCTCCTGCCAAAATAGTGGACTTGTGAGATGAAAGGTAGGAACTGCAGTCTAGGACCACCACTAGAGGCTACAAAATACATGCACTGAAATATAGTACAAACTTCATTTAAATTTCATCTAAGGTTTAGTTTATGCCTAAGAACCTCCATAACATCCCCAATATCTGCCTTGACCTCTATTGGTGGATTTGCATGTTCACATGTAAAATCTGCCAGCTCTTTCGAGTGGTAAGCAATTTTGGACTCTGTGAATTTCAACCCATGAGCAGTGCTAACTACTACAGTTCGATCAGTTGGCCCAATTACCCCTTCCTGGCGTAACTTGATCAGGGCTGAAAGTGCCACACCAGTATGGGGGCAAGTAAACATGCCCGTTTTATCTGCCAATGCACATGCATCCATGAGCTGTTCTTCAGTGGCCTCTTCAACTATCCCATCTGTATTTTTTAATGCATAGACAGCACGATTGATGGATACTGGGTCACCAATTTGAATTGCAGATGCAAAAGTTGCATTAGCTTTCACAGGTTGGTAGTTTTGCCACCCAGATTTGTAGTAAAGATATAATGGATTGGCATTAGCAGCCTGTGCGCATACCAGTCTAGGCATGCGGTCTGTCAAACCTAGTTCTTTGCACATATAGAACCCCTTGTAGAAGGCATAAATGTTTCCTAAATTACCACCAGGGACAATAACCCAATCAGGAACTTCCCAGTCAAACTGTTGGCAAATCTCAATGGCTGCAGTTTTCTGCCCTTCTAAACGCAAGCTGTTCAGAGAATTTGCAAGGTAAATGGGAAGTTCAGCTGTTATGTCTTTGATGAGGCGCATGCAACCGTCAAAGTCTGTGTCAAGGCTGAGAACTAAGGCACCATTGGCAATGGGTTGAACAAGCTGGGCAATTGAAATCTTATTTGCTGGTAGAAAGACTATGGACGGGATCCCAGCAGCCGCACAATACGCAGAAAGCGCAGCCGATGTATCCCCTGTTGAAGCACAGCCAACACCTACAATGGGCTTCCCCATCTTCCTCAGCCTGTTCACTTGACTCACAAGCACCGTCATACCAAGGTCCTTAAAGCTGCCTGTGTGGCTAATACCACAATGTTTGACCCACAGATCATTCATCTGAAGCATCTCTTTCCCAAATCTCTCGGCCCAAAAGAGATTTGAGTTCCCTTCGAATGCACTCACAATGTGATCGCTATCAATCTCAGGCAAAACCCACTCTTTTTTGCTCCACACACCTGATCCATAAGGCCATGTGGTTTTGCCAATGCGAGAATCAAACAGATCCCGCCAATACTTTCCGTCGAACTTCTTCAGGGCACCCATGTCATGCTGCACATCGAGGAGCTCCCCATCCTTGCTGCGGTAGACGATCTCATCCAGAGAATATTCCTCTGATGTCTGCTCATAAGGCAAGAAGGGCACATACTTGGCAGAGAAAGTCACGGGTGCGTGGGCGAGACCATTAAGCCGCCGCGCCTCATCCCTGATGCTCTCTGCCATGACATGGGTTGTGCTGGATGCCTCAGGGGAGGAATAGTGGGGGGGGCTAAAAGCCCTTATTTGGCTATGGAGTCTGGCGTCAGGGGACTGAGCTGAGCTGCCGAAAGAAGCCTGTGTTGAAGGGGAACATTTAGGGCAGCACGGAAGGCCATGCGTTTGCTTCTCAAGCATGGAGACTTTACTAATTGAGGAAGCTGGAATCGCCATGGATTCAAGCAGGGCAACAAGCAAAATCAAGCACAACGACAGTTTATGTGGAGGAAGGGGAAAACCTGATCCGGCGTCCGCTTCTCGTCCTCCTCCTCCATTGGATGGATCGCTCTAAAGCCTCTACTTATTAGATTGGTGGTTGGTAGTTTCTACCGTTTTTGCTGGTGTTGTAAAGGCCGGCGATGGATATCAAGCAAATGGAAAAGCACGTGTGCTGAATCTTAAAAGCTCCTTCAACCCCAAAAGCACATTCTCTCATAACGATGTTTACATACAACGTTTGACACACAATTATTAGGCCACACAAAAATGTTGTTATAAATGTCATCACCCTTAGATTGCCCCCTCCCACATCTTCTTTCTTTGGAAAATGAAGGAATACAACCCGCAGTCTTGCAAAGAACATTCCAACTTGTGGGTTGCTAGTCCAAGCTCCTACTTATATTATGAGGCCCCTTACAAACCAGATCCAAAATGGGTGCTCAATGTGTGTTCCTTTACACACACAAAATTTTGTGATTATATGCTTTGGAGGTCGAATGCTTCAGCAAATCTTAATAATACAGCTATAAAGGCTACTTACTTCTAACAACATGGGATTGGTGATTCAAGTCTCGTCAGATAAGGGCAGGCAAGGATGTGTTTTGGGTGGCGTCCAGTCCTTGATCGGGTTTTCGAGTGACCTATATAATCCGAACATCCTCGTTTTTGCCACACATCTAAGCGGGCATCTGCTTTTGCGAATGTTCGCTCTATGTGTAAGGGGCCTGATTTTTTTAGGCAAAGCTTTAAATACCATAGACACTGCACAAAGACCCTGAGAGAGTTTTCTATTTTTGTCATCAAAATGTGGAGCAAGTGCTCTTTAGAATTTGACACTCTCCATTTGTTGCATGCAATGTCTTTTCTTTGTATTACTTATGGGCCATTTTCATTGTATAAACAACATATTGACAAGCCTTGCGAGAGGCACGTCATTGTATACACAACATAATGACACCCCTTATGAGAGGCATTTCCCTCTTGCATGGATTAATCAAAGTTTGATTTGCAACGTGAAGCATAAACATGTAAAGGCAATTCCACATTATGAAGGTGGTGAATTAGGCCATCACCTTGGATTGGGCCTATCATTTGTTTTTTGAGCCAAAACAAGTTCATAAAGCATTGGCCTATATAGGTAGAAGCATTCTTGTTTATCCTTACTTTGCAAAACAAAAAAAACCCTTCATTCTATGAGCTTGGCAATTTCCTTCCTTATTAAAGCTTCTTTTCCAAAGTCGCTCATTCAGCATTACATACAAATGATAACAATGGCATTTGTTCTGTAAGATATGAATTTTTTATAGCTTCATAATGTTCTATAAGTTTGTATGTTACCTAGGTTTTCTCCATGCATGCACATGATAGCAATAGCATTAGTTCTACAATGTAAGGAAATTCCTAGCTTGAGCTTACTTTCTATAGCTTCATAATGTTCTATAAGACTATAAGTTTCCTAACAAAAGCCTAGTTTTCTACATCACCTATGAAACATTTTCGTTGGAGAAGAATGTGTAGCCCCATGGAAATTGAAATTAAGTGTGTGACTATAAGACTATGCAATGCAACAACCATTTAAGATTTTGCTTTTTTGAATGTTGAATTCTTAGTCCTTGAATAAGTTTTCAAATTTGGAACATATAACAAAGTCAACACCACACAATACTCAAAGGGTGGTGTACATGTTGGTAGCCTACATCACCTTACTACATCTTATTCATTTATTGAACATGCACACCGCGTGCAATTGAACTTAGAAGACAATAGAAAATGAATAGCATACATGATGTGTGATTGAATGAAAGAACCCCACCCCCATATATCAATGATGACACTTGTCTATGGTGCTTTATGAAAATGTCCCAAGACATGGGAATAAGGCTATTACAACTTCTTCTTACCCTATTATACACAGCAAAACATCCACAATCACATGTTAGCTTGAAAGGATTAAATAAAGCATGCCAAATTTACAAATCTTTTTCCATGGCAAAAAACTAAACACCTTAACAAAACAAGGAGAAAAGACAAACTCCAAATTATAGAATTTCTCTATAAATTGATACTATTGTTTCTTGCGCACTTCACACATAAAGAATGCTAGGCCTCTTCATAGCACCTGAACACTATCACGCGAAGCTGCTGCAAAGCAAGGGAAGCAAAGTTATTGTGCAATTTTATTTTCATGGCTCCTTCCACTTGCATTATCATGTAAAGCTACCAAGAAGCAGCATCACACTATCACCAAACCCTATAGCATATAGCATCACAAGGGAGGCAAAGTTGGCACCTTATTACACAATAACTTTATTTTTCTATATTTTGTCCCCTAATATTAGATTTGGGTGTGTTGAAATTCTTCCTCTTCTTTCCCTCTCTCTCTCCCCCTCCCTCCTTGTTCCTCTCTTTTCTTTTTCTTGTTCTTATTTTTGTCCTCTCTCTCTCTCTCTCTCTCTCTCTCTCTCTCTCTCTCTCTCTCTCTCTCTCATTTTTATGCACTATCTTTTTTCTCTTTTGCTTTCTTATCCTCTCTCTTATTTTTATGCTTTTTTTCTCTCTGTTTCTTATTCTCTTGTTCTCTCATATTTATGCTCCTTATTTTCTCTCTCTTTTTTGTAATGGAAAATTCTCTCTCCCTCCCTCTCTCTCTCATATATTTCTCTTCCTCTTATTTTTCCTCTTTCTCTCTCTTTTCTTTTGATGTTGTCAGAGAGAGAAGCAGGGAGAGAGAAAGAGGAGAGAGAAAGACTGCAGAGGAGAGATAATAAGAGTGAGGAGGAGAGAGAAAGACTAGAATTGGAGAGAGAAAGACAGGAAAGATGAAGAAGCCATGGAAGCTTAGAGCAAGAAGGGAGAGAAAGATTGTAAAATGTATTGATTTGTCAAAAGATGTGGAAAATTACAACTTCTCTCCTTATATACCAATGTCTATGTGACATGGCATATTATTAACATTCTAACTATTGCCAGCTTCTTACAATCCATCCCTTCCCAAAAGTTTTTGTCCTCAAAAACAAACCTAGAAAGAGCTAAAGAAGAGATGGATAGAACAGAGTACTACTCTGTTTTACAGCTTTACAAATGGGAAATGAATGAAGAATTATCATTACAAGGGCTGAATTTGAAGAACGGAAAGAGGACCCAACTATATACATGATTTGAAGAACTTCAGAAGCAAATGGAGCCATAGAATCTTCAACAAATAGTTCCAGAAGAAAGTAGACAGCTTGCTGAAATAACAGTCCCTGCTGGACCAAATCTGCCATAACTTTTGATAGAAGTGTCCAAATGAGATGTACCACATATCAAAACGAAGCTCTTGAAGAGTACTTTAAGCTCATGTAGATAGCTCAATTCTGAAAATGAAGTACAACAAAAACTGTTCTAAAACAGCGTGCTGTCCTGAACCAGTCTGCATCAATACTAGCTCCATAAGCAGTAGGCTTCAGCCCCACCAATGTATCCCTCAAGTATGGATACTCATCCAATATTGAATCGGTTCTCCAAGAAGCCTCTTCAGAGGGTAAACCTCTCCATTTAATCAAATATTCCACAATAGAACGTGATCGAAGCTTCTTTTCACGCTGACCTATGACAGCCTCTGGGATGTACTGAACAAGACCATCTTCATCAATAGGTGGCAGCTCATCAACTAAATCCACTGGATCACCATAATAGGGCTTAAGCTGACTAACATGGAAGATGTTATGAATCTTTGTAGAAGAGGGAAGCTCTAGTCTGTATGCCAAATCTCCAATCCGCTTAAGGATCCTGTAAGGGCCATAGAATCTGTGGGCAAGCTTATTACTGGATCCATCTTTCAATGTAGAGTACTTGGATTTGGGCACCTTCAACAAAACCAGCTCTCCTTCCTGGAACTCTAAAGGCCTCCTCTTCTCATCAGCATACATCTTCATCTGATCTTGAGCCTTCCTTAGATTCACCTTGCATTGCTGAAGAAGGGTCTACATTCTTTCCAACTCTTCCTTCCCATGAGGGTTGATCTTTTCATAAAAAATGACTGTGGGTAAGGGCACCTTGTAACCATACAAAGCCTCAAAGGGTGAAACTCCTATGCTCGCATGAGTGGAATTGTTATAAGCAAACTCAGCCAGGTGTAACCAAGAATCCCATGAGGTTTGGACATCATAGCAAAAATGGCGAAGATAAGTCTCCAACCATTTATTAACTCTCTCTGTCTGTCCATCAGTTTGGGGATGATAAGCCGTAGATGGAGCCAACTTAGTACCCATAGATGTAAATACCGCTTGCCAAAAGTTACTCATAAACTTTGAGTCCCTATCATGGACAATCACCTGCGGTAATCCATGTAATCTGAAAATATACTCCATAAACTGGTTGGCCACCTGAGAAGCAGTAAACTGAATTTTTGTTGGGATAAAATGAGCTGCTTTGGTGAGTCTGTCAACCACCACATAAATACTATTCCACCCCTTCTTGGTAGTAGGTAAGCCTGTGATAAAGTCCATAGTAATATGAGTCCATTTACCCGTAGGAATAGGCAATGGCTGCAACAAACCTCCTGGCTTATGGGTGCTATCCTTATTTTGCTGACAAGGCATACACTTCATAACGAAGTCCTTGACATCTTTCCACAATCCTTTCCAATAAAAGTTCTTGCTGATCCTGTCATAAGTCTTGAAAACTCCCAAATGTCCAGTTAAAGGGGAAGAATGTAACTCCTCCATAATTTTCCGCTTGAAAGAAGAAGTAGAGGGAATAACAATCTTGCCCTTCCACCAAATAAGACCATTTTTAAGCTGGTAATGTGAGTTTTCTTCCATAAGACCTTGCTGTAATTTCTGAAAGATTTGGCTGAATTCCTCATCTAAGAGATATGCCTCTTGTAGCTCTTCAATCCAATCACTATGTAATTCTATCATGACTGACACTTTGCATGCCCACATAGGAGAGAGAGAATCAGCCACTATGTTATCTTTGCCCCTTGTATGAGTGATGTCAAAGTCATAATTTTGTAATGTTGCTACCCATCGTCGTTGCTTTGGAGTGAGATTTGACTGAGTAAGGAAATACTTGAGTACCCGATGATCACTATGTACTCTGAATCGGCTGCCATATAAGTAATGGTGCCATTTCTTGATTGCATGCAGAATAGCCAACATTTCCTGGTCATAAACATTCATGGCCATCTCCTTATCAGTAAACTTACGGCTTTCAAATGCAATTACTCCATGCTCCTGAAGCAAAACAGCCCTAATGCCACGGCCACTAGCATCACACTGTATAGTAAACTCTTTAGAGAAATCCGGGCATACAAGAATAGGAGCAGAGGTAAGTAATTCCTTTAACTGGTTGAAGCTGCTATCTGCAAAAGCATCCCAAAAGAAAGCCTCTTTCTTCAACCTGTCAGTTAAAGGGGCTGCAATTGCCGCATAATGCTTTATAAATCTGCGATAGAATGAAGATAGACCAAGAAATCCTCTAAGAGAGGTAGTAGTAGTAGGCGTTGGCCAATCTTTTATGCATTGCACCTTCTTGGGATCAGCCTGTATTCATTTTTCACAGACTATATGTCCCAAATATTCCACTTCAGTCTGCATGAAAGAACACTTCTTCTCCTTAGCAAAAAGCCTATGATGTCTCAACACATCAAAAACCTTCCTCATATGCGACAAATGATCCTGTAAAGTCTTGCTATAGATCAAAATGTCGTCAAAGAACACTAAGACAAACTGAAAGAGGAAAGGTTGCAGAATCTTATTCATCAAGCTTTGAAAGGTAGCTGGAGCGTTTGTAAGGCCAAATGGCATCTCCAAGAAATGGTAGAGCCCACGATCAGTCCTAAAAGCAGTCTTGACCTCATCACCCTCTCTCATGCGAATCTGATGATACCCTGATCTCAAATCAATCTTCGTGAAGAATCGAGCCCCCTTAAGCTCATCAAGCAAATCATCTATCCTGGGTATAGGATACCTGTTCTTCACTGTTATCTTATTAAGATCCCTATAGTCAATACACATTCTGAAAGATCCATCTTTCTTTTTGACTAACAGGACTGGGGATGCATACGGTGAAGAACTTGGTTCAATGAATCCCATTTCAAGAAGCTCTTTGATTTGCTTGGCTCCTTCCTCTCGTTCACATTTTGATAGTCTATAAGGTGGCTTATTGATTGTCTTTGAGTTGGGTTCCAAATCAATAGGGTGATCCACCGCTCTCTTAGGAGGCAATGAAGTAGGTACTTCAAATAAATCTCTATACTCCTCAAGAAGAGCTGTCAAGGCTGGATGGTTTGCTGAATTATTGGGTTGATCCTGTGTTTCTTTGTTCAAATGCAATACAAATATCTGTGAGCGCTTTTTGTACTCTTTCTTGAGTTGTTGAATGGTGATAAGCTGAAAATCAGATCTACTAGGGATTCCCTGTAAACGGATGAGCTGTCCATTGGAGAAAAACTCCATATATAATTGTGAGAAATCCATAGTAATCCTGCCTAAGGTCATCAACCAATCACAACCAAGTACAATATCTATGGGCCCCATTTCCAAAGTGATCAGGTTTACTTTTGACTTCAAAATTTTCAGCCATCTGCAAAGAAACTTGTGGGAAAATCTGTGTGATGGTTTCCTCTTCACCATTAGCCACTTGTACTCGAATGGGCTGCTGTAAGTCGGTGGGAACACAATTCAACTTGTATATAATAGATTTATTGACAAAACTGTGAGTACTGCCACTATCTATCAAGATGAACACTGGCTTTCCACATATGCTTCCCTTCATACGAAGTGTATTAGGGCTCTTAGATCCCGTCCAAGCATCCATAGAGATAGAACAATTAGTGGCAGCAGGCAACTCATTACAAAATCCACCAGGATCAAATGGAATATCACCGCCTAGATCAAAAGGAAAAGAGTACTCCTGTCCACCATCATCCTCGAAATCTTCATTTTCAGCATTGATTGTGACTGCATTAACTTCATCTATGTCATTTTCAAAGTCCTCAAGAATTAGCATACTCTGAATCTTTGGCTTGGCATTTTTATATACACATTTTGAAGCATGGTCAGGAGTATACTTTTCTCCACACTTGAAGCATAAGCCTTTGTCCTTTCTTTCCTTGTAAAGATCCATGGGAATATTTTTGGAATTTGTATCGGCTGAAGTGGACTTAGGCTTATTGTCACCTTGCTTAAATTCAACCTTTGGACTGTTTGCTGTCCTGAAATTGCTTTGAAGCCTAGAAGCATTAAATAGAGGATAAGTTGGTATCCGTAAGCTCCCACTAGGCATATGATTGCTGCCATAATTGTTACCAACTTGCCCTTGCTTTAAAACAGTCCTTGGCTGTCCATAACTTGGCTGAAATGAAGACTCTTTCCTATACTTCCTTCCATAGCGCTCTACAAGCTCAATAGCCTTGAAAAGTGAAGTAGGATTCTGCGCCATAACATCAGCTGACAAGGATGGTTCTAAACCATACATAAACTTGTGTAACTTGGCCTCATCACTGATGTTTTCCACATACATGGTCAAGTTGAGGAATTGGTTTGTATATTCTCTTACACTTAGGCCCCTTTGTTCCAAACCATACCATCTTCGTTCTAACTTCTCTTTTTCAAGAGGTGAAACAAAGACTTCAACCATAAGTGCCTTGAAAGCTTCCCAATTCTCAATAAGTACATTCTCTTTTTTGATATACCTCCACCAAGTGTGGGCAAATCCTTCTAAGTGCAAGGAGGCAAAGCGTATCTTCATATCATCAGTTTTAGGAAATATGTCAAAATAGGACTCCATCTTAGAGGTCCATTCCTCTAATTCTGATGGTGAAGAAGACTGGCCATTGAATTTGGATAAAACAATTTTGTCCTTGAATTCTCTATCATGAAAGGGTTGCTATCCCAAAACTGGCTGATCAGGATTTCTAAGTACAGAACCCCCAAATTGAGACTGAAATCTACAAACAGGTGGCTGAGAATTACCATGTAATCTTCCTGTTGGTAAGGCACCCCTGGAATTCTGAGTATGCAGTCCAAAAGTTTGAGTATTGGCTCCATTCAAACTGCCCAAATAGTCATCATACCTTTGTGAAGCTTCTCCTACTTCATACTGACTATTTGGTATGCCTCTTCTTCCAATGATCCCATCTCCATAACCATTTTGGTTGGATGGCTGAAGTGGGACTGAAGGGTCACTATTTGAACAAGCCTTCTCATTGGCTTCTTTTGATCCCGTTTGCGACGGCATTAATTGAGAAAATTTTGCCATAAGTTGAGCATTGGATTCTACTAATTTATCAATGGAAGCCTTGGTTTGGGTAGTTGATTCCATCAACTTATCAACGGTAGACTTCGTTTGACCATGAGATAAAATCATTTGCTCCATTGTAGACTTCGTTTGACTAAATGATAAAATCATATGCTCCATTGCTGACAAAATAGCCTCATGACGTTCCTTATGTCTTAGTTTATGGGCACACAAAGTATCATTGAGTATACTAATTTCTCCTTGTTGTTGAGGCTCTTCAGGGTTCTCTTGAAGTGTGTTTTCCATCATGGAATCCCTGATTTGTTGTGCATAATCCTCCTGGACCTTATTTTTGCCTTTATGTCCTGCCATACTAGTGTAGTCCTGCAGTACCCCGTGTCAGTAAAACGGCTATAACTTTGGCTAGAAAACTCCGATTGCAAAACTTTTTTGCGCGAATCGAAGCTAACAATGCCCTCTTCGAGATGAGCTATATCACGCTATAACAGGTTTAGGACAGAAAATTCTGTAATTGAATTTCAGAGTCTGAACTGTCCAGTCCTGCACCCTGTTTAGACCTGTAAGCGCCCTGTTTTGACCCTGTAATGTAAGAGAGTAACCTCAAATGGCTACCAAACCCTGCAAAGGGGTATATAGGACCTGTGGGTACCCTGTAGTACCTGCACCTGTGCTTCAGTAATGAAGGGTGTACCTGTATCCACCTGTAAATGCCATGTGGGTGACCTGTAAATTCCCTGTTTTACCCTGTTTTAGTCCAGTAGGTACTTGAGTTGTTGGAAAGTCTTCAATCTTCAATCCTCCACTCGCTGTACCTGTGTGAGGGATAAAATGGCAGGACAGGCTCCCTACACGGGCTCCGAATCACCGGGAGGTGGGCAAAGTAGCAAACCACATTAAGCACCAGGAAGATATGATTTACATCCTGACCTCTCATCCGCCACCATCAGCCCATCTGGATACCCTCATTTGCTGCGTCTAAATTGTGAATATACGCAGTCCTTGTGTGTCAATCTGTGTTAGAGGACATTTCTCATGCAGGATGAAGGACTGACGGAGCAACACGCTGGACTAACTTGAAGGGAGGGATTGCCGCAAAACAGGAAGAAACACGCATCCCTTCAAAATAACCAGCCAACAAGATCAACACAGTTCCAGGAGTAATGCTAGGCCTGAGCTTTGTCTTCTTGATGGTGCACTTGTTCCGGAGAGGCTTCGGCACATCATCGGCAGGGTAGAACTTGGGAGGCTTCTCAGCGGAGGGCAGTGCGACGGCCTTCTTATCGTGGTGAGGGAAAGATCCGCCGTTTTTAGCTTTGATGGCCCAGAGGCCGCTCTTGTATCCTCAAAGTCCCTGAAAGCAAAACAAACACCTACCTTTTTTATTTCGAAGGTTCACTTCCCCTCCAAATTGTCCTTCTCCGACGTCCTGTTGTCCTCCTTCTTCCCCAAATTCTGCGCCCCCCATTTCCAAGCGCTACTGATCCCCCTCTATCATGAGCAATAGAAGGCTCCCTCATAAGCAGTGAAAAGCTCTATCTTGAGCAGTGGAAGGCTGGCCCTTTTCCATCGTTTTGCTTCGTTTTGATTTTTCGCACGATTGCTAGTCGGACTCTGTAAACTTCAGAAAGATGATAATTTCCAAATTTGCTCTTGATCCGACCGCATGAGGCGTAGCAGATGGCCCTTCTTGGATCTCATTAAAAGCTTCAGCGGGTCATGGCAAGAATCGGGGTCGGAGACGTGCAGCACGGAAGCGATATAGATGCTCCTTCAGCCTGTGCTCCCTTCTCTCTACGGCATGGATCGTCATCGTTCTTCTCAGTCTGATTTTCATTCACATTGTCAGATTTCAAGGTGTGCATTCAAGTAGTCTCTCTTGGTCCATGCCATGGTTGAAAGCAGTCAAGGCTGACAATAACACCCATTTAAAGAATCAGAATATTTCAGAGGCGTCTCACACTGGGCTTGACGATACCAATGCGGGACTGAGAAATAAGCTAGGTGGGCCACGCTGGTTCCTCAGTAACAAGTTCTGATTCTATCTCAGAAAGAGCCTTCTTTTTATAAACAAAGAAACTGCATCACTTCCACCATTTGCAGAAAATCTGCGAGGCACCCTGTGCAGAGATGCATTCACGACAAACTTCTTTGATTCTTTTCTCCTCAATTTGATGGACCTTCGCCCACTACCACCTGTGAGAAGATCCTTCCTGCCCTCTTCGTTGTTCCCCTCCAAATTCCTTGAGAGTCCTCGATCCCCTTTCTGAAAGCGTGTCCCCTTCTCCATATGCTCTGTTCTGCCTTTCCCCTTTGATTCTTTTCTCCCCCCCAATTAGCCTCGCTCCTTTTCTTCCCCTTGTCTATTTTCTTTCCTCCTTCATCTATTTTCCCTCTCTCTCCCGATTCAAAAAGCTCCTTCTTTTTCTAAAAAAGCTTCCTTCCCACAATAGCCCCATGTCATCTTAAAGGCCAGAAAAAGCACACAGAAACCGCAGAGGAAGTGTTCACTAGAACAAAAACAATAGCGCTGCAATACTGGTCCACTTCACTTTTGGGAATGAATGTTTAAAAACAACTAGTGAAGTCTGCAGGCAAAGCCTCGTAGTCTCCATTTTCAAGACCTGCTTCACAAGGTGCACACCAAGTCTTTTCTTCCTTAACCACCCTCTTTTCAAGTGTCTCCTTCTTCCATAAAGAGATTCCATTGAAGAATGTTTTCAATGAATTCCCAGTGAAAAGCACTAAGAGCAGAATAGTGACTATCCAATTTGGAAATATCACATTGAAGACCACCCCAATGATTTAGAAAGAACTGTAGAAGACTTTTGATCAAATCACATCACTAGTGTCAGCATTGGAACAAAGATCCCACCTCCACCATACTGCCCACGCAAAACAAAATACAAACACAACAACTAAATATGTACAAAGTAACAAATCTCATGCACAACTTTTGGGTGGTTTACACGCCTCAAATGCGCAGCAATACGACATCGTGTGTGCGCGCGCGCGCATATTGCATAAGAGTTTGTCAAAGAGGGGAGGGAGGGAGGGAGAGAGGGTAAGGTTGCATGTTATTAGAGAGAGAGAAAGTGAGAGCGTAATGGACTTTTCAAAATTCAAATAAGTCTGGAATGTACTGTAGCTTTGGGAGGTTTCTTGGAAGTTTGGGGCCTCCAAAGATATGAGCTCAACAATCTAGCTCTTGATAATCGTTGATACATCTTGAGTTCAAGAGAATCTACAAAAGGTCTTGATTTTTATATCTTAACAAAACACAAAGTTTCATATGCATGTGAAATATCCATCACATTAGCATATATATATTGATTTTCCTTTGCACTTTTCCAAATATAGGTCTTGGAGCAACGTTAAGCCTCAAATGTCTAAGTATTAAGCTATTATATCATTTCAATATCCCTCCTCTTTTTGTTTACTGAGGAAGAGGACATAATAAGAAGAAGCTTTACACCAACATGTAATGGTAAGTTTGATTACCATTGAAAATTTTCTATATGATAAAAGAGATGGCTCTATGTCACAAAGATGGCATGTCTTGCATTCCTAGATAATAACATCAAAGACCAAAATACCAAATCAAGAGACAAAAAATGGATAAAGATTAAAGTATATAGTTTACAAGTGACAATAGAGAATTAAAGTTTTCTTGTACACATCCTATGAAATCTCCAAGAGATAGTTTGCAAAATATTCTCTTCAATAAATAGTTGGCACAAGTTTGGTTCTTTTCTAAGAGGCAATTTTTAACCATCTTAGTTAAAATAGCCGGCAATGGAATTTCATTCAAATTCAAGGAGAAGAACTACTTATTTCCAAAGCTTGTCCTTGTTTTGATTGGTAAGAAAAAGGGACTTCCAAATGACAACTTCTATCTCTACATATATTGTGCCATATAGGCAAGCAAAAAATGCAAAAGATCCATGGTGGAAAATCACATGGCAATGTTGAACCTATTTGTTCACTCTGAAGATGAAAATAGATATCACATCAGCGCCTTCTAATTTGTGGTTGGAAATAGAACTTAAAGAGTGTTTTGGAGATAATGAGAATCGTGTGCTTTGAGGATGTAGGAAAATGAGGGTGCTTAGAAAGAAATCATGAGGTTCATGAAGAACACTAGAATTCATATGTGTTCCATGAGCCTTAGGGGTTGTAGTTTGTTGCTTTTCATCAAGCTTTGCAACCTTAAGCTGCAATTTACATATCCCTTTTATCTACTCATCCATAACATCATCCTTTACAAGAGGTATAGCTGTAGGCACATGCTCTTTCACTACAAGCTCTATTGCCTTACTAGAGGCTATAGGCATAACCCCAACATATGCAATCTAAACCTGCTTTGTTGCCTCTTAATAAGAACAAAAATAACATATTTTATATTTTGTCAATCGGTTTGCAACCACAATGGGAACTGAGAGAGGGCATGGGACAAAGTTGTTACCAATCAAATCAATGCATTAAATCGCAAAGTTCTACTTTTTGGACACTTGGCTGCCATTAAACAAACCACTCAAATCTCATCAATCTTTTCATGCTTTAAAATTTTTGGATTTTTACTTGGATTAGCATGTCAAATTGATGTCGTAAATGTTTTGTGGCTCTAGTGAACCAAGTCTAGCATCCAAGGTTTGGTGGGAATAGGTTCTAAAATGCATAAAGCTTTGTCATAATGAAAGGTATATACAAGCCTACTTGAAGTTGCCTTTGAACCATGTGCAAGTGAAATGTAATTGCATGGGTCAACTAGATGAAAGTTCAAGACATGTGGTTGTGGTGCATGCATTGCAAACCTAGAATTTGGGAGACTTGACAAGGTTGATTAAGTGCCACTAGATTTAGTGCAACTTGTGTTAACTTACTCCCCTTGACCGCCATGTGATAGTGAAATGGAGGAAAATGACGAATATTTCCAAAACATTCATCTCCACCAGGACTTCCCCATTTGGTGCACTAATAGGAAGTAAGTGGTCATCCTAGTCGTTGACCCTCATCGATTTACTTCTGCATGGCTATGAGTGTGTCCCAAACTCCTTACACAAAAATTTGGTCCATGACCTTTGCATGGAGATGCTCTTAGGGTCCCTCTAGCGTTAACATATTTCTTTAGAAAGCTTCCAAAAATGCACTTTATTCTTGAACTTTCCTAGTTATTCAAATCTTCCCACAATTTTTTTTCATATGTTAGTGTAGAACTTTTAGACTAGTTTGTTTCATAAGCTAAGACATAGTGCCATACTTTTGAAATGCATAAATATATTCCTATTGTTAGATTATGAAATATCTACCCAAATTCCTTAGTTGTGAGATTGCCCATTATAGTGAGATACTTTTGAAATGCACAATTATATTCCTATTGTTAGATTGTGGCATAAATATATTCCTACTATTAGATTATGACATATCTACCCAAATTCCTTCTTCATGAGATTCTCCATCATGTGTATGATGTGGAAAATGCATAAACCTAAACAACATTATTGCTTGTGCTAATGAGATGGTCCACATACATATAGGTACTCAAATTTGTTGAAGTGAAATGCTATTGAGGGTACTAAATCAATGAAAGGTCATTCATGTAATGTAAGAAGAGCTTGCACTTTTAAGCTACAATTTTACTATCTAGCTCAACATTTCACGATAGACCATAAAAGAGTGTATTAGATATAGAATAAGCTAACATGCATTGTTTCTTTATCCTACATCACAAGGCTTTTATCATATGTCTCCTCAATCCTTTTTTTTTTTCCAAGAAAACCAACTTTAGTCATTCTAATCAACCAACAATGGTGATTTGTGTGCTCCAACTTAGACTAATGCCCAATGATTGTGCAATTCTTTACATTTACTCATCAATCTAAAAATTACTACTCACATGGCATTATAATGTTATTTTTTGGTTCATTGTGGATTTGAAATAGGAAAATAAGATAAACTCTTCAAAATACCTTAGTTTATTGATCAAATTGCATGTCATGCATTTATGATAACAATAAAAAGACCTTTCTAGAGTTTATAACTATCTTGAGCAAGAACTCATAGTTTTTATGCTTAATACTTTAGGGAAAATGTATGAGGAACATTATAGCAACATATATTCTTGATTATGTTCTCAAATCCATAAACTTTTGTCAAGTTTTTGTCACACAAGAAAATGCATACTATTTATCATTACATTTAGCTTTTAATTGTAGTGCCCAAAACCATTACTAAATGTTGCTAAACTTGTAATTTTTGCGTCTTAGCTATAGGCACCAAAAATTGCAAAAAGCTCAAATCCCTTTTCTTTAGCTTTGTAACTCATGAGTTGATAGGCCATAAAGATCATTAATATTGGAAGTAGGAGTCTACATTGTGCATGCATCTTAACTCATATTGATTTTTTGTATATGTGAAAACTCGAAATCCTTTTTTTAAAGCTTTGCAACTCATGATTTTAATAGCTCCACAAGGAGAATTATTATTAGTCCACATTCTCTTTTAATTTATTAATTTATCAACTTAGTTAGCCTTTGAGGAAAGGAATATGCTTTATTAGCTTTAAGGTTTTGCACATACTACAAGGCTTAAAATTAGCACATACAACAACTTAGATTGGGATCTCTCTCTCCACCCCCCTCTCTCCCCCCCACACACACTCTCTCTCCTCACTCCCCAATATATCCGCACTTGTACACACCCTCATATTCATGTTGTCCCTTGGTGCTCTTCCCTCCCTTGCTAACTTTCTAGCATTGGTCCCCTCTACCGCTCTCTTTATCTTAAATTGTTTTCCCCTTTGCAACCATTGCTATTTGTGTTGTTAATTTACTGCACGTATCCCTATACGCATAAGTATATTCATTAGAAAGTGTCGCTATTTACAATGCTTTTAGCGATGATAGGGCTAATTTTTTTAATGAATATTTGCGTCACTTTGAACGTCGATATGTGGCATGTATCTTGTAGTGTGTTATAGTACATTCATATTAGTATTTTATTATATTGTAGACTAAGTTTTTTTGTATGAAAGAAGAATATAGAACAAAAATAAGATCTTAGCTCTACTTCTCTATGTACTTAAGCCTCTATTGTGTATGTGTGCTCTTGGTTGCTTCACATAGACTCTATTGTGTATGTATGCTAGTGGTTGCTTCACCTCTTTGTGATTATGTGGTGGTATGATGTTGTAGGTTACTGGTGATTATGATGTCTTAGAGAATTTTGTTTAGGAGGTGACCATCATGTGGGGAGAGCTCTAAATGGTTCATCATGAAGCAAGGGAGACCTCTCCCAAGGGTGGTGGGTCCAATGTTGCTTGGTGGTGACCTTTATGTGTAGTGAACCTCGCATAGGTCACCATTGAGTGAGAGAGCCCCATCCCACAGTGTGGAGTTCCCTTGTACTAGTCCTCTTGGCTAAATATGCATACAAGAAAACAAGAGGTTAGAGCACTCATCATGTGACCACACCTGCAAATAACACAATGCTAAACTCTACATGAAGTTATACCTTTAAATATCCCTTGTTTATAGAAATATGTATGAAAGCACGTTTGAAGGATTTTTTGTAGCTTTCACCTTGGGTGATAGGACCACACCATAATATCTATTCTATGTCTCAAAGAGATGAGCATTTACTCTACATTAGGCCTCTCCACATAGTACAAGTCATTGGTCATGCACACTATCACAATTTACATTTTTTGGCAATGTAAAATCTAACTGTGTTGGTGGTCCTATGTAGCTCTTCAAGAGTACACAATTGACATCAAATATTAATAGCCATTTTCCCTAAGTGATCACATCCTTTGGCATCACTATTGTTGGTGATTTCTCATCTAGATGCTAAGGATTATTTACTACAGTGCCAAAATAAAAAATGAGCCGAGGAAGATCGAGACATTGAAGACATAACATGCATTAGAATATAGAGCAACTCACAACCAAAGTCTCACGTAGTGCCAAGTGTGGTTATAACAAAGTTTCATCTTAGTACTAGATAGTAGCCCTTTGTTATAAAACACAATATAACTCTAATACTATAGTCTAAAATTGAATGTCTATTCCAAGTTCAAGAAAATTGCACAAGACGAAAAGGAAACCATTGCATATTCAAACATAGAAGGTGATGGAAGGAGACAAAAAACCCATATGCATTACATCAAGAATAGCATGATCAAGTATAAAGAGTTATTGCAGTGGCTACAATTTGCAAGCATGGGGCTTGTTATAATGACCATGGAGACGCTTCTTCCCTACCGCATAAGAGAGTTCTGATAACGTGCAATCACTTGGAGATTTTGTTGCTACACTATCTGTCTCCTATGGATCCATATCTACCTTGGAATCTCCTCCAATATCACCATCTATGCTATCAACTATGCCCTCTATTGTCCCTTTGTCCATACCTACTCCCTTAGCAATCTCCCTAACCTTGTAGCCTCATCCACTAGCTTGCTAGCACTATCAAGAACCATACCCTCCTTGGTGTCTTTCCCCTTCTTCTTGTCACCCTCCCTGCTACACCCTTCTTCCCTAGTAGCCCCTTCCCCACTTTTGGTATCAACAGCATCTAGGTCCCCTTCAACCCCAATGATATGCAACACTACCTCATCAATTGAAGAGGTTTTCTTAGCCTTGGTTTGCTCCACATTTGGCACTTCATCTCTCATGTTCTTATGTTTAGTAGTACAAACTCTCGGGTTCAGGCCTCGTAGGACATCACTCACCTTCTCCATATTGTATGAATCTGCTAAAGAAACTCTTCCAAAAGCTGCCCATAAACTTGGAGTCTCTATCGAAAACAATCATCATGGGTAATACCATGCAATTTTAAAACCCACTCTATAAATTGCTCTCCACTTGTTTGGTTGAATATTGGGCTTTAGTTGGAAGAAAGTGAGTAGATTTTGTAAGTTGGCCAACAAAACAAAGATACCATTCCAACCATGTTTAATAGACCTGGTAGTAAATTTTACTAGTCCTAGCTAGTCATGTTTCACATTATCTATAGTCTTTCAACCTTCGATGACCTCAACCATAGGTTGCTCATCTACATACTAACCATAAGTAAATCCAAATGCATGAGCAAACCAAATCAACATTGTGATCGACATGTAAAATAACCGTATGGATAACCATGCCAACTTACTATTCAGAATGCAGTGCATAGTGATCCATGCTTTTGCATTTGAATGGTGCACCCTTCTTTCACACAAAATCCACTGCTATGTAGAATTGCATTGAAGCAAAGGCATGCTATTGATGTTGGCACTTGAGCATGAAGCTACCCACAATATGTGCTACTTCGAGTGACTCCCTGCATGTAGCACAAATACCAACCACACGGATTGGTCTACAATATGTGTCCCAAGAAAGAGAATGAATCTCTTTCCCTTCTTCACATTAGTGATTATCTGGTTGACAAAGTCCATGTGGACCAATCCTTCCTTGCAAAAGGCTCTAGTTTCTCATACTATGATTGCCAATTGAAATAAATAAAGAGGATTAAACTTATTTTAAAAAAACATCATAGAAATCGACTACCAAACATCATGAAAAAAGTATTCAACCTGTGACATGAAAATGGTCTACTACCAAACATCATTCAAATAGAACCAAACTAGCTACCAACACAAGTACCAAAACTTTCAATCATAATACTAGTACCAACCACATTACCAAAAAAAACTAGAGGATGATATACTAAATGTACCAAAGAGCACCAAATTTCCACCAAAAGATACCAATAATAGCAAGAGGTAGCACCAAAAAGAACCTTAGTATCAAAAATAGCATGCGGAAGTAGCAAAAAACACTAAAGGTACCAAAGAGTATTAGAAAACACTTAGTACCAAAGGTACCAAATGTACCAAATTCTACCAAATGTTTCAAGTATCAAAGAGCTTAAAATGTATCAAAAAGTACAAGAACCATCAAAATATACCAAAAGGAGCTAGATATAGTAGCAAAAATATTTTTAGTAATGAAAATAGCTAGAGAGAGTACCAAGAAGCTACATATGGTACTCAAAGGTTTTCAAAAGTACCAAATGTATCAAAAACTACAAAATAAACCAAATTAACCAAAGATTCAAAACCCACCTTATAATCCCAAAGTACTAAAAAGTACCAAATGCACCTTATAGTTTCAAATATACTAAATGTACTAGATTTACCTAATGTACCAAAGAGCAGTAAATGCATCAAACATAGCTAGATCAACCAAATACTTTAAGAATGCTTTCCAAAGCTAGTGATTAGTAGCCTCTCATAAGGGTTTTTGAGAAACAATAGTACTAAAGACAAACCGAGACAAAGCTACTACGAATAGTAGTGGTGCCAAGGGACATCCTTGGCATCCTAACTTCATTAGCTTGAAACTCGTTGAGATAGTGCCATTGATTGAGACACATGTTGAGGCATTGGAGAAGAGTGCTCTTACCATTTTGCAAAAAGTTGCCCCAAACCCCATCATTTGGAGGGATCCTAGTAAAAATGACCAAGAGAGCCCATCATAAGCTTTTTTGAAATCCATGTTCACAAGGATGAAGTGCTTACCTTATTGTCAATGGTCTCCAATCTACAAGCTTTTCTCACCTCCTAAACACAATTCTCACCTCACCAAACACGAGGATCGTGACCATGCAATATGAGGGACCTCCAACATTGAGATGGGGCTCTCTCACTTGGTCAATATGGTGCCCTCCACCATTGGGAGGGCGTCTCTTGCTTTGTGGTGACCCATTGTGAATTTACACCATACGAGGGTCACAACCAAGTGATTTGGGGGTCCTTGACCCTAGGGATTGAAAACAGACAACCATTTTCAACAAAATCTTAGGAATCGAAATAGTGAGATCATGCAAAAATTTTGCTTTGATGTTACCATTGATTAGAATTAGTGTATGCACAAGTATGCATGGGAAGATTTCACCAGATGTGCTAGTACTAAGAGCATATGATTTGGTAGATTGCATGAAGTCCTAACTAAATTTTAAAAAATGCATAAAGAAAAAGTAAATCCCAAATAAATCCATAAAACAACCACACAACTAATAGCTAGAATTAGCCACAAAGTAGCATACATTCAAAGCAAAAAACTTGAGTGCCTTGCATAATATAATTTGGGCACATGCAAAGTAATACCATGGAAGCTCACCTCTAGGGTTTGTCGAGGACTTATCTTCATCACCAAACAAAACATAAATTCTTTTTTATTACTCCATGGAGAAGCTATCCTTGCTTGCACCAATGTTATGGGTTCACGTTTTCCTTTGGTGGCAGACCACATTATCTTGTTGATCATGCAAGTAGATTATTTTCCATCCTTACCCTTTGCCATTAGGGGTTTATTAGGGTAAATTCAACCCCCTTCCTTGATGGAGTCCTCATAGCACAATGGGCAGACATGCAACAAGGTGCAAAGCACCAATATAAGAGTTCAAGGGCATAACAAAGAGGCCTAGGGGCTGTGTTGAAAGCTTAATTGTTGGAGTAGGCATGTGCTATATTTGGGGTAGAGAGCTTTTGTCTGTAACCTGCCCTCCCATCAATTGGATCTCCCTCAAAGCACCAAGATTCATTTGTAGAATAGGATGTTTCACAATAGTTTAAACTCAACTAAACTCCATCCATACCCGACCATAATGACACCATACATGTACATTGCGGCTTTACATCATTTGGGCTAGTGCGACAAGCTCAAAATTCTTTACAATTTTAACTTTTCTTATCTAGGGGGAATGCCCTCCAAAATCCAAATTCAGAATTAATGGAAGCTCCAACCAAGCATAAAAAATAGGTCATTTTTCTTGTACCACCAAACTTGCACCCACCAATGTGCAAAATATATATATTTTCCTTGGATTGAGATTTTCTTTTCAATGGTGTATTTTATAAATTACACTGCACTTTCTCTCTTCTCATTTTCTTACAAGGCCAAAAAGTGATCTCAAATCTCCTATTTGCTCCTTCTCCTTTACTTTAGCCTCCAGAACCAACCTCTCTCCATGGTGCTACTCCGGTATCATGTCATGAATTGTGTGATGGGGGGGGGGGGGACTTGATCGAGCTCCTATGCCAAACACACACAATACATGTAAGGAGAAGCTTACTCAAGAATATGAGAAGAGAGATGGATGCTACAAATTTTTCTTGTTGGTTTTTTCTATTTTCTTTCTCACACAATATAATATACACAAAGTATAGATATGATGCAACATAAAGAAAAGTAGCCTACTAAGTGAAACAATGCATAATTGACTAAACTAATGCTATAACTATGCTAGCTATAGGTAGATGCAACTGGTCAAATACAATACGTGATGAGTCAGTAGTGACATATGAGAATCATAATGATCATTGATATGCGAAGTGTAGCTATGTAGATCCATTTGGCTAGGTAGTTCATCATCAATGTTTGCACAAGTTGACCTTACCATCTCAATAGGGTCATTGGTGTGAATCTCGACAAGCAAACTTTTTTGAATTGTGGGATAACAATTTGATAACTTTTGTAATTCCCATTAGATAAGGGTAATACATTTTAACAAAAGTGTTTGAATTAAATCAATAAAGATTGTAAGTCACTTTTATGTTTTTAAAATCATGAGGTAATACACAATAGATTATCATGTGAGTTTTAAGATTAAAAATAGCATTCAACCTATTTATCTTTATCAAGTTTCATTATCCCATTTTACCACTTCAAAGTGCCTATAACTTACTCTTGACTTTGTGACATTCAGTCTAACAAATAATGGTACTATACCCTCTAAGATTTGTGCTAGACCACTAAAAAGTGGTTTTCCACCACTAAAATATGGCATTGAACCAATGAAAAGTGGTTTTGCAGAACTAAAAAGTGGTTCAAAAGTGATACAATGATATAGCATACCCTCTGAATTGTAAGTCAAGTTTGTGTTTTTAAAATCATGAGATCATACATAATAGTTTGGTATGAGAGTTTTTAAGATTAAAAACATAATTTAACTTGTTTGTCTTAATCAAGTTTTATTGTCTTGTTTTACCACTTCAAAGTGATGCATCATCACATTAAAACCATGCATAATAGTGGGCTGCATCTTTCTAAAACTTACTCTCAACTTTAAAGCCTAAAACTTACTCTTAACTTTACAACATTCAGTTTAGTATATAATGGTGTAGCACCATTGAAGGTTTGTACTAGACGACTAAGAAGTGGTTCTAGGTACTAAAAAGTAATTTTATACCACTAAAAAGTGATAAAAAGTAGTATAGTGATAGAGCCTTTTAGTGATGTAGTATAACCTATAATTAATGTTGCACCAGTTATAAGTGGTGCTACATCACTTCATAGTGGTAAAAAATATTAACTACTTTTAAAGTGCTATCACACCACTCAAAAGCGGTGCATAACCATCCAAAAGTAATTTTAAACATTTAAAGCTCCAAAGGTTAAATAACATGGACAATGTAGAAACAGATAAATAGTTAAAATGCATATAAATTCACAGAGTGGATTGCTCTTTTATACTACAAGGAGTCTAGTACTAATATCCATTGGCACAACCATTGCAAGAGCATGCGCGTGAAGTAGTAAGGGTTTTACCCTCATCCAAGGGATTAAATTGGGAGGGGTGATATAATACTATACCAATCATTACACATGTTTTTATACCTACAATCTTCAAGTAGCAATGTGAAATTAGTGTTATATTAAGGGAACTTGCTCCTAACCTAAAAAAGATACTTAAAAAACAACAGCTTATCTGTAATCTCTTTCAAAGTATAAAAAATGGTCTACTTTTTTTTTTCACTTATTAGATTGCTAATAGGAGAAAATATCCGAAAAGTAATAAGCCCTTTTATTGAAAACATCTAGCCAACATGACTTCATGATGAACTCAATGTTGTACACATAATACGAGCTCAAGATCATCACATTTGCAATTTTCCTCAGAACCTATAAAATATCATGAACATCTTGCCTATGATAAATCCAAATCTTCTTTGTCAATCTTGTAAATTCAATGCATGATGAAATCAAAGGTCATGGATTTGTAATTATCCCTACTTGTTCAAATTTTCTTTAAAAATCTCTTTTGATAATAGCCCATTAAGATAAAAAATTATAAGTTTGTAACAATGCGAATGTTTCCTATGGCGAGGTGGATGCACTGCAACTCATAATCAACGTTGCAACGAGTTTTCTTTTTGAAGGTTCGCCCTAGTAGTGACTCTGTGCCTGCATCTTTGGTGTCTGCCAACATGTAGAAGATCATTGGTACATTCTCAGACTTGATAGAAACGGCGGCCTTGAACTTGCCGAGAAGAAGTGCATATGAGCGGCCCCCATGTGGGCTTAATTTGGCATTAGTGGGTTGTAATGGTGGTTTGCCAAGTTGGGTCCAATGATCATGAGTCAAGACATTGAAGTCTGCTCCCTTGTCGATCAAGGCATTGAAGGCGCATGTTCACTTGGCAGTGACCGTGATGTGCAGGTACGCGGGCTCTACGGCTTCCTCGTCCTCCTCATTGACTTCAGTGATTGTGGCTACCCGCACTTTGAGAGGCGGTTCCAACATTGGTGGCTCATGCAAAGGATGCGTGGGAGGACAGTACTTCTTGATATGACTGCCATTGAAGAAGCCTATTCCCTCATCATCTAGAGTCTCGAGCTTGTTGTTGCCCATTCGGCTGATTGCACGAACTTTGAAAGGTCCAAGACCCCTAAACTTCATTTTTTGCTTATGCCCCTTAACTGAGTATAGGAGCACTAAGTTGCCCCGTTCGAAGTCACGTTGTTTGACATGCTTGTCAAACCAGCTCTTGCGTCGTGCCTTCTCACATATAAGCATATGAATGGCTAGAAGGTGAGTCTTCGAGAGGCATTCGAGTTCAACTAGGCATTGCGTCCATGGCTCCTTTCCTTCCCATCGTTCCTGAAGTGCGATTCTCAGGCTAGGCATGAAGAATTCTACAAGGATAATTGCTTCGGTTCCGTAGGTCAACGTAAAGGGGGTCTGGCCACCGACAGCCATTTTATAAGCTGTGTGGTAAGCCCACAAGGCTGCCATTAGCTTGTTATCCTAGTTGCTGCGCGAGGCAAAGACTACCTCGGTTAAGACGTTGACAATAATCTTATTCGTGGATTTTTCCTGGCCGTTTGCTTGAGGGTAGTATGGAGAGGATTTCCAATGGATAATTAGGAAGGTGGATAGGAGGTGTGCTATCACTTCATTGATGAAGTGTGTGCCCTGGTCACTGACTAGTTCGATGAGGCAGCCAAATTGTGAGATCACCTGCTCCCACAAGAACTTGGCAGTCGTTCGAGCATCATTCTTTCGTGTTGCTCCCGCCTCTACCCATTTCGTTAGGTAGTCTGTGGCCACAATGATATATTTGGCTTGCGAATATTGTGCAACGGGGCTGATGGGTCCTATGAAGTTGATTCCCCATTTTTCGAAGGGTTGTCATGCAATGATTGGGGTCAACTCCATTTGATCCTTGCGGATCGGGACCTTTGTCTGCTGCTGCTGACACTTGTCACAATGCTTAACAAATCGTGCTTCTCCTGTGGGGATGCATGACATATGGTTAGCCATGTAGTGTTGTTTTTCCTTCCGTACAACCACGGAGAAGTTAAACTCCAAAAGCAAAAGGAGCCACCGAGCTATGTGTCCTATAGCGCAAGGTTTATTCACTAGATATAGCAAGTCTTGATGCTCCACAAAAAAGGTATCCAAGTGTCCATCTCTACCCTCACAGCTTCCATTCTGTTGCCTAGGAAGATCAAGCAGTTACCCCAATCTTCGATAACTCTGGCATTGCGTATCTAGGGTCGGCCTAACAGGATATCGTAGTCCATCCCCTTCATGATATAAAGTCGATAGAGAACTGGACACCTGCGATTTTCACTGGCCAGTTTTTAAGTACCTCGAATGGCTTCACTCTCATGCCGTTTGCTAATGTGACATTAAATCGAGCGGTCTCGACATGTGGGTTTCCCCAAGTCTGAAGTACTGGGTTTTCCCAAGTCTGAAGTACTGCGTGGCTCAGCACACTAACCCCAGCTCCCGTGTCTACGATCCCCTTTCTCGTTGTGTCGCCTAAGGCTAGGACATGCAATACTCATGCATCTCGGTGCCTTCCCAGAAAGCATTAACGTGCAAGGATTTTGGCACAAAGTGCAGCGTTAGACTTGGTATTTGTGTTTCTGCATCATGGTCTGCAGATAAGCAGCTTGTTCTCATGACCCCTCAACCCAATTCTTGAGGTCTTGCCATAGGGTGGGATGTTGCTTAAGCAGGTCTTCCAGGCTTAACGTCATAGGGGTGGTCACTAGCGTGGCAAGGAGGCTGTTGGCTGCTCATCTCTCTCCTAAATCGGATTGTCCTGGCCAATGGCCGTGACTGATTTGCGGGCCTGCAGCATCAAGGCTTGGCCTAAGTGGTGCTGCTTGTGGTGCGGTCATATCTCTTGACTTTGGTTGAGGGGGTGAGACTGGCGTGCTTATGCTGGGGAGATCATCGATCTCATCCTCTAGGATGGGCTCAGTGTCCCTTAGGTGCTCTTGGGCCTCTTTCACCCAGTCCTTCACTTTCTCTATGGCCTCGAGTTGGCGCTTCGGATGTGGGCATTCCCCTACCTTGGCACTTCCCTTTTCGGCCATCTTGGGGACTGAAGTTTTTGCCTCTGCACCCCTGACCTTCTTTCCAACAGGCAGAGTTGTAGCACTCTTAGTTTTCAGTGCAATCTTAGCTTCCGACCTCTTCTTTCTCCGCTTGTGGCTCTTTTTCCCTATCGAGGCTGCATTGAGGTTGCTAGGTCCTGGTAGTGATATGCTGGCCTGCTTCATCTGGGCCCGGGTCATGACCCGCAATGGGATAGGTGTGGCCTCTCCATCGAGGTTCTCGATACCAAACGGCCCCAATGGGATAGATGATATGTTGGCTGAACTTGAAGAAGGTTTTTGCTTTGGGCAATTGATGAAGAGATGGGTGATTCTGCACTCAATGCACCTTAGGTTAGCTTTGTCTTTGTTCTGCTGCTCCCTCTCAGGGCAATGTGATGAGACATGCCCTGGGTGACCACAAGTCCAATAGATGATTGGATCTTGTGTCTGCCCTCCTAGGCCTCTACCTCATCCTCTCCCTAACGCCATCACCGGTACTAGTCGATAGTCCATAAGGACTGTGTTGCCCTCGTCGTCATGAGAGACATAAGGGTATAAGTAAGTCTCTTCCTCATTTGGCTATTCCACATAGTGGACTGGAGCGTCACTCGGTGGATGGGTCACGCAGGGACCATGCGGTCTAGGTATGCTTGTAGGGTTTATGTCCATCCTAGGAACAGCTAGCTTAATGTCGTTAGGCGCAGGAAGGGCTAATGGGGCTCCCCTTCCGAAGAGTGGCTGCTGCGGCCTATTTGCTAAGTAAGGCTGGCCGTATGGTTGTGAGTACGAAAGCCTTTTCGGCAATCTGCAATGTGCGACGTCATGACTGAACCTACTGTAGTTAGTGTAAGGTCTCGACCTAGGGTCTTGACACTCGGTTGGCAAGTGGTTTCCGCCACAATACACGCATTGGATATGTGGGCGCGTTGGTCGTCTCAACATGTCTTGCAGCTTGGCTATCTCCATCTTGACATCAGTCAAGTCTTGGTTTGTCTTAGTGGCTTTCCCTTTATCTTGGGATGATGGGGCTGGTCGTTCACTAGAGGCTGACGCTCTCTCTAAACTTCGCGAGTTGGTTTCTTCTGAGAGTTGGAGCTCCTGGAGCTCTTTCAGTTAATCGTAAACTCTGATGGCTTCCTCAAAAACCCTAGCTAGTGCATCTCACTGCAAGCTCGAGTTGCCTGTCAAAGCCTTATATAGTTCCTCATTTCGAATTCCGCTGATGAATACAGTTGAAACTACTCTTTCAATCGGTCATTCGCCCATAGGGATTCTCTTGAAGAGACTCCTCACGTGGGTTACGTAATCGTGAATGTCCTCCTTCTCTTTTTGCTTGACATTCATCAGTCGTACTAGCAGATTGTCGAAGTATCCAGGCTCGGCAAATCTCTTAATGAAGAGATTCTTGAGGCCATTGAAATTGGCTCGCTCTGTGGCATGTAAGCTTATATACCAAGTCCTACCCTTGTTACCTAAGCAGAGCCCAAACGCTTGAGAGTGCTGAGTCAGGTCAGTGAGGCCATTGGCTTTGCAGACTTGCTCGAACTGCTCTACAAAGCTGTATGGATTGTTGTGGGGTTGGTACTTGTTGAGCTGCTTTGCGACTATTGGGATTTTAGACTGGCTCTTAGAGCCTTCGGTTGCTCCTAATCCTGCCAGCAGTGATGTCGCCAATGCTGTGGCACTTTGCTTTGCTGCTTTGCGACTATTGGGATTTTAGACTGGCTCTTAGAGCCTTGAGTTTCTCCTAATCTTGCTAGCAGTGATGTCGCCAATGCTGCGGTGTTGTCTAGTAGTCGCTTCATGAGAAGCTCGCTCAGCGTTAAGTCTCCTTCTAGGGCCCTCTCGTGATCCGTTCGGTTTCTACCGGCTAAGTTCAGCACCCGCTACGCCTCATGCAACTTCGTGCTTTGCCTTTGGCTCCTAGCCTGCTGGTCTCTATTGTATTCGACTATGCTTTGCAATGCCTTGTGCGCTAGCTTTCTCTCTTCTTCTAAGTTTGCGATGATAGCATCTGCTGTCCGGCTACGGTGCTCATACTAGGCATGCGCATCGTAGCTACTGACCAGCTGGCTGAATGGCCTCTGGGAAGACGCCTAAGTCGAGTTCCTTGTTAGACCTGTGGTCTGAGCTTTCTTCTGCCATAGTTGAGTTCTCGTGCTCCACCAAGCTATCGATCAGGTTGAGTAGGTTGGTCAAATCCACTTTGTTGGTGCCACTTGCTTGGTCCTACTTTGCGTGTTGATGGTTTCTCCACGTCTTTGGGTTCTCTCCTATTAGTGGGTTCCTTGAGCGGTTTATCTGAGTGAGTTCCTTGACTTATTAAATATAGTCTTCAATTTATCTCCACTAAGTGTGCGTGTTCTTTCTAGTGCACTTGTGCTCAATCAGGCTTTCAGTTTTCCTTAAGTGTACTTCAACTGCGGAAATTCAAGGTGAGTGTGGCAAATAATCTCTAAGTGTCTTATGCACTCTCGCTTTGTCTTGGGCCTGATAGGCTTTGTCGATCAATTCTCTGGCTGTCTTGACGGGGTTTAGAGTTTTTCTGTTACGTTGCCTTGCTCGGTCTTGGGTCCAATCAGGGTTTTATAGCTTAGCGGGTTGCCCCTAGGTCTCTAGGTCTCGCGATCGTCTACTCAAGCTGCTAAGCGGCTATGCCTTATGATTTTGTCTATTCCGTGTGCCAGAATCAAGTTCTGAGCGTTAGGAGGACCTACGACAGTTTCCGCTGTTGAGCCATATTCGGGTCAGGTCAAACTTCTGAAAGTTTGAGACAAATTCACACTCGGCCCAACTGGTCCGAATTGCAGGGGCCGAGTAGGTGACTCGGACGTGCTGAATCACACTGGTCCGAAGACCAAACTTTTCGCGGGATGAGGGCCAAGTGCCGTCACTCGGACGGGCCGAGTTAGGTTTTGGGCCGAGACAGGTCTTGGGCCGAGGACCGAATTAGGTCTTGGGCTGAGGGCCGAATTGGGTCTTGGGCCGAGGGCCGAATTAGGTGTTGGCTGAGGGCCGAACTGGTAAATGGGGCCGAATGGACTTTGGGCCAAGAGTCGATTAGGGTTTCGGGGCCGAGGGCCGAGTCCCACACTCGGCCCAAAAACGACTGCTCGAACGAGCCGAACGCGGTGCGACGAATGCTGCGCGACGATGATTTCGATCAAATCTCACAATTTAGATAATAACTCCAAGCACAAACTTCTAGATCCTAACTAAGGTGCCAAGGGAAGTGATTGGTATACTTGAGGTGAGCGGTAGGCTCTCCGATGACGAGATCGAATCGAATCTTTGCGGGGTCTCTCTCTCTCTCTCTCTCTCTCTCTCACTGCAATGGTTGCAAATGAGCTCTCCCTTGGCCTCTTCGCTCTTAAAACCCCCCTCCTGGGTAAGGTTTTGATGCTCCCAATCACTCGCTTGCCAACATTAAGCATTTCTTGCATGATTTATGCCTTGTTTTGCCCTGTTTTGCAATGGTAAACCTTACCCTTTCCCAATTCGATTTCCTAATCCTATCCTATGCTAAATGCAACAAGAATCAAAAGCAACAAACTGAAATGATTTCTCCATGTTTTCCAATCATCAAACAAATAAAATAACCCAAAATACTTACTTGTTTCGAAGATCAAAACACCCAAACTTCCTACCTATCTCAAGCTCCGTTTCGAGGATGAATCCCTTACTTCGATGCTCGATATGAGGCACGCAAGTGCTCAAGCTTGAATCCGTTTGTCTCGGCAACGAAACTAAAATGTGGGAGCTTTCACTCAATCGCCAAGACCCACGGACCGCTTATTGTTTCAAGCATTCCAAGTGAGCTCTAATGGCTCTCTCTCACCTAGCCGATGCGCCGTCGATCCTACAAGTGTAATGAGCTTACCTTGATACCGATATGAGTTGCATTCTCTCTCGCACACACCGGTAGCTCCACGATCCTAGATGCTAGCTCAAGCATCCTCAAGCCTCCTCCATCTCCAAGCTCCATCCACCATAGTTGCGTGCATAAGAGAAGAGAAGAGAAGATGAGATGGTGAAGACCTTCACCCTCTTGATCCCTCACTCCCACACACTCACTCTCTCACACTCTCACACTCCCTCTCTCAAGAGCACACACAAGCAAGGATAAGAGAAGAAGAGAAGAAGAAGAAGAGAGCTCTTGTTAGCCACACATTAAAGAATGAGCTTCCATTCACTTTTTAAACTTTATATACAAGCCCTAAAATCCCATGGGCACCCATCCCTGTTTTTTACATGACCGGCCATTGTGGCAAGGCCCTTTCTCTATTTCCCTCTTCTAGCCTTATGCCTCTAGCCTACACCTGTCTAATACTTTACAATTGGCACAGGAGGGAGCCTAGAGCTCTTTTACATGAGCTTTTGGAATTATGCTTTTGGCCCCACCTTAGCTTTAGAGGCCGCCTGCATGTCTTTGCTCTTTTTTCATCCTCTTCCCGATTTTTCATTCATTTTTCCACCTTCTTGACTTGGGGTTAACACCTTGGTGCGAGGCTTGAGCATAGGGCCAAGCTGTGCATCCAAACATCCCTCTAAGATAGAGTTAGAACTATCTTGCACTTAGGGCCATGTTGGAGTGCATGGGTAAGATCCAACTAGAGAAATCTCTATGACAATGTTGGAACCAACTTGTCCTTAGGGCCATGATGAGAGAGTAAAGAGAGCAGAATTATATCGGTGTCCTCTAAAGCTCTCTTGACCTTAGTGGTAGGCTTAAGCCCACAACTAAGCTTTGAACTAGAAATTTCAAGTTATTTTCAAGAACTCACATATCTTGACTATTGAGCATTCCTTGTGGATCATGTAGTGTAAATGGCCAAGGACAACTTGAGATGAATGTATACTAACAACTTGAGATAAAGTGTGGAAACTATCTTTCACTAGTTCGAAGCTTGAGTGTAGAGCAAAGCTCTAGACCTAAAGAGACCTCCAAAATAGACTAGAAACTATTATCCCCTCAAGGGCTTGATGAGAGAGTAGAACTACATTCATGTTCTCAGTACTGCAGTCAAGGACACGATGACACAATGGAACTATGTTGGTGCTCTAAATGGTTATAGGCTTGCCCTCAAGGCCTTGATGAGAGAGTAGAACTATCTTGATGAGAGGATAGAGCTATATTGGTGTTATTAGTGCCAAGCTTGCAATCAAGGCCCTAATGATATAAAGGACCTATATTGGTGCTATCAATGGTGACACACTTGCCCTGAGGGTCATGATGAGAGAGTAGAACTATATTGGTATTCTCTAAACTATCTTGCCCTTAGTGCTAGGCTTGAGCATAAGGCCAAGCTATGCATCCAAAGAGTTATCTAAGATAGAGTTGAACTTAGGGCCATACTTGATGCATGGGCAAGATCCCAACCTAAGAGAGCTCGAAGATACTATTGGAACTATCTTTTCCTTAGGGCCGTGGATGAGAGTATATAGTTATGATAATGTAGAGTTATGACTTAATGTCAAGCAATATGACTATTCCTTGTGGATCATTTACTGCAAATGACCAAGGAAAACCACCAAAATAGGGTATACTAACAACTTGAGATAGAGTGGGGACTACCTTGGCCCAATGATGCCAAGCTTGAGCATAGGGCCAAGCTCTCAACCCAAAGAGATCTCCAAGGTAGACTACGAACTATCTTGCCATCACAATCTCCAATGTAGAATATGAATTATCTTGTTGTCATGGCCCTCATGAGAGAGTGGAACTATGTTAATTGTCTTAGTGCCAAGCTTGCACTCAAGGGCTTGATGAGAGAGTGGAACTATATTGGTGCTCTCTATGGTGATAGGCTTACCTTCATGGCCTATACAAGAGATTGAAACTATATTGATATTCTCTAAACTATCTTGCCCTCATTGTCAAGCTTGAAGGGGTGTATCCAAAGAACTTTCTAAGATAGATTTGGAACTATCTTGCAGTTAGGACCATGTTGGAGTGCATGGGCAAGATCTAACTAGAGAGATCTCCAAGACAGTGTTGGAACTATCTTGCCCTTAGGGCCTTGATGAGAGAGAAGAGTTATGAGAGAGCCCAATTATATTGGTGATCTCTAAAGCTCACTTGATCTTAGTTGTAGGCTTGAGTGTAGGGCCAAGCTTTGAAGTGGACTTAATGTCAACAAAAGCAAGATGACTTTTGAGCACTCATTGTGGATCCTATACTATAAATGATCAAGGAGAAATTGATATAAGTGTATACTAAAAACTTAAGATAGAGTGGGAACTATCTTTCCACATTGTAAGGTTTGAGCAAATGAACAAGCTATAGATACAAAGAGGCCTCCAATATAGACTAGAAACTATCTTGCCCTAAGGGCTTTGATGATAGAGTATAAATATATTGGTGTTCTCAGTAGCACGCTTGCAATCAAGACCATGATGGGAGAAAGGAAAAATATTAGTGCTCTTAGTGGTGATAGGCTTACCCTCAAGACCTGATGAGAGAGTAGAACTATCTTGATGAGATAGGCTTGTAGTCAAGGTCATAATGAAAGAAAGGAACTATATTGGTGCTCTAAGTGGTGGCAAGCTTGCCATCATGGCCTTGATGAGAGAATAGAACTATCCTAATGAGAGTAGAACTATATTGGTATTCTCTAAACTAGCTTGATCTCGATGATGCTAGGCTCGAGTGTAGGGCCCAGCTATGCATCCAAAGAGCTCTCTAAGATAGAATTGGAACTATCTTGCACTTAGTGCCATACTTGAATTTGTGGGAAGTTCCCCAAGATAGTGTTGGAACTATCTTGCCCTCAAGGCCCTAATAAGAGAGCAGAGTTATGAGAGTGTACAGTAAGAATTAATCTCAAGCAAGATGACTATTGGGTACACCTTGTGGATCATGTAAGTACTAGAAATGGCCAATGACAACTTCCAACATAGTGTATATTAGCACCTTGAGATAGAGTGGAAACTATCTTGTCTTAGTTCCAAGATTGAGCTTAAGGCCAAGCTGTAGAACCAAAGATGTCTCCAAGATAGACTGGGAATTATCTTCCCATTAGGGTCTCCAATGTAGAATACAAACTATCTTGCAGTCATGGACCTAATGAGAGAGTAGATCTTCATTTTTTGGTGCTCTTAGTGCCAAGATTCCCCTCAAAGTCCTGATGAGGGAGTAGAACTATATTGGTTCTCTCAGTGGTGATAGGCTTGCCCTCAAGAACGGGATGAGAGACTATAAATATATTGGTATACTCTAAACTATCTTGCCCTTGGTGCGAGCCTTGAATGTAGGGCCAAGATGTGCATCCAAGGATCTCCAATACAGTGTTGGAACTATCTTGTCCTTAAGGCCCTAATGAGAGAGTAGAGTTATGGGAAAGCAGAATTATTTCTATGTTCTCTAAATCTCTCTTAACTATGGTGGTAGGCTTAACGACCAAGCTCTGAACTAGAAAGTGTGAGTTCTTTATAAGTACTCATGTCTCTTGATTTTGTATCTTCATACAAGAGATCATAAATCCATGATTAAAGAATCTTAAGAAAGATCATGATTGAGTACTCCTTGTGGATCATGTATGATAAATGACCAAGGATAACTTGAGATGAGTGTATACTAACAACTTGAGATAGAGTGGGAACTATCTTTCCCTAGTGCTAGACTTGAGTACAAAGCTAGGCTTTGGACCCAACGAGGCCTCCAATATAGACTAGGAACTATCATACCCTTAGGGCCTTGGTAAGAGAGTAGAACTATATTTGTGTTCTTAGTACCAAGCTTATAGTCAATGCCCTAATTAAAGAAATGAACTATATTGGTGCTCTCAATGGTGATAGGCTTGCCCTCAAGATCTTGATGAGAGAGTAGAACTATATTTGTGTTCTTAGTGCCAAGGTTATAGTCAAGGCCTTGATGAGAGAAAGGGACAATATTGATGCTCTCAATGGTGATAGGCTTGCCCTCAGGGCCTTAATGAGAGAGTAGACCTATATTGGTATTCTCTAAACTAGCTTTCCCTTAGTGCTTGCTAGGCTTGAACATAAGGCCAAGTTGGTCATCCAAAGAGCTCTCTAAGATAGAGTTGGAACTATCTCGCACATAGGGCCATGCTTGAGCACGTGTGTAGGATCCAACTAGAGATATATTGCCTTTTAGGTATTGCATGCATTTAAGGCAAGCTCCCTAATGTTGAAAAGTAAAAGATATATGCAATGGCTTTTATAGCTTGAAGCCAAGCATTTACAAATGCACCAAAACATATATCAATGAAGTACAATGAATGTGTACATAGCACAAAGATTTTGGATAAAGTAAATGATTTATCGATGATGAAGATCCCCAATCCTTTACCCTTTTTGGTGACGAAATCAGATGCTACCACTCCTTGTGGATCATGCATAGTAAATGACCAAGGACAACTTGAGATAAGTGCATAATAACAACTTAAGATAAAGTGGGAGCTGTATTTGTGCAGTGGGAAACTTGAGCACATGGTCAAGTTGTGGACTCAAAGAGGCCTCCAATATAGACTAGAAACTATATTGCCCTTAGGGCCTTAATGAGAGAGTGGAACTATATTTATGTTCTCAATACCAAGCTTGCAGTCATCAAGGCCCTGATGGGGGAGAAAGGAAATATATTGGTGCTCTCAATGGTAATAGGATTTCCCTCAAGGCCTTGATGCGAGAGTAAAACTATTTTGATGTTTCCAATTCCAAGCTTGCAATCAAGGTTGTGATGAGAGAAATGAACTATATTGGCGATTGCTTGCCCTCATGGCCTTGATGATAGAGTAGAACTATCCTTATGAGAGAGTATAACTATATTGGCATTCCCTAAACTATCTTGTTCTAAGTGTACCACTCTTAAGTGTAGAACCAAGTTGTGCATCCAAAGAGCTTTCTACGATAGAATTGGAACTATCTTGCACTTAGGACCGTGCTTGAGCATGTGGGCAAGATCCAACCAGAGAGATCTCCAAGAGAGTGTTGGAACTATCTTGCCCTCAAGGCCTTGATGATCTAACATACTAGAGTTATGAGAGTGTAGAGTAAGAATTAATCTCAAGCAAGATGATTATTGAGTAGTCCTTGTGGATCATGAACTACAAATGACCAAGAACAACTTCCAACATAATGTATACTAACACCCTGATATAAAGTACATAGAGACATAAGAACACATACTTTAGCACTAATAATTAGAGAATGAGAGGTAGAACACAGAGAACATACCGAGATTAGAATAGGAACACAATGAATGATGGCACCAACTATTATATTTGGAATGAGAATCCATCATACGTAGGTCGTGAACATTATAGATGATCCAAAAAACAAGAATGACACCAGTTTACTTCATCACGTCACATTTTTACAATTGCCTATAAACTGCACTTCCTGAGGTATACAGCTTCATGAGGCATTTAAGGGATGCTCCACATATAGAACTAATATGACTAAGGTAAAATCATGCTAAGGGAATAATACATGAAGTGTGAAACCATGGCTAACACCTGGCATAGCCTGGTGGATGGCTGACACAGCCATGACTCGAACCCTTGCATGATTCATGGTGTCAAATGCCTTATCCAAAAAACTGACATACCTAGTGAGGAAAATTATGTCTTACTCACAACCTTGCATCATGAAGTAAGACATAAAGAGAAACGATAAGGAGAGCCTCTCTAGTAAAATACTTACAGCCCTTCGATATAGTTGCATAATCCCCCCAAAAGGTAGTCACAAAACATAAAGGCATATATAGTAAGTATGATAGAAAAAAAAAGAAACAAAGTCTGACAGTGGTACAAAAGAGTGTCTCATGAGCTATGAGGCTCATGAGCATCATGAGAGCTAGTGATAGACTGCTCATGTGCAAGTTGCTCATGAGACACAAGAGACAAAACATCCATATCATGAATCTTATCCACTATAAGCTCCTTGATCTACACCTATTTATGAATATCATGCAATACATCATTTATATCAGCCTTGACAACAACCATTTCCACAATTCTATGATACTCAAGCTACATCCCATCAATATTCTCCTTTTAGAGCATTCTTTTGATGAATAAATGCTTCCATATTTTCAAACACAAATGACTACTGCAACACTACATAAGGCTGAGAAAGAGTGAGAGAATCATAAACTGCCTTATGGGGCAAAATCCCATTGCCTGCTATATGGAGCAACACTGTAGAAGGTTGAACCAAATTAATTGCAATTGTGGGATTCCTATGAACTTCTTGACCTAAATCATCATCCAATAAAGAATCTGTAAATAGAAGAGGGAATGGATGAAAACCCGTATCTTGCCATTCTTTTTGGGCACTATTACATTAGGTGACAGCCAATTCACTTCATTCACAGGCTTGATAAAGTCAACTCTAAGAAGTTGGTGAATCTCTTCTTTCATATGTTTAGCATAGTTCAAATTCATATGATACCTCTTCTGAATGATAGGTTTAGCATTTTCCTTCAAGTTAATTCTATGCTAACACCTTGATATTTTAGGTATTATAGAAATTTTGGTTGCTACTGCAGAAAGTCAAGATACTATTGCGGGAATTGAAAATTCAAAATTTTGGTTGCTACTGCAGAAAGTCAAGATACTATTGCGGGAATTCAAAATTCAACAGTAGGAATTGCTAAAATCTAGGTTCTTGTAGATCATTCTGAAGCTTTCTTGGAGCCCCAAGAGGAACACCAAGGAAAAGGGGTTTCTATTCCAAGAAAATATATATTGTAACATCAACAAGCTTTTATTTCATTCTTTAGAGAACCACAACAAGGAAAATAACAAATCTTCACGTAGCATCATAGTAGATATCTCCCACGGATTTAATAGATCAACCATAATCTTCAATTTCTTCGTAAAATCCATCATAACAAACAAGAACACAAAGGAATACACCATTGTTGGATGGAAATCAATCACATAGTATTCATCTTCAATGTCTTCATAGTTCTCTCTCTATCTCTCATAGATAGTCACATTGTTTTTAAGCATAGAACTGAGTTTCTCTCACTTCTCTCTCTCACAGACTCTTATTCTCTCAATAATACATCATAGCCTCACTACAATACTCAAAAAATGGCACTCAATTCTCCTCTCTTGGTCATGGATACACCTCCCAAAAGGTATTTCAGATGTGAAGAGGCACCAGAGACATCATAGTGGCCTGTGAGATCTAGCTTCTGTCACTGTTCTTCTGTAACCTTCTGTGAATCTTCATCAACTACTTCTTCACTTCAATGAGCTTGAATAGAGCTTCCATTCATCCTTTCCTAAAAAAAAACACTTCCCAAAACATCCATATATCCAACATAACACTCAACAGAAACGAACAGAACATACCATAGAGCAACATAAAGAACCTTACAAAAGATCAACAGAGACCATAAAAACCATAAAAACCATAAAAACCAAACCAAATCCAATTCAATCTTTCATAAACCTTTCAACACAACCTCAACCATCTCTCAAAACATTCATTCAACCATCTCAACTACCAAAACAGAAAGAAAACAGAAGAAAACAGAAGAAAATCAGTCCTTATAGAACCAAATAGAAAAACTTATAGAACCCTACAGAACAACATATCTCATCAAAAACCCTTCAAACATACTCAAATCATTCCAAACACTTCAAAACATCTTCAAATTCTAATAATCCATCACAAAAAACAACCATTTAGCAACAAAAATAACAAAAAATCAGCCCAAAAACATATTATTACAGCACTCAACATATCCCTACACTTAGAAAGGAAGCGTCCTTGCGACCTCAGAAAAAAAATGAATAAAAGCTCTAATATCCGCTAAAAAGAATCTTCAATCTAGCTCAAATCACCAGCTACTATCACGACCCCAACATATCAGCTTCATAGAACCTATATTTGATGCTAGGAGGCATATTACACGGTGGATTCCGTGCCACGATGGATTCCGTGAGGTTTTATGGTGGATTCCGTAAACTTTGATTACTGGGGCTTATACACAAAGTGGATTCTTTGTGCGAGAAGTCGATGGGGACGCCTATCCTTTTCGGGCGTTTCGTTAATTTAGTGTGTACATGGGTGATTCCATAGCGGGTGATTCCGTAAAATACATATTAAATTAATAAACGTTTATGAGTTTAGAGTGCGCACTCGTGATAAATTAAGGTTAGGATTGATTTCTAACCAATTGATTTATTTATGTAGTTGAAGACTGCTAGGTATTCACTTTTGTCGATTTAATTGTATTATTTTACTAACTATTGTGAATGCTTCAGTTGATGTGTAGAGATAGCAGCAGTGGCGGTGGAAAGCATTGGAGGATAGTGTGTATTCGAGTTATCACCTATATTTTGATGGGCGCATACATTAGGCATGGCGCCTATATTTTGTCGCGCCTATTTATTAAGGCATTGGATATTTGTTTATTATTTTTGTATGCGCATGGGCGCACAATTATGATATTTGTATTTGGACATTGTATTGGGTATGCCTGACTCCTTGGGTGCCCGCCCATTAGCTTTATTTCTATTTAGCACTAAAGCAAACTCAAAAGCCAAAAGTGTGCTATTTTGTAATTTGGGCTATTATTTGAGCTTGAAGATGATTAATATATAAAATACATGCTTTGTGGAGAGCTCACACAAGGCATGGGGGGAGATTGCACCCAATTGGTCTCTTTTCATGTCGTGCATACTTTCTACCTTGAGTTTTGTGCAAAAAGTAGAGTTCTTTTGTTCTTGGGGACCTTTCGATGCTCACTACGCGCGCTTATGGCATTCGATCTGTGCACCAGTGGTATCAGAGCGAAGTTGAGATCGAGAGCTTCCAATCGCTACGCATCTTGCGTGAAGGCGGAGCTCCTAGAACGATCGAGCTCTACAGTCAGTTTCATCACGAACGGTCGATACGGGTGGATTCCTAGCAGTCAAGAACCTCTGTCTACAGTCTCTGATCGCAAAGGACGGCCTGAGAAGGCGAAGGACCACTCCTACATCTCTCACTACAAGTCATTTTTTTCCACAGTCACAGTAAGCTTCTTCCATAATTAAAAGTTCTTAACCTTTAAAATAAAACTTAGTAAGCTTTATAAGAAGCTTAAGAAGCTTCAATCTGAAAATCGGCAGCAGCAGCAGGTCTTCAGCGTGATTTTCGGTGACGAAAGCGGCCCCCCCCTCAAAATTTGTCGACAGGCAATCAGCTTACTTTCAAGCTTAGTCATCTAAGCTATAAGTCACTAATCTTCCTACTCTATCAAGTCCTGCAAGTTTTATTACTCTGCAAGTTCACCAAGTCCACATAGATCAAAATCGACTTACCTCAATTACTCCTTTAAGGACTGTTCCTGCACAGAACCACAGAACTACAAAATTGTTTCGTGGAAGACTCTATTCACATACGCAGCCTTGCTGAACCAGTTTCAGCACATGTAGAAGGTCATATACAGTTTCTAAGAAGACTACAAATCCCGCAACCGTAAAAGACGAAGACCATGAAAGCCAAATAAAAATCTATAAGCCTTGTATACCCGACTTTGAGCTATGCTCATCCCGCTAATTGGATTTTGAGAGTATGAGGTCTTTTGGATTTTTACAGGATGACGGAACAAAATATGGACGATTTAATGGCTGAAGGCGATCTTCCTAAACCTATGATGGAACAAAAATTGGATTTAATTATGATACAGCTTGATGAAGAACGAAGAGCCCGACAAGCTTTGGAAGTTCAATTGGCCAATTTGCAACGATCTACCACTGACAAAGATGGATCGCAACCCGAAGATCTTATTCGACGAACCATCGATGCGACGCTCGAAGCTCAATCCATCCGCAAAGAAACAAAGATAAGTAAAAGAAATTTCAAATTCCGTACTTTCAATGGAACTCGAGATGGAAAGACTGTACTTGCATTTATCAGTCAGTTTGATGACTACTTTCATGAAGAGACATACGCCATAAGTCTTGGACAAAACCACCTGCTTTGCCATCAAATACCAATCAAAACCCTAAGCCACCCTCACAGCCAAATCCCAATATTCCTAGACTTCCTGCCATTGCCAACAATGTATCTAAAGCCAAACCTATAGTGTGTTACAAATGCCATCAACCTGGACATCTAGCAGCCAATTGCCAATCGAAGAAACCACCTGTCCATATCAATTATCTTGGAGCAATGGAAGAAGAAGAACATGAGGAAATGCCTGACTTTACGGAAGATGAGGACGACATTGCTACTCCTTCAGATATTTCACCAGGTATGCCAACTCCACATTCTTTGTTGACAATGAAATGTTTAGTGCATGGAAAAGAAAAGATTATTTTGCATGATGATGGTAGTACACATGATTTTATTTCTGAAAAGTTAGTGAAAGAATTGAAATTACAAACTGTTTCTATGCATTATTGCATTAAAGCAGCATTCTTAGGCACAAGACATAATGGAACACAAGAGGTGCATGACTTAGAAATTAAAATTGGTGAATACACTGAACGAAGGAATTTTCTAGTTGTACCTTTGCAGTCCAGTGATATTATCCTAGGTATGCCTTGGCGTCATCAGTATAATCCTGACATAGATTATTCCACGCATTCAATTAAAATTCATTTTCAAGGAAAACAAATTACATTGCATGGTATGCATGCATCTAATAATTTTCCACTGCTTACTCATACTCAAGCTAAATGTGCATTATGTAAAAGTAGTAAATCTTATTTAATTTGGGTGAATGAACTTCAAGCAAAAGAAAAACATATGCATCCTAGGCATAAACAATTTCTTGCTCAATTTAAAGATTGCTTTGCTGAAGATTTACCACCTGGACTACCTCCTTCACGTCCTGAAGATCACAAAATAGATTTAATTCCTAGTACTCAACCACCATGTAAAGCACCATATAGGCATAACCAGATTGAACAGAAAGAAATCCAAAATCAAGTAGAGGAATTATTAAACAAAGGATTAATTAGACCTAGTAGTTCTCCATTTGGCACACCTGTTTTATTGGTAAAGAAGAAGAATAATATTTATCGCATGTGCATTGATTATCGTGCCCTGAATAAAATTACTGTAAAGAATAGATATCCAATTCCTAGGGTAGATGATCTTATGGATAAACTACAAGGTTCTACCATATTCAGTAAGATAGATCTTAAATCTGGTTATCATCAAGTGAGATTGGATAAATCTGATATATTCAAAACTGCATTTAGAACACAATTTGGACATTATGAATTTTTAGTGATGCCTTTTGGATTAACTAATGTACCTGCTACATTTAGCCGAATGATGAATCGCATATTTTTGAAATATCAGCATTGTGTTATAGTATTCTTTGATGATATCTTAGTATTCAGTAAAAATGAAAAAGAGCATTATGAACATCTGTCTTTATTTTCAAGTTGTTGAAAGATAATCAATTGTATGCTAATCCAGAAAAGAGTGAATTCTTTCAAAAAGAAATTGAATATTTAGGTTATATTGTGTCATCAAAAGGTATTAAGGTTGACCCTAAGAAGATAGAAGCAATATTGAATTGGCCCATACCCAAAAATGTGCATGAGTTACGTTCTTTTCTAGGTCTTGCTAGTTTTTACAGGAAGTTTGTGTGAATTTTTTCATTACTTGCTTTGCCTTTGACTAAACTTTTAAAGAAAGGTATTGTTTATCATTGGTCTGATAATCAACAAAAATCTTTTGATTTATTGAAACATGCATTAACCCATGCTCCTGTATTACAATTACCTGATTTCAATAGACCATTCTTTTTATTAGTTACTGATGCTAGCGGATCTGGAATAGGAGCCGTACTTATGCAAGATAATCATCCCATAGCCTATTCTAGCTGTAAATTGAAACCATCCGAACTTAAATATTCCACTTATGATAAAGAATTGTTAGCTGTTGTACAAACCTTACGTCAATGGAAACATTACTTAATGGGTTCTGAGTTTATGATTAAGACTGACCAACAAAGTATTAGACATCTCCTTAGTCAACCCCAAATCTCTGACCGATATATCAAATGGGCAGCTTTCATTCAGAGTTTTCATCCCCTTATTCCATATCAACCGGGAAAAGAGAATGTAGTAGCTGATGATTTAAGTAGAAGATCGGCCATTCATAATATTTCTGTCATATCATTTGATTCCCTTAACCCTATGAAAGATACTTATCATCAGGACATTACTTTTCAAGCTGATTGGAATAAATTAGTTGGAAATAACTGGATTCCTATTGATTCACTGTCTTACGATAATGGATTCATGTTTTATGAAAAGAGATTATGTGTTACAGTTCCATTTAGATCATTTGTTTTGAATGAGATTCATTGTCCTCCATATCAAGGTCATAGAGGTATTATATCTACTTTGCGTACATTGACTGAAGATTTTTATTGGCCACATATGGACACTGATGTATCTAACTTTGTTTCTGAATGTTTAGTTTGTCAAAGAGTTAAGAGACATCATGGTAAACAGTATGGTTTACTAATGCCTTTATCTATTCCATCAAGACCATGGGAACAGATTTCTATGGATTTTATTACTAGTTTACCTAACACTAAAGCTAACCATGATATGATTTGGACTGTTGTAGACAGGTTTAGTAAACAAGCATATTTCATTCCATGCAAGAAAACTTTAACAACATCTTAGGCAGCTCAGTTGTTTTTGAAAACTGTTTTTACTAATCATGGATTACCAAAAGTTATTATTTCTGATCGTGATTCTAGATTTTGTAATAATTTTTGGATTACTTTGTTTGCTAACTTAGGAACAAAGATTGATTTTTCATCTGCATTTCATCTTGAAACTAATGATCAAACAGAAGCTACTAACAGTACTATTTTAGATCTTTTACGTGCTTACACTATTTCAAAACCACATACATGGGATACACATCTACATTTACTTCAGTTTGCATATAACAATACACCGCACACAGCTACAAAGAAAGCACCGTTTGAAGTGATTTATGGTTATAGATTGTCTACACCTGTTGCATCATTATCAAATAAAATTCAGAGTGCTGATGATATTGCTAACATGCACGCCACTATTTTTGATGAAGTTAAAGACATGATTGCCAAAGCCCATCAATCATATACAAAGCAAGCAAATAAGAAAAGACAGGCCATGAATTTCAAAGTTGATGACTATGTTTGGTCAAGAATAGAGAAACGCAGATTACAAAGTGTAGATAAACACCCAGTTGTGAAATTAGCACCTAGATTCTATGGACCATTTAAGATCATTCACAAAATCAATGACAACGGCTTTAAGTTAGAACTACCACCACATTGAAAAATTCACAACACCTTTCATATTAGTTTATTACGACCCTTTAGAGACCAATTACCTATACACCCTGTTTATGAAAACCCACCTTTGTTAGATGAAGAGACTGAAATCCTTGAACTTGAAGCTATTATAGATATTGACTTTATGACCACTAGAACTGGCCGTATATATTCTAGATATTTGGTCAAGTTTAAAAACCATCCTGTTGAAGAGGCCCAATGGATGCACGCTAGAGACTTAAATGCTTTTCCCACTCTGTTAGCTCCACATTGAGCTAATAGCAATTGAGGACAATTGCTATCCCACCCTGGGGGTATGATAGCAGGACGCATATTACACGGTGGATTCCGTGCCACGATGGATTCCGTGAGGTTTTACGGTGGATTCCGTAAACTTTGATTACTGGGGCTCATACACAAAGTGGATTCTTTGTGTGAGAAGTCGATGGGGACGTCTATCCTTTTCGGGCATTTCGTTAATTTAGTGTGTACATGGGTGATTCCGCAAAATACATATTAAATTAATAAACGTTTATGAGTTTAGAGTGCGCACTCGTGATAAATTAAGATTAGGATTGATTTCTAACCAATTGATTTATTTATGTAGCTGAAGACTGCTAGGTATTCACTTTTGTCGGTTTAATTGTATTATTTTACTAACTATTGTGAATGCTTCAGTTGATGTGTAGAGATAGCAGCAGTGGCAGTGGAAAGCATTGGAGGATAGCGTGTATTCGAGTTATCACCTATATTTTGATGGGCACATACCTTAGGCATGACGCCTATATTTTGTCGCACCTATTTATTAAGGCGTTGGATATTTATTTATTATTTTTGTATGCGCATGGGTGCATGATTATGATATTTGTATTTGGACATTGTATTGGGTATGCCTGACTCCTTGGGTGCCCGCCCATTAGCTTTATTTCTATTTAGCACTAAAGCAAACTCAAAAGCCAAAAGCATGCTATTTTGTAATTTGGGCTATTATTTGAGCTTGAAGATGTTCATGTCGTGCATGCTTTCTACCTTGAGTTTTGTGCAAAAAGTAGAGTTCTTTTGTTCTTGGGGACCTTCCGATGCTCACTACGCGCACTTATGGCATTTGATCTATGCACCAATATCCAAAACACATATGAAAGGAAAACCAATAACAGTAAAAACCATTCCAATACCATAAAACCAAAATAACTCAAACTATTAAAGAATATAAGAGTTCAGCATCCAAATTCTCACTGCAAACATGTTATAACCATCATCAGTAATCTTTACAACTTCATCTTCATTAGCTCCTCACAATATAAAAAACAAAACAAAACCCAATACAAAAAATACCCATACACAAATATAGTCTGAATGGCACAAATCCCCAAAAAATTGAAGAGAAAGAAGAAGTTTCCATTAAGAAAGATAGGACACAATCATGAATACCCTCCTACTAAGTAAGATGAATATATATTTTCTTAAATTGCATACTAAATTTAAGACGGTCTAAGGCTTTGTTCTCATCTATAAAGTACTGAGGTATATTTTGGAGGAACTGTAGACAACACATCCTTTCCAGTAAAATTACGAACCTAGTAGGGAAGGCCTGTGCAAAGTAATATAGAACATCCATGTGAGCAATAACTACATCCTCATTGGGATTAATCAGCAACTGTGAGATACTCTTCCGAGTATTTAGGGTGGACTGCTGATGCATGAAAGCAAGATACCAACAAAAATGAGCTGCAATGCAAATAGTGGTATCCACAGAAGTAACATGTACTCTAGCAAAATGGAGGTAAGAGTTCAAACATGCTACAAAGGTATCCCAGGACCCTGGAATAAAAGGCCAGTTAAACATCGGTCCTGTCACATAATCATGTAGTGTCCATTGTTGTCGACGAAGTATGTCACTATCATATCAATCCTGGTGTATCCAGCACTGTCTGAGGATGAAGGTTAATGTAATCAGATGGAGAGGGCAATGGAATAAAAGGGGAACATTGTAATGGAGGATAGGATAGATCATAAAAGAAAGGTAAATGAAGGGATAAAGAAAGTGGAAAAGACGGAGAATATATCAAAAAGGTATGAAGGGATTCTGCTAGAAAAACAGAAGGAATAAGGGGAACGGTAGGTGGAGGTTCAGAAGGAGTAGGAGATAATGTAGGATCAACAATGAAAGGACATGTAGTAAAAATAGGAATATGAGGAAATCCCAAAGGGGTAAAGGATAAGAGAGGAATGGTGTCAGGACTAGATGAAAGAAGAGAAACATAAAAAGGGAAATGATAAGACATGAGGGATTAAGAAAGAAGATTTGCAAGATATAAGGGATAAATAGAACAACGAAAATTAAGATCTTGAAAAAAGGACTCAGTAAATAGCTGGTGATCAGCAATAAAGCTCAATAACTGAGATTGTAGAGGCTGGATACCAGATTTATGAAAAACATTTCTGAGTCAACGAGGCTCCAGAGCAACATCCTCCAAAGGTGGATGCCAAGCATGTCCCTTACACCAAAATGCCTGCTCATGATAGGTTCACAAACTCTTCGCTAGCAGAAGCTCAACTGGATGCACATACATCACTGCCTGTAAGATGACATCTCCCACATAAACATTCAAATCTTCTTCATCAGAGATCTGCAAATGGCCTGTAAGATACATGAAAGATAGTAACTGGACCTCATGGGAAATCAGCTCATCCACAAAGTGATCAAAAACATCTCTCAAGAGATCCGTAGGCCAGAGATTTGACCATCCATCCTTTGGAGGCTCCAAATCCACATTGCTTAAGGATATATATAAAGCAAATCTCTGCTGGTTATACTTCACCCAAAAGGAAAAAGGAGGTGACACCAATTCAGTATAACAGACAAAATCATTCTGGATGCAATCCATATGCTGCTGAAGGCGTTCAACCTTAGCTGAGAACCCATCACATAATTTAGCTTTTTGTTGCAACTGATCAAGCTCCTCTTTGGAAGACAAAGCAGAAGATATAGGAGCGGGAGGAGAAACGGAAAGAACAACCACTCTTTGGTTAAGTTCTTCAATAAGTTTCTTTTGGGACTCTAAAATTTCATGAGAGTGCTGCAACTGTTCCTCACTAGTAGCAAGTTTACTAGCCAAAGTGACCATTTCCTGAAGGACAGAATTTTTCTCAATCATCAGAGATGCATTCTCCTCCTCCAATTTAGCAATCTTAGATTCCAGCTCTTCAATAGTTACCTTCTGTGAATCCATTAAGGCTGTACCAGTAGTCATTTGGTTATGGATATCACTGAGTGTAGCCCTTTCGGAAGACAGATCCTCCAGTGCCTAACTCAATTGACTGGTTAAGGAATCCACCTTGCCTTGCATGGAAGTGTAAACACTTGTGTACAGTGTCTGAAAGTAAGAAGTGAGGGAGGTTTCCAGAGTAGACTGGACATTTGAAACCATCTATGGAAGCATGGGTCCAGATAATATGGTTTGTAAAGATGAAGGAATCTAGAAATCTAACCGTCCTTCCTTTTAGGCTGCAAATAGATTGGTATAGGAGAGGAATGAAGGAAGGGCATTGCCAGAAACAATAGGAGTGGATGTGTGTACCAGGGAATTGAGTACAGGAGGATTGGAAGGACCCTTCATGTGAAGGCATTTCTTGCGAGAAAACACAACAGGGGACTCTTCATCTTCTAAATTAGGTTGCATAGGCCTAGGAGAAGGAATTGAATATGTAGGCTGCACTGGTAAAGGAGTAGAATCGGGCACTAGAACACCACCAAGAGGAGGAGCAAAAGTGAGGATTCTCTATAATAAGGCACTATAGGAGACATTACTGTTTTGACCCTTCCGTACTCGCTGGAAATGTTGGTCCATATTGGATAATAGGAAGCCTGCCCAATTGAACTTAGCACCCTCTAGAATCTTCACAGAATCTGTGAACAGTTCTTTGGACAGATACTTGGATACAAACTTGCTTGACATAAATTGGTCTTGGAGGAATTGACATAGCTGCTTCCATATGGGAGAAGAGATATGGGCAACAGATACCCCTGAACTATTAATGAGTTGGTTAAGGACCAAGGGGGTAGAAGTTTCCTCTTCATTAGCGTAATAATATCTTCAGCAATGAGTAATTGGTTACCATTGGGCACAAATGAAGCAGAAATGGGCAAGCACAGTGCTTCATTGATATTAGCTATAGATAAACAGAAGGTGTGGTTATAAACCAGACCATACTGGTTTTTGTAAGAAGCCAAGAAGGAGTAACAAAGTTTCTCATCCACAGACAACAATGTGAGGGGAACAAATGGATAGAGGCCTGCACGTCGGATGCAATCCACCTCTAAAAGGAGGGAATAATCATGGACTGTGAGGGGAATATGTTGTATCACAATCGGAGGGGTAGAAGTAGGTGCCATTCAGACTATAGCAAAAAACCCACACAGATAAAACCAGGAAGACAAAGAAAAAACCTACAAAACCCACAAAAAAAACCTCCACTGAGACCATCGATAGGAAATAGACTGAGGACAAAACTGACTAGACCAAACCACCCCAAACGAACCATATCCTACGGAAAATTCAACATGACCTACGCACATATACGACGAAAGCTTCATGCTATGCAACAAACATGCACCCGAGACCCCGTATCAAGCACACAAAACAAAATAAAAATGGTATACATACCGTAGCCCAGACACGGACTCAAAAAATCATAATTGAACAAAATATTCTAGCTAAAAATAGAATAAACACCATATGGACCAATATCAGATTAATAATCCCAAATCCCATGTAATGTTTAACCTCCTACAGTGCAGTGAAGTGGGTGGGTGAAACTAGCGACTCATTTTTTATTAGATAATCCATTAAACACAATTTATTGTTAAGTTAATCCGTTAATGCATGGTGAGTTGGAAACGTAGCCCAGCCCCTCTTAGAATTGACATAACCTGACTTGACTTGGTCTCTATTGATGCAGTTCATTGTCACAATTACATGATATGTGGCACTTGAGTGCATGCATGCATGACTTCGGGGGGTTTATTTTAATTACAATTTAATGTGTTTGTAACGCATGTGTGTGTGCACTTGTGAATGGTTTTTAATTGACAAATTACATGAGTTAGGTTGCAAAGGTGCATGTGCAATGGCGGGTTTTTTTAATAATTAATGTTCGATTCGTTTTAATTATAATTTTATTATGTGCATTTTGTTAATTTGGTGTGTGCAACAGTCAGTTGATTTTATTTACAATTAATGGTGTGTTATGGTGCAAATGAGAGAGGGAAATAAAGAAAGAAACCTAGCAATGTGTGGGTGGACACTCGCAAGGTCTGAAACCACGTCCTCCAAAATGAAATGTGCAATCCACACAAATACACAAAAACAGACAAAAGGTCGACTAACAATAGTCATCCTGTTGGATAGAAAAACAAAGGAAAACTAACTAACACCTTAACTAAACAAAAACAACGATACACATGACCAAAATAAAGGAGAAGATATGGATTTGAATTTTAGTGGGAAATGTTGATTTGTGTGGTTTTTTTGTTTTTATTTTGTGTTGTTTTTTATTTTAATTTTTTATTTTGTTTTTTATTTGTTATTAAAAAAACAGCAAATAAAAATGAGGGTTTGTTTCTATTTGTTTCGTTGGTTTGGTTTGTTTTGTTTTTGTGTATTTTGTTTTGTTTTGGTTTTTATTTTTTTTAAAAGAATAACCAACAATTTGTCCCACTATGAGGGCTGAAAACCATTCTGTTTCAATGTGATGAAAATGTTCTTATCATGTTTGGGAGTTTCAAAGGATGTGTTTATAATAATTATAGTGTCATAAGATTTTCCTAAAAAAGAAGTATTTTCTAAAAAATATTTTAATAATTTTTCATTTCAAAAAAATATCCAAAATAGGAAAGAAAGTGAAGGTGATTTTTTGGATTTTTTTCTAAATTTTAGGTATTTTTTTGGAATTTTTATCAATTTTTATCATTTTGTGAATAATTGTAGGCAATTTGGAATTTTTAGTAATTAATTAATGGCATTTTTCATAAAGAAAATTTTTAAAACTATGGGAAAAAGTTTCAATAAATTTTTGTAAATTTTTGGATTTTTAAATTTTTTTATTTGTTTGTTTAATTAAATTAATTAAGTATGTTGTTTTGTTTGTGGAATTATTTGTGGGATTTCAAAAATGAATACTCGGACACGCATGTGAACAACAGCAACGATGCACGCCCATGAACAAGTCTGGCATGTGTCCTCGTGCGTGAATGCCCAGAAAGAGCACGGACACCATGACCATGCACATCAATGTGTGAACAACAGCGACGAAGTCGGGGAACCCACTCAAAAAAATACTACTGCTACGCGCGAAAAGAGGCTGAAGAGGGGGTGGGAAAAGGGGGACTTAGTTAGGGGTGGGGGAAGGGGGGGCTTGGGTAAGGGGTGGGAAAGGGGGTCCTGGTTAGGGGGTGGGGGAGGGGGCTAGGATAGGGGGGGTGGGGGAGGGGGACTAGGATAAGGGGGGTGGGGGACTAGGATATGGGGGTGGGGGTAGAGGTGGTGGTGGCAGAGGAGGAGGGAGGTGAAGGTGGCGGAGGAGGCGGTAGAGGAGGAGGGAGGTGATGGTGGTGGAGGAGGTGGCAGAGAGAGGAGGGAGGTGATGGATGTAGAGGAGGCGGCAGAGGAGGAGGGAGCTGATGGTGGCAAAGGAGGTGGCAAAGAGAGGAGCCACAAGGAGAGGAGGGGCACAGGGCGGAACGAGGAGGGCCGAGGGCGCAGGGGCGGGGCGCAGGAAGGCAAGGAGAAGGAAGGAGGGCCGTGGCAGGGAGGAGGAAGGAGGGGGGAGGTGGTAGGGCGGAGTGAGGAGGAGGGTGGCTCCATAGGCGCGACGGATGGCGCCACAGGGCGGTGGCGCCAGAGGAGGGGAGAAGGAGGAGAGGGGAGGTGGAGGAGAAGGAAAAAGAAGAAAAGGAAGAAGAAGGAGAGGAGGAGGAGGGAGAGCGGTTGGCTGCGGGGGGGGGGCCAACTGTTTTTTTAATTAAAAAAAGGTGAAAAGGGGGGGAAAGATTGGCTGGACATTGATGTCAAATTAAATTGGAAGTTCGGTGCAAACATGGCATGTGCAAAATGTGGAAATTACGCACAAAAATGTCCCGACAACCTGCAAAAATTAATATCGGATCAATCGTGCATTAGAATGATACAGAGTAAAAACAAAAAATGTCAAAAGGAAGGTGGTTGTCAGAGTTGCCATGTTAAATCACGGTTCCAAAGCAATAAAGACGTGTTCACATGGGAAACCGTCTAATTTACGCGAAATGCATCAAAAATTAATATCTCAAGAACCGTTTGTCAAAACAGAGATTGGTAAGAAGGAAAAATGTGCAAGTCAAAGGGATGAACAGGGTTCTAAAGTTGGATTTGGATTCCGGTGAATGTAGGATGCGTTTACATACAAAACGTCAAAACAAGGGACAAAGGGAAATAGTGAAGGAACGGCCCCAAGGGGGGGGGTAAAGTTAGACGGGTGGGTGGGAAAGGGACCCCATGAGGGTAAAAATCGGTCATGGCATATATGCATGATCATCTTGAGGCATATGCAGGGGATATCCACATCAGACGCGCAGGGACGTGTCCCCACACTTAAAACCTTAACGGATAGAGTAAAATGCATTAAGACAACCTAAGACTCATCAACGGACTGGACTCTAACGTCTCCACACTTAAAACATTACATACACTTGCAATCATAAAGATATGGTTAGAAAAACTTGGCCCATTTCGCTGAGCATTGCAGTTGATGGTTGATGTCACGGCTTGTGTCGAAGTTGGCTCTGCAGGAGGTACTAAGGTGTCTTCACAACATACATCCAATGTGGCAAGGACCATGAAACAACACCCAGGGAGGTAGCTGATTGATAGGTATCGTGGACGAAGGATAGTCTCTTAGCTCGTAGCACTCATATGTGAATGAACGAATAGTCACTCGCCCCATTACTGACATCACTTGAGATAGTATTGATGGGAATCCAGATCTCACACCCGGTTTAGAAATTGACAAGAGGAATTGTGTAGAGGGAGTATGCCACAGTGCACAGTTGATGGTGCATTAGTGCGTCCAATCCTGTCTGGCATAAGTGCAAGCAGGAAGGCCAGGGAGCCTTGTAGTGCAGTGTACAGAATAAGGTGACGTGTCCTGTGATGGTGACAGAGAGCCATCCTGTGTGTGCATAGGGAAATGGGCGGACTCCAATTGTCGTAACGTCCCTCAATCTCACCTCTCGAAATTGATTGAGGAGAAACACCAGTCACACTCAGCCCACCCTTTGTCTCACACTCTGTTGAAAGATACAGAGGGCAGCCCAATCCTGAAACCCATTGATGTAATCCTCACATTCACTTGTGCAGAGGTTATATTTCTTATGTGTATTTGATGGTGAAACAGTGCATCCCACCTTGTGCCGGCATATAGTGCAAGAAGGAAGGTCAGGGAGCCTTATGGTGCAGTGCACAGGAACAGATCATGCGTTGTGCATTGAGAGGCCCAACCCATGCGTGCAACACTCCATTCACACATCTCACCTCTCATTTGATTTGAAGGGAAAGACTGGTCACTCACCCCACCCTCTGTCTCACACTCTTTTGAAAGATACAAAGGGCAGCCCATACTCACATCCCCATCCTGTTAGGATAAAAGCTTGCATCACTCACAGGGTTGCTTATGAAGATCGCATCGGCTGTTGTTGTCACCAGAGTGTTGAAGATGATGTGTACTCAGGGAGGTAGCTGACACATCTAGTACTTCAATGATTTGTATGAAAGATCGTCTGTTAAGGAGGGCAGACGAACTGATATTGCAGAGACAGCGCACCAAGGGAGGTGGCTTCAAATTGCTTCTGGAAAGGTTCTGCTGGTGAATTAGCTATCCTAAACTGTGGGGTATTACCACCTTTTCCATAGTCAGCTTCCCGCCCAAGGGTGTTTCCATATTTTCTTAGAACGAGGCTTGCTATGATAGGGAATTTCTTCATTTTCTCCCATAACAGTTTTCTTGTCTCTTTTTTTCTTCTTTCTTTTTTTATTTTTTGTTTTTTTTCAGAAGGTAAATGGTAAAAACACCAATTTTTAGAACCATCTTCTCCACCGCTGCTAATTGAAAATAGAGGATAAGAGATCAGGGGCAAGAGGTGGGCTGGAGGGGACAGAGGGTTACATGCATCTCTTCAGGAGTGGCAGAAGAACGGCTATCAAAAGTAGCATCAGAATAATTACAGTGCCACACCAATGGGGAAAAGGATGGGGTGACAGTGGTTGTCAAGATCCCCAAGGAGAGAAGTACTTCTTCAGGCGATAGCAATTGATTAGGAAGGAATCATCAGAGGCATCAACGGTTTGCACTTGAACAGAGCCATTAGGAATGACAGCAAGTACCTTGTACGGGCCCATCCACTGTTGTTGAAGCTTGCTAGCAAACTTGCCAAATCTCGAATCATAAGTTGGAACCAGCTCACCTTCATTGAACTCCTTATGTTTGATGAAGCTATCATGGTAAGCCTTACGTCGGGCTTGCGTGGCTTCCATTCACTGTAGACCCATCCTGCGAGTCTCGTCTAAACATTCCAAGTGCAGGAGGCGGCATTGCAGTGACTCATCATCTCCCAAGAGTTCTTTGATAGCCACTCGCAAAGAGGGCAATTCCAATTCAATCGGGAAAATAACTTCTGTACCATACACCAGTTGGAAAGGAGTTTGTCCGGTAGCATCCTTATGGGAGGTTTTTATGCCCAGAGGCCTCTATAAGTCAATCATCCCAATCACGATGATGTGCGGCAATCGTTCTTGTCAAGATTGAGCAGCGGATGCGGTTGGTGACTTTAACTTGGCCGTTGGCTCTGCGTTAGTAAGGAGTGGACTTGCGATGGCGGATCTTATACAGCTCTGTCAACTCTTCCATGATCTTGTTAAGGAAATGAGTACCTCTGTCACTTATCAGCTCGAGGGGACTGCCAAAATGGATGATAATATTCTCATACATGAACAGGGCTATGCTGTTACCATCGTCTTGCTTCAGAGCTTTAGCTTCATACCACTTTGTGGAATAATCCATACATACGAGGTTGTATCTGTTCTGCTTTCATCTGGTAGGCGGATCAATGGGACCCATGAAATCAATCCCCCACTTCTCGAATGGCTTTAGGGGAAGAATAGGTTGTAGTGGCATGTCACTTGTTTTGGTGGGTTTCCCCATTTGCTAACAAGCGTCGCATCTCTTGCAGTAGTCATAGGCATCCTTGTGGAGGGTCGGCCACCAGTATCCCGCTAACAGATCCTTCCTGGCTGTTACTTCTCTTGCAAAGTGTCCACCACATGGTTCGTCATGGCATGCTTATGCTATACCAATTTTGTCTCCTGCAACACATCTTCGCAATACTTCATCTTTGCCTCTCTTGTACAATGTACCACCTAGCAAGGTGTAGGGGGCTGATTCTAATAGAAGCTTCTTCTTCTCATGGCTTGAGATGCTAGGAGGATACTGTTGAGTTGCCAGGAGGTTGGCTTATTAATGTTTTGAGAAAAAGGAGATGGAGACAAAGGCTCAGGCCCAAGGGTAGCAGACAGCTCCCTTCAGTTCATTCTCCATTATCCACATACAGTCACTCACAAGTCAACTGTATGTACAACACACACTCAAAGATAAACTGACCTAAATCTAATCATGGTTAAGTTAGTGTGACTTAACCTTATTCACTAAGGTAAACAACTGACAGAAGACAAATGAGCTTGAGTCTCAACACTCCCCCTCAAGCTCAAGTAGGATACTTGACTCCAAGTAACTCTCTGAAATACACAAACTTATCTTTACCCAATGACTTGGTAAAGATATCTGCAACTTGGTCTTCTGTCCTCACATGGACCAAATCAATGTCACCTGCAATCACTTTTTCCCTGATGAAGTGATAGTGTACCTCAATGTGCTTAGTCCTAGCATGATAGACAGGATTACTGGCCAGGAGTACACTACTCATGTTGTCACAATAGAGTGTGACAGGCCTGACTTCCTGCATGCCTAAATCATCAAGAAGCTTCATGAGCCATGCTGCCTCACACGCAGCTAGTGCAGCACCTCTATACTCTGCCTCTAGTATAGTGACATTCTCAATCTCATGTCCAACATTTGCAAGTAGCTTAACATTTTGTTCCAATGGAGTGCTCAATGCTTTGCAATCCAACATACCATACTTGGTTAAGATATCCTGTGCATACTGCTTCTGCAACAACCAAGTACCATGAGATGTAGAGATAACCTCAATCCCAAGGAAATACTTCAGATCTCCCAAATCTTTGACCTGAAATTCAGCATGTAACATTTCCTTGATCTCTCCAATTCCTGTGATGTCATCACCTGTAATGATTAAGTCATCCACATAGATGACTAATACTACATAACCAGCTCTTGTCTTCTTTGTGAATAGGCTATGATCAGCCTTGCCCATAGTAAAACCAAGTTTTTGTAAGCATGCACTTATCTTAGCATTCCAAGCTCTAGGTGCTTGCTTCAGCCCATATAATGCTTTCTTCAATCTACACACATATGTAGGAAAATCTGGATGTGTATAGCCCTCGGGCTGATCCATGTATACTTCCTCAACCAAATCACCATTGAGAAAAGCATTCTTCACATCCATCTGATACATACTCCATCCTTTAGATGCTTCCAAAGCAATCACTGTCCTCACGGTTGCCATTTTAGCAACAGGACTGAATGTTTCCTCATAATCAAGACCATATTGTTGTGCATACCCTTTTGCCACAAGTCTTGCCTTGTACCTTTCCAATGTGCCATCTGATTTGCATTTCACTTTGTATACCCATTTGCAACCAATAGCCATTTTTCCTTCAGGCAATTTAACCAAATCCCAAGTGTCATTTTCAGCCAATGCTGAATATTCCTCATCCATTGCCTTACACCAATGATCATCCAAAATAGCTTCAGAAAACTTTGTGGGTTCCTTGAAGCTAGTGACTTTTGCCATATATGCATAGTGTCTCACTGTGTAACCACTGTATGTAAGCCTATCCATAGGCTTCCTGACTCTTTCTGATCTCCTCAACTGAGGTGCAGTATGAGACTCTCCTCTCTCATGAGGTGGTATATATCTATGTCTCACACCAGGAGTCACAACTGATGGAATACCAAACTCACTATCCAAGCTGTCAGTATACCAGGTGAATCATAACCACAGGTGAGTGGCCCTGTAACATCATCAAGTTTTCCTTTGCCTTTATCCACATCTCTCCCCCTCACTGACATACCCGTGTCAGTGGACAAAGATGCTGAAGTCCTCAATCTACCTGTCCAAGGACTAACTGAGGTAGTAGCATCTTTAGAAGGCCCAGAAATTGCTACACTTTCATTTGTACCTGCATGTACATAAGGCTCGTGATAGCCATCCTCATCATTCATCACAGTGATCTTCTTCTCATGCCATGATTTTAGCTCATCAAATACCACATCTCTTGAGATCAATGTCTCATGAGTAGAAGGATTGTAGCATTTGTACGCTTTCCTATCTTGTGCATACCCAATAAAAATGGCCTTTTCTGCCTTTGGATCGAGCTTTTTCCTCTTTTCATCTGGAACATGTACATATGCCAAGCATCCAAAGACCTTAAGATGGTTGATGTCTGGCTTTATCCCATAAAGCCTCTCATAAGGAGTCACCTCATGTATACCTGCTGTTGGTGTACGATTCATGACATACACTGTAGTCATTACAGCCTCTGCCCAATATGCATTTGGTAGGCTTTTCTCATTCAACATGGCTCTAGCCGATTCCATGATCACCCTGTTTTTCCTTTCTGCCACACCATTTTGTTGTGGTGTGTACCTGCATGTCAATTGCCTTTTAATTCCATGAGCTACCAAGAAACATATTCTCCACCACTATCAGATCTCAAGCATGAGATATAGCAAGCCAATTCTTTCTCCACATGTCTCTTAAAATCCTGAAAAACATCCATGACATCACTCTTGTGCTTTAGCACATACGACCATGTGTACCTACTATAGTCATCTATGAATGACACATAGTAACGTGATCCCCCAAGAGATGCATTCTGTGAGGCTCCCCATACATCAGAATGTACAAGCTGTAATGGTCTAGTAGTAGTGCTTACATGCCTCATAAATGGAAGCCTTGATTGCTTTCCAAATTGACAAGACTGACATACATGTCCCAATTCCGCATGCTTGAACTTAGGAAGTCCAAGTACAACTTGTTTATGCTGCATATTCTTCAACTTTTGAACATGTACATGTCCAATCCTTTTATGCCATATCTCAATGTCCCTTATTGCAGCATTTTCATATGAGTACATAGCAGCATTCAATGCTGGAATTTTCGTATCCAATGTAAACATCCTGCCATTTCTTTTGCCTTTAGCAATGAGTTTGCATCCTTGACCATACTCTTCAATGTAGCATCCATCTCTATTGAATCTAACTTGTAGATTTTGTTCAGCCATTTGTCCCATAGAAAGCAAGTTTTTGGTTATGGAGGGTACATGCAATACATCATAAAGACTCTTTTTCCTGTCACCATGCATCATCAAGGGAACAGTACCTGTATGCATAATGTCATGTTGCGTATCATCCCCTGTGCAAACATATCCATGAGCACCTTCTACCAATGTGTCAAACCACGCTCCATGAGGAGTCATGTGGTTAGATGCCCCTAAGTCTATATACCATACATCATCTGCTTTGTCGTGTATAGGAAACCCTTTCTTCACATGTTGCATTGCAAACAATCTGTCATCCTCCTGCATACCACTAGAAGAAGCATAATTACCATGTTGCTTCCCTCTTGCTCTCTGATCATTCTGCTTTTTGTAGCACTCCTTAGCTACATGCCCGTATTTGCCACAATAATGACAATCCTTATTTGCATTTGATTGTTGTTCATGACTCATTTGAGGCTGCTGCCAAGTGCCTCTTCCTCTAGGTGAATAACCTCCTCTTCCACGAGCATTTGAGGCACCTCTATTTGCTTGAGGCTGCCTATTTTGCCATCCAGTAGCTTGCTGTCCACGGGCTGCATATGCATTTCCAGCACCTCTTCCTCGAAAATTTGATCTTCCTCTTCCACCTCTACCCCTTTGATTTGAGTAGAAGACACTGTCCCTACTGTTTTTAGACCCAGTGGAACTTGTATTAAGTCTAAGTTTCACTTCTTCATGCAAAAGAAGTGCTACAAGTTCATCAAAGTCAGGCTGCTCCTGATGCACTGAAATGGAAGTATCAAACTGCTTATATTCCTGTCCAAGTCCATGGAGGGTAGTAGCTACCAAATCATCATCCTCAACTTCAGCTCCAATTGATCCTAGTTGTTCTGCAATGGATCTGATCTCACTGACATAGTCCTCAATAGACCTTCCATTTCTAGATATGTGGTTGAACTTTTGCTTCAGTTGTGTCTTTCTTGCATGAGTGACATGCCCATAATTCTTCATCAATAAGTCCCAAGCAGCTTTTGGGGAAGTACAATTTGCAATTTGCATAGCCTTTGTGTTTGACACACATAGTGACAACCAATGCAAGACCTTGCTGGCCTTTTCCAACCAAGTCCTGTGTGCCTTCAGCTGATCCTGTGTTGGAGGTCTATCTTCCGGTAGCTTGGGCTCATCTTCAAGACCTGTGACTAGGTCCCAATAGCCTCTTCCAATTAAAAAATTAGACATCCTGAATTTCCATAGAACGAAATTGTTATAGTCCAGCTTCTCACCAACTATCTGAGTGATAGTATCCTTCTCTCCTGTGTTTGCGATTTTAAAGCCTTAAGCTTTGCAAAACCAGTCAATTTTCAAAAAATGCCAGCAGGCAATACACTTCCATGATCTGTAGTATAACCTATTTTTACTGCAATCAGTAGTCTATCAAATCAACCTCATAGAAGTCAAGCTTGAGCATACAATGCTCTTGAGTATGCACACGTCTATCACTGACCATTTAGTGCCACACTACCGACATCTGTGATGAGCACCCTTGAACTCCACAAGTACATTCAATTCCAAAAAAAAACTGCACAGATTTCAGCCTATATGACTGCATAAGATACAATACATGTAGGAAGTAAATACTCAGTATTCCTTCAACTGACTGTAGCTGCAAACATGAGCCAAATACAAGCTTCAAATATTGATACCAATTATACCCTTGAATTTACTGCTCAGGACTTGCTGCAGAAGGTAAGCATAACTTGCTGAATTGTTTTCATAGTCCACAGGAAAACAAACTAGAACATTTCTTTCTTGCTGTCCATATTGAATACTGATGGTTATTCTCCAAAGTACACACCCATACATGCTTAAATAGCTGTAAAGCATACGACTCTTGCTGATTAGCAGACTATTGCACACTAGACAAGCTTAACCTTGAAATGCAGCTGGTAATTCAGATGTTCCAGCAGTCCTCAATGAGAAGCCCCTTATTTTCCACTCTCCAATCCAACATCACAGTCTGAATGTATAGCACACATGGTTGATGCAGAACGACTGGCTGTAGCGGAACCTCTGTAGAAGCAGTAGGCGACAAACTGCTTCCAACATCAGTGCCATCTTCTACTTTTCTTCAAGTAGACAAACTACCAGATTTGGATAGCTCACAGTTGTTGAATGGACAATCTGAAGGAATCAAGGCAATGTGACCGTGAAGCTTGATGTCTATAGCTTTGGGATGGTTCTGTTAGAATTGATCTCTGGAAGAAGAGATGATTGACAGTTCTCAATTTGCTGCAGAGCATAATCTCATCTCTCGTGCCATTATATGATTCTGCATAACTTTGAAGAGCCTTGGTGCAAATGTCTGCAATTACGTTCTTAGCCTCTGCGGTGCTGTTATCTTTCCCAAGCTCTACAATGAGGTCTTGTCGAAACTTGACCGCTTCCATCTCTGCAAACTCGGAGGAAGCACTGACAGTAGTAAAAATGGCAGCTTTCGATTCCACAAGGTGGCAAGGCTTCTTGACGAGCAGCAGGCTTCTACTGCTGGCGAATCCGTCTCTCCATGCGACCAGGGAAGAGCGAATGGCAGCCTGTTCTTTGTCAAATGCCTTGCTGATCCTCTGAGTACTCTCGCATCACAATTCGGCACATGTGCAGCCTATGACTATGAATCCTTCTCACATGTTAGCTGGCTTGAGATTTGACAGGTTTCCTGTGCCATGGCAATGAATCGTCCTGGCTTATGAATAAGAATGGTTCCTACACTTCAACCGATGTGTGCTGCCACCTTCTGCAGGCCTGTGCCAAATCAAAAGACCTCTACAAAGGCAGGTAAATCTATTCGTCGATCTGTACGAACCATGTCGCGCTCTCTGATTCTCTGGCAAGCCACCTCATCCGAATGTTTGCCGCATGCGGAAGCTTACCTGAGGCTAGTGAGGTCTTCACCAAAGCCCCCAAAGTGAACACATTTATCTGGCATGCTATCATCTCTGCCCACACTAACTCGGGCCACAACCATGAGGCCGTCAAGCTCTGATACCATATTAATGTTTTGAGAAAAAGGAGATGGAGACAAAGGCTCAGGCCCAAGGGTAGTAGACAGCTCCCTTCAGTTCATTCTCCATTATCCACACGCAGTCACTCACAAGTCAACTGTATGTACAACACACACTCAAAGATAAATTGACCTAAATCTAATCATGGTTAAGTCAGTGTGACTTAACCTTATTCACTAAGGTAAACAATTGATAGAAGACAAATGAGCTTGAGTCTCAACATGGCTATGTCTGCATACCATGGAGTAACTATGTCGACTAGAAACAAGGAAGCATCAGGAAGGTCTGGATCATCCTGTTCCGCTTTTGCAACTTGAGGGATCCATGACAGATGATCGACTAGGACATGGGAATGACTAGGCTTAGTGACCCCTTCAAAATCGAACTCCTGGAATAAGAGCAACCATCTCATCAGTCGTCCTTTAACATCTTCTTTATTCATAAGAAAGGACAGGGCTTCATGATCCACGTAGAACTTGAAATGCATTGATAGTAAATAGTGTCAAAACTTCTCCAGTGCAAACACCATTGCTAAGCACTCAAGCTCTGTCACTATGTAGTTTCACTCTCGGTTAGTTACTTTCCAACTTGCATAATAGATTGGTTGATCTAATTTAGAGGGGCCCTTTTGACATAGGACAGCACCTAGTCCTTCGACTGATGCATTTGTGTGCACATGGAACTCCTTCATCCAGTCAGGAGGCTGCAAGATAAGTGCTTGGATGAGGCACTGTTTTAGAGTATTAAAGGCTTCTTTGAAATCATCAGTCCAAAGGAAATCCGCATCTTTCCTTAGGAGCTTGTGCAGAGGGGCTGTCTTAGTTGAAAAATGTGCAATTAATATTCTGTAGTAGTCCACATGGCCAAGAAATCCTCTCAATTTCTTGAGGTTTGTTGGTGCTATCAATGTTAAGATATCGAGCTCCACTCATGATATGCCAGGGTGACCGTTGTGCATTTATGTCACCGACTTGTCAGTTACAGATGCGGTTGGTACACCGCCCATGAATAATAGCTACATGATAGCTATCCTTATCTACTCTAGTTCGTGGCTCAGTTAGTATGCCACCTTAGTTAGTTGAGTTTGGTTTGAGAGCCATATATAGGGTTCTTCTATTTCTTTGTATTTGAGTTCTTTTGGCTTACACAACTAAGAAGAGGAAAACTATTTTCAGCCTCCACCTTTTGTGTGTATTCCCCCATTGTGCAAGCAAGAAAGCTACAAGTGAGACTCCTTCCTTCTCTCCCACAATCTTGATATGGTATCAGAGCCTTGTTCGTGGTAAGGAGCTCAAGAAAGCAAGCCAAGCTTGTGGTGTTCTGGTAAGAGGAGCAGTGTTTCTTTCATTTTCTATTTTGGGAGCAGATCTCTGCAGGTAGCACAGCCGGAAATTGCAAGAGTGCATTGTCTCAGGTTGAGACGCCCTTCGCGGTGAAGCAAGAGGGCAGTATATGCTGCGGCAAGGGCTTTAGCCCTTGGCGACCCTGTTTTTTTGATTTGAGGCCATTTCGGGGTCTGTTTTGAAGGCGGAAGTTTTCTGCACGCACTTAGGAAAAGGCCCTGTTTTATGCCGTGCGACAACTGTTCTACAGGTCAGTGAAAAGTTACCACAGAGATTGCATTGTATGCTTGTGTGCAGAGACATTGAGAGTTACAAAATCATCCTTGGTTCCTGTTTATGCAAAATCGTCACTAGGAAGTGACTGTGTGGTCAAATACCACTTTCGCCAGTTTTGCAGATTTGCCCTTGTGAGGGTGAAGCTGTGTTTTTTGCAGTGACAGAATTTTTTGCAGTGTTCTGTAATGGCGTCTGATTCTCTTTCACAGATTGTCACTGAAAAGCTTGACAAGAACAACTTCCAAGCATGGAAGTTTAGAATGACGAATTTCCTTATGGGAAAAGGATATTGGGAATTTGTTGCAGGAAATGAAGAAGAACCAGTTCTTCCTGATGTTCCCAATCAACAGCAAATGCAGGCATTTAAAGCATGGCATGAGAGAGCCAGGAAAGTTATGTATTGGCTGTCTATCAACATTTCAGACTCTATGATTGTGCATATTCAGGATGCAAGTACGCCAAAGGAGGCATGGGATACTTTGTCAAAAATGTATAGCACAAATACGCAAGCTAGGAAAATGCAGCTCAAGCAAGAGTTGCATAATGTGCAAAGAGAAAGTATGAGCATCAATGACTACCACATGAAGGTGAAGAAGATTGCAGATGCACTTGCTTCCATTGGGTCGCCAGTGGAAGATGATGATTTAGTTTCTGTGACCTTGAATGGTCTAGGAAAGGATTATGCACAGTTTCGGACATCCATTTCAGTTCGTGAAAGATTTCCTGATTTTGAGGAGTTGATTGCTCTTTTAATTTCTGAGGAGCAAAGAAATGGTGGTGCATCTTTTTTAGGAGGAACTTCAAAAGAAACTGTCTTCTACTCAAATGCTGGAAGAGATAGAGGCAGAGGTAGAGGAGGCCGATTTGGAGGCCGTGGTAGAAATCAGAATATGCAGCAGACTCAAGAAAACCAGTCCTATGGAGGAGGACGTGGTAACTCTAGAGGCAGGGGGAGCCAAAGAGGTCGTGGTGGATGGCAAAGAGGCCAAAATGCAAACAGTAATGTTGAATGCTACTACTGTGGTAAAATGGATCATATGGCTAAAGACTGCTATAAAAAGTAGAATGACATCATGAATGGAAAACTGCAACAAGGAAATTATGCATCTTCTAGTAGACAGGGTGATGACAAAAATGAGCATTTGTTTATGGTGCAGCACATGAACAATTCTGTGACAAGTGCAGAAGAAAGCAAGGATGTGTGGTATGTTGACTCAAGTGCATCAAACCACATGACAGGTCATGCAGAATGGATGGAGGATGCAAGGAAAATGGAAAAACCAGGATTTGTGGAGACTAGTGATGATAGTGCACATCCTATTGTGCAGATTGGAAAAATTCCTTTGTCTATGCAGGATGGGAAAAAGAAATACATGTCTGATGTATTTCATGTCCCGAATATCACCAAGAATCTGGTTTCTGTTGGTCAAATGGTTGAGCAGGGCTTGCAGGTCAGATTTAATCCTCATGGATGCTTTGTTGAGGATATGAAAAATAAAGGTCGCTTGATAGTAAAAGGAAAGAAGAAGGACAGAATGTTTACGTTGGATGTAGACATGTCTGAATTGAGTGCAGCAATGTTTGCACATGGGACCGGTGTAGTTGCAGATATTGATATCTGGCATAAACGCATTGGTCATGTTAATGTACAACGACTTAAATCAATGCAGGCCCAAAATATTGTTGCAGGATTGCCAAAATTCAAGGTTGCAGAAATGCATAAGGTATGTGAAGCCTGTCAGTTTGGAAAACATGCAAGGAAACCATTTCCTAGACATGTTCAAGAAAGTAAAAAGCCATTGGAATTAATCCACTCTGATGTGTGGACTACTAAAGCTGCATCTCTTGGAGGCTGTCATTATTTTGTCACTTTAATTGATGACTATAGCAGAAAATTTGGGTGTATTTTATGAAAAAGAAAAGTGAAGTTTTTGGGCATTTCAAAACTCTTAAAGCTATGGTTGAAAAAGAAACAGGCCTGCAAATAAAATGCCTAAGGTCAGATGGAGGGGGAGAGTACCTCTCAAATGAGTTTGCAAGGTTCCTGCAAGAGCATGGCATAAAGCAGCAATATTCATGTAGTCATACCCCACAGCAAAATGGAATTGCAGAAAGGAAAAACAGGCATATTGGAGAGGTATCTCGTGCCATGCTTAATGAAAAAGACCTGCCAGATTTTTACTGGGCTGAAGCAGTTGCTACAGCAGTCTACATAATGAACAGGACTCCCACTGCAGCAATACATGGGATGACTCTAGAGGAGAGGTATACTAGTAGGAAACCAGATATTTCTCATTTGAAAATTTTTGGTTGCATTGCCTATGTACATGTGCCAGATGAGTTGAGATCCAAGTTGGATCCAAAAGCTGAGAAGTGCATCTTTATTGGTTACTCTCTGCAGCAAAAAGGGTATAGATGCTATAACCCTTCTACTCGTAAGTTTACAGTGAGCAGAGATGTTGTTTTTGATGAGATGAGTAGCTGGTATAAACCAGTAAATGTGATTGATGATGTACATGCACAAAATGGTAATGCTGCACATAATTCACAGTAGCAGTCACAAAATATTAGTGGACCTCGAGCGTCCTCTAGTAGTGGTTCACATTCTTCACCATGGACAAGCAGATTAAGATCAGGAGAATCTTCTCAAAGCAATGCAAATAGTGGTATTCAGGTATCACGAAAAGGAAAAGAGAAGGTAGATCAGCCCATATTTGATGTGAATGCAGGTCACTCTTATGTGGATGGTGAATCCAGTGGCTCAGAACAGAGCATTGATGATGAATTGGGTATTCCTTCTATTGTTACACCTGGAGTAAGGAAGACCAGGGATGTTTGAGCACCTGGAGTGAACCTACTTTGCGTAGGTCTACCAGAGCTAGGTATCCTGTGGATAGGCTGAAATATGATGGATTTACAGCCATTCACTATGCATATATGGTCAAAGTGATACATGAACCAGAACCCACTTCTTTTGAGCAAGCCATGGGAAAAGAAAAATGGAAGAAAGCCATGGATGAAGAAATGGATGCCTTGGAGGCAAATGCTACATGGGAATTGGTACCTTTGCCTAAAGGTAAGAATGCAATTGGCTGTAAGTGGGTTTATAAGGTGAAGCACAATGCAGATGGTTCTGTGAACAGATACAAGGCAAGATTCGTAGTCAAGGGGTATGCATAAACATATGGCATTGATTATGAAGAAACATTCAGTCCGGTTGCAAGGATGGCAACCGTAAGAGCAGTCATTGCTATGGCTGCATCAAAGGAATGGTCTTTACATAAGATGGATGTAAAGAATGCCTTCTTGCATGGTGATTTGCAAGAAGAGGTATATATGGAGCAGCCACCAGGTTATGTGCATGCTGTTCATCCTGAGTTTGTTTGCAGGTTGAAGAAAGCATTGTATGGCTTGAAGCAAGCACCTAGAGCATGGTCTGACAAGATAGGACAGTATCTTGTCACTATTGGCTTTCAGATTTCCAAGGCAGATTTCTCACTTTATGTGAGAAAAACAGAGAAAGGTATTATGCTGCTTGTCATTTATGTTGATGATTTGATTATGACAGGTGACAGTGATAAATATATTCTTCATGTGAAAATGCTATTGAAGCTGAAGTTTGAGATGAAGGATTTGGGAGAGCTGCGTTATTTCTTGGGCATTGAGGTGATTAGATCACCAAGTGGGATACAGCTCTTGCAGAGGCAGTATGGATTGGACATGCTGTCCAAATATGGGATGACAGGCTGTAAGCCTATTTCAGTTTCTTTGGAGCAAAATGTGAAGCTGAGCACAGATGCAGGTGAGCTTCTGGAAGACCCTACTATGTACAGACGCATAGTAGGAAGTTTGATTTATATGACTATTACCAGGCCAGATTTGAGCTATGTTGTTGGATTGGTAAGTCAGTTTATGCAGGCTCCAAGGAAACCGCATTTGGATGCGGCTAGACGCATACTCAGGTATGTGAAGTCCACATTGCAGTATGGACTACTTTATGAGACTGGGGTTCAGATACAGTTGCATGGATACACTGATGCTGATTGGGCTGGTAGTATTTTTGATAGACGATCTACCAGTGGATATGTGTTCTCTTTTGGGAGTGCTGCAGTCACTTGGAGCAGCAAGAAACAACCTACAGTTGCCTTGTCGAGCACAGAGGCTGAGTACAGGGGTGCAGCAATGGCTGCATGTGAGATAGCTTGGTTGCATAAGCTACTTTATGATATGCATCAGCCTATAGATGGGCCAGTTGTCATTTATTGTGACAACATGAGTAGTATACACTTGGCAAATAACCCAGTCTATCATGCTAGAAAAAAGCACATTGAGGTGCATTATCACTATGTGTAGGAGAGGGTTTTACTAGGTCTTATTGATCTAGTTTATGTCAGCACAGAGGATCAGGTAGCTGACATATTTACGAAGACATTGGGCGCAGAGAAGCTGCACAAATTCAGAGACCTGCTTGGTGTGCAGGAATTGGGATTGAGCTTGAGGGGGAGTGTTGAGATACCGAGCTCCACTCATGATATACTAGGGTGACCGTTGTGCATTTATGTCACCGACTTATGCGGTTGGTACACCGCCCATGAATAATAGCTACATGATAGCTATCCTTATCTACTCTAGTTCGTGGCTCAGTTAGTATGCCACCTTAGTTGAGTTTGGTTTGAGACCCATATATAGGGTTCTTCTATTTCTTTGTATTTGAGTTCTTTTGGCTTACACAACTAAGAAGAGGAAAACTGTTTTTAGCCTCCACCTTTTGTGTGTATTCCCCCATTGTGCAAGCAAGAAAGCTACAAGTGAGACTCCTTCCTTCTCTCCCACAATCTTGACAATCAAGGCTACAATCTTCTCAATCTTCACTGGGTCTATTGCAATCCCTTGTGCAGAGACAGTATGGCCCAAAAGAACTCCTGATGAGATGCCAAAGACACATTTGTCGGGGTTGAGAGAAATTCCATACTCTCGAAATCTGTCAAAACATTGCTCTAGGTGTCCCAAATGTTCACGGATTAAGCTATAGACACAAAAGTCATCGAGATACATCTCAATGAAATCATGCAGATGATTTTGGAAGGCAGCCATCATTACTTATTGGAAGGTGACATGAGCATTACAGAGCCCAAACAGCATCACTCTGTAAGCATAGGTTTCCCATTCTGTTGTGAAGGTTGTTTTGGATTGGTCCTCCTCTGTGATTTGGACTTGGTTATATCCGCTGAATCCATCCAAGAGGGAATAGAACTCATGGCCTGCCATTGTGTCCAATAGTTGGTCTGTGAAAGAGGGATAGGGAAGTGATCCTTCTTCGTCTTCGAGTTGAGCTTTTGAAAGTCCATACATATTCGAAGTTTCCCACTCTTCTTGGATACAACCACAATGGGCGAAACCCATTCACTGTTAGCCGCGGGATAAATGAATTCTGCTTCAAAAAGCTTCAATAATTTAGCCTTTACTAGAGTCGAATAATTAGGATTCATACACCGTTGTCTCTGCCTCACAAGTTTGGCATCAGGCTCTAGGTCAATGTGATGTTGGCATACTGTGGGATCAATCCCCTTTAGATCTTTATACGACCAAGTAAATATTTCTAAGTTCTCATTTAGTAAGTCTTGCAGGACACTAGTTCTTCTTCTAGAAGATTGAGATCCACTTTCAGGTGACGTTCAATACTGTCAGTATCCGGGAACGTCACTTGCCTTTCACCTTCCACTTCGCGGATGAATGTCCCATGGATTGCTTCTGGATAGAGGTCTAACTCCTTCAAGGGAGTAGTGTTGTCATCTGATGTTCCTCTAGAACCACTGTCCTCCTTTTGAACAAATGACTCATTTGTCTGTTGGGATTGTTGGAAGGGTATCAGGGCTTTGTTTGCTTCTGTGTGAGTGATGATTTCTTCTGGACTTAGGGATTCATCTTCAGAGGATGCGTCGAGGAATGTCACATAGTCTTTTATAAGTCATGGCTCTGATGGCTCTGGCTTCTGTTGACAAGGGGCATCATCATCATCTTTTCTCCAGAATGAATGGTCAAGGTGGCAGGATCTACTAGTGAACTTAATTTTTATACCTTTGATCCATTGCTTATGCAGATTCTACATACTTTGTGGTCCATTGGTCACCGAAATGGAACCATAGTCATTCCATCCAACATCCTGAGATCTTCAGCCTCTGAGGTCTCTATAGGGACATCAACAAGATCGTTCGCTATCAGAGGAACTTCTTCATCTTCATAACATGCTTTGTTTTCTTCCTCATCATTTTCATCCTCTTCCTCTGGAGACCCTGTCTCTGCTTCTGTAGAGGCTCTATAGGAGAAGAACACATCCTCTGCCTCTGTGTTTGCTTCTGCTTCTGCCTCTGTCTCTGTCTCTGCCTCTACAACGACTGCCATGTAACAAGGAGAACAGTACATCCATGCTTCTATTTCGCTGTTAGAGGTGATTTCAGAAGTCAATTCTAGTTGAGGCAGGAGGTATTCCCCCATGGACAAAGACTTTGCTTCCTTCGGTAGTTGGCTTATAGAGCCCACTGTTAGAGGCAGTGCCTCTGTTTTCTTGGGAAAGATTTATTTAACAGCCTCTTCGTCTCCTGATGTATCATCTGTTACTTCATTGGAGGAGTTTGTTATGACTTTAATGGATGTGGATCCATTGCCTTTTTGCGATCCATACAATTTCAACACCACTTTGTTGGGTCCTCTGCCTAGGGTTAGGGTGCCTTAAAACCAGTCCGTCTTGGCTCTTGCTTCAAAAAGCTAAGGTATTCCCAAGAGTAGAGGGTATGAGGTCCCATAAGAATTTGGTTTGACCACCAAATATGTCAGCTAATAGTCTCTGTCTACAAGGGTTTTTTTTTACATATGGGAGGATACCCTACAGTTTAATTTGCTTTGGTCTGCCAATCTGATAAGCCACTGGGTAGGTTGCATTCCTTGCAAACCTAGATCCTTCATTGTCTTATCCGTCATTATGTTTACTGACGAGCCTCCATCAATCAATGCATCTGAAATAAAGCATCATTCTATCCATACACTAATGTCTGGGGTTCCAGGATCTAAGAAGGCGTTAGCCACATCCACTTCCTTCACAGGTTCTGAGGCTCTGTTGGACTTTGTTATTGTTGGGAGAGAAATCCTTAGTTTGCATCTTCTTATCAAGATGCTTTTGAATCTTTTTTGGAACCTGGGAGATAGCATCAGAAACTGTTGGAAGGTTAGGTTTGGTTTAAAGGTGCCTAGGTATTTTACCAAGTCATAATCTTTGATAGGATCCACAGGCTTTTCCAATCGACCAGGAAATGGGGCCACGCCCACTTCTATCTTCCCTTGTTCTTCTAGGAGTGGAAGCATATGTGCTTCTTCTTCATGATGAGGTACTTCTACATCCTCTATTTCCTGGACCTCTGGTCCTGCCTTTGCAACTGTCTCTGTAGCTCTCTGTGGCTTTGTAGTGTTCTGTACTTCCTTACTCTAGATTGCATTGTTTTGCTTTTCCCAAGGAAGGTTGAATTTCACTATCTTTGTAGAAGGAACATTCTCTTTTGGAACTACGGGTTCTCCTTTCTTTGCTCGAATTATTGCAGCCACTTCCAATTCCACCAAATTGGAAGCAGGTTCTTGGGTCTTCTGTTGGGGATCAGAAGTAGATTTGAAACTTGGACAATCTTTTGCAATATGGCCTTCTCCTTTGCATCGACTGCATAAAGGGCTTGTAATCCACAGATCTTCTAGGGTTTGGATAATTCGGGGAGATATGACCCTTTTCTCCACATTTGTAACATTCCACCTCGGACCTCTCTGACCACCGCCAGACTGTCGTCCTCTGTAACTTTGAGAGGGAAACTTCCTTGGACCAAAATTAGGACAAAACTCCCTAGGCTTTGGTCCAATGTCTTGCCTTGTCATTTAATATTCTAATAAGTTGAATCTTGCATTTTCATCTTTCTGTCTTCGTTCGTGTATCTCTTTTAGAGAACAGATATCCTTTGTATGGTTCTTCCGCAAACAATAGGAATAGAAGGCTTCAGGAATGGTTGGTTTTCGGGTACATTCAGTGGCTAAATGTCCCTCTTGATGGCACTTTCCATACCATGTATTAGAACACATCACATCTCTCCCACCTCCCGCAAGAGTGGATATATTGGCAGTATTCACCTTCAGCGTCTATAGCTGCTCTGTAATCACATCCATAAGCTCTTTCTTGATTCGACTGTGTTGGACAAGTAGTCCTTCAGATTTTCACTTCCTGGAGTACTTGTAGTAGGGTTTTGAGAAGCTTCTGTTATTACTGCATACACTGGTTGAGTTGATCCAGAGGGTCCTCTGTTCTGATTCTGATTCAGAGCTCCTGTTGAGACTTGGGGTTGTTGGTTCCAGTTGGTAGAGTTCCATTGTTATTGAGTCACCATTGGAGAAACTGTTTGAGGCCATTGTTGTTGTGGTTGAACCATCATTTGAGGCATCGTTATTTGCGGCCACTGTGGATTAGGTGCACTGTATTGTGGCACTATTTGCATCTAGGAATGTCAAGATTGTGGGAGAGAAGGAAGGAGTCTCGCTTGAAGCTTTCTTGCTTGCACAATGGGGGAAGACACACAAGGGTGGAGGCTGAAAACAGTTTTCCTCTTCTTAGTTGTGTAAGCCAAAAGAACTCTCATACAAAGAAAATAGAAGAACCCTATATGGGTCTCAAAAACAAACTCAACTAACTAAGGTGGCATACTAACTGAGCCACGAACTAGAGTAGATAAGGATAGCTATCATGTAGCTATTATTCATCGGCGGTGTACCAACCGCGTCTGCAACTGACAAGTCGGTGACATAAATGCACAACGGTCACCCTGGCGTATCACGAGTGGAGCTCGATATCTCAACACTCCCCCTCGAGCTCAATCCCAATTCCTGCACACCAAGCAGGTCTCTGAACTTGCGCAGCTTCTCTGCGCCCAATGCCTTCGTGAATATGTCAGCTACCTGATCCTCTGTGCTGACATAAACTAGATCAATAAGACCTAGTAAAACCCTCTCTCGCACATAGTGATAATGCACCTCAATGTGCTTTGTTCTAGCATGATAGACTGGGTTATTTGCCAAGTGTATACTACTCATGTTGTCACAATGAATGACAACTGGCCCATCTGTAGACTGATGCATATCATAAAGTAGCTTATGCAACCAAGCTACCTCACATGCAGCCATTGCTGCACCCCTGTACTCCGCCTCTGTGCTCGACAAGGCAACTGTAGGCTGTTTCTTACTGCTCCAAGTGACTGCAGCACTCCCGAAAGAGAACACATATCCACTGGTAGATCGTCTATCAGAAATGCTACCAGCCCAATCAGCATCAGTGTATCCATGCAACTGTATTTGAACCCCAGTCTCATAAAATAGTCCATACTGCAATGTGGACTTCACATACCTGAGTATGCGTCTAGCCGCATCCAAATGCGGTTTCCTTGGAGCCTGCATAAACTGACTTACCAATCCAACAACATAGCTCAAATCTGGCCTGGTAATAGTCATATAAATCAAACTTCCTACTATGCGTCTGTACATAGTAGGGTCTTCTAGAAGCTCACCTGCATCTGTGCTCAGCTTCACATTCTGCTCCAGAGGAACTGAAATAGGCTTACAGCCTGTCATCCCATATTTGGACAGCATGTCCAATCCATACTGCCTCTGCAAGAGCTGTATCCCACTTGGCGATCTAATCACCTCAATGCCCAAGAAATAACGCAGCTCTCCCAAATCCTTCATCTCAAACTTTTGCTTCAATAGCATTTTCACATGAAGGATATCTTCATCACTGTCACCTATCATAATCAAATCATCAACATAAATGACAAGTAGCATAATACATTTCTCTGTTTTTCTCACATAAAGTGAGAAATCTGCCTTGGAAATCTGAAAGCCAATAGTGACAAGATACTGTCCTATCTTGTCAGACCATGCTCTAGGTGCTTGCTTCAAGCCATACAAGGCTTTCTTCAACCTGCAAACAAACTCAGGATGAACAGCATGCACATAACCTGGTGGCTGCTCCATATATACCTCTTCTTGCAAATCACCATGCAAGAAGGCATTCTTTACATCCATCTGATGTAAAGACCAATCCTTTGATGCAGCCATAGCAATGACTGCTCTTACGGTTGCCATCCTTGCAACCGGACTGAATGTTTCTTCACAGTCAATGCCATATGTTTGTGCATACCCCTTGACTACTAATCTTGCCTTGTATCTGTTCACAGAACCATCTGCATTGTGCTTCACCTTATAAACCCACTTACAGCCAATTGCATTTTTACCTTTAGGAAAAGGTACCAATTCCCATGTAGCATTTGCTTCCAAGGCATCAATTTCTTCATCCATGGCTTCCTCCCATTTTTCTTTTCCCATGGCTTGCTCAAAAGATGTGGGTTCTGGTTCCTGTATCACTTTGATTATATATGCATAGTGAATGGCTGTAAATCCATCATATTTCAGCCTATCCACAGGATACCTAGCTCTCGTAGACCTGCGCAAAGTAGGTTCACTCCCAGGTGCTCTCAAAACATCCCTGGTCTTCCTTACTCCAGGTGTAACAATAGAAGGAATACCCAACTCATCATCAATGCTCTGTTCTGAGCCACTGGATTCACCATCCACATAAGAGTGACCTGCATTCACATCAAACATGGGCTGATCAACCTTCTCTTTTCCTTTTCGTGATACCTGCATACCACTATCTGCATTACTTTGAGAAGATTCTCCTGATCTCAATCTGCCTGTCCATGGCGAAGAATGTGAACCACTGCTAGAGGATGCTCCAGGTCCACTAATATTTTGTGACTGCTGCTGTGAATTTTGTGCAGCATTACCATTTTGTGCATCTACATCATCAATCACATTTACTGGTTTATACCAGCTACTCATCTCATCAAAAACAACATCTCTGCTCACTGTAAACTTACGAGTAGAAGGGTTATAGCATCTATACCCTTTTTGCTGCAGAGAGTAACCAATAAAGATACACTTCTCAGCTTTTGGATCCAACTTGGATCTCAACTCATCTGGCACATGTACATAGGCAATGCAACCAAAAATTTTCAAATGAGAAATATCTGGTTTCCTATCAGTATACCTCTCCTCTGGATTCATTCCATGTATTGCTGCAGTGGGAGTCCTATTCATTATGTAGACTGCTGTAGCAACTGCTTCAGCCCAATAAAAATCTGGCAAGTCTTTTTCATTGAGCATGGCACGAGATACCTCTCCAATATGCCTGTTTTTTCTTTCTGCAATTCCATTTTGTTGTGGGGTATGACTGCATGAATATTGCTGCTTTATGCCATGCTCCTGCAGGAACCTTGCAAACTCATTTGAGAGGTACTCTCCCCCTCCATCTGACCTTAGGCATTTTATCTGCAAGCCTGTTTCTTTTTCAACCATAGCTTTAAGAGTTTTGAAATGCCCAAAAACTTCACTTTTCTTTTTCATAAAATACACCCAAACTTTTCTGCTATAGTCATCAATAAAACTGACAAAATAATGACAGCCTCCAAGAGATGCAGCTTTAGTTGTCCACACATCAGAGTGGATTAATTCCAATGGCTTCTTACTCTCTTGAACATGTCTAGGAAATGGTTTCCTTGCCTGTTTTCCAAACTGACAGGCTTCACATACCTTATGCATTTCTGCAACCTTGAATTTTGGCAATCCTGCAACAATATTTTGGGCCTGCATTGATTTAAGTCGCTGTACATTAACATGACCAATGCGTTTATGCCAGATATCAATATCTGCAACTACACCGGTCCCATGTGCAAACATTGCTGCACTCAATTCAGACATGTCTGCATCCAATGTAAACATTCTGCCCTTCTTCTTTCCTTTTGCTATCAAGCGACCTTTATTTTTCATATCCTCAACAAAGCATCCATGAGGATTAAATCTGACCTGCAAGCCCTGTTCAACCATTTGACCAACAGAAACCAGATTCTTGGTGATATTCGGGACATGAAATACATCGGACAGGTATTTCTTTTTTCCATCCTGCATAGACAAGGGAATTTTTCCAATCTGCACAATAGGATGTGCAGTATCATCACCAGTCTCCACAAATCCTGGTTTTTTCATTTTCCTTGCATCCTCCATCCATTCTGCATGACCTGTCATGTGGTTTGATGCACCTGAGTCAACATACCATACATCATTGCTTTCTTCTGCACTTGTCACAGAATTGTTCATGTGCTGCACCATGAACAAATGCTCATTTCTGTCATCACCCTGTCTGCTAGAAGATGCATAATTCCCTTGTTGCAGTTTTCCATTCATGATGTCATTCTGCTTTTTATAGCAGTCTTTAGCCATATGACCCATTTTACCACAATAGTAGCATTCAACATTACTGTTTGCATTTTGACCTCTTTGCCATCCACCACGACCTCTTTGGCTCCCCCTGCCTCTAGAGTTACCACGTCCTCCTCCATAGGACTGGTTTTCTTGAGTTTGCTGCATATTCTGATTTCTACCACGGCCTCCAAATCGGCCTACTCTACCTCTGCCTCTACCTCTTCCAGCATTTGAGTAGAAGACAGCTTCTTTTGAAGTTCCTCCTGAAGAAGATGCACCACCATTTCTCTGTTCCTCAGAAATTAGAAGAGCAATCAACTCCTCAAAATCAGGAAATCTTTCACGAACTGAAATGGATGTCCGAAACTGTGCATAATCCTTTCCTAGACCATTCAAGGTTACAGAAACTAAATCATCATCTTCCACTGGTGACCCAATGGAAGCAAGTGCATCTGCAATCTTCTTCACCTTCATGTGGTAGTCGTTGATGCTCATATTTTCTCTTTGCACATTGTGCAACTCTTGCTTGAGCTGCATTTTCCTGGCTTGCGTATTTGTGCTATACATCTTTGACAGAGTATCCCATGCCTCCTTTGGCGTACTTGCATCCTGAATATGCACAATCATAGAGTCTGAAATACTAATAGACAGCCAGTACATAACTTTCCTGGCTCTCTCATGCCATGCTTTGAATGCCTGCATCTGCTGTTGATTGGGAACATCAGGAAGAACTGGTTCTTCTTCATTTCCTGCAACAAACTCCCAATATCCTTTTCCCATAAGGAAATTCGTCATTCTAAACTTCCATGCCTGGAAGTTGTTCTTGTCAAGCTTTTCAGTGACAATCTGTGAAAGAGAGTCAGACGCCATTACAGAGTACTGCAAAAAATTATGTCATTGCAACAAATACAGCTTCACCCTCACAAGGGCAAATCTGCAAAACTGGCGAAAGTGGTATTTGACCACACAGTCACTTCCTAGTGACGATTTTTCATAAACAGGAACCAAGGATGATTCTGAAACTCCCAATGTCTCTGCGCACAAGCATACGATGCAATTTCTACAGTAACTTTTCACCGACCTGTAGAACAGTGGCTGCACAGCATAAAACTGAGCCTTTTCCTGAGTGCGTGCAGAAAAATTCCGTCTGCAAAACAGGCCCCGAAATGGCCTCAAATCAAAAAAACAAGGTCGCCGAGGGCTAAAGCCTTCTCCCGCAACATATACTGCCCTCTTGCTTCACCGCGAAGGGCGTCTCAACCTGAGACAATGCACTCCTGCAATTTCCGGCTGTGCTACCTGCAGAGATCTGCTCCCAAAACAGAAAATGAAAGCAACACTGCTCCTCTTACCAGACCACCGCGAGCTTGGCTTGCTTTCTTGAGCTCCTTACCACGAACAAGGCTCTGATACCATGTCAAGATTGTGGGAGAGAAGGAAGGAGTCTCGCTTGAAGCTTTCTTGCTTGCACAATGGGGGAAGACACACAAGGGTGGAGGCTGAAAACAGTTTTCCTCTTCTTAGTTGTGTAAGCCAAAAGAACTCTCATACAAAGAAAATAGAAGAACCCTATATGGGTCTCAAAAACAAACTCAACTAACTAAGGTGGCATACTAACTGAGCCACGAACTAGAGTAGATAAGGATAGCTATCATGTAGCTATTATTCATCGGCGGTGTACCAACCGCGTCTGCAACTGACAAGTCGGTGACATAAATGCACAACGGTCACCCTGGCGTATCACGAGTGGAGCTCGATATCTCAACAAGGAATAGGGGTGGGGAACTATCCCTGGGACTGCATTTGATGGGTATGCCAGTCCTGGCATGGGAGGAGGTAAGACTCCTCTTCTTGGAGTCATTGATAGCCTTGCTTCAACTTCGTCATACAATCTTGCACCTTCCACTACAGCTTGCAGATTGACTGGTCTTCTCAATTCCATGAACTTGAGAACTTTTGGTTGTAGGCCTCTGAGGAACTCTCCTTTCTGGATACCTTCATCCAAATGATGGTAAGTCCATCTCTTCAGGATGGATTTCATTCACGAGACATAAGCTTCTACTCTTTCTCTAGAGGACTGACTTAGGTTTATGAACTCCTCTCTCATCCGCTCTTCAAACCCTTCATGCCTGAATTTAGTGAGGAAGGCCAACTTCAAGTCGTCCCATGTGCCAAAAGTTCTTGCTGCTTGTCTCTCATACCATTGAAATGCCATGCCCTTGAAAATGGCAGGGAATATCACTAACCAATGCTCAGGGGTTCTAGCATTGTTAGCCACACATGCTACTATAAACTCTGCTACATGAAGATCGGGGTCTTCATTGTACTCTCCCTTAAAAATTGGCAATGGGACTACATTTGCTAGCTTTTCATCAAATTTCCAGGACGAATCTGACTATGAAGGGGACCTTGAGTCGCCATGGGGACTTCTGTAAAGAGTGCTTTTAGGACGTCAAAGGAGGCTTCTGCTCTGCAAGATCGTTCTCAACCTTGATTCTTTCCTTCTCTCTTCTCACGTACCTCTGGACTCGTTCTAATGCTTGCCTCTTGATTGTGTCATTCATGAAGTGGTTGGCTCCAACCAGTTGGTCTGTACTCAATGGAATAGAACCAGAGGGGCTTCAGTTTGTAGAGGACTCTCTGGCCAACATCTCTTCTACTTCCTTCTTTTCAACATCTCTGAATTCAGCTTTCAAACCACTATAGAGGGGGAGATATTCCGTTCTGAAAGCATCAAAACTCATTCTTCTTAGGATCGTTGTTGTGCCATCATCATAATAATGCCAGCTTCTGATGATTTCAATAGTATATGTTGTGAAAAACACTATGTCTACCAACTTCTAGTGGGTTGTTAATTGAACAAACAGGAGGTTGTCAGTGCACCAAGCATCCCACGTATCTTGCTGTTGAGCATCCACAAACAAATTCCAACACTTTTCTTTCTTGTTTTCGTGAACCTCGACTGACCACGACTCCTGAAGCTTCTTCACGATCTCCCACTTAATGATGTTTGGAAACTTCTCAATGAATGCCAAATCTTCCATGGATGGTCATTCTCTCTGTTTCTGCACTTCAGTTTGTTCCCAAACAATTTTCCACCAAGATGTAAGTTTCTGCTGCTTCAACAGGAAGAGGAAATAGTCCACCACATAGAGCTTGCATCATGATGGTAATATGTTTCCGCCATTGTGGTATGAACTTCTTGTAGAAAGTGGCTTTGACAATAAGAATCTCCAACTCTTCAATGGAAGAAGGAACTTTGCAAACATCCATTGAATTCTTCTGTTCTTGGCAATGCCATTTCCTTCATTTTTAGCCTCTTCTGATGCTTGTTCATGGCAAGTTTCCTCGGCTGTGCACCAAAAACATGGAGCCCCAAGAGGAATACAAAGGAAAATGGGTTTCTATTGTAAGAAAATCTATCTTGTAACATCAACAAGCTTTTATTTCATTCTTTAGAGAACCACAACAAGAAACCTATATATACCCTTACATCTCGCATGACGACGAGGGAAACGCTGTCCTCGTGGACTATCGACCCATGCCGGTGATGGTGTTAGGAAGAGGATGAGGTAGAGGCCTAGGAGGGTAGACGTAGGATCTAGTCGCTTGTTGGACTTGTGGTCACCCCGGTCATGTCTCATCATGCTGCCCTAAAAGAGAGCAGCAAGAGACAAGGCTGACCAAAGGTGCGCAGAGTGTGGAATCACCCATCTCTTTGTAGATTGCCCAAAGCGAAAGCCATCTTCTAGCTCAGCCAACGTACCATCTGTCCCATTGGGGCTGTTTGGTGTCGAGAACCGCGATGGGGAGGCCACACCTATCCCATTGTGGGTCATGACCCGAGCCCAAAAGAAGCAGGCTGGCATCTCTCTACCAGGACCTAGCAATCTTGACGCAGCCTCAATAGGGAAGAAAAGCCGCAGGCGTAAGAAGAAGAGATCGAAAGCTAAAGTCGCACTAAAAACTGAGAGTGCTATGACTCTGCCTGCTAGAAAGAAGGTTTCAGACGCAAAGGCAGAGACTCTAGCCCCTAAGATGGCCGAAAAGGGAAGCGCTAAGGTAGGGGAATACCCGCATCCGAAGCGACAGTTAGAGGCCATAGAAAAGGTGAAGGAGGCTCAAGAGCATCTCAAGGACGCTGAGCCCATCATAGAGGACGAGATTGATGATCTCTCCAGCGTAAGCACGCCAATAGCACCGCCCCAACCTAAGTCGGCAGAAGCAACCGTGCCACAAGCAATGCCGCTAAGACCAAGCCTTAACGCTACAGGGCCACAGATCAGTCACGGCCATTGGCCAGGACAATCCAGGTTAGGGGAGAGACGAGCACACAATGATCTCCTAACTATGCTAGTGACCACCCCTGTAACACTTTGCCTAGGAGATCTGCTTAGGCAGCATCCTAACCTATGGAAAGATCTTAAGCAGTGGGTTGAAGGGTCACGAGAGCAGGTCACGGCAGACCCTCAAGACAATGATGTAGAAATGCAAATACCGAGCTTGACGTTGCACTCTATGCCTAAATCCTTGCACGTCAATGCCTTCTGGGAAGGTTTCGAGATGCATGCGGTCTTGCCGGTTTTAGCCCTAGGTGACACAACAAGAAAGGGAATTGTAGACACGGGAGCTGGGGTTAGTGTGCTTAGCCACTCAGTGCTTTAGACTTGGGGAAACCCGCCTGTCAAAACTGCTAGGTTTAATGTCACGTTAGCAAACGGTACGAGAGTGAAGCCATTCGGGGTACTTAAGAATTGGCTAGTGAAGATCGCAGGTGTCCAGTTCTCTGTTCACTTTATAGTCATGAAGGGAGTGGACTACGATATCCTATTAGGCTGGCCTTGGATGCACAATGCTAGAGTCATCAAAGATTGGGGTAATGGATTGATCTTCCTTGGCAATAGAACGGATGCCGTAAGGATAGAGATGGACACTTGGAAGACCTCACCAATCGACCTAGACCCCATCTCTGCTATGCTCAAGGGTAACACTCAAGTCAAGAAGTCTTATGGGCCCTTGACCAAGTATATCCTATGCCCAGAGGATGAGCGGGATTGGATGCACGTTCTCACTACAATCGACCTGCCATTCTCAGATCATGAGGCGTATGAGCAAGCTATCAAAATGATCGGCCAGTCTAACGAAGCACTCTCTATACCAGTCTACATGATGGCAGGGAGCCTCCGCAGAAAGCCTAAGCCTCACCTTCCAAGTACCATCCAACAAAAGGGAACTCCAGGGGATACTGGAATGCCTAACGGACAAGCTAGCTGGCAATCCAGCTGCAAACTTAAAACCACTCCAGGATCTCTTAGAGGAATCCAAGTGGCAATGGACCAGGGTGTATGATTTAAACCTCATGTATAACTGGGCCCTAGTTCCTGACCAACGACACGAGACATACCAAACCCTAGGAGACAACGAGCAGTCGGATGACAAAGATTATAGCGATGAATATGAAGACTACCAATCCTTCAGTGATGAGAGCGAGGGTGAAGTAGATACTGTAGAATACGACACTAAAGGATAAGAAATTAAGCAGATACGAGCAGACTCCAAGCCGCAAAAAAGGCAGACCTTTAGGATAGAGCGAGGAGTCATGCGCATGGAATGTGATCACGCTTGGTTGGAACACGTAGAAGCCATAGACCTTGAGCAAGCAGGCCTAGCCTAGCCAGGAACGACATCAGTACTTAGGACTGAATCACCATCTGAACTGCAGCCACCAGGGGAGACCACCTCTTCTAGCGAAGACGGAGGGTTTGAATCTGAATCGGAAGTTAGTTCAGATAGTGATCCAGAGATCCCTAGGCCGCCCATGACCAGACGTACCAAGGGGGACCTACCCGTCCACCTGAGGCGTAGACAGTTAAGGTAGGAAAAGGCAAAGCAACCCAGGGATACACGAACAGAAGAACAACGAAAGCCGCAAGATCTCCCTAAACGCTTCACGAAATTCAAAAAAGGGGATAGGGTAGTAGTTTTGTTAGGTGCCAAACGTCAAGGGCAAACGAGCGAACCAATCAAGGGACCAACCAAAGTCAAGGAGATAGACTTAGCCCAGGAAGGGGAAACATCCTGACTAGTATTCATTGCCGATGACTTGACTGATGAAGAAGAAACGAGTCTTGTTTCTCTCTTGCAAGAGTATATAGACGTGTTTGCCTGGTCCTTAGAGGAGCTTAAGGGGGTAGATCCAAGTGTCATGACTCACAATATACCCATGACGCCAGACGCAACGCCGGTCAAGCAGCGATCGCACCCTATGAATCCAAAACACGCTCATGCTGTCAAAGAGGAAATTGACAAGCTGATGAGAGCTGGATTCATTTACGAAATTGAGCACACAGACTGGGTATCGCTCATAGTCATTGTGATAAAGAAGAATGAAAAAATCCGAGTGTGCGTTAATTACAAGAAGGTGAACACTGCTACGAAGAGGGACAACTATCCATTGCCGTACACCGAGCACATGCTTGAGAGGGTGGCAGGCAAGGAAGCCTACAGTTTTCTGGATGGCTTCTCAGGGTACAACCAGGTGCAACTGCATCCTGCGGACAGGCACAAGACCGCCTTTGCCACTGAGTGGGGCATCTTTGCATACATAGTCATGCCCTTCGGGTTGACCAATGCCCCTGCCACTTTCCAACATCTCATGTGCACCATCTTTAAGGACATGCTTCGCAAGGAGTTAGAAGTCTTTGTTGACGATCTCTGTGTCCACTCGACCTGGATCGAACACTTAGACAAACTCCGCACAATCTTTGAGCGGTGTCACTTGTATCGTCTCTCCTTGAACCCCTTAAAGTGCCAGTTTTGGGTTAAGCACGGATGCATCTTAGGGCACGTGGTGTTGAAGAACGACATTGCCACTGACTTCTCGAAGGTTGTTGACCTTCCACCCCCAATTAACTACAAGGGAGTTCAATGCTTGTTAGGCCATACGGGGTACTATCAGCGGTTTGTACTGAACTATGCGTTGATCACCAGACCATTATACAAGCTGTTGATCGAACCGAGGCATGCTAACAAGCGTACGAAGAATTGAAAAAGGCTCTAACAACAGCACCAATTCTACGAGCCCCAGATTGGACCATTACCTTCCACGTGCACATGGACACTTCTAAGTTTGCCGTGGGGGTAGTGTTGTGCCAACCTGGCAAACACAACTTAGATTATCCAGTGAGCTTTGCTAGCAGACAACTCACTGAGATGGAAATGAACTACTCGACAACAGAAAGAGAGGGATTAGCCATGGTGTTCGCTGTGAAGAAATTTCGGCATTATCTTTTGGCCACACCCTTTACCTTCTTCGTGGACTATCAAGCTTTGCTCTATCTCGTAAACAAACCTTGCGCTACAGGACGCATAGCTCGATGGCTCCTTCTGCTTCTAGAGTTCGATTTCTCCGTGGTAGTACGAAAGGGAAAACAACATTACATGGCTAATCACATGTCATGCATTCCCACGAGAGAAGCCACTAGACAAGGTATCGTTGATGAATTACCCGATGCCCATCTATTTAACCTGTCACGAGAGAGAGTTATTCAAGGCTGATCTAACGCCATATTGGGCGGACGACATAGTCCACGTGCTTGAGCATAGACTACCTGAGCAACCAATAGAAAAAGCCCGACTTAGGCGCTTAATCCTTAAGGTCCAGCCTTATCAGCTGATTGTAGGCCAACTCTATAGGTTGGGGCAAGACGGACTGCTACGTAGATGTGTATGTGAGCATGAGATGCATGATGTGCTCTCGGAGGCACACAATGGCATTGCGGGAGGACACTTTAGCGGAGACACGACAGCACGGAAGGTGCTGCAGTCTCAATTACGGTGGCCCACACTTTTTCGTGATGCCACGCAATTCGTCAAGCATTGTGAGGAGTGCCAACAGAAAAAAGTCCCGATTCGCAAGGATCAGATGGAGTTGACCCCAATTATTGCTCGACAACCCTTCAAAAAATGGGGAATCGACTTCATAGGACCCATCAGTCCTGCGGCGCAGTACTCACAAGTCAAGTACATCATTGTAGCCACGGATTACCTCACAAAATGGGCAAAGGCAAGAGCCACACGTAAAAATGACGCTAGGAGGACTGTCAAGTTCTTATGGGAGCAAGTGATCTCGCGATTCGGCTGCCCCATCGAACTGGTCAGTGACCAGGGCACGCACTTCATCAACGAAGTGATAGCGCATCGAGAATAGCCCTTCAAGAACGATGGGAAGGGAAGGAGGCATGGACGCAATGCCTGGTCGAGCTTAAACGCCTATCAGAGACCCGTCTTCTAGCCACCCATGCACTTATATGTGAGAAGGCCAGTCGCAAGAGTTGGTTTGACAAGCATGTCAAGCAGCGCGACTTTGAACAGGGCGACTTAGTGCTCCTCTACTCCGTTAAGGGACATAAACAGAAAATGAAATTTCGAGGCCTTGGACCCTTCAAGGTTCGTGCGATCAGCCGCACAGGCAATGTCGAACTCGAAACCTTAGATGGTGAGGGAATAGGCTTCTTCAATGGCAGTCGTGTCAAGAAGTACTACCCTCCCACCCATCCTTTGCACGAGCCCCCGATGTTAGAACCGCCTGTCAAAGCACGAGTGGCCACAATCATGGAGATTGATGATGAGGATGAGGAAGCCGTAGAGCCCGCATACCTCGATTTAATGGTCATTGCAAAACAAACCTGCGCTTTCAATGCTTTGATCGATGAGGGAGCAGACTACAATGTTCTAACTCACGATCATTGGACCAAACTTGCCAGACCACCACTTCAACCCACGAATGCTAAATTAAGCCCATATGGGGCCCATTCCTACGTAGCCGTTTCTATCGACCTGAGACTGTCGCAATGGTTTTTTACGTGTTGCCAAATGCTAAAGATGCAGGTACGGAGTCGTTGCTAGGACGCACTTTAAAAAAGCAGACTCACTGCAATGTTGATTATGAGTCACAGTGCATCCACCTTGCAATAGGCAACGTTCGCATTGTCACAGCTTTCAGCAAGGGCTGCGTGACTTCACCACCATCCGCTACACTCCTATCCTCGTAGGACCAAAAACTCTAACCCTAGGAGGCCAAGATGCAATAACAGAAAGCGCCGCATGATCAAGCAACGATGGGTCCCCAAAGCCCTCTTACGTGCGCAAGGCTACTACGAGGGAAATACCTGGCTGTGGATCCCTAAGGCCCACGTGGCCAAAGGCACCATTCATACACCGCCCTCAAGCTTGATCAAACTGCGTCCCATAGACCCTCAAACCCACAAGCCACAGTGCTCTCCTGAACCACAACCATCCGCCTCATCCACGCCTAGACCCAAGGGAGTCCCACAAGTCTACTGGCCCAAACTGTAGGCTCCGTCACAAGAGTCATCACCCGTTGAAGTCAATCTGCCTCCCCAACTCCAACCTGAATGCAGCAGCCCGTCCGTCATGGCTGCTCCCAATCCACTCAACATCCAAACGGCCCAACCACAAACTCACGAACCCTCCCAACTGCCCATCTTCGTTGTCAAAAGTTCTTGTTCTGTCAAACCTCAACCACCTATCGGCCTTACGCCCTCCTATGAACGAAAATCCTTTTTAGCACTAGTCGCTGACCTCGTTGAGGACACCGGGGATGACGTGGTGGAATGCATTAAACGACTCGATGCCACCTTTGTATCGCTAGCCCTCAGCTACGACCACTTGGACTTAGGTCTATTAGAAGAACCCTTTACAACAGAAGTGCGCAATATGCCTTGCTCTTGGGAGACCTTTGAATTCGCATTTGCAAAAGCTTCTCGCTCTGCTGCTGAGTTGCTCAACAGTGAGATCTCCAAAGAGCAAGCCATTAAACAATGTCTCATCACATCCTATGATCAGCGAACCACTTCTGCTATCACTGATTAAGGAAATCATAGAGTTATCCAAGCTCGCTGATACTGACTCCACGTTTTTGAAGCATTGGTACACTCTTAGGCTGCAATGGGAAGTTGAGGGGTACCGTATAATGACCAACATTGAGTAGCGCCGCACAATCAAAACAGCACAGTACGATCCCACTTACGTCGCGCCAACCTCGTATCGAGTATTAACCACTCTTCGTGGTGGCCGACCCATGGAAGAGCACATCAAGGGGCATCCCTACCTTGACCGCCTCTTAACAGAGGAAGAACTCCACATTGCTAGTCGCATCGATTTTGGCGATCTCCTAACTGATGTTCTAACATACATCACGCACGTGGGTATCCGTCCATTCGATTTAGACCATGAAGCTCAGCTAGAGTACAACCCCAACTTCTATGCTTGGCTCCTGCGCAAATAGACCGATGCTCTGTATGCTGAATACCCTTGTCCTCTCAACCTCCAATCCTGGGATAGATTCTTCTCGTTCCAAAGGAGGAGGGGTTAAGGTGGAATTTAAAAAGTGAACCAAGTATGAAATGTCAATAAAAGTTGAAATGCAATGGTAAAAGTCTGAAAAGAAAAGTTAAGGCTATACTCAAAATATTTTAGATCCATAAAATCTGCTATGCTTTTCTTCTTTCAACAAGTTACTTGTCAAAAAGCACTAATAGTGGAAATGGCTGAACTTACAGGCATCTATCATGGCAAGCTAGGACAAGGCTGGCAAGCTCCCCTTCTTGGAGGAGGAGCAAGCGAAGTACGGGCTCACGGTGGAGACTAGATCCTTTAGCCAGTTGAAGTCCCATCACATCTTCAACCTTGAAGATGTGGCCATCGAAGAGCCGGTAGTGCGTCAGATTATACACCAGTGCCATCTGCAGAAATACCTAGAAGCAGTGGGCCAGAGGGTGGACTACACCAAGTGTGCCGACTTTTTACGCACCTTTAATAGAAAAGAGGCACCATCACGGTGCGCGAGAATGAAGCCACCTGGCAAGTATAGATTGAGCTGACCTTGGAATTGGTGGAAAGGGCACTGGGGCTGCCAAATAAAGTGGAAAGAAAGCCGAAGAGGGACGTCTATGCCATGTTGGGAATGGACAAGGTGAAGGTCCATATCAACGATGGGATTAGCTTGGCAGACATCCCAAACCCAGATATCTAGCTGCAAGCAAAAATGGTGCACACTTTGTTCTTGAGCCAGAGGTACAACACCATAATGAGCCGGATCAACGTGCCTCTACTTGATAGCATTGCGGCACAATCACTAGACGAGAACGGGCTTGTGAGGAGAACCATAGAGGCTTCAGCTAAGGCTCTAGCAATGGGAGGAAGAGCCGTTGGAGGAGAATCTCCATCGTCCAGATCAAAACGCAAGGCATCCTCCTCCAAGGCCTCAACCATAGGGTTTGGAGGTGTCTTTACTGCCATAATCCGAGAAGCACTAGGGCAAGGACGGGAAGAAGAAGATAAGAAGGGAGATGAAGAAGGAAGTGACGAGTCACTGTCACAACCCCCACCTCACACAGAAGAACAACACAGGTCTTCAGATGAAACAGAGACTGACAAAGATGAAGAGGGAGAGTCCCAGGGCAGCCCACAGAGGCACACATAACAAAGAATGAAAGCCCTGCATGGAAAGAGGAAAGAAGAGCGCAAGAAAAAGGAAAAAGAAGATCTGGAGAGGGCTCGGAGGGAGTCACTCAGGGATGAGGAGGAGAGAAAAAAGAAGGAGCAAGAGGAGGCAAGATTAGCTGAGATGGAATCAAAGAAGGCAGAGGAGGAGAGGAAGAAGACTGAAGAGGAGTTGAGAAGAAAGAAAGAGGAAGAAATAGCACTGGCCACCCACCGCTCCATTGAGGAGCAGCACAAAAGAGATGAGGAGGGCGCAAAGAGCCCACGCAGAATAGAAGCACCTGGTCCCAGTACCAGTGTGCCGGAAATCACACCCCCGCCCCCACTAGAAGGAAAAGGCAAAGAACCAATGGTGCCAATTCCCCCTCTCTTTGTACCTACCACACCAGCCACTCTCATCACGACAATGCCTACTACCACCGCCACCCAAGGCTCCACTCCCAAGGTCGATCTCAGCAATGTCTTGGAGTGGGTGCAGTTTTTGGTTGACAAGCAGATGGGCCAAGGAGGAGAAGAGGTCACGCCCTCTGCACTCGGAACTAAGAGATGCAATTAAGACTACCCTGTCGGTGGGGAGAGGGAGAGTAAAAAAATTTGAATTAAATTTAAATTTTTTTAAGGGGGGGCGTTCTTACGCACCGGGGGGGGCATACGGGAGGGATATTACAAACTATATTGGTGCTCTTAGTTGTTACAAGCTTGCCCTCAAGGCTCAGACAAGACATTGGAACTATATTGATATTCTCTAAACTATCTTGCTCTTGATGCTATGCTTGAGCATAGGGCCAAGCTATGTATCCAAAGAGGTCTCTAAGATAGATTTGGAACTATTGTGCACTTAGAGCCATGTTGGATTGCATGGGCAAGATCCAACTAGAGAGATGTCTAAGAAAGTGCTGGAACTATCTTGCCCTTAGGGCCCTAATGAGAGAGTAGAATATATTGGTGTTCTCTAAAGCTCTCTTGACCTTGGTTGTAGGCTTGAGTGTAGGGCCAGGCTCTAAACTAGAAAGTGTGAGTTCTTTTCAAGAATTCATATCTCTTGAATTTCTATCCTTATACAAGAGGTCATAAATCCATGATGACTTAATCTCGAGAAATATGACTTTTGAGTACTCCTTGTGGATCATGCACTATAAATGACCAAGGAGGACAACTTGAGATAAGTGTATACTAACAACTTAAAATAGAGTGGAAACTATCTTTTCGCAATGCAAGGCTTGAGTACATGGCCAACCTGTGGACCCAAAGAGGCCTACAATATAGACTAGAAACTATCTTTCCCTCAAGGCCTTGATGAGAGAGTAGAACTATATTGGGATTCTCAGTACCAAGCTTGTACTCAAGGCCTTGATGGGAGAAAGTAACTATATTGGTGCTCTCAATGATGACATGCTTGCCTTCATGACCTTGATAATAGAGTAGAACTATTTTGATAAGAGAGTAGAACTATATTGGTATTCTCTAAACTATCTTGCTTTCAGTGCTAGTCTTGAGAGTAGGTCCAAGCTCTGAATCCAAAGATCTCTCTAAGATAGAATTCAAACTATCTTGGATTTAGGGCCATGCTTGAGCATGTGGGAAAGATCCATCTAGAGAGATCTCCAAGACATTGTTGGAACTATCTTGCCCTTAGGGTCTTGAGAGAGTAGATATAAGAGTGTAGAGTATAAGACTTAATCTCAATCAAGATGACTATTGAGTACTCTTTGTGGATCATGTACTTGAAATGACCAAGGATAACTTCCAACATAGTGTATACTAATAGCTTGAGGTAGAGTGGGAACTACCACGCTCTAGTGCCATGCTTGAGTGTAGGGCCCAAGCTTTGAACCCACAAAGGTCTCCAAGGTAGTCTAGGATGCCATCATGATCTCCAAACTTTCTTTTATCCCTCTCGTGTTTTTCCCTCCTTTTTGGTAGCTTAGTCCTCTCTCTCTCTCTCTCTCTATGCCATGGATATAGAAATTCGACCTTCAACAAGGTGACCAAGCTCCCAAATCACATCCATATCAGTGTTTAACTCATTCCAAAAAAGATGGATTCCTACAATCATTAGCAAAGGTAGTTGGATCATCATGCAACATGCAAAACATTGGAAAAGGCAAAGATATGAGAGCTCATTCATCTTTGCTTGAAGGGTAGAATCTGAGATTTCAAGCTTGGAGTAAATAAGAATAGCATAAAAGAGGTTCCAGTGCAACATGTATTTATGCATAGAGAGCTATATTTGGAACCTTGGAAGTTCAAATCTTCCAATGCATAAACCAAATTGTAAGGATTTGATTCTTAAATTCTTTCTTTTCTTGAAGTTGGTTTAAAGTTTTGTATTATAATATTTGTTCATTTTCTTGCAAATGTCTATCCCTCTAATCTTGAGGAATGGCAACAGGTCGAGTCTACTATTGATGTGATGCATGGGTTGATTGGAGAAGAGATGTACAAAGATAGAAAGAAGATAGAGCTTTTAGATAAATGAATACTCTTCTATGACTATTCTTATATTTTTCCCATGCAACGTAGCCAATGGGGATCAATATCCCGCCTTCCTTTGCCTGGTTTTTCAAGCTTTGAGGAGCCTTTGCTAAGTCCAGCTACTAGTGAGGGCTATAGATGTAAAATATTTTTTGAGATACAAAGAGCATTAAAACCTAGTATCTCAAGTAAGCTAAGCAAAGTTGTGGAAATCAGAGTGGAAGCCAAGATTGAAGTGTGCATAAGAGGGAGATAAGAGCTCACAAGTACAAGAAAAAGTCTTGCTTATTTAGTTGCTCATGAAAGTACAACTTGGGTCATTCTGGGTTGATGTAGACCCTTGGCCTGTTTATATAGCCCCAACTAGCTAGGGTTGGGGTTTCCCCTTTCCCTAAGGACCATTCACACCTACCTGCCCTTATCCACTCCTGCATAAGGAGAGTTCATATGCCTATACTCTCAACACTCCCCTTCAATGCCAGGTGGCATTAGAATACAAAGCATAAGAGAATTCCTCCCCTTAACCCAAATTAGGATGCCTTTATAGAACAGGCTTACAAGGATGGTTATAGGCAGAAGGGATACATGACTTAGAAGAGTTGATCATCTGTGGATTGGGAGGAAAAATTGGCCTCCAATTCCTTGGGTACTTTAGGATGGTTAGGACATTTACTTTAATATGTCCTATCTTCTTGCATTTATTACATTTCATCTTTTCTGGGAATTTTTCCCAATAGTTGTTTGCAATATGCCCCTTCTTTTTACAAAAAGTACACTTATTGACAACTGTATGCACCAAGGCTTGGTCACGAGATGTTGGAGTAGATGTCTGACTGGTGATTCCTTCTTTGTGATTCCTTTTTTCTTCACCCAAATAGGATTGGATGGTACTTGTCAAGGCAGGATTGGGAATATTAGTAAGGGTTGTTATGTGTGGGAAAGAATTTTTTGATTACTTTTAAAAGAATGGCAATAGCATCTTCATCATGGATTAGTGCTTGTACTAAAGAAAGCTATGTCACGAGGCCTTTCTCATTCTCTATATTCCAGATTGAAGAATTCAATCTTGAGGAAAATCTTAGTTTTTTTACCTGTACCACCATAGAGCTTTGCAAGATCATCCCATTTTTTCTTGGCAGTGGAGAGCTGATCAACATGATGAATCAAGGGTTCATCTAAGTGTACCATGATTATTGCTTGAGCACATTGATCATCCTTCACATTAGAAAAATTTGTAGGATCAATAGCTCTAGTCCCTTGAATGAGAGGCCAATAACCTCTCTCCATCATTTTGTACTTAATGAGTACTTTCCAGGGGTGAAAGTATTTGCCATTAAATTTACGAATTTGAGGATGAAGGTCAGCATAGGCTGAGGCCATAGGAAGGTCTTACTACTTGCTTAGTGCAAGCAGTAGTGTCTAATCCTTTATAAGGGCCACTAGTGTAAGGATGACAAAAATATAGATTTTACAATTAAAACTTCAAGGTTGAGAATGGTTGAAAATCATACATATGGAGTATTTCAAAATAGGACTTAGGTGGTCCTTGCCTTTGACTAACCCTTTTTTTGTGCTTGACTGCTTTCCTTGGCTTTAGTGAAGTAAGTTTAGACTGCACTTTTGGCTCCTCCTAATAATGTGGCCTATTAGAGGAGTTCTTGGTGGAACATGGCTTATCAATAAACTTTATGCTATGGGATGAATCAGAGGAGAGTTCAATGATACTCATTTATTTGATTATTTGATTTACTAGCGTCAAATAGTAGGAAACATCAGTTGAATGCATCAGCAGTGCTAAGAAGCACTTGTACTACCAACTTCCATTCTTCTACTCATAATGAAGGTCGATCTTTACGAGCTTAGTAGTGCCCATGGAATGAGAAGAAACTCTGCATTTAAGCTCCACAGTGCAGTAACAAATCTTGACAAGGGATTTTCAGTGATTAGAATCACTGTTGATAATGCCGAGATTGAAAAAAGTGAAAATAGAAAAGCTTGAAGCTTTCTGGCTATGGCTGCTAGGAAACCCATAGCTAGGGTTTTGAGCACAGCAGAAAGTAAAAGAGAAATTAGGTCAAACCCTCTTAGAGGGAGATGGCCTACTATAGGGGCTACAATAGCCCTATGATAGCCACTGGGATTGCGCCCACAATAGGCCGCTGTCATGTCGCTATGCGCACACTGTGTAGAAAAATCTAGAGTGTGGCTTCCTTATTGATTTAGAGAGCCAATGCCATTTTAGACATTAGTGTTAGTGTCCATGGTTCAAAAATATTAGATTTTAGCCAATTTTTGATATTTTAGATATTATCTCTTGTAAAAATCCACAAAACTATAGACAACCTCTAGATTAGGATGACATGTAAAAGAAAGCATGTAGCTTTTAGTCAAATTGAGAGGATTTTATGTAAAAGAGATATTAACAAAATCGGCAACGTGCGATCGTTGTTTTCAGGCAGTACGTGAACAACACTCCAAAGTGGGAAATGAAGGAGTGATCTAGTAGAATTCTAGTAGTGTCATGGTATTTTACCCCCTATCGGAGCCAATGGAAGCATCCGATTGGCGATCTGAGAAGCATAGAAGAAGGTATTATTTTATACATGTTTTTGTCTACAAGAGTTTTATCTTCTCATAATGCAGGAATAAACTGGTAGGCTTCATATTTGTTAGTATTCTTATATATTTTCTATTTCTTTCTACGAGTATTCTTCTACGTCTTCTATTTCTTTAAACCCCTTCTCTTCCGTGGGCTGATATCTTCAACCATATTTAGAGAATTAGCTATAGAAGTGTTCTTTTAATTTATTTCTTACTCTACAGAAGATATCTTGTCAAAATATGCAAGTATTATGTGCCCCTATGGCAGGGCAATGTTTGTAGATTATTCATAGATGCTTTGAGTTGAATTAAGAGGAGTTTTTTCTCTTATTTCTTGGATGTGGTAACTTATCCTTATTAGGAACTCAATTTTAAGCTCTCTTGAAGCAAGTCTCTTTGCCCTATAAGCCTTATAATTGACTCATAAGCTTTTTTTCCTAACAGTCTACATTGAATGTAATCATGCAAAGTTGATTCATGCTATGGCATCATGCATGAATGATGGTATGCAGAGTTGTTATGATACATGACAACATATTGTACTTGATTTTATAATTTGTGATTGCTCTTACAGTTAAGAAAACAAGCTTGATTTGAGTTAGAACTTATGAGATAATACTCTTGTGATCTTTGCTAAGAACATGGAGTTGGAAGCTCTATCAACATCTTCAAGAACTTGGCTTGAAACCTTCAACCCTTCTCTTATCTCTACCATCTCCGGAGTCTAAGCTCTTGAACCCCCATACATTCTTCTCTCTCAAACCCTTGTGATTGACCGTGAAGTACCTCTTGAACTTTTAAACATTCACTGTAATCTACTTATCTCTTGAAGACATATCTCCATCTATCTTGTCCAATTTTTTTTGCCAAACCCCTGTGGTGACCAACCCTACGCGTTGCGACATTGGTGAACTAGATGTGAAGGTCGGTGTAAGAGAACTCCAAGATGGGTGATTCTTCAAGAGATACTCTACAACAATTGGTGCGCATACTGCAGCAGACTCAACAACAACAAATCCAAATGCTACAACAACAACAACAAAGGCAAGACGAAGAGAAGATTGATTCCATAGCTATCAAGGGCCTAGAGGAAGTTGGGAGGGAATGAAAATAATTTAATGGTCAAAATGTCTCTGTTTTCATTCGCTTGTATGTTGAGAAAATCCTCTTCTTTGGTGTACCGTAACATGCATGGAGTCGCTATTTTGCCAGACTAGAAAAGCATGCTCTTCAAGAAAGAATCCATGGTCTTTTTCAGTGAGATGCGGATTGGGCTGCATTCAAAAAATCCCTACGTGAAGAAATCTTCTTTAGAAGACTCTGGCCTAATGACGAAGCAAAGTTTTACTGATTGGGTTGAGAAACCCAACAAATGTTTAGCTGCAACAGCTTTATACCATGAGTTTTAAAGTAAATTTGGACAACTTGATGCTAAAGACCAACAAAATATGGAAGGTCAGAAGATTGAATTATTCCTTAAGGTTGCAGATCCCATTCTGCAAGAGAAGCTTGTTGATCGCCTAGAAGATGCTACCTCTGAATTAGGAGTCAAGGTTGCATGGACAGATGTTACTGATGCAGTTAACATGATTGCTCGAAGAGAGCGGATGCGACTAAGATTGGGCTCTACTTCAACTTCAACAACTCCACTAATGGAACTTGTTCCACCTTCAAAATCCCATATTCCTTTGACTAATCAACCAACTCTTTCTTCTTTTGTTCCTTCTAAAAATGATGTCATGGATGAACTCATTAAAAGCATGCGTGACCTCATTTGAATCTTACAGAAATTAGTTCCAAGGTGGAGAAGCTGGATGTCAAAGTTGAAGAACAAGGACGATCATCAACTCAAAGACCCATGAGAGAAGGCTTTAAGAGGCGCTGTATTTGGTGTGACAGCTAACAACATGACAAGAGGGAGTGTTTTGCCTTTCATGAGGTTGAAGCGCAGAAGGTCGTCTTTTCAAAAGACAAAAAAATTCATGCAGCTAAAACTGGTCTTCCACTGGAGCCAAATTTTGGCAATGGTGGAATGAAGAAAAGATTAGAAGATTTAGCTGTAAAGAATGCCTATGCAGCAATTGATGCAGCTACCTATGGGTTGTAAATTGAACCAACTAAATCAAGTTTGAAAGCATGTAAAACTAATGTGCAATCTAAAGTATAGATGCAGGCACTAGATCAAATAGAACGTGGTAAAGCAGCCAAAGAAGATTTGGCTAACGCCAGTCATCTGAAAGTATAAAAGAGCTCAAAATAGGTGAAAATTCTTTCCTTTCACCGGCTGAAAAACACTCTTTTATGCAAAGCTAATGAAACATGAAAAAGCTTTTGCATTTCAGCCAAGTGAAATAGGTTGTGTGGATCCAAATATTGTGGCTCCTATGGTCATTTTTATCGTCCCACATGTGCCTTGGAACCTTAAGCCTATTTCCGTTCCGAGGGCGCATTTGCCCAAATTATTGGAACTTCTAAATGAGAAGATCAGAATGAAGATTTTAGAATCTTCTTCAGTACCTTACTCAAATCGATGGTTTACTGTGCCCAAGAAAAATGGATCCTTACGATTTATTCAAGATCTATAGCCTATTAATTGTGTCACAATCCAAAATGTTGGTTCGGGTCCAATTGTTGATGAGTTTGCTGAAGCTTTTGCAGGTAGAGCAATTTATTATATGGGAGACCTATATTCAGGATATGACCAATTTTAGATTTCATTAGAAAGTCGAGACATTACCACAATGAAGACACCTCTTGGATTGGTCCACATGTGCACTCTATCACAAGGTGCAACAAACTCCGTAGCCCATATGATGAATGCCATGCACAAAGTCTTAAGGGACTTTATTCCACAACTTACTCTTCCATTTCTTGATGATGTACCTGCCAAGGGATGTGAAGTCAATGAAAAGAATGAGGAGCTTAACGAAGATGGCTGCAGGACATTTGTAGTTAACCATATTCATGATTGTGACAGGATTTTGACAAGGCTAGAAGAGGTACATCTTACCCTTTCAACACCATATTGGGGAATATGGGAATTTTCCATAAGTTTGGGACATGTGGTCTAATATTTGGATTTCTCATAGCTTGAACACTATAACTCCAAATCGAGGACTTTATAGCTCAATGGATTCCATTTTTCAATCACTTTCCAATGATAGGCCACATCATGTTTTTCTGGAGCTAAGTCGATTTTTGGACTATAAGAAGTCCTAGCGGTCGAACATATGTGTGGCCCCTACAGACATAAACCTTCACCAATCAAGATAGATGCCATCAGCAGAATGTAAGAAAAATGCACACATATTTCAGAGGTGAGAAAATTTCTTGGTGCATGTGTACTCTATCTCATATGGATACCACATTTTGCTCATGTAGTTGAAAATCTCTATCAGTTATTAAGAAAATGCCAAAGGTTATCTTGGGGAAAAGAGCATACTTTCACTGTACGCAAACTAAAGAAGTTATTAATTTCATCCCCCACTCTCAAAAGGGTTGATTATTCAAATGGTCAACCCATCATCCTTACTGTGGATACAAGTCCCATTGGGATAGGATGGGCTGCTGGCCAAGAAGACCTTGAAGGTGATAGGTATGCAATTCGTTTTGGAGCAAAGGTTCTCAATGAATGTCAAAGAAGGTATGCACAAGTAAAAAGGGAATTGTGGGGAGTTGTAACAACATTAAAGTGTGATCATGAATACTTTATAGGTGCTGTCGTAGTGGTCAAAACTGATTATCTTCCACTCTTGGGCATGATTTCCAACTACTCTACACTCGACATTGCTATGCTAAGATGGATTGCATATATTAAATCTCTCAACCACAAATTAAAGCACATTGCATGAAAGGCGAATCTAGTTGTGCTGACATGCTATCACGTGCAAGATATGACAATGAAGAAGAGCTGATGGAAGAAGATGAAGCTGAAGAATCTATACTTACTGAATTTCATTCCATGGCCTACTGAAAGTACATTTTCAGTTGTGCTGCATATACAAACCCAAAGCTGAATCTTGTAGGTGAAGCTGATCTTTTTAATGGTATAGCATTAAGTACAGTAAGAACAAGAAAAGGTATTGTTGTAAATTAGCATGCAGCAACAAAGATCAAAGTTTTATCTATGGAAGAAGGGTGGTCAACTAGTAGCCAACATGCTCATTGCATTGCTCAAGTTCTAGTTCATTTCCTTGGAGAAGATTGGCTGAAGATTGGCCAATATTTGAGCACAATGAAGAAGGAGGAGTCTTGGACTGATGAAGAGTTCAAGCATATTAAGAGGAAAGCTTATGGCTCTTTTCTTAAAGAAGGGCATCTATGGAAGAAAGCAAAGAATAAGAAAGGAGCACATGTTCGAGTTTTAGGTAACAAAAGATTGCAACAATAGGTAATGAAGGAATTTCATGAAAGCTTGTGGGCTGGCCATAGAGGCATATGGGGAACCTTTAGTAAAGTCAAAGAAAAATATTGGTGGCAAAACATGTATCAGGACATAGCAAATTTTGTTGAAACCTATGTGTGTCAAATGTATTCTATGGTCAAGCATCGAGATGGGTTACAACCAACTTATCCTTTGTCTATACATTATAGATGGGTTATTGATCTTATAACTATTCCTACAAGAATATGGAATATGCGATATTTAGTGCTTGCAAGAGAGGATCTAACCAATCAAGTTGAAGGCAAAACCTTAACAAACAAATCCACTCAAGCTGTTTTTTGCTTGAAGAAGTGTTTTGTAGATATGGTTGTGTGGGTAAAGTAATTGCAGATAGAGGAGAGTTGGATGTTGATGAGGCACACCTGAAGATGTTCAAGTAGCTATTGAGAAGCTAAAGATAGCAAGAGTAAAGAACAAAAGAAGATTTGATAAGCGACATCGACTTCGGCCAAGTGACTGGGTGCTTGTCTATGACAGCAGCCTAGATAATCAATACAGTGCTTCTAGGAAGATTGTAAAGCGTTAGTTTGGCTCGTATGTGATAAAGGTCATTCATGACAATGCCACATATTCATTGGCTAAATTGGATGGGACCATTATAAAGATACCTGTAGCAGCTGGAAAAAGAATCAAGCTCTTCAAACGAAGAGAAAGTTCAACATATGAGTTATAAGACTTGGATATAATTCAAGAACATGAAGACATAGAGGAAAAAGAAGAGGTAGAAGATGAAGGTATTGACATGGCAGAAGATACTTCTTTTGACACTGCAGATCTGTAAGACTTTGGCACCTGCCAAAGGACGTGCAGGTTAGGAGGGGGTGGATGTCGTGCCTGTTAAAATACTGAGAATGCATGCTATGGAGGATCACTGATGAGCAAACAGACAATCATAATGATGCAAAAGCATTGACAAGGAAGAACAATTAATATTATCCAAGCATAATGCAAGTACAACTGATTGATAATGACTGACTGAATGAGTGTGGGGATGAGTGCCTTTTATAGGCTTACAATAGGTGGTATTGGTAGGTGGAGATAGGTGGAAAGGGACCATGGTATTCAACAACCGTGGTTTTAATAAACTGTGCATACATGACCTAGTCTAAGGCTTTATTTGCAGTTTGTTTCTTTGCCTTGTTTGTCCCATACAAAGAGGCTATGGTGGATGTGATTGCACATTTCTCAACACCCCTCCTCAATCACAACTGTAAAAGACACTGAGTATACAGAGGTTGTCGTGAGTAGAACCTTGCTAAGTGTAGACATGGAAGAAACAAAAATAACCATACAAAGCTAGAGGCTGTTACAAGGCCTCACTAAGTGTGTAGAGGCTGTAGTGTGCAGAGGCTACATGAGGAGTTTAGGAGCTTATGGTGGGAACATAAGGCAAGTCCACATGTTAAACTTTAAAACAGTCTATCATCAGAAAATGAGCTACAAAAGAGGGAATGGTGAGTCTTATCCTTTTGATCTTGGATTTCTTCTTCTCCTTCTTCTTCAATATTGTCTTCATCTTCTTTGACTGTAGCAAGATATGCTCTTTGAGACTTTTTCTTAGCATAGCAGAATTTCTCAATATGCCCAGGTTTCTTACAAAAGTCACAGACTACTCTCTTCTTCCCTTTCACATAGAGGAGTTGTTGGTCTCCTCTTGAGATGCTTGTTTCTCCTTTGTTCTTGACCTTCTTTTCCTCTTCCAGAAGAGAGGCTTTGATGTCCACAAGCTTCCGTTTTGGCATGTTGATTAATGTGGTAGACACATTATCAAATTCAGGTGGAAGACTTTTGAGAAGCACTCCAATGCAAATGTCTTAATCCATCTTCAAGTTGATTCCTGCAAGTTGTGTCAACAAGCTTTCCATATAATTCAAATGAGTTGCAAGTGAGGTATTACTTTGCATGTCGAGCCTAAAAAATTCAATTAGTAAACCGTATTTTGAGGATTTGGAATGAGCTCCAAATAAGGTTTCTAATCGATCCCATGTCGCGTAAGAGGTTTCACAATCATCAACATGATGAATGTAGCTGTCATCAAGTTCGAGCTTGATAATAGCTTGAGCCTTATCATCATTTTTATCCCATACAACTGAAAGTGCAGCTTCCCTTGGTTTCTTCTCTTGACCACTTGTGATTGACCACAAGCCTTTCTTCATTAGGATCAATTTGATCCTAGTTTGCCATGTATGGAATCCAATGCCATTGAATCGGGATGTCAGTGAATCCTTGCTCATTTTGAGATTTGCAAGATCAGCAACAAATCAGCTCCAAACAATTCCAGTTTCAGTTGAGCACAAGTGCTAAGAATCACTAGGTGATTAGTATCAAGAGATACTAGGCAATTTAGTGACTATGATGCCCTTGAAGTTGAAATCTTCAAGATCTGATGCAAGTCCGGGTCTTCCCCTCCTTGATTTGATGCTGGAGTTGCACAAAAAATCAGTTTTGATTAGAGGCAAAGCTGATTGTGTTAACTGACATTAGTGCTAAAAGCACTAGATGAGTGTCAATGGTCACTGTTTCTTGAAATGCTTGAGAATCTTGTTAAGATCTTCCCTCCTTGCTGATAAATAACTTGAATGCTAGGCTGAAGATTGAGTACTGGAGCAGATTAGAGAGTTAGTGACTTGATTTGAGCCACAGGAGTGAGAGAAGGAAGTAAAACAAGATCTTGAAGCTTGAAAGCTATGGAGTCTGCATTAGGGTTTCAGGGAGCAGCCTGGTTTTTCACCTCCTATGAGCTGAATACTTGATCATTTCCAAAACTTTTTTGATAGAAATGAAGCTTAGGAAGTAGGCTATCAAAGCCCTATGATGCTCATCTGCATCGCGATGTGTACAGGCGGAATTCGACGTACGAACAACAGAAGGCACAATCTGGACAGCGTGCTGTTGCAGGCGCAATGCTGGAGCAGAGAGGCAGCAATGTTGGGCTTTGAAGTCATAGCGAGGAGCTCCTAGAGCAAAGAAGAGTTCTCTAGAAGAAAGTACGAGCTAAAATGGCCCGCTTTGAGAGATACAAGCCCTCCATTGAAGATGGGTAGCTATGGAGGTAGGTGAGAGATTCATGGAAAGTGAAGGGAGCCAGAAATTCAAACTGGAAGGACTCAATTTGTGGGCTGATGACTCACTGACTTAGACCCCACTCTGATACCATGTTAAAATATTGAGAATGCAGCTATGGAGGATCACTGATGAGCAAATAGACAATCATAATGATGCAAAAGCATTGACAAGGAAGAACAACTAATATTATCCAAGCATAATGCAAGTACAACTAATTGATAATGACTGACTGAATGAGTGTGGGGATGAGTGCCTTTTATAGGCTTACAATAGGTGGTATTGGTAGGTGGAGATAGGTGGAAAGGGACCATGGTATTCAACAACCGTGGTTTTAATAAACTGTGCATACATGACCTAGTCTAAGGCTTTATTTGCAGTTTGTTTCTTTGCCTTCTTTGTCCCATACAAAGAGACTATGGTGGATGTGATTGCACATTTCTCAACAGTGCCACTACGCACACATTGTGTAGAAAAATCTAGAGTGTGGCTTCATTATTGATTTAGAGAGCCAATGCCATTTTAGACATTAGTGTTAGTGTCCATGGTTCAAAAATATTAGATTTTAGCCAATTTTTGATATTTTAGATATTATCTCTTGTAAAAATCCATAGAACTATAGACAAATTATAGATTAGGATGACATGTAAAAGAAAGCATGTAGCTTTCAACCAATAGGATTTTATGTAAAAAGAGAGATTGAAAAAATCACGTGACACACGATCGCTGTTGTCAAGCAGTAAACAACACTTCAAAGTGGCAAATGAAGAAGGAGTGATATTGCAGAGTTGTGGGTAGGTGTCTTGGTATTTTACCCCCTTTCGGAGCCAATGGAAGCATCGGATTGGCAATCTGAGCAATAGAGGAAGGTATTATTTTATACATGTTTTTGTCTACAGGAGTTTTATCTTCTCATAATGCAAGAATAAACTAACAGGCTTCATCTTTATTAGTATTCTTATACATTTTCTATTTCTTTCTGTGAGAATTCTTCTACATCTTCTATTTCTTCGAAACCCTTCTCTTTCGTGGGTGGATTTGGGATGATATCTTCAGCTATATTCAGAGAATTAGCTACAACAGTGTTCTTTTAATTCATTTCTTACTCTACAGAAGATATCTTGTCAAAATATGCAAGTATTATGTTCCCCTATGGCAAGGCAATGTTTGTAGATAATTCATAGATGCTTTAAGTTGAATCAAGAGGAGTTTTTTCTTATTTCTTGGTTGTGGTAACTTATCCTTATCAGGAACTCAATTTGAAGCTCTCTTGAAGTAAGTCTCTTTGCCCTGCAAGCCTTGTAATTGACTCATAAGCTTTTGTCCCTAATAGTCTACATTGAATGTAATCATGCAAAGTTGATTCATGCTATGGCATCATGTATGAATGATGGGATGCAAAGTTGTTTATGATACATGACAACATATTGTACTTGATTTTATAATTTGTGATTGCTCTTACAGTCAAGAAAACAAGCTTGATTTGAGTTAGAACTTATGAGATAATACTCTTGTGATTTTGCTAAGAACATGGAGTTGGAAGCTCTATCAACATGGAGTTGGAATCTCTATCAACATCTTCAAGAACTTGGCTTAAAACCTTCAACCCTTCTCTTATCTCTACCATCTCCAGAGTCTAAGCTCTTGAACCCCCATACATTCTTCTCTCTCAAACCCTTGTGATTGACCGTGAACCTTTAAACATTCACTGTAATCTACTTATCTCTTGAAGACACATCTCCATCTATCTTGTCCAATTTTTTTGCCAAACCCCTATGGTGACCTTCAACCCTACGCGCTGCGACATTGCGCCAAGGAGCTGAATTGACATCAACAAAATCAGTGCGTACCAGATTTACGAATTTTGGCAATGACATCTTCCTAGCTGCCAAATCTCTGTGTTTGAAGTGCCTACTGAAGCAGTGAGCTAGGGATGAAGTCTCTAGAAGGATCCTTGAGCTGAAATGCTCTCCTTTGCTCTTCCCAAGTCCTCCAACAAACAGAGGTGGGTCAAGCTATGGCTATGGAGGTCAAAATGCAAAAAGAAGAATATGAAGGCTCATGTGCACTTAGAGGTGTAATGAGGGTGAGAAAGCTAAAGGATCAGAGGTGGCTCTGATACCATGTGGAAATCAGAGTGGAAGCTAAGATTGAAGTGTGCACAAGAGGGAGAGAAGAGCTCACATTACAAGAACAAGTCTTGCTTATTCAATTGCTCATGAAAGTACAACTGGGGTCACTCTCACTCAAAGGTTGATGTAGACCCTTGGGCCATTTGTATAGACCCAACAACTGGCTAGGGTTAGGGTTTTTCCTTTCCCTCAGGACCGTTCACACCTGCCTGCCCTTATCCACTCCTACATAAGGAGAGTTCATATGCCTATACTCTCAACAAAAGTTAATTTGTTCATGCCTATTAATATATTTATTGACTTATTTTCTAATGCTGAGATAAGAAGATCAAAGGCCATGCTTTCAGTGAAGAGACTAGCATATTATCATGTTATACAACTTGTTGATGAGGGATGTGACACTAGGACGAAAATAAAAACTATATGTAAGATAGATCAAGACTCTGTAGCTTGTAAATATATGATTGCTACTCAAAATTTCATCCTTAGCTTTTATTATAGTAGATGGCATTATGTTGGTGGTAGTTTGGTTGCTTTAGACCAAAATCTTAATAATTTTAGCAAAGATCCTATAGTGGATTTTGATGTTTGGTACAATGAGAAAATTATTGCAATCCTAAATGTTAGATCATCATGTATGCTACATCAAGTGAGGATGGATTTACAGAATGAAGATATTGAACTACCATACTCATTTGTGTTCCAACTTAATAACAAATGAGTAAGTTTTTATATCATATTATATCCACTTAGATGTATATCTGATTTCATTTCTTGATTAATAAATATTTGTAACATATTTTTTACAGATATAAATGAGGAGAGATAATAATATACAATGCAAGAATATTGAAGAAAAAATCTCTTTACTATCAATATAAAAAACATGTACAAATATTGTGGCAAAATTTTGTTAGCCATCCCCATGACTTATACACACAAGGGCTTACAATCAATGAGGCAAAGCTTTTTTTTTTGGAGAACTTTTCTTAGGAGAAGGGACATCCTTTCTAGGAGTCATTTTGCCTATCTTTGATGCTTTGGTTGCCTTGGGTGTTGAAGGCATAGCTTCACCTATGTAGTTACATGCACCTCCTCTCCTTCAATGGCCAAGCCCCCAGGATTGTCCATTCTTTTCGATTGTATACAATTGACTATTATGTACTTCATTAGCTTTGCTTTTATATACCAAACATGCTCACTTGTATAGCAATCCCTTGTAAACTATCATACATTTGTATGAAATGATTTTGAATTCATTGTTATTTTTTAAAATAGACTATATTATTATCATCAATGGGCTATTTTGCAATAAACCTCTATCTTAAAGTTTAGTATATTTCATATTACCTTTATAAGTTTATCATCATTGAGATAAATAAACTGAACCAATAACTATCATCCTAATGAGGACACTACTATTAACAATATAAAGCAAAACTATGAAACTTGTTTATGGTAGTTTTTAGAATAATTTTTCTTAGTATGTTCCAACCATATTAATCAAGACCTTACCGCAACTTGTCTATATTGCATTGTTGTAAGTAACTATGTAGGCATGGGAGGCTTTTTCTCTAGCAATTCAATCAATATTTTTACAGCTGTGTACCAAAAAAGAAAATAATTTAGAGTAATTATAAAAAAAGATCAAAATATTTAGAGTATGTAAAAAAAATCAAAATATCAAGGAGGCCCTAGATTATATAACTTACAACTTGGCATTTCCATGGCTTCATTTTATAGAATTGATGAGGAAACATTGCCTCTCCACATATCTATTCCAATTAGGCTCCAATGAGAATTGAAAATAATCATAATTCAATAATCTAGCAAAACAGGATCTCATAAAATCTAACAAAATATCAAATTTCTTAATTCTCATTGTATGAAATTAGAAGAACATCCAAAGTTTCAAAGTCAATTGAATTGAACCAATGGTCAAATGCACTTACATCAAGCTCACTACTCATATAGTATGAGATAGATGGATCAAGAACCTCAAATTTTTTGTTGTATATCAAAGGGGAGCTCATGCATTGCATATACCAAGTAAAGGAATGGAGATAGTAAGTATCAACATGAAAGTCTATTGCTAGAAAAATATAGTGAGTAAAGACAAATTTTGGTATGCTATAATTCATCCCAGCAAGAAGAATAGAGTCATTTACTTCTCTCACTTTATTCTTGAGAATTTGAACACAGTCAGAGTCAAAAAATACCATATAAGATCTTTTGTTAATATCACCAGGCAAAAAGAAACAAACATTGAAACCCTTAGGGTCAGCTCTTTCAAGAATGGTAGATATCTCCTCTTCAAAAGATAGGAGTTGTTCTACTTCCTTTTCTTATTTCTTCTTTCTTTTATACTCCCTCCATTTATCTGCATGATTTTCTGTGGCATGTTCCTCTTTCTCATGTTGTCTTGTGTCCTTTTCATGGGTGACATCTTCAACCTTAAGACCTGGATAAATTTTTTTCTTTCTATATGGAGGCACATTTAAAATATTGAAAGCCTTCACATAAGAAAGGGGGATTGGCTCAAGGACCTTTGAAAATATGTATCTCAATCTCTTGAGAATGATCACGTCTTTATCCATAAGTGTAACCCTATGTGCACGAGCAGCACATATATAAGAATCTTGAAAAAACTCAATAAAAAAAATCTTATGTAGCCTCTTGAATGCCATTGAGAGTTGCCCTAGTCCATCTAAAACTATCAAGACTAAGCTTATCACAAATTTCTTTGACAAGCCTTTGAAAATACAGTTTTGGAATTGCATTATTCAGGGCCTTCATTGCACTTCTAATCTCCTTTAGGCATTTGACATGCTATGAGAATGTTCTCCTTGGCTTTGATTTCCTTGTAAGTTTGGAAGGCTTGGAGAACTGATGGATCTTTGAAGTAAGACCTCTAGGATCAACTTTCTGCTTCCTTGCAGTGGCCTTAGTTATAGCCATTTTAAACATCTAGGAAAACAAATAATACATCAAAATTAGGACAGATCTCCAAATCTATGATATAATGTTATTTACAATCACTTAGTAGCCAACAAACACTAATAACATAGTCTACCTCCAATTTCAATAAAACAATGCAGGCACAAGACGTATGAAACATGAAGAGACATTTTGGATAAGAGAAACAAACACCCTCATGTTTCACACACCACTTCTTTTTTGGATACATATTTCATCAAAGATAATTAATGTCATGAAGTTTTACAAGTTTCATTGAAGGATAGTGGTCATTTTGCAAATCTCACATCTTATTCTCAATGAGTTCAACCCTTATAAAAGAAGATCTATTTGAATGTTCACATCAATAATATTTAAATCTTATCCACCTAATTCTTATCAACATTAGTAAAAAAATTTTATCCTTTTGTGTGATCAAGCTGTGTTAATCCATGATTCTATTTGAGAAACTTGCATTTCTAGCGAGACGTATGAAACACAAAATAACTCTTGTCCATGGGAAGAGCCATGACTAATCGTGTTTCATACATTGGGCTCTTTTTGGGATTATTTGGCAAGATTCGTTCAAGTGATTCAGAGCTAGCTTAGATTTGTTAAAAAATTTACATTTTCGAGGGCTCAGCACGTATGCTCGGTGATGAAACCTTCTTTAGTTGCCTTGTGCGCCTACTACTGATGCTGAATAATTTTGCATTGTGACCAAGTTAGCATTGTGTTGGTGTGATCAGTCATAGAAAGAGATTTGTCTTTGAAAAAACTCTTTTTTGATTTAGAAATTGGGTTTAAAAGGATGTTTGTTAACATGTGTAGCTGATGTAATGCATAGTTAATTTCACATGTATGACGGGGGGCAAACCATTTTTGCTTGGGAAGTTGTGCCACATGTCACTTACATTTTTTGCATGATAGTGCTTTTATGGATCCACTTTTTAAAGAAAAAAGATAATTCTTAGCATTTTATTTTTCATTTTAAGCACAACTCCTCTAAATTAGTGCACTGTACTTCTTGAACAAACGTGTGGTGACTGGCATATATATATATATATATATATATATGACAACTCACGGTCAGGCTTATGTTAAATAATATTTCTTTCACCTATTTTGTCTTTTCTTTGATGAGCTATTTATCTTGTAAGAATTGCAAGCCAAATCGGCGTATTCTAACAAAAAACTATTTCTTCTCAGTAGAGTAGGGACTGCAAATCTCAAGTATCAAACTTTTTCTTATCATTTTTTCTCTAGAATCCTGAATTTTGAGGCATTGAAGATGATCAAATTTGTAACCTTTCTTGTGAAATGATTCACAGACATATGAAACATGATTTTACCATTTGTAAAGGGTCTTAAAAGTTTGTTGTCGCATTTCATGAGTCTTCAATATCAAATAAAAACTGATCGATGAAATGCAAAACTAATGCCTCCTCTGCTGCTTAAATAGTCAACTTGCTTTTTATAAGGCATTGTATTTTGATCAATTAACCATGTGTAATATCTTAGGGATTTCGACATGCAAGATGAATGAAATAAGGTGTCATTGTTAAACACTAATTGTGTTTGTAAGTTTAAGAGAAGAAAGATACATCAGGAACTTAGAAATTCTATAAGGGTTTTACCTAGTTTTTCTATCAATATTGGCTTAATATTGTACACATCTTAAATGATGGGGTTTTGATGTTCTAGATGCATTGTTTTGGACAAAATTTTGAGATGTATAAAATGCAAATTCGTCAATTTTTTTGTTTAAGTGACGTGTGAAACACGATTTTATGAATTGGGAAGTGGTTTGGATAATTGTTTTTGTGCTTCATGAGTTGTGAATGTAAAACAAAATTTGATCGATGAGACATGCAATTTTATGCTTTCTTTACTGCATAAAGGGCTAATTCACTTCATTCATCTTGCATTTCTAAGTCTCTAACATAACAAACACATTAAATTTGTCAAAATACAAAAGCAGTGCCTTGTAGGTTTTGACTAAATTTTTAAAGTAATCTTTCTTTAGTCTTTTGGATATGAGGAAATGTGGATTGGTATATTATGCCCCTAATTTTAATTTATTGTTTTATGGATTTGGTTTTGTGAGTAATTAGGATGACTAAAAGGAAGTTTTCTTTAGAGGGAATGGAGGAAAATGATATGGAGGATAGCTGTGATAAAAAGCTATTTGGTTTTCTTCATGCAACTGGAAATTTATCTATATTTATTTACATCAGAGATATGCCCAATATTCCCTTTGATTTGCAAGAGCTCTTGAAGGATATTGAAGATAAACTAAAGGATTTTAGAGAGTTTTATGAGACATGTGGAAGGCCTAGAGATTGAGGGATTTGTCCATTATAGCAATGTAGTGGAAGCTACCAATGTTGCTAGAACAACTTTGCAAATAAGGTTTAGCCTTATTGATGAGGAATTCAAGAAGTAGAAAGTAGATTGCCATTTTTATCAGAATCAACATCAATGTCTTCTTGTACAGAAGGATGTTGGATTTCTTGTATATCTTCAATATAAGGATAGTTGTTCTTCGAATACAATACAAGAGAAGAAGATAGAGGATATTGCAAGCAAAGATAAAGTAGTTGAAGAGAAGGGGGGAAATGTTTCAGGAGGATATTGAGAACTAGTTATAGTGTAGGGATTTGATGTTGCTTTGTTTAAAAGTGAGAATATTACAAAAGTGGAAGAAAAGGAGATAAAGTTGAATGCATAGATTAAAATAGGTCCTCTTGAATGTGTCTGAACATTTCCTAGTTATCTCATCAACAAAAAGAGATATATATTGCTAAATGATATTCATCAACATCTTTTTGATCTTAGAGAAGATTACTCCTTGGCAATCCTTGTAGCATGGGGTCAAAATGATAAGAATTTTATAGGTTATGAAGAGGAATTGCTAGCAACTCTTGATATTGAGGGAGAGAATTTTCAAGATAGCTCTATAGCCTTACATTCTTGTATGAATCAAATCGTGGAGTATGAAAAGGGGTGGATACCTAGATAGAGGAAGAGTTCTTATAAATTCAATAGAGACTTGGTATTGATAACATGGGATATGAAGAGAAACTGAAGTGTCCATTAGAGGAGAAACCAAAAAGTTCAATAAATCTATATGATGATAGTCTTCTTGAAGAAGATGAAAATCCAAAGGTATGAAATATAATTCTAAGATATCCATTGTGATTTATATTAGAGTATGTTATGCATTATAGACAAATATTATTGGATATTTATTTGACATCTTATACTATTGTGGTTTATTGTGCAGATAGAAATTGAAGATGCAAACAACTTTCTTGGAAGAGCCAAGGGCTCAAGGCCATTGAAGCCGGCCTTGGTCATTATATTGGAAGCTTAAATAATCAAATAGTTGCATTTTATCATAGCAAGTTTTCAAGCTTTGCAAGCTTACCAATAATGGCTTTGAAAGCTATCTCCAAGGTGATTGGATTCCAAGCTTTCAATAGAGGTTCAAACAAGATAATTTTGGTGGAGAAGGAAGAAGTTGTAAGAGTTTTTGGCTTTATGCTTAGATACAGTGGATCTAGGGTAGGATACTTTGAAGCTCTTGGCTCTTATTTTCTCTCCCATATAGGAGATGCCAAGAATTTGAAGCTCCTTCCAAGCTATAGGAAACAAGAGTTCCTGAAATGTAGAGGTCTCATCGAGTGGGATGAAATAAAAGATTCCTTTAGAGGACCTAGTGAATTGCTTGAAACTAAAGACTCTTCTGCAACAGAGTCAGACTAAAAGATGTTAAGGGTTTCTTGAAATCCATATTTTTCTATCTCTTTGTCTAGTTTGTAACCATTCTGAATATCTTTGCTTTGCACAAGAGTTTAAATATCCCTATTTTCTTCTTTGGGTAATAATAGATATAGTCCTTGCCAAAGATGATGTATTACATGATGCGGTTGTGTCTTTGAGCTTGAATTTGTGTCAAATTTGTCTGTAGAACCATTGAAATACCTCTAATAAAATTTTTTCTTTGTACATTCCACCTCCATGATGTCTCGTGTATTTAAAGTATTTTGATCTTGCTTAATAATGTGATTTTTTCATACCTTGGATTGACCAGATAGATTGAGATCCATATTTCTTGATAAAATATGGAGTGTGGTTGTATAAAATATGTTGCATAGTTAACAAACAAAGAAATTAAATTAGAAAATCCTATATGAGTTAATAAAGAGACGTACATATGCAAACTTCTTACCATATAGTGAGTGAAGTGTTGATTACCCCAAGCTTATGTCACTGCCTTTTTAAAAAGGTTCAATTGGTTTTTGAAGTCTTTGAGATCATCATCATTTCACTCAATTTTATCACAATAAAAGAATACTTTGTCTAGTGTTTCCCAAACATTGGCTTTTCCATTCCAAGCTTGTCCATTATTAGCATGATCCTTAACTACATTATGTAGGTACTTTCACTGATTGTATCTAATAGTTGAGTCACCATTCCTAGAGTTTATCTTACCAAGTCTCCCATGAAAGTCTAGGAACGTTCTAGCCTTCACTCCATCAATAGATGGATTTTTTGGGACATAATTGCCATCCTTAGACTTTTAAAGATCTAGTTCAATAACAACATTATCACCATGCAAACCACTTGCAGATAAGACTTTTTCAATCTTTGTTATAGCATCTGTTCTAGCTGATAATGGCTTCTAGAGTTTATCTTACCAAGTCTCCCATGAAAGTCTAGGAATGTTATAGCCTTCACTCCATCAATAGATGGCTTTTTGGGGACATAATTGCCATCCTTAGACTTTTGAAGATTTGGTTCAATAACAACATTACCACCATGCAAACCAATTGTAGATAAGAAATTTTCAATCTTTGTTATAGCATCTATTCTAGCTGATAATGGCTTCAGCTTCCATGCAAATCCTATATAAAGAAGAACAAGCTTTTAAATTATCCTACAAAGTACATGAAGTGTACAGATATGGGCATTCACTAAAGGAATATCTAGGACTAGCTTAAACTGTGGATCCTTGTTGTGCCTAGAGGGAGCTCTATTCCAATTGCTTGAGTTTAACTCTATGGCTGGGGACGTGCAATATAGGCAAGGAGATCTAGAGTTGGCTCACTTTGATACATTGTACATACATTTAAGTGTCTTTAAGTCACCAGCTATGTGCCACTCAATCTTATAGTTCCCAAATTCTTCAACAAATAGCTCTTCTCCTGCTTGTTATCTCTTAATAACATCAGGTATTTGTGTTCAATGAAAAACCCAGTACAATATATCAAAATCCTTTGTATCTACTTCGAATGCTGGTAGCAATAAGAAGGCCTTGTCATGCAAGTGGGTATATAAGTTGAAAAGTATCCCTGGATGCCCCAAGATAGCTTATAAGGCTAGATTGGTAGCTAAGGGTTTCAAGAAAGAACATGATATTGACTTCCATGAAGTATTTTTTATTGTGGTAAAAATGACAGTACTAGCATTGGTTACTTAGTTAGATATGGACTTTATTAGATGGATGTAAAGATAGCTTTTCTATCTGGGGACTTACATGATGAGATTTATATGCAGCAACCTAAGGGTTTTAAAGAAAAAGGTGGGGAACACCTAGTGTGCAAGTTAATAAAGAGTATTTATTGCCTTAAGTAGGCACCTAGGGAATGGCACTACAAGTTTGATTCTTTTATGCATTCAAAGGGATATAGTCATAGCACTATGGGTTAGTATTTATACATGAAGAAGGCTCATGATGGTAGTCTTATGATTTTGGTACTCTATATGGATGATATAATTATTGCTAGGAGCACTCATGATGAGTTGGATGCCTTGAAAACTTAGCTTAAGAAGAGCTTTGAGATGAAGGAAATGTGTTAGAGGCCTTACGTATTCTTGGGATGTGCATCACATGTAGCCACTCTAAGGGGATCCTTTATCACAAAAGGAATATATCTAGAAAGTCCTTAAGAAGCGGTTTCATATACAAGATGGTAAGCCTATTGGCTATCCTCTACCTTCTCATATGAAGGTTAGTCATGCCAATTGTATGTAGTTTGATGAGTGTAGAAGGCTTAGATGGACAAGATTCCTTATGCATCTACAGTGGGTAGTTTGATGTATGCCATGATAGCCACCCTTGACATAGCATTTGCAATGGGAGTTGTGGCACACTATATGGCTACACCTGGTAGATGTCATTGGGATGTTGTGAAGGGGTATCATGAGGTGCTTGAGAAGGGCATAGCAAATATGTACATATCTTATTGTGGCCAGGATACATGAGTCATGGGGTATATTGACTCTGATTATTCATGATGTGTAAATAGTAGAGAGTTCACCTATGGCTATGTCTTCATCTTTGCTAGAGGTACTATTTCTTAGATCTCGAGGGTAAAAAAATACATGACCCTCTCTACTATTGAGGCTGAGTATATTGCAGTACTAAGCTTTGTAAGAAGGCTCTCTAGTTAGGCCATCTGATGGTGTGGTATGGCTAATGCAGTCTTTATTGCATTCGGATTCAATGAGTGCTATTCAATTGGGCCAAGAATCTGGTCTTCCATGCAAAGACAAAACACATTGAGGTGTGTTACCACTTCATCAAATAGGTCATTGAGGACAAGTCTATTGACCTTGTCAATATCTCAAAACTGACTAAAAACTTGGAGATTTGCTCACTAAAAGTCTCTAAGCATAGAATTTTTCCCTCTTTAGGAAGTTGATGGGCATTGGATGAGATGATATATTTCCTCATCTTGTTGTACTTATGTACATTTGTACTTTGTGACTTTTTTCTCGTTCTCTCCTCACTAAGGACACATTTTTCTTTAAGTGGGAGGTTGTTGGGGATAAAGGCGCATGTGCTTAGCTACCCATGTATTAGTTACACTGACAATAGTCACACAACTGTACACTACAGGTGGCAAGCACCTATCATTGTCACTTCATTCTTTATTCTTTCAATGACATTTGAATAAGAGAAGGCATGTCACACATTGTGATTGTTGAAGCTCCCACATCTTGTGTCTCTTTCTTTCCCTTGGTCTTGATCCTTCTACCATAGCTCTTGCTTTTGCTTGCATGTTTCTACTCCAAGATCACTCCCTTCACTTGGTGCTATGCTTGAGCATATGCCAAGTTGTACATCCAAAGAGCTCTCTTAGATAGATTTGGAACTATCTTGTAGTTAGGGCCAAGCTTGAGCACATGGATAAGATCCACAGCCAAAGAGAACTTCAAGTGTGCATCCAAATAGGCCTCCAAGGTAGAGTCAAAACTATCTTCTAACTATATTGATATTCTGAGTGCTAGTCTTGCACTGAAGGCCTTGATGAGAGAGTGAAACTATATTGGTATCCTTAGTGCTAGGCTTGCCCTCAGGGCCCTGTGATGAGAGATTAGAACTATATTGGTATTCTCTAAAGTATCTTGCCGTAAGTGCTAGACTTGAGCATAGGGCCAAGGTGCACATCGCAAGAGGTATCTAATAGAGAGTACATTTAACTAGAAAGTACTTATATACATGTAGAGTAAATTGAGCTAGGAAGTGTGAGTTCTTTTCAAGGACTCATATGTACTGAATTTGTATCTTTATATGAGAGATTATAAATCAAAAGTAATAAGAGCTCTACCTCGAGGAGATTCTGATGAGAGACTAGAACTACATTGGTGTTCTTTGAACTACCTTTCCCTCAACATCAGACTAGAGTGCAAGGCGCTTGAGAGCATGGGCAAGCCCTACACCTAGAGAGATCTCTAAATAGAGTTCAAACTATCTTTTGTGTACATCCCGCCCTTGGATTTTTGACTTCAACATTTCCCATTGAAATAGGATCATACCCTCTCCATATTAGGCTTGAGTGCATGTCCAAGCCCTATACCTAGAGAGATCTCCAAGATAGAGTTCCAACCATCTCACATATATATCCCAGCCATGAATTTTGACTTCAACATGTCCCATTGGACGAGGGTTGTACCCTAGAAAGACATTGATAAGAATATGGAAGTATTCTCAACTACTATCAATTGATACTAAATGATAACCTAGTTCTAAGAAAGATGACTATTGAGTACTCTTTCTAGCTCATATACTATAAATGTTCAAGGACAACTAGTTTTTGAAATCATCATTTTTGGAGTGTCTTAATCTACATTGTATACATAATCTTTAAACAAATCTTTGCATCCCAAGAGATATGGCTTAAATTTGTTGTAGATATGGCTAATTCGAACCTTATGTTTTATTTGATTTTATCTTTTTGAAGCCATGATTGTGTCTACATTGAAATCCTTTGTTTTAGAGCCTTCTCAATCTACATTGTATATATAAATTTTTTGAAATCTTTCTAAAGAGATACCTTTGAAAGAAAGGCATCAATTGTGGAAGAGCCCACTATAATGAATTTTGTATCTTTTGATGTGAAATATTGATACATTGATATATGTAGTTTTTCTAGTGAATTTCTCAACAAGCCTTACTTGTTTATCTTAAATGACAAGGATAGTGAGCTAAACTAGGATTATATGGGACAAGTAAAGAAAGTTATTTCTCAAAGGATTACCAATTATGGAGATTTATCTTGACTTGATGTCACAATTGGAAAAATTCAATTATCAAAATTTTCCTTGAAGTATACAATGTGAAAAACATGTGGTAGGATACTGATGATGATATGTTTACTAGGGGATGGGAGCTCATATGCCAGGGTGACAGCCAACCAATGTGAGATTATAATAGCATTTAAAGGTGTGAAAAAGAAAACCTTATGGAAGACCAAGTCAACACTAAAAGAACAATCATCAAAATCAAGAGATGTTGAGATGGCAAGCTCAACATGTGTGGATGTTGATGATGGAATGCCTTGTTAGATGTCTACACTTAGCACACAACAGTAGTCATTATGATCCTCACATGGCTACTAACTTATCAATTATTATATTTAGTTTGTTGCACCTACCTACAACTAGCATAGTTATAGCACTAGTATACTCATCAATATGCATTGTTTGACTTCGTAGGGCCACTTTCCTTTATGTTGTATCTTATCTATACTTTATGTACATTGTATTGTGTGAGGAAGAAGAAGAAAAAACTAGCAAGAAAACATTTTGGCCTCCATCTCTCTTCTTGTCTTCTTGAGTAAGCTATGTGTTTAGTGCAACAACTCAAGCAAGTCTCCCCACCATGTGATTCTTGACATGGTATCAAAGTAGCACCATTAAGAGAGGCTAGTTTTAAAGGCTAAAGTGAAGTTGAAGAAGCAAGGATTCAAGTAAGCAAGAAACATGTAAGAAGCTCTTCCATTATTCCACTCTTTCTCTTAGTACACATGGAGGTAGTAGAAGCAGAACGACAAAGCAAAAATCTCACATTACAATGAGATTTAATATGCAAGTAGAGCACTATATGTTCTATAGATCAGCCTTTAGAGCTTTTCTGCCATTACTTTTTTGGCCATTTGATGCTATTTCGGGTCCTAGTTTAGACACACAAGGTTGTAGATAATAGTTTTAGGGCATACTGTAATTTTGATTGTGTCGATTGAAAGTGAATACACAAATTACAGATTTCAAATATGTAAGTTTTGAGGTATTTTCAAGAAGCAAACATAAGTTTTATTTTCAAGTAGATTGCAAATTACACGTATTATTGAGCAATCAATTAAAAAGGATGTTTGATGTATTTCTTTCACTTGTTATTAAAGGTTACCAAAGACTTGCTTATTATTTTGTATCATTTTTGTGATAATAACAAAGAATAGTGGAAACCCCGTCATTGAGAAGGTGGACAAGAACAACTATCCATCATGAAATATCTGTGTGACAAACTTTCTTATTGGAAAATATATTTATGAGTTTGTTTCAAGTGAAGAAAAAGGAGCCAGAGTTGAGTAACCCTACAACTCTAGATGAAATAAAGGCATGGAAAGAATAAGAATGGAATGCAAAGGACAAAAAGGTGATGTATTGGCTATTTGTAGTAATTGATAATACTACGTTGAGGTATATAAAAAGTGCAGAAACTTCACACGTAGCTTGGATAAATTTTGAGAATATGTTTTTAGTAAATACAAAGGCATAAAACATTCAACTCAAGCAAGAGTTGAATACTTTGAAGAAAGGAAAAATGTCTGTCAATAAGTATTTTTCAAGGTGAGAAGCATTGCATATACTTTGGCAGTGATTGATACAATGCTCAATGATGATGATTTGGTTTCATCTACTTTGGGTGGTCTTAATAGTGAGAAGACTTGAAAATTATTTATTACTTCTATACAAGTACAGAAGCCATTTCTAGATTTTAATGAGTTGAAGCCCTAAGAGGAACACCAAGAAAATGGGGAAGCTACTACAAGAAAATCTATATTGTCACACCAACAAGCATGTCCTTCATACTTTAATCAATCACAAGAAGAAAATAAACACTAAGAACAACCTATCTTCATGTAGCATCATATAGTGAATCTCTATAGATTTATCACAATAAATCTTCAATATATTCTTTATAAAAACCATCTAATAATCAAAATAACACAAAGGAATGATCAACTTTGAATGGAATTTATCACATAGAAATCTTATTTCATCATCTTCATAATCTTCATAGTCTTTCTCTCAATCTCTCTCATGTAGATACAATGTTTTTCATAGAAATTGGCTATCTCTCCATACACTATCTCTCTCTCACATATGCTCTCTCTCAATAGTACATTGAAATAACAAAGAATAACTCTCAATAATCCTCTCTTGGTCATGGATACCTCTTCCAAGAGGTATGCCTAATATAAAGAGTCACCAAAGACACTACAGTGACCCTTGGAAGCTCATTAGTATCCCTCTCACTTCAGTCTTCACTTTGAGTCTTCAATAGCTATTTCTTCAAGCTATTTTGATCATGTATTCTTCCTCTTCTAATATTTTAAAACATCCCCAAGCTAAACATCCATCCATCAGAACACATACAAAAGCCAACAAAGGCTGGCAGAAGCTCTATAGAACATTACAAAAGTCAATAGAACACATAAAAACCATATATCTCAAAACAAAACCAACTCAATCCATTCAAAACATTCTAATATATTCTTAATCATTTCTTAACTCACTTATTCATGATCTCAATCTCACAAATAGAAAGAAGGCATATTAAATCGGAGGCAAAACGGATCCTAATAAAACCAAATAAATAATTTACAAAACTTATTAAAACATCATATCTCAACCAAAAACCATCATGAACCTTTCAAACATACTCAACCTAATCCAAAACACTTCAAAATACTTCCAAACTCAATAAAAACCAATCAATCCATCACAAAATCAACCATTCAGCTCACAAAACAACAAAAATCAGCCAAATAAACAAGTCATTTCAGTCATCAATATATCCCTACACTTAATCAGGGAGTGTCCTTGTGACCTTGGAAAAAGAAATAATACTAAGCCCAAAAACTAGCTTAACACTGCTATCTCAAACATCGATCAATTAATAAGCCATGAATCAACCTCAAGCCCTCAAAAAATAACTTGGATCTATAAAAAAGATTGATGAAAGGAAAACACCTTGAAGCATGAACCAATTCTGAGCTTACAAAATATAAACAAACAAACTAGTAAAGGATATAAGAGGTTCTTCCATTCCTTCAAAAGTCTTCAAAACTTGAGCCATATCAATAAATCAACATCTTCATATCTTTCTCAGAAAAGTTACTATATGTATATCCTCTACATCACCTGCGTTCAAGGCCTATTTATAAATATCCTTATCTGTGAATTTTTTCTGAATAAAACATAACCATTTTCTATTCAATTTGTAAATAGCACCTTTATATTGTACCCTTCTATATGTAAATATATATATAAAAATGGTATTTTAAAAATACCTTATTTTGAACCCACATGATGTACACATATATTCATGAGTAACTTACCCGAGAAATCTTTGTAGCTTTCTCAAACCATATTGCTAGAAGGAATAAATCAAACATACCCACATACAAACACATAATGCATAGAAATGTGAATGACACCGCACTAAGGGAGAATGAAAGGAGATTCCATTAAAGCTCAGCTACCAATTACATAAAAAAAGAAACCATCAATGTAGATGTTCTCTTTTAAAGGCTTGATGATCTTGAAACCTATCCATGGAAAGAGATTCATCTACAAATATCTTGGGAGGACTTTGAAAAAATTGCAAACAACAAATCCTCTCCACCACAAGAACAAGATATCTACTCGAAAGACAAATAGCATGGAAATACAAGATATCCAACTGATGGGGATCAATATCCACATTGACATTAATGCACAACTTTGGTACTAGCTTCTTATCATTATGAGAATGACAATGCATCTATTAAGTACCAAGAAAAATGAGCAGTTAATCTAACTGAAGGATTAATAGATTAATGATAGATTTGGAAAAATTACAAATAATTATAATAAGCTTGTATAGAAGTTAGCAAAGCCCCTAGAATCATGGGCCAATTGATTTGAGGACTTGTTAATGAATCAATTTGATTCCACTCTCTATGTCTAGATATTTGCAAATCAAAACCTAAGTGGCTACTAGCCAATTGAGGGGGACTAGGAATAAAAGATGTGGATGGAGGAAGAGGAACAATTATCAAGGGATGAAGTAAGGGATAGACAAATTCATAAAAAGAAGAAATGGTTAAAGATGGAGACTCAAGTAATTTAACTGAATTGGATAAGAAAGGAGTTAAGAAATACACTGGATAAGTAGAAAGGAGTGTGGTAGATGGTGGAGGACAAGGAGCAGGGGAGAAAACACAATCCACAATGAATGGCCAATAAGTAAAAACAAGAATTTGGGACACACCTTGTAGTTGGAAAAGTAGACGAGAAATAACATGGGGAGTTGATTGAAGTATGAATAAATAAGAATCAAATATGTGGGCAATATGTTGATAATAAATGAGAGAAGGAATGATGGACCTAGAATAGATTGGTGATTGTAGGCTTCAAAGGAGACATCAAAAGGAGATTGTTTAGAAACATGGGCTAAAAGATCCTCCCTCAATTGGTTATCATTTTGTAAACATGCAGGGGCTTTCAGTTGTTCCTGATTCAATATAACATAATCTATTATGGAATGCCAATAAACTTTAAGGTAAGCATCCATTTGGAACAATAGGCTTGAAAAATCTCATCCATTTGCAACTCCAAATGTCAAACATAAAGAACAACTTGCAAAATAACATCCCCCACATACCAAGATAGATTCTCATTGTCTAAAATTAGAAGATCACCTCTAAGATACATGTAAGACCATTTGGATAACTTGTGCTCCAAGAGATTTGAAGACCAAGCCAACTTTTCTTGTTGATAGTGCACAAAGAAAGAATGATTTGGCGAGATGTATTCCATAAATTGCTCACAACAAGACCACAAAATGTCCATTCTAGATTAAAGCCTTTCCACCTTAGCTTGGAATAAGGGATACAAGGTTGCATTATACTGGAGAGCAAGCAATTCCATAGTAGATAAAGAAGGTATTGATGGTACATTAGGACTTGGAGGAATGGAGTGTGATTGAGCCAACTGTTCTTTTAACTCCTCAATCTTGGTATTTTGATGCTCAACTGTATAGTTTGTTGATTATAAATCTATTTTTTGGGCATTAATTAAAGCTTTAAGCTCCTAGGTTTCTTTAAAAAGATGATCTTTATCCTTAGTGATAGTAGCTACTTGAGCCTTTGCTTCAAGCAATTAGGCCTACAAAGATTATATTCCACTTTTTGGGCTTCTAGCAATTTAGTCTATGAGTCCATTTGTTTGAAAAGATTAGAAAGGGTTTCTTTAGTAGAGACAAGGTCAGTATTAGCGTTATGTAACGTCTCCTTAGATTGTTGTAGCTCCTCATAGAAAGAAGAGTACAACTATTCAACATAGGCTATAACAAATATTTCTATGAAACTCTGAATGTCCTTACACAAGAAAGAAATGGTGTCTCCTATCACCAAGTAATGCAAAGAAGGAACTGATATGTTTAAAATACCATCTTTGTATGCTTTAAATAAATTTGTAGATGTAAGACATGCAGGAAGGATACTACTACTTAATGTACAGGGACTCACACTAGAGGAACTGGATCAAGAACTGTTTTAGCCTCATGCTTTAGGTCGTTCCTCTGAATGACCAGAGGAGGACGGGAGTCATTATATTTAGGGATAGGTTCAGAATCTTCAATAGAAGGATTGTGAGGAGGTGGTGGAATTTCCTTCGCAAGGGTAGAGTATGTCAAGAAAATATACAAGTAAGAACCATAGGTAACATTATTCACATTACCCCTAGTGACCCTAATAAAGTATTGATTCATTTTGGTAAGGAGATAAGAACTCCAATCAAAATCTTCATGCTTGAATTGGGTGAGAAAGGCTATCTTCAGATCATCCTATTTGCTGAAAGTTTATGTTGCTTGTCTCTTATACGAGTCTGAAATGCCACACCTTTGAAAGTAGTGAAAAATATTACTAACCAATGCTTTGGGGTTTTGGCATTGTTAGCTACACAAGCTTCCATGAATTCAACTACATGAAGATCAGGGTCTTCATTGTACTCTCTTTTAAACATTGGCAACGTAACTACATTCAGTGGCCTATCATCAATATTTCCAGGACGATAGATCTAACATGGAAGGGGACCTTGATTTTCCATTGGGACTTTTGTGAAGAGTGCCACAAGGGCGTCAAAGGAAGCTTTTGTTGCTAGCTTGTTCTTAGCTTTGATTTTTGCATTTTCTATTCTCATGTACCTCTATATTCATTCTAATGCTTGCCTCTTAATCACATCATTCATCGAGTTGGCTCCATCCAATTTGTCTGTACTCAACAAAAGAGAATCAGAAAGGCTTCAGTCTCTTTGGAGGACTCTATTTACCAATATTTCTTCTACTTCTTTCTTCTCACAGTCTCTGAATTATGCTTTTATTCCACTGTAGAGGGGAAGATATTCAGTTTTGAAGGTATCAAAATTTATTCTTCTGAGGATTGCCATAGTGCCATTGTCATGATCGTACCAAATTTGGAGGGTTTCAATAACATAGCTTGTGAAGAACACTCTGTCTACTAGCTTCCAATGGGTTGCCAATTGGACAAACAGAAGGTTCTCAGTGCACCAAGCACATATCTTGTTGTTGGGAGTCCACGAACAAGTCCCAACTCTTTTCCTTTTTATTCTTGTGAACCTCCACCACTGACTATGACTCCTGAAGCTTCTTCACAATCTCCCACTTAATGATGTCTAGAAACTCTTCAACGAAGACCAAATTTTCCATTGATACTCATTCTATCTATTTTTCTCTTCAGTTTTGTGAGAAACAATTGGCTATAGTAATACAACTTTCTATAGCTTCAGTAGTGTAACGTGTCCACCTATTCCCTTTCAGGACACGTCTTAGCAGTCCATCAGAAAGAGAGTCTAGAAAGCTCCGCCCGGCACTCTCGTGGAATGTTACGGGGTTTGCGATCTAGGACTTTTCGCATCTGCCTTCTTCTGTCTATCCTTGGTGGCTTGGATGTCTTGTCTAATTGACTTCATTTGGTCATCCATCTCTTCCACACCGTACTTATTATCCCTCATCTCTTCCACGTGGTCTTTGATTGTAGTAAGAGGCTTCTTAGAAGCTTCTAAGGGGGCTTTCCTAAGCCCCCTTCCCACTAGATCTCCCATAAGTCCATTCCTACCCCTCCCCCCCCCCCCCCCCCCCCCCCCCCCCCGCCCTGGGATTTTTAAGAGAAGAGGAAGAAGCTCTCAAAGCCTCCATTTCCGCAAGGCCCCAGAAAACCATTCCTAGCCTTGGTATTTTGAAAGAAGAAGAAGTAGCTTATAAAGCCCTTCCCGCAAGACCCATCCTCTCCCGCAAAAGGCCCAAGCTCCAAACCCTAAGGCCTTCCATAAGTCAAATCCCGCAAGACGGTACTTCTTCAAGGATCCGTACTTCAAAGGGGATCTTCGCGTACGAGGGAGACAGGCAAAGATCTTAAGGTTGCGTATCAAGGCGAGTAAATTCATAAACCCTGAGGGCAAACCAGAAGCCGAAATCACGTCTATGATGGCCCCGAAAAAGTCACAAGGCACACCTGCAGGAGGATCATCTCCTAGTATTCATGTGGATATTTCACCGAGCCCACAAGTCCAGGTTTTCATTCTATTTTGATTTCACGTAGAAGTATTGCATTATGTACGATATTTGCTTGGACTAGGATGCACTTACACATGTCAAATCCACCTAGCTAAATGCAATTGAAATAAATTGGCTATTTAGAAATTACTAGAATTAACTCATGATACAAAATTGGTCATTGGTACTTTCAATGGAATGAACAAAGAAAAAAACATAAGGTGTCTATGCATTTTAGGACCTTATTAGCAAGTTGCCTTTTGTGCATTTCAAAGTGACGGTCTAGAACGCCTATTGTCTATTTTTACAAGGTCAAAATTATTAAAGTGCACCTTTGATTAAGCATGGAAAGTTTAATGGCATGTCGCATTTTTAGATAAATTTTCTTTGTAATGATTCATTAAGGAAGTCATTATCAACCGTAGGAAATAGCAAAGCATGGAAAAGATTCTAAGGGTTGCATGAAATAGGTTAACTCTAGCTTCAATTGGCATGAATCTCATTTAACTACGTAGTAGTTAGGAAAGGTTGCATATTGAACATTCATCATACGAAGAATTTCATTCATCAAGAGTTGTATTTAGGGAAAGGCTGCATGGTTCGTTTAAGCATGAAATCGTAAAGGCTTAGAAAAAGAATTGTGAGCATGATCCTTGAATGTAAGACCTAGTAGGTTCAATGGAAGTTATGCCAAAATTTAATATGCATTTTTGTCTTAACAAGAAAAGTTAGGGATTGTGAATCTAGCCGTATGTAGAGACAATGAATCACATGCTTACGTGAATTGTGACGTAATGCAACTAGTTTTCCCCTTTTAGATCAAGATAACATATTTAGGAATGGTTCATCCTTGTCATAAGACAAGTAAACTGGAATACCTAAAACACCTAAACTGCAAAGGATTCGCATAGGATGGTTCAATCAATACAATAAATACTCCAAGTGCTAACTAGGGTTTAGCATGTTAAGGACTTGACCTAGTTTTGCACTTGTTGCCAAGTCGAAACCCTCATACCCAAAGGTCACGGAATGTAGGGAAAATTGGACGCACTTGCAAGAAACGATCTAGGGTTTCTACCCTAAGGATCACTCGATCAAATGTTGAAACTCGGATTGAGTTGGAACCCCTAGGACCAAACGTTGTCGGCCTAGTGCAATCGGGAATGGGTTGGATAAGAAGACACCCTAAACCGTGCTTCTTGTCTAATCATGATTCCGTGACCAAAAGATGCCGTTCGATGGGTGAAATGATCCCATGGAATAGATGCGACACTTGTGCAACAAGTTGCAAGGTCGCATGATCTTGTGATTTGTACACAAGAGAGTTGCCAACTCCTTGGAATGAGATTGGCAAATTCTTGCGCAAGTTTAACTTGCAAGAGGATGAGTAGCCGTCCTGCTATGGCACCTTTCTTGGGGAAAAATTGCCAAGATAAGGGAAATTAAGTATTTGCTTGGAAGCAAAGGATCAGTTGACAATTTAGAGCAACATGGTTGTTAGGATTCATTGTTAATGTATGAAACCTAAGGTATTGGTTAAGTTGGGTTAACAAGGTATGGCACTAACCCAAGGACAAAAGGGTTAACAACACCAAACCCTTGGGGATCTTGCCAAGTCGTAATTGATCACGGATCAAATGCTCAATGCATTCGGAGAGAAGGATTCACTCCTTAGCAGTTGGCCAAAAATAAACGACCAATGGTTTGATTGTGCTTGTAACAGTTTAGGAGCACTGTATGCATTGTTTGCTCAATGAACTAAAGATGGAAAGATAATTAATGCTTCAGGTTGAAGGCCTAAAGGGAGAGGCAGCATTAGTTACCCCCGAGTGTTTGCCTGACCCTAACCAAGGGGGTTGTTAGCCGCGCTGGGAACGTGGACCGAACCTGCCGCGTGAGGTCTCTTTGTTGAGCGCTACTTGGAGCAAGACGCTTGGGTGCTAGGGGGGGCTCTGGCCGTAAATCCCTTGCCTTCCAGGCCCTACACAAGAGGCCAACGTGACTCGGGATTGGATCTCGAGGCTCGCATACTAGTCTATGGGCGGAATCTTGGATTCGTAATCCTTGTGGATTGCTGGATAGCCTTCGGGCGGATTATGTATTAGCCTGCTGGCTGGACTTTATGGATGTATTCCAAAAGATAAATAAGATAACCTGTTGTAAAGGAACTTGTTTGACACTACTTTTCTATGTCAAGTGCTAAGATTACGTAAAGGAACCAGTGTCTAACTGGCTAATTAATGAAGCTGTTTGATGCGTGTCCAACTAAATGTGGTAGGTAATTATACAACTAAAGCAACCTTGAGGAAAGTGCGATGGATGTGGCCATGGGTCCGTCCTACGGATGGGTGGTCCCAGTTGGCCAGGAACTTTTCTCAATCGTAATGGACAGTAAGGAGATCTTCTCAAAGGAAATGAATAGCAAGGGCGCTGACCTAGAGTCTAGGTTACAAAAATCCTAGTTTATGCTGTTTTAGGGGAACGGAATGGGACTATGCCTTATGACAGAGAGGTTGAGCCTTGCATCCCTCTCATTTCCCATTCTCCTTGAACCCAATGCAGCGTGAATCCGCTTCGGCCCTGGTGTTTCTGCGTAAAGTAGTTCGCTTGGGGTTCGACGCCAGTTGCCGTTTAGGAAAATGACCATTAGGGGAAACCCTAATTCAGGTCGGTCCTAAGTGGGAACGGCCGGAATACTTCTGCTACGTGGCAGACGCAGAAAGTCCTAGATCGCAAACCCCGTAACATTCCATGGGGGTGCCGAGCAGAGCTTTCTAGACTCTCTTTCTGATGGGCTGCTAAGACGTGTCCTGAAAGGGCACAGGTGGACATGTTACAAGAAGATGGTAGGATCAGTCTATTACATAGAGTCCACATCAAGATAGTGACATGTTTTTACCATTGAGAAATGCAATCCTTGTAAAAAGTGGCTTTGGTAATGAAGATTTCCAATTCTTCAACAGTAGCACGAATTTTACAATCTTTCATTGCTTTTCTTCCTCTTCAATAATGCCACTACTTCCATTTTCAATCTCTCTAAGTGCTTATTGATGGCAGTTTTCCTCGACTGTGTATTAAAAACATGGAGCCCCAGAGAATATTATGGTGACTCTCCATATTAAGCATACCTTTGGGAGGGGTATCCATGACCGAGAGAGGTTTATTTAGAGTTATTATTTTCTATTCCAATGTACTATTGAGAGAGAGAATATGTGAGAGAGATAGTGTGTATGAGAGATAGCCAATTTCTATAAAGAAACATTGTATCTATATGAGAGAGATTGAGAGAAAGACTATGAAGACTATGAAGATGATGAAACATAAATACTACATGATGCATTCCATTCAAATTTAATCATTTCTTTGTGTTTCTTTTGTTTTTGTGTGGTTTTTATGAATAATATATTGAATATTTTTTGTGATTAGTCCATGGAAGATTCACTATATGATACTATGTGAAGATTGGTTATTCTTGGTATTCAATTTTTTCTTGTGGTTGACTTCTGCTTCTTTGAGCTATTTAAATATTTTATTCTTCCTCTTCCAAGATTATAAAGCATCCCCAAGCTAAATATACATCCATTTAAACACATATAGAAGCAAACATAGACTTACAGACCACATACATAAGCTCTATAGAACACTATAAAAAGTCAACAGAGTACATAAAAACCATATAGTTCAAACCAAAATCAACTCAATCCATCCAAAACCTTCTAAAACAAACTCTCAATCATTCCTTAACTCACTCCTTAACCTCAAAGAAAAATAAGACAAATCAAATCAGAGGCAAACTAATAGAATCAAATAGACAATTCGCAAAACTTATTAGAATATTATATCTCAACCAAAAAACATCATGACTTCTTAGAAATATTCAATCTAATCCAAAATACTCTAAAATACTTTCAAACTTAATAAAACCCAATCAATCCATAATAAAATCAACCATTCAACTCATAAAAATAACAAAAAATAGCCCAAAAAACAAATAATTTCAATACTCATCATGAGTTCTCATGATCAACAAAGAGATCAATATGTAGGGTGAATCACCTGAAAGAAGTGGTGAATATGTCCCTTAAGAATTTTATTCGAGTTTAAGAAGGGAACATGGTAGATCCTTTTTGAGAGGCCATGGTATGTGACACACTAGTGATAACTAGCAAAACATGTTAAATCAGTAATTCGATGAAATTCAAGTTTTAGGAGGCTGTGGAAACTTTAAAAGTAGAGAGAAGAGGTGGATGGAAAAATAGAGATTCTGACGATTCTGGTATTGTTTGTCATTATTGTGGCAAAACAAGTCACATTGCATCCCATTATAATGCTAGGAGGATGATATCGGTAGTGATAAATTGCAGCAAGAAAACAATGTATTGTTTTCATGATAGAATGAATACAAAAATAAGTGTTTATTTAGTATACAACATATAATGAATATTGTTATAAGAAAGGGGATACATGATGATGTATGATATGTTGATTTCAAGTGCATCTATTCATATGACTAGTCATGCTGAATGGTCTAGAGAGATGTAAGATTTACAAAATCTAGGATATGTCCAGATGGGTGATGACTCATGACATCCAATTTTACACATTGGAAAGGTTCCCTTGTCCTTGCATGATGACCAGACAAAGATTTGATTAGATGCATTACATGTGCCTTCAATCACAAAGAATCTAGTGTCTTTTAGTCAAATGGTAAAGCAAGGGTTGCATGTTCGATTTAATGCAAAATGTTGTTTTCTAGAAGATTTTAATGATAAGTGCAGGTTGATCGCAAAAGGAAATAAAGTTGGTTGCATATTCACTTTAGAGATTGGGATTCCTACTATGAATGCTTCTATGTATTCTAAAGAAAAATGAGTGGTTTTTGTTGTAGACATTAAAATATAGCATAAATGTATTTAATATACAAATGTACAACGGCTAAAATTAATGTAGACCAAAGGATTAGTTATAGGGTTGCCTGCTTTTAGAGTTGTAAAATTTCATAAAGTATGTGAAGCATGTTAATTTCGTAAGCAGACAAGACAATACTTTTCGCATGACAAACATGCGAGTAGAAATATACTTGATATTGTGCGTACAAATATTTGGGGACCTATACAAAACATATCTTTTGGTGGCAACAAATACTTTGTCACATTTATTAATGATTGTTTAAGAAACCTATAGGTATATTTCGTGAAGGAAAAGGGTGATATATCTGAGCACTTTAAAACTTTCAAGGCTATTGTTGAAATAGAAATAGTCTTGAAAGTTAAGTACTTGAGATTAGATGAGGGGAAGAGTACCTCTCTAATGAGTTTAGTGACTTTTTGAGGTCACGTGGGATAAAGAGACAATTTACTTTGCAAGTATACCCCACAGTAAGATGGGGCTATAGAAAGGAAATATAGACATATTGTGGAAGTTGCATGGGCATTGATGGATGAAAAGAATATGCCAAAATACTTTTTATTTGAAGTTGTTCATACTGATGTCTATATTATGAATAGAACTCCCACAGCTATAATTCATGAGATGACCATTGAAGAATGCTTTACAAGCAAGAAGCCCAATGTGTCACTCTTGAAAGTGTTTTGGATGTATTGCATATATTCATTTTCTAAATGAGCTGCAAAAGAATATTGATCCAAAGGCTGAAAAATATATTTTTAATGGGTACTCTTTAGATCAGAAAGGGTATCGTTGTTATAGCCCTGTTAGGGGTGAGTTCAAAGTGAGTAGGGATGTTATTTTTTATTAGATGAGCAATTGGTATGTATATACTAGTGATGCATTTGATAATGATGATGATCATGATAGTTATGTACAGAAAGAAAAGAAAGAATCACGAATCCTTAGTGGATCAGAAACATCATCTAATACTACATCTAGAGATTAAGGAATAGCCCTATATCTTCAGGTGTATCTACAAGTATTGTAGGTAAAGACAAATGAAAGAAGAAAGTGTTAGATGGTAATGATGCATCTACTAGTCATTTGGGATTTGATGGAGATTCTAGTGGTTTAGAGATTTTGAATGATGAGCTTGGTATTCCTTCAGTTGAGACACCATGTGTACAAAGAGCACATGGTAATGTAAAGACTCCACTAACTGATCTAGTGATATGCAGGTCTAGTAGGGTCAGATACCCTATTAAAATATTTGGTTTTGAAGGTTATGTAGCTCACTATTATGCTTATATGGTAAAGGTGTTGATGATGTTGAGCCCACTTTCTTTGAGGATGCTATTGTCATCCTCATTGGGATGCAACAATGGATGAGGAGATGGCTGGATTAAAAGCCAGTAAGACATGGAATCTGGTACCATCGCCTAAGGGTCCAAAGAATACAATTTTGGTAAATTTGGGAAACTTAAAGCTACTATCTAATACATAATTAGATGCCTGATGGAAAATGGACTCTATTGAGTAATATCTACTCATGTAGGATATACTAGAAATTTTGGAGCTAAGAGAAGAATAACTATATTGCATCATGGTGTGTGATGCACCTGATGATTTTATGGATTTTGATATACAAGATGCCCAAGCATATGTTGATGAGGTGGCTCGATATGATGACATGAGTGTCGATGACATCTCTGCCATTGTGAGCATCCAAGAGCATATTGAGGATGTGGCGCCATAGTATGATATCTCAAATGAGGAGTTTGAGCGATTGCAAGAAAGTATTTTTGAACCTCGACTCGACTACACAGTACCTTCCCAAGAGAGAGATGAGGGTGGCCCAATTGTAGGAGCACACATGGATGCTCCATTACACAAAGTATATTAGGGCTCCTAGAACTTGTTTAGGTATCCATGGAGATAGAAAAAAATGTAATGGTAGCAATATGTAGATCAGTCCCACCTAGATCAAATGGTACATTCCCATCTAGGTCTCACAGAAAGCCATCTATTGGGTCATAGAATTGATCCTACTCAAGATCTTCATGATCTTGAATTTCAACATGTGTACTCATAGTTTGATCCCCAATTTCTTTATCATCAAAATTTTCGGGGACAATCATATTATAATCTTTAGCCTTAGCATTCTTATAGGTGTATTTGGATGTATGATCAATCATATAGTTTTTACCACACTTAAAGCATAGACCCTTCTCTTTCAACTCTTTAAAGAGATCCATAGTAAACTTTACACCATTTACTGAATTATTTTTGGGTCTATTCTCACCTTGTTAAGGCTCAAATTTAGGGTTGGCTCCTAGCTCTAAAGTGCTTTGCTACCTTGAAGCATTACATGTTGGGTAGGTAGGGACTTTAGGGCTGAATAAAGTGCTAGATCCATCAAAATTTTCACCAAAGCTGCCCTTCCTATTTACAATCCTTTGCTATCCAAAATTTTCCAAATGAGATGCTAGATCCATCAAAGTTTCCGTACTTATTTATAGCCCTTTGCTATCGAAAAGTGGCATGAGTAGGGATATTCTTCTTGTACTTATGAGCATACCTTTTAGCTAATTTAATAGCTTGGAATAGTGTGGCTAGTTTTGGGGAGGCCATGACATCAGTTGATAGACTAGGCTCTAAAACATATATGTCAATTTCACTAAAGAATCGTTAGTGGAATGGGCTATTTGCTCCATTTCTTCTTTGGTTTGAGTAGTAGATTGAACTATCTACTCAACCACATGATCTAACTTGGAAATAAGTTCTATGTGTTTGATAGAATGTCTGGTCTCATGGTTACAAAGAGTGGCATTCAAAGTATTGAAGGCCCTATATTCTTGTGATTCCTCATCCTCGTGATGTGGGTTAGGTCATTGCATCATGTACTTGCTTGATTTATTGTTGGACATCCTCATTTGGCTTGTTCTTTCCCCTATTCCTTGCCATTTCTATATGCTATCAAAGTGCACTCCAAACAAACCACTTGTCATAAAAATGACTTTAACTTTTGCCCATGATATGCAAATGAGCTACTTTATGATTCAGATCAAAGCTAAAAAATAGCTCTTCAAGGTGAGCTATCAAATAATTTGTCAAAATCAAGTCAAAATATTCAAGAAATATTCTTTTACTTCTATATAGAACTGCCTAGTACCCTGTAAGTTCATTGTTTTGGTCTTCCAAGCACCCATAATTCCAAAGTAAGATCCCTAAATCCTGTAGCAATTTGTATATGATTTGCAGGTACTCAATATCACTTGCAATGGCATGCAATAGCCTTGTTTAAGCTCTATAAATAACTTGTAGCACTAGTAAATGAGTGGGTATTATTCCCAAAATGAAGCCTAGTGCTGTGTTTCATTGTGATAACTTGTAATCAATCTATATAGGACTTGGAATAGTCTACAACACTTGTAAATGGATGAAAACCATCTCCAATACAAGTCCAAGTTCCCTGTTTGACCTATAAGAACATGTACCCTATTCTTAAAAGGCTAAAAGAACCTATAATCCACTTATATTCCTTGTAAAATAATCAATGAATGCCTTGTTTTGATGCTCTTCAGTTGAAGGCTTCAAGATATTCAATGACTCCACTTACAATATCTCTTTAAAGATAGAAAAAGATGGATGATATAATAAGAATCAAGCTTCATCCATCAAGTAGAGAATAATTTTTTATTTTGTCCATAATGCTCCATAGCCAATAATTTTCATGAATAAGTCCCATCTAACACTTATAGATGACAACACTTAGAAACAATGCCTACATTACAAATTTTAAAAAGAAAAATTGTATACAATTGGCACATTGCTACCAACTTTTTACATTAAGTTAATGCAGATGCGGTGTTCGTTGTTGCTGTTTTTGGAGGAAGGTCCTTGTAGTCTAGCTAAGAGATGTCGGTACAAGGAAGTTCTTGTATGAGGGGAAGGTGGAATTTTAAACAAAATCTGATAGATTTTCTTAGTGAATCCCAACCATGACCATCTAAAATCTAATGCCGCACAACGACTTCATAAAAAGAAAAAGAATCTATCATTAAGAAGAAGAAGTTGAAAGCCATAGCTGCACCATTAATGGAAGTGGAGCTGAGACTAGTAAAGATGAATTAGGAGAAGGAGATCAAGTGGTTGGTTCGACTGCGTGTCACAGATCTCTTCATAAAGAAGCTTCCAACTATGTTTCATTTTATGTCAGATTTTAAATCAGCAAGACAAATTGGCGACTTGCCCTGCATAGCTCTTATCTTAAAACTTTCATCTATGCACAAGATATCTTGACGAAATCATTATCTAAAGTAATGTCATGCCTATGCTCTCAAAGAAATTGCATGATTGTCAAAACGACACATACATCTAGGTACGAGAGGCTCCTCCTTTATATAATTTACAGATGCTTCTCCTCTATTTAGTCATGCAATTCTAATCCTTTGGCTTAAGGCATATGCATTGTTACGACCTTTCATTCGTGCAAAGCAAGGTAATAGAGTCTGGGGATACACCTTCCAGAATCATTTTTTTAAAGGAGTCTACTGCTTCTTCATGAAGACTCTACCCAACATAGCCAAGAGATGTTTCTTCTTTTGAAATATAGGTTAATTTTCATGGCTTGTATGAGATGATTTTGATTGCATTAGGCTAGGTCATGAAGGATATAGGGGACTCCGGAAGTGTTAATAACTTTCTTGACATCCAGAATCTCTTTGGTCTGCTTCTGTGACAGTTTGAGAATCTCATCATTGGAGAATAATTGTCTCGTTGTAACTAAGGGTTCTCCTTTGTAGGGAAGAGACAAAGCCTTCCCTAGTCCTTGGGGTGTCAATACCATAGAAGTACCATGAACCAGGCCCAATTTCTTACTGTATGATGCAAGAAACTCATCACACATGAATGGATCATCTGGAATCAATGGGAATGAAGCAACCACGAAAGTCGCAAGTCCTGCTTTTGCTATAGGCTCAAAAGCCAGTAGGGAAGAATAATCCCTACTGATCAATGAGACATACTGGATAGGAGGAGCGTGAGGCGCCACTCAGATGAAAAACACACACACCACAAACACAGACAATCACAAAGAATGCTTGCAAAACAAACAAAGAGCTATAAAAAGGAAATCAATCAAAAGAAGGACACACATATAGACGTAACTAACCAATTTACCACCCCAAACAACCCACATCCTAGAAAAAATTCGGCATGAATTCTACACATATGCGACCGAAAACTTCATGCCATGCAACAAACAGGCACCCAAGACCCCGTATCAGGCAAAAAAGAGAAAAAACTACAAACCGTGCCCTTAATTGTAGCACATAAGCAAACCATAATACCTTAAAAACCTAATCAGGACACCTAACCATAACCTTGACCAACAATGTCAGCTAAGAGGACTTTACGTGCCCATCCCACGAAGCGCGTTTATTAAAAAGGGGGAAAAAAGTGCAGTGAGGGGAAATAATTTTAATGAAGGGTTCATTTTAAGAAATTATTAACAATGGGTGAAATTTTATTAGGTTATAAATCTTAATAAGAAAACGTCGGTTCCTTCTTAAAATTTTAATTACAATTTATTAGGGTGAAACGGTGCATTAACGAAACCCAGACTACGATTCCCAGACTGGGGTCTCTAAATGCAAATTCATTAATTAGAAATTAATGGTGATGTGGAGTGTTTTTTTTTCTAGCGCGTGCTTTTTGTGACGGTTGGTTCATTTTTATTAAAAATTAAGGTGCTTCTGAAGTGCACATAGTGCGTGCAAAGTGAACGGCTGGTTGATTTTAAATTATTAGAAATTGTGTGTTGAGGGCGAGCGTACGTGAAAAAGTAGGTGAATATAGTTCATTTTAGCAATTAATTGTGGTTAAGGGATAATGAAAATCAATAAAGCTTTAAAAAAATAAATACTTGGTAGGGGTATGTATGCAATAGATTGAAGACGCACTGAGTAATCCCCAAATGCAAGGAATCTAGTAAAAAAAACAAACACCACTGATTGGAAAAAATAAAACACCTTAGTGTTTTTGTGTTATTTTTATTTTATTTGTATTTATTTATTTATTATTATTATTTTAAAAAAAATTGTATTTTAGGTGTGTTTATATTGTGTACGTTATGTGTGTGTGTTTTATTTTCTTTTGCTTTTGTTTTGTTTTTTTTAAATGATTAAAATGGGATATAGGACACATGAACATGTTGTGAAGCATAAGGGTGTAATTTCAGCAATCCAACAAGTGTCAACAATGTGCTTTAATTTATCCATGATTTTCTAGCTGATTTTTAATATTTAAAATGAATTTTCATGAGGGGAGGTATTAAAATTAGGATTTTGGCTTCAAATTATACTTTGACCATTTATGGAAGCATTTTCTATTGAGAATTTATTGGCAAAAAAGGTAAGGGGATCTGTGAAAATTTTTGAACTTTTTTTGGAAATATTTCTGAATTTTTACTAATTTTTAATGAATTTTACTCATTTTGCATGTATTTTCGAATGAATTTTGAAGTTTTGAATTTTCAGCAATTTATTTTCTTGAATTCCCACATTTAAAAATAGTGCAAATAATTTTAGAAATGTTGGAAATTTTTAAGGAATTTGTCTATAATTTTTTTAAATTTTAAATGAATTTTAATAAAATTTTGAAGGTTTTAGGTGTTTTATGTGTATTTTTATGTGTTTTTATATATTTGTCGGGTTTGGAAATTAAAAGACGGTACCCGAGCTGCGTGTGAACAACGGAAGATGACTGCGTGTGAATGGCTGACTGCAACTCACCACCGTACGGACAAACTGAAAGCGCGTCCTCATGCGTGAATGCCTGCTAGCACACCCGGACACATACGCGCTGCATTGTGAACAACGGAGGTAGCGGGGAAAAGGACAGGAATGAGGTGAGCACGGGAGAAAACGGAAGAAATTAAATAAAGTAGGCGGATTTGGTGAATTAAGGTGACTAGGGGAAGGAAGTGGATTAGGTTAGTTTAAGTAAATTAAGGTAGGCGAGTTGATTAGGTTAGTGTAAGTAAATTAAGTTATGTTAGTGAATTAGGTTAGTGCAAGTAAATTAAGGTATGTTAGTGAATTAGGTTAGTGTAAGTAAATTAAGGTATGTTAGTGAATTATGTTAGTGTAAGTAAATTAAGTTATATTAAATTAAGGTATGTTAGTGAATTACGTTCGAACTTCACATACATTGCATGTAAATACTGCTCACATACATTGTCTTGGTGATTCGCTCCAGGAAGACCAGCGCTCTCCAATGGATTCAAATTATCCACCAGCTTGTGAAATATGCACAAAACTGTTCCTTCCTTGAAAGGTGCCATTCTATACACAACTCCAATCCATCTGAACTGTACCAATGCATTAAAATGTCATGTCTGTGAAGAAATGTCGAAGGGTTTTCAAAAGCAAAGTCGCGACCATAGAGGACTTTAAATAATTTCAGGATAGAAGGTCAATAGTGACAGCCTTCACAAAGGATCATATTTGCATTCCAACAATTTTTCAGAAGATGCACGTAGTTTTTGAGAATTCTGAATCCATTCTTCACGTCTAGAAGAACACTTGTATTGAGTCCTTCAAATGTAATAGACATGCCCTTAACCTTCTCTGCAGTCTCTTGTGGTAAAACTCTGTTATTGGCCGTTGCTTTCAAGAGAGGATGTGGCTGATTCAGCAGAGAAGTTCTGAATAATATATTTCTGCTTCATCTCATGACTAACTTGTATCTAGTCATCATCAGTTGCAAAGAAGAACCCATGAATTCATAAAAAATATCAGAAATTTTCTCATCTTGTGGAGTGGTTTAATACCTTTACTCTTCAACCTCCAAAGACAGACTAGCATGTCAATTCCTGTCGTTGTTAGAGAACCTTAAGCTGATTGATCACTTCATCATGTGCTTGTAAAAGAGATCATAAGGTCTGAGATTGATGGAGTATTTCTATCGGAACACAGAGTACAAGAAGTTGTTTTATGAGGAGAGTCGAGTAAGGCTCTTTGTGCTCTATTGGCAGAAGGAACAAACATCCAGCAATCACGACAGTAAGGATTAAGCTCCTACTTTCCTGATGATATGTGGGAAATTTTATTTCTCATAACTCTCCATAATCCCGATAGATCTATATTATTTGCCTCCATATATTCATCTTCAGCTCATCATGATAGAGATGGAGGGCGGTCAGCTCCTGATCCTCCATCGATGGTGTCCTCCCTTGAGTACCATAAGTATTCCTGCAGCTTGCAGGCCAAAGCAGGCTCGATTTCTGCTGTACACTCTGTGTCTTCATTAGAGGCTGATAGCTGGGTCTTCAGGATCAAGAGAGCAAAATTCAAGAACCAACTCTGATGATGTGCTGCTGTTAGGGATAAATAGCTTGGCCACTAGGCGAGATAAGACTTAGAGTCCGGACCTCTGATACTTGAAGCAACTTTCCTCTTAATGAACATCATCTCGGACGCACTACCAGTTGCTTTCTTGCTCTGGACAGTGACAGTAACGTTGGTACCGCAAGGCGACACTATTGTTCTCCCCTTAGTAGGCCGGTTATCCGCATCATCCGTCGTGGCACTGCTCAAAATTTTCTTCTTGTATATTGCGGCTAGACGTAGCTTCAGATCAGGACGTGAATTAATACTACGGGGTGCGATAGTGCAGGCCGTTATTAAACTGCTGTAGCCCCGCTCCATGTTGAGGCGCATGTGATTAGAGAGATATGTCTAACATCCTTGTCCGTCGCTCTGTATTGCAGCAGCTACGTCCTGTCCTTCATCTTCTCTATCGCAGCAGTGTCTTTGCCTCCGAGCTCCTCTTGGGTTCTCCAATGAGGCGCTCCATGTCTGAGAAGATCACATTAGAAAGGGTAAAACAGTTACCACTAGCGTCGTCATCTTCCTTTGTAATCATCGGCTTCATCTTCTCTTTTCATTCCATTCTGAAAAACTCCAGAATTGCAGAGCAGAGAACTTATACTCCCGATTCCCCCAGAGCATTAAGGATTATCTTCCCCTGTTCTTCCTGTTCTCAGTTTTTTTTTTCGAAGTTGCCTATTCCCCCCCTTCTCATTGCGATTTTTCTCTTCCCTGCTTTTTGCTCTCCTTCTCCATTAAGCTTCTTTCCCCCCAAAAAGCCCTTTTCAAAAATAGCCCTCCGTGCATCCTTACTTTTTCCAACATTCCCCAATTCTTTTGCTTTCTTCCTCTAGAAATACAATTCCCTTCAGAAAAGCATAAGGATTCCTTACACAAGTTGTTCGAACTTCACATACATTGCATGTAAATACTGCTCACATACATTGTCTTGGTGATTCGCTCCAGGAAGACCAGTGCTCTCCAATGGATTCAAATTATCCACCAGCTTGTGAAATATGCACAAAACTGTCCCTTCCTTGAAAGGTGCCATTCTATACACAACTCCAATCCATCTAAACTGTACCAATGCATTAAAATGTCCTGTCTGCGAAGAAAGTAGCAGGCCAGAGCCAAATAGGGATATGAAAATAGTTTAGTACTTCATCAAAAAGCCCATAATCGGCATATCCTGAAATAAGTGTAGCCCATGAGATGCATTTCGAGTTATCAATCTATCAAAAACTCCCTGTTCTTCTACAAGCATGTCACATTTAGCGTACATGTCAACCAGAGCATTACGGATAAGTTCCTCTTGCACCAAACCCCTCTTCACTATATTACCCACGTAAAATAAAAGAGCAAACATAACGACTAAGTATGTACAAAGTATCAAATCACACACACAACTTTTGGGTGGTTTTCACACCTCGGATACGCAGCAGCACGACAACGGCAATCCTTCTTGTCAGGATCGAGCAGAGGATGCAATTGGTGACTTCAACTTGGCCGTTGGCTCTAGGGTAATAGGGAGTGGACTTGCGATGGCAGATCTTATCCAATTTCGTCAACTCCTCCATGATTTTGTTAAGGAAATGAGTACCTCTGTCACTTACCAACTCGAGGGGACTGCCAAAACGGGTGATAATATTCTTGTACATGAACAGGGCTATGCTCTTACCATCGTCCCGCTTCAGGGCTTTAGCTTCACACCACTTTGTGATATAATCCGTACATACTAAGATATATATGTTCTGCTTCCGTCTGGTGGATGGATCAATGGGACCCACAAAATCAATCCCCCACTTCTCGAACAGCTTTAGGGGAAGAATAGATTGCAGTGGCATGGCACTTGTTTTGGTGGGTTTTTCCATTCGCTGACAAGCATCACATCTCTTACAGTAGTCATGTGCATCCTTGTGGAGGGCTGGCCACCAGTATCCTACCAATAGACCCTTCCTGGCTGTCACTTCTCCTGCGAAGTGTTCACCACATGGTTCACCATGGCATGCTTTCAATACTATGCCGATTTCATCCCTTGCAACACATCTTCACAGCACTTCATCTTTGCCTCTCTTGTATAGTGCACCACCTAGCAAAGTGTAGGGGACTGATTCTAACAGAAGCTTCTTCTTCTCACGGCTTGAGATGCTAGGAGGATACTGTTGAGTTACCAAGAGGTTGGCTATGTCTGCATACTAGGGAGTAATTGTTTCAACTAGAAACAAAGAAGCATCAGGAAGGTCAGGATCATCCTGTTCCTCTTCTTGTGTTTGAGGGATTCGTGATAGATGATGAGCTAGGACATGGGAACGGCCAAGCTTAGTGACTACTTCAAAATCGAACTCATGGAACAAGAGTAACCATCTCATCAGTCGTCCTTTGACATTTGCTTTGTTCATCAGGAAGGACATGGCTTCATGATCCACGTAGAACTTGAAATGCGTTGACAGTAGATAGTGTCTAAACTTCTCTACTGCAAACACCATTGCCAAGCACTCAAGCTCTGTCACTGTGTAGTTCCATTCCCTATCAGTGACCTTTTGGCCGACATAGAACATCACCTAGCCCTTCAACTGATGCATCTGTGTACACATGGAACTCCTTCGTCCAATCAGGAGGTTGTAAAATAGGTGCTTGGATAAGGCACTATTTTAGGGTATTAAAGGCCTCTTCATAGTCATCAGCCCAAAGGAAATCCGCATCTTTCCTTAGGAGCTTGTGTAAAGGGGATGCCTTGGTTGCAAAATGTGCAATAAATCTTCTATAATAGCCCACATGGCCAAGAAATCCTCTCAATTGCTTAAGGTTCGTTGGTGCTGTTAAGGCGGCAATCTTCTCAATCTTTGCCGGGTCTGTTACAATCCCTTGTGCAGAGACAATATAGCCTAGAAGAACTCCTAGTGAGACGCCAAAGACACATTTGTCGGGGTTGAGAGAAATCCCATATTCTCGGCATCTATCAAAACATTGCTCTAGGTGTCCCCAGTGCTCACAGATCAAACTATAGACACAAAAGCCATCAAGATACATCTCAATGAAATCATGCAACTGATTCTGGAAAGCAGCCATCGTTACTTGTTGGAAGGTGGAAAGAGCATTACAGAGCCCAAATGGCATCACTCTATATGCATAGGTCCCCCATTCTGTGGTGAAGGTTGTTTTGGATTGGTCCTCTTCTGCAATTTGGACTTGGTTATATCCGCTGAATCCATCCAAGAGGGAATACAGCTCATGGCCTGCCATTGTCCAACAGTTGGTTTGTAAAAGGGATAGGGAAATGATCCTTCTTTATCTTCAAATTGAGCTTCTGAAAGTCCACACATATTCGAATCTTCCCGTTCTTCTTGGGTACAACCACAATGGGCGACACCCATAAATGAACTCTGCTTCAAGAAGTTTCAATAATTCAGTCTTCACCAGAGCAGAGTAATTAGGATTCATGCGTCTTTGCCTTTGCCTCATAGGTTTGGCATAAGGCTCTAGATCAATGTGATGCTGGCATACTGTGGGATCAATCCCCTTTAGGTCTTTATATGACCAAGCAAACACGTCTAAGTTCTCTTTGAGTAGGTCTCGCAGGACTACTAGTTCTCCTTCTAGAAGATTGAGACCCACTTTTAGGTAACGTTGGGCACCGTCAGTATCCAAGAACGTTACTTGTCTTTCACCTTCCACTTCGCGGATAAATGTCCCACGGATTGCTTTTGGATAGAGGTCTGACTCTTTCAAGAGAGTAGTATCCTCATCTGATGTTCCACTAGAACCAGTATCCTCCTTTTGAACAGATGACTCATTTGTCTGTTGAAGTTGCTGGAAGGGTATCAAAGCTTTGTTTACTTCTGTGTGAGTGGTGATTTCTTCTAGACTTAGGTATTCATCTTCATAGGATGCGTCCAGGAATGTCACATAACAGGGGCCTTCTAGAGGCCGAGGCTTTGATAGCTCTAGCTTCTGTTGGCAGGGGGCATCATCATCATCTTTTCTCCGGACTGAACAGTCAGGGTGACAGGAGCCACTGGTGAACTTAATTTTTATGCTTTTAATCCATTTCTTATACAAATTCTGCATACTTTGTGGTCCATTGGCCAATCCAAATGGAACCATAGTCATTCCATACAGCACCCTGAGATCTTCGGCCTTTGAGGTCTCTGTAGGGACATCAGCAAGATCATCCACTATCAGAGAAAAATTTTCATCTGCAGTTTTATAACCTGCTTCATTTTCTTCCTCAACATTTTCATCCTCTTCCTTTGGAGGCTCTATCTCTGCTTCTGTAGAGGCTCTGTAAGAGAAGAACAGATCTTTTACCTGTGCATCTGCTTCTGCTTCTGTCACAGCTTCTGACTCTGCTTCTGCCTGTGTCTCTGGATCTTTGTTTGTTATTGTCTTTGTGACTGTCTCTATATCCGCTCTGTCTCTGTTCTACATCTACTCTATCTCTGTATCTGTTACTGCTCTGTATCTATTCTGTCTCTGTTCTGTCTTTGCGATTGTCATGTAACAGGGAGAACAGTACATCCATGCTTCTATTTCACTATCAGAGGTGATTTCAGAAGTTAATTCTAGTTGAGGCAGGAGGTATTCTCCCATGGACAAGGATTTTTCTTCCGTTGGTAGTTGGCTTACAGTGCCCACTGTTAGGGACTTTACCTCTGTTTTCTTAGGAAAGATCTGCTTAACAGCCTCTTTGTCTCCTGATGTACCATCTGTTATCTCGTTGGAGGAGTCAGTTATGACTTTGATGGATGTGGATCCATTGCCTTTTTGCAATCCATACAGTTTCAAAACCACTTTGTTGGGTCCTTTGCCTAGGGTTAGGGTTCCTTTGAACCAGTCCGTCTTGGCTCTTGCTTCAAAAAGCCAAGGTCTTCCCAACAACAGAGGATATGAGGTCCCATACGAATTTGGTTTGACCACCAAATACGTTAGCCAATAGTCTCTTCCTGCAAGGGTTGTTTTTACGTATGGGAGGATGCCCAACGGTTTAATTCTACTTTGGTTTGCCAATCTTATAAGCCACTGTGTAGGTTGAATTCCTTGCATCCCTAAGTCCTTCCCAGGATTTAGGAAGGCGTTAGCCACATCTACTTCCTTTACAAGCTCTGGGCTCTATTGGACTTTATTGTTGTTGAAGAAGCAATCCTTAGTCCACGTCTTCTTATCAAGATGCTTTTGAATTTCTTTCGGCAGCTGGGAGACAACATCAGTAACTGTCAGAATGTTAAGTTTGGTTTAAAAGTGTCTAGGTCTTTTACCAAGTCATAATCTTTGATAGGATCCACATGCTTCTCCAGCCGGCTGGGAAATGGGGCTACACCCATTTTCATCTTTCCTTTTTCTTCTAGCAACGGCAGCATCGATACTTTCTCTGTTTCTGGAGGTGCTTCTACATCGCCTATCTCCTAGATCTCTGGTCCTATTTCTGGGACTGTCTCTGTGACTCTCTGTGGTACTACAGTGCTCTGTATTGCACTGTTATGTTCTGTACTGCTCTGTCCCTCTGTTGGTAGGTTGAACTTCACAGTCTTGGCAGGAGAATTATTTTCATTCTGAACAACTGGTTCCTTCTTCTTGGCACGTGTGACAATGGCAACTTCCAACTCTACCAAATTGGAGGCAGGCTCTTGTACCTTCTGTTGGCTATCAGTGGCATTGGCCTTTACAAGGGCTGGACTTGGACAGTCCTTTGTAATGTGGCCTTCTCCTTTGCATTGACTGCATAAGGGCTTGTAATCCACATATCGTCTAGGGTTTGGACAATTTGGGGAGATATGTCCCTTTTCTCCATACCTGTAACATTCCACCTCTGATCTCTGACCACCGCCAGACTGTCGTCCCCTCTGTAACTAAAGACTAGAAAAGCAGAGAGAAAGACAGAAAGAGAGAGAAAGAAGCCATGAAAGCTGGGAGAGAGAGAGCTAAATATGAAAGGAGACTTGTATTATAATCTGATGCAAAAATTAAGTCCCTAACACCTTATATACCAGCCAGTGTAGCTAGTATTTCCCCCTTATTAAATCCCCCTCTCTTACAATTTAGGCTTTGTTCATGCGGCATTGCTTGTGGTATAGTCACATCTCTCAATTTTAGTTGTGGAGGTGACACTTGTGTGCTTATGCTTGAAAGATCATCAATCTCGTCCTCCAATACGGGCTTAGCGTCTTTTAGGTGTTCTTGGGCTTCTTTCACCCACTCCTTCACCTTTCCAATGGCTTCGAGTGGGCACTTTGGGTTGGGATACTCCCCAACCTTCACACTTTCCTTCTCAGACCTCCTTTGGGTTGGGATACCCCCCAACCTTCACACTTCCCTTCTCAGCCCTCCTTTGGGGCTGATTTTTTTGCTTCTACATCTATCACTTTCTTTTCTTTGCAGGTATCATTGTAATACTCTTTGTTTTCAGCATGACCTTTGCGTCAAGTTTCTTCTTTCTTCTCCTACAGCTCTTCTTTCCGATTGAGGCTGTGTCTAAGTTTCCAGGCCCTGGGAATGATATGCTAGCCTGCTTTGTCTGTACATGGGTTATGACATGCAATGAGATGGGTGTGGCCTCCCCATTGAGTGTCTCGACACCGAACAATCCCAATGGGGCTAATGGCTCATTCGTCAAGTTAGAGAATGGTTTTCATCTAGGGCAATCAAAGAGGTGTGTGATTATGCATTCAACGCATCTCTAACATGCCTTGTCTCAATTTGCTTGCTCCCTTTCTAGGCAACCCGAAGAGATATATCCTTGGTGATCGTAAGTCCATATGATTGTCTCTTGGGTTCGCCCTCCTAAGCCTCTACCTCTTCCTCTACCTAACACCATCACTAGTACTGGTCAGTAGTCCATAAGGATTGCATTGCCCTCTTTTTCATACAAGACATAAGGATGTACGTAAGGCTCTTTGTCGTTTTGCTCTTCCACGTAATGGGTTGGAGTGTCACTTCGTGGATGGGTCACGTAGAGTCCTAGTAGTCTAAGTATGCCCGTAGGGTTTATCTTTGAGAGTTGAAAAGATGAGTGGATTGCCTCTTACCCACCCAGCCTCCAATCCTCACTAAGAGAGCTAAAGAAGGGCACCACGTAGGCAAAGAGAGGATAGGCTAGAACATCCCTTTCCTCAAAGAGAATGGAAAGAACCAAAACATAACTTCACGAGAGAGAATTTGTAGCCCATCTTAAAGGAAATGAAGATGATGGAAGGTTAAGAGAGGTGATGGCTCCTAATTTCTCGCATGAACATATATATAACATGAGGAAATAAGGATTCCCTACCAATAGAGCATATGGCAAGTCTTGGGGGGGTTCACTATATATATATTCTCTATATAACGTGCATTCATGGCCTATTTATAAATATCCTAATCTGTGAATTTTTCTTGAATAAAACATAACTCTTTTCTATTTAACCTGTAAGTAATCGCTTTATATGACACCCTTCTGTATGTAAAAAATGTATAAAAATGGTGTTTTAAAAACCCCTTATTTTGAACTCACGTTATATATACATATATTCATGAGTGACCCCCCCGAGGGCAAGTCTTACTTAATAAGTTTAAGTATGAATATAAAGGGAGAATTAGAAGAGAGTACATATGATCTAGACACCATATTAGAATATGAGAGAGAAAGAGAGAGATGAGAAGAGAGGGACATAAGAGGAGAAGAGGTAGAGGAAGCTTGCCATTATGTATTCATGGAATGCTACATAATAAAAGAGACTCACTCATAGCTTACCTCAAAGAGATGGACTAGCATGAGGGTGTTCTAGAGTGCTCTCATGGGCTTGTTATTGTCTTTCTTTACATCTCCATGGGCACCTTTTATAGCCTCCATGAGAGATTAGATTAAGCTAATCTTCTTGATTAACAAAATCCTAGATAATGTATGGCATCTTTGAAAATATGGAGAATAGTGGATGGGACAAGTCCCCACCTTGGTCATCATGCAAGAAGCCAAGGGTGGTGGTAGAAAAGCTAGAGAAAGGGACCTAGATTACAAGAGGTGGGTGCCCAAAGCACATTATTATAATATATTTAGAAGAAGGATAAAATGGAAATTTGATGTGGTAAGGGTGAAAGAGAGAAGAAAATTGTATGCAGCCAGCAGTCTGCGCCTTCATAACTTCAAATCGGTGAAGAATCTGAAAAAAGTTCCTTCTGCAACTTTGTAGATAGGTCAAAATTGGTCAGGCTTTGCGGAAATTTTCTTGAAATTCAATTTTTCCTGTGATTTATTGAAATTATAAAAAATGGCTTCCAAAATCTGCTTTACTTTAGTTTTATATATATATATATATAAATACATATAAGCATGTGAGTGTAAGCATTTGGTCTATGCTTAAGCGATAAGGGAAGGACTTGGTACACAAGTCTAGATGTTGCTGAGCGAGCCAACTTCAAAAGTCTTAAAAATCTCTTCATTAAGAGATTCTCCGAGCCAAGCTACTCCGATAACCTACTAGTGCGGTTGATGAATGTCAAGCAAAGGGATAAGGAAGATATCCGAGATTACATGACCCACGTGAGGAGTCTCTTCAAGAGAATGCCAATGGGCAAGTGACCAATGAAGAGAGTGATGTCCACAATATTCATTAATGGAATGTGAAGTGAGAATCTCTACCAAGCCTTGACAGGCAACTTGAGCTTACAACAAGATGCGTTGGTGAGGGTCTTTGAAGAGGCCATTAGAGTGGATGACCAACTCAAGGAGAGAAACTCCAGGAGCTTGAATTAAGAGGAAACTACCTTTAGGAATTCCGAGAGAGCTTTGACGAAAAGCAAAAGATCAGGCCCAAGTACTCAAGATAAAGGTAAGTGGGGATGTGTTATCTTAGTAAAGGTGGAAATGGATTACACCTAGGTGTTGAGTGAGTACATAGCAAAGGACTAACCTCCAACTACACATGGTTCCACCTGCATCACCAAGATTTGGGATCTATCACCATCATTAGAGGACACCTCACCCTTGTACACAAGTCAATGTCCACATCATGGTGTCATTTGGATCTTACAAAAAATCTTACAAGCATAGAACCCCTGAGTGGGGTCGGTGAAGTATTTGGCCTCGCAAACTTGCTCAAACTACTCCATGAAGTTGTACGGGTTGTTATTCGTGGGTCATTATTGGGCTAGTACTTATCCAGTTGTTTTGTAACAATAGGGATTTTTGTTTGGCTCTTGGAGCCCTCGTTAACTCCTAGTCCTACGAGTAGTGATGTTGCTAGTGTCGCAGCACTCTACTCTATTGCTATATTATCTAGCAATCACTTTGTCAGAAGCTCGCTCAGTGTGAGGTCTCCTTCTAGCGCTCTTTCTCTCTCTACATTTGGTCCTGTCCGATTTTTTCCTGTTAGGGCGCTAGCACTCACTACAACGCCCACATTTCCATGTTCTAGAGTAAGCTCCTAGTCTATTGATCCCACGGGGGATTTACTAGTAGTAATAAGGAGATGTCACCTGCATGCAAGAAATATATGAAAATACCCCTTATCTACCCCCTATTTATGGGACCTTACCTTATAAAATGTACATTCCTTCCCTTAAATAACCCCCCTCACTTACACTCACGTGGTACTATACGGTAAACCCTAGTGGACCCCCTGGGGTTGATCCTAGTTATAAGCCACTATGCCCTACAAAGCCTTACGTGCTAGCTTTCATTCCTCTTCGAGATATGCTATGATAGCCTCCATGGGTGTGCCATGGTGGTCTAGCTAACTTTGATCATCATATTCATTCACCATTTATTGCATCTTCTCTAGAAAACCTGCCAAATCAAGCTCCTCATTGCATACACCATCTAAGCTGGTCTCTGCCATATCTGCAGTCTCCCGCTTCAAGTTGTCGATGAGATTGATTAGGTCGTGTAGAGCTACTTCTCCGATGGAGTCTGTCCTTACTACACTTGGCTTCTCTATAGCATTTTCAGCTGGGTTCCACGCTTGGGATTTCAATCACATAGCTATGTCTCTAGGTCTTCTCCTACTAATGGGTTCCTTCATGTTATTACATCTGAGTGAGTTTGTTAATTATAAGAAATTTTCACTAGTCACTTTGTGTGTGTGTACGTGTACTCTTGTTTGTGCACTCTATGCAATCAGGCTTTCAACTTTTCTTAAATGTACTTCAAGTTATAGAAAACAATACGAGTGTGAAGACAAGATGACCATTCAGCTTTTGCACTCCCGCTTATGTCCATGGCTTGATGGGGCTCTAAGCTCAGTTCTTGGCCTCTCTTGCGGCTTGCTAGGATCTTTGCCATGCCATTTAGTTCATTTAGGGTCAACTTAGGGTCCACTGATCAAGCCTACAGCTCTAAGCATGTTGAATTGTTGCTCAGTGCATTAGCAATATTCCCGGTTATTCGGCTACGATTTCTAGGTCTAGAACTACTTGTAAGACATTCGATGAAATCTCTTGGTGTGGATCGCACTCCAGCATCCTCAAGCCTCTTCCTCGAAGCTCCATCCTCCATAGCCATGCACAAGACAAGAAGAGAAGAGATGATGGAGAGCTTCACTTCCAAGATCCCTCACCCTCACACACTCACACTCCCTCCTTCAAGAACTCACTAACAAGCAAAGAGAAGAGAAGGAGAGAGAAGAAGAAGAGTCCACTTTGCCACACACCAAAGAATGAGCTCTTCATTCACTTTTCAACTTTATATACACAATCCTAAATTACTTTTGGGTGGTCATCTCCTTATCCCCTTTTAACATGGCCAGTTGTGGCCTAGGCCTTTTTTCCCATTGTCCTCCTATCTTTTTAGCTTCCTTTCTACCGCTCATCTACCTTTACAATTTTCATAGGAGGGAGCCTGGCGCTCTTTTACAAAAAGTTTTAGGGGTGCCTTGGATTTAAGAATGTGCTTCTGCCTTTGACTTAGTTTGCACTTTTCCACTTTTCTCACTTTCTTTTTGTGCTTAGATTAACAAGCGGCATGACAACATATGGAGCCCTGATGTCCCAGATTCAAGGCCTTACACACGAGCCTCTGGCTAGGTGCCCCATATGCTTCTAAAGGGGCCTTTTTCTGGGGTGGTTAATATGTCCTAAAAGATTCCATAAGTAAAATTTCAAGTCAATCTAGTCATTTGTTATATTTTTTCTAAAATCTAGATACACTAATTCAAGTTTATGGATTTTTTGAAAGTTTGGCTATAAGTTAAAAGTTTCATCTCATTTTACCCATTTAAGTTCTATGTTTCAAGTTATCACTCCTAGATAACATGGCACACACCAAGCAAGCGGCTTGAAGATTTCCCCCAAGAACTCTTGTGCATAGGCAGCCTCCCCTTGCTCCACCACCACCACCACCACAATAACACCATCACAAGCGTCGATGGAAGCTAGGAACAGTGGTGCTCTAAGAGATCCACCATTTTCAGAAGACCACGAACCTCTTAATACAAAAGGATGCATTCCAAAAGGTGGTGTGAGAGAAAATGCATAACATATCGATTAGAAATAGTAGGAGGCACTTCTCCAATAGTTGAAGTGTGGATCAACCTAATGGATGGATTGCCCAAGCCTTCCTTGCACTACAGGAAGCTGTTGAAGCATTCCTCATTGACTTGTTTGGAGATTTAGTCTATGCAACAGTAAATGGAAGGAGGGTCAATGTCACTAATAGGGATCTACGGATAGTGAGATTCTTTCAGCGATGGAGGGACAATCCTGGAGAAGAGCAACAATAATAGGGATCTACTAGTAAAACATCTATGGAATCTAGCTTTTGAAACGATTTATTTAAGTTATTTTTATGTGCCTTTGGATAAATAAATATTACTCATGAACTCAATAAAGCATTGGATATTAAATTTAAATAACGAATCAGGTTGCGTATAAATTTGAAAAAATAGCATTATATTCAAATACAAACAATAATAAGTGGCACGTATCACAAACTACATTGCATGCAAATCTAACAACATAAGTTTCTATTAATATAAGAGAAGATTACAAACTACATTACATTGCAAAAGAGACATCATTAGGTAGTAAGTACATCTAATTTGTCCTAGGCTTCTTGGAGCTAGGCTCCCCATGGTTCGAGCTACTCTTTATCATGGGTAACAATACATTTTGCCCCAAAAGATCTTGCCTAATGACAATGGGGTCTTCAGCTCCACAACAAGCATACCATGGGCCGTCATGGAGAAAAGTGAGCGAGACCTAGTACTTGTGAACAAGTAGAGCAGCTTTGAACATCGAAGCAACACTACTTTCTCCAAGTTGGGGCTCGTGGGGATTGTCTTAAGGAACACGAGCCTACAGACAGGGGCTCTTGTAAGGGTCCCCGATCTCTTCATGATGTGAATCCTTATGCCGCCCCGGAGGCCCTATGGGTAAAGTTTCACTAAAAATCAAAAACATTATCCTCTCGGCATCATCTATTTGCCACTGCAATAAAGCATCCAGGTCTGCTCGTGCAAATGGGCTACCCTCATCTCTCTCTTGGAAAGGTATCATGTAGTCAAGTTAAAGACAAAAAAGGTTTTCTTATAAGTGTTCAAAATCCTATTTGAAGATGTCATACTCTAGCACCACATCCTTAATTTTCTTTTGGATGCTCACAATGTTAAAGATGTCACAATTGTAAATATATTGTATCTAGTGCATCACACACCATGATACAATATAATTCTTCTTCTCTTATCTCCAAAATCTCTAATACATATTGCATGAATAAGTATTCAACCCCCTTGATAGTGACAACATGGAGAGAAACAAGGGGTCACTCGTTGCTCAGCATCTCAACAGGGTAAGGAGATAGGTATACAATAAGTGAAGCTCTATGCTACCTTCTCACTTAGATCGAGAGCGATTTCCTTTGGCTCCCTCTCAAAATACTTTAGCTGCAGCTAAGAGGGTGTATCAATATTCGCCTCATTGTCCTCTTGCATATCAGTGCACAAAACATAGATGGCAAAGACTATATCACCCTTGATGAGATCCATCATGATGTGGCTCTAAGATGAGGTGAGTATAGATCTAGCATGGCGTTATTGCCCCACATGTACTAGAGCTCGATTTATTACATTTTCATGGCTTGATCTAGCATGTAGACTATACAAAAAATGTATCCGAATCCACCTAAGAGCAAAGTTCGGGATGGAGCAAGTGAGAGGATTTGCCTCATCACAAAATGATGCCCATATGCTAGAGCTAGGATCTACCATGGAAAGTGAGCTCTCTAGATTCAAGGTCATGCAAAACCTCAAGTAAATTTGGTCTCCTATAGGCGTATAGCATCTGCAGCTAATTTGTGTGGCAAAGGCAAGAGTAGTAATCATGGCAGAAAGAGAGAGAGAGAGAGAGAGAGAGAGAGAGAGAGAGAGAGAGAGAAGGAGAGCATAGGTATAGAGAAGTAGAGAATGAAAGTGAAAATGAGTTTGAAGATCTAACTTTTATATATCAAGAGTTTTTAATAAAGGTTCTTATAAAAATTTTAACCTTAAAGTTTCAAATTGAAACCCTGACCATAGATACTTTATTTCAATAATTGAAAGCCACCATCAAAATTACTCAAATAGACAAATGTTTCATTACACTTTATTATATTCTCAAATATGTTTGGATTGCTGAGTATGTTTAAGTCTAACTAGAGAAAATATTCGATTTTTTTCAGAAAAAATTCTTAAAGACCTTCAAACAAAATAACTAGAAATCTCAATATTTTCAAAACTATTTTTATTCCTTTCAACAATAGAGCGAGTGCTAAAATTTTGAGTAGAAGAGATGAGCTGCAATATATCGTTATGCAAAGACAATATTCTAAAGACTACAGAACTCCAACCTACAATTTAATCGTGATTTTAACAAGTTGTCATGCCACTACACGAACAAAGTGTAAAAAACTCTAGAGTGTATCGTCATTCAACTTTCTTATTGATCTAGAGAGCGAATGCCATATTAGTCATTAATGCTAGTGTCCATAGTATGGATGGTTGAAAAATACTAGATTTTTGGACAAGTTTGGACTATTTTTGATATTTTAGATATTATCTCTTGTAAATATTTAAAAACTATAGACAAATTCTAGAATAGGATGACATGTAAAAGAAAGCAAGTAGCGTTTAGTCATTTTTGGGAGATTTTATGCAAAAAGAAGGATTGGCAAAATGGCACGATGCATGATCGCAATTTACAGGCAAAAAACATCACTCCAAATTGGGAGAAGGAGTCATTTGGGAGAACTTTGACCACATGTCCTAGTTTTGAGAGGTGTCCTAGTATTTTATTACCCTTTTGAAGCCAACAAAAGCATCAAATTGACAGTCTGAGCAGCTGAGAGGAAGTTATGTTTTAATGCACGTTTTTGGTCTACAAGAGATTTATCTTCCCAAGATGTAGAAATAAATTGACAAGCTTCACCTCTATGAGTATTCTTTTACATCTTCTATTTCTTTAAACCCATTCTCTTACGTCTACTCCTCTCCCAAAATCTCCCTTCACCCTAGTGTCTCTTTCCTCCGTGGTAGACTTTCAACCCCAAAGGCTTCAACAACAAGATTATCTAATTACAACATTTATACTCACACGCTTGGATCAGAGTAAATCAAAATTATTAAAATTAAAAGTACACCAAATTTTAAAAAAAGTTTATATTTTCTCTGTATAAGAATTTTTACAAGGATTCCACTATCTCAAGGATATGTAGAGAAGCATATTGCTTACATGTCAGGGATTATTCACTACGAGTCTAGACCTTTCTATTATCTAACTTGAAATAGAAGTTGCACAAGGGCTCAATGGATATTAATTGGATTTTTTTTCTTAGAAAAAGAATTGGGTTGATGAATCTCTATGCTAACTACAAAAGGATTATGACCATTCCACAAAGATTTGTCCAAGCTGATCCACTCTTCTAGAAAAAGTCACCATCTTTTATATCGAAAGTGAATGCACACAATTTCTCTAACGATGAAATACTTGTAATTATAATAAAAAATATGGTAAGTAAAAGTGACCGACACAACAATTCATCTAAGCAATACCTATATCAATTAAAGCAAGACATAAAATTCGGTTTAAAAAATTTACCTGAATGTAAGATCTGATTGGTTGACCTTGTACACTCGATCGACTCATTAAAATCTGTTCTTCTGACATGCCATGACTCGCCCAATAGCTAACTCATCCATTCCTCATATGGATATTTACATTGATAAGTAATCTTCATTTTCTTCAAAACCTCACATGAACCAAACAAATGTGCAAACGATGAAAATGGAATAAACCAACTAAGATGCACAACTTTGGAGCTTGTGGTAGGTTTTATAGCACTATTAATGTTAGATTTTATCTTTGATTTATATGCTCCTGACAACTCCAAGCTACCAATCAACCATTCATAACTAGATAATGGCGGCAACAGGACATGCTACAATCTCTGACTTTCTACTACATACAATGAATTATAAGAAAAGATATTTTGAGTTGCAAGTTGACTTGTAGAGTTATTATCATAGATCAAAGAACCTATGTCTTCATGCCAAATGTGTATCTTGCCACTCAAACATTCCACATTCTGCCATTTATGCAGAGTCGATGGCGATACAGAGATGTCAGTAAAACACATTTGAATTGGAACATTGCAAAGGTTATTTAAAAAAACTTTGATGCAAAAAAAAACAATGATAAAATTTAGAAACTTATTTTTTTGTCTATATTTTGCAATGTAGTTCTTTTCGTGCACATAGATTTTTTTATGCGAATAAACATGTTGGATCTACACTTCATTGGTTAGGCCTATTTTTGTTTATTCACTCTTTAAGGGGTAAAAAAGAGAGTCCATATTTCTCCTAATGTCTCTTTTGAAGATCTTGATCCGCTTTCCTATAATAGGGATCCTCAATGCTATCCCATCCAATTCATTGAGTGAATAGGTAGCATTGTCAAATACATGTCTCATCACATGTGAGCCAAACCACCGTTTAGAGACCAACCACCTTGTATATTTTCCTTGGCCTAAGTCTATGTCTCTTATCAAATATCTTCTTATTTTAAAGCCTTGCTACCTTCAATCTTTGAACTACTATCTCATTGTCTTCCAATCTTGTCTCTAGCAGCCTAATGCATAGATCCAACAATTTTTATCTATTCAACCCCTCTTCCCAAGGAAATATGCTCCAAGTAGTAGATAGATCTTCAATAGGCATGTCTACTAGCCATACATCAATTTAGCAAGCATGTACCCAATCATTGCACTATGCATCATCTCCTTATGCACTGCGTCATTCTTTCCCTACATGACTTTGCCAATTCTTTAATGATAGGCGAGTGTCCTTGCTCACTCTTCCCATTACCCTCCACATTATACGCTGAAGTTAATGCAAGTCTAATACCCAACAGTGAAAAATAATTCACAAGCCTCATCTGCATCAAATTCTCCTCTGTCAAGTGTAATTTTTCCCATACAACCATAATACCAAAAAAACTTGTCCAAAAGAAAGGTACATAGAGTCCGTGTTGCCTTTGTATTGAGGGCTCTTCCTTCCACCTAATTTGTTAAATCTTTGTACACAAGCCCAAGATATCTCTTTTGCCACACAGTTGTAGGCGTAGTCACCAAATCCACCACCCATTTAAAATGAATAGACAAGGGATAAGTTGGTTGCAACCCATCTCTATGCTTTACTATACTAAATACATTCGACACATAGGACACAATTTAACAAAATGAGAAATATCTCAACCTCAATGCATTATTCTTTTGAGACATAAAGAACCACTTATTCAAGTATGGGACTAAATATGACTCTGATATCTTCATGTGTATCTTTTCATTTAACAACCCCATTAACTTGGCCAAGTAAGCTTGAGGTACTCAAATCAGCTTTAAATTCCATGGCACATGTGGAATGAAAAAAATCACCATGAAAGCCACAATATTTGGTCCACCTAGCCTATTTCAGTAGGCTTAAATGCAAATGCCTTCCCATCTCTAGCTAACATTAATATAAAACATTCCCTTTCAGTAGACAAGAGGAATGCCTCACAACCAATCTTTATCTCCTTCGATATTTCAGTTGTAACTTTATACCCTATAATCATTGGATCCTACATGCTCACTTGGAAGGCAACTTTATCATGCATCCCATCATTGTCAAGTGATAGTAGCAAAGCAACTGGCTTGAATTTTTATTTCAACAATTGCATTAGCCCAACTTTTCAACATTAATTGTTCTTATTGAGCAAACTTTGCTATGACTTCAAACATCTTCGAAGAGCATACCTGAAGCATCCTATTTTTAGTCCAATTTTTTGCATTTATTGCTACTAAAATTTTAGCTATAGTATCAAAACTCAATCCATTGTAGAGGCCGAAAATGCTCTCGTCTGAGCTAGCAACCCATATTTTCTGAGCTCTTTTTCAACTTTCACAATGTACAAATTTTCAACCCTACAAGTGATCTCCATACACTTAAATAAACTTGAACTACCTTTTGCTACTATAAACTGAGTAGAACCAACACAACAAATAAATGTTTTACTTCCACAGGAGGTGAGAGCATTCTTCAAACTTCATTATTGTAGCCCGAGATTATAGTAGTGGCTAATAAAAAATCGATTCTCTAAATTTCATTACATTTGGAAAAAAAGGGTAATCTCTTAAAGTGTCTTAGTTTCTCGGACGATTCATACATATATCGAGTAATTAAATAGTCCTTTTACCATCTTTACTTATAACTCTAGTATAACCCAAACCATCATCCAATACTTTTGTCTCCATATGAACATGTCTAATGTATGGTTATTCCAAAATTACTAGATACAAAGACCTATCTTGCACCAAGAAATGTTGCTCTTCCTATACATTCCCAATAACTATTTTAGCATTAGGATATGGAGCATATAGATCTCTTGAAGAATTATTTGTAGCCTACATCCTATAACCATAATCTATTATCAAGATTTATCAAGAATTAGTGTAGAAATATACCAAGAACTTCCTTAAGTGTGAATTCCATCGTTCTATTAAAAATATGCTCTTCAATTACTTTCTTGAGATCTGTTATAGTTTCTTTGTTAGACTACAACGTATGGCCTGGTTGCTTACCCTTTTGCTTCCCAACCTATTTTCCATCCCACTTTCTCTCTTATGCTACATCCTCCGTTACATAGTCTCAAGAGTAGGCTACACCTAGAACTTCTTTGTGTCACCCTCTTTGATGTCCATGTAGTGTCTTCATCTCTCTTTATCTTATCTTCTATAAACACATATGTATTATGAACCTTAGCCACATACACATACACAAAATAAGAGTCCACGGGTTTTTTTTTTTGAAGGTAAGTGAGAACCCAAGAGTGCATAAAGACTATGAGAATCCTTCGATATGGAGGGTTTTTTGCCCTTTTTCTTATGCACAATTTATCATATGATTTTCAAATATAGTAAGCTTTTTCCAACTGTAACCTTTAGAGCTTAGATTTATGTATGTATAATTACCAAGGTACCATGGGTTATGGCACCTTATTTTGAGAACTACTTGGAACAAGGCTAAGCAATATGTAGCTTGACATCCAGTTCTACTAGCTATGGAAGTAAAATTAATGCAGTTGATCATCTTTATATGCACATTAGATGGTAGGTACTCTAGCAAGAAACATTACAAGAGCAAGATATCTATTTCTTACATTTTGTCACCCCTAAAGCTAGCTCATTTTCCTTTCTTTTACTACTATGATATATGCTTCTATAGGGATTTGACAATGAGTTGTATATATGTCTTGAAGAAGTGTATTAGATTTCATGGGTCCATCTCATTCATCTCACTAACTGTGTATATGTACAAGAAGACCTTTTGCATTCACACTCTATGTATTTATATTCATTTTACAATCTATATGAGTAAGAAAAGAACTATTAGGTAAATCTTAAGCCATTCACCCCAAATAAGAACGAGTCTTGTTTCTTGAGGAAAGCCCTATTAGGTCATTCTTAGGTCAAGTACTCTTTTAGAATATACAACTCAAAGCAAGGTGGATGGACAATTTAGCACAAAAGGATAGCTATGTTTCACCTTTATTATGTTTACCTTGATTAAAGTATGTGCTTATGGTCCAAAGGTATAAGCTTAACATTGCTAATAATGCCAAATTATTGTGACAAGGTTAAAACTAGGGCTACCTTCCAACCTCTTGTTCACCCATTATAGCACTAAGTATCCTTGTGTGCACAATAGGTAGATCCACCAAACATCTTGTACCATCTTGTTCATGGGATTTATGTCTTTTGGAGGTGATACCAAAGGTTGCCACCTTTTGACATAAGGGTAATCCCATAGAACATAATTGGGGGGTTCACTATATATATATTCTCTATAAAATGTGCGTTCATGGCCTATTTATAAATATCCTAATCTGTGAAATTTTCTTGAATAAAACACAATCCTTTTCTATTCAATCTGTAAGTAACCCCTTTATATGACACCCTTCTGTATGTAAAAAATGGTGTTTTAAAAACCCATTATTTTGCACTCACGTTATATATACATATATTCATGAGTGACCCCCCCGGAGAGAACATAGTAGTATTGACAATTAGAGTAGATGAAATTGATCTATCTCAGGTTCAAGGCCAATCATCAACATAGACTATCATATTATAGTCATTTATAAAAATAAGGGTCTATAATCATAGACAAGTTGTTTCCAATAGCATCCTACCACACAAGTTAAATAAACAATGGCTAAGTGGTCGATACAAGTAAATATACCTCTCAAAATGCCACTCCTAGGATGTAGTGTTAGCATCAATATACCTATCCAAACAACCCCATTATTAGAGACACCTGATGCACATTGTTTTACTATGCATAAATTGTGTGTAGAAATATTTCTTCTATTTAGAATAGTCTTTAGAGGGCATCGGATTACCTCAACTCAATTTCTTATCTCATGTTACAATGCTTCTATATAGTATTGTAATTGACATGGTTACAAATACATTCTAAGAATCATTACATATCTTAGATCCTTACATTGGCTTTGCAACATTGATCAAAGTTGGCATAATGGGTGGGAAAGGGGCTTGTATTTGTTGGTCTGAGACCATAATGTGATGAGAGATCTATTATGAAGGACACCATTGAGCATGTCTATATATCTTCATGTGCAAGGAGGAGAGTATTTTATGATGCATACAAAGCCTACTTCACTAACGAGAAGTGAAAAAAAGTATTAAAGGAGCATAGCTTTTGTCCTTATAGTTTAATATTCATTATTGTACACTTTCTATTGTCCATGCCTTGCTAGCCTTGGTCCAAAGATGAGATTCATTTTTTGAATTCGATTTGGAGGAAGGATTATTTATAGCATCCACTAACAAGACAATTGATTGTTATAATCAAAGATTGAGAATATGCACATCCATGTTCAGATTTCTAAGAACGTTCTTTGATCAATCAATAATAACATGATGCAAATTAATATCACTTGACTTGCAAAAACATGTTGAAGAGTGTGAAGGTGAAGAGTGAAAAGACTATGATACTCAAGTAGTAGAACTACCTTCTTTTGGGGAGTGACCATTGATCCTTTTGGATGTTGATGATGGGTGACATAAACTATAATGTCCCTAGGAGATCAAATGCCATGCAAAATTCTAGATAGAAATTATGGAAAATGTGAAAAATTAAGTACATAGCATGACTATCACACATATCATACTCTTGAGTTGAGTGTATGTTACAACAAACCAATAGTAATAGGATATAAGTTTTAGGAAAACAATCCAATGCAAGATATGACTAGTCCATCAAAGGTTCATGCTTTGAATGTTTTATTGGATAATATTAAGAATTACATAGTGTATACAAGAGGCCTTGTAATGAGGCACTCATGAGATACCAAGATTGCTTTAGCAATATCAATTGAAAGAACATGGCACATAAGAAGGTATGAGACGTTGCACATGTTACTTGCAAGTTAACCAAGTAGATGATTAGTAAAAACTAATAGCAAATAGGTGTTGTAGGTGTTAGCAACACAACCTCCTTGCCATCCCTTTCACCATATATTGTGTTCTTGTCAAGGGGATGTTACACACATCCAACTCAATCATTGGACCTAATTTGCATTACGTATGTCATAGAGAAGGTTGTTTACTAGGTGATCTCCAAGGTGATGTGTGTAATGGAGCCAAGAAGAATTAGAGCTTTAGTATATTTTTGTTTGTATTGAAGGTAATATGTAGATGAGGGTGCATGGATTTCCCAATAGGAGACTTTTAAAGCCATGCATCAAAAAGTATACAAAGGCTTATTTTATGGCAAAAATGTGCAGTGAGAATGTCTAGTCTATTCAATATGTGTATGCAACAAGTGATTGCTAGAATGGCTATTTTCCTTGATGGGATTCATCAACTCTTGCTACATATTGGCTAACATATACAATCCATAGGTAAGGTGGAGGGACCTTCTAACACAAAATGCCAGCTATTTTCTACCTTTACTATGCCTGATTTGATGAAAGTGTTGCCTATGATCCATAGATATTAGCTTAAATATTGTCCCTCCTACCAAATTATGGTGGCAAGATTAAAGGTAGACCTACCTTGCAAATGGGTGATAGTAATAAGAAGCCAAAGGCCTTTTGGAATAAACACGTATGTATGTTGTGCAAGTGACCTCTTTTTGGGTAGGGAAGTAAACCATTTAGTAAAAAAGGATAGATCCCAAGCATTATGTATTGCAACAATGAGGAAATTTTGCATGGTAGAGTTTTGTCTATATTTCCAAGAACTGCAAGGGAAACCACAACAAGGTGGTACCCTTGTGGCTTAAGTTTGGTTGTTTACATTGGTTAGTATCTAAGAGTTGGCACATTTGGAACTTAACTAGGAAAGAGTGTAACTATAATTGAACTTTTTGCATAGTTAGTTTTATTTTATAATATGGTTGACTATGAATTTGTACCCTTTAAGACCTAAGTTTGTATAATTACGTTAGTTAGTGTCTTAGTGTGGGCACATTTGAAACATAATTAGGAAAAGGTGTTACTCTATTTAAACTTTCAACACAACTAAGTTCATTTTGACAATATGGTTGACTGTGAATTTTATTAATAAGGTTGAATGTACAAGGTAGGCCATAAGCTTGAGTTTCCTTAGTCTCCTATGTAGTGAGTTTTTTAAGTATGTAGGTAATTCCCTATATTGACTTGCAATTCCCTACAATAGTAAATGCAAAACATAATTCCCTAGTGTTTATGTAAAGAATTCATGCATAAACATAGAGGAAAGTTTGAAAATTTCCCTAGGAATATATAAATACGATTTCCTTGTTGTAGGTACAGATACATAGGAAATGTTAGATAGTTCCATGTATTGACATATAATTCCCCATAGTTTTTTATCATGCGCAAAGAATATCAATATTATGAATAAATGGTATTTACATAGCCTACTAAGAGGCTTCTTTAAGACATAATTGTCTTAGGCCTTTGCTAAGGCATTACAAAAAACCTTACAAATTCTATCAACTAGCTTATAGCCCTTAAGGGCCACCATATTTTCACTTTTGACCCTGGGCCATCGATCCTTTGGGGCCAAGGGAAATTTAACCACACTAATAGTCAACATTTCATTATTGCTCATGCCCAACTTGGGTTTTCACTTGAGAAGATACTGACTCAACCACTCGACTCAAGGACTAAACTTTGATCTGCGAGCCAACTAATGGCTGAAAATCATTGTGCCAAGCCTGACTACTTGCAGTTCCTCTGCATGAATGCAGGGAACCAAACACCCTCTTGATGGCCAAGAGGTGCGGGAGAATTCAGTGAAGTTGCAAAAACCCAACGAGTCCATGGAAATGGACTATGCTGCTGATGTGGCCTCTGGTCAAGATAGTGCAGAGTTGGAATAGAAGCTTTGTGAGGATCAACGGGCCTTCAATTAAAAGTAGAAGGCATCACTTGAGGGAAAGCATGTCTTGGAGTGCTTGTGGCCTTCTCTCTACCCCCGAATCAAGCAAAGATACGTGGAGTACACCCTATGTGGTATGTATATGTACTTTATGGGGAAGACTCCCTTGTAAGAGGAGTATGCTCGCTGGTTTGTTGCTACCTATGGGTCAAGATCTTCAATGATCTAGTATAGGTTTGTTGGTAGGGGGTTTTTCCTTGCTCTGTTTGCTTCAAAAGAGCTGAAAGGGATCTGTTGCTCGGGTCAGCAGTGGGCTATAAGGGCAACCTTATCTATGCTTTGCCGTGGTAGGTAAATTTCAACCCGGAAGAGGTGCTGCAAATGGAATGCCCGGTGTGGGTTAGTTTCCTTGGTCTCCCAGCATGGCTAGATGGAGAGATTGCAGTCCTCACTGAAGCACTTGGCAAAGCTCTTTATGTCCCTACTATTGCCATAGCCAGTGGAGCCATCAAAACTGAGAAGCGACGGGCTTGTGTCCTGTGGGAAAGGAGAAAATAGCCCCCTGAAATGCTCGAGCTTATTGACCCGAATGGAATGGAATTATGGGTGGATGTCAAGTTCTTGACATTTCCTGATGCTTGTTTCTTTTGTAAAGAATCATGCCACGTTTCAAAGGAGTGCCCCAAAAAGGACGTGGAAGGTGGTGAACACTCCAAAAATGGTCAACCAGGAAAGGTGGAAACAAAATCAAGCCCGAGCCCCAATATGGAGGAGAAGAAAGAGAGTAAGCGTGTTGATGAAGGCAAAGAGAAAGCCAAGGAAGAGAAGGTGGAGACTCACACAGGCAGTCAAATACCATGAGCTTCAAAATCTACAGGTAGTTCTAATGCTGATGAGAAAGAAAATGTCCCTCCACAGCAAGAAAAAGGAGCAAAAGGCAAGAGAAAGAAGATATCGCTTAAAAATTTGACTCACAAGCCATTGGTGGACATAAAATTTTTTGTTGTGCTTGAGGAGGACGGTGAGAGCGATGAGGATAAGATCTTCATCTATGAATAAGTCACCTATGCGAAGATTAACTATGGTAACATGGAATATCAGAGGAATGGGGAGTGACCTGAAAAAAGGTGCAGCTTGTGCCCTAATAAAGAAAAGGAAGGCATATATTTTAGCCATTCAGGAGGTGAAACTAGGCTTGGAAGAAGGCAAAAAACTCCATTACGATGGCTATGTGGTTTTTGGGGATTTTTGAAGGAAGGCAAAAGAGGAACTATCCTGGTTGTTAGGGAATCTTTGAAGCCATCTTTAAACTTAGCTAGAGGACACGACAGCCTTATTGTTGTAACTCTGGAGGTGGGAGGTGATAAGTTGGTGGTTGCCTCTATTTACGAGCACAATGCATCAGCTGATAGGGCCATGCTGTGGAAAGACATGTCAAAGGTTGGGTTTGAGGAGAATACAATATTCCTGGGAGACTGGAATATGACCCTTCAAGAAGAAAATCGGTCTCATGGGGGTTGTACCATGTTAGTCCAAGAAAGAGACCTATGGCATGAATTAGAGATTACTTCAGAGTTAGTTGACATTGTCACAACCTTTGGTCAAAGTTATCAACTCCAGTTCACATGGCACAATTGTTAGAATATCAAGCTCCCATTATTCTCCTATCAGTATGTATGACTGACATTAGCTGTGTCCACCTGTATCAGCAAGTGTGGGACATTAAATAAGTCGGTGGTCTTAGACCCAGTGTGAATGGTCCTACGGACCTTAGTACTATTGTATACACTTATGTTATGTGTGTGGTCTATGAGATAATGGAAGAAGTAGAGAGCACTTAGCTCTTCACTCTTGTCTTTGTCTTTGAATCTTAACATGGTATCAGAGCACCCATGACTGGGCTCTGTGGAGTGTATGTAGGAAGAAGACCTGAAGACTGACCTGCCAATGTTAAAAAGAGAACAGGGCCGCCTGTCATTTCTCACCATTGCTCACATAGGGTATGCATTGTTTTCATTTGGTCTTGATCTTGCTCAAGAGTTGTTCCTAGCTTGGTTGGAGTCTCTCAAAGGCTCTATTTAACATCCTGGAGAAGGCATTGAACAGTATTGGTGAAGAAGCTTGCTGCTGTGAACTCCCCAGGCTGCCAATGTGTTTGCAGCAGGACACAAGGCTGCCTCTGTTGGCTGAAAATCAAGCCATTGATCATCTACCAAGTGTTATAAAGCATGTTTGCACACTTTAGAAGGTATTTGAACACTACAAGATGCTATTGCTTGGGTAGGATCTTTGCTATGAGCTAGAATCAGAGTATAAAAATCTGTAAAATAGTCTTGAACTGTTGGGAAAGTGAAAGGACAGCTTGCATTTGTTCATCTTTGAGCTACAGAAGCTCTTAGTCATGCCTAAAAGAATCAACAAGACTTAGACATTTGCTTGGGTAGGATCTCTGCTATGAGCTGGAATCAGAGTATGTAAATTTGTAAAACAGTCCTGAACTGTTGGGAAAGTGAAAGGACAGCTTGCATTTGATCATCTTTGAGCTACAGAAGCTCTTGGTCATGCCTAAAAGCATCAACAAGACTTAAACATTTGCTTGGAGGCCATATGTACATGTTCTCATGTGTTGGAGCTGATCTGTTATGACTAAAATATTCTGATCTGGAAGCCATTGACAGGCTGAAAACTATCATTGAATGTGGGCAGCAAGCATCATCTCCTACTGAAGCATGCTATGACACTGTTGATCTGGAACAACTGTATGCTATTGGGAATATATCTGGGAATGCTTGGAGCATTGAATCGGGCATTGAGCATGATTAAAAACTGAAATTTGAAGCTGAAATTGAATGCATTTACATTGTCTTAGCTGGGTACAAATTGTAAATGCAATGTATGCCACTGGTTATTGAAGACAGCTTGTCTATGGGTGCCCATATGGTCATGCAGTGACCTTGATATTTCAAAGTGGATGTATGGCATGTTTTTGAGCTATTTTTTGGAGCTAAAAAGGCTTGATTTCACTGAGTATTTGCTGACTGCAATCTGCGAACAAGTTATTTGACAATTGTACTTGCTGGTTATGCACTGTTTTGTACCCGTATGCTTATGACTGGACTGCCACATATACTAACAGATATTTTGGAGGGTTTGGAACATGTATGACATGTATACACATTGATTTTTGGCCTTAAAATTGCTGTTGGTTACTCACAATTTATAGTTTTCAGACTGTATATATTTATCCTGGCAGTGAGGTTGCAAGAGTTTAAGCTGAAGCAACTCCATAGCATATGTATTGACTGTTATACTTACGAGTTAGATCACTATTTTGTGGACTTTTTTGAGCTATCATTGGACTGAAATACCCTGGTTTTTTACTACAATTAATTGTAGAAAACTATCATAAACAGTTGAGGATTGAACTTGGTCAGTCATACTTGTTGGCTTGCAGGAAGTCAAGCACTGACTAAATATTGTCTGGTACAATATAGCTAATGCAGAGAGGGCTGACAACATAACCCAGATAGTGGGAAAAAAGCTTGATAGTATCAATTATGCCATATGGAAGTTCCGCATGGAGAACTTCTTAATAGGGAAAGGCTACTAGGAGTTGGTGACTGGAGCGGAAGCTGAACCTGAGCTCCCAGATCGACCTATGGCTGATCAGAGACGATTACATCGAGCTTGGACAGAAAGAGCTCGTAGAGTCTTGCACTGGCTCTCTTTATGTATCTCAGATGCCATGGTAATGCAGATAATGAACTGCAGCTCTCCTAAGAATGCATGGGACATTTTGGTCAAGTAGTATGGCACAACCACAAGTGCCAGGAACATACAATTGAAGCACAAGTTCAACAACATGGAGAGAAAGAACAGATCTATATAGGATTATGTCACGGAGGTAAAGACCATTGCAGATTAGCTGGCATCTGTTGGTTCACAGGTTGAAGATAAAGACATGGTTGCTGTGACCTTGAATGGCTTGGGGCCTGAGTATAAGTCTTTTGACACTTCTGTGTTTGTGAGGGCTGAAATGCCTGATTTTAATGAGCTGGTTGCATTGCTTATCCATGAAGAGGTTAAGCTTGGCTTGGCTACAGGATCTAGCAGTTCTAAAAACAAGGATGCAGTTTTCTATTCCAATCGATGCGGCCGTGGGCAGCCGTGGTAGAGGCTATGGATCTGGCAGAGGAGGCCAGCAAAATGCATCCTATGGCAATAACAACCAGCAAGTATCAAATACAAGAGGTGGTGGAAACTTTAGAGGCAGGGGAGATCTAGCCCTAGAGGTAGAGGCTCCTAGAAACAACAACGTCCATCTGACAATCCGACAAGGACAAGGATTGTCATTACTGCAGGAAGTATGGTCATATTGCCAAGGACTGCTGGAAGAAGCACGACAATCAGAAAGGCAAACAACATGGACACTTTGTTACGTCTAGTCAGGCAGATGATATTTCAAGAGATAGATTATTTGCCATGCAGTATGTAAAAGACGAGCTACTGAAAAATCCACTAATAATGCAGTTTGGTATATTGATTCAGGGGCATCAAACCACATGACCCCTCACAGTGATTGGTTCACTATTATGGTGGGCTGAAAAACATGGCTATGTCTGTATAGGTGATGACATGCAGCATAGCATTGAACATAAAGGCAAAGTGCCTCTTGTGTTTCATGATGGCAGAAAGAAAAATTTGCATGATGTACTGCATGTTCCATTGATTACGAAGAACTTACTGTCCGTCGGCGGAGCAGAACTTGCAGGTTAGATTCAATAAGCATGGCTGCTTTATTGAAGAGTTTGGCAATGGATGCAAGTTGATAGCTCACAGTCTCACAGGAATGGCAGAATGTTTACTCTTGATGCTACCTTGCCAGAGCTAAATTCAGCTATGTTTGCCCATGGTTCTAGCACTATCAGAGATTTGGAAATTTGGCACAAGAGAAAGGGGCATGTGAATTTGCAAAGGCTACAAATTATGCAGAAAAAACAGCTTGTTACAGGTTTACCCTGTTGAGATATCGAGCTCCACTCGTGATACGCCAGGGTGACCGTTGTATATTTATGTCACCGACTTGTCAGTTGCAGATGCGGTTGGTACACCGCCCATGAATAATAGCTACATGATAGCTATCCTTATCTACTCTAGTTCGTGGCTCAGTTAGTATGCCACCTTAGTTAGTTGAGTTTGGTTTGAGACCCATATATAGGGTTCTTGTATTTCTTTGTACTAGAGTTCTTTTGGCTTACACAACTAAGAAGAGGAAAACTGTTTTCAGCCTCCACCCTTGTGTGTCTTCCCCCATTGTGCAAGCAAGAAAGCTTCAAGCGAGACTCCTTCCTTCTCTCCCACAATCTTGACATGGTATCAGAGCCTTGTTCGTGGTAAGGAGCTCAAGAAAGCAAGCCAAGCTCGCGGTGGTCTGGTAAGAGGAGCAGTGTTGCTTTCATTTCCTGTTTTGGGAGCAGATCTCTGCAGGTAGCACAGCCGGAAATTGCAGGAGTGCATTGTCTCAGGTTGAGACGCCCTTCGCGGTGAAGCAAGAGGGCAGTATATGCTGCGGGAGAGAGCTTTAGCCCTTGGCGACCTTGTTTTTTTGATTTGAGGCCATTTCGGGGCCTGTTTTGCAGACGGAAGTTTTCTGCACGCACTCAAGAAAAGGCTCAGTTTTATGCTGTGCGACCACTGTTCTACAGGTCGGTGAAAAGTTACTGTAGAAATTGCATCGTATGCTTGTACGCAGAGACATTGGGAGTTTCAGAATCATCCTTGGTTCCTGTTTATGCAAAATCGTCACTAGGAAGTGACTGTGTGGTCAAATACCACTTTCGCCAGTTTTGCAGATTTGCCCTTGTGAGGGTGAAGCTGTGTTTTTTGCAGTGACAGAATTTCTTGCAGTATTCTGTAATGGCGTCTGATTCTCTTTCACAGATTGTCACTGAAAAGCTTGACAAGAACAACTTCCAGGCATGGAAGTTTAGAATGACGAATTTCCTTATGGGAAAAGGATATTGGGAATTTGTTGCAGGAAATGAAGAAGAACCAGTTCTTCCTGATGTTCCCAATCAACAACAAATGCAGGCATTTAAAACATGGCATGAGAGAGCTAGGAAAGTTATGTACTGGCTGTCTATCAGCATTTCAGACTCTATGATTGTGCATATTCAGGATGCAAGTACGCCAAAGGAGGCATGGGATACTTTGTCAAAAATGTATAGCACAAATACGCAAGCCAGGAAAATGCAGCTCAAGCAAGAGTTGCACAATGTGCAAAGAGAAAATATGAGCATCAACGACTACCACATGAAGGTGAAGAAGATTGCAGATGCACTTGCTTCCATTGGGTCGCCAGTGGAAGATGATGATTTAGTTTCCGTGACCTTGAATGGTCTAGGAAAGGATTATGCACAGTTTCGAACATCCATTTCAGTTCGTGAAAGATTTCCTGATTTTGAGGAGTTGATTGCTCTTCTAATTTCTGAGGAGCAGAGAAATGGTGGTGCATCTTCTTCAGGAGGAACTTCAAAAGAAGCTGTCTTCTACTCAAATGCTGGAAGAGGTAGAGGCAGAGGTAGAGGAGGCCGATTTGGAGGCCGTGGTAGAAATCAGAATATGCAGCAAACTCAAGAAAACCAGTCCTATGGAGGAGGACGTGGTAACTCTAGAGGCAGGGGGAGCCAAAGAGGTCGTGGTGGATGGCAAAGAGGCCAAAATGCAAACAGTAATGTTGAATGCTACTATTGTGGTAAAATGGGACATATGGCTAAAGACTGCTACAAAAAGCAGAATGACATCATGAATGGAAAACTGCAACAAGGAAATTATGCATCTTCTAGTAGACAGGGTGATGACAGAAATGAGCATTTGTTCATGGTGCAGCACATGAACAATTCTGTGACAAGTGCAGAAGAAAGCAACGATGTATGGTATGTTGACTCAGGTGCATCAAACCACATGACAGGTCATGCAGAATGGATGGAGGATGCAAGGAAAATGGAAAAACCAGGATTTGTGGAGACTGGTGATGATACTGCACATCCTATTGTGCAGATTGGAAAAATTCCCTTGTCTATGCAGGGTGGGAAAAAGAAATACCTGTCCGATGTATTTCATGTCCCGAATATCACCAAGAATCTGGTTTCAGTTGGTCAAATGGTTGAACAGGGCTTGCAGGTCAGATTTAATCCTCATGGATGCTTTGTTGAGGATATGAAAAATAAAGGTCGCTTGATAGCAAAAGGAAAGAAGAAGGGCAGAATGTTTACATTGGATGCAGACATGTCTGAATTGAGTGCAGCAATGTTTGCACATGGGACCGGTGTAGTTGCAGATATTGATATCTGGCATAAACGCATTGGTCATGTTAATGTACAGCGACTTAAATCAATGCAGGCCCAAAATATTGTTGCAGGTTTGCCGAAATTCAAGGTTGCAGAAATGCATAAGGTATGTGAAGCCTGTCAGTTTGGAAAACAGGCAAGGAAACCATTTCCTAGACATGTTCAAGAGAGTGAGAAGCCATTGGAATTAATTCACTCTGATGTGTGGACAACTAAAGCTGCATCTCTTGGAGGCTGTCATTATTTTGTCAGTTTTATTGATGACTATAGCAGAAAAGTTTGGGTGTATTTTATGAAAAAGAAAAGTGAAGTTTTTGGGCATTTCAAAACTCTTAAAGCTATGGTTGAAAAAGAAACAGGCTTGCAGATAAAATGCCTAAGGTCAGATGGAGGGGGAGAGTACCTCTCAAATGAGTTTGCAAAGTTCTTGCAGGAGCATGGCATAAAGCAGCAATATTCATGCAGTTATACCCCACAACAAAATGGAATTGCAGAAAGGAAAAACAAGCATATTGGAGAGGTATCTCGTGCCATGCTCAATGAAAAAGACTTGCCAGATTTTTATTGGGCTGAAGCAGTTGCTACAGCAGTCTACATAATGAACAGGACTCCCACTGCAGCAATACATGGAATGACTCCAGAGGAGAGGTATACTGGTAGGAAACCAGATATTTCTCATTTGAAAATTTTTGGTTGCATTGCCTATGTACATGTGCCAGATGAGCTGAGATCCAAGTTGGATCCAAAAGCTGAGAAGTGCATCTTTATTGGTTACTCTCTGCAGCAAAAAGGGTATAGATGCTATAACCCTTCTACTCGTAAGTTTACAGTGAGCAGAGATGTTGTTTTTGATGAGATGAGTAGCTGGTATAAACGAGTAAATGTGATTGATGATGAAGATGCACAAAATGGTAATGCTACACAGAATTCACAGCAGCATTCACAAAATATTAGTGGACCTGGAGCGTCCTCTAGCAGTGGTTCACATTCTTCGCCATGGACAGGCAGATTGAGATCAGGAGAATCTTCTCAAAGCAATGCAGATAGTGGTATGCAGGTATCACGAAAAGGAAAAGAGAAGGTTGATCAGCCCATGTTTGATGTGAATGCAGGTCACTCTTATGTGGATGGTGAATCCAGTGGCTCAGAACAGAGCATTGATGATGAGTTGGGTATTCCTTCTATTGTTACACCTGGAGTAAGGAAGACCAGGGATGTTTTGAGAGCACCTGGGAGTGAACCTACTTTGCGCAGGTCTACAAGAGCTAGGTATCCTGTGGATAGGCTGAAATATGATGGATTTACAACCATTCACTATGCATATATGGTCAAAGTGATACAGGAACCAGAACCCACATCTTTTGAGCAAGCCATGGGAAAAGAAAAATGGGAGAAAGCCATGGATGAAGAAATGGATGCCTTGGAAGCAAATGCTACATGGGAGTTAGTACCTTTGCCTAAAGGTAAGAATGCAATTGGCTGTAAGTGGGTTTATAAGGTGAAGCACAATGCTGATGGTTCTGTGAACAGATACAAGGCAAGATTAGTAGTCAAGGGGTATGCACAAACATATGGCATTGACTATGAAGAAACATTTAGTCCGGTTGCAAGGATGGCAACCGTAAGAGTAGTCATTGCTATGGCTGCATCAAAGGGATGGTCTTTACATCAGATGGATGTAAAGAATGCCTTCTTGCATGGTGATTTGCAAGAAGAGGTCTATATGGAGCAGCCACCAGGTTATGTGCATGCTGTTCATCCTGAGTTTGTTTGCAGGTTGAAGAAAGCCTTGTATGGCTTGAAGCAAGCACCTAGAGCATGGTTTGACAAGATAGGACAGTATCTTGTCACTATTGGCTTTCAGATTTCCAAGGCAGATTTCTCACTTTATGTGAGAAAAACAGAGAAAGGTATTATGCTGCTTGTCATTTATGTTGATGATTTGATTATGACAGGTGACAGTGATGAAGATATCCTTCATGTGAAAATGCTATTGAAGCAGAAGTTTGAGATGAAGGATTTGGGAGAGCTGCGTTATTTCTTAGGCATTGAGGTGATTAGATCACCAAGTGGGATACAGCTCTTGCAGAGGCAGTATGGATTGGACATGCTGTCCAAATATGGGATGACAGGCTGTAAGCCTATTTCAGTTCCTTTGGAGCAAAATGTGAAGCTGAGCACAGATGCAGGTGAGCTTCTAGAAGACCCTACTATGTACAGACGCATAGTAGGAAGTTTGATTTATATGACTATTACCAGGCCAGATTTGAGCTATGCTGTTGGATTGGTAAGTCAGTTTATGCAGGCTCCAAGGAAACCACATTTGGATGCGGCTAGACACATACTTAGGTATGTGAAGTCCACATTGCAGTATGGACTATTTTATGAGACTGGGGTTCAGATACAGTTGCATGGATACACTGATGCTGATTGGGCTGGTAGTATTTCTGATAGACGATCTACCAGTGGATATGTATTCTCTTTTGGGAGTGCTGCAGTCACTTGGAGCAGCAAGAAACAGCCTACAGTTGCCTTGTCGAGCACAGAGGCTGAGTACAGGGGTGCAGCAATGGCTGCATGTGAGGTAGCTTGGTTGCATAAGCTACTTTATGATATGCATCAGTCTACAGATGGGCCAGTTGTCATTTATTGTGACAACATGAGTAGTATACACTTGGCAAATAACCCAGTCTATCATGCTAGAACAAAGCACATTGAGGTGCATTATCACTATGTGCGAGAGAGGGTTTTACTAGGTCTTATTGATCTAGTTTATGTCAGCACAGAGGATCAGGTAGCTGACATATTCACGAAGGCATTGGGTGCAGAGAAGCTGCGCAAGTTCAGAGACCTGCTTGGTGTGCAGGAATTGGGATTGAGCTCGAGGGGGAGTGTTGAGATATCGAGCTCCACTCGTGATACGCCAGGGTGACCGTTGTATATTTATGTCACCGACTTGTCAGTTGCAGATGCGGTTGGTACACCGCCCATGAATAATAGCTACATGATAGCTATCCTTATCTACTCTAGTTCGTGGCTCAGTTAGTATGCCACCTTAGTTAGTTGAGTTTGGTTTGAGACCCATATATAGGGTTCTTGTATTTCTTTGTACTAGAGTTCTTTTGGCTTACACAACTAAGAAGAGGAAAACTGTTTTCAGCCTCCACCCTTGTGTGTCTTCCCCCATTGTGCAAGCAAGAAAGCTTCAAGCGAGACTCCTTCCTTCTCTCCCACAATCTTGACATACCCAAGTTCCAATATTCAGATATTGGTCATGTATGCGATGCTTGCCAGTTTGGTAAGCAGTCAAGGTTGCCATTTGTCAAGCATGTAAGGCAGAGTGCACGTCCATTGCAGTTAGTGCACTCTGATGTTTGGGGGCCATCCCATAATGCATCCATGGGAGGCTCGAAGTATTATGTGACATTCATTGATGATTACAGTTGCTATACTTGGGTTTACATTCTGAAGACAAAGGATGAGGTGTTTGCTATTTTTTAGCAGTTTAAAAAGCAAGTTGAAAAGGAATTTGACTGCTATATCTCTTGCTTGAGATCAGATAGCGGTGGGGAGTATGTGTCAAATGAGTTTGGCTGAAAATGGCATACACAGGCAGCTTACCTGCAGAGCTACACTCCTCAACAGAATGGGGTAGCTGAAAGAAACAACAGGGTCTTGATGAAAGCTGCTCGTGCCATGATGAATGAGAAGAAGATGCCGCTCTATTATTGGGCTGAGGCTGTTATGACATCCATGTATATCTTGAATCGGACTCCCACTACAGGTATTCATGAGATGACACTGTTTGAGAAGCTGTATGGCTATAAGCCGGATGTAAGTCACATGAAAGTCTTTGGCTGTCTTGCTTATGTGCATATTCCAAATGAAAAAAGGAAGAAGTTGGATCCAAAAGTGCATAAGTGTGTTTTCATTGGATATTCGTAGGAGAAGAATACATACAAATGCTATGATCCCTCTACCAAGGAGACCTTGGTGAGCAGGGATGTTATTTTTGATGAGATGATTCTTGGTATGTATCATCGGCTACAATGCCATCAGATATGCCTTCCACTCATGTATCTACAGTTGATTTGCAGCAGAGCACTGCTATGACAGGCCCTAGTAGTCAGATAGTATCCCCACGGACAGGAAGATTGAGGAGCTCACCGTCCACTGACACCAGTATGTTAGTGAGGGGGAGATATAAAGGAAAAGAGAAAGTTACTGAGGATGCATCTGGTATGATGACACCTGATAGAATGACTTCTGGATATGAGTTTGCTGATACTTTAGACAGTGAACTTGGTATTCCGATTGTCTACACGCTTGGTGCAAGGCAGAGCATGTACATTCCAACTCATGAGAGAGGGGAATCAAGCAGTGCATCATACCCTAGATGCTTATAGAGGGTCAGATACTCTGTTACAGGTTGACATATAGTGGCTACTCTAAAAGCATTATGCTTACATGACAAAAGTGATGGAGATCAAAGAACCAGGTACATATGCTGAAGCAGTGAAAGATGAGAACTGGTGTGTAGCTATGGATGAAGAAATGAATGCCTTGGCTAAAAATAAGACATGGGATCTTGTACCACTGTCTGAAGGAAAAAAGACCATTGGCTGCAAATGGTTCTACAAAATCAAATGCAAGTCAGATGGCAGTGTGGAAAGGTACAAAGCCATGCTGGTTGCTAAGGGGTATGCCCAACAGTATGGACTTGATTATGAGGAAACATTTAGCCATGTTGCCAAGATGGCAACCATACGCACTGTGATTTCTTTGGTTGCTGCTAGAGGCTGGAAATTACAGCAGATGGACATGAAGAATGCCTTTCTTAATGGTGACTTAGCTGAGGATGTCTATATGGTTCAGCCAGAAGGGTATGTTCACCCTGATTTTCAGCATTATGTATGCAGGCTGAAAAAGGCATTGTACGAGCAAGCAGGCTCTGAGAGCTTGGTATGCTAGGATCAGTAACTACTTGCAGTGGTTGGGATTTACTGTTGGTAGGGCTGATCACAGCCTATTTACAAAGAAGACTGACAGTGGCTTGGTAGTGCTGGTCATATATGTTGATGATTTAATAATCACTGATGATGATGACTTGGGCATACAGCATGTAATGAAGATGTTGAAATCTGAATTTGACATGAAAGATCTCGGTGAATTGAAATACTTTTTGGGTATTGAGGTAATCAAGGCTGAAAATGGTTTATGCCTAATGCAGAAACATTATGCCATGGAAATGTTGAAAAAGTATGGCATGGCTGAATGCAAACCATTGGATACACCCCTTGATCAGAATGTCAAGCTGGACATTAGCACTGGAGCTGAAATTCAGGATATGACTATGTACAAGAAGATGGTTGGAAGTCTGATCTACTTGACCATCACTAGGCCATATTTGAGTTATGCAGTTGGGCTCATAATTCAGTTTATACAGAAGCCCAGGAAGCCACATTTGGATGCTGGTAGGCGGATTATGAGATATGTTAAGTCCATTGTAGATTATGGGTTGTTCTATATGAGAGATAAGCCCTTGAAACTAGTTGGATACACAGATGCGGATTGGGTAGGATGCTCATATGATCATAGATCTACGAGTGGTTTTGCTTTTGGCTTTGGAAGTGGCATGATCAGCTAGAGTAGCAAGAAGCAACCAATGGTTGCATTGTCTAGTACTGAGGCAGAGTATAGGGGTGCTGCATTGGCAGCATGCGAGATTTCATGGCTGCTCAAGATTATGGCTGATTTGGATATTCAGGTGGATGCTCCAGTGACCTTATTATGTGACAATCTCAGTAGTGTACTCCTGGCAATGAATCCAATATACCATGCCAGGAAAAAACACATAGAGGCACACTACCATTTTATCAGAGAGATGGTTCTGCAGGGAGAGTAAATCTTATGCATGTGAAGAGACTGATGAACAGGTTTCAAATATCTTTACCAAGTCTTTGGGTAAAGATGAGTTTAGTAGTTTCAGATAGCTACTTGGAGTTCATCAGATGATTTGAGCTTGAGGGGGAGTGTTAGAATATCAAGCTCCCATTATTCTCCTGTATGACCGACATTAGCTGTGTCCAGCTGTATCAGTAAGTGTGGGACATTAAATAAGTCGGTGGTCTTAGACCTAGTGTGAATGGTCCTACGGACCTTAGTACTATTGTATACACTTATGTTATGTGTGTGGTCTATGAGATAATGGAAGAAGTAGAGAGCACTTAGCTCTTCACTTTTGTCTCTGTCTCTGAATCTTAACAACAACAAGCAATTAGGCCCTCAATGGTGGGCTGCTAGGCTCGATCGGGTGTATTTAAACCATGGTGCATGGTGGCTTTCTCCAGATGTTCGATTTATGATGCTCATAGACTTTGCTCTCTCTGATAATCTTCCTTTACTTTGTACTCTCAGATTGGGTGCTGATGTAACTGAAGCTAGGGGCCCTCCACTTTTTAGGTTCAATGTCTCTCTCCTAGGGAAGGACAGCTTTTGCAACCAACTTAGACAAACCTGGAGTGATACTAGAAAACCAGCTGAGCACCCTGCTGCTACTTGGGCACAATGTATGAGGGCAATCACTGAATTTGCCAAGAAGCATGGTCGGGAGCAGGCTGTTGTTAGGAGGGATAGGCATGATCGATGTGAGTATGCGAGGGAATGTATCTTGCTTGCACTTCATGTCTGCCCTTCTGATTGCATATTGCATTATCTTCTCAAAGAAGTGGAGTGCTTCATTGAGACTATGTTGAAATACAAAGTGGAGGCTGCAAAAGTATAATTAAAAAGTACTTGGTATATCTTGGGTGATGCTCCTAATGCTGTCTATTTCAGGGCACTGAAGACTAAGAAGTTTCGTGAGACGATCACAATGATTGATGATGGTCATGGCAAAATCCTCAAAGACAATGCACACATTGATAGGGCCTTTATGAAGCACCTCTTTGCTATTGTGTGCTCTGACTTGGAAGTGTTGCCAGGTGGCACCTACGCAAAGGGATGAGTGCCTTAAATGATTCTTCTTTGTGTGTACGTTGGCGGGATGAGTGCCTTAAATGGTTCTCCATCAATGCAGGGCACGTTCCTAAGAATTGTCTTAAGCGGAAGGTCGATGGGGATGCCTATCCTTTTCGGGCATTGATACAAGTGTGAATGTGGGTGGTACCATTTTATCCACACGAGTATTAACGTCTTCGTGAATTAATTATTGTATGGAATTCCAAATTAATTGATTTATGTGGCTAGCTGCAATTATTCAGTTGGTTATTATTCTAACATGATTTTCTAAATTTTTGGCAGCAGCTGATGTGTAGAGCAAGGAGAATTGGAAAGGCACACCACATGCAAGCCTTCATAAAGATTATTTCCTCAAGAATTTATTTAACAATTATTGAATTATTGTATTAGATGCACCGCTATTTCTTATAAAGCATACGCATAGCCTCTATGTAAATATTTATTAATAAAATAGATTTCTAGAAGATATGTCCAATAAAATATTAATGGTTCTAGAGAGTTTTGGGATGCACAACTGCTAGCATCCATTAATTTAGATTACTCTGTCTCTTTTTCAGTTCACTCAAACTCTTTATGCAAAGAGTGATTGTAAAGGGCCTAAATCTTGGGCAAAGAAGATGTCATAATATTATTATAAATACGGCATGAAGGGAGCTGCCCAATTCATGTCGGGGGGAGATTGAACCCAATCTTGAGTCGCTTCATCTTATTTTACATTCTCCTTTATTCTATTTTCAATTTCTCATGAGTCGTATGCAATTTTATGAGTAAAATAGAAAAAGAGTGTTGAGTGTTGAAATGACTTGTTTTTTGGCTGATTTTTGTTGTTTTTGAGAGCTGAATGGTTGATTTTATGAGATGATTGATTGGTTTGGAAGTGGTTTGAGAGTTGAAGGATGGATTTTAGGCCCCGGAACATGCCTAAAAATAGGAGAAAAATATGGAAATGCGGGGGAAAATCCTCAACCACGAAGGCGGCAGCTCGAGCGAGCACGATTTTAAGCGTCAAGTACTTGACGGGCGCCCGTACGACACTCTGAGAATTTTCATAATTTTTCCGTACGCCCATGCCAGTCAGTGAAGCTGCAGGCCTGTCCGGAATGTTGAGACGAGCTCACAGAAATTTTCAGAACGCAGTTCGGAGTTCGCACGCGAGAGTTGGCCCGAAACCGGCCGGGGTGCCCAAGAGGGGGCCCAAAATTGAAATTTTAAAAGGTGCAAGTGGGGGGGGGTGACCTTTGGCACCCCCCCACAAAAAAAAAAACGTGAATATGGAGGGGGGCGGCGGCTGAAAACAGCCGCCGAAAAAACGCGACCCCCCCCCCCACAATCGATTGCTGGCTCACAAAGAAGCCATGGTTATGGACCTGCAGGCCTGGAAAAAGCATCATGCCGATCAAATCGCCGGTCTCCGCTCCCGCAATGGTGGACTGGTTGGAGAGAGAGAAAACCAGTCTTTCTCTCTCCTCTCTCTCTCTCCTCTTAGCCCCCGTTCGTGCTTGAAGGAATAGGATGAAGATGGACGGCCGGATGGATGCCGATTCTTGACGGGATGAAAGAGCAATGCAAAACCGTTGTAGATTGCTGATTCCAAGCAGAATTCATGGCTGGAAATCAATCGTGGGACGTGCCAAATTTAATGGAAGAACCCGCAAGACACGGTAATAATTGTTTTTACAAAGAAAATGGTCTTTTGATGCAAATTTGGTTGATAAAAATGTGTTCATATGGATTGAGTTTTGAGTATGTCGTGCTTTGAGTTGGTTTCTAGCTGTTCATCATTTAAAAATCAGGAAACCATGTGTGGAATAGCAGAAAATAGGGAATCGAGACACGAAAAACCATAAAAATAAAGGAAAACAAGGGTTTTGGGCATATAAATGGGGAAAACCGTCGATACACATCAACTAATCTTTCAGTTTTGTTGCAAATGAACTAAGGGCCACAGCCCACAAACTGGTTTTCATTTTCAGCCATTTAAAAATTACAAGAAAATGAAGAAAATGGGGAAAAATGATAAAAAACACCATGAAAAATAGGGGAAAAATACATTTGGGGCTACGAAAAATATAGAAAAATAGGATTTATGTTTGTTGATGTATAGCAAGGTTGGGGCATGAAGTTATGCTTCAGTTCAGCCTTGTTTATATGTTTTGGTGCGTGTTTCCTTCCTTTCTCCACATAAAATGACAAGGAAACCCTGAAAGAAATGAATGCAATGATGCCCTATCAACGGGGAAGGGTAGAGTTGTGGAAAAAATGGTTAAATGACGCTGAGCATGAGGAATAATTTGCTGATTTTATATGCATTGCATCTAGGACGGAATAATAATGATAAAAATTAAAACCTAGTAGCACGAAGATCACTTCGGTGCTAGGTGTTGCAGCGAAGCACAAAGCGGCTAGAAAGAAAAGCATGAAAGAGATGTTTTGCACTTGCACGCTGCTGGTTTTTAAAATGTTTGAGCACTAGGCATCCACCTCTTTGCATGATCATGTAGAGGAAATTAAAAGTATCAGAGTTAGCTCCTGGATACGCATAGCAATTGTTTTCAGTAGGCCTGTGACCCACCGTTGAGAGTGTGAGGTTCCTATGCTGTAGGCTAGTCGAGGGTTATAGGGGAAATTAAGTAAGGACAATGGTACATTCCTGGATACGTTTATTTGGTACCTTGAGTGACGTTTGTGCGAAATGTTTAAATGTTGAGCGGCGCATCGAGGGGCCAATCCCCAAGGTGTAGGAGAGTCGCAGAGGGTTGACGGCATTCAGCCGTAGGAGGAACCCCATGTGTATGTGATTCGAGCCTTTTGGCTATGTGAAAGGGACTCCCTCTGAGGAGCAATATTGGGTTAGGATCAGTTGGACTACAACGTATTACAAACGCAATGTTTAGGAAGGCAGAGATTTTTGATAGACGCTCCTGGCCGCGAGGCCGAGGGGTTGTCTTGCGCATAGTGACGAGGTCCGGCTAATGCATGAGCCAGTGCCGGCCCGTTTTTAGGTCCATCAAGAGTGTTTTGGATGATATTGATTGTGTTTTGGAAGTTCATGATGTTTACCAGTGGAGATATGAGGTTCTGTGATGTTCTGATAGGTTCTGATTGGTTCTGTATACCTTCTGTATAGCTTCTATTTTGTTCTGTTTTGTTCTGATTGTCTTCTGTAAGGAGGGATGGAGTATTGATTGATGAATATTGAGATCTTGTGAAAGCTTATTGAATAGTTTTTGAGAGTTTGGAATGGTTTGAGTATGAGTTATGTGGTTTTGATGACCTTCTGTAACCTTCTGTAGGTCTTCTGTCTCTGTTCTGTTCTGTACTGTAGCTGTTCTGGTACTGTTCTGTGACTGTTCTGTATGCTTCTGTATGTGTTCTGATGAATGAGAGTGTAGCTTGGGAAAGTTTTCTAGCCTTGGAAAGAGGTGAATACAAGTGCAAAAGAGCTGAAAGAAGTAGGTGCTGAAGACTCAAGTGAAGACTGGAGTGAAGTGACAGTAGTGAGCTATGAAAAGACACTGTAGTGGCTCTGGTGACTCTTCATATCAGACATACCTCTTGGGAGGGGTATCCATGACCTAAGAAGGATTATTGAGAGTGATTTTGAGAGATTGTAGTGAGGATATGATGTATTATTGATGGAGAGAGAGAGTGAGAGTCAGAGATAGCCAATTCTACTAAAACAGAGTGATTGTATATGAGAGATTGAGAGAGAAGACTATGAAGATATTGAAGATGAATACTATGTGATGTATTTCCATTCAAAGATGGTGTATTCCTTTGCTTTCTTTATTCTATTGATGGATTTTATGAAGATATTGAAGAATATGGTTGATTCTATCAAATCCGTGGGAGTTCTACATGATGCTACATGAAGATTTATTGTGCCTGGTGTTCTTTTCTTCATTGTGATAATGTAAAACATAATAAACAAGCTTGTTGATGTTACAAGATAGATTTTCTTGCAAGAGAATTCCCTTTTCCTTGGTGTTCCTCTTGGGGCTCCAAAGAGGGAGCTTCTTCCATTTGCTATGCACAAACCACGCATCCGTCTCATGAGTCGTATGCAATTTTATGAGTAAAATAGAGAAAGAGGGAGCTTCTTCCATTCGCTACATGCAAACCACGCATCTGTTGCTCGCAACAAGAAGAGTCCCAACTATTGTCATAAGCTGGCAGAGTTTCTAAGTCCTAGCAAGGGCCTGATTCAGCTTGGGGATGCAGCACTATTGGGTTGCCCCTTCTCAGTAGAGGAATTAAAGTATGTTGTGGATAAGATGACTAAAGGGAAATATCCAAGGCTAGAGGGCATGCCCGTGGAAGTTATTTAGACTTTGGGGCCAGTTTGCTCACTTGACCTTTGTCGACTATTGAATAAAATCAGGACCGAAGGTGAGATTCCTACAACTCTGAATCAAGGGCTGATAAATTTGATACCTAAATCTTTGGATCGGGTTAAGATGGGAAGCTGGAGGCCGCTCACAATGTTAAATGTGGGCTACAAAATTTATGCCAAAGCTTTGGCATATAGAATAAAATTTCTGCTAGGGAAAGTCCTTCACTCTCTTAGCAGCATGGATTTATTCAAGCATTAGGGCCAAAAAATGTTAAAAATGACACTTTTGTTAATCTGTGGATTAAGAAAAGGGCCAAAGATATTTTTCCGCATGGACAAAAATATGGTATTCTTGTCTCCTCTGCTTTTGAGATAGTAGAGTTCATTTTGTGGTTCTCCCTTCCTATTTAGCCGAAATCTTCAAACCGTGACAAGTTTTGGTAGTCCCAACGGCCCCTATTAACTAATAAAAGCTGTCAAAACCTCTGACAAGGGCATGACAAAGTTAACTTAATTAAGAAAATTTTGAAAATCGAGAAAATTTTCAAAGTTCTTGGCCCTCATAGTATTTTTAATTTGTCTCCTTGACCTCTCTCTTTAGGTTTCTTTCTCTGCACATTGTCTGCATACTCGTTGTCTTTTACATGGCGTCCTCAATCCATAAACTCTTGCACCATGTATAGCAAGAGTGCAAATGGAGATTGGGAGCCCAAAATATTTACTATAAATGATTGGGTTACAATGCTACCATCTTGCAGGGGCTCTCACAGAGTGAAAAAAACAAAACAAGGGGATATCAAATATCATTGGAAGGGACGTATCTTTGCCTTCAAAAACACGCCTCAAGGCTAGTTTGCGTTGGTGCAACATGTTTACATGGCTAGAGATATGCACTTGGCTCCACAGGAATGTTTTTCCTAACAAGCACACTGTACGCTTGAGTTGTCAGGTTTATGTGAGTATATGGTTTTGTTTGAAGCATATGCTAAATAATGGATTGTTGGTTGTAGATATCTTTCCATCAACAAGTTTCAAGTGGCAACCTGTGGAGAGCCTCAGTGGAACATTTCATGCCATTTATAAAGAATTTGCAGACATTATTTATGCTGATCAGACCACGAGTTTTTTTCATGAAAGTGGAATTTTTGTGTATTATGCACAATATGTGGTTCCTTCAACAGTAGGTGTGTATGGATACCTTGAAGATCTGCAGTTACCGAGTCTCTCATCTTTGGAATGAGAGATGCCTGATGAAGCAACAATGAAGAGTTTTAAACTCAAGATTGCTCAATATTTTCAAAAGGCTATGACTCTTGGAAGGATCTCGAGAAGAGTACACTTATCGTGGTTTTAACCTTTGCATGTTTTCGTAGCTTGCTTTAAAACAACATGTTTACAATGGACGAAGGTTTCATGGCTAAACAGAAATTTTTCAGAGGAAGATTTGGATACAATTTTAGGTCTATGTTGGAAATTCAAGGAATCTGACCACAAAGGTGACTTGATAAGGTGCAATGTGTGCCCTCAATCATTGGGTTTATCCTATAATATATCTCAAAAATTTCTTATCATAGGTTTTGATTACAGAAGATACAAACTTAGATTGGGTACTTGGATTCCTTTAGATTCAGATATTGATTGTAAGACATTGAAACTTATAGTACAAGTTACCGCACAAGAAGTAACGGAGGTGAACATTACTTCAAAGTGGAGTCTTAAGGATGTAAGAGACACCTTGGAGTTTCTAGAGAATGTTACTCCTGGATATAAGTTCAAGGTAAATGGTGCTGTAATTGGAAAAAGAGCTGAGAGCTCTGTATCATGTATGAGTTGTTTGCCTCTGAGTGTTGTGAGTTTTGGACCATAAATATGCATGTATAAATAATTTTGAATCTTTCTTTTGCTCACAAATATTGCTGCCAGAAACATGGAATTATACACATTGATAAATACTATTAAAAAAAACCTTGGTATAAGCTTTGCAGTGATTCTATGAATAACAAATCATCGTTTGTGGAGAAAAATGATTTCATTATATCATGAGTTACAAAATTGCAGTACAATTTAATAGGAAAGACTTGGTACAAGCTTTATAATTCTCTATGATTCTATGAACAAAAAATTGTCTTTCATGGGTAAAATCAAAATGATATATCATTACGCTTTGGGTTAGAATATTGTACTACAGATGTATACACATGGGGAATCTTACTTCAGTAACTATAAGGCTATTCTTTAGCTTCTCTTTGATATTTGGCTTTTCCATTCTTGGGCCGTTCCTAGTTTCCTCTTAGTAGGTGTTTTTCTTAGTTGCTCGAAGAACTTAATTACCTCACGTACTCTTTTCTCCTTGGGCTTTAGAGGGGATGGACTAAATTTCAATGGAGAAAGCTTGGGCATGCCCTTCATTTTGGGTCCCCTTTTGTTTAGACCTTGTAGACTTCTTTTTCTTAATGGTTGCCATTTTCTTGCCTTTGTCCTTCGTTGTTGCCTATCCTTTGGAATTTTTAGCTGGGAGAGGGGAATCTGGGTCCACCGGTGTAATTGCCCTATCTAAAAATAGTTCAATACATCTCTCCCGTATCCACCACATGTATGACTCAGGGTAGTCTCTACATTGTAAAAAAGCACACAAGTTATTTGAAGTAGCAACAGACTTTCACTATAAAAAGGATAAAGCATAGGAAACTTACATTCACCCTCTCTACATTCAGTAACTTTAAATCTATTATCCTCAAAGCATTTGAAACCACTCTCCAGCCACAACTATGTATGTCATTTTGCAATGGAACCTCTTGAAGTAGAAACTTGAAAGGTCTCTGAGGATCAACAATGCTTTGAAAGCTGGTGCCAAGTGATTAGTAACAAGTCTAGCAGCACTACACATATTAACTTATTATCGAATACTATAAAGTTTATCCAATAAAAGATAAAATAAAGAGTGTTTATTGACAATACATATTTGATTGGCCGTGGATTCTTGAAAAAGAATTCATAAAAATGACCTCTCTTGCAGGAATGTCGATACAGATTAGGCTCCAGTGTCCTCTACAAACCAAAACACAAGTGAGAAATAACCTTAAAGACAAATCATCAAGAGATAGAATGTTGAAGAAAGTACCTTTCAATATATGGAAAAAAATGTTTGAATTAGATTTGAAAACAAATCCACAGACAGAAGTGGATCAATAACAAAATATACCCTTAGCAATATCAATGCTAAGAGAAGCAACATATGCCCTGTATACAAATTAGAGAATGACTGTAATATAAGGACCCTTGGAAAATTTTATTATAAATAAAGAGAAGCAAAAGACCTTATCTCAAACAACAATAAACTACTAAATCTGTTAGTTAAGCATCCTTTTTCTCAAATAGGATCTTATCCTCTGGAGAAATGCTGAGGTAGTCTTCTTTCTTAGGACTAACAGAAACATTCACAACCATTTGGCCGTACACTTTGCCCATCCTCTCGTAGTTTACTTGGCCAAGAGACAAAATCCACTACAAGTATATGAGGCTATAGCGACGGGCGTTAGTGACAACAAATAGCGGCGTCGCTATTTGCGTCGCAAATGCGACGCTAATAGCGACACAAATAGCGACGCAAATAGGGATGGTATGCAAAGCAAAAAAACACAGGCCAAAACCCAAGCGCAACATTTTTCACGCATTCACGAAAGAGAGCGAGAGGGAGAGCGACCATCTTGCTGAGAGAGAGAGAAAGAGAGAAAGAAGGCTTCTCACCGCCACTACCGCCGTCTCGCCGCCGTTCGCGAAGAAGAGGAGGAGGTATACGGAGGGCGAAGAGGAGCCACCGTCGCAAAGAGGAGCCACCAAACCCTTCTTCGAGTCTTTACGGTGAGTGCATTGTTCATTCTTGCTTTGCTTTTGTGTTTTCTCTCTCTCTCTATTTACTTGTTTTTTGTATAATTTGTGTATATTGAGAGAGGGAGAGAAAATGAGAGAGAAAGAGAGGGAGAGGGAGAGGGAGAGGGAGGGAGAGGAAATGGGAGAGGGAGGGAGAGGGAGGGAGAGGGAGAGGGAGAAAATGGGAGAGGGAGAGAGAGAGAGAAAGAGGGGGAGAGGGAGAGGGAAAGGGAAAGAAAATGAGAGAGGGAGAGGGAGTTTTCTCTCTATCTTTTACTTATTTTTGTTATAATCCGTGTGTATTGAGAGAGGGAGAGGAAATGAGAGAGAAAGAGAGGGAAAGGGAAAGGGAGGGAGAGAAAATGAGAGAGGGAGAGGGAGGGAGAGGGAGGGAGAGAGAGAGAAAGAGAGGGAGAGGGAGAGGGGGAGGAAATGGGAAAGTAAGAGGGAGAGAGAGGGAGGGAGAGAGAGAGAAAGAGAGGGAGAGGGAGAGGGGGAGGAAATGGGAAAGTAAGAGGGAGAGAGAGGGAGAGGGAGGGAGAGAGGGAGGGAGAGGGAGGGAGAGGGAGGGAGAGGAAATGAGAGAGGGAGAGGGAGAGGGTGAGGGAGACATTAACATAATAGGAAAATGAGAGAGAGAGAGGGAGAGGGAGAGGGAGAGGGAGAGGAAGGGAGACATTAAACATAATAGGGAAATGAGAGAGGGAGAGGGAGAGGGAGAGGAAGGGAGAGGGAAACATTGAAAGAGAGAAAGAGAGGGGGAGGGAGAGGAGAAGAGAGAAAAAACATTAAACATAATAGGGAAAGAGAGAAAGAGAGGGAGAGGGTGAGGGAGGAAGAAGAAATGAGAGAGGGAGAGAAGAGAGAAAAAATGAGAGAATGAGAGGAGAGAGAAAAAGAGAGAAAAGATGTTAAACATAATAGGGAAAGAGAGAAAGAGAGGGTGAGAGTGAGGGTGAGGGTGAGGGAGGGAGAGGAAACGAGAGAGGGAGAGGAAGAGAGAAAAGAAAATGAGAGAGGGAGAGGAGAGAGAAAAATAAATGAGAGAGAGAGAGGAGAGAGAAAAAATATTAAACATAATAGGGAAAAAGAGAAAGAGAGGGAGAGGGTGAGGGAGGGAGAAGAAATGAGAGAGGAAGAGGAAGAGAGCAAAAGGAAATGAGAGAGAGAGAGAGAGGAGAGAGAAAAAATGAGAATGAGAGAAGAGAAAAAAAGAGAGAAAAGATGTTAAACATAATAGGGAAAGAGAGAAAGAGAGGGTGAGGGTGAGGGTGAGGGAGGGAGAGGAAATGAGAGAGGGAGAGGAAGAGAGAAAAGGAAATGAGAGAGGGAGAGGAGAGAGAAAAAAAGAGAAAAATCATTAAACCTAATAGGGAAAGAGAAAAAGAAATGGTGAGGGTGAGGGTGAGGGTGAGGGAGGGAGAGGAAATGAGAGAGGAAGAGAAAGAGAGACAAGGAAATAAGACCTTACAATAAGCTCATCCTAGGCTCATAGGGGTTAGGCCGATCCTTAACAAACCTAAGGGATATATGGCTAGAGAACCCTAGCACATTTGCGCCTCCTAGCATAATGTTCTTCCTACAAAGAGACCTCTCATACATGGGGCTTGTTCTAGCCTCCACCACGCCAGTATACAACGAAGGCAATCATCCTACCAGTTAGGAAAACATTCATTTTTCATAACGTAAATCCAAAAATAACTTTGAAATATTCCATAAAAACCAATCTCTTCTTAAAAAGACAAATACAAAAAACTAAAACAGCATCATTCATATGCTTCGCAAAAACTAAAATAGCATCACCACAAGATCTCTTAGGAAACTCATCTTCAACTATCAATTTTAATTTAAAAATATAATATAAAATCACTTACAAGGAAGGATACTCTTTTTTCATTAACCCTCTTTTATCCTTAGAATAGTCTTAGGAATAAATTTTTGCTCTAACAAGCATATATTTGAGCATAATAACTATTTTAAGGTTTATTCCATGAGTAGTAGTAGTAGTATATATGCAACCATCAAGCTAGAGATCATGCTTTGGTATCTGTGGAGATCCCAATCTCATGCCCTCATAGAGATTGTAGTGTGCAATAGTGTGGAGAGAAGGTGGGTGAGTTGTAAATGGTAAAGGAGAATTCTATTGATGATGGAGAGAAGATGAGGTGAATCACCAATTCTATTCTTCGTGAGTGTAACCTACCCATAGTATGGCATCCATGACCAATTGAAATCAGTAAGACTTTGAAATCCTACCTCGAATATTATAACTATTGTTTTTTGTGGTGGATTTTCTTGCCATAATTCAATGTCAATTTGTGCTTGTGTTTTCCAGGGTGTGTTGACTATGGGTGTCAAATGCTCTAGTCGGATCTCTCTCTCTTTCTCCTCTCTCTTCTCTCAACCCTTCTCTCTCCCTCAATCTTCCCTCTTTCTCTCTTCCTATACTCTCCCTAAATCCTTCTCTCTCCCCCTATCTCTTTTCTCTCTCTATCTCTCTTTCTATTTCTACCTCTCTCACTTCTCTCCTCTTCTTCTCTAACTTTACTCTCTCCCTAACTCTTGTCTCTCTCTTCATCTCTATATAAGTATTCGTAGTCATAGTCGTAGTCGTAGTCGTGGCCGTGGTCATGGTTGTAGTCGTAGTTGTAGTCGTGGTCATAGTCGTAGTCGTAGTCGTGGTCGTGGTTGTGGTTGTGGTCGTGGTCGTGGTCGTGGTCGTGGTCGTGGTCATGGTCATGGTCATGGTCATGGTCGTGGTCGTGGTCGTAGTCATAGTCGTAGTCGTGGTCGTGGTCGTGGTCGTGGTCGTGGTCGTGGTCATGGTCATAGTCGTGGTTGTGGTCGTCGTGGTCGTGGTCGTGGTCATGGTCGTGGTTGTAGTCATAGCCGTGGTTGTGGTCGTTGTAGTCGTAGTCGTGGTCGTGGTCGTGGTCATGGTCATGGTCGTGGTTGTGGTCGTGGTCGTGGTCATGGTCATGGCCGTGGTCGTGGTCATGGTCGTGGTCATGGTCGTGGTCGTGGTCATGGTCATAATTGTAGTTGTAGTCGTGGTTGTGGTCGTAGTCGTAGTTGTGGTCGTAATCGTGGTCGTGGTCATAGTCGTAGTCATGATCATAGTCGTGGTAGTCATGGTCATGACCATGATCGTTAAAGAAAATGAGAGAGGGGGAGGAAGAGAAAAAAGAAGAAGGAACGAGAGAGAGGAAGAGAAAATACATACAACACAAGAAAGAAAGAGAAAAAGAGAGAGAGATGGAAGGAGAGGAGAACAATTTAAGAAAGAAAAAAAGAATGATAACAAAAACAAATTGTTTGTTGTAACGTAGACAAAATGGAAAACGATGAAGGTCTTCTTGTTCAAGATCGTGAGGCATATATTAATTAGTGTGTCCCATGTTCTTGCTCTCAATGCAAGCTAAAAATTAGACAAAAATGTCAATTGTCTATAGAACACAGACGAGCTTCGGTGAGTTTCAATCTGAGATTATTGATCAGGCGATTGCAGATTTTCAGCAAATGATAAGAAAAGTTAATATCAATCATTCATTGTACTCGCAAGCTAATTGAATACAATATACAAGAAGATTGGGTGTGGCTGGCAAATTTTCTATTCAGAGAGGTGATGTCTCGTCCCAAGGAGGAGTGCACCCTTTGCGGCCAATTAGAAGAGTTCGTGGGCATGCGATGGATGGAGTGCAAGAGCCAATCCACCACTTGTAAGGCACTACCCAATCAATACCGTCAATGCCAGAGGAGACAGGCAGCCTTCCAAACCTACCTACAATCTTGGAGCTTGAGATGGAGGCAATGACGATGCATTGATTCCCATGGATGTTGAGACTTCTGATCTACTTAGAGAGGAAGTATCCATACCATTATATTTGGTCATAACGTTTTTTAGGGTCAAGAGTTACTTTTGGCTATGTTGATGCTTGTAAGCAGGAATACTCATTTGCCTTGTATCAGTTCATGACTGGGCAAGATGTGCTGTGACAAGGAGTACTGGCAGGCCATGATATTGGTGGTGATTATTTGGCCGTGCAGCATAGTGTATCTTTAGTAGTCACTATTGCTGTTGTTGAGCCAAGACAAGCTAACTTCCTTTCCTTGACGGTGTATATGTATATGTTCACATAGCGGGAGTGGTGTTTAGATCTGCATACCGACCATAGCGCCATGAACTTATGCAGCTTCATCCTTATCTTGCCATCGTGGTAGAATGAGGTATGCTTTTTGCGAGTATCTCGCCTGAAGATACTGCTTGTACTCCTAAGTGTGCAAGCAAAATACGGGTGGAGCGATGTGAGTGTGACTGAGTTGTTCAGGCACCTTGTACATACGCTTCCTTGATTTTTTTTCGGCACTATTATTAAAAACATTTGTGCTTTTTCAATGTATTTTATGATTTTTTTCAAGTTATTGAAATATCATATATTATCACCTGCAAATACCTTGCCCGAGTCTCCTAATGATGCACGACATGTTTTACGAAAGCTTGGCATGGACTACGACAACATCCATGCATGTATCAACGATTGCATACTATTTTGATGAGAATATGAGACTATGGAGACATATCCAAAGTGTGATGCTCACAGGTATCGACAGGACTTGCAAGGGAAAACCATCCCTCAAAAATTTCTCAGGCACTTTTCGCTTATCCCCCACATAAACCACATGTTTCGTACGTCCGACATGGCGAGCTTGACAATGTGGCATGCGCAGAATAGGTCCACAAATGGAGTTCAACGAATATTAGCGGATTCACGCGCATGGAGCCACATTGACTCTACCTTCCCAAGCTTTGCTCGAGAGCCAAGGAATCTTCGGCTTGGTCTTACAATGGATGGCATGAACCCATTAAGTCTGCGCTCAACTTCTTACAGTGTGTATCCTATAGTCCTTGTCAACTACAATATCCCTCCATAGAATTCTATGAAGAAAGGACATCTCATCCTTAGCTTACTCGTCCCCATGCACTACAAAGTCAAAAATATGGATATGTATCTTCGTCCATTAGTCGATGAGCTTAAGATTTTGTGAGAGGAGGGGGTTACCGTGCAAGATATAAGCAAGTGCGATGGTCGACGGTCCACCAATATTCGAGCCATTCTCATGTGGACGATGCATGAATTTCCAGGATTTGGGGAGTGCTCACATAAATAGGCTTCCGTTCTCGTTGGTAATATCTATATTTTATCTCATTTAAGTTTGTATTTACTGGGTCGTGGTATTGAAACAAGTCTGGTTACCTCAAGTTATTATGCATGTCCATTGTGCGGGCCACAGTTAGACTCCCGAAGGTCACGAACCATGAAGAAGATGGTATATCAAGGACATGCCGTTTTCTTGCCATGTCAAGAATCTTGTGGTAGGAGGATTTGCTCAAGATGCTGCGCTAAACACACACAGAATGCACAAGGAGAAGCTCACTCAAGAGACAAGAAGAGAGATGGAGGCCAAAACGTTTTCTTGCTGGTTTCTTCTTCTTCTTCCACACACTTTACAATGTACACAAAGTATAGATAAGATACAACATAAAGAAAAGTGGCCTACTAAGTCAAACAATGCATAACCAACTACACTAGTTCACTGGCACTATAACTATGCCAGCTGTAAATAGGTGTAACAACCTGAATATAATAAATAATGAGTCAGTGACCATGTGAGAGTCATAATGACCACCGATGTGCTAAGTGTAGATGTGTGGACCCATCTAACCAGGTAGTCCATCAGCAATATCCGCATGTGTTGAGCTTGTCATCTCAACACTCCCTCTCAAGCTCAACTGCATCTCTACAACTCCAAGTAAGCTTCGAAACTTTTGAAGCTTCTCTATACCCAATGCCTTTGTGAAGATGTCAGCTATCTGATCCTGTGTGCTGACATACACCAAGTCAATCTCACCTGCTAGTACCTTCTCTCTCACAAAGTGGTAGTGTACCTCAATATGTTTTGTCCTGGCATGGAACACAGGGTTCCTAGCCAACTGTATACTGCTCATGTTGTCACAATAAATGACAACTGGATCTTTCACCTGCATATCTAAATCAGCCAATAACTTTTGCAGCCATACTACCTCACATGCTGCAACAGCAGCACCTCTATACTCAGCCTCTGTACTCGAGAAAGCAACTGTAGATTGCTTTTTTCTGCTCCAAGTAACTGCTGCACTACCAAGAGAGAACATGTATCCGCTGGTAGATCTTCTATCAGACATACTACCAGCCCAATCTGCATCTGTTTATCCAACCACCTCTTCCTCTAGGGCTCCCCCTGCCTCTAAAGTTTCCTCTGCCTCCAGAAACGTGCATTTCACCAAACTGTTGATTGAACCTGTTTTGCTGATTATCGCCAGCACGTCCCATACCACAGTGTAACGTGTCCACTAGTATTATCCCGGACACGTCTTAGCAGTCCATCAGAAATGATGTCTAGAAAACTCTGCCCAGCACTCCCATGGAATGTTACGGGTTTTGCGATCTAGGTCTTCCCATGTCTGCCACGTAGCGGAAGTATCCTGGCCGTTCCCACTTAGGATCGACCGGAATTAGGGTTTTCCTAATTGGTTATTAGCTAACAGCAACTAGCGTCAGACCCGAGCGAACTAGTTTACGCAGAAACGCCAGGTCCGAAGCGGATTCACGCTGCACTTGGTTCAAGGAGAATGGGAAACGAGAGGGATGCAAGGCTCAACCTCTCTGCCATAAGGCATAGTCCCATTCCATTCCCCTAAAACGGCGTAAATCAGGTAAGACATAACTCTAGGTCATCGCTCTCGTTATTCGTTTTTATGATGATGATCATCCCGCTGTTCCTCGAGATTTTTGAGAAAAGTTCCCAGCTAACCGGGACCACCCAACTGTAGGACGGACCCATGGCCCATTCTCTGCACTTTCTTCGGTTTGTTTTAGTTATGTAATTATCTAACACATTATTTTGACATATAACAATCAGCTTCTTTAATTAATCCCGTTAAACACTGGTTCCTTCACGTAATCTTATCACGTGACATAGAAAAACAATATCAAGCAAGTTATTTTTTTTTACATTTTATCATTTTATCTTAGAAATACAAGGAGTTCCGCCCGTAGGCTTGTCCATAATTCACTCGAAGGCTATCCAGTAATCCACAGGGATCACTATTCCAAGCTTCCACCCGTAAACTAGTATGCGGGCCTCGAGATCCAATCCCGAGTCACGTTAGCCTCTTGTGCAGGACCCGGAAGGCGAGGGATTTACGGCGAGAGCCCCCCCTGGCACCCAAGCGTCCTCCTGCTCCAAGTAGAACTCAACGGAGAGACCTCTCGCGGCGGGTTCGGTCCACGTTCCCGGCGCGGTCAACAACCCCCTTGGTTAGGGTCAGGTAGGCAGTCGGGGGTAACTGAAGCTGCCTCTCCCTTCAGGCCTTCAACCTGAAGCATTAGATATCTTTCATCCTTTAGTTCCTTGAGCAAACAATGCAAATAGTGCTTTCTAAACTGTTACAAGCACAATCAATTCCAGTGGTTGTTTATTTGGCTAATTGCTAAGGAGTGAATCTTTCTCTCCGAATGCATCCAGCACTCGATCCAGGATCAATTGTGACTTGGCAAGATCCCCAAGGGTTTGTTTGTTAACCCTATATCCTTGGGTTAGGGCCGTACCCTACTAACCCAACTTAACCAATACCTTAAGTTCTATTAACAGTAAATATGTTATTCCAATTTACTAATTGGTCTTTTACTTCCAAGCAAATATCTAATCCTCGTATCTTGGTTACTTTACCCAAGAAAGGTACTACATCACGACGATTATTTCTCCTCTTGCAAGATAAACTTGCGTAAGAATCTGCCAATCTCATTCCGAGGAATTGGCCATTCCCTTTTGATCAAATCACAAGATCATGCGACTCTGCAACCAATTGCGCGAGTGTCGCATAAAAATCATGGGACTATTTTACCCATCGAATGGCATCTTCTAATCACGAAAACATGATTAATAGGAAATAGGGTTAGGGTGTCCTCATATCTAATCCATTTCTGATTGCACTAAGGCCAACCTTGTCGGTCCTAGGGTTCCAATTCAAACCGAGTTTCATCCTTTTAGCGAGCGACCCTTAGGGTAACAAACCCTAGATCGTTCTCGCAAGTATGTCCTATTTTCGCTACATTCCGTGAATGTGGGCAGGTCTTTAGGGTATGAGAGTTTCAACTTGGCAATAAGAACAACTAGGTTACGTCCTCAACGTTTTAAATCCTAGTTAGCACTTGGGATATGTTTGCTTTGATTTAACCATTTCCAAGCGAGTCCCTCGCAGTTTAGGTGTTTAGGGTGAACTAATCTACTTGTCTCTTCTTGAAGATTTTTACGATACCATTCTCATAATCACATGATTCATTGCCTACATATGATTAGATTTACCAACCCTAACTTTCCTGGTTAAGATCAAGGCATAGGTTAAGTTACGACATAATTTTCATTGACCCTTCTAAACATGCATTTCATGATTTATGCTGCTAGGCTTTTGGGGTTTATGTTAAAATGGACCATGCAGCCTTTTCCTAATTTTATTTCTGAATGAATTATTCGTTTGCGAAATGAGCAATACACCAACTTTCGTAACTACTTACGTAATTGATTGAGATTTATGCAACAAAAAAAACTAGAGTTAACTTATTCCAATTTACAATCCATGCCACACGCAAATTTCTACAGTTGTTACCAATCTTCTTTAATGAATCATTACTAAGAAATATTCGTCTAATAATGCGATAGGTGATTTAATCTTTCCATGCTTAATCAAAGGTGCACTTTAACAATTTTTAACCTTATAAGGATAGGCAATAGGTGTTCTAGGCCGTCACTTTGATAAGCATGCAAGGGAAACTACTAATAAGGTCGTGAGATGCATAGATAATTTACGTTATTTTGTTCATCATGTTGGAAATACCAATGACCACTTCATGTTATGAGCTAATTATTTCAATAGTCAATCTATTTCCAATTGCATCTAACTAGGCTAGGTGAATTTGACATGCGTAGGTGCTTCCTAGTCCATGAATTTATCGTGCATAATGCCTTACTTTTGCGACGAATAAAAAAATAGTAAATACCTAGACTTGTGGGCTCAGGGAGATATCCACATGAATGTTAGGAGAAGAACCTCCTGCGTAGGCCCGACTTGCAACTTCTTGGGCCATTGTGGGCATAATTTTGGACTTCCAGGTTGCCTTTGTCTTTACAGATTCGGTGAATTTTCTCACCTTGGTACGCAACCTCAAGATCTTTACCTTTCTCCCTTGTATGCAGGAGATGCCTTCGCGGAACTTCGGATCTTTAAAAGGTTGGACTTGTGAGACTTGGGCTTTTAGAGGGGCTTGGATGGAACCCCACGGAAAAGGGGGTTCTAAATGGACTTAGTGGATTTGAAAAAGGGGGAAAAGGGGGTGTAAAAGACTGCTTGAGAAGGGTTAAATCCCAGGGGGGAAAGGGTTATTAAAGCCACTTGAAAGGGGAAAAGGAAAGGCCCACGGGAAAGGGGCTTTGGAACCCGGGGGAAAAAGGAGTTTAAAACCTGCTAGTGTGGGCCATGAAAAGGGTTTACGACTGGGTAAATGGATTTTGAGGGATGCAAGGGGGAAGGCTTAAATTCCAAGGGGAAAGGGGTGTAAAGCAAGCTTGGGGGGGAAGGGAGGTTTTTAAAAAAAAACCCATTTGAAAGGCGATAGGATAGGGGCTTAGGTGGAGCCCACGAAAATGGGAGCTTAAACCCTAGTATAAAAACCCGCTTGAAAGACAATAGGAAAGGGGGCTTAGATCTCTCCCCTTAGAAGCTTCCAAGAAGCTTCTTGGAACCTTCTGTGGTCTCAGTAACCATGTGGGGAAAGAGGAGATGACTTTGAAGAATTTATGGCGGGCAGGAGGCGGAATGCAGCAGTGATTTGGGACGGCATTTGAGGCGGCTCAGCTTGAGGTGGCGGCACTGACGCAGGAACTCGCGGCGACTTCACGGCTTCAGGCAACCATCCTCCTCCCTTCACGACTACCACACAGCCCCTCCTTCAGCTACAACTGGTGCAACATGTCGTTGCTTCAGCTCCTCCTTCCTCACGATCTGTGGTGACTGCAGCGTTACCCTCTCTCTCCTTAATCTGCAGCATCATCCCCTCTCACACAATTCCTGGTGGCGTCACGGCTCTTGCCTCTCCACCACTCTTATCTGGCGGCGTTCGATTATTACCCTCCTTCTCCAGCTTGGCATCAACACGAGATTTTTCGGCAGAGCGATGGCTATGACTGCCTCCCTCATCCTTCCCTCCCCCACAGGGGGTTTATATGGGAGAGGGAGAGGTACCTCCCCTCCCCCACGCGGTTCATGCATGGGTTTCGTCCCCTCTCCGGCATCCAGCAAGGATGCTCAGTCATCCTTGCTATTCCCCTCCCCTCCAGCATGACAGTCGGCTGGGGGGAAAGGGGGAAATAATAAAAAAAATTCCATTATTCCTAAAGCTTATCCTTTTGGCCTCCTAGGAGGAGGTTCCCACGTAACTAAACGGGTTTTTTTCTTTTAACTCGTTTATGCAAGTGGAGATCAAGATACGTTGTGGATAATTCGAAAATCACACCGTCAGTGTATTTTTGGATGCTGGAATTCCCTTGCATGACTATCACATGGGCTAGAAATATTATCACAACGGAAATATTACACACAGCCTCTTGAAGAGGATCTTCCACGTCCACTTCCTGAACTCAAGTAAAATGCTTGGACCTGTTCACCATTTCTTTCAGACGAATCACCCTACATATTGATCTCTTCAGTAATCATGAGAGAGATCAGCTCATCAAAATCTAGAAATGGCTTCCGTATATATACTGAAGTAACAAATGATTTCCATGCCTTCTCATTGTTAAGGCCACTCAGAGTGGATGAAACCAAATCATCATCATCTGGCATTGTATCAATTGCTGCTAAGGCATCTGCAATGCTCCTCATCTTCAAAACATACTCATTGGCAGACATTTTCCCTTTCTTCAAGGCATTCAACTCTTGCTTGAGTTGAATCTTTCGTGCCTTTGTATTTACTGAAAACATGCTTTCAAAAATTGTCCAAGCTGCATGTGAAGTTTCTGCATTCTTGATATGTCCCAGCATAGTATTATCAATTAGTGCAGATAGCCAATACATCACATTTTTGTCTTTCGCATTCCACTCTTTCCATGCTTTTAACTCATCTGCAGTCGGAGGGATACCCAGCTCTGGCTCCTTTTCTTCACCCGAAATAAATTCATAAAGGGGCTTTCCAATAAGGAAGTTCGTCACACGGAACTTCCATGAAGGGTAGTTGTTCTTGTCGAGCTTCTCAATAATGGGATTTCCACTGTTCTTTGCCATTATCACAAAACTAATACCAAACAGCAAGCAAATCTTCTGCAACCTCGACTTGTAGTGCACAACAATACACCAAACAGCCTTTTTCACTGTCTGCTCAACAATACATGTAATCTGTAATCAGTTTGTAGATAAACCTTGTGTTTATTCGTTGGTAAACACCTTTGATCTGAAATCTATAACCTGTGCACCTGTATACGACAGACACAACTGAAATTGCAGGATACCTCGAACTGCTGTCTGTAACCTTGCAAGTCTAAAACGGGACCTGAAATGACCTCGGATGGCCGAAATAGTTGCATACCTGCAGGTAAGCCCTAAAGGGCTTGACTACAGAATACACAGTGCTCTTTGTGCACACCAAATCTCACTGCAATCTGAGATTTTTGTTCTGCCCTGCTTCCAGTGCCTCCACAAGTACTATCCAAGAGAGAGAGTGGAAGAATGGGAGGGCTTCTTACCCGTTGCTTGCTTTCTCGAACCTTGCTTCTTCTCCTTCACTTCAGACTTCGAAATCAGTCTCTCTCAGTGGCGTGGCTCTGATACTATGTCAAGAATCTTGTGGTGGGAGGATTTGCTCAAGATGCTGCGCTAAACACACACAGAATGCACAAGGAGAAGCTCACTCAAGAGACAAGAAGAGAGATGGAGGCCAAAACGTTTTCTTGCTGGTTTCTTCTTCTTCTTCCACACACTTTATAATGTACACAAAGTATAGATAAGATACAACATAAAGGAAAGTGGCCTACTAAGTCAAACAATGCATAACCGACTACACTAGTCGACTGGCACTATAACTATGCCGGCTGTAAATAGGTGTAACAACCTGAATATAATAAGTAATGAGTCACTAGCCATGTGAGAGTCATAATGACCACCCACGTGCTAAGTGTAGACATGTGGACCCATCTAACCAGGCGGTCCATCATCAATGTTCGCATGTGTTGAGCTTGTCATCTCAATATGCCAGAGGATTATGAACTCAGGGAAGGTTTTCTTGGACAACCTCCAACACGTATAAATGCCACAAGTTGGTATGAGTTGAAAATGATCCACACGGAGTCACATCCAAATGGAATGTGGCGGTTCTCAGTTTTCTATGAGTTGCCATATTGGACCCACTTACAAGTCAACCACTTGTTGGATCCCATGCATATTTTCAAGAATGTGGGCAGCTTGCTATGGGACCACATCACAGGAAAGAGAGACACTATAGGGGCACGAATGGATTTGAAGGAGGTAGGCAAGATGGAGGCGCTTTGGCCGTAGTCGAGTGCTGATGGTCGCGTGCAGCTACCTCGCGCTCCTTGGGTTTTGTCCACTAAAGAAGAGCTCATTGTGAAGCAAGTAGTCAAGTCTATCCGCACTCCAATGGGTATGATGCGTTCTCTCATGTCTACAATTTCTAAAGACGACCAATTATCAGGGCTAAAATCCCATGACTGGCATAAGATATGTCAGGTTTATACTACGAATGGATTGTAATTGGCGTGGGCATTTTGCTATTTGGAGTGTAGCCATTGTTCCTAATGCTTTCTCATTTGTGGCAGTTTGTACTACCGATCGTGATCGCAGGATGCCTTACTCCAGAAATACGTGGGGCCATTTATAGGTTGTTGACTTTGGTGCAATGGATCTCACAGAAGGAGATTAAGACATCCTCTATTGAATTTGCGAGGCAGGGAGCAGTGGAGATGGTCTATCTCTTTGAGAAATACCTACCTACCAACATGCTCACGATACAAATCCACCTTCTTGTGCATCTTGTAGATGAAGTGGAGATTGCTGGACCTATCCATATGCGATGGATGTTCTTCTTGGAGCGCTTCATGAAAACCCTAAAAGGCTTTGTGAGACAACGAGCTCGGCTAGAAGGTAGCATGGTTGAAGTTTGGTTGGTGTCTGAGGCGCTAGTGCATATTTCGCAATGGCTACCAATGGTGGATCCAGACAACAAAATGCTATGGTCCCTGAAGGACGATGATAGACTAACCGGAGATGTGGTGGTTGGAAATGGGGTAGAAAAAATAATGGATGATGTAATGGAGAAGAAGGTGAATCACTTTTGTATGTTGCACTATGCCTCTATGGAGACGTGGCTCGCCAAGTACCAGATCGCTAGGGAAGATCGAGAGGAAGCGCGATCTGAATTTCGATGTAGTACGCGCTATCGACCAATTCGATATCCCAAGGGCATGGAGGAGATGCCGATGTTCATGTCAACACGATGGTTGCATGGAGCTTTGACCGCAGCGTCTCGCGAAGGGGCGGAGATCTCAATCGAGGAGTGGGAATTCTCGAGGGAATGTAGTCCAAAGGTGATGACATATTTAGGATTTTTCGTATATATATTTTATATGCGACAACTAATTTGAGTGTTTCAATGTATAGTATAAAATATATAGTGAAGCGTGGTCGCACGGAGGGGACGACATTTTCGTGTGGCGCGTATTGACAAAATGCGCTCCACAATGGATTGTGGTATTATGGCAAGGTTTGAGCAGGAGAGCCGACAACGAGAAACAGATCCAAACACGATTATAGATGAGATGGAGTATTTTGAAAACTTGCAAAGTATTGTTACGGTGGATTACCGTAGCTTCTCCATGATACTATTCGATGTGAAGTGGTTCAAAGTGGTACTTGAAGGATCTGGAGCAACAGTTCGACGAGGTCCATCTGGATTTCTCGAAATAGATTCCGAAAAAAAATGGACGGATTTGCATGACACCTTTGTGTTGCTGGCCCATTGTGAACAGGTACATGAACTCATTTGTTTGTTAATTGTATTACGACATGGTACATGTCACAATAGTTTAATCTCTCTTGTACATGTTTGTGAACAGGTAATCTTCTATCCAAACCCCCGACAACCTCAATGGTGGTATGTTATACCTTCAGCTTCCCGAAGTGCAAGAGTATATGATCAAAGTGACATTCCAAGCATAGATGAGGACAATATGCAAATAGAGGGGTCGATATTGCAAGGGGTGGAGGCCACCGAAAGCTTGAAGTATGTAGAGGAGCTAGCATCGGCTAACAATGATGGAAATACAGGAGTCCAAGAATTCTTTGAGAACAAGGTGGACTCATCCTTTTGTGGTGACATGTCTATCAACCTTCCAGTGTATGAAGAGTTGTGTCAGGAGATTGACATGGGACCATAGGATACTTCATACTTGGAGCATCCACTTACTCAATTCGTTGAGTAATCGCTTATAAGGGTACATAAGATATGTATTTTAAGTGAGATCATTTTTTTAGGATTTATATTATCGTGCTTTGTATGATTTAAATTGATTATGCTAACATCATTTTTTGTTTGTACAGATGACATTTTCAGGATGAGTCGAGGGATGAGAGATAAGGAGTTACATGATACCTTCACGCGCATGTCTCCAAATCAGATCACGAGATTCAAAGACATGGCAAACCAGGAGCTGTCTCGGACATCGTTAGGTTGCTCTACTAGATCTACTTCGGCGCGATCAGATGCTTCAGCTTCAAACAGACGAGGTCGACGCTCCAGACTTGGGCCAGAGGAAGGGAGTGCTGCTTTAGGGTCAGGGGGATGCTGTAGAGATACGGAGGCAGTGAGTCTACGGTTGGCATGGGATACAAGTGCGACTCCTTGCTCTCGTGGCGGTTCCAAGGAGCATGGCTCAGGTGGATGCTGTGAAGGCACGAACGCGGTGTTTTCGTCTCGTCATTCTGCTGGAGTTATGTCACCTCCAGGATTTGTCACACTTGTGGAGACATCTACTCCAGTTACTCCAGCTTTTGCTCAGCCGTCTACAGGTGGTACCTCTATGGATGCTACTCCGATAGATACTATCCCGGTCAGTAAACCAAATATACAGGGGTCTCCTGGATATGCCCATGAGCGTGGAAGTAGGTGGGAGAGGACCCATCTTAGGCATACCCCAGGAGGATATGCCTATTTTGTCAATGATAGGTTAGGAGCCATCATCATGAATGATGAGGAGAGGAGGGTGATGGCTTACATGAGAGAGTTATGATAATAAGTTTTTCAGGACAACGTCTTAGATCATTGAAAAAATATATCGGAGGGGAGCAAGGACTACATAGTAGCATCCTTGCATGAGGAGTTTTTGGTTCCAGCCTCAGCAGATAGATTTTCTATGGGCTGGATGATGGACTGCATGCGTGCATATATGTCACACAGACGATCGGACACACGCAAGGCACTCAAGAGTGGGGTTGCAAAGCCCGACTGGCTAGACGCAGACGACTGGCATCAAATGAGGGAGGAGGCTACAAATTCTCCAGGACGTTGGAGTCAGCAGCGCGAGGCAGCGAGGGTACGACTAGAGGCCAGAGTGGTCCATCATCTTGGGAGTGGCGGCCACAGGACATATCTGGAGGACTTTGTAAGTTTTTCTTTTGTTTTGCTTGCTTTTTTTTTTGCGATATCCTTTGTAATGACAATCATGTTTCTAACAGTTAGTATTTTGTTTTCTTTGCAGCACTCCATTACAAATCGCGATCTGACTAGCCTTGAGACTCGATATGCAGAGAGGCACGGTCTCACTGCATTGATCGACCGATTGTATAGATGCAGCGGCCCTGTAAGTCACTCATCTTTCTTGTCCGTAGTTACCATGTTTAATTAGAATGCATTATTGTATGGTGGATTGATGTGTTGTTGTTTCTTTTTTTGCAGAGTCCGTTCGATGCTCCTTTGCGGCGGGATGAGCTTTCGGATGGCAAGGATATGTAGCTCACCCTTGGATCCTTGGAGCTCACACACCCTTCTTTTTTGGTCACGTGATCTATGTAGACATTTTCTATGTAGTAATGATATCTTGTCATGATTGTACCACTTGCTTTCATTATGCGATCATATATTTATTTCATGTATCAATGTTATGATTTCAGTACACTTTATTTTTGTTTACACAAGCATTGTACACAGTGCAGAAACTATTTTGTATGGCCCAAATAAAGCACATAGTGCTGTATGTGCAAGCTGGCTTGCCACAAATTTTTTTTTCCCCTGTTATTGTCACTATTAGCGTCGCAAATTTACCTGCACGCATCGTTATTGGCGTCATTATTAGCATCCCAGAACGTCGGTATCAGCGTCGTTATTTACGTTGGTATCAGTTGATACCGACGCAAATAACGAGCCTGATATCGACTGTTCTATGGCGTTGCCAATAACGATGCTTTTTTCGATGACGGGGGCAAATTTTGTTATTTACATTTTTGTCGCTTTTAACATCGGTATAAGACCTATATCTTGTAGTGATATTTCTCTGACAAATCAAATCCTCATTTTCTATTACCTCTTTCCTTTTCTCCTCCAAGACAACCTCCTGCTCACTTGCAATCCTTGTAGAATAAAAATGGATAATCTCTTCAATCTTGGGTGTTGGTGGCTCTTTCTGCTTTCTCATGGGTGAAAGATTGAGGATTTCAAATGCCTTTTGATCAATTGATGGAAGAGGCTTCAAAAATTTGTCAAATCTATATCTGAGTTTGCTAACCATACTAAAGTCTTTATTCATTAATGTAATTCGATGTGCATGGGTAGCTGCAATATAAGCATCATTCATAAAATCTATAAGAAAATCATTTGCTATCTCTTGCAAGCATAGTAGGACAGGCAACTACCATCTCTTGTTGAGGTCATCCATAGAAGCAATAGAGGACAATCTATCAGATATCTCCTTGACCAGTCTAAAAAATGCAGCCTTAGGAATGAGGTGACCAATGGACTTTTGAGCTTTCGTTATCTCTGCAAAACATCTCTGCATGTAAAACCATCTTGGCTTTCTCTTTTTCATCACAAGGGCTTCCTTGGGAACCTGAGAGTAAGGAGAGGCTAAGGACTCAAACTCACCAAATAACTTGTTCTCTGAGGATTCACCTGAACAAACTTTACCAACTGGTGTAACAGGGACAACAACTTCTTCAATTGTCTCCTCAACAGTTAGCTCAGGACCTTCTTCAGAAGATTTCTTCACCAAGACCTTCCTAGCATTTTGTTTTGTCCTGGCCATCGAGACCCACACGATGCGATAAGGAACCTAAACACGAAGACAATTAACTCCCATCACGTTGTATTAGCAACTGGATAAAGCCTTGAACTCCTCCTCACTTGGTAATAAAGGCAGGACCAATACAACACGATTAAGGGAATTTGAGTTTCTGCTTTGTCCTAATCGCTTCATATTGGCAGATTCTAACGCAATCGAAAGCATGAGTTCCCCGCACAGTAGTGAAGTCTGATACGATGTGATTAAGGATGTTGCAAAAGATCTAATGAATGATATCGTGGTGTTTCGAAGATTCCATGACCATACAATGCGATTAAGGATATTGCAAAAGAGCTGATGAATGATATCATGCTGTTTTGGAGATTCGATTACCATGCAACGCGATGAAGGTTATTGCTTTAGTTGTTGAAGTATTCTATTTGTCCGACAAATGGCAATCGTGACATAAGGTTTGAAATCACATTCGTGCCAACTAAGAAGTCCTTATATACTCGCGGATGCGGATCTCCACGTGTCATGTTCTCATTGGTTATTTGATTAGGTTTGTGTAATATTCCTTGTTCATGCGCTCATGCCTATTTAAGGAAACCTAAATTTTTTAATGCACTTTTCTTCTCCATTTTCTCGCGCATCGAACTATCTCTATCACCCCCTCTGTCAACCCCTGCTTCACCTACTTCGTTATACCCTACATCACCTGCTCCGTCACCTCTTGCATCACCCCCTCCGTCACCCCTCGCATCCCTTTGTCACCCCCTTGTATCTCCTTGTTCATCAACAACCCCCTTCGTCACCCCCTACATCACCTGCTCCATCACCTGCTCCATCATGTGCTCCGTCTTCAATCTCCACATCACCACCCTCCATCCATACTCCGTCACCCCCCTCCATCAAGATCGTGTTGTATTCCTAGCCCCACTCCGTTACCCCCCTCCGTCAAGATCGTGTCCTATTCCTATATTGTCCAACACAGCGCGAGAGGTTAAATAGAAAGCATCTGATTTTCTTCCTATCGTGTTCTATTACTGACTCGTCGAGCACTTGTTTTCCTACTCTCGCGGAAACGGCACGATATTAGTGTTTGGGGATTCTGAAAGGCTCTCATTTGTGTCGTATTGCTAGATTCTGCAACACGGAGCGAGTGCACCACTTCAAAAAGCTTATACCTTTATATTCGCATTGTATAGGCAAGCAGTCTTGAGCTTTTGAATCTCAAGAAGATATCTGGTACAGAGATGTCACACATGTCTGCCTCCACATCTATGAAGAGGAAAAGAGTCCTTGTGCCCAGAATGACAAAGGAGTCAGTTGCCTCAGATGTTTCAATAGCATCGCATATGTCTGTGATAACTGAAGGTTCAAGCAAGGATCCAAAGAAGGGAAAGGCTTCAAAGTCGTGTGAGGATCCTAGGGCTGTCTCAAATTATAGATGTCACAGCCTCTCAGAAGCTTTTGGATTTTCTCATAGAAAACAATATTGACATTGGTTTCTATCCAACAGCTAGGGAGATTTTCAATCCAGGATGGGACCTTGATCAAGTTCTCAATTTCTCAAATGAGTTTATCAAGGAAGATTTTGCAGAGTTTGAAAAGTTGGCATATCCTATTGTTCAATTGGATTTCAAGGAGTATGTTCACACCCCAATTGGAAGGTCAGGCACACTAAGAAGTCCTTGTTTACCAAGAAATGTGGTTATCATTCTCTTGATAGATTTTATGCACCTGAGTTATGTTGTTTACACCCAAAAAAATGCAAGCTTATGCTTAAGTCTACTGCATTTATTGTATTTTCCCTTATGAAATACCCTCTAAGATCTAATGAAAAGCATAAAGAAACCTCAAAATTATCTAGTTGTTGCCTTCTTAAAGAGATTGTAGATGAAGCTGATGTTGAGGAGCAACTAGATACCCAGATGGAAACATTAGTTGCAAAGGACCTAGATGTTGCTCAATTCAGAGCAAAGACAGTAATTGAAGAGACCTCTATAGAGGTTGATGAGCCGTTTGACACACCTTCAAGCCTTATTGTACCATCTTTGCCTACTTTCCCAATTAAAGACAAGGAGTACCTGTTATTGTTTGATCTCCAAATTCTTTTCAATTTGAGAGAAGATTATTACTTGGCAGTTATTGTAGAGGCATCTGTAGATGCAAAAGATATAGTGGATGTTGAAAATGAGTCCAAGAAGGACTTACTCAAATTAGATACTCAAATGTCTGATGATAAGTTTATAGATGCATCAAATGCTTTTTCCCTATGTTTAAGCAAGGTTAAAGATGCTGAGAAAGAGTTATAGGCTGCTGACAAAGAGTTTGACCAATTTCAAGAGAATCTTGGAATCTCCAATTTTGGAAGGGAGGAGTGAGAATATGTAAAGGAGCTCAAGGATGTCAAGGAGACATCAATTAGCTTATGGAATCCAAGCAAACTTGAGAGTAATGAAAATCAAATGGTAGTGCATTCTTTTGTTTTTGTGGAACCACATACATATTTTCATTTCTTTCATTCTGACTGTTGCTTTTATAGTTGGAGATTGCAGATGAGGATAATTTCTTGGGAAGAGCCAAAGGATTGAGAGTTGGTGGTAGTTCCCTAAAGGATGTTGCACTTGGGCATTATATATCGAATGTTGATTCCAATATTCTGTTGCTTTTGCATAGCACTTTCTTAGAGGAGGCCTCATGGCCAATTGTCTGTGTTAAAGCACTTACAAGGATTCTTCGATACTCATGTATAGCTGGATATAAGAGAAGAAATTTTTTACGTTATAGAGGAAAAATGCATGAGGAGGACGAGGATGTAAAGGCTCTTAAAAGCTAGCCATGTATATAATATTTTGAAAATAGTATCGGTATTTTAGATTCCACTGTATTTATTGTATTCTCAATCTTTAAAGTTGTCTTCGAAAAAACCAATTGAATAAGTCCTCAAGGGCATTGGTTTTTGTTGCTCCTCCTCCATGTCTGGTGCTCCGAAAGAAACACATACGTGCTTGGTAGTGAGATTTCTCCATACCTTGGCTACTAAAAGTTGCTAGGGGCCCTTGCCCTTCCACAAAATAAGCCCCATGAACAAGAAGAATATGTTGTGACAAGCCAACAAGAAATAATCAGTTTAAATCATTAAACCTTGTTTTCAAAGCAAAAAGATTCAAATTTATGTCTATCTTACCAAGGAGAAAGTAATATCCTTTTCTCCCCAAGCTTCCTTAATTGCTTGAACAAGATCCACAATTGAACGCTTGTACTCTTCTGAATAGTTAGATGTAATCTTTTGTTCCCTTAGCATTTTTAAAATATGTCAAGGTGTCTCCAAACCTCCATTCATAGGAATGCAATTCGTGGTGTGCTAGCCACATTTGTTGTGATTGCACACAACTCTCTCTAGCACTCCCACAATGCGTTCATTTGTTCACTAGTATGATTTCTTAGAAATCATCTAGCTTTTGCACCCCCCATAGAGACATCTGCTAAGACCTCTCTTGTTTTCCCTGAGGCTATTGGATCCTTTCTCAAGTGAACTTGACCTCCATGAAAACCCATTTTTGACAGTAAAGCCTCACATTTATCAATGCATTCATATGGCAAAGATATTGGTTTTATTGAATATGCATAGTCAAGATGAAATCTAAGCAACTTATCAATTATTCTAATCTCTACATGTAATGTACAAATATGAACGTTCCTTAGAGATATTGAGAGAATAGGATCCCACAAGCCATCCATGTTTTTGAACTTGCTCAAATCTATAGAGTTTCGAGTCGGGGCTCTTCTTGCTGGTCACAAAGTACTCTATTCTTTGGATCCCAAACTCTCCATGCAATAAATGCAAGGATATTTTGCATTGGTCCCATCACTTAATCCAAGCATAAATTTGATACTTTTTAAGTCAGCACTCATATACCATTCAACATTAAAACGAATAACACCATTGACTATCAACATTTCATCTTCACTTTGAGACTTTATAATATCAAGAATACATGTATGAGAGAATAACCATTTCAAGATTTCATGACTTTCAGTTAGTACCTGGGCCGCACCAATTCACCAAAGCTCCATCTCGGATTGTATCTTAAACTATTGTTCTTGCCCCCTACCAGTACTATAATCCAATGCCTTGTTCATGATATAGATGCTGACTCTTTCTATCTTTTGTCCCTTTTGAATCTGTGCTTCATCCAATTTTACTGCGAACTTCAAAATACCACCACATTCTTGGACAATAAATTTATACATATGGACCATTGCAATCTGGAACCTTTTAAGTTCAATCCAAATATTATTAAATGTGTTGTATTCAAAAAAGGCCTTTGTTTTATGTTTTTCATAGGACATAGATCCCTCTATATGGAGATACTCTCCAAAAACATCTCGAATCCTATGATTCATAGCTGTCCTAGCAATTGAGACTGCAAGAGGCCGAGGCAAACCAAATGCACTTATTCTATGACATTTAAGATTTGTAAACCACAATTTAGAGAGAGCACGATAACCTCTATGACCGATACCCATATTGTCACATGTCTCCACTATTTCATTTGGTTTAACTGTTCCTTTTAAATCTTTCACTAACTCTTTCAGAGTTTGGCTTCTCAAGTCTACATTTCCAGGTGATTTAAGAATCCTTATAATGTCCTTCTTTGTCATGGTTTCTTTAATGAGCTTAATCCTCTCATCATTCTCTCGAATATTAATACCTGAAATATTAGAGACACATCTCTTTGCAAGATTTAGTCTCCTTTTCTTCACACGACTACACAAGTCCATTATATTTTTAAGTCATCTTTTTCTCTGTCTAAATCCTATTGGAGTTTCTTTCAAGAACAATAATTTTTCTTGCAATGATTGATTAGATTTTTCTAGATTATCAACCTTGTCTGTTAGCTCAAAAATAGTTTTTTGTGCCAATGTTAATGCTTCCTTTATTTCATGCATTTGTTCTCTAAATGTAAAAGATGCAGAATATAACCTCATGCAATAGCCAAGCATCCCATCACAACCATCTCCAACATACCTTATGTAGTCGTGAATATTGTAAAAAGAAGGATGTTTACATGTAGAAGGGTCCGGAGGATAAATATTTCCATCCATCCATAAGTCTACATGCTTCTTTCCTTGTAATCGCAACCTGTTAGCTTCCTCCTTGTCCAACAATGCTCGATGGTGTATACTTCTCCAAGATGAATAGATAGGATCTAATTGAATAGTAAGTTTATACTTGCGTGGTGGGGCTGCACTTGTATTGCTAGAAGAGGTACTGGTAAACATTTTGGTAGGGAACCTTTAACAAGGCAACAATATCACAGAGAAGGAAATAGAACCACAAGAAAGAGAGGTGCAGAAAATAAACGTCGAGGAATAAACGAGTGACGTCTTTTGGTGCGAAAATTCAAAAATACAAGATTTTGCAATTTCCAAGAGAATAAGACTGAAAAGGTGACACTTCACGTCCATTAAAGATTGATGATATTTAATACACGACCTCTTAAATGAATCATACATTCTCTCATTAATCACGTTCAGGTAGCCAAATCTGGCTCTTCTAAACATCTTCTAATTAGCAAATTAATCATTTTCTTACGAGTACCGTTTTAAAGCTACTGGTCATTAAGACCATGTTGGCCTCCATTGTTATCTTGATAGTAATGTTTTCAACTTCAACAATGCATGGGCCAAATTGGAGAGGATGTTTGCTTGCATGTTATGGGCCAAAGAAAGTGCACTACAACAAAAAGGCTCCATAGACGCGCTTGTAGACGCAATATTTGAATTGTGTTTAAAAATGTCGAGCGCACCGTGTCTACGGGCGCGTCTAAAATTTCGCGTCTACGAGCGCGCTTATAGTGAAAAATACACGTGCATATAGACATGCCTATTGATGCACTTCGTAAAAATATAATCATATTTATAAAAAAGTAGATATATTCATATTCTACGTCTATATACACGTGTAACTACGTGTCTAAAAAGACGTGTACTCTGTAACTTTTTTACGATAATAGACACACATTTTTCCTCCAATTTAGATGCGCGGATAGACGCGCAAAATAGAGGTATGAGAAAAAAACCAGAGAGCATGTGGCTTTGCAAGCCAGATGCTCTCTGGTTTTTTCCCCCCCATCAACATCAAATTGTATGCTTAGGAAAAACAGAGAAAGATTATTATACTGAAAGCAAAAGAATGTGAAGAGCCAAAGTCCATATATTGATAATAACACATGATGAGCGTATTGTGCTGAAACATTTGTACATATTTCGAAGATTTTTGTAATGAAAACAAAACAATGTATGTAGAACACGAAATTTCATATATATAGATGAAACATTTTTACATGATGAGTTCTAGTGCTTGTGACCTCAAGCATGGTCATGGTCGCAAGCACTAGCTGAAAGTAATACATATCAAAAATAAAAACTACAAGCCAAGGGGGGGCATGCATGCATCGGGCTCCTCTACATCTCCTCAGAAGAGGCATCATCGTTGCTACCACCATCACTGTCGGTGCCGCTATCGCTACTGCTACTTCCCCCTTCGCTATCCTCAACTGCATCAGGGTTCGCCTACACAAAGGATTAAGGTATATAAATACCATTACAAACAATAAATTAGAGTTACCTATACTTTTCATGTAAAAAATAAAACATACCTCTTCTGGCTGTGGAATCCTCATGGCACGATTATATTGCTCCTCGGTGATCAGTCCCTCCTTGTAGAAGTGCTGCCAAGTGGACGCCCGATTATGACCTCGATGGTAGCCTACCTCTCTAGGAGTAGGTATCCTACCCAACGATATGATACTACAAAACAATTTTAACATACAATGTATTAGAACACACTACATAATGAATTGAAACAAATTACAAAATTTAATTTTAAAAAAATCAAATAATACTTATAAACTCAGCCTCCCATGACTCCCTGCCACCCGATCCATAATGCGACGATCCCATGGTTGTCATCTGGATACATCGCGCCTCTGCATGTTGACGACTTGTCCTTTTCTCTGCTGCTCTCTTCTTGGCCTCTTTCCACTCCCTGCGATGGCAATTGGGTGGTTGGCCATATCCAAGGCGCCCCTGCTCTTGTCTCCGCAGTGACTCCTTGGCGCTTGTCATAAGGTGAGACCTCTTGTTATGAAGCGCGTCTCTCACCTTTGACTGACCCTAATCATCTGAGAATCGTGAATTCTCGGGATTAGGGTACCTTTTATGTACTGCCCGCAGCACCTCTTGTCATAAACCATTTTTTTTGTGCTTGAAGGGAATCATACAATCTTTGTATGTGGCATGCATGACACTCCTCAAGTAGACTATCACTTTCCTCCCCTGAGGGTTATGCAAGATACCACCAACATCTGTGACAAAGTAGTACATTTGTGGAGGCTCACCTCTCTCATTTCTCGGTGAGGGTGATCGAGAGCCACCTCCTAGGCAAGCCCCACAAAGCCCTCGACCTCCTTGTCCTCCTGCACGACTCTCCCTCCTCCCTCGATGGGCACTATCCTCTACCTCACTCGATGCACGTGCTTTTGCAGATGCACATGCTTTGGCCGATCCATGTACTTTAGCTGATCCCTCTGCATCAGCTGATCTGTGTGCATACATAGTGCCTGGAGTACCTATTAGTAGAGGTGTGCCAAGGTTTGGTGTTTGTGCGGCAGTGCTAGGTAAAGATGTGATAGGTGTCCCAGATATGACACTAAAAACCTCCTCTGCAGTGGGAGGCCGACCAAGATAATTGGTCATCTCCCCCATGAATTGCTCCTTGTTCGGAAAACCTCCAAAAAAACTACTAACACCTCTAGAAAACTTCGCTAAGGTGTTGTTCATGCGTTCCAACTCAGCATCAATGCTGGAAGATCCAGGATTCCACATCTATACAAGAAAAAATCCATTACTACCCTATGCAGATAAAACATATTACATGCTACGTCTATACCTGTGTCTGTTAGCGCGTCTAAAAATGCGTCTAGACTGTCATCTAGATGCACCTATAGACGCGCAAAGTTGGACCATATTTTGCAAACTGTTATAAAAAATGCACAAAAAACCTCCATAGATGATAGTTTAAAGCATGTAAAGAGAGAGAGAGAGAGAGAGACAAACAAACAAAGAGAAAGTAAATAAGATTGAGAAAAGCACTAGTTTGAAAAGAAAACCACAACTTTTTTATTAAAAAAATTATATTTATGTGGCGCGTCTGCAAGCACGTGTAATTGTGCGTCTATATACGCAGATAGAACATATTACACGCACTGATAGACGAGCAATTACAATTAAACTTATTAAATGCTAGCTTATGGTTGTTTTTGGATCAACCTGACTTTCCTAGTCTTTCAATATCAAAATGTTTGTCTCCATGTTGTAAGTATCAAAATATTTAGGGAATATGACATATATACCAAATGAAATCATATATGTCCTTATCATTCAAGTGTAATTATATCTTCATCTTCTACTAGTATGGGACATGCTGAGTCAACAAACAGTACATCCTCCAGTGAGGACGAGACATTGCATCTTCACAATCGAGACGCTTGGCTACGATAGAAAATCAAATGTATGTCTGATCATTGTCGAGGATATTTTTTTCGAGCACGTCGAATCACAATGTCACACCTCAGCATGTACGGAGAGTGGGACCAAGAAAAAGACCCATTAATTTTTACTACTTTATTTGCACATATATTATTGTTCTATGTTGTGTCTTCACCATTAAACAAAACCACTTTTTTTTAATTGAGCAAGATGCAGTACCACATCCTCAAATGGTCCCTCTAGGGCGTCAAGAGGCTGCGAAGTGTCGACACGAGGAGGCAGAGTCCTCAAGAAGAGTAAAGACTGATGACGATAATAGCAGCCCTCTTCAAATGCCCCATCAAGTTTTGGAGGAAGAGATTTTGGACAACATGGTGCAGATTTAATTTCCCATGAGGTTCGGTGGGAGGGCGCCACTAGAGAGACAGATGACCCGCCACACATAGCGTTGAAAACTCCATTGTACGAAGGTTACACATACTCTGTTCTACGTGCATCTCTCAAGATACTGAACTTACAAACCATTTATGGATGGAGTAATACTAGCTCGAATGCATTATTGAAGTATGTATCATTTGATATTAATTCATAAATGCTTCTAGACAATATTCGCTGTTTGTTAACTCTGTTTGTACAATATATGCATGTTATTGTCACAAATACTTCCAAATGAAAATAAATTACCAACTAGAAGGGAGCAAGCAAGGCGTTTCTTGACATCTCTTGGAGGTCTCGATTACGTTAAAATCCATACATGTGTCGATGATTACATCTTGTTTCGTGGGGATCATGTATCTGCAAAACATTGTCCTACTTGTGGTGAACCAAGATACAACCAAGAGATGAAATCAATGGATGTGCCTCGTAAGGTTTTGTGACATTTTCCTATTATTCCACGTATTCAACTTATGTTTAAGTGTGAATCTATTGCGAGACTCATGTCATGGCATGCTAGTCACCATTCAAGTGATGGAAAGTGGAGAATTCCTTCAGACACACCAGCTTGGCAACACGTAGATAATTTGTAGCCTACTTTCAAAGAAGAGCCCGAAAATTTGAGATTTGGTCTAGGATTAGATGGAATAAATCCATTTGGCATCAAAAGCACCTCATATAGTGTATGGCCAGTGATATTGGTGAACTATAATATCCCTCCGTCCGTGGCAATAAAAAAAAGACATGTAATGTTGTCCCTTTTGATTCCTAGAAAGCACAAAGTAAAAAACATGGACGTTTACTTAGAGCCTTTGATCGAGGAGCTAGAAATGCTATGGAGAAGTATTGAGGTGCAAGATGTAAGTGCATCATTGTCCTCTAGAGATTTCACTTCAAAGGTCATATTGTTGTGGACCATGCATGACTTTCCAAGCTATGGAGAGTGTTCAGGTAGTTGTGTACTCTATTTTATTCATTCTTACCCTTTATCAAATATATGTCATCATTAACCCACTTGTTTCTACAGGTTTAACTACATCAGGATATCATGCATGTCCAATTTGCGGTCCCTCTTTGGTTTCTTCTAGACCAACATGCTTAAAGAATGTTATCTATGACAATCATTATTATTTTCTTCCTATTGACCATCCCAAATATGCATCCCCCACTAATGGAATAACTCCACAATCTCTGACCATTCAAGATTGGAAGGACACTTGGACACACGCCAATGATCATCCTCCACTCGGCATGAGTCGATAACTAGTTTACTTATTTTGTTTGTCTTTAAAGTACACTCCATTATTGAGAACGAGAAATAATATATTGTTTGTGCCTTAGATTCTCTATATTTTTTCGTCTCCCATATTGGACTGAACTCAAGATCAATCACCTGTTGGACCCCATGCATATATTCAAGAATATTGCCTCTACATTATGGGATCACTTAATCGAGGCTCATGATTCGGTCAATGTAAGGGAGGATTTACGTAGCATTGGACGTATGAGACGAGCTTGGCCACGTATCGGACCCAGAGGAAAGATTGAGTTACCATGTGCACCTTGGATGTTGTGGAAGGCCGAAGAAAAGATGGTGAAGCAGCAGTTATGTAGCTTTCGAACTCCCATAGGATATATGAGATGCCTCAAGGGAGCCTTCATAAAGAAAAAGAAAAGAGATGTGGAGCAACTATCCAGTTTGAAGTCTCATGATTGGCACAAAATGATTCAGGTAAGGATTTTCATAGTCATAAATATATTAATTAGTGGAGTAACTATGTAGACTAATTAATAATGTATGAATATTTACATATAGTTCATCCTTCCTACTAGCATATCTCATTGTGTTTCGAAAGATGTGAGTGATATCATTTACAAGATGGGTGGGCTCACGAGGTATGTATACATTATACTTATTTTTTAGTTTACATATTATGTACATCACGTAGTAAACCCGCTAGAATTTATGGACAAAACTAATCATCGTTCTCAATTGCATATTGGTAGATTTGTGAGTTTGAAGAAAATCGATCCAAATACATTGCAAGAGGCTCGAGTACTGTCCATTGAGGTGGTTTGTTTGGTGGAGGAAACTTTTCCTCGCTCCATTTTGACTACTCAAGTGCACTTACTCGTACATCTGATTGATAAGATCGCAATTTGTGGGGTAGTTCATGCAAGGTGGATGTTTTTTCTAGAGTGCTTTATGAAAACCCTAAAAGATTTTGTAAGGCAAAATGCACGGCCCGAGGAAAGCATGGCTAAGGGTTTGTTAGTGCAATCATCCCTTGTACAAATCTCTGAATATCTTACTAAAGTGGACCCCCCTTTACCACGACTATGGAAAGATGAAGATTTGAGGATGACCTCTATAATACCTCAAGGAAAAGGAAGGAGCAAAGTGCTAATGAAAAAGGAACTTCATAAGTTAAATGTATTTTGTGTGCTTAACAGTGAAGTAATGAGCAAATGGGTGATAGTATATAAAGAAGAAAGGGCAAGAAGAGTAAGTGAAAGGTAAGCATTTCATGCTAGACATGGATGTGATGTCCCATATCCAGAATATTTAAGTACGCTTCCACGTCACATAGATTGGCTACATGAAAAAATGAAGAAGATGGAAAAAGATGAGGCAATAGATATATCGCAAGAGGAGTGGGAATACGCATGAGGTTGCTTATCAAAGGTGAGATATACTTATAACTAAATTATCTTTAGTTATATATGATATAATAATTTCACATGTTTCATCTTTAACTAAATCATTAATATGATCTCAACAATATACTACTAGTGCACATTGTTCAATGCTATTTGGTGTAAAGGTAAACATTTTCGAACTCAATGTATAGATGATAAGAGAAATACCCAAGATTGTGGTATCCTTGCAAACTTCCAAGATACCAATGGCACCATGGAAGGTTATTGTGGCTTGATCTAAGATATTTTGGAGCTTGACTTTAGGCAATTTTTTATATATGTACTAGATGTGAAGTGGTTTAAAGAAGTAGTAACAACGGGTGAGCATTGCACAATTAGATGTTATCCAAGTGGTTTTGTAGTGATTGACTCTACAAAATTTCACCAAGGCAAGAATGACACATTCGTACTACCTCAACAATGCGAGCAGATATATTAGAAGCTATTTATTTTCATATATATTACTTCTTGAAACATTCTCAAAATACAATAAATATCTAAGTTGCCTACTTTTTGTTTTTTAATTAATGCAGGTTGTGTATCACCCAATGGTAAACAATAACCGATGGTGGCACATCATCCCCATATCTAATCGTTCAAAACCAATATATGGCAATGCTACCAACATAGAGATAGTTGATGGAAATCCAACAATCAATGATGATGCGCATGATGATGCCATTATCGATGATATACATGATGCAGTACAAGATGATCCCCGCGAGGATGTTCAAGGAAGCGCAGAAGAGGATAACAATATGGTTGCAGATGATGATGAAGAAATTGAGCATAGCAATACATCTGACAATGGGATAGACTTATTTGTTTCATTGCCTATTGCTAACATAGACCTAGAGATAGATAGTCTAGCAAGGGCTGATCTCATTGAAGATGAGATTGATCATTCATTGTAGCATATAATTAGCTTTGAATGATTGGATGTATATTTGTAATACTCAGAAAGAAGTAAAGTTGGTAATGTATTCTAAAAAATACTAGTTGTTAAGTTGTTTGGTCATATTTAGGGACTTTATGAGAAATTAAAAATATGTACGTTTATTTTCGCATCTATAAGCGTGTTTAAAAACACGGGTATATAGACGTGTTTTTCGCGTCTATATACTAGCGCCAATAGACGCGCTGATAAATGCGCCTGCTATTTCAAGTGTACATTGCGCGTCTATAGGGTCTTTCTCTTGTAGTGGTGGGAAAGGTGGGTGCAGATCAATCTCATGGTCTCTCATTACTACATGGGAAGAGGAAGGTGGTTTGGGCATCCCCCAACTTGCGCAGAAGGCCCATGCGCTTCTTTTCAATTTGTTCAAGATAATGGAGATTCCTCAGCCCTGGTCCTTGTTGGTTAAGCATTGGCTAGCTTCCAATGTTGTGAAGAAATTGGGGCTCCCTAATCTCAATTGGACTGATCCATTGCCTGTTGGCCCTGGAGTTAAAATCCCAAAATCACAGATGGCTCATAGGCTGACACAAGTTTGGCAAAAGATACTTGAAGACTCCAAATGGTTGGAGGCCCAAGATAGGAGGGGAGACACGTCATTGAAGCAGCTAATATGGACTTTCAAAGAGGCTTATGACCCCCCATATAGGCCCATGAAGGAGAAGCCTAGGGTGGTCAAAAAGCTAGCTGGAAAAGGTCTCTGCAGGTGGGAAGACCTATGGGAAGTGTCTTCAATGGAGTTTATGAAGCTGGACAAAATCATGGAGCGCTTCCTCTTAACTCCTACCGAAGAAGCCCTTGTCAAGGAAGTCTTGAGGAAGGTGAAACCTACATGGCCAACCTCAAAGGTGGTTTGTGAGGTGAACTTGACCAGGTTGATGACCAGCCCAATAGGGAAACCACTCTGGAAATGTAGGAAGTCAAAGGATTATTCAAGGAAAGATCTACCTCACATACTTTGGGCTGCAAACTACTGGCGTAGATGGCACCCAAGGTCAAGAAATAGAACCTGGGTAAGGAGGTGCTGCAATGTCTGGAGGGCTACCCCCTCAAGGAAACTTAATTTTATGCTATGGCCTGTTGTCATGAACAAATTGCCTACTAGGGAAAGATTAAGAAAGTTGATGCCGGTTCCCCCTTAGTGTATATTCTGCAAGATAGAGAAGGAGTCTACAAGACATCTGTTCTGGGACTGCAGAGAAGTCTGGGGCTTCTGGAAGCAACTCCAGTCATGGGTGCAAAGCTCTAGCTTCTTTGACAGGATTGACAGTAAATTGGTACTTTTTGGTGAGCAAGGCAAGATGGATGAACAATCTCTGAAGCTATGGAATGTGATTAGAGCGGTTTCAATGCAGGAGATCTGGAGGCTAAGATACAATTCCCCACAGTTGCAAATAGGGAATGTAATTCCCTACTTAGATGTAGTGAATACATAGATAAACAAATAGGGAATATTGAAAATCTCCCTATATTCCTATGAGAGAAACGATTAAAAGCTCCTTGTAACATGCTTGTTCCGTTGTCCTACATTTCCCCTCTTCAACTTAGTCACTTCGTAACTAATTCTCTGTTTGTATATGTGCCAACTTCCAACTTTCCAAGGGTGGAAAACAATGTGATAATAATTCGCTTTCTTTTTTTACAACTAATTGTGTGTTTGTTATATTCTTTCCACCGTTCTATGCATTTCCTCTCTCACATGCCAATTCTAGCTATGTAATCTCCCCAAAAGGTTTCTTCTACTTTATAAAAACAAAAGTAGAAGGTGACCAGCATTTCTTCGACTTTATGATAAGAAAAGTAAGAACGTGACCAGTGTTTATCCGATGGGGAGTGTTGTTCTTCTGTAAGGAAAGTTACTGGCAGTTTTTACAGCGAGCAGCTGGAAGATATGCAAAATCTCCACGATGGTATAGGGAATTTATACCTTCAGCTCTGATCAGGATAGCTGATATAGGGAAGACAAAAAGGCGGCCGAAAGGAGGAATCTGCAAGGCTGGTAAGGAGCTTTTGCTGGCCGGATTTAAAAGTTTTCTTGTTGTGTGGGTAAGGCAGGGGCCGCTTCATACGTACTGATGCTCGAATCAGAGCAATACATATGTATAATGACCGGTTCCACTGATCTTACACAGGGCGCTGCTGCGGCTGCCATGCTTTTTGGCTGCAAGGTTCGCAGACTTAGGGCTTGCAGTATTGTGCAGCGCTCGTCGGGACTCGGCACTTGATAAACTTGATCTCTCAATATATGTATTCGTCTGCGTAATGGGCACTGGGAGCTTATGAATCGGGAAATGGGATTGTCGGTAAATATAGGCTGCACCGCTGCAGTAGTGCTATGATGCTATCGTCTGCTGCGGCATGTTCCGTATGTGATTTCTAGCGTATCGTGCATGAAGATTTTTACTATGCCGACCATGTATCGATGATAATGATGATGATTATGGTGGTGGTGGTGCCCGGATATAAGCAATTGCCACCTCTTCGAAGTATGCGCGTCAGATTCTGATGGTACGCACGCGATGAGAGAGATGGAGAGAGAGAGAGAGGGAGCTTGCCTGGCTTGGAAGTTGGCCGTTGGCCCTTAGGCCCTGTACCCGTGCAATAATGATGAGAGTGGATGAGTGGAGGATGCATGAGGATATGAGCTGATGATGACTATGATTCAGCTCGGATCATGTGACTCGGTCACGTGAGACTCGTCGGTACTCGGCACTTGATCAACTTGATCTCTCAATTATAATATAATAATATATGTATTCATCTGCGTAATGGGCACTGGGAGCTTATGAATCTGGAAATGGGATTGTCGGTAGATATCGGCTGCAGGGGCTTTTTTAAAGGGTTGTTAAGCCCTTCTATAAGTATTTGGGCCTTCAAGAGAAGACAAACAATTTTAAAGCCTTGTTATCCAAGACCAAGATTTTAAAATTGCCCTTCTTCACAAAAGGTAAGTTTTATCAAACCTTGCTTTAGAAGGGTAATTTTTTTTAAAAAAATAATTAATACTATTATTAAGAGTCAACTTTGGATTGTTGACTCTTGGCCTGCCCAAAACCCAAGGCCAAATTTTAGAGGCTCTCGACTGGCCGCCCGACACCTAAGGAAAAGGCCTAATTTTAAACTTAAAGGTAGTACTAAGTACACTCAAAAGTGGTGAGTACGAGAGTCTAGATTATGAATATCAAATGCAAGATCTAATGGCATTTATTTCAAGTATATAGATGGATTTCGACCCTTTGGAACAAGTATTTTGTTGATAGATTCAAATGTATTCAAGATTTGGGCCAAAGATACATGAAATGAATTGAAGAAGCATAATTTTAGCTTCAGCCCTGTTTTAAAACAAAAAATTTCAGCCCATAATCAAGCTCAAAATGAGTGCATAAACTCAAGAAGAAGCACTTCTGATCCTTCATGAACAATGTCCTGAAGAAAAGAGGTCATTTCCTTCCATTACAACTACATAAATCCCATGTTTGCTCATAAAAATGGACCATAACAGTGGGCTACCTTGTTTATGACTGGTTATTTCAGCCCATAATAACAACCCGTATGCCTTCATTATCCTCACCCTTTGCTTGCCCCAAAGTCACTCAAGTACTTGGGTACAAGTCGGGCTTCATTGGACCAAGAATAAGGTAGACAAAATGAGAGAAGTCGTACATAAGAGCAGGCTGAATACTTTTCTCTCAGATTTCTCTCTTTTATAGACTGTTTCAGCATGCCTTTTCGTCAGACCAAAGGGGCAGAGAAGTGGAGTTCTCACCATGTTTACATCTTCAGTAGTTAGGCCAGTTGATCTTCAGTTTGCATGCTCCAAATCATGCACCATAGCTCCAGCTCTCTCCAGTTTGCTTCAGACTATGCAGCCCGCATTTTGCACCGAAAAATGCGGGCTGCTCCTTGCTCAGCCTGTGGTCACTTTTTGACCTACCCAGGTCACTTGCTGGTCACTTAAGTCTATTACTCCAGGTCCCATATGGACCTAGTGGACTTTTGGCAACTTTTGGCATTCTTCTTGGGTTCTGACCATATTTTTGCACCTGAATCAATGTAATTTATCCTGCAGACTGTCAATTACTTCCAGTTGACCAAGTTGAAGGTTCCCATAGACTTATTTTTCATAAATATACATGGTATAACTGAAAATTATATGCTAAATACAAAAGAACTTGTGTAACTAAGGTGGTTATTGGATAACAATGTTTGAATTTTGTATGCAAATTCCTCATATAACTTCCAGTAAAGCTCTTTTGTGTTCATAAGAATCCCATGATTTATATTATGAACAGTAAACTCTTTGACATTCACCCCCTCCTAACCTGCACATCCTCTGGCATGTGCCATTTCATAAGATTACAGGTCAAGGAGGGTCTTCTTCTTCATCTTCATTCTCTAAGTATTTTTCTTCCTGCATGTGTTCAAGTAGAGGGCTCATATCTAAGTCATCAAGTTCATAAGTTGAAGATTCTCTTCGTTTGAAGAGTTTGATTCGTTTCCCAACTATTGGAATCTTAATCATGGTCCCATCCATTTCAGCCAAAGAGTAAGTAGCATTATTATGTACTACTTTTACAACATATGGTCCAAACCATCGCTTGGCTAACTTCCTATGAGCACTATATTGATTGTCCAGGCTGCTACATAGACAAGAACCCAATCATTCTCTTGAATAGCTCTTGGACGGAGTCAATGATGCTTGTCAAGCCTCTTCTTATTCTTTAATCTTATTGTTTTTAGCCTTTCAATGGCTGTTTTGACATCTTCTGGCCTTCTTTCAAGTTGCCTTATGCGTAAAGACAGCAATTCTTCTCTATTCATGCCTTCATCCCAAGGCAAGATACTCCATGTGACAAGGGATTCCTCAATAGGCACAACAGGTGGCTGTCTATATATGAGTTCAGCTGGCATATATCCTGTCACTGCACTATGGGTAGTTTTGTCAACCCATAATGCGAATGGTAGCATTTTAGGCCATTCCCTCAACTTTCCTTTGCATGATTTTGCTAAAGCTTTAAGAATTGGTTGATGACCTCTTTCACTCTTACCATTGCCTTCAGGATTGTAGGCTGAAGTAAGAGATAGCTTAATTCCCAATTGAGCAAAGAAATGGCGAGCCTCATCAGAATCCAATTCCCCTCTATCAACAGTTACTTTAGCAACACATCCATACCTGCAAAATACTTCTTCAAGTAGAAATCTACAAACAGCATGAGTCGACTTTGTGGTCAAGGCCTTTCCTTCCACTTGATTTGTGAGATCTTCTCTAGCAAGTACTAGATATCTCATGTTCCAAATTCCTGTAGGCATGGTTACTAAATCAATAACCCATCTATAGTGAATGGATAAAGGATAGGTAGGCTGAAGCCCATCTCTATGCTTTACCATAGAATACATTTGACAAGTATGACAAGACTCAACAAAATGCTCAATGTCTTTATACATGTTTGCCACCAAAATTTCTCTTTTATTTTGGCAAAAGTGCCCCATATGCCCCTATGACCAGCCAATAGGCTTTCATGAAATTCTTGCATGACCTGTCTTTGTGTCTTTTTATCTCCTAAGACACGAATAGGCGCCCTTCCTTTCTTTTTCGCATGCCTCCAGAGGTATCCATCTTTTATAAAAAAAACCATAGGCTTTTCTCTTAATTCTCTTGAACTCTTCATTAGTCCAATCTTCCTTCTTTGTCATAGTGCTAAAAAATTGGCCAATTTTTAGCCAATCATCTGCATAATATTCTTCTTTAAAGTGTGAACAAACCATAACAAAACATTGAATATGCTGTTTACTAGCTGTCCATTGTCCTTCTTTGGTTGAATCATTCTTCCTTGCTGATGTAAAGTTTGTTTTAACAGCTGAACTTGTTGTTCTTGCTGTAATTTTTATTGTACCTGCATTAACAGCATCATTTATAAACTCTGATTCTTCTTCATCCATCATTTTTTATTTATCCATATATCTGGCACGTGAAAGCATGTCAGAACTGGATTATCTCTACCTGCAATATGTTTCAAATCAGGATTTAAGGATTTAATATAGGCTATCCATCTTAGCATGGCTATGTCAGGAGTGGAACAGTTGGCGATCATGCCCAAGAGTGGAAGGCAATCTGTCTCAACTATAATATGTGCGCCCATGAAGTACTCCCTGTCACATTTTAATGCAGTTACTACTCCCCAAAGCTCTCTTTTAATTTGAGCATACCTTCTTTGTCGTTTATTAAGAACCTTCGCTCCAAAGCGGATTACATATCTGTTGCCTTCAAGGTCGTCTTAACCAACTACCCATCCTATTCTAATAGGACTTGTGTCCACTGTGAGTATAATGGGCTGTCTATTAGAGTAATTAGCCCTCTTTAAAGTGGGGGCTGAAGTTAGCATTTTCTTGAGTTTCCGAATAGCCTGAGTGTGTTCTTTTTCCCATATAAACCTTTAGCCCTTTCTTAGAAGCTGATAAAGACTTTCAGCAACATGGGCAAAATGTGGTATCCAAATAAGGTAGAAGACATATGCACCAAGAAATCTTCTCACTTCTGAAACATTTGTACATTCTTCCTGCATTTTGCTGATAGCATTTATTTTGGATGGAGAAGGCTTTCGGCCATATGGACCACACATATGACCGACCACAAGGACTTCTTCAACTCCAAAAACAGATTTAACTCCTGAAAGAGTAAGATGGACTTCTTCTAATTTAGACAGGATTTGAGCACAATCATTAATATGTTCAGAAACAAACTTTCGACATCCAAGCTCATTGAGTTCTTCATTTTTCTCATGAACTTCACATCCTTTGATTGGAACAGCATCAAGAAAAGGAAGAGTCAATTGAGGAATATAATCCCTCAATACTTTATGCATAGCATTCATCATGTGAGCTACTGAATTCGTAGCCCCTTAAGGTAGAGTACACATGCGGACTAGGCCAAGAGGCATCTTCATTGTGGTAATGTCACGGCTTTCCAAAGCAAGCTGAAATTGATCGTAACCTGAATATAAATCACCCATGGAATAGATTGCCCTACCTGCAAAAGCTTCAGCAAACTCATCCACAATTGGTCCTGATCTAACATTTCTAAGAGTCACTACAAGATATAGACCTTGACGTTTAAAGTAACGAAAATACAAACAACAAAATTTGCCCCCGTCGTCGCAAAAAGCGTTGTTATTGATGACGCCATAGAATCGTCGCTATATGCGTCGCATATAGCGACGCATATAACGACGGTTACAGAGAATTTGCGATGCTCATAGCGACGCCAATAGCGACACGAGCAGTAAATTTGCGACGCAAATAGCGACGGTAACAGAGAAAAAAAAAATTTGTGGCAGGGCAACAAGCTGCCCTGCCACATATAGCACTGTGTGCTGTATGAGAGCCATACAAAATAGTTTCTGCACTGCTGCATACAAAGCGTTTGCAAACAAAAAGAATGTATACTAAAATTATAAAACTGATACATGAAATAAATACATGATCACATAAAATGCGATTGGTACAATCATGAAACGATATCACTAATACATAGAAAATATCTACATAGATCAGGCGGCTAAAAACTAAAGGTGTGTGAGCTCTAAGGATCCAAGGGCGAGCTATAAATCCTCGTCCCCCGAAAGCTCGTCCCGCTGCAAAGGAGCATCAAACGGATTCTGCAGAAAAAAAAACAACATATCAATCCACCATACAATAATGCATTCAAATATCTCATGGTAACTACGGACAAGAAAGATGAGTGACTTACAGGGCCGCCGCGTCTATACAATCGGTCGATCAATGCCCTGAGATCGTGCCTCTCTGCATATCAAGTCTCAAGGCCTTGCGGATCGCGATTTGTAATGGAGTGCTGCAAAGAAAACAAAATGCTAACTGTTAGAAACATGATTGTCAGTATAAAGAATATCTCAAAAAAACAAATAAGCAAAACAAAAGAGAAACTTACAAAGTCCTCCAAATATGTCCTGTGGCCGCCACTCCCAAGATGATGCACCGATCCGGCCTCGATTCGTGCCCTCGCCACCTCCCGCTGCTGACTCCAACGTCCTGGCGAATCTGTAGCCTCCTCCCTCAGTCGGTGCCAGTCGTCTGCATCTAACCACTCAGGCTTTGGAGCCCCACTCGTGATTGCCTTGCGTGCGTCGGATCGTCTATGTGACATGTATGCACGCATGCAATCCATCATCCAGCCCGTAGAGAATCTATCTACTGCGGCTGGCACCGGGAACTCCTTGTGCAAGGATGCTAGTATGTAGTCCTTGCTCCCCTCCGGTATGTTCCTCCAATGATCCAGGACATTGTGCCGAAAAACTTGTTGGCACAACTCCCTCATGCGAGCCATCACCCTCCTTCCCTCATCATTCATGATGATGGCTCCTGACCTACTATCCACTAGGTATCCATAACCCCTAGGAGTCTGCCTAAGATGGGCCCTCTCCCATCTCCGTCCACGCTCCTGGGCATATCCAGGAGACCCCTGTACATCCGGTGTACCGACAGGGGTACCCTCTCCCGGAGTGCCACTCAAAGGGGTGCCACCAAAAGGAGTGCCACCAAAAGGCGTACCATCTGCCGACGGTTGCGCAAAAGCCGGAGTAACTGGAGTGGACGTCCCCACAGGTGTGACAAATCCTGGAGGTGACGCAGCTCCAACTGAACGACGAGACAGAGACACCACGTCCGTGTCTCCACAGCAGCACCCCCCTAATCCTCCTGCAGTCGCAGTCCCTCCCTCTGGCCCAAGTCGCGAGCGTTAAGATCGTCTGCTCGAAGCTGAAGCATCTGATCGCGCTGAAGCTGATCTAGCAGAGCGCCCTGACGAAGAACGAGACAGCTCCTGGTCTGCCATCTCTCTGAATCTCGTGAGCTGATCTGGAGACATGCGTGCCATCATGTCCTGAAACTCCTCATCGCTCATCCCTCGACTCATCCTGAAAATGTCGATACCTGCACAGATAAAAAATGATGTTAGAATAATCAATTTAAACTATACAAAGCACATTAATATAAATCATTTTTGAAAAATCCCTCTTAAAATGCATATCTTATCTACCTTTATGGAAGATCTAAACAACGAATTGAGTAATACAATTCTCCAAGAATGAAGTATTCTATGGTCCCATGTTAATCTCCTGACACAATTCTGCATACACTGGAAGGTCGATAGACATGTCACCACAAAAGAACGAGTCTGCCTCGTTCTCAAAAAATTCTACGACTTCTGTATTTCCATCATTGTTAGCCTCCACCCCTTGTAATATCGACCCCTCTATTTGCATATTTTCTTCATCTATGCCTGAAACATCACTTTGATCATATACTCTCGCACCTCGAGGAGTTGAAGGTATAACATACCACCATCGAGGTTGTCGGGGGTTTTGATAGAAGATTACATGTTCATAAACACTTACAAAGCGAGTTCAAACCATTGTGACATAAATCATGTCGTATTACAATTAGCAAGCAAATGACTATTTGCACCTGTTCACAATGGGACAGCAACACAAAGGTGTCGCGCAAATCCGTCCATTTTTTTTCGGAATCTATTTCGAGAAATCCAGATGGACCTCGTCGAACTGTTGCTCCAGCTCCTCCAAGTACCACTTTAAACCACTGCATATCGAATAGTATCATGGAGAAGCTACGGTAATCCACCGTAATAATACTTTGCAAGTTCCCAAAATACTCCATCTCATATATCGGTTGGTGACGCGTACTGCGTCGGAATTCAGCTCGTGCTTTCTCTCGATCTTGCCTTGCAATCTGGTACTTGGCGAGCCACAACTCCATGGAGGCATGGTGCAACATACAAAAGCGATTCACCTTCTCTTCCATTGAGGCATCCATTCTTTTTTCTACTCCATTTCCAACCACCACATCTCCAGTCAGCCTATCATCGTCCTTCAACGTCCATAGCATTTCATTGTCTGGTTCCACCGTTGGTAGCCATTGTGAGATATGCACTAACGCCTCTGACACCAACCAACCTTCCGCCATGCTACCTTCTGGACGAGCTCGTTGTCGCACAAAGCCTTTCAGGGTTTTCATGAAGCGCTCCAGGAAGAACGTCCATCGCGTATGGACAGGTCCAGCAATCTCCACTTCGTCCACAAGATGCACAAGAAGGTGAACTTGTATCGTGAGCATGCTAGTGGGCAGGTATTTCTCAAAGAGACAGACCGTCTCAATTGCTCCCCGCCTTGCGAATTCAATAGAGGACGTCTTAAGCTCTTTCTATGAGATCCATTGCACCAAAGTCGACAACTTGTAAATGGCCCCGCGAATTTCTGGAGTAAGGCATCCCGCGATCGCGATCGGTAGGACAAACTGCCACAAATGAGAAAGCATTAAGAATAATGGTCACTTTTCAAATTTCAAAATGTCCACGCTAATTAAAATCCATTCTGTTCACAAACCTGACATATCTTATGCCAATCATGGGATTTTAGCCCAGACATTTGGTCATCTTTAGAAAATGCGAACCTGAGAGAACACATCATACCCGTCGGAGTGTGGATAGACTTGATTACTTGCTTCACAATGTGCTATTCTTTGGTAGACAAAACCCAGGGAGCGCGAGGAAGCTGCACTCCCCCTTCAGCACTCGACTGCGGCCAAAGCGCCTCCATCTTACCTACCTCCTTTAAATCCATTCGTGACCCTATAGTGTCTCTCTTTCCTGTGATGTGGTCACATAGCAAGCTGCCCACATTTTTGAAAATATGCATGGGATCCAACAAGTGGTTGACCTGTAAGTGGGTCCAATATGGCGACTCGTAGAAAACTGAGAACCGTCACATTCCATTTGGATGTGATTCCGGGTTTACCATTTTCAGCTCGTACTAGCTTGCAGCGTTCATACGTGCTGGAGGTCGTCCAAGAAAACCTTCCCTGAGTTCATGATCCTCCGGCAAGAAAGCGGCGTGTCCTTGATATACCATCTTCTTCATGGTTCGTGACCTTCGGGAGTCTAACTGTGGCCCACACAATGGACATGCATGATAACCTGAGGTAACCAGACCTGTAACGCGATCCACGACCTAGTGAATACTTGATTGAAAGAAATAAAATATAGATATTACCAGCGAAAACAAAGGTCTGCTCACCTGAGCACTCTCCCAATCCCGAAAAGTCATGCATCGTCCACATGAGAATGGCTCGAATGTTGGCTGACTGCCGACCATCGCGCCTGCTCATATCTTGCACCGTGACCCCCTCCTCCCACAAAATCTTAAGCTCATCGACTAATGGACGAAGATACACGTCCATATTTTTTACTTTGTAGCGGCCCGGGACGAGCAAGCTAAGGATGAGATGTCCTTTCTTCGTAGAAAGCCATGGAGGGATGTTGTAGTTGACAAGCACTATAAGCCACACACTGTAAGAAGTCGAGCGCAGACCGAATGGGTTCACACCATCCATGGCGAGACCGAGCCGAAGATTCCTTGGCTCTCGCGCAAAGCCTGGGAAGGTAGAGTCAATGTGGCTCCATGCGCACGAATCTGCTGATATTCATTGAACTCCATCCGTGGACCTATTTTGCACATGCCACATTGTCAAGCTTGCCATGGCAGACATGCAAAACATGTGGTTTATGCGGGGGATGAGCGGAAACTGTTTGAGAACTTTTTTGAGGGATGGTTTGCCCTTGCAAGTCATGTCGATACCTGTGAGCACCACACTTTGGACATGTCTCCATAGTCTCGTATTCATCTCGAAACAATATGCAGTCGTTGATACATGCATGGATGTTATTGCAGTCCATGCCAAGCTTCCGTAAAACATGTCGTGCATCATTGCGAGACTCAGGCATGGTATTTGCAGATAGCAATATATGATATTTCAATAACCTGAAAAAAATCATAAAACACATTGAAAAAACACAAATGTTTGCAATAATACTGTTAAAAAAAAATCAATGAAGCCTGTGTGCAAGGTACCTGAATAACTCAGTCACACTCGTATCGCTCCAACCGTATTTTTCTTGCACACTTAAGAGTGCAAGCAATGTCTTCAACCGAGATACTCGGCACCCATCATATAATGGTATGGATGCTTCCTCTCTAAGCGGGTCAGATGTCTCAACATCCATGGGAATCAATGCATCGATCATTGCCTCCATCTCAGGCTCCAAGATTATAGGCAGGTCAGGAAGGTTGTCTGTCTCCTCTGGCATTGACTGTATAGATGGGCCTTGCGAGTGGTCGATTGGCTCCTGCAATCCATCCATCGCACGTCCACGAACTCTTCTAATTGGCCGCAAAGGGTGCACTCCCCCTTGGGTCGAGACATTACCCCCTCGATAGAAAATTTGCCAACAAGACCCAATCTTATTGTGTATGGTTTTCAATTAGCTTGAGAGTACAATGCATGATTAATATTAACTTCAAATTACCGTTTGCTGAAAATCCGCAATCGCCTGATCAAAGATCTCAGATTGAAACTCGTCAAATCATCGTACGTGTTCTATAGACAATCGGCGTTTTCGTCTAATTGCCAACTTGCATTGAGAGCAAGGACATGGGACACGTTGATTAAGATATATCTCGCGGCCTTGAACAATAAGATCTTCTTCGTTTTCCATCTTATCTACATTACAGCAAACGAGGCTTAAATGGATAGCTTTATGGAGATGTACATCAAGTTGCAAGTTGACCATAAATCTTGCATTGTATATAGTAGTTGAGAGATTTTCCGATGTTATATCTCGGCCTTGTATCATGCTCAAGGATTTGTTTGTCTCGGTAGATAATTATTTGTTATATCTCGGCTTTGAGTATAAGTAATCCATTTTAAAATTAATGTGCGCCATCTATGAAATTTAATAACTATAGTAATAAAATTTATTTCAATCAATTCTACTCATAGTCATAAGACCTGAGAGAAATTATCCTATACTCAATTTAAGGGTTTTTTCTTCTATAACAATACTTTTGGGTTCATTTTGATGAAGTACCTTAATGACCATTAGCTAGGGTATCATTTTCTTTTAGTCCTTCCGTTGACTAGTTGGCATGATTTTTAATTTGGCATGCCTATAAGTTAATACAAAAACAATGAATTATGCATATCACAATTAGATCCCCTACTTGGACTTCATGAAGGAATTGACCATTTTTAAGCCATCTTAAAGAGTTACCAATGTACGTGGCCCATGGCAAAGCACATTGCATACCATTATCAATAAGTCTATTATCTTAAATTTCATTCCCCTCCCTCTCCCTCTCTTTCTCTCCCTCTCTCTCCCTCTCCCTCTCTTTCTCTCTTTCTCTCACCCTCTCCCTCTCCCTCTCGTTCTCTTTCTCTCCCTCTCTCATTTCCTTCCCCTCCCTCTCCCTCTCCCTCTCTTTCTCTTTTTCTCCCTCTCCCTCTCTATCTCTCTTTCTCTCTCATTTCCTAAACAAGCAAAAAATAAAGTGATTTAAACATCCTCCAAGCAAAAGGGAGAGGGAGAGATACAATGCACTCTCCCTCTCTTTCTCTTTCTATCCCTCTCTCATTTTGTTCCCCTCCCTCTCCCTCTCGCTCTCTTTCTCTCTCATTTCCTCTCCTAAACAAGCAAAAAATAAAGTGATTTAAACATTAAACAAGCAAAAGGGAGAAGGAGAGAGAGAATGCACTCTCCCTCCTTCTCCCTCTCTTTCTCTTTCTCTCCCTCTCTCATTTCCTCCCCCTCCCTCTCCCTCTCCCTCTATTTCTCTTTCTCTTTCTCTTTCTCTTTCTCTCCCTCTTTCTCTCCCTCTCCCTCTCCCTCTCTTTCTCTCTTACTCTCTCATTTCCTTCCCCTCCCTCTCCCTCTCTCCTAAACAAGCAAAAAAGAAAGTGATTCAAACAACAAACAACCAAACCCATCGTGAGAGAGAGAATGCACACTCTCTCTCTCACCCTCTCCCTCTCCCTCTCGTTCTCTTTCTCTCCCTCTCTCATTTCCTTCCCCTCCCTCTCCCCCTCCCTCTCTTTCTCTTTTTCTCCCTCTCCCTCTCTATCTCTCTTTCTCTCTCATTTCCTAAACAAGCAAAAAATAAAGTGATTTAAACATCCTCCAAGCAAAAGGGAGAGGGAGAGATACAATGCACTCTCCCTCTCTTTCTCTTTCTATCCCTCTCTCATTTCCTTCCCCTCCTCTCCCTCTCGCTCTCTTTCTCTCTCATTTCCTCTCCTAAACAAGCAAAAAATAAAGTGATTTAAACATTAAACAAGCAAAAGGGAGAGGGAGAGAGAGAATGCACTCTCCCTCCTTCTCCCTCTCTTTCTCTTTCTCTCCCTCTCTCATTTCCTCCCCCTCCCCCTCCCTCTCTTTCTCTTTCTCTTTCTCTTTCTCTTTCTCTTTCTTTTTCTCTCCCTCTCCCTCTCTTTCTCTCTTACTCTCTCGTTTCCTCTCCTAAACAAGCAAAAAAAAAAGTGATTTAAACATTAAACAAGCAAAAGGGAGAGAGAGAGAGAGAATGCACTCTCCCTCTCTTTCTCTTTCTCTCCCTCTCCCTCTCCCTCTCTTTTTCTCCCTCTCTCTCCCTCTCCCTCTCCTTCTCTTTCATTTCCTCTCCTAAACAAGCAAAAGAGAACGATTGAAACCTTCAACAAGCAAAAGAAAGAGAGAGGGAGACTCACCAATGAGATATGGCGAGCGTGGGGCAGCTTCTCTTTGCAATGAGGGCTCCTCCTCTCGTTCGCAAACAACGGCGGCGGCGGCGGCGGCAAGTCTTCTTCCTCTTCTTCTCTCACAAAGCCTTTGCTCTCTCCCTCGCTCTCGCTCTCAAAAGTCGAAGCAAAAGAAATGAAAACGGCGCTCGGGTTTCGGCCGCGTTTTTTTTCCTACGGCGTCGCTATTGGCGTCGCTATTTTCAAATAGCGACGCCAATAGCGACGCAAATAGTGACGCCAATAGCGATACCGATATCCGTCGTCGCTAATCGGCGTCGCTAATTGCCCAATTCCTTGTAGTGAGTAACTTTATTGACGGGTTGTAAATCTTGAATGAATCGTAAAGATCCATTCTTCTTAGGTATGGTAAACCATCGATTGGAATATGGAGCTAAAGATGGCTCCAATATTCACATTTTTATCTTTCCATTTAGAAGTTCCAATAACTTAGGCAAATGAGCTCTTGGAACCGGAATTGGTTTAAGATTCCAAGGAACATGTGGGACCGTAAAAATTACCATTGGTGCCACAATGCTTGGATCCACATAGCCAATTTCATGTGGCTGAAATGAAAAGGCTTTACCATGGTTCTTTAACATCTGCATGAAGATTTGCTTTTTAGCCGGCAAGAGAAAAGAGTCTTCACCAATTTTCAGCTTTTGTAGACTTTTTGCTGTAAATTGGTGACCAATATCTTTAGGATCACGAAGGCTTGGTTGTTTGGATACCCTTTCTGCCAGTCCTTCACTTTCAGGCGGTAGAGGAGTAGCTACCGCCTTGACCTTCTTATCAATTGTTTTATACTTTGTTTCTACTCTTGCTTCATTCTTGTTTTGCTATCCAAAAGCTTCATAATCTGTAAATTCTTGAATTATGTCATACATATCCAATGTACATACCTGTATGGACTGATTTTCAGCTTGATTTTCTGCATGAACGGCAATATAAATTTCAGCCATTGTATCATTATAATTCAGCTCATAAAATAGTCCTGAAATTTCTTCATCTTTAGGTAAAACATCAATTTGCTTCAGCTCTTGCTCCATATGACTCAAATACTTTCTTTCAGCCCTGTTCATGGCTGAAAACTGTTTATAACAGCCCACACCATTGGCTGAAAAAACCTGCAAATCAACTTTTGGCCTTGCCTCCTTCATATGTGGAGGCAATTTTTTGTGACATGATGCATTGCCATAGCCTCCACTTATAGCAGCGCTACTCGAAAACCCTTAAATTCTCGGGCATTAGGAGGAACAGGATGATCTCTCAATCGATCCCTATTCCGGTGGTGATTAACATAGACAGTTAGGAATTGAACAGCTTTATCATTATCCTTGCTTCTTATCCGAGCATATGATGAACCATCATTGGTGCGCAAATCGGATGATGCGTAGTGAATGCCAGAAGGTCCCCAAGAACAAAAGAACTCTACTTTTTGCACAAAACTCAAGGTAAAAAGCATGCACGACATGAACAAGAGACCAATTGGGTGCAATCTTCCCCCATGCCTTGTGTGAGCGCTCCACAAAGCATGTATTTTATGTATTAATCATCTTCAAGCTCAAATAATAGCCCAATTTACAAAATAGCAAGCTTTTAGCTTTTGAGTTTGCTTTGGCACAAAATAGAAATAAAGCTAATGGGCGGTGCCCAAAGAGTCAGGCATACCCAATACAATGTCCAAGTACAAATAATATAATCGTGTGCCCATGCGCATACAAAATAATAAATAAATATCCAAAGCCTCAATAAATAGGCGCGACAAAATATAGGCGCCATGCCTAAGGTATGCGCCCATCAAAATATAAATGATAAATCGAATACTCGCTATCCTCCAATGCTTTCCTCCGCCACTGCTGCTATCTTTACACATCAACTGAAGCATTCACAATCGTTAGTAAAATAATACAATTAAACCGACAAAAGTGAATATCTAGTAGTCTTTAGCTACATAAATAAATCAACTGGTTAGAAATCAATCCTAACCTTAATTTATTACGAGTGCGCACTCTAAACTCATAAACGTTTATTAATTTAATATGCATTTTGTGGAATCACCCGCTATGGAATCACCCATGTACACACTAAATTAATGAAACGCCCGCAAATGATAGGCGTCCCCATCAACTTCTCGCACAAAGAATCCACAGTGTACGAGCCCCGGTCATCAAAGTTTACGGAATCCACCGTAAAACCTCACGGAATCCACCGTGGCACAGAATCCACCGTGAAATATACCTCCTGGCATCATACCCCCGGGGTGGGATAGCAATTGACCTCAATTGCTATTAGCTCAATGTGGAGCTAGCAGAGTGGGAAAAGCATTTAAGTCTCTAGCGTGCATCCATTGGGCTTCTTCTACAGGATGGTTCTTAAATTTGACTAGATATCTAGAATATCTTCGGCTAGTTCTAGTGGTCATAAAGTCAGTATCTATGATAACTTCAGGTTCTAGTATTTCAGTCTCTTCCTCTAACAAAGGTGGGTTTTCATAAACAGGGTGTATAGGTAATTGACCTCTAAAGGGTCATAATAAACTAATGTGAAATGTGTTGTGAATTTTCCAGTGAGGTGGTAATTCTAACTTGAATGCATTGTCATTAATTTTATGAATGATCTTAAATGGTCCATAGAATCTAGGGGCTAATTTGACAACTGGGTGTCTATTTACACTTTGTAATCTACGTTTTTCTATTCTCAACCAAACATAGTCATCAACTTTGAAATTCATTGCTTGTCTTTTCTTATTGGCTTGCTTGGTATATGATTGCTGGGCTTTGGCAATCATGTCTTTAACTTCATCAAAAATAGTAGCGTGCATACTAGCAATATCATCAGCACTCTGAATTCTATTTGATAAAGATGCAACAGGTGTAGACAATCTATAACCATAAATCACTTCAAACGGTGCTTTCTTTGTAGACGTGTGTGGTGTATTGTTATATGCAAATTGTAATAAATGCAAATGTGTGTCCCATGTCTGTGATTTAGAAATAGTGTAAGCACGTAAAAGATCTAGAATAGTACTGTTTAGTGGCTTCTGTTTGTCCATTAGTTTCAAGATGAAATGCAGATGAGAAATCAATCTTTGTGCCTAGGTTAGCAAATAAAGTAATCCAAAAGTTGTTACAAAATCTAGAATCACGATCAGAAATAATAACTTTTGGTAATCCATGGTTAGTGAAAACAGTTTTAAAAAATAATTGTGCTGCTTGAGATGCTGTTAAAGTTTTCTTACATGGAATGAAATATGCTTGTTTACTAAACCTATCTACTACAGTCCAAATCATATTATGGTTAGCTTTAGTATTAGGTATACCAGTAATAAAATCCATAGAAATTTGTTCCCATGGTCTTGATGGAATAGATAAAGGCATAAGTAATCCATATTGTTTACTATGATGTCTCTTAACTCTTTGACAAATCAAACATTCAGAAACAAAGTTAGATACATCAGTGTCCATATGCGGTCAATAAAAATCTTCAGTTAATGTACGTAAAGTAGATATGATACCTCTATGACCTTGGTATGGAGGACAATGAATCTCATTCAAAACAAAAGATCTGAATGGAACTGTAACACATAATCTCTTTTCATAAAACATGAATCCATCATTATAAGACAGTGAATCAATAGGAATCCAGTTATTTTGAACTAATTTATTCCAATCAGCATGAAAAGTAATGTCCTGATGATAAGTATCTTTCATAGGAATTAAAGAATCAAATGATATAACAGAAATATTATGAATGACAGGTCGTCTACTTAATGCATCGGCCACTACATTTTCTTTACCGGGTTGATATTGGATAATCGGATGAAAACTCTGAATAAAGGTTGCCCATTTGATATGTCGGTCAGATATTTGAGGTTGGCTAAGTAAATGTCTAATACTTTGTTGATCAGTCTTAATCATAAACTCAGAACCCATTAAGTAGTGTTTCCACTGTCTTAAAGCTTGTACTACAGCTAATAATTCTTTATCATATGTGAAATATTTAAGTTCGGAGGGTTTCAGTTTACAACTAGAATAGGCTATGGAATGATTGTCCTGCATAAGTACGGCTCCTATTCTAGATCCGCTAGCATCAGTCACTACTAAAAAGAATGGTCTATTAAAATCAAGCAGTTGTAATACAGGAGCATGGGTTAATGCATGTTTCAATAAGTCAAAGGGTTTTTGTTGATTATCGGACCAATGATAAACAATATCTTTCTTCAAAAGTTTAGTCAATGGTAAAGCAAGTAATGAAAAATTACGCACAAATTTCCTATAGAAACTAGCAAGCCCTAGGAATGATCGTAACTGATGCACATTTTTAGGTATAGGCCAATTCAATATTGCTTCTATTTTCTTAGGGTCAACCTTAATACCATCAGATGATACAATATGACCTAAATACTCAATTTCTGTTTTAAAGAACTCACTCTTTTTCGGATTAGCATACAGTTGATTATCTTTTAATAACTTGAAAACCAAGGACAAATGTTCATAATGTTCTTTCTCATTTTGACTAAACACCAAAATATCATCAAAGAATACAATAACACAATGCTAATATTTCAAAAATATACGGTTCATCATTCTACTAAATGTCGCAGGTGCATTAGTCAATCCGAAAGGCATCACTAAAAATTCATAATGACCAAATTGTGTCCTAAATGCAGTCTTGAATATGTTAGACTTATCTAGTCTTACCTGATGATAACCAGATTTAAGGTCTATTTTACTAAATATAGCAGAACCTTGCAGTTTATCCATAAGGTCATCGACTCTAGGAATTGGATATCTATTCTTTACTGTGATCTTATTTAAAGCTCGATAGTCAATGCACATACGATAGGTATTATTTTTCTTCTTTACTAACAAAACAGGTGCAGCAAATGGAGAACTACTAGGTCTAATCAATCCTCTATTTAGTAATTCCTCAACTTGATTTTGAATTTCTTTTTGCTCTATCTGGTTATGCCGATATGGTGCTTTACAAGGTGGTTGTGTTCCAGGAATCAAATCTATTTTATGGTCTTCTGGACGTGAAGGAGGTAAACCAGGTGGTAGATCTTTTGCAAAATAGTCTTTAAAGTGTACAAGAAATTCTTTATGCCTAGGGTGCATATGATTTTCTTTAACTTGCAGTTCATTCACCCAAATGAGATAAGATTTACTACTTTTGCGTAATGCACGTTTAGCTTGAGTATGCGAAAGCAGTGGAAAAGCATTAGATGCATGCATACCATACAATGTAATATGTTTTCCTTGAAATTGAATATTAATCGAATGTGTGGAATAATCTATATCAGGGTTATGTTGATGACACCAAGGCATACCTAATATAATATCACTGGACTGTAATGGTACAACTAGAAAATTCCTTCTTTCAGTGTATTCACCAATTTGAATTTCTAAATCATGCACTTCCTGTGTTCCATTATACCTTGTGCCTAAGAATGCTGCTTTAATGCGATAATGCATAGGAACAGTTTGTAATTTCAATTCTTTCACTAACTTTGCAGAAATAAAATCATGAGTACTACCATCATCATGTAAAATAATCTTTTCCTTTCCATGCACTAAACATTTCATTGTCAATAAAGAATGTGCAGTTGGCATACCTGGTAAAGTATCTGAAGGAGTGGTAATGTCGTCTTCATCTTCCGTGAAATCAGGCATTTCTTCATGTTCGTCATCTTCCATTGCTCCAAGGTAGTTGATATGGACAGATGGCTTCTTTGAATGGCAATTGGCTGCTAGATGTCCAGGTTGGTGGCATTTATAACACACTATAGGTTTGGCTTTGGTTACATTATTTGCAATGGCGGAAAGTCTAGGAATATTAGGATTTGGCTGTGGAATAGGATTGGGGTTTTGGTTAGTATTGGATGGTAAAGCAGGTGGTTTTGCCCAAGTTTTACGGAAAGATGATGAAGGAAAACGACCTTGATTAAATCTTCTAAAATTTGAGTTGAATTGCTTAGATCCATAGTTACCATTGGCTTGGAATTGCTGTGGACGCTTGTCTCTTTCTAGAAGCTTGTCTTCAATGTCATGAGCTAATGAAATTGCGTCTTCAAGAGTTGCAGGCTTGAATATATTAACTTCAGCGTAGTAACGCCCACGTAGTCCAGACATATACTTGCGCTTGTGTGTCGCTTCAGGTACGTCTTCAAGCATGCGTAACTGGAGTAATGCATTCCAAAAGCGTTCGGTGTACTGAGGAATAGGCTCACGATCTCGTTGCTGAAGAAGATCCCATTGCTTTATGGCTTTTTCATGGAATTGTGGAGGAAGGAAATTCTGCATAAACTTCTTCTTGAAATTCTCCTAGGTAGTGGGACAATCTATACTTTTACGAACCATGGTCCACTAAAGAGATGCTCTATTCACTAAATGATTAGTGACACACTTGATTTTATCTTTTTCTGCATATGTTTCCTCATGAAAGTAGTCATTAAACTGACTGATGAATGCAAGAACAGTTTTTCCCTCTCGAGTGCCATTGAAAGTATAGAATTTGAAATTTCTTTTACTTATCTTTGTTTCCTTGCGGATGGATTGAGCTTCGAGAGTCGCATCGATGGTACGTCGAATAAGATCTTCAGATTGAGGTTTCTCTTTGTCGGTAGTCGATCTTTGTAAATTAGCCAATTGAACTTGCAATGCTTGCCTAGCTCGTCGTTCTTCATCCAACTGCATCATAATTAAATCTAACTTTTGCTCCATCGTAGGTTCAGGAAGATTGCCTTTAGCCATTAAATCGTCCATATGTGGTTCCGTCATCCTGCAAAACTTCAAAAGGCCTCACACTCTCAAAATCCAATTAGCGGGATGAGCGTAGCTCAAGATCGGGTGTACAAGGCTTATATATTTTTATGTGTGGCTTTCACAATCTTCGTCTTTGGCTATTGCGGGATTTGTAATCTTTGAAAAATCTACGTTTTATCCTTCTGCATGTGCTGAAATGGGTTCAGCAGACCTGGGTATACGAAGAGTACCTTCCAATGAACAACTTTGCAGTTCGGAGTTTTTGCGCAGGAATAGCCCTTCTATGAGTTTTGAACAGAAGTTAGTTTTGACTTCAGGTGACTTGTCTGACTTGCAGAGTTGCAGACTTATGTGACTTGCAAAGTACCAGAACTTGCAGAACTTGGTTGATTTAGCAGACTTGCAAAATAAGTAACTTTGTAGACTTGCAGAACTGATGAGACTTGTGTGATTGGAAGCTTAAGTGATTAAGCTTTAAGCTTAACCTGATCAAAACGGTGAATTTTAGGGGGGGCCTGTTTTTTTCAGCCTGGTGAAAATCTCGCGGACACACTCTGATACACCAAATAAAAATCGTGACGATTTTAAAGCTTCTTTAAGCTTTGAATTAAAGCTTTAAGCTTTTAAGCTATGGAGTCTTATCTCTGTTTGAAGACGACTTGATATAGGAGATATCCACGTGGTCCTGTGCCTCCTCAGGCCGGTCCTTCGCGATCTGAAGATGGAAACAGAGGTTCTTGATCGCTAGGAATCCACCCGTATTGACCGTTCGCGATGAGATTGACCATAGAGCTCAATCCTTCCAAGAGCTCCGCCTTCGCACAAGATGGGTAGCGATTGGAAGCTCTCGATCTCAGCTTCGCTCTGATACCACTAGTGCGCAGATCGGATGTTGTACGCTTGCGTAGTAAATGCCGAAAGGTCCCCAAGAACAAAATAATTCTACTTTTTGCACAAAACTCAAGGTAAAAAGCATGCACGACATGAACAAGAGACCAATTGGGTGCAATCTCCCCCCATGCCTTATGTGAGCGCTCCACAAAGCATGTATTTTATGTATTAATCATCTTCAAGCTCAAATAATAGCCCAAATTACAAAATAGCAAGCTTTTAGCTTTTGAGCTTGCTTTAGCACAAAATAGAAATAAAGCTAATGGGCGGTGCCCAAAGAGTCAAGCATACCCAATACAATGTCCAAGTACAAATAACATAATCGTGCGCCCATGCGCATACAAAATAATAAATAAATATCCAACGCCTCAATAAATAGGCGCGACAAAATATAGGCGCCATGCCTAAGGTATGCACCCATCAAAATATAAATGATAAATCGAATACTCGCTATCCTCCAATGCTTTCCTCCGCCACTGCTACTATCTCTACACATCAACTGAAGCATTCACAATCGTTAGTAAAATAATACAATTAAACTGACAAAAGTGAATAGCTAGCAGTCTTCAGCTATTTAAATAAGTCAACTGGTTAAAAATCAATCCTAATCTTAATTTATTACGAGTGCCCACTCTAAACTCATAAACGTTTATTAATTTAATATGCATTTTACAGAATCACCCGCTATGGAATCACCCATGTACACACTAAATTAATGAAACGCCCGAAAAGGATAGGCGTCTCCATCAACTTCTCGCACAAAGAATCCACTTTGTGTATGAGCCCCGGTCATCAAAGTTTACGGAATCCACCGTAAAACCTCATGGAATCCACCGTGGCACGGAATCCACCGTGAAATATGCCTCCTGGCATCAATCATCAAGACCCTTTGTCTCTAAATGAGACTCGGAAATAAATGGTTGTCCAAGAATGATAGGATAACTGCAGGAATCTTGAACAAAGAAATGAAATTCATCTTTTACATTACCAATAGTAACTTGTACATAAGGACATGCTGCATAAAGATCGCCAGAAGAGTTATTGGCTGCCTTCATGCGCCATCCTGGGTCCACATCAATGGGCCATCCACCATTCTCATAAAGACTTCTTGACATAACATTAATTTCTGAACCATGGTCTATAAGGGCAATGCATGGAGTTTCTTTTTCACCGATTTTAACAACAGTTTCAGTAGTTGTCCTTGCCCAATGGGTACGGGAATAGCGACTACTAGGAATAAAGTGAGCTTCACTTTCTTCTTGAATGTTGTGAAGAAGAGTCTCTTTCTTACACATGGGCTGCACTTTAGATTAAGAAGTCCCCACCATTATGGCTTCTTCAGCTTCTGCTTCATAAATGTCTTCATCTTTAGCTTCTATGGCTGCAATCAATTCTTTGATTGCCTCCAATCGAATCCCTTGAGTTTTCAGCTTCTCTTCATCCTGTAAATACACATGAAGTACTTGCAAAAAAGCATGTACAAATTCTTTAGTTTCCTCACCAACATATTGTCTTTTTCATTTAATTACATCAATTATTACATCATGAAATCCTCGTTTTGCAATACCGAGAATTTCACCTAATGTAAATTCAATTCTACTTCCAAGAATCCTTTCTTCTAGGATCCATTTAAGATCCGTTGCGGTCTCTATATCAGACTGCAACTTGTAACTGGGATGTTTGCTTTTTCTTTTTCCTTCTGTTTTCTTTGCTTGAAGGGCATCTCCCATGTCAAATTCTGGTGGCGGTGGATTTTCAGCAACCTTCTGTTGGTCTAGTTTACTTCTTGTTATGCGTTTAGTCGGTCCTGAAGAAGAAGGACCGGCAACATCTTCTTCTCTTTTCTTCTATCATGGCTTCTTGATTATTAATTTCAGCTAATCGAGCAAAGGCTCAAAATGAATCCACAAGCTCAGACCATCCGATTCTCCCTCGAATACATTGACTGGCAGTGGTTAAATCATCCTTAGTTGCCTTGCCTTGCTCCATGCGTTCCAAGGCCTACGTCCACACTTTAGATTTTACATTAGTTTTACATGTTTTAACAATTTCATTAGTTGGCTCAATTTGCAGTCCATAAGTTGTAGCATCAATAGCTGCATAGGCTGTTCTTGTTGCCAAATCCTCCAATCTTTTCTTCATGCCACCGTTGCCAAAGTTTGGCTCAAGAGGAAGCCCGGTTTCTATTGCATGAATTTTACCATCCTTCCAAAAGACTAATTTTTGTGCTTCAGCTTCACAGAATGCACCGCACTCCCTCTTGTCATGTTGAAGGCTATCACACCCAATGCAGCGTCTTTTGAAGCCTTCTCGTGCAGGCCTTTGGGTAGTTGACTGACCCCTTTCTTCTACTTTTACATCAAGCCTTTCTACTTTAGAATTAATTTCCGTTAGATTAAGATGGAGATCTTGCATGCTTTTAATTAGCTCGTCCATGACATCCTTCTTTGGTGAAGGAACATCAGAATTTCTTGGTTGCTCGGCCATAGAGACAGAAGGTCGAGAAACTGGGACAGGCTCCTTCATAGATTGAGTTGTTGCAGGGGTTGATCCCCATCTTAGGCGCAATCGCTCTCTTCGAGCAATCATATTAACTACTTCAGTGACATCACTCCAAGCAGTCTTCAATCCCGACTCAGAGTCAGGGTCTTCAAGTCGGTCAGTTAATTTCTCCTGAAGAGAAGAATCTGCAGCCTTTAAAAATAATTCAATCTTTTGACTTTCCATACCTTGTTGGTCATCAGGATCTAGTTGGGAAAATTTACTTTCAAATTCTCGATGAAGAGCAGTAGCGGTTAGACCCTTATTAGGCCTTTCGACCCATTCGGTGAAGACTTTCTTTGTCATAAGGCCAGAATCTTCAAGGAAAAATTCTTCTCGAAGAGCCTTCTTGAACACAGTCCATCCTGCATCTTTTTGAAAAAGACCATGAATTCGGTCCTGGAGACCATGCACAACCAGGCAGGCAAAGTAACGGCTCCATGCATGTTGAGGAACTCGAAAGAAGACCATCTTGTCAGTGTAGAGGCGGATAAAAGAGGACACATTTTGCCCATTAAATTTCTTCAGCTCTTATCCAACTGCTTCTAAGGCTTTAATGGCAGTAGCATCAATCCGCTCTTCTTCTTGTTTCCGTTGTTGCAATTGCAACTGCTGCTGAAATTGCAGTTGTTGTTGTTGGCTTTCTTGCATTAGACGAACCAACTGTTGCAAGGCATCTCCTCCTGAACTTGATGATTCTCCCATTGGACTTCTTCTTCCGTAGCGGACCTTCACGTCGGGTTCACCACTATCGTCGCGTTAAGGGTTGAAGGTCTACTACCGGGGCTTTAGTGCAGAAGAGGAGTTTAGGATTCAAGGTTCAGGAAGGGGAAGTAGATTGGGGTTTAATAAGATCCGGGATTTAGAAATGATTTAGGTACGGAAGAAGAGTTCAAGCTTTTTCACTATGTACTTAGCATACATGAACGGAAGAAATAAGTCTATCTTGATTACATCAAATGCCTTTGGATACATACATCATATCATAAAGGGTATTTTCAGATTCTTAATTCAATTATGAATATCAAATGCAAGATCTAATGGCATTTATTTCAAGTACATAGATGGATTTCAACCCTTTGGAACAAGTATTTTGTTGATAGATTCAAATGCATTCAAGATTTGGGCCAAAGATACATGAAATGAATTGAAGAAGCATAATTTTAGCTTCAGCCTTGTTTTAAAACAGAAAATTCCAGCCCATAATCAAGCTCAAAATGAGTGCATAAACTCAAGAAGAAGCACTTCTGATCATTCATGAGCAATGTCCTGAAGAAAAGAGGTCATTTCCTTCCATTACAACTACATAAATCTCATGTTTGCTCATAAAAATGGACCATAACAGTGGGCTGCCCTGTTTATGACTGGTTATTTCAGCCCATAAGAGCCTGTATGCCTTCAATATCCTCACCCTTTGCTTGCCCCAAAGTCACTCAAGTACTTGGGTACAAGTCGGGCTTCATTGGACCAAGAATAAGGTAGACAAAATGAGAGAAGTCGTGTATAAGAGCAGGCTAAATACTTTTCTCTCAGATTTCCCTCTTTTATAGACTGTTTCAGCATGCATTTTCGTCAGACCAAAGGGGTAGAGAAGTGGAGTTCTCACCATGTTTACATCTTGAGTAGTTGGGCCTGTTGATCTTCAGTTTGCATGCTCCAAATCATGCACCATAGCTCCAGCTCTCTCCAGTTTGCTTCAGACTGTGTAGCCTGCATTTTGCGCCGAAAAATACGGGCTGCTCCCTGCTCAGCCCGTGGTCACTTTTTGACCTACCCAGGTCACTTGCTGGTCACTTAAGTCTATTACTCCAAGTCCCATGTGGACCTAGTGGACTTTTGGCAACTTTTGGCATTCTTCTTGGGTTCTGACCATATTTTTGCACCTGAATCAATGCGATTTATCCTGCAGACTGTCAATTACTTCTAGTTGACCAAGTTGAAGGTTTCCATAGACTTATTTTTCATAAATATACATGGTATAACTGAAAATTATATGCTAAATATAAAAGAACTTGTGTAACTAAGGTGGTTATTGGATAACAATGTCTGAATTTTGTATGCAAATTCCTCATATAACTTCCAGTGAAGCTCTTCTGTGTTCATAAGAATTCCATGATCTATATTATGAACAGTAAACTCTTTGACAACGGTGAACCTATCCAGTGACTTCATGTAATATTCCCACCCGTGAATATTGACGTCCCGCACACGACGTAAACCTTGTGCAAAGGTTATCTCTTGCATTGAAATTATTGGCAGTGTAATGTGTGACCCGCACGCGAGAAATGGGGTCCTCCGCATTGGTAAATCAAAACCGAAAGTTCAAAACCGCAAGTCTCACAAAAACACCCTCTTGGGAGGGGCAATTTGAATAATTCAAGGCAATTTTTTTTTTATTTTTACCCCTTTTTCTCCAGCCGATGCATGGCTGGAGAAGAGGGAGTGTGGCGGGATGGCCCATGGATGAGTCGTGGCCTGCATGGGAGGGGGGGAACCCATGCACTGGCCACGTGTGTGGAGGCTTTCTCTTCCCTCCCCCCCCTTGCCTATATGAACTCCCGTTAGGGAGAGAAGAGGGGAAGAAAGGGACGGTGCTGTGAGAGGGAGGAGGGGACGCTGCTGCCCGCCGTTGGGAAAGGAGGGAGACCAGGGTGCCGTCGCGGCCGTGCAGGAAGCCGCCAGCCGCCATAGTCCGCCGCCACCTCGCCTTGATCACGACCCCCCCCCCCGACGTTGCTGCAGAAGCCTAGAAGCTTCTTAGAAGCTTCTTAAGAAGCTTCTAAGGGGGCTTTCTTAAGCTCCCTTCCCACTAGATCCCCATAAGTCCATTCATACCCCCCCCCCCCCGGGACTTTGAAGAGAAGAAGAAGAAGCTATAAAGCCCTCCCGCAAGACACATCATAAGAGGCTTTCCGCAAATAGGCTTCAAAACCCACAAGCCATTCGTGAACCCATTCCTAGCCACCGGGTTTTTCCTAAAGAGCTCATAAAGCCCTCTTCCGCAAGCACCATTTATCCAAAGTCCCGCAAAGGAATCTCTTGCGCACGAGGGAAAAAGGCAAAGATCTGGAGGCTGTATACCAAGGCAAGTAAATTCATAGACCGCAAAGGCTAACCAGAAGCCGAAACCACGCCTACGATGGCCCCTAAAAAGTCACAAGGCGCGGCTGCGGGAGGTTCATCTCCAAGCATTCAAGTGGATATCTTCCCGAGCCCACAGACCCAGGTTTTTTTTTATGATTTTGATTCTACGCGAAAGTAATGCATTAGGTATGATAACTCTCACGGGATAGAAAGCACCTATGCATGTTCAAATTTACTAAGCCGAGCTAAAAGGAAATTGAGGAAAATTTGTCTATTATCTCATGACATGAAATGGAGTTAATAATAATTTCAATATGATGATCGTGAGTGGTCTATCATCTTACGACCTTAGTATTATGTTGCCTTATCATGCATTTCAAAGAAAGAGTCTAGAACACCTACCGCCTATCATTATAAGGCTAAAGTTATTAAGTGTATTTCGACTAGACATGGAAAGAATAAGCTTATGTCGCAATTTAGGAAAAATCTTTATTGTAATGGTTCATGGCGAAAAATTGTTGACACCCGTAGGAGGTTATCCGAAAAGTAATGGTGGCATATCACAAATTGAATTTAGGGATTGGCATGTGGCATGTGCTTGCAAGAAAGAATATACCAACACTAACTCTACAGTAATCTCAATTAACTACGTTGTAGTTATGTAAAGGTTGCATGTTGCACTTTCATCGTGCATAAAAATTCATTCATCAAGTGTTGCCTTTGGGAAAGGTTGTAGGATTTAAACAAGCATGAGATTCTAAAGTGAAGATAACAAGGTAGCAGATATGATTATTTGAAGTAAGGCCTAGTAGGTCCTAAGAAAGTTGGTATCCAACTTATCATGTATTTTTACTTACCAATAAAAGATAGAGTGAGTCGCATGTTTACATGTATTATGGTAGTCGAAACCATTTTTTCTTCTTTAGATCTAGTTTATTATCTCTAGGAAGGATTCATCCTTGTCGCGTGACAAGCATAGTGAATTACCCAAATCACCTAGCCTCAAAGGATTCGTATGGGTATGGTTCAGTCAATACGATAGATACCCCAAACACTAACTAGGGATTAGCACGTTAAGGATTCGGCCAAGTTTTCCAATTGTCGCTATGTCGAAACCTTCAAACCCAATAGTCCTAACCATATTCCCAAAATGTTAAGCTAATTGGATGCTCATGTAGACAATAATCTAGGATTCCTACCTTAAGGACCAAGCGTTCAAAATGATGAAACTCGAATTGAGTTGGAACCCTAGGACTAAACATTGTCGATTTAGTGAAATTAAGGATGGGGTGGGTAAAAAGACACCCTAAACCCTCCTTCTCGTCGGAAGTTAATTCCGTGACCTGAATACGCCATTCATTAGGCGAAATGATCTCTTGGAATGGAGGCAACACTTGTGCAATAAGTGCAACGTCACTTAGCCTTGCGGATTGATCGTAAGAAGTTTTGCCATTCCTTGGAATAAGGTTGGCAAGTTCTTGCGCAAGTTTAACTTGCAAGGGGAAAGGGTAGTCATCCTCTTGCTCTATCCTCATTAGGGAAAATTTGCCAAGTTAAGGGGAAGCTAGGTATTTGCTTGGACGCAGATGATTAGTCAATAAACTAAAGTGACATGGTCGCCGGAATCTACCATTAACAAAACCTAAAAGTATTGACAGGGTATGACCCTAACCCAAAGACGATAGGAATCTTGCCATGTTGCAATTGATTCCGGATCGAATGCGGGATGCATTCGGAGAGAAGGAGTCACTCCTTAACAGTTTGCCAACTAAACGACCACTGGAATTGATTGTGCTTGTAACAGTTTAGAAAGCACTGTTTGCATTGTTTGTTCAAGGAATTAAAGGATGAAAGATATATAAATGCTTCAGGTTGAAGGCCTGAAGGGAGAGGCAGCTTCAGTTACCCCCGACTGCCTGCCTGACCCTAACCAAGGGGGTTGTTGACCGCGCCGGAAACGTGGACCGAACCCGCCGTGAGAGGTCTTTCCGTTGAGCTCTACTTGGAGCAAGAGGACGCTTGGGTGCCAGGGGGGCTCTGGCCGTAAATCCCTCGCCTTCCGGGTCCTGCACAAGAGGCTAACGTGACTCGGGATTGGATCTCGAGGCCCGCATACTAGTCTATGGGCAGAAGCTTGGAATAGTGATCCCTGGTGGATTACTGGATAGCCTTCGGGCGGAATATAGACAAGCCTACGGGCGGGACTCCTTGTATTTCAAAGATAAAAGGATAAAATGATAATAAAGAAGTTGTTTGACATTGTTTTCTTTATGTCCTGTGATAAGATTACGTGAAGGAACCAGTGCTTAACAGGGCTAATCAAAGAAGCTGTTTGTTATATGTCAAATTAATGTGGTAGGTAATTACATAACTAAAACAAACCGAGGAAAGTGCGGAGGATGGACCATGGGTCCGTCCTATGGATGGGTGGTCCCGGTTAGCCGGGAACTTTTCTCAAAATCTTCGACGAACAGAGGGATGATCATCATCGCCGAAACAAATAACGAGAACGATGACTTAGAATTACCTATTACCCGATTCACGCTGTTTTAGGGGAACGGAATGGGACTATGCCTTATGGCAGAGAGGTCGAGCCTTGCATCCCTCTCGTTTCCCATTCTCCTTGAATCAAGTGCAGCGTGAATCCGCTTCGGACCTGGCGTTTCTGCGTAAAGTAGTTCGCTCGGGTCTGATGCTAGTTGCTGCTAGCTAATGACCAAACAAAAAAACCTTAATTCCGGTAGATCCTAAGTGGGAAACGGCCAGGACACTTCCGCTACGTGGCAGACGCGGGGAGACCTAGATTGCAAAACCCGTAACATTCCATGGGAGTGCCGGGTGGAGTTTTCTAGACAGCCTTTCCAATGGACTGCCAAGACGTGTCCTAGAGGATTCTAGTGGACACGTTACAGTTGGTATCAGAGCCGACCAACAACCGAATTGTTTGATTTCATTAAAATGAAGTAAAGAAATTATTGCTGGCCAAACATTTCCTCATCTTCAGTACTGTCTTGCAGAACTATGAAGCGTGGAACAAGTTTTTGGTGTTCCGGATCATGTTTATGACTGCAATGCATTCTCCGCATTATAGGCAGAGAATTGAAATGATGAACATCCTGGAGCAGATTTATAATCCATCACCTTTATATATAGAACGAAGATGGACCGGGTCTTCAGGAATCTACTACATAGCTGCCCACCGGTTCGCTTATTTACAAACCAACCTAAAGAGGATCAAGTGGTTGGAAGATTTGAAAGTCGTGAAGCTGTTCATCTTTGTGGAAGCTCACGTAAATTCGACTTTGCATATTCGAGGTCGGAGGGTTGAATTGAACTCATATGTATATGAGGAAGTAACCCGTGTAATCCCAGCTGACAGGATTAAGGTATTGGGCCGCCATGGGAAGTATGGATTCCAGCGGAAAGGATATCCTGAGCTTCCGATGAAATATCGATTCCTAAAGATTCATGACCCAAAACCCTACTATTACACAGTTCCTGTAGACAAATCCAATACAATGTTGTTCTCCCCAAACTAAATGTAATGATTGGATTATCATCACATGAGATGTTGTATGAGGCTACGTCCATGTAAATATAAATAAGGACTTCTTTTATCAATATCCGATTGTGTATCAGGGTTGTTGCAAAAAGTTAAGTAGCTTCATGATTTACGAGATAGCTAAACTAAAGATAAGCTAATGTCAATTATCATACAATAATCCAGGCACAACCCTAGGAACAGGGTCCAAATTCACCCCCTACATCAAGTACTACTGTGATCCAGGAGAAGAAGTTCCTCCTCAAACAGATAAAGCCACCCGAGTTTGACGGGAGAGGCAGATTCGTCCAGTCGGATGCTGAGATTTGGATTGAATCTATGGAGGACTACTTCGAAGCAGCTGGTACTGCACCTGCCAATCAGGCCATGCTCGCCAAATTAAAACTCACCGGTGAAGCCAGACTATGGTGGAAACAATGGTGCAGGGATCAAGGGATTTCAGAGGGGTCCGTTACCTGGGAGAAGTTAAAGCAAGCCGTGTAAGGCAGATATTTGCCACCTGCATATCGTACACAGAAAATGAATGAGTTCTACGAGCTAAAACAGTTAGGACTCACCCTTGACGCATACTACTCTAAGTTTGTCTCACTGTTAAAGTATGCGCCACAAATGGACACGACACAGCAGGTGTCCAAATTTTGCGCAGGCTTAAATCCACCTGTAAATACTCGTCTCGAATCTATGCGACCATCAGATCTTCAGGATGCACTCATTCGAGCGGCACCTATAATTCAGGAAGTGCAAGCTAAACCAAGGGGTATTAAGAATTGGTCTTATAGCGACCCGAACAGAGGAGCATTCAGACCCCAAGTTAAGAGAGTTCAAGGCCACAATCAGGGACAAAGGAAGAAAGCAAGGACAAATAACGTCAACAACTTTGTTCCTACTCACAGTAATGGCCGAAACCTCCGATGTTTCCACTGCAATGAACTCGGTCACTTCAAAAGGCAATGTTCCAAGCTTAGCGAAGGACTCCGTCAAGGTGCAGGCCGCGGTCAGGGAGCCGCCACCCGTGGCAGAGGAAGAGCTGCCTGCATTATCAATAGGCAAAGATGTGATGCAGAAGAAGGGGATGATCCGACTATGGAAGCGGAATTCGAAAGAGCGACGGTCCATGCCGCTTTACACAAGAAGGGGCCGAATTGCCAGTTCTCGGTAATTCAAACACCGTCGGACTATCAAGGTAAAGGTTTCAAAACCTTGATTGATTGTGGCAGTACACATTCCTTTATCTCACCAGCGTGTGCTAAGAGATTAGGAATAGCCACAGTAGAAGCACCTACCCTACTTGTGGAATTGGCAAACGGTCGTGAGGTAACTTGTACTAGGCAAACTGCTAAGGAGGAGTTCTATCTGGGAGGAAAGGAAACCTCAGTCAAATTCAGAGTCATGAACTTAGGTATCCATGAGTGCCTACTCGGGATGGATTGGCTTAAGCCTAACGATGCCCACATCCACTGTGGAAAGGGTCAAGTTTCCTTTCGAAACTCTGAAAGAGAGTTTGTTACAACTCAAGGTGAGGCAGGAGTGCCAAGGATCCAGTTAGCCAAAGTATCGCGGATCATAAAAGGGGTTAGGAAAGGATTACCTGTTTACTTGATCAAACTCAACAAGTTAGATCAAAAGCAAGAGTCTCATGAGGGACCCTCTTGGCTAAAAGAATACGCTGACGTATTCCCTGAGGAATTAACTGAACTTCCACCTCCAAGAGAAGTTGATCATGAAATAAGGCTAATACCTGGAGCTGCGCCAATTGCAAAGAGACCTTATAGAATGTCTATTCCGGAAGCTATTGAGTTGAAGGAACAACTCAAGCAACTGTTAGATCAGGGTTACATCCGGCCTAGTAATTCACCATGGGGAGCTCCAGTTCTATTCCAGAAAAAGAAAGATGGGACACTTCGACTATGTATTGATTACCGTGGGTTGAATCAATCAACAGTCAAGAACAAGTATCCTATTCCTAGAATAGATGAGCTTCTCGATCGCCTTCAAGGTGCAAAGATCTTCTCCAAAATTGATCTCAGGTCAGGTTACTATCAAATCAGGATCAAGGATGAAGATATTCCAAAAACGGCCTTCAATACAAGATATGGGCACTTTGAATTCTTGGTTATGTCATTCGGGCTTACAAATGCACCTGCCACCTTCAATAGATTAATGCATGATATTTTTAGACCATATCTTGATGATTTCGTGCTTGTCTTCTTCGATGACACTTTAGTCTATTCTAAACAGGAAGAAGATCATGAATCTCAACTTCGGATTGTCCTTGAGACAATGAGGTCTCATAAGCTATATGCAAAAATGAAGAAGTGTGCATTCTTCAAACGTCAGATTGAATATCTAGGATTCATAGTATCATCAGAAGGAATATCAGTAGACCCAGCAAAAGTCAGAGATGTGCTTGAATGGCCAATACCAGTATCCGTCAAAGAGATACGTAGTTTTCTTGGCTTGACGGGATGGTATAGGGTCTTTATCAAAAACTATGCTTTGATTGCAGCACCTCTTACCGACTTACTAAAGAAGCAGACTTCTATTACATGGTCAACTCTCGAGCAAAATAGCTTCGACCAATTGAAGCAATGTTTGGTATCAGCACCTATTCTGAAACTTCCCGACCTCAATAAGGAGTTCGAGGTAGTAACTGATGCCAGCATTCTTGCCTTGGGGTGTGTACTCATGCAGGAAGGTCATCCCGTAGCATATTCTTCAAGGAAATTGAAGAGTCATGAAAAGAATTATGCCACGCATGATCTGGAGTTATTAGCTGTCATCCATGCTCTAAAGCTTTGGAGACACTACCTGTTGGGTAACAAGTTTACTCTAGTAACAGATCATAAGAGTCTCAAATGGATTTTTACCCAGAACGAGCTCAACATGAGGCAACGTCGATGGATTGAAGTTTTGGAGGAGTATGATTTTGAAATCAAGTATCGTCCAGGGAAAGAGAATGTAGTTGCCGATGCACTCAGTCGCAAGGCATTCCTAAACTCCCTAATCTTGCAGAATCCATCAACGGCCAGATCTCTGGCTACAAATGTATCTATGCTAAGCAACCCTATACTTGAACTAGCTAGAGAGGAAGCATGCCATGACTTAGCCTACCAAGCAATGATAAAAGAAATATCTACCAAGGATCAGAATCTGAAGTTACAGGCCAAGTATCATGAATTTTCCATTGATAATGGACTTATTTACTACAGAACAAGGTTATGTATACCAACAAGCCAGTCACTTAAGCAAAAGATATTATGGGAAGCTCATGATTCCCCTTTCGCAGGACATCCTGGCTATGCAAAAACTCTTAATGCAGTTAGGAAGAGCTATCATTGGGAGAGGCTCAAAGGTGACGTTCTCAAATATGTCACTGAATGTTTGTCTTGCCAACGTATCAAGGCTGAACATGTCATGATGCCAGGGAAATTGCAACCACTTGACATTCCCCAAATGAAATGGGAATTCATCAGTATGGATTTTGTGGTGGGCTTACCCCAAGTCCAAGGAGGATACAACTCTATTATGGTTGTAGTTGACATGCTTACCAAGGTTGCACACCTGATTCCAGTAAAGACAAACTATAAAGCCTCCGACATTGCAAGAGTGTTTATCAAAGAAATATTCAAGCTACATGGGCTACCTAGAAGGATCGTTAGCGATCGAGACTCTCTCTTCACTTCACACTTCTGGAGAGCTATCTTTGAAGCTATTGGAACTCAACTCTGTTTTAGCACTGCCTACCATCCCCAAACAGATGGCCAAACAGAGCGAGTAAATCAAATCATTGAGGATATGCTTAGGGCTTACTGCTGTCGAGAGCCGAAGAGATGGATTCAGTACTTGCCGTTAGTAGAATTTGCCTACAATGCTTCTTACCAGCAGAGCATTCAAATGACCCCTTTCCAGGCATTGTATGGTCATGATTGTCGAAGTCCCCTAAACTTTTCTGATCCTACCCTAAGGGTGGAAGCTTCAAGACAAATGTTAGAGGACATGGACGACCAAATAAGATCAATAAGACAAGATATACAAGCAGCCAAAGATAGACAAAAGGCATATGCGGATTTGAAACGCCAAGAGAGGGTCTTCGGAGAAGGAGACATGGTTTTCATTCGTGTACACCCAAAAAGGAGTTCTCTATCTCTAGGTGAATGCAAGAAGCTAAGTCCAAGGTATTGTGGTCCGTATAAAATCCTCAAATGCCTGGGACCCAATGCTTATAAATTGCAACTTCCGGATAACCTAAAAGTTCACAATGTATTCCATATTAGTCTCCTAAAAAAATATGTGCCCAACCCAAATCATGTACTTGATGACCAACAAATTGTAATGCCTAGTCAAGGAGTCCTTGAACTAAGACCAGAAAAGATTTTAGATGTCAGGGAGAGACAGCTAAGATCTAGAACCTTGAAAGAATGCCTCGTCCAGTGGAAAGATTATCCCGAAGAGGATGCTACCTGGATGGATGAAAACTCTCTCAATCTTCAATATCCCCAGTTTATCTCGAGATGAGGACATCTCGATTCTTCTAAGGGGGAGAGAATGTAATATTCCCACCCGTGAATATTGACGTCCCGCACACGACGTAAACCTTGTGCAAAGGTTATCTCTTGCATTGAAATTATTGGCAGTGTAATGTGTGACCCGCACGCGAGAAATGGGGTCCTCCGCATTGGTAAATCAAAACCGAAAGTTCAAAACCGCAAGTCTCACAAAAACACCCTCTTGGGAGGGGCAATTTGAATAATTCAAGGCAATTTTTTTTTATTTTTACCCCTTTTTCTCCAGCCGATGCATGGCTGGAGAAGAGGGAGTGTGGGGGGATGGCCCATGGATGAGTCGTGGCCTGCATGGGAGGGGGGGAACCCATGCACTGGCCACGTGTGTGGAGGCTTTCTCTTCCCTCCCCCCCCTTGCCTATATGAACTCCCGTTAGGGAGAGAAGAGGGGAAGAAAGGGACGGTGCTGTGAGAGGGAGGAGGGGACGCTGCTGCTCGCCGTTGGGAAAGGAGGGAGACCAGGGTGCCGTCGCCGCCGTGCAGGAAGGCGGCAGCCGCCATAGTCCGCCGCCACGGTCCGCCAGGTCGCCACAGCCCGCCGCCACCTCGCCTTGATCACGACCCCCCCCCCCCCCCCGACGTTGCTGCAGAAGCCTAGAAGCTTCTTAGAAGCTTCTTAAGAAGCTTCTAAGGGGGCTTTCTTAAGCTCCCTTCCCACTAGATCCCCATAAGTCCATTCATACCCCCCCCCCCCCCCGGGACTTTGAAGAGAAGAAGAAGAAGCTATAAAGCCCTCCCGCAAGACACATCGTAAGAGGCTTTCCGCGAATAGGCTTCAAAACCCACAAGCCATTCATGAACCCATTCCTAGCCACCGGGTTTTTCCTAAAGAGCTCATAAAGCCCTCTTCCGCAAGCACCATTTATCCAAAGTCCCGCAAAGGAATCTCTTGCGCACGAGGGAAAAAGGCAAAGATCTGGAGGCTGTATACCAAGGCAAGTAAATTCATAGACCGCAAAGGCTAACCAGAAGCCGAAACCACGCCTACGATGGCCCCTAAAAAGTCACAAGGCGCGGCTGCGGGAGGTTCATCTCCAAGCATTCAAGTGGATATCTTCCCGAGCCCATAGACCCAGGTTTTTTTTAATGATTTTGATTCTACGCGAAAGTAATGCATTAGGTATGATAACTCTCACGGGATAGAAAGCACCTATGCATGTTCAAATTTACTAAGCCGAGCTAAAAGGAAATTGAGGAAAATTTGTCTATTATCTCATGACATGAAATGGAGTTAATAATAATTTCAATATGATGATCGTGAGTGGTCTATCATCTTACGACCTTAGTATTATGTTGCCTTATCATGCATTTCAAAGAAAGAGTCTAGAACACCTACCGCCTATCATTATAAGGCTAAAGTTATTAAGTGTATTTCGACTAGACATGGAAAGAATAAGCTTATGTCGCAATTTAGGAAAAATCTTTATTGTAATGGTTCATGGCGAAAAATTGTTGACACCCGTAGGAGGTTAACCGAAAAGTAATGGTGGTATATCACAAATTGAATTTAGGGATTGGCATGTGGCATGTGCTTGCAAGAAAGAATATACCAACACTAACTCTACAGTAATCTCAATTAACTACGTTGTAGTTATGTAAAGGTTGCATGTTGCACTTTCATCGTGCATAAAAATTCATTCATCAAGTGTTGCCTTTGGGAAAGGTTGTAGGATTTAAACAAGCATGAGATTCTAAAGTGAAGATAACAAGGTAGCAGATATGATTATTTGAAGTAAGGCCTAGTAGGTCCTAAGAAAGTTGGTATCCAACTTATCATGTATTTTTACTTACCAATAAAAGATAGAGTGAGTCGCATGTTTACATGTATTGTGGTAGTTGAAACCATTTTTTCTTCTTTAGATCTAGTTTATTATCTCTAGGAAGGATTCATCCTTGTCGCGTGACAAGCATAGTGAATTACCCAAATCACCTAGCCTCAAAGGATTCGTATGGGTATGGTTCAGTCAATACGATAGATACCCCAAACACTAACTAGGGATTAGCACGTTAAGGATTCGGCCAAGTTTTCCAATTGTCGCTATGTCGAAACCTTCAAACCCAATAGTCCTAACCATATTCCCAAAATGTTAAGCTAATTGGATGCTCATGTAGACAATAATCTAGGATTCCTACCTTAAGGACCAAGCGTTCAAAATGATGAAACTCGAATTGAGTTGGAACCCTAGGACTAAACATTGTCGATTTAGTGAAATTAAGGATGGGGTGGGTAAAAAGACACCCTAAACCCTCCTTCTCGTCGGAAGTTAATTCCGTGACCTGAATACGCCATTCATTAGGCGAAATGATCTCTTGGAATGGAGGCAACACTTGTGCAATAAGTGCAACGTCACTTAGCCTTGCGGATTGATCGTAAGAAGTTTTGCCATTCCTTGGAATAAGGTTGGCAAGTTCTTGCGCAAGTTTAACTTGCAAGGGGAAAGGGTAGTCATCCTCTTGCTCTATCCTCATTAGGGAAAATTTGCCAAGTTAAGGGGAAGATAGGTATTTGCTTGGACGCAGATGATTAGTCAATAAACTAAAGCGACATGGTCGCCGGAATCTACCATTAACAAAACCTAAAAGTATTGACAGGGTATGACCCTAACCCAAAGACGATAGGAATCTTGCCATGTTGCAATTGATTCCGGATCGAATGCGGGATGCATTCGGAGAGAAGGAGTCACTCCTTAACAGTTTGCCAACTAACCGACCACTGGAATTGATTGTGCTTGTAACAGTTTAGAAAGCATTGTTTGCATTGTTTGTTCAAGGAATTAAAGGATGAAAGATATATAAATGCTTCAGGTTGAAGGCCTGAAGGGAGAGGCAGCTTCAGTTACCCCCGACTGCCTGCCTGACCCTAACCAAGGGGGTTGTTGACCGCGCCGGGAACGTGGACCGAACCCGCCGTGAGAGGTCTTTCCGTTGAGCTCTACTTGGAGCAGGAGGACGCTTGGGTGCCAGGGGGGCTCTGGCCGTAAATCCCTCGCCTTCCGGGTCCTGCACAAGAGGCTAACGTGACTCGGGATTGGATCTCGAGGCCCGCATACTAGTCTACGGGCAGAAGCTTGGAATAGTGATCCCTGGTGGATTACTGGATAGCCTTCGGGCGGAATATAGACAAGCCTACGGGCGGGACTCCTTGTATTTCAAAGATAAAAGGATAAAATGATAATAAAGAAGTTGTTTGACATTGTTTTCTTTATGTCCTGTGATAAGATTACGTGAAGGAACCAGTGCTTAACAGGGCTAATCAAAGAAGCTGTTTGTTATATGTCAAATTAATGTGGTAGGTAATTACATAACTAAAACAAACCGAGGAAAGTGCGGAGGATGGACCATGGGTCCGTCCTATGGATGGGTGGTCCCGGTTAGCCGGGAACTTTTCTCAAAATCTTCGACGAACAGAGGGATGATCATCATCGCTGAAACAAATAACGAGAACGATGACTTAGAATTACCTATTACCCGATTCACGCTGTTTTAGGGGAACGGAATGGGACTATGCCTTATGGCAGAGAGGTCGAGCCTTGCATCCCTCTCGTTTCCCATTCTCCTTGAACCAAGTGCAGCGTGAATCCGCTTCGGACCTGGCGTTTCTGCGTAAAATAGTTCGCTCGGGTCTGACGCTAGTTGCTGCTAGCTAATGACCAAACAAGAAAACCTTAATTCCGGTCGATCCTAAGTGGGAAACGGCCAGGACACTTCCGCTACGTGGCAGACGCGGGGAGACCTAGATTGCAAAACCCGTAACATTCCATGGGAGTGCCGGGTGGAGTTTTCTAGACAGCCTTTCTGATGGACTGCCAAGACGTGTCCTAGAGGATTCTAGTGGACACGTTACACTTCAATAGGCTGTAGCGACTAGCCTATGAGTTGTGACCTGTCATGTGGGACGGCAGGGCCAACTTCCAACTTCCAAGCCAGGTGGTGGGCCACGGACGTGTCCAGTGTCCAGAAAATTTCCACCTGGCACCATCTCACATACAGGCAGGGCTTGCAGTTGCTCCTTAGTCCAGCGGACTCCCGAGTCCCATAAAACTCCCATTCCTTGGTTAGCAATTGTAGCTACTCTCAACTCTTGTGCATTGTCATGAGAGACTAAAATTTTCTAGGACTTTATCTCAAAACTCTGGTATTCTTCCATTGTCAACTTTATGTTATTTCAGTCATGTGAAGTCTACCAATTCAATCAATGTTTTGTTAGAAGAAATGAGTGCTAACTTAGATATGATCACAAATATTATGTATCATAAAGTCTTGGAGAAAATGAAATAATATTTTCACCATTGCTTTGTATTCACAATTAATGATTATCTTTTGCAATATATTTTGAAATTTTTGTTTGTGTCAGCTATTCTTTCTCAGAAGATTTTCTTAGTTTTTGTAGGCAGCATGTATGAAGGTTGCATTCTATTGTATTCCAAAAGACTCTTGCATGACAATCGATGGCCGTTATAACTTTATCCATGAAGTGCTTACATCCATGTCAAGTGTGCTCCTTGCTACCACTCCAAACACAAAACTTTTGGGCAATATAAAATATTGTAAAGCGGTGACCTCTCATAGGCGCTTGCCTTCTTGGTGTCAATCAACAAGGTCATTATTTCTTACATTACTTCGTGCATTCTTTATGACAATATGGATGTTTCTTGCCTCCATTGCTCAAATGATATTATATATTGTGGGCATTCGCATGCTACAGCTTTCATTCATCTATATTGTCTTATGTGCCTCTCAATAATCTTAGGAGATGATATTATAATACATTGGTTTTTCTTGGTTTTAGGGAAAATAGATTTTTGGAGAAAAAAGAAAGTCATGACCCTAAACACGAAAATATAGTGGAAGAGCAACAAGCTCATCCTTCTAACTTGAAGCATTCGAGACCTTTAGAGGCAACGATGAGTTCAACAACTTGGAGTTTTTGTAAGATCGAAGACAAATTAAAAAGATTATTTTTCATGTTGGCAATAGCTTTCAGAGTTTGTTCAAAGAAATGCAAACTCAAAGTTCATGTCTCTCTAAATGACATTACTCGAGTGATGAAGACTACACATCTTGCACTTCACAATGTTATGAATCAGTTGCGTTGTGGGTTGACAAGTGCAACGGAGGTTGCATATGAAACAAGGCACTTGGTAGATGATGTGATTAAGGGAATATATCCTTCTTGGGGAATATAAAATGGGAGCAATTCTATTAACTCAAGGAAAAATTGCAAGATGACGTTTTCGACATTTGTAGAGCAAGTGTCATTTATGTAGAAGGAGATATTGTCTTTGAAGATTTATGTTTACAAGGTTTAATGGTTTATTGACACAAATGGATTGGCTTCTCTATTCCTCTTCTATCACATTGTAGCCTTCCTTGGATAGTGAGAGGGTGTCATTAAGTCATGTATTACTTGCTATGTTTACCATTTGGCTTGTCTTTCCTTGATTTTCGATTTCAACAAGTAATATTGTGAATAAATTTTTGAGATGCCTTGCATGTTTTTTGAGGTTTCTTTTTGCAAATACAAATACTTGATTTCTCTCTTGAATTTAACACATTCTTGTTTTATTTTGCTGTACTTAATGTGGTCCATATCTTTTCTTTTTCAATGGCATCTTCAGATGTCTATCCCCACATATGTGTGCTATCCCACTTCAAAAACTCAACTACGGTTGCAAGAGTAGTTCACTTTTGTATTGATGGATCCAATCATGCGCCGAAGCCTTGCTCAAGTTGTGGAGTGTTCTCCCACCTTTCCATTCTTGGATTCTTCCAATCTAGCTTTTGTTGAGGTTCAATATGGGGGATATATCCAATGCTTTTATATGATTATCCCTTTTGATTCTTTCATGATTTAGGAAACCTATTCTTGGCGCACTCCTTGGAATTGGGAGCATCATGAGTTTATGGATCTTTTGTGCTTAATTACGATATATCAATTGTACCTTGTTGTAATTCTACCTAAAGGAACAGAGATTCGTGTACCCATCTCTAATTTAGAATATTTTGACTAGATCTTCTATTTTTGAACGTTTCATTTTTAGCACGTCTCTTATTGATAAGTGATTTAATTATTTTTTCCAAGTAAAGAGAAGCTCTTGAAGACCAATATTGGGGACTATTCCCACAGCAAGAGAAACATGCATGCTTCGCCATTGCACAATGTCACAGATGCTCCTTTGCTTTTTAACAATGTTCGCCTTATACGAAAGAGAACTTTTTTGATTTGGTCCTAGTAAACATTATGTTTTCTATGTTTAAGATCCATCTAGTTGCCCTATATACAAAAGCTATATTCTTTTACTTTGTATTTTTGAAAGTTCTTATTGCAAAAATGTTGGCAAGGTGTTGTTTTGGATATGTTTTCCTTTATGGTTGCAATTAGTTCTGCCATGTCGTCCTTTTGAGGTTGTGAGTAAACTTGATATATATAGGTGAGAAAGCTTGATATATGTAGGTGTACTATGATTTTATCGACACATATTGGATATTTGTGCAAATGGGTGCTTTTATTTTATAAAATGTGAAGCGAACGAAATGTAACCTCGCGAGCATTGCTCGAGTGCCAGCCATGCGAAGCGCGATTCGCAACGTCAAGAGCAAGCATCAAAACAAATCTTTGCAGGGGCGATGGACATTGGCAGTGTCCCTGAAATGGACAGAAGGTTTAGGTAGTGTAGCACATTAGTTAACAGATGTAGGAAGAATTCAACCTTGAATGAGGTAAACAACATATACAACTCTGCATTTTCCCTCATCCATATATGCAATAGAGCTGGCATCAATGTAACAAGCCTTTTCACTACTTGTCCTCTTGAGAGCCAACAAATCTCATGCACCTTCAAGAGCTCATGAGCTGGTAGCTCAAATTCAGTGGCTAAATCTTTCAATTCTCCATGCCTTTTGTAAGAACTACCGAACTATTTGTAAGACTTTCGAGTGATTGTTTCTACTATCTCAAAGATAGACAATGTAGACAAAGCATCCTTAGTTGCCAATGCATCTCTATGTGCTATACAATGGACTCCAACTAGGTGTGGTACCTCTCGTGCAAATCGGTTGACTAATCCATTTTTCCCAAGCATCACACTGTAACATCCATCAGTGGAAAATCCTACAAGCTTAGATTTTGATAAACCAAAGCTTTGTAAGAACTATGAGAGCCCATCATACAATCCCTTTGCTATTCCATTATGTGTTTTCAATAATGAAACAAATCTATGGTGTACATATCCATTGCCCTTATCACATAAATATGTGATACATACGATCATGTGGTGATCGTTAGAAACATCCGTACTCTCATCCACCATCACTGAGTACAAGGGACTTTCACAAATCTCTACCTTTGCTTTCTCATACAAGGAAAGATAGGATGCATAACTCGCTTGACTAGGTACATATGGTGCCCCAAAAAACACTAATTCCTCAACATTCTTTTGAAATTCTGAAAGAGGCTTATCCCTAATCGCAATGAAATACATCACTTGATTTCCTCAAATCATGACCCTTCGGCAAGAAAGTAATGTATCCTTGATATACAATCTTCTTCATGGTTTGTGACCTTCAAAAATCTAATGTGGCCCACACAATGGACATACATGATAACCTCAGAAAACCAAATCTATCCCAACACCCCTATTTAGTGAACACAAACTTGAACAAGCTATAATAGACATTACTAATGAGAACTGAAGCCTACTTACCTGAGCACTCCATGAATCCCGGAAAGCCATGCATGGTCCACATTAGAATAGCTCGTATATTGACAAATCGTCTACCATTGCGCATGCTGATATCTTCCAGGAAGACCTCCTCCTCCCATAAAATCTTAAGCTCATCAGCTAATGGATAGAGATAGACATCCATATTCTTGACTTTGTAGCACCTAGGAACGAGCAAACTAAGGATCATGTGTCCTTTCTTCATAGAAAGCCATGGCAGGATGTTGTAGTTAACAAGGACTACATGCTGCACACTGTAAGAAGTTGAGCAAAGACCAAATGGGTTCATGCCATCCATTGCAAGACCGAGCCAAAGATTCCTTGGCTCTTGTGCAAAGCCTTGAAAGGTAGAGTCAATGTAGCTCCATGCGCGTTAATCCACTCTGATATTCATTGGACTCCATTTGTGGATCTATTTTATGTATGCCACGTCGTCAAGCTCGCCATGGTGCCTGAGGTATGAAACATGTGATGTATATACAAGATAAGTGAAAAGTGTCTAAAGAACTTTCTAAGGGATGGTTTGCCCTTGCAAGTCATGCCAATACCTATGAGCATCACACTTTGAATATGTCTTCATAGTCCCGTACTCTCATCGAAAGAGCACGCAATCATTGATACATGCATGGATGTTGTTGTAGTTCATCCTAAGCTTTTGTAAAGTATGTCGTACATCATCAGGAGACTCAAGCACGGTATGTTCAAGTGGTAATATATGATACTTTAGCAATCTGAAAAAAAATCATAAAACACCTTTAAAAAGCACAAGTGTTTTTTATAATGGAGTCAAAAAAATCAATGGAGTATACGTAGAATGTACCTAAACAACTTGGACACACTTGCCTCACTCCACTTGTATCTTGCTTGCACACTTAGGAGCGCAATCAACATTTTCAAGCAACATACTCAACAACCATCATATAATGGTATTAACACTTTCTCTCTTAGCAGATCAAATGACTCGACATCCATGGGCATCAATGCATCGATCATTGCCTCCAACTCAAGCTCCAAGATTGGAGAAAGGTCTAAAAGGCTGCATGTCTCCTGTGGTATTACGGATAAAGATTGAGTCATGCCTTCCAAGTGGTGGATTGGCTCAAGCACTCCATCCATTGCACGCCCAAGAACTCTTCTTATTGGTTGTAATAGGTGCATTTTTCCTTAGGATGAGACATCACCTCCTTGTTTAAATTTTACGAGCAAGTCTAATGTTTTTGTATATGAAATTCAAAGTTTGAGATTGCATGATCAATGATCTTTGATTGGAACTTGTTGAAGCGTCGTACATGTTCTATAGACAAGAGATGCTTTTTTCTAATTGCTAGCTTACATTGAGAGCAAGGACAAGGAACATGCTAATTCAGATATGCCTTGCGATCTTGGACATCACAGCCATCATCATTTTCCATTTTGTCTACGTTATGACAAACAACAAGTTTTTGTTCTCATTCTCTATTTCTTTTTTTATTTTCCTCCCTTCAACCTAATTCTTTGCTTCTCTCTCTCCCTCTATTTCTATAAATATTTCTTTATCCCCCCATCTTCACTCCCTACTCTCACTTCTTCTCTCTTTTCCTTTCCCTCCCTTCTTTTCTCTATGTCTTTCTCTCATTTCCTTTTCATTCACACTCGACACATCTTGCTAAAATCAAAATCAAACATAAAAATTAAAAAAAATCATAAAATAAGGCATTGAAAGTCTCTCTCTCCCCATCCCTCTTTGTGCCTCTCTTCTCCCTCTACCATTCTCTTTCTATAATTTTGTTCTCTCTAATTCTCTTGTTGTTTTTGTTTTTCTCTCTCTTTCTCTCACTCTCTATTTATTATTTTTTCTATCTCTCTTTTTCTCCCTCTTTTTATCTCTCTTTTTCCAATTCTCTTTCTAGCTCTCTTATTTTTTTTCCCACTATTCTTCTTCTCTTTACTTCACCCTTTTATCCACCTCTCCCTTCACTCTCCATTTCTTCATGTTCTCTCCCCCCTTCTATCTCTTTTTCTCTTTCTTTGTTGCCCCTCTCTTTGTTTCTCTCTACCCCCTCGTTGTTTTCTCACTCATTCTCCTCTCTCCTTCCCCTTCTCTCTCTCTTTCTTTCCCCCCACTATCCTTCTTCTCTTTACTTCAACCTTTTATCCACTTCTCCCATCACTCTCCATTTCATATTCTCTTTCCCCTCTATTTCTTTCTCTATTTCTCTTTCTTTGTTGCCCCTCTCTTTGTTTCTTTGTGCCCCCTCTTTTTTTCCCACTTATTCTCCTCTCTCCCTCACTCACTCTCTCTTATTCTCTCTCTCTCTCTCTCTTTCTCTCTCTCTCTTCCACTATCCTTCTTCTCTTTACTTCACTCTTTTATCCACCTCTCCCTTCACTCTCTGTTTTGTGTTCTCTCCCCCCTCTCTTTCTTTCTCTGTTTCTCTTTCTTTGTTTCCTCTCTCTTTGTTTCTCTCTGTCCCCTCGTTGTTTTCTCACTCATTCTCCTCTCTCCCTTCCTTTCTGTCTCTCTTTCTCTCTTTCTTTGTTATCTTTCATCTTCTCTCTCTCTCTCTCTCTCTCTCCCTTTTCCTTTTTTCTCCTCCGGCCTCTCTCATTTCCTCTCTTTCTCTCTCAATGCATCTCATTCTTAAGAAAAACAAACAAACTAAAAGAACAAAGTACAAGAACAAACTAAGAGGAGGAATTGTGCTTACCACAAAGGCCCGAGGATGAATTCTTAATCTCCTCTTCGCAACATCCCCTCTTTCTTCTTCCTACACTTGTTCCTCTTCCTTGTGTATGGCGGTGATGGTGAGAAGCTCTCCTTCTCTCTTTTTCTCTCTTCCTCTCCCTCAAATAGTGACACTGCTATTTTGCATAAAAAATGACCATCGTTATACTCCCATTCCCTTGTAGTGTAAAAAAGCATCACCTTCCCTATAAATAACAAATTGCAACCCATGATGTCTCACAAATTTTTATCTAAAGCCTCAAAATCATAGATACATCATTGGTACCTCATCCCAAACAATACGACAAGTAGCCCTGGTGCAGAGATCGGATACCGTAAGCGCACGTAGTGAGCGTCAGAAGGTCCCCAAGAACAAAATAACTCTACTTTTTGCACACAAATCAATGTAGAAAGCTTGCACGACATGAACAAGAGACCAATTGGGTGCAATCTTCCCCCACGCCTTGTGTGAGCGATCCACAAAGCATGTATTTTATGTATTAATCATCTTCAAGCTCAAATAATAGCCCAAATTACAAAATAACATGCTTTTGGCTTTTGAGTTTACTTTTGTGGCAAATAGAAATAAAGCTAATGGGTGCCCAAGAAGTCAGGCATACCCAAATACAATGTCCAAATACAAATATCTAAATCGTGTGCCCATGCACATACAAAAATAATAAATAAATATCAAACGCCTTGATAAATAGGCGCCATGCCTAAGGTATGCGCCCATCAAAATATTTATGATAACTGGAATACACGCTATCCTCCAATGCTTTTCACTACCATCGCTGCTATCTCTACACATCAACTGAAGCATTCACAATCGTTAGTAAAATAATACAATTAAACCGAAAAAAGTGAATACCTAGTAGTCTTCAGCTACATAAATAAATTAATTGGTTAGAAATCAATCCTAACCTTAATTTATTACGAGTGCGCACTCTAAACTCATAAACGTTTATTAATTTAAATATGTATTTTGTGGAATCACCCGCTATGGAATCACCCATATACACACTAAATTAACAAAATGCCCGAAAAGAATAGGCGTCCCAATCGACTTCTCGCACAAAGAATCCACTTTGTGTATGAGCCCCGATAATAAAAGTTTACGGAATCCACCGTAAAACCTCACGGAATCCACCGTGTAATATGCCTCCTGGCATCATACCCCTGGGGTAGGATAGCAATTGTCCTTAATTGCCATTAGCTCAATGTGGAGCTAGCAGAGTGGGGAAAGCATTTAAGTCTCTAGCGTGCATCCATTGGGCTTCTTCAACATTATGGTTTTTAAACTTGACCAAATATCTAGAATATCTACGGACAGTTCTAGTGGTCATAAAGTCAGTATCTATAATAGCTTCAGGCTCAAGGATTTTAGTGTCTTCATCTAACAAAGGTGGATTTTCATAGACAGGGTGTATAGGTAATTGGCCTCTAAAGGGTCGTAATAAACTAATATGAAAGATATTGTGAATTTTTCAATGTGGTGGTAGTTCTAGTTTAAATGCATTGTCATTGATTTTGTGTATTATCTTGAATGGTCCATAAAATCTAGGTACTAATTTCACAACTGGGTGTTTATCTACACTTTGTAATCTACGTTTTTCTATACGTAACCAAACATAATCATCAACTTTGAAATTCATGGCCTGTCTTTTCTTATTTGCTTGTTTTGTATATGATTGCTGGGCTTTGGCAATCATATCTTTAACTTCATCAAAAATAGTAGCGTGCATGTTAGCAATATCATCAACAGTCTGAATTTTATTTGATAATGAAGAAACATGTGTAGAAAATCTATATCCATAAATAACTTCAAATGGTGCTTTCTTTGTAGCTGTGTGTGGAGTATTATTATATGCAAACTGAAGTAAATGTAGATATGTATCCCATGTGTGTGGTTTTGAAATAGTGTAAGCACGTAAAAGATCTAAAATAGTACTGTTAGTAGGTTCTGTTTGACCATTTGTTTCAGGATGAAAAATCGATCTTTGTTCCTAAGTTAGCAAACAAAGTAATCCAAAAATTATTACAGAATCTAGAATCACGATAAAAAATAATAACTTTTGGTAAACCATGATTAGTAAAAACAGTTTTCAAAAACAATTGAGCTGCTTGAGATGCAATTAAAGTTTTCTTGCATGGAATGAAATATGCTTGTTTGCTAAACCTGTCGACAACAGTCCAAATCATATCATGGTTAGCTTTCGTGTTAGGTAAACTAGTAATAAAATCCATAGAAATATGTTCCCATGGTCGTGATGGAATAGATAGTGGCATTAGTAAACCATATTGTTTACCATGATGTCTTTTAACTCCTTGACAAACTAAACATTCATAAACAAAGTTAGATACATCAGTCTCCATATGTGGCCAATAAAAATCTTCAGTCAATGTACACAAAGTAGATATAATATCTCTATGACCTTGATATGGAGGACAATGAATCTCATTCAAAACAAAAGATCTAAATGGAACTGTAACACATAATCTCTTTTCATAAAACATGAATCCATTATTGTAAGACAGTGAATCAATAGGAATCCAATTATTTGCAACTAATTTATTCCAATCAGCATGAAAAGTAAGATCCTGATGATAAGTATCTTTCATAGGGATAAGGGAATCAAATGATATCACAAAAATATTATGAATTGTCGGTCTTCTACTTAAAGCATTGGTTACAACATTCTCTTTTCCTAGTTGATATTGTATAAGGGGATGAAAACTTTGAATGAAAGCTGCCCATTTAATATGTCGGTCAGATATTTGGGGTTGACTAAGGAGATGTCTAATGCTTTGTTGGTCAGTTTTGATCATAAATTCGGAACCCATTAAGTAATGTTTCCATTGACATAAGGCTTGTACTACAGCTAGTAATTCTTTATCATATGTAGAATATTTAAGTTCAGATGGTTTCAGTTTACAGCTAGAATAGGCTATGGGATGATTATCTTGCATAAGTACTGCTCCTATTCCAGATCCACTAGCATCAGTAACTACTAAAAAGAACGGTCTATTGAAATCAGGTAGTTGTAATACAGGAGCATGGGTTAATGCATGTTTCAATAAATCAAAAAAAAATTGTTTATTATCAAACTAGTTATACATAATACCCTTCTTTAAAAGTTTAGTCAAAGGTGATGCAAGTAATAAAAATTTCACACAAACTTTTTGTAAAAACTAGCAAGACCTAGAAAAGAACGTAACTCATACACATTTTTGGGTATGGGCCAATTTAAAATTGCTTCTATCTTTTTAGGGTCAACCTTAATACCTTCTAATGAAACAATATATCCTAGATATTCAATTTCTGTTTGAAAGAATTCACTCTTTTCTGGATTAGCATACAATTGATTATCTTTTAACAACTTGAAAACTAAAAACAGATGTTCATAATGCTCATTCTCATTTTTACTGAATACTAATATATCATCAAATAATACTATAATACAATGCTGATATTTCAGAAATATGCGATTCATCATTTGACTAAATGTAGCTGGTGCATTAGTTAGACCAAAAGGCATCACTAGAAATTCATAGTGTCCAAATTGTGTTCTAAATGCAGTTTTCACTACAAGATATAGGCCTTATACCGATGTTTAAAGCGACGAAAATACAAACAACACAATTTGTCCCCATCGTCGCAAAAAGCATCATTATTAATGACGCCATAGAAACGTCGGTATTGGCATCGCTATTAGCGTCGCTATTGGCGTCGCTATCACCGTCGCATTTGTGACGCCAATAGCGATGCTAATACTGACGTTTTGCGATGCGCATAGCGACGGAAATAGCGACGCGAGCAGTAAAATTTGCAATGCTAATAGTGATGGTAGCAGGGATTAAAAAAATTTTGTGGCAGGGCAGCAAGCTGCCCTGCCACATATAGCACTATGTGCTTTATGAGAGCCATATAAAATAGTTTCTGCACTACTGTGTACAAAGCGGTTGCAAACAAAAAGAATGTATACTGAAATCATAAAACTGATACATGAAATAAATGCATGATCGCATAAAAAGTGATTGGTATAATCATGACAGGATATCACTAATACATAGAAAATGTATACATAGATCAGGCGACTAAAAAATAAAGGTGTGTGAGCTCCAGGGATCCAAGGGCGAGCTACAAATCCTCGTCCCCCGAAAGCTCATCCCGCCGCAAAGGAGCATCGAACGGAGTCTGCAGAAAAAGAAACAACACATCAATCCACTATACAATAATGCATTCAAATATCTCATGGTAACTACGGAAAAGAAAGATAGCTGACTTATAAGGTCGCCGCGTCTATATGATCGATCGATCAATGCATTGAGACCGTGCCTCTCTGCATATCGAGTCTCAAGGTCGGTCGGATCGCGATTTGTAATGGAGTACTGCAAAGAAAACAAAATGCTAACTGTTAGAAACATGATTGTTAGTACAAAGAATATTTCAAAAAAACAAACAAGCAAAACAAAAAAAAAACTTACAAAGTCCTCCAAATATGTCCTGTGGCCGCCACACCCAAGATGATGGACCACTCTGGCCTCGAGTCGTGCCCTCGCCGCATCGCGCTGCTGACTCCAATATCCTGGAGAATAAGTAGCCTCCTCCCTTAGTCGGCGCCAATCGTCTGCATCTATCCACTCGGCCTTTGCAGCCCCACTCTTGATTGCCTTGCATACGTTGTATCGTCTATGTGACATGTATGCACACATGCAATCCATCATCTAGCCTGTAGAGAATCTATAAACTGTGGGCTGGCACCGGAAACTCCTCGTGCAAGGATGCTACTATGTAGTCCTTGCTCCCCTCCGGTATGTTCTTCCAATGATCCAAGACGTTGTGCCGAAAAACTTGTTGGCACAACTCTCTCATGCGAGCCAAGGAAGCTGCACGCGACCATCAGCACTCGACTGCGGCCAAAGCGCCTCCATCTTACCTACCTCCTTCAAATCCATTCTTGCCCCTATAGTATCTCTCTTTCCTGTGATGTGGTCCCATAGCAAGCTGCCCACATTCTTGAAAATATGCATGGGATCCAACAAGTGGTTGACCTGTAAGTGGGTCCAATATGGCAACTCGTAGAAAACTGAGAACCGCCCGCATTCCATTTGGATGTGATTCCAAATGGACCATTTTCAGCTCTACCAGCTTGCGGCGTTCATATGTGTTGGAGGTCGTCCAAGGAAACCTTCCCTAAGTTCATGATCCTTTGGCAAGAAAGAGCGTGTCCTTAATATACCATCTTCTTCATGGTTCATGACCTTTGGGAGTCTAACTGTGGCCCGCACAATGGACATGCATGATAATCTGAGGTACCCAGACCTGTTCCAACACCATGACCTAGTGAATACTTGATTGAATGAGATAAAATATAGATATTACCAGTGAGAACGGAGGCGTGCTCACCTGAGCACTCTGCCAATCTCGGAAAGTCATGCATCGTCCACATGAGAATGACTCAAATATTGGCTGACTGCTGACCATCGCGCCTGCTCATATCTTGCACAGTGACGCCCTCCTCCCACAAAATCTTAAGCTCATCGACTAATGGACGAAGATACACGTCCATATTTTTTACTTTGTAGCGGCCTGGGACGAGCAAGCTAAGGATGCGATGTCCTTTCTTCGTAGAAAGCCATGGAGGGATGTTGTAGTTGACAAGGACTATAGGCCACACACTGTAAGAAGTTGAGCGCAGACCGAATGGGTTCATGCCATCCATTGTGAGACAGAGCCGAAGATTCCTTGGCTCTCGCGCAAAGCCTGGGAAGGTAGAGTCAATGTGGCTCCATGCGGCGAATCCGCTGATATTCGTTGAACTCCATCCGTGGACCTATTCTGCGCATGCCATGTTGTCAAGCTTGCCAAGTCGGACGTACGAAACATGTGGTTTATGCGAGGGATGAGCAGAAAGTATCTGAGAACTTTTTGAGGGATGGTTTGCCCTTGCAAGTCTTGTCGATACCTATGAGCACCACACTTTGGACATGTCTCCATAGTCTCATATTCTCTCGAAACAGTATACAATCGTTGATACATGCATGGATGTTATTGAAGTCCATGCCAAGCTTTCGTAAAACATGTCGTGCATCATCACGAGACTCAGGCATGGTATTTGCAGGTGATAATATATGATATTTCAATAACCTGAAAAAAATCATAAAACACCTTGAAAAAGCACAAATGTTTGTAATAATAGTGTCAAAAAAAAAATCAATGAAGCCTATGTGCAAGGTACCTGAATAACTTGGTCACACTCGTATCGCTCCACCCGCATTTTGCTTGCACACTTAAGAGTACAAGCAGTCTCTTCAACCGAGATACTCGGCACCCATCATATAAAGGTATGGATGCTTTCTCTCTAAGCGGATCAGAAGTCTCAACATCCATGGGAATCAATGCATCGATCATTGCCTCTATCTCAGGCTCCAAGATTGTAGGTTATAGGTCTGGAAGGTTGTCTGTCTCCTCTAGCATTGACGGTATAGATTGGCCTTGCGAGTGGTGGATTGGCTCTTGCACTCCATCCATCGTACGCCCATGAATTCTTCTAATTGGCCGCAAAGGGTGCACTCCCCCTTGGGACGAGACATCACCTCCCTGGATAGAAAATTTGCCAGCAAGACCCAATCTTATTGTATATGGTTTTCAATTAGCTTGAGAGTACAATGCATGATTAATATTAACTTCAAATTACCGTTTGCTGAAAATCCGCAATCGCCTAATCAATGATCTCAGATTGAAACTCGCCAAATCGTCGTATGTGTTCTATAGACAATCGGATTTTTCGTCTAATTGCTAACTTGCATTGAGAGCAAGGACATGGGACACGCTGATTAAGATACGCCTTGCGATCTTGAACAACAAGACCTTCTTTGTTTTCCATCTTGTCTACGTTACAACAAACAATTTAATGACTTGTAATACAATTTGGGAAAACGAGGCTCAAATGGATAGCTTTATGGAGATGTATGTCAAGTTACAAGTTGGCCATAAGCTCTTGCTTGAGAGGTTTTAGCCTCTGCAAGAGGTTGAGAAGCAAATTTTGAAAAACGTTGAGGTTGATATTGATGCATCCATGGTGTTGAAATCTAAACTTCAAGATATAAGAAATGCTTTACTGATTGATGTAAAAAATGCATGGGACATAGTAGTTGAGAGATTTATTGATGTTATATCTCGGCCATATACCATGATCAAGGATTTGTTTGTCCCGGTAGATAATTATTCATTATTGTAGAAAAAAAAAGCATTGGTTCATAAGGTTCATGAGTTGAAGACTAAATGTTTGGACTTGACTAAAAGATTGGATAATGCCTTAGATGCTAAAAGGAAAAGTGATGAATATGTTACTTCATCATTGCAACAAAAAGATTGGTGACAAAGATGTTATGATTAATGAAGTTCTTCACGAGGTGAATATAGAGTTGAAGGGGATGGAACAAGATTCTTCTTTGGGATTTAGTGGTGATCACTCAATTATTGAGGTGTCTTCTTGTATGGCCATTATACCTTATATACCTAGCTACGATCTCTACGTTATATACTTTGAGTATCTTAGAGGGGCTCTACTAGGATTACTTATACAACTGCACTAGAGGGCTTTGAGTATAAGTAATCCTAGTCAACAAAATTTATGAGTATCATTGAGGATCTCTTATTCTAATAATAAACTAGTCTCAACAAAAAGCATCTTAGTAATGTGGTTTTTTTGTCCCAGGTCCATGCATAAAAATTAATGCCATCTATGAAATTTATCAACTTTTATTGTAATGATTGAAAGACATCAAATGCAACAATGTAATACAAGGTTACCATATCAAAGACAATATCAAATAGTAAAAATGTTTGTGCCTGTGTGGGGGTGTGTGTGTGTGTATCACAGTTATAAAATTTGTTCCAATCAATTATACTCATAGTCATAACATTTGAAGAAAATATCCTATACTCAATTTAAGGGATTCTTCTTCTATGGCAATACTTTTGGGTTCATTTTGATGAAGTACCATAATGACCATTAGCTAGGGGATCATTTTCTTTTAGTTCTTCCATTGACTAGTCATTTTCTTCCATCGTCATTCCGTAAGTCTTGGACACGACCACCTGCTTTGCCATCAAATACCAATCCAAACCCCCTTGCGTGCGTCAGATCGTCTATGTGACATGTATGCATGCATGCAATCCATCATCCAGCCCGTAGAGAATCTATCTACTGCGGTTGGCACCGGAAACTCCTCGTACAAGGATGCTACTATGTAGTCCTTGCTCCCCTCCGGTATGTTCTTCTAATGATCCAAGACATTGTGCCAAAAAACTTGTTGGCACAACTCTCTCATGCGAGTCATCACCCTCCTCCCCTCATCATTCATGATGATGGCTCCTAACCTACTATCGACTAGATATCCATAACCCCCTGGAGTCTGCCTAAGATGGGTCCTCTCCCATCTGCGTCCATGCTCCTGGGCATATCATACCATGAACTGTAACTATGGGGATCATACCATGAATTGTAACTGTGGGAGTTCTGTTCATAATATAAACAATAGCATGAATAGCCTCAGATAAAAAATGCTTAGGCATATTCTTTTCAGCCCCATCAAGGCACATGCAACTTCTGTAATATGCCTGTTTTTCCAATCTGCAATCCCATTTTGTTGTGGGGTATACCTGCATGTGAATTGTCTCTTTATCCCATGAGACCTCAGAAAATCACTGAACTCATTCGAGAGGTACTCTCCCCCTCCATCTGACCTCAAGCACTTTACTTTCAAGCCTGTTTCTCTTTCAACTGCAACCTTGAAAGTTCTAAAGTGCTCAAACGCTTCACTCTTTTCCTTCATAAAATATACCCACAGATTTCTAAAACAATCATCAATGAATGTGACAAAGTATGATCTGCCTCCAAGAGATACATTTTGTGTAGGCCCCCAAATATCTGTATGCACAACATCAAGGATATTTCTGCTTACATCTCTGTCATGTGAAAAGGGTTGTTTTGCCTACTTACCAAACTGACATGCTTCACATACCTTATGAAATTTTGCAATTCTAAATGTAGGCAAACCTATAACCAACCCTTTGGATTGCATTAATTTCAGCCTTTGTACATTTGCATGTCCAATGCATTTATGCCAAATTTCAATATCTACAACAACACCTTTTCCTTTAGCATACATAGCAGCATTCATAGTAGGAATTCCAGCATCCAGAGTAAACATACGTCCAACTCTACTTCCCTTTGCAACCAACCTGCACTTGTCATTGAAGTCTTCTACAAAGCAACCATTTGCATTAAATCTGACTTGCAGCCCTTGCTCTACCATCTGACCGATTGACACCAAGTTCTTTGTAATAGATGGCACATGTAGTACATCTAAAAGACTCTTTTTCTTACCATCATACAAGGACAAGGGAACTTTTCCAATGTGTGAAATTGGGTGGTATGAATCATCACCCGTCTGCACATAACCTGCATTTTGCAAATCCTGCATCTCTCCAAACCATTCTGCATGGCTTGTCATATGATTGGATGCACCTGAATCAACATACCAGACATCATCATGTGTTCCCTTTCCTGTAACAGCATTCAGCATATGCTGCATAACAAACAGACGTTCATTTTTGTCTTCATTGTGTCGTGAAGACAATGCATAGTTTCCTTACTACAACTTACCACTGCGAATATCATCTTTCTTAGCATAACATTGGGCTGCAATATGACCTACTTTGCCACAGTAGTTACACACAATACCAGAGTTGTTAGAACCTCTGTTCTACCATCCACCTCTTCCTCTAGGGCTCCCCCTGCCTCTAAAGTTTCCTCTGCCTCCAGAAATGTGCATTTCACCAAACTATTGATTGAACCTGTTTTGCTGGTTATCGCCAGCACGTCCCATACCACAGCCTCTCGAAGAGGATCTTCCACGTCCACTTCCTGAACTCGAGTAAAATGCTTGGACCTGTTCACCATTTCTTTCAGACGAATCACCCTACATATTGATCTCTTTAGTAATCATGAGAGAGATCAGATCATCAAAATCTAGAAATGGCTTCCGTATATATACTGAAGTAAAAAATGATTTCCATGCCTTCTCACTGTTAAGGCCACTCAGAGTGGATGAAACCAAACCATCATCACCTGGCATTGTATCAATTGCTGCTAAGGCATCTGCAATGCTTCTCACCTTCAAAACATACTCATTGACAGACATTTTCCCTTTCTTCAAGGCATTCAACTCTTGCTTGAGTTGAATCTTTCGTACCTTTGTATTTACTAAAAACATGCTCTCAAAAATTGTCCAAGCTGCATGTGAAGTTTCTGCATTCCTGATATGTCCCAGCATAGTATTATCAATTAGTGCAGATAGCCAATACATCACCTTTTTGTCTTTCGCATTCCACTCTTTCCATGCTTTTAACTCATCTGCAGTCGGAGGGATACCCAGCTCTGGCTCCTTTTCTTCACCTGAAATAAATTCATAAAGGCCCTTTCCAATAAGGAAGTTCGTCACACGGAACTTCCATGAAGGTTAGTTATTCTTGTCGAGCTTCTCAATAATGGGATTTCCGCTGTTCTCTGCCATTATCACAAAACTAATATCAAACAGCAAGCAAATCTTCTGCAACCTCGACTTGTAGTGCACAACAATACACCAAACAGCCTTTTTCACTGTCTGCTCAACAATACATGTAATCTGCAACCAGTTTGTAGATAAACCTTGTGTTTATTCGTTGGTAAACACCTTTGAACTTTCACATCTGAAATCTGTAACCTGTGCACCTGTATACGGCAGACACAACTGAAATTGCAGGATACCTCGAACTGCTGTCTGTAACCTTGCAAGTCTAAAACGGGACTTGAAATGACCTCGGATGGCCAAAATAGCTGCAGGTAAGCCCTAAAGGGCTAAACTACAGAATACACAGCGCTCTTCGTGCACACCAAATCTCACTGCAATTTGAGATTTTTGCTCTGCCCTGCTTCCGGTGCCTCCACAAGCACTATCCAAGAGAGAGAGTGGAAGAATGGGAGGGCTTCTTACCTGTTACTTGCTTGCTCGAACCTTGCTTCTTCTCCTTCACTTCAGACTTCGAAATCAGCCTCTCTCAGTGGCGTAGCTTTGATACTATGTCAAGAATCTTGTGGTGGGAGGATTTGCTCAAGATGCTGCGTTAAACACACACAGAATGCACAAGGAGAAGCTCACTCAAGAGACAAGAAGAGAGATGGAGGCCAAAACGTTTTCTTGTTGGTTTCTTCTTCTTCTTCCACACACTTTATAATGTGCACAAAGTATAGATAAGATACAACATAAAGGAAAGTGGCCTACTAAGTCAAACAATGCATAATCGACTACACTAGTCGACTGGCACTATAACTATGCCAGCTATAAATAGGTGTAACAACCTGAATATAATAAGTAATAAGTTAGTGGCCATGTGAGAGTCATAATGACCACCAACGTGCTAAGTGTAGACGTGTGGACCCATCTAACTAGGCGGTCCATCATCAATATCCGCATGTGTTGAGCTTGTCATCTCAATATGCCAGAGGATCATGAACTCAAGGAAGGTTTTCTTGGACAACCTCCAACACGTATAAATGCCACAAGTTGGTACGAGTTGAAAATGGTCCATAGGGAGTCACATCCAAATGGAATGTGGTGGTTCTCAGTTTTCTATGAGTTGACATATTGGACCCACTTACAAGTCAACCACTTGTTGGATCCCATGTATATTTTCAAGAATGTGGGCAGCTTGCTATGGGACCACATCACAGGAAAGAGAGACACTATAGGGGCACGAATGGATTTGAAGAAGGTAGGCAAGATGGAGGCGCTTTGGCCCGCAGTCGAGTGCTGATGGTCGCGTGCAGCTACCTCGCGCTCCTTGGGTTTTGTCCACTAAAGAAGAGCTCATTGTGAAGCAAGTAGTCAAGTCTATCCGCACTCCAATGGGTATGATGCGTTCTCTCATGTCTACATTTTCTAAAGACGACCAATTATCAGGGCTAAAATCCCATGACTGGCATAAGATATGTCATTTTTGTACTACGAATGGATTGTAATTAGCGTGGGCATTTTGCTATTTGGAGTGTAGCCATTGTTCATAATGCTTTCTCATTTGTGGCAGTTTGTACTATCGATCGTGATCGTAGAATGCCTTACTCCAGAAATACGTGGGGCTATTTATAGGTTGTTAACTTTGGTGCAATGGATCTCATAGAAGAAGATTAAGACATCCTCTATTGAATTTGCGAGGCAGGGAGCAGTGGAGACGGTCTATCTCTTTGAGAAATACCTACCTACCAACATGCTCATGATACAAATCCACCTTCTTATGCATCTTGTAGATGAAGTGGAGATTGCTGGACCTGTCCATATGCGATGGATGTTCTTCTTGGAGCGCTTCATGAAAACCCTAAAAGGCTTTGTGCGACAACGAGCTCGACTAGAAGGTAGCATGTTGAAGTTTGGTTGGTGTCTGAGGCGCTAGTGCATATTTCACAATGATTACCAACGGTGGATCTAGACAACAAAATGCTATGGTCCCTGAAGGACGATGATAGACTAACTGGAGATGTGGTGGTTGGAAATGGGGTAGAAAAAAGAATGGATGATGTAATGGAGGAGAAGGTGAATCGCTTTTGTATGTTGCACTATACCTCTATGGAGAGGTGGCTCGCCAAGTACCAGATCTCTAGGGAAGATCGAGAGAAAGTGCGATCTGAATTTCGATGTAGTATGCGCCATCGACCAATTCGATATCCCGAGGGCATGGAGGAGATGCCGATGTTCATGTCAGCGCGATGGTTTCTTGGAGCTTTGACCGCAGCATCTTGCGAAGGGGCGGAGATCTCGATCGAGGACTGGGAATTCTCGAGGGAATGTAGTCCAAAGGTGATGACATATTTAGGATTTTTTGTATATATATTTTATATGCGACAACTAATTTGAGTGTTTCAATGTATAGTATAAAATATATAGTGAAGCGTGGTCGCACGGAGGGGACAGCATTTTCGTGTGGCGCGTACTGACAAAATGCGCTCCACAATGGATTGTGGTATTATGGCAAGTTTTGAGCAGGAGAGCCGACAACGAGAAATAGATCCAAACACGGTTATAGATGAGATGGAGTATTTTGAAAACTTGCATAGTATTGTTACGGTGGATTACCGTAGCTTCTTCATGATACTATTCGATGTGAAGTGGTTCAAAGTGGTACTTGAAGGAGCTGGAGCAACAGTTCGACGAGGTCCATCTGGATTTCTCGAAATAGATTCCGAAAAAAAATGGACGGATTTGCATGACACCTTTGTGTTGCCGGCCCATTGTGAACAGGTACATGAACTCATTTGTTTGTTAATTGTATTACGACATGGTACATGTCACAATAGTTTAATCTCTCTTGTACGTGTTTGTGAACAGGTAATCTTCTATCCAAACCCCCGATAACCTCAATGGTGGTATGTTATACCTTCACCTCCCCGAAGTGCAAGAGTATATGATCAAAGTGATATTCCGAGCATAGATGAGGACAATATGCAAATAGAGGGGTCGATATTGCAAGGGGTGGAGGCCACGAAAGCTTGAAGTATGTAGAGGAGCCAGCATCGGCTAACAATGATGGAAATACAGGAGTCCAAGAATTCTTTGAGAACAAGGTGGACTCATTCTTTTGTGGTGACATGTCTATCAACCTTTGAGTGTATGCGGAGTTGTGTCAGGAGATTGACATGGGACCATAGGATACTTCATACTTGGAGCATCCACTTACTCAATTCGTTGAGTAATTGCTTATAAGGGTACATAAGATATGTATTTTAAGTGAGATAATTTTTTTAGGATTTATATTACCGTGCTTTGTATGATTTAAATTGATTATGCTATCATTTTCTGTTTGTGCAGATGACATTTTCAGGATGAGTCGAGGGATGAGAGATAAGGAGTTACATGATATCTTCACGCGCATGTCTCCAGATCAGATCACGAGATTCAAAGACATGGAAAACCAGGAGTTGTCTCGGACATTGTTAGGCCGCTCTACTAGATCTACTTCAGCGCGATCAGATGCTTCAGCTTCGAGCAGACGAGGTCGACGCTCCAAACTTGGGACAGAGGGAGGGAGTGCTACTTCAGGGTCAGGGGGAATGCTGTAGAGATACGGAGGCCGTGAGTCTACGGTTGGCACGGGATACATGTGCGACTCCTCGCTCTCTTGGCGGTTCCAGGGAGTGTGGCTCATGTGGATGCTGTGAAGGCACGAACGCGGTGTCTTCGTCTCGTCATTCTCCTAGAGTCACGTCACCTCTAGGATTTTTCACACTTGTGGAGACATCTACTCCAGTGACTCCAACTTTTTCTCAGCCGTCTACAGGTGGTACCCTTATGGATGCTACTCCGATAGATACTATCCCGGTCAGTACACCGGATGTACAGGGGTCTCCTGGATATGCCCAAGAGCGTGGACGTAGGTGGGAGAGGACCCATATTAGGCATACCCCAGGAGGATATGCCTATTTTGTCAATGATAGGTCAGGAGCCATCATCATGAATGATGAGGAGAGGAGGGTGATGGCTTGCATGAGAGAGTTGTGATAATAAGTTTTTCAGGACAACGTCTTAGATCATTGGAAAAATATATCGGAGGGGAGCAAGGACTACATAGTAGCATCCTTGCATGAGGAGTTTCTGGTTCCAGCCTCAGCAGATAGATTTTCTACGAGCTGGATGATGGACTGCATGCGTACATATATGTCACACAGACGATCGGACACACGCAAGGCACTCAAGAGTAGGGTTGCAAAGCCTGAGTGGCTAGACGCAGACGACTGGCGTCGATTGAGGGAGGAGGCTACAGATTCTCCAGGACGTTGGAGTCAGTAGTGCGAGGCAGCGAGGATACGACTAGAGGCCAGAGTGGTCCATTATCTTGGGAGTGGCAGCCACAGGACATATCTGGAGGACTTTGTAAGTTTTTCTTTTGTTTTGCTTGCTTTTTTTTTTGCAATATCCTTTGTAATGACAATCATGTTTCTAATAGTTAGTATTTTGTTTTCTTTGCAACACTCCATTACAAATCGCGATCTGACTAGCCTTGAGACTCGATATGCAGAGAGGCACGGTCTCACTGCATTGATCGACCGATTGTATAGATGCGGCGGCCCTGTAAGTCACTCATCTTTCTTGTCCGTAGTTACCATGTTTAATTAGAATGCATTATTGTATGGTGGATTGATGTGTTGTTGTTTCTTTTTTTGCAGAGTCCGTTCGATGCTCCTTTGCGCGGCGGGATGAGCTTTCGGATGGCAAGGATATGTAGCTCACCCTTGGATCCTTAGAGCTCACACACCCTTCTTTTTTTGTCACCTGATCTATGTAGACATTTTCTATGTAGTAGTGATATCTTGTCATGATTGTACCAGTTGCTTTCATTATGCGATCATGTATTTATTTCATGTATCAATGTTATGATTTCAGTACACTTTATTTTTGTTTACACAAGCATTGTACACAGTGCAGAAACTATTTTGTATGGCCCAAATAAAGCACACAGTGCTGTATGTGCAAGCTGCCCTGCCACAAAATTTTTTTTTCCCTGTTATCGTCACTATTGGCGTCACAAATTTACCTGCACGCATCGTTATTGGCGTCATTATTAGCATCCCAAAATGTCGGTATCAGCATCATTATTTACGTTGGTATCAGCTGATACCGACGCAAATAACGAGCCTGATACCGATTGTTCTATGGCGTTGCCAATAACGACGCTTTTTTCGACGACGAGGGCAAATTTTGTTATTTATATTTTTGTCGCTTTTAACATCGGTATAAGACCTATATCTTGTAATGATATTTCTCTGACAAATCAAATCCTCATTTTCTATTACCTCTTTCCTTTTCTCCTCCAAGACAATCTCCTGCTCACTTGCAACCCTTGCAGAATAAAAATGGATAATCTCTTCAATCTTAGGTGCTGGTGGCTCTTTCTGCTTTCTCATGGGTGAAAGATTGAGGATTTCAAATGCCTTTTGATCAATTGATGAAAGAGGCTTCAAAAATTTGTCAAATCTATATCTGAGTCTGCTAACCATACTAAATTCTTTATTCATTAATGTAATTCGATGTGCATGGGTAGCTGCAATATAAGCATCATTCATAAAATCTATAAGAAAATCATTTGTTGTCTCTTGCAAGCATAGTAGGACAGACAACTACCATCTCTTGTTGAGGTCATCCACAGAAGCAATAGAGGACAATCTATCAGATATCTCCTTAACCAGTCTAAAAAATGCAGCCTTAGGAATGAGGTGACCAGTGGACTTTTGAGCTTTCCTTATCTCTGCAAAACATCTCTGCATGTAAAACCATATTGACTTTCTCTTTTTCATCACAAGGGCTTCCTTGGGAACCTGAGAGTAAGGAGAGGCTAAGGACTCAAACTCACCAAATAACTTGTTCTCTGAGGATTCACCTGAACAAACTTTACCAACTGGTGTAACAGGGACAACAACTTCTTCAATTGTCTCCTCAACAGTTAGCTCAGGACCTTCTTCAGAAGATTTCTTTACCAAGACCTTCCTAGCAGTTTGTTTTGTCCTGGCCATCGAGACCCACACGACGCGATAAGGAACCTAAACACAAAGACAACTAACTCCCATCACGTTGTATTAGCAACTGGATAAAGCCTTGAACTCCTCCTCACTTGGTAATAAAGGCAGGACCAATACAACACGACTAAGGGAATTTGAGTTTCTGCTTTGTCCTAATCGCTTCGTATTGGTGATTGATATCGCGGTGTTTCGAAGATTCCATGACCATACAATGCGATTAAGGATATTGCAAAAGAGCTGATGAATGATATCACGCTGTTTTGGAGATTCGATTACCATGCAACGTAATGAAAGTTATTGCTTTAGCTGTTGAAGTATTCTATTTGTCCGACAATGGCAGTCGTGACATAAGGTTTGAAATCACGTTCGTGCCAACTAAGAAGTTCTTCTATACTCGCGGGTGAGGATCTTCACGTGTCATGTTCTCATTGGTTATTTGATTAGGGTTTCTGTAATATTCCTTGTTCTCGCGCTCATGCATATTTAAGGAAACCTAAATTTTTTAATGCACTTTTCTTCTCCATTTTCTCGCGCATCGAACCATCTCTATCACCCCCTATGTCAACCCCTGCTTCACGTACTTCGTCATACCCTACATCACCTGCTCCGTCACCTCTTCCATCACCCCCTCCATCACCCCTCGCATCCCTTTGTCACCCCCCTATATCTCCTTGTTCATCAATGACCCCCTCCGTCACCCCCTACATCACCTGCTCCATCACCTGCTCCATCACCTGGTCTCTCTTCAATCTCCATGTCACCACCCTCCATCCATACTCCGTCACCCCCCTGCATTAAGATCGTGTTGTATTCCTGGCCCCACTCCATTACCCCCCTCCATCAAGATCGTGTCCTATTCCTATATCATCCAACACAACGCGAGAGGTTAAATAGAAAGCATCTGATTCTCTTCCTATCACGTCGTATTACTGACTCGTTGAGCACTTGTTTTCCTACTCTCGCGGAAACGGCACGATATTAGTGTTTGGGGATTCTGAAAGGCTCTCATTTGTGTCGTATTGCTAGATTCTGCAACACGGAGCGAGTGCACCACTTCAAAAAGCTTATACCTTTATATTCGCATTGTATAGGCAAGCAGTCTTGAGCTTTTGAATCTCAAGAAGATGTCTGGTACAGAGATGTCACACATGTCTGCCTCCACATCTATGAAGAGGAAAAGAGTCCTTGAGCCCAGAATGACAAAGGAGTCAGTTGCCTCAGATGTTTCAATAGCATCGCATATGTCTGTGATAACTGAAGGTTCAAGCAAGGATCCAAAGAAGGGAAAGGCTTCAAAGTCGTGTGAGGATCCTAGGGCTGTCTCAAATTATAGATGTCACAGACTCTGAGAAGCTTTTGGATTTTCTCATAGAAAACAATATTGACATTGGTTTCTATCCAACAGCTAGGGAGATTTTCAATCCAGGATGGGACCTTGATCAAGTTCTCAATTTCTCAAATGAGTTATCAAGGAAGATTTTGCAGAGTTTGAAAAGTTGGCATATCCTATTGTTCAGTTGGATTTCAAGGAGTATGTTCACACCCCAATTGGAAGGTCAGGCACTGAGAAGTCCTTGTTTACCATGAAATGTGGTTATCATTCTCTTGATAGATTTTATGCACCTGAGTTATGTTGTTTACACCCAAAAAAATGCAAGCTTATGCTTAAGTCTACTGCATTCATTGTATTTTCCCTTGTGAAATACCCTCTAAGATCTAATGAAAAGCATAAAGAAACCTCAAAATTATCTAGTTGTTGCCTTCTTAAAGAGATTGTAGATGAAGCTGATGTTGAGGAGCAACTAGACACCCAGATGGAAGCATTAGTTGCAAAGGACCTAGATGTTGCTCAATTCAGAGCAAAGATAGTAATTGAAGAGACCTCTATAGAGGTTGATGAGCCGTTTGACACTCCTTCAAGCCTTATTGTACCATCTTTGCCTACTTTCCCAATTAAAGACAAGGAGTACCTGTTATTGTCTGATCTTCGAATTCTTTTCAATTTGAGAGAAGATTATTACTTGGCAGTTATTGTAGAGGCATCTGTAGGATGCAAAAGATATAGTGGATGTTGAAAATGAGTCCAAGGAGGACTTACTCAAATTTCTGATGATAATTTTATAGATGCATCAAATGCTTTTTCCCTATGTTTAAGCAAGGTTAAAGATGCTGAGAAAGAGTTATAGGCTGCTGACAAAGAGTTTGACCAATTTCAACAGAATCTCCAATTTTGGAAGGGAGGAGTGAGAATATGTAAAGAAGCTCAAGGATGTCAAGGAGACATCAATTAGCTTATGGAATCCAAGCAAACTTAAGAGTAATGAAAATAAAATGGTAGTGCATTCTTTTGTTTTTGTGGAACCACATACATATTTTCATTTTTTTCATTCTGACTGTTGCTTTTATAGTTGGAGATTGTAGATGAGGATAATTTCTTGGGAAGAGCCAAAGGATCGAGAGTTGGTGGTAGTTCCCTAAAGGATGTTGCACTTGGGCATTATATATCGAACGTTGATTCCAATATTCCGTTGCTTTTGCATAGCACTTTCTTAGAGGAGGCCTCATGGCCAATTGTCTGTGTTAAAGCACTTACAAGGATTCTTGGATACTCATGTTTGCAGTACAATGTGCACAAAGTTACATTTTTGGAAAAGACAGCAACCATTCGAATATTTGGTTATGGTCCCAGCTTCTCTACATCCAAGGCTGGATACTTCCTGGCATACTCATCTTATGTTTTAGCAGCAAACAAAACAGATATCAAATCCATAGCTGGATACAAGAGAATAAATTTTTTACATTATAGAGAAAAAATGCCCGAGGAGGACGAGGATGTAAAGGCTCTTAAAAGCTAGCCATGTATATAATATTTTAAAAATAGTATCGGTATTTTAGATTCCACTGTATTTATTGTGTTCTTAATCTTTAAAGTTGTCTTCGAAAAAACCAATTGAATAAGTCCTCAAGGGCATTGGTTTTTGTTGCTTCTCCTCCATGTCTAGTGCTCCGAAAGAAACACATACGTGCTTGGTAGTGAGATTTCTCCATACCTTGGCTACTGTAAGTTGCTAGGGGCCCTTGCCCTTCCACAAAATAAGGCCCATGAACAAGAAGAATATGTTGTGACAACCCAACAAGAAATAATCAGTTTAAATCATTAAACCTTGTTTTCAAAGCAAAAATATTCAAATTTATGTCTATCTTACCAAGTAGAAAGTGATATCCTTTTCTCCCCAAGCTTCCTTAATTCCTTGAACAAGATCCACAATTGAACGGTTGTACTCTTCTGAATAGTTAGATGTTATCTTTTGTTCCCTTAGCATTTTTAAAATATGTCAAGGTGTCTCCAAACCTCCATTCATAGGAATGCAATTCGTGGTGTGCTAGCCACATTTGTTGTGATTGCACACAACTCTCTCTAGCACTCCCACAATGCGTTCATTTGTTTACCAGTATGATTTCTTAGAAATCGTCTATCTTTTGCACCCCCCATAGAGACATCTGCTAAGACCTCTTTTGTTTTCCCTGAGGCTATTGGATCCTTTCTCAGGTGAACTTGACCTCCATGAAAACCCATTTTTGACAGTAAAGCCTCACATTTATCAATGCATTCATCTGGCAAAGATATTGGTTTTATTGAATATGCATAGTCAAGATGCAATCTAAGCTTATCAATTATTCTAATCTCTGCATGTAATGTACAAATATGAACATTCCTTAGAGAGATTGAGAGAATAGGATCCCACAAGCCATCCATGTTTTTGAACTTGCTCAAATCTATAGAGTTTCGAGTCGGGGCTCTTCTTGCTGGTCGCAAAGTACTCCATTCTTTGGATCCCAAACTCTCCATGCAATAAATACAAGGATATTTTGCATTGGTCCCATCACTTAATCCAAGCATAAATTTGATACTTTTTAAGTCAGCACTCATATACCATTCAACATTAAAACGACCAACACCATTGACTATCAACATTTCATCTTCACTTTGAGACTTTATAATATCAAGAATACATGTATGAGAGAATAACCATTTCAAGATTTCATGACTTTCAGTTAGTACCTGGGCCGCACCAATTCACCAAAGCTCCATCTCGGATTGTATCTTAAACTGTTGTGCTTGCCCCCTACCAGTACTATAATCCAATGCCCTATTCATGATATAGATGCTGACTCTTTCTATCTTTTGTCCCTTTTGAATTTGTGCTTCATGCAATTTTACTGCGAACTTCAAAATACCACCACATTCTTGGACAGTAAATTTATACATATGGACCATTGCAATCTAGAATCTTTTAAGATCAATCCAAATATTATTAAATGTGTTGTATTCAAAAAAGGCCTTTGTTTTATGTTTTTCATAGGATATAGATCCCTCTATATGGAGATACTCTCCAAAAACATCTCGAATCCTATGATTCATAGCTGTCCTAGCAATTGAGACTGCAAGAGGCCGAGGCAAACCAAATGCACTTATTCTATGACATTTAAGATTTGTAAACCACAATTTAGAGAGAGCATGATAACCTCTACGACCGATACCCATATTGTCACATGTCTCCACTATTTCATTTGGTTTAACTATTCCTTTTAAATCTTTCACTAACTCTTTCAGAGTTTGGCTTCTCAAGTCTACATTTCCAGGTGATTTAAGAATCCTTATAATGTCCTTTTTTGTCATGGTTTCCTTAATGAGCTTAATCCTCTCATCATTCTCTCAAATATTAATACCTGAAATATTAGAGACACATCTCTTTGTAAGATTTAGTCTCATTTTCTTCACACGACTACACAAGTCCATTATATTTTTAAGTCATATTTTTCTCTGTCTAAATCCTATTGGAGTTTCTTTCAAGCACAATAATTTTTCTTGCAATGACTGATTAGATTTTTCTAGATTATCAACCTTGTCTGTTAGCTCAAAAATAGTTTTTTGTGCCAATGTTAATGCTTCCTTCATTTCATGCATTTGTTCTCTAAATGTAAAAGATGTAGAATATAACCTCATGCAATAGCCAAGCATCCCATCACAACCATCTCCAACATACCTTATGTAGTCGTGAATATTGTAAAAAGAAGGATGTTTACCTGTAGAAGGGTCCGGAGGATAAATATTTCCATCCATCCATAAGTCTACGTGCTTCTTTCCTTGTAATCGCAACCTGTTAGCTTCATCCTTGTCCAACAATGCTCGATGGTGTATACTTCTCCAAGATGAATAGATAGGATCTAATTGAATAGTAAGTTTATACTTGCGTGGTGGGGATGCGCTTATATTGCTAGAAGAGGTACTGGTAAACATTTTGGTAGGGAACCTTTAACAAGGCAACAATATCACAGAGAAGAAAATAGAACCACAAGAAAGAGAGGTGCAGAAAATAAACGTCGAGGAATAAACGAGTGACGTCTTTTGGTGCAAAAATTCAAAAATACAAGATTTTGCAATTTCCAAGAGAATAAGACTGAAAAGGTGACACTTCACGTCCATTAAAGATTGATGATATTTAATACACGACCTCTTAAATGAATCATACATTCTCTCATTAATCATGTTCAGGTAGCCAAATCTGGCTCTTCTAAACCTCTTCTAATTAGCAAATTAATCATTTTCTTATGAGTACCGTTTTAAAGCTGCTGATCATTAAGACCATGTTGGCCTCCATTGTTATCTTTATAGTAATGTTTTCAACTTCAGCAATGCATGGGCCAAATTGGAGAGGATGTTTGCTTGCATGTTATGGGCCAAAGAAAGTGCACTACAACAAAAAGGCTCCATAGACGCGCTTGTAGACGCAATATTTGAATTGTGTTGAAAAATGTCGAGCGCGTTTATTACCGCGTCTACGGGCGCGTCTAAAATTTCGTGTCTACAAGCGCGCTTATAGTGAAAAATACACGCGCATATAGACACGCCTATTGATGCGCTTCGTAAATATATAATCATATTGATAAAAAAGTAGATATATTCATATTCTACGTCTATACACACGTGTAACTGCGCGTCTAAAAAGACGTGTACTCTGTAATTTTTTTACGATAATAGACACACATTTTTCCTCCAATTTAGATGCGCGGATAGACGCGCAAAATAGAGGTATGAGAAAAAAACCAGAGAGCATGTGGCTTGCATGCTCTCTGGTTTTTTTTCCCCATCAACATCAAATTGTATGCTTAGGAAAAATAGAGAAAGATTATTATACTGAAAGCAAAAGAATGTGAAGAGCCAAAGTCCATATATTGATAATAACATTTGATGAGCGTATTATGCTGAAACATTTATACATATTTCGAAGATTTTTGTACTGAAAACAAAACAATGTATGTAGAACACGAAATTTCATATATATAGATGAAACATTTTTACATGACGAGTTCTAGTGCTTGTGACCTCAAGCATGGTCATGGTCGCAAGCACTAGCTGAACGTAATACATATCAAAAATGAAAACTACAAGCCAAGGGGAGGCATGCATGCATGGGGCTCCTCTACATCTCCTCAGAAGAGGCATCATCGTCACTACCACCATCACTGTTGGTGCCGCTATCACTACTGCTAGTTCCCCCTTCGCTATCCTCAACTGCATCAGGATTCGCCTACACAAAGGATTAAGGTATATAAATACCATTACAAATAATAAATTAGAGTTACCTATACTTTTCATGTAAAAAATAAAACATACATTTTCTGGCTGTGGAATCCTCATGGCACGATTATATTGCTCCTCGGTGATGATCAGTCCCTCCTCATAGAAGTGCTGCCAAGTGGATGCCTGATTATGACCTCGATGGTAGCCTACCTCTCTAGGAGTAGGTATCCTACCAACGATATGATACTACAAAAATAATTTTAACATACAACGTATTAGAACACACTACATAATGAATTGAAACAAATTACAAAATTTAATTTTTTAAAAAATCAAATAATACTTATAAACTCAGCCTCCCATGACTCCCTGCCACCCGATCTATAATGCGACGATCCCATGGTTGTCATCTGGATACATCGCGCCTCTGCATGCTGACGACTTGTCCTTTTCTCTGCTGCTCTCTTCTTGGCCTCTTTCCACTCCCTGCGGTGGCAATTGGTGGTTGGCCATATCCAAAGCGCCCCTGCTCTTGTCTCCGTAGTGACTCCTTGGCGCTTGTCATAAGGTGAGACCTCTTGTTATGAAGTGCGTCTCTCACCTTTGACTGTCCCCAATCATTTGAGAATCGTGAATTCTCGGGATTAGGGTACCTTCTATGTACTGCCCGCAGCACCTCTTGTCATAAACCATTTTTTTTGTGCTTGAAGGGAATCATATAATCTTTGTATATGGCATGCACGACACTCCTCAAGTAGACTATCACTTCCCTCCCCTGAGGGTTATGCAAGATACCACCAACATCTGTGACAAAGTAGTACATTTGTGGAGGCTCACCTCTCTCATTTCTCAGTGAGGGTGATCGAGAGCCACCTCCTAGGCAAGCCCCACAAAGCCCTCGACCTCCTTGTCCTCCCGCACGACTCTCCCTCCTCCCTCAATGGGCACTATCCTCTACCTCACTCGATGCACATGCTTTTACAAATGCACATGCTTTGGCCGATCCATGTACTTCAATTGATCCCTCTGCATCAGCTGATCTGTGTGCATACATAGTGCCTGGAGTACCTGTTAGTAGAGGTGTGCCAAGGTTTGGTGTTTGTGCGGCAGTGCTAGGTAAAGATGTGATAGGTGTCCCAGATATGACACTAAAAACCTCCTCTGCAGTGGGAGGCCGACCAAGATAACTGGTCATCTCCCCCATGAATTTCTCCTTGTTCAGAAAACCTCCAAAAAAACTACTAACACCTCTAGAAAACTTCGCTAAGGTGTTGTTCATGCGTTCCAACTCAGAATCAATGCTGGAAGATCCGGGATTCCACATCTATACAAGCAAAAATCCATTACTACCCTATGCAGATAAAACATATTACACGCTACGTCTATACCTGCATCTGTCAACGCATCTAAAAACGCGCCTAGACTGTCATCTAGATGCACCTATAGACGCGCAAAGTCAGACCATATTTTGCAAACTGTTATAAAAAACGCGTAAAAAACCTCCATAGATGGCAGTTTAAAGCATGTAAAGAGAGAGAGAGAGAGAGAGATAAACAAACAAAGAGAAAGTAAATAAGATTGAGAGAGAGAAGAACTCACCTTCTTTGCTTGTTCCGATGGGTGGCGGCTAGGTTGCAAGCTTCTTTTCCTCCTTCTCCCTTCCCTTGATAGATTGCTTGATTCTTCTTCTCTTTCTTGCTGTTTAGCTCTTGTTCTTTACTCTCTGGCTCTTTATTCCTCATGTCCTCTTTTCACTCTTATTTCCTTCTGTCATTGTCTTCATGAAGTGATAGATAGACATGATTAGTGATGTTGAGCTTGAAATGCAAAAAATGTGCAAAAAACACAAGAAAGCACTGGTTTGAAAAGAAAACCACAACTTTTTTTAAAAAAAAATTATATTCATGTGGCGTGTCTGCAAGCGCGTGTAATTGCGCATCTATATGCGCAGATAAAACATATTACACGCATTGATAGACGAGCAATTACAATTTAAATTATTAAATGCTAGCTTATGGTTGTTTTTGGATCAACATGACTTTCCTAGTCTTTCAATATCAAAATTTTTGTCTCCATGTTGTAAGTATCAAAATATTTAGGAAATATGACATATATACCAAATGAAATCATATATGTCCTTATGATTCAAGTGTAATTATATCATCATCTTCTACTAGTATGGGACATGCTGAGTCAATAAACAGTACATCCTCCAGTGAGGACAAGACATTGCATCTTCACAATCGAGACGCTTGGCTACGACGGAAAATCAAATGTATGTGTGATCGTTGTCGAGGATATTTTTTTCGAGCACGTCGAATCACAATGTCACACCTCAGCATGTACGGAGAGTGGGACCAAGAAAAAGACCCATTAATTTTTACTACTTTATCTGCACAAATATTATTGGTCTATGTTGCGTCTTCACCATTAAACAAAACCTCTTTTTTTTTATTGAGCAAGATGCGGTACCACATCCTCAAATGGTCCCTCTAGGGCATCAAGAGGCTGCGAAATGTCGACACGAGGAGGCAGAGTCCTCAAGAAGAGTAAAGACTGATGATGACAATAGTAGCCCTCTTCAAATGCCCCATCAAGTTTTGGAGGGAGAGATTTTGGACAACATGGTGCAGATTTAATTTCCCATGAGGTTCGGGGGGAGGGCACCACTAGAGAGACAGATGACCCGCTACACATAGCGTCGAAAACTCCATTGTACGAAGGTTGCACATACTCTGTTCTACGTGCATCTCTCAAGATACTGAACTTACAAACCATTTATGAATGGAGTAATGCTAGCTCGAATGCATTATTGAAGTATGTATCATTTGATATTAATTCATAAATCTTCTAGACAATATTCGTTGTTTGTTAACTTTGTTTGTACAATATATGCAGGTTATTGTCATAAATACTTCCAAATGAAAATAAATTACCAACTAGAAGGGAGCAAGCAAGGTGTTTCTTGACATCTGTTGGAGGTCTCGATTACGTTAAAATCCATACATGTGTCAATGATTACATCTTGTTTCGTGGGGATCATGTATATGCACGACATTGTCCTACTTGTGGTGAACCAAGATACAACCAAGAGATGAAATCAATGGATGTGCCTCGTAAGGTTTTGTGACATTTTCCTATTATTCCACGTATTCAACTTATGTTTAAGTGTGAATCTATTGCGAGACTCATGTCATGGCATGCTAGTCACCATTCAAGTGATGGAAAGTAGAGAATTCCTTCAGACACACCAGCTTGGCAACACGTAGATAATTTGTAGCCTACTTTCAAAGAAGAGCCCGAAAATTTGAGATTTGGTCTAGGATTAGATGGAATAAATCCATTTGGCATCAAAAGCACCTCATATAGTGTATGGCCAGTGATATTGGTGAACTATAATATCCCTCTGTCCGTGGCAATAAAAAAAAGACATGTAATGTTGTCCCTTTTGATTCCTAGAAAGCACAAAGTAAAAAACATGGACGTTTACTTAGAGCCTTTGATTGAGGAGCTAGAAATGCTATGGAGAGATATTGAGGTGCAAGATGTAAGTGCATCATTGTCCTCTAGAGATTTCACTTTAAAGGGCATATTGTTGTGGACCATGCATGACTTTCCAAGCTATGGAGAGTGTTCAGGTAGTTGCGTACTCTATTTGATTCATTCTTACCCTTAATCAAATATATGTCATCATTAACCCACTTGTTTCTACAGGTTTAACTACATCAGGATATCATGCATGTCCAATTTGCGGTCCCTCTTTAGTTTCTTCTAGACCAACATGCTTGAAGAATGTTATCTATGACAATCATTATCATTTTCTTCCTATTAACCATCCCAAATATGCATCCCCCACTAATGGAATAACTCCACAATCTCTGACCATTCAAGATTGGAAGGACACTTGGACACACGCCAATGATCATCCTCCACTCGGCATGAGTCGATAACTAGTTCACTTATTTTGTTTGTCTTTAAAGTACACTCCATTATTGAGAACGAGAAATAATATATTTTTTGTGCCTTAGATTCTCTATATTTTTTCGTCTCCCATATTGGACTGAACTCAAGATCAATCACCTGTTGGACCCCATGCATATATTCAAGAATATTGCCTCTACATTATGGGATCACTTAATCGGGGCTCGTGATTCGGTCAATGTAAGGGAGAATTTACGTAGCATTGGACGTATGAGACGAGCTAAGCCACGCATCGGACCCAGAGGAAAGATTGAGTTACCATGTGCACCTTGGATGTTGTGGAAGGCCGAAGAAAAGATGGTGAAGCAATAGTTATGTAGCTTTCGAACTCCCATAGGATATATGAGATGCCTCAAGGGAGCCTTCATAAAGAAAAAGAAAAGAGGTGTGGAGCAACTATCCAGTTTGAAGTCTCACGATTGGCACAAAATGATTCAGGTAAGGATTTTCATAGTTATAAATATATTAATTAGTGGAGTAACTATGTAGACTAATTAACAATGTATGAATATTTACATACAGTTCATCCTTCCTACTAGCATATCTCATTGTGTTTCGAAAGATGTGAGTGATATCATTTACAAGATGGATGGGCTCGCGAGGTATGTATACATTATACTTATTTTTTAGTTTACATATTATGTACATCACATAGTAAACCCGCTAGAATTTATGGACAAAACTAATCATCGTTCTCAATTGCATGTTGGTAGATTTGTGAGTTTGAAGAAAATCGATCCAAATACATTGCAAGAGGCTCGAGTATTGTCCATTGAGGTGGTTTGTTTGGTGGAGGAAACTTTTCCTCGCTCCATTTTGACTACTCAAGTGCACTTACTCGTACATCTGATTGATGAGATCGCAATTTGTGGGGTAGTTCATGCAAGGTTGATGTTTTTTCTAGAGTGCTTTATGAAAACCCTAAAAGATTTTGTAAGGCAAAATGCATGGCTCAAGGAAAGCATGGCTAAGGGTTGGTTAGTGCAATCATCCCTTGTACAAATCTCTGAATATCTTACTAAAGTGGACCCCTCTTTACCACGACTATGGAAAGATGATGAAGATTTGAGGATGACCTCTATAATACCTCAAGGAAAAGGAAGGAGCAAAGTGCTAATGAAAAAGGAACTTCGTAAGTTAAATGTATTTTGTGTGCTTAACAGTGAAGTAATGAGCAAATGGGTGATACTATATAAAGAAGAAATGGCAAGAAGAGTAAGCGAAAGGTAAGCATTTCATGCTAGATATGGACGTGATGTCCCATATCCAGAATATTTAAGTACGCTTCCATGTCACATAGATTGGCTACATGAAAAAATAAAGAAGATGGAAAAAGAGTAGGCGATAGATATATCGCAAGAGGAGTGGGAATACGCACGAGGTTGCTTATCAAAGGTGAGATATACTTATAACTAAATTATCTTTAGTTATATATGATATAATAATTTCACATGTTTCATCTTTAACTAAATCATTAATATGATCTCAACAATGTACTACTAGTGCACATTGTTCAATGCTATTTGGCGTAAAGGTAAACATTTTCGAACTCAATGTATAGATGATAAGAGAAATACCCAGGATTGTGGTATCCTTGCAAACTTCCAGGATACCAATGGCACCATGGAAGGTTATTGTGGCTTGATCCAAGATATTTTGAAGCTTGACTTTAGGCGATTTTTTATATATGTACTAGATGTGAAGTGGTTTAAAGAAGTAGTAACAACAGGTGAGCATTGCACAATTAGATGTTATCCAAGTGGTTTTGTAGTGATTGACTCTACAAAATTTCACCAAGGCAAGAATGACACATTCGTACTACCTCAACAATGCGAGCAGATATATTAGAAGCTATTTATTTTCATATATATTACTTCTTGATACATTCTCAAAATACAATAAATATCTAAGTTGCTTACTTTTTGTTTTTTAATTAATGCAGGTTGTGTATCACCCAATGGTAAACAATAACCGATGGTGGCACATCATCCCCATATCTAATTGTTCAAAACCAATATATGGCAATGCTACTAACATAGAGATAGTTGATGGCAATCCAACAATCAATGATGATGCACATGATGATGCCATTATCGATGATATACATGATGCAGTACAAGATGATCCCCGCGAGGATGTTCAAGGAAGCGCAGAAGAGGATAACAATATGGTTGCAGATGATGATAAAGAAATTGAGCATAGCAATACATCTGACAATGGGATAGACTTATTTGTTTCATTGCCTATTGCTAACATAGACCTAGAGATAGATAGTCTAGCAAGGGCTGATCTCAATATTGAAGATGAGATTGATCATTCATTGTAGCATATAATTAGCTTTGAATGATTGGATGTATATTTGTAATACTCGTAAAGAAGTAAAGTTGGTAATGTATTCTAAAAAATACTAGCTGTTAAGTTGTTTGGTCATATTTATGGACTTTACGAGAAATGAAAAATATGTACGTTTATTTTCGCATCTATAAGCGTGTTTAAAAACACAGGTATATAGACGTATTTTTCGCGTCTATATACTAGCGCCAATAGACGCGCTGATAAATGCGCCTGCTATTTCACGTGTACATTGCGCGTCTATAGGGCCTTTCTCTTGTAGTGGTGGGAAAGGTGGATGCAGATCAATCTCATGGTCTCTCATTACTACATGGGAAGAGGAAGGTGGTTTGGGCATCCCCCAACTTGCGCAGAAGGCCCAGGCGCTTCTTTTCAATTTGTTCAAGATAATGGAGATTCCTCAGCCCTGGTCCTCGTTGGTTAAGCATTGGCTAGCTTCCAATGTTGTGAAGAAATTGGGGCTCCCTAATCTCAATTGGACTGATCCATTGCCTGTTGGCCCTAGAGTTAAAATCCCAAAATCACAGATGGCTCATAGGCTGACACAAGTTTGGCAAAAGATACTTGAAGACTCCAAATGGTTGGAGGCCCAAGATAGGAGGGGAGACACGTCATTGAAGCAGCTAATATGGACTTTCAAAGAGGCTTATGACCCCCCATATAGGCCCATGAAGGAGAAGCCTAGGATGGTCAAAAAGCTAGCTGGAAAAGGTCTCTGCAGGTGGGAAGACCTATGGGAAGTGTCTTCAATGGAGTTTATGAAGCTGGACAAAATCAGGGAGCGCTTCCTCTTAACTCTTGCCGAAGAAGCCCTTGTCAAGGAAGTCTTGAGGAAGGTGAAACCTACATGGCCAACCTCAAAGGTGGTTTGTGAGGTGAACTTGACCAGGTTGATGACCAGCCCAATAGGGAAACCACTTTGGAAATGTAGGAAGTCAAAGGATTATTCAAGGAAAGATCTATCTCACATACTTTGGGCTGCAAACTACTGGCGTAGATGGCACCCAAGGTCAAGAAATAGAACCTAGGTAAGGAGGTGCTGCAATGTCTAGAGGGCTACCCCCTCAAGGAAACTTAATTTTATGCTATGGCCTGTTGTCATGAACAAATTGCCTACTAGGGAAAGATTAAGTAAGTTGATGCCGGTTCCCCCTTAGTGTATATTCTGCAAGATAGAGAAGGAGTCTACAAGACATCTATTCTGGGACTACATAGAAGTCTGGGGCTTCTGGAAGCAACTCCAGTCATGGGTACAAAGCTCTAGCTTCTTTGACAGGATTGACAGTAAATTGGTACTTTTTGGTGAGCAAGGCAAGATGGATGAACAATCTCTGAAGCTATGGAATGTGATTAGATCGGTTTCAATGCAGGAGATCTAGAGGCTAAGATACAATTCCCCACAGTTGCAAATAGGGAATGTAATTCCCTACTTAGATGTAGTGAATACATAGATAAACAAATAGGGAATATTGAAAATCTCCCTATATTCCTATGAGAGAAACGATTAAAAGCTCCTTGTAACATGCTTGTTCCCTTGTCCTACATTTCCCCTCTTCAACTTAGTCACTTCGTAACTAATTCTCTGTTTGTATATGTGCCAACTTCCAACTTTCCAAGGGTGGAAAACAATGTGATAATAATTCGCTTTCTTTTTTTACAACTAATTGTGTTTGTTATATTCTTTCCACCGTTCTATGCATTTCCTGCTCTCACAGGCCAATTCTAGCTATGTAATCTCCCCAAAAGGTTTCTTCTACTTTATAAAAACAAAAGTAGAAGGTGACCAGCATTTCTTCGACTTTATGATAAGAAAAGTAAGAACGTGACCAGTGTTTATCCGATGGGGGAGTGTTGTTCTTCTGTAAGGAAAGTTACTGGCAGTTTTTACAGCGATCAGCTGGAAGATATGCAAAATCTCCACGATGGTATAGGGAATTTATACCTTCAGCTCTGATCAGGATAGCTGATATAGGGAAGACAAAAAGGCGGCCGAAAGGAGGAATCTGCAAGGCTGGTAAGGAGCTTTTGCTGGCCGGATTTAAAAGTTTTCTTGTTGTGTGGGTAAGGCAGGGCCGCTTCATACGTACTGATGCTCGAATCAGAGCAATACATATGTATAATGACCGGTTCCACTGATCTTACACAGGGCGCTGCTGCGGCTGCCATGCTTTTTGGCTGCAAGGTTCGCAGACTTAGGGCTTGCAGTATTGTGCAGCGCTCGTCGGGACTCGGCACTTGATAAACTTGATCTCTCAATATATGTATTCATCTGCGTAATGGGCACTGGGAGCTTATGAATCGGGAAATGGGATTGTCGGTAAATATAGGCTGCACCGCTGCAGTAGTGCTATGATGCTATCGTCTGCTGCGGCATGTTCCGTATGTGATTTCTAGCGTATCGTGCATGAAGATTTTTACTATGCCGACCATGTATCGATGATAATGATGATGATTATGGTGGTGGTGGTGCCCGGATATAAGCAATTGCCACCTCTTCGAAGTATGCGCGTCAGATTCTGATGGTACGCACGCGATGAGAGAGATGGAGAGAAAGAGAGGGGGCTTGCCTGGCCTGGAAGTTGGCCGTTGGCCCTTAGGCCCTGTACCCGTGCAATAATGATGAGAGTGGATGAGTGGAGGATGCATGAGGATATGAGCTGATGATGACTATGATTCAGCTCGGATCATGTGACTCGGTCACGTGAGACTCGTCGGTACTCGGCACTTGATCAACTTGATCTCTCGATTATAATATAATAATAAATGTATTCATCTGCGTAATGGGCACTGGGAGCTTATGAATCGGGAAATGGGATTGTCGGTAGATATCGGCTGCAGGGGCTTTTTTAAAGGGTTGTTAAGCCCTTCTATAAGTATTTGGGCCTTCAAGAGAAGACAAACAATTTTAAAGCCTTGTTATCCAAGACCAAGATTTTAAAATTGCCCTTCTTCACAAAAGGTAAGTTTTATCAAACCTTGCTTTAGAAGGGTAATTTTTTTTAAAAAAATAATTAATACTATTATTAAGAGTCAACTTTGGACTGTTGACTCTTGGCCTGCCCAAAACCCAAGGCCAAATTTTAGAGGCTCTCGACTGGCCGCCCGACACCTAAGGAAAAGGCCTAATTTTAAACTTAAAGGTAGTACTAAGTACACTCAAAAGTGGTGAGTACGAGAGTCTAGATTATGAATATCAAATGCAAGATCTAATGGCATTTATTTCAAGTATATAGATGGATTTCGACCCTTTGGAACAAGTATTTTGTTGATAGATTCAAATGTATTCAAGATTTGGGCCAAAGATACATGAAATGAATTGAAGAAGCATAATTTTAGCTTCAGCCCTGTTTTAAAACAAAAAATTTCAGCCCATAATCAAGCTCAAAATGAGTGCATAAAGTCAAGAAGAAGCACTTCTGATCCTTCATGAACAATGTCCTGAAGAAAAGAGGTCATTTCCTTCCATTACAACTACATAAATCCCATGTTTGCTCATAAAAATGGACCATAACAGTGGGCTACCTTGTTTATGACTGGTTATTTCAGCCCATAATAACAGCCCGTATGCCTTCATTATCCTCACCCTTTGCTTGCCCCAAAGTCACTCAAGTACTTGGGTACAAGTCGGGCTTCATTGGACCAAGAATAAGGTAGACAAAATGAGAGAAGTCGTGCATAAGAGCAGGCTGAATACTTTTCTCTCAGATTTCTCTCTTTTATAGACTGTTTCAGCATGCCTTTTCGTCAGACCAAAGGGGCAGAGAAGTGGAGTTCTCACCATGTTTACATCTTCAGTAGTTAGGCCAGTTGATCTTCAGTTTGCATGCTCCAAATCATGCACCATAGCTCCAGCTCTCTCCAGTTTGCTTCAGACTGTGCAGCCCGCATTTTGCACCGAAAAATGCGGGCTGCTCCTTGCTCAGCCAGTGGTCACTTTTTGACCTACCCAGGTCACTTGCTGGTCACTTAAGTCTATTACTCCAGGTCCCATATGGACCTAGTGGACTTTTGGCAACTTTTGGCATTCTTCTTGGGTTCTGACCATATTTTTGCACCTGAATCAATGTAATTTATCCTGCAGACTGTCAATTACTTCCAGTTGACCAAGTTGAAGGTTCCCATAGACTTATTTTTCATAAATATACATGGTATAACTGAAAATTATATGCTAAATACAAAAGAACTTGTGTAACTAAGGTGGTTATTGGATAACAATGTTTGAATTTTGTATGCAAATTCCTCATATAACTTCCAGTAAAGCTCTTTTGTGTTCATAAGAATCCCATGATTTATATTATGAACAGTAAACTCTTTGACATTCACCCCCTCCTAACCTGCACATCCTCTGGCATGTGCCATTTCATAAGATTACAGGTCAAGGAGGGTCTTCTTCTTCATCTTCATTCTCTAAGTATTTTTCTTCCTGCATGTGTTCAAGTAGAGGGCTCATATCTAAGTCATCAAGTTCATAAGTTGAAGATTCTCTTCGTTTGAAGAGTTTGATTCGTTTCCCAACTATTGGAATCTTAATCATGGTCCCATCCATTTCAGCCAAAGAGTAAGTAGCATTATTATGTACTACTTTTACAACATATGGTCCAAACCATCGCTTGGCTAACTTCCTATGAGCACTATATTGATTGTCCAGGCTGCTACATAGACAAGAACCCAATCATTCTCTTGAATAGCTCTTGGACGGAGTCAATGATGCTTGTCAAGCCTCTTCTTATTCTTTAATCTTATTGTTTTTAGCCTTTCAATGGCTGTTTTGACATCTTCTGGCCTTCTTTCAAGTTGCCTTATGCGTAAAGACAGCAATTCTTCTCTATTCATGCCTTCATCCCAAGGCAAGATACTCCATGTGACAAGGGATTCCTCAATAGGCACAACAGGTGGCTGTCTATATATGAGTTCAGCTGGCATATATCCTATCACTGCACTATGGGTAGTTCTGTCAACCCATAATGCGAATGGTAGCATTTTAGGCCATTCCCTCAACTTTCCTTTGCATGATTTTGCTAAAGCTTTAAGAATTGGTTGATGACCTCTTTCACTCTTACCATTGCCTTCACACTACAAGATATAGACCTTATAGCGACGTTTAAAGCGACGAAAATACAAACAACAAAATTTGCCCCCGTCGTCACAAAAAGCGTCATTATTGACGACGCCATAGAATCGTCGCTATATGCGTCGCTATACACGTCGCAAATGCGACGCATATAGCGACGGTTGCAGATAATTTGCGACGCTTATAGCGACGACAATAGCGACGCGTGCAGTAAATTTGCGACGCAAATAGCGACGGTAACAGAGAAAAAAAAAATTTGTGGCAGGGCAGCAAGCTGCCCTGCCACATATAGCACTGTGTGCTGTATGAGAGCCATACAAAATAGTTTCTGCACTGCTGCATACAAAGCGTTTGCAAACAAAAAGAATGTATACTGAAATCATAAAACCGATAGATGAAATAAATACATGATATCGCATAAAATGCGATTGGTACAATCATAAAACAATATCACTAATACATAGAAAATGTCTACATAGATCGGGCGACTAAAAACTAAAGGTATGTGAGCTCTAAGGATCCAAGGGCGAGCTACAAATCCTCGTCCCCCGAAAGCTCTTCACGCTGCAAAGGAGCATCAAACGGATTCTGCAGAAAAAGAAACAACATATCAATCCACCATACAATAATGCATTCAAATATCTCATGGTAACTACGGACAAGAAAGATGAGTGACTTACTGGGCCGCCACGTCTATACAATCGGTCGATCAATGATCTGAGACCGTGCCTCTCTGCAGATCGAGTCTCAAGGCCTTGCGGATCACGATTTATAATGGAGTGCTGCAAAGAAAACAAAATGCTAACTGTTAGAAACATGATTGTCAGTACAAAGAATATCTCAAAAAAACAAATAAGCAAAACAAAAGAGAAACTTACAAAGTCCTCCAAATATGTCCTGTGGCCGCCACTCCCAAGATGATGTACCGATCCGGCCTCGATTCGTGCCCTCACCGCCTCCCGCTATTGCTGACTCCAACGTCCTGGCGAATTTGTAGCCTCTTCCCTCAGTCGGTGCCAGTCATCTGCATCTAAGCACTCGGGCTTTGGAGCCCCACTCTTGATTGCCTTGCGTGCGTCGGATCGTCTATGTGACATGTATGCACGCATGCAATCCATCATCCAGCCCATAGAGAATCTATCCACTGCGGCTGGCACCGGGAACTCCTCGTGCAAGGATGCTACTATGTACTCCTTGCTCCCCTCCGGTATGTTCCTCCAATGATCTAGGACGTTGTGCCGAAAAACTTGTTGGCACAACTCTCTCATGCGAGCCATCACCCTCCTCCCCTCATCATTCATGATGATGGCTCTTGACCTGCTATCCACTAGGTATCCATAATCCCTAGGAGTATGCCTTGTATGGGCCCTCTCCCATCTCCGTCCACGCTCCTGGGCATATCCAAGAGACCCCTGTACATCCGGTATACCGACGGGGGTACCCTCTCCCGGAGTGCCACTCAAAGGGGTGTCACCAAAGGGGGTGCCACCAAAAGGAGTGCCACCAAAAGGCGTGCCATCTGCCGACGGCTGCGCAAAAGCCGGAGTAACTGGAGTGGACGTCCCCACAGGTGTGACAAATCCTGGAGATGACCAAGCTCCAGCTGAACGACGAGACGGAGACACCGCGTCCGTGTCTCCACAGCAGCACCCCCTTGATCCTCCTGCAGTCGCAGTCCCTCCCTCTGGTCCAAGTCACGAGCGTCGAGATCGTCTGCTCGAAGCTGAAGCATCTGATCGCACTGAAGCTGATCTAGCAGAGCGCCCTGACGAAGAACGAGACAGCTCCTGATCTGCCATCTCTCTGAATCTCGCGAGCTGATCTGGAGACATGCGTGCCATCATCTCCTGAAACTCCTCATCGCTCATCCCTCGACTCATCCTGAAAATGTCGATACCTGCACAGATAAAAAATGATGTTAGAATAATCAATTTAAACTATACAAAGCACATTAATATAAATCATTTTTGAAAAACCCCTCTTAAAATGCATATCTTATCTACCTTTATGGAAGATCTAAACAGTGAATTGAGTAATACAATTCTCCAAGAATGAAGTATTCTATGGTCCCATGTTAATCTCCTGACACAACTCTGCATACACTGGAAGGTCGATAGACATGTCACCACAAAAGAACGAGTTTGCCTCGTTCTCAAAAAATTCTACGACTTCTGTATTTCCATCATTGTTAGCCGATGCGGGCTCCAAGCTTGTGGTGGCCTCCACCCCTTGTAATTTCGATCCCTCTATTTGCATATTTTCTTCATCTATGCCTGGAACATCGCTTTGATCGTATACTCTCGCACCTCGAGGAGTTGAAGGTATAACATACCACCATCGAGGTTGTCGGGGATTTGGATAGAAGATTACCTGTTCACAAACACTTACAAAGCGGCTTCAAACCATTGTGACATAAACCATGTCGTATTACAATTAGCAAGCAAATGACTATTTGTACCTGTTCACAATGGGCCGGCAACACAAAGGTGTCGCGCAAATCCATCCATTTTTTTTTGGAATCTATTTCGAGAAATCCAGATGGACCTCGTCGAACTATTGCGCTAGCTCCTCCAAGTACCACTTTGAACCACTGCACATCGAATATTATCATGGAGATGCTACGGTAATCCACCGTAATAATACTTTGCAAGTTCCCAAAATACTCAATCTCATCCACAACCGTGTTCGGATCCGTTGCTCGTCGCCGGCTCTCTTGCTCAAACCTTGCCATGACACCACAGTCCATTGTGGAGCGCATTTGGTCAATACGCTCCACCCGAAAATGCCGTCCGCGCGACCACGCTGCACTATATATTTTGTACTGCACATTGAAACACTCAAATTAGATGTAGCAAGCAAATTTAGATACGACACATTCTAAACCCCTCATTACCTTTGGACTACATCCCCTCGAGAACTCCCACTCCTCCATTGAGACCTCTGTCCCTTCGCTGGATGCTGCGGTCAAGGCTCCATGCAACCATCGTGTTGACATAAACTGCGGCATCTCCTCCATGCCTTCGGGATATCGAATCGGTCGGTGACGCGTACTGCGTCGAAATTCAGCTCGCGCTTCCTCTCGATCTTGCCTTGCAATCTGGTACTTGGCGAGCCAGGTCTCCATGGAGGCATGGTGCAACGTACAAAAGCGATTCACCTTCTCTTCCATTGAGGCATCCATTCTTTTTTCTACCCCATTTCCAACCACCACATCTCCAGTCAGCCTGTCATCGTCCTTCAGCGTCCATAGCATTTCATTGTCTGGTTTCACCGTTGATAGCCATTGTGAGATATGCACTAACGCCTCTAACACCAACCAACCTTCCCCCATGCTACCTTCTGGACGAGCTCGTTGTCGCACAAAGCCTTTCAAGGTTTTCATGAAGCACTCCAATAAGAACATCCATCGCGTATGGACATGTCCAGCAATCTCCACTTCATCCACAAGATGCACAAGAAGGTGAACTTGTATCGTGAGCATGCTAGTGGGCAGGTATTTCTCAAAGAGACAGACCGTCTCAACTGCTCCCTGCCTTGCGGATTCAATAGAGGATGTCTTAATCTCTTTCTGTGAGATCTATTGCACCAAAGTCGACAACTTGTAAATGGCCCCGCGAATTTCTGGAGTTAGGCATCCCGCGATCGCGATCGGTAGGACAAACTGCCACAAATGAGAAAGCATTAAGAATAATGGTCACTTTTCAAATTTCAAAATGTCCACGCTAATTAAAATCCATTCTGTTCACAAACCTGACATATCTTATGCCAATCATGGGATTTTAGCCCAGATATTTGGTCATCTTTAGAAAATGCGGACCTGAGAGAACGCATCATACCCATCGGAGTGCGGATAGACTTGATTACTTGCTTCACAATGTGCTCTTCTTTGGTAGACAAAACCTAGGGAGCGCGAGGAAGCTGCACTCCCCCTTCAGCACTCGACTGCGGCCAAAGCGCCTCCATCTTACCTACCTCCTTTAAATCCATTCGTGACCCTATAGTGTCTCTCTTTCATGTGATGTGGTCCCATAGCAAGCTGCCCACATTTTTGAAAATGTGCATGGGATCCAACAAGTGGTTGACATGTAAGTGGGTCCAATATGGCAACTCGTAGAAAACTGAGAACCGTCGCATTCCATTTGGATATGATTCTGGGTTTACCATTTTCAGCTCGTACCAGCTTGCAGCGTTCATACGTGTTGGAGGTCATCCAAGAAAACCTTCCCTGAGTTCATGATCCTCCGGCAAGAAAGCGGCGTGTCCTTGATATACCATCTTCTTCATGGTTCGTGACCTTCGGGAGTCTAACTGTGGCCTACACAATGGACATGCATGATAACCTGAGGTAACGAGACCTGCAAGGCGACCCATGACCTAGTGAATACTTGATTGAATGAAATAAAATATAGATATTACCAGCGAGAACAAAGGTCAGCACTCTCCCAATCCCGGAAAGTCATGCATCGTCCACATGAGAATGGCTCGAATGTTGGCTGACCGCCGACCATGGCGCCTGCTCATATCTTGCATCGTGACCCCCTCCTCCCACAAAATCTTAAGCTCATTGACTAATGGACGAAGATACACGTCTATATTTTTTACTTTGTAGCGGCCCGGGACGAGCAAGCTAAGGATGAGATGTCCTTTCTTCATAGAAAGCCATGGAGGAATGTTGTAGTTGACAAGCACTATAGGCCACACACTGTAAGAAGTCGAGCGCAGACCGAATGGGTTCACACCATCCATGGCGAGACCGAGCCGAAGATTCCTTGGCTCTCGCGCAAAGCCTGGGAAGGTAGAGTCAATGTGGCTCCATGCGTGCGAATCTGCTGATATTCGTTGCACTCCATCCGTGGACCTATTCTGCACATGCCACGTTGTCAAGCTTGCCATGGCAGACGTGCGAAACATGTGGTTTATGCGGGGGATGAGCGGAAAGTGTCTAAGGACTTTTTGAGGGATGGTCTGCCCTTGCAAGTCCTGTCAATACTTGTGAGCACCACACTTTGGACATGTCTCCATAGTCTCGTATTCATCTCGAAACAATATGTAGTCGTTGATACATGCATGGATGTTATTGTAGTCCATGCCAAGCTTCCGTAAAACATGTCGTGTATTATCACGAGACTCAGGCATGGTGTTTGCAGGTGGTAATATATGATATTTCAATAACCTGAAAAAATCATAAAACACCTTGAAAAATCCATCCATGTTTGCAATAATACTGTTTTTTAAAAAAAACAATGAAGTCTGTGTGCAAGGTACCTGAATAACTCAGTCACACTCGTATCGCTCCAACCGTATTTTGCTTGCACACTTAAGAGTGCAAGCAATGTCTTCAACTGAGATACTCGGCACCCATCATATAATGGTATGGATGCTTCCTCTCTAAGCGGGTCAGATGTCTCAACATCCATGGGAATCAATGCATCAATCATTGCCTCCATCTCAGGCTTCAAGATTGTAGGCAAGTCGGGAAGGTTGTCTGTCTCCTCTAGCATTGACTACGTATAGATGGGCCTTGCGAGTGGTCGATTGGCTCCTGCAATCCATCCATCGCACGTCCACGAACTCTTCTAATTGGCCGCAAAGGGTGCACTCCCCCTTGGGTCGAGACATCACCCCCCTGGATACAAAATTTGCCAACAAGACCCAATCTTATTGTGTATGGTTTTCAATTAGCTTGAGAGTACAATGCATGAAAAATGCTAACTTCAAATTACCGTTTGCTGAAAATCCGCAATCGCCTGATCAATGATCTCAGATTGAAACTCGCCAAATCGTCGTACGTGTTCTATAGACAATCGGCGTTTTCGTCTAACTGTCAACTTGCATTGAGAGCAAGGACATGGGACACGCTGATTAAGATACGACTCGCGGTCTTGAACAATAAAACCTTCTTCGTTTGCCATCTTATCTACATTACAGCAAACGAGACTTAAATGAATAGCTTTATGGAGATGTACGTCAAGTTGCAAGTTGACCATAAACCTTGCATTGTATATAGTAGTCGAGAGATTTTCCGATGTTATATCTCGGCCTTGTATCATGCTCAACGATTTGTTTGTCCCGGTAGATAATTTTTTGTTATATCTCGGCTTTGAGTATAAGTAATCCATTTTAAAATTAATGCGCGCCATCTATGAAATTTTATAACTATAGTAATAAAATTTATTTCAATCAATTCTACTCATAGTCATAAGACCTGAGAGAAATTATCCTATACTCAATTTAAGGGTTTCTTCTTCTATAACAATAATTTTGGGTTCATTTTGATGAAGTACGTGGCCGTATGCAAAGCACATTGCATACCATTATCAATACGTATATTATCTTAAATTTCCTTCCCCTCCCTCTCCCTCTCTTTCTCTCCCTCTCCCTCTCTTCCTCTCTTTCTCTCACCCCCTCCCTCTCCCTCTCGTTCTGTTTCTCTCCCTCTCTCATTTCCTCCCTCCCCCTCCCTCTTTCTCCCTCTCCCTCTCCCTCCCTCCCTCTCCCTCCCCCTCCCTCTTTCTCTCACTCTCTCATTTCCTTCCCCTCCCCCTCTCTCTCCCTCTCCCTCTCCCTCTCCCTCTCTTTCTCTTTTTCTCCCTCTCCCTCTCTATCTCTCTTTCTCTCTCATTTCCTAAACAAGCAAAAAATAAAATGATTTAAACATCCTCCAAGCAAAAGGGAGAGGGAGAGATACAATGCACTCTCCCTCTCTTTCTCTTTCTATCCCTCTCTCATTTCCTTCCCCTTCCTCTCCCTCTCACTCTCTTTCTCTCTCATTTCCTCTCCTAAACAAGCAAAAAATAAAGTGATTCAAACATTAAACAAGCAAAAGGGAGAGGGAGGGAGAGAGAGAATGGACTCTCCCTCCTTCTCCCTCTCTTTCTCTTTCTCTCCCTCTCCTATTTCCTCCCCCTCCCTCTCCCTCTCCCTCTATTTCTCTTTCTCTTTCTTTCTCTTTCTCTTTCTCTTTCTTTCCCTCTCCCTCTCTTTCTCTCTTACTCTCTCGTTTCCTCTCCTAAACAAGCAAAAAAGAAAGTAATTTAAACATTAAACAAGCAAAAGGGAGAGAGAGAGAGAGAATGCACTCTCCCTCTCTTTCTCTCCCTCTCCCTCTCCTTCTCTTTCATTTCCTCTCCTAAACAAACAAAAGAGAACGATTTAAACCTTCAACAAATAAAAGAAAGAGAGAGGGAGACTCACCAATGAGATATGGCGAGCGTGGGCGGCTTCTCTTTGCAACGAGGGCTCCTCCTCTCCTTCGCGAACAACGGCGGTGGCGGTGGCGGCGGCAGAGGTGGCAGCAAGTCTCTTCCTCTTCTTCTCTCACAAAGCCTTGGCTCTCTCCCTCGCTCTCTCCCTCGCTCTCGCTCTCAAAAGGCGAAGAAAAGAAAATGAAAACGACGCTCTGGTTTCGGCCGCGCTTTTTTTCCCTGCGGCGTCGCTATTGGCGTCGCTATTTGCGTCGCATTTGCGACACAAATAGCGACGCCAGTTGCGACGCCAATAGCGACGCCTATAGCGATGCCGATATCCGCCGTCGCTAATCGGCGTCGCTAATTGCCCCATTCCCTTGTAGTGTCAAGATTGTAAGTTGAAGTAAGGGATAGCTTAATTCCCAATTGAGCAAAGAAATGGTGAGCCTCATCAGAATCCAATTCCCCTCTATCAGCAGTTACTTTAGCAACACATCCATACCTGCAAAATACTTCTTCAAGTAGAAATCTACAAACAGCATGAGTGGACTTTGTTGTCAAGGCCTTTCCTTCCACTTGATTTGTGAGATCTTCTCTAGCAAGTACTAGATATCTCATGTTCCAAATTCCTGTAGGCATGGTTACTAAATCAATAACCCATCTATAGTGAATGGATAAAGGATAGGTAGGCTAAAGCCCATCTCTATGCTTTACCATAGAATACATTTGACAAGCATGACAAGACTCAACAAAATGCTCAATGTCTTTATACATGTTTTGCCACCAAAATTTCTCTTTTATTTTGGCAAAAGTGCCCCATATGCCTCTATGACTAGCCAATAGGCTTTCATGGAATTCTTGCATGACCTGTCTTTGTGTCTTTTTATCTCCTAAGACACAAACAAGTGCCCTTCCTTTCTTTTTCGCATGCCTCCAGAGGTATCCATCTTTTTAAAAAAAACCATAGGCTTTTCTCTTAATTCTCTTGAACTCTTCATTAGTCCAATCTTCCTTCTTTGTCATAGTGCTCAAAAATTGGCCAATTTTTAGCCAATCATCTACATAATATTCTTCTTTGAAGTGTGAACAAACCATAACAAAACATTGAATATACTGTTTACTAGCTGTCCATTGTCCTTCTTTGGTTGAATCATCATTCCTTGCTGATGTAAAGTTTGTTTTAATAGCTGAACCTGTTGTTCTTGCTGTAATTTTTGTTGTACCTGCATTAACAGCATCATTTATAAACTCTGATTCTTCTTCATCCATCATTTTTTCTTTATCCATATATCTGGCACGTGAAAGCATGTCAGAACTGGATTATCTCTACCTGCAATATGTTTCAAATCAGGATTTAAGGATTTAATATAGGCTATCCATCTTAGCATGGCTATGTCAGGAGTGGAACAGTTGGCGATCATGCCCAAGAGTGGAAGGCAATCTGTCTCAACTATAACATGTGCGCCCATGAAGTACTCCCTATCACATTTTGATGCAATTACTACTCCCCAAAGCTCTCTTTTAATTTGAGCATACCTTCTTTGTCGTTTATTAAGAACCTTCGCTCCAAAGCGGATTACATATCTGTTGCCTTCAAGGTCGTCTTAACCAACTACCCATCCTATTCCAATAGGACTTGTGTCCACTGTGAATATAATGGGCTGTCTATTAGAATAATTAGCCCTCTTTAAAGTGGGGGCTGAAGTTAGCACTTTCTTGAGTTTCCGAATAGCCTGAGTATGTTCTTTTTCCCATATAAACCTTTGGCCCTTTCTTAGAAGCTGATAACGACTTTCAGCAACATGGGCAAAATGTGGTATCCAAATAAGGTAGAAGACACATGCACCAAGAAATCTTCTCACTTCTGAAACATTTGTACATTCTTCCTGCATTTTGTTGATAGCATTTATTTTGGATGGAGAAGGCTTTCGGCCATATGGACCACACATATGACCGACCACAATGACTTTTTCAACTCCAAAAACAGATTTAGCTCCTGAAAGAGTAAGATGGACTTCTTCTAATTTAGACAGGATTTGAGCACAATCATTAATATGTTCAGAAACAAACTTTCGACATCCAAGCTCATTGAGTTCTTCATTTTTCTCATGAACTTCACATCCTTTGATTGGAACATCATCAAGAAAAGGAAGAGTCAATTGAGGAATATAATCTCTCAATACTTTATGCATAGCATTCATCATGTGAGCTACTGAATTCGTAGCCCCTTGAGGTAGAGTACACATGCGGACTAGGCCAAGAGGCCTCTTCATTGTGGTAATGTCACGGCTTTCCAAAGCAAGCTGAAATTGATCGTAGCCTGAATATAAATCACCCATGGAATAGATTGCCCTACCTGCAAAAGCTTCAGCAAACTCATCCATAATTGGTCCTGATCTAACATTTCTAATAGTAACTTTATTGACGGGTTGTAAATCTTGAATGAATCGTAAAGATCCATTCTTCTTAGGTACGGTAAACCATCGATTGGAATATGGAGCTGAAGATGGCTCCAATATTCGCATTTTTATCTTTTCATTTAGAAGTTCCAATAACTTAGGCAAATGAGCTCTTGGAACCGGAATTGGTTTAAGATTCCAAGGAACATGTGGGATCGTAAAAATTACCATTGGTGCCACAATGCTTGGATCCACACAGCCAATTTCATGTGGCTGAAATGAAAAGGATTTACCATGGTTCTTTTACATTTACATGAAGATTTGCTTTTCAACCGGCAAGAGAAAAGAGTCTTCACTAATTTTCAGCTTTTGTAGACTTTCTGCTGTAAATTGGTGACCAATATCTTTAGGATCACGAAGGCTTGGTTGTTTGGATACCCTTTCTGCCAGTCCTTCGCTTTCAGGCGGTAGAGGAGTAGCTACCGGCTTGACCTTCTTATCAACTGTTTTATACTTTGTTTCTACTCTTGCTTCATCCTTGTTTGGCTATCCAAAAGCTTCATAATCTGCAAATTCTTGAATTATGTCATACATATCCAATGTACATACCTGTATGGACTGATTTTCAGCTTGATTTTCTGCATGAACGGCTGTATAAATTTTAGCCATTGTATCATTATAATTCAGCCCATAAAATAGTCCTGAAATTTCTTCATCTTTAGGTAAAACATCAATTTGCTTCAACTCTTGCTCCATATGACTCAAATACTTTCTTTCAGCCCTGTTCATGGCTGAAAACTGTTTATAATAGCCCACACCATTGGCTAAAAAAACCTGCAAATCAGCTTTTGGCCTTGCCTCCTTCATATGTGGAGGCAATTTTTTGTGACATAATGCACTACCATAGCCTCCACTTATAGCAGCGCTACTCGAAAACCCTTAAATTCTTGGGCATTAGGAGGAACAGGATGATCTCTCAATCGATCCCTATTCCGGTGGTGATTAACATAGACAGTTAGGAATTGAACAGCTTTATCATTATCCTTGCTTCTTATCCGAGCATATGATGAATCATCATTGGTGCGTAGATCGGATGCTGTACACTTGCGTAGTGAATACCGGAAGGTCCCCAAGAACAAAAGAACTCTACTTTTTGCACAAAACTCAAGGTAAAAAGCATGCACAACATGAACAAGAGACCAATTGGGTGCAATCTTCCCCCATGCCTTGTGTGAGTGCTCCACAAAGCATGTATTTTATGTATTAATCATCTTCAAGCTCAAATAATAGCCCAAATTACAAAATAGCAAGCTTTTAGCTTTTGAGTTTGCTTTAGCACAAAATAGAAATAAAGCTAATGGGCGGTGCCCAAAGAGTCAGGCATACCCAATACAATGTCCAAGTACAAATAACATAATCGTGCGCCCATGCGCATACAAAATAATAAATAAATATCTAACACCTCAATAAATAGGCGCGACAAAATATAGGCGCCATGCCTAAGGTATGCGCCCATCAAAATATAAATGATAAATCGAATACTCGCTATCCTCCAATGCTTTCCTCCGCCACTGCTGCTATCTTTACACATCAACTGAAGCATTCACAATCGTTAGTAAAATAATACAATTAAACCGACAAAAGTGAATATCTAGCAGTCTTGAGCTACATAAATAAATCAACTGGTTAGAAATCAATCCTAACCTTAATTTATTACGAGTGCGCACTCTAAACTCATAAACGTTTATTAATTTAATATGCATTTTGTGGAATCACCCGCTATGGAATCACTCATGTACACACTAAATTAATGAAACGCCCGAAAAGAATAGGTGTCCCTATCAACTTCTCGCACAAAGAATCCACTTTGTGTATGAGCCCCGGTCATCAAAGTTTACGGAATCCACCGTAAAACCTCACGGAATCCACCGTAGCACGGAATCCACCATGAAATATACCTCCTGGCATCATACTCCCGGGGTGGGATAGCAATTGACGTCAATTGCTATTAGCTCAATGTGGAGCTAGCAGAGTGGGGAAAGCATTTAAGTCTCTAGCGTGCATCCATTGGGCTTCTTCTACAGGATGGTTCTTAAATTTGACTAGATATCTAGAATATCTTCGGCCAGTTCTAGTGGTCATAAAGTCAGTATCTATGATAGCTTCAAATTCTAGTATTTCAGTCTCTTCCTCTAACAAAGGTGGGTTTTCATAAACATGGTGTACAAGTAATTGGTCTCTAAAGGGTTGTAATAAACTAATGTGAAATGTGTTGTAAATTTTCCAGTGAGGTGGTAATTCTAACTTGAATGCATTGTCATTAATTTTATGAATGATCTTAAATGGTCCATAGAATCTAGGGGCTAATTTGACAACTGGGTGTCTATTTACACTTTGTAATCTACGTTTTTCTATTCTCAACCAAACATAGTCATCAACTTTGAAATTCATTGCTTGTCTTTTCTTATTGGCTTGCTTGGTATATGATTGTTGGGCTTTGGCAATCATGTCTTTAACTTCATCAAAAATAGTACCGTGCATACTAGCAATATCATCAGCACTCTGAATTCTATTTGACAAAGATGCAACAGGTATAGACAATCTATAACCATAAATCACTTCAAACGGTGCTTTCTTTGTAGATGTGTGTGGTGTATTGTTATATGCAAACTGTAATAAATGCAAATGTGTGTCCCATGTCTATGGTTTAGAAATAGTGTAAGTACGTAAAAGATCTAATCAATAAGTCAAAGGATTTTTGTTGATTATCGGACCAATGATAAACAATACCTTTCTTCAAAATTTTAGTCAATGGTAAAGCAAGTAATGAAAAATTACGCACAAATTTTCCGTAGAAACTAGCAAGACCTAGGAATGATCGTAACTCATGCACATTTTTAGGTATAGGCCAATTCAATATTGCTTCTATTTTCTTAGGGTCAACCTTAATACCATCAGATGATACAATATGACCTAAATACTCAATTTCTGTTTTAAAGAACTCACTCTTTTCCGGATTAGCATACGGTTGATTATCTTTTAATAACTTGAAAACCAAGGACAAATGTTCATAATGTTCTTTCTCATTTTGACTAAACACCAAAATATCATCAAAGAATGCAATAACACAATGCTAATATTTCAAAAATATACGGTTCATCATTCTACTAAATGTAGCAGGTGCATTAGTCAATCCGAAAGGCATCACTAAAAATTCATAATGACGAAATTGTGTCCTAAATGCAGTCTTGAATATGTCAGACTTATCTAGTCTTACCTGATGATAACCAGATTTAAGGTCTATTTTACTAAATATAGTAGAACCTTGCAGTTTATCCATAAGGTCATCGACTCTAGGAATTGGATATCTATTCTTTACTGTGATCTTATTTAAAGCTCAATAGTCAATGCACATATGATAGGTATTATTTTTCTTCTTTACTAACAAAACAGGTGCACCAAATGGAGAACTACTAGGTCTAATCAATCCTCTATTTAGTAATTACTCAACTTGATTTTGAATTTCTTTTTGCTCTATCTGGTTATGCCTATATTGTGCTTTATAAGGTGGTTGTGTACCAGGAATCAAATCTATTTTATGGTCTTCTGGACGTGAAGGAGGTAAACCAGGTGGTAGATCTTCTGCAAAACAGTCTTTAAAGTGTGCAAGAAATTCTTTATGCCTAGGGTGCATATGATTTTCTTTAACTTGCAGTTCATTCACCCAAATGAGATAAGATTTACTACTTTTGCGTAATGCACGTTTAGCTTGAGTATGCAAAAGCAGTGGAAAAGCATTAGATGCATGCATACCATACAATGTAATATGTTTTCCTTGAAATTGAATATTAATCGAATGTGTGAAATAATCTATATCAGGGTTATGCTGATGACGCCAAGGCATACCTAATATAATATCACTGGACTGTAATGGTACAACTAGAAAATTCCTTCTTTCAGTGTATTCACCAATTTGAATTTCTAAATCATGCACTTCTTGTGTTCCATTATACCTTGTGCCTAAGAATGCTGCTTTAATGCGATAATGCGTAGAAACAGTTTGTAATTTCAATTCTTTCACTAACTTTGCAGAAATAAAATCATGAGTACTACCATCATCATATAAAATAATCTTTTCCTTTCCATGCACTAAACATTTCATTGTCAATAAAGAATGTGGAGTTGGCATACTTGGTAAAGTATCTGAAGGAGTGGTAATGTCGTCTTCATCTTCCGTGAAATCAGGCATTTCTTCATGTTCCTCATCTTTCATTGCTCCAAGGTAGTTGATATGGACAGATGGCTTCTTTGAATGGCAATTGGCTGCTAGATATCCAGGTTGGTGGTATTTATAACACACTATAGGTTTGGCTTTGCTTACATTATTTGCAATGGCGGGAAGCCTAGGAATATTAGGATTTGGCTGTGGAATAGGCTTGGGGTTTTGGTTAGTATTGGATGGTAAAGCAGGTGGTTTTGCCCAAGTTTGACTGAAAGATGATGAAGGAAAACGACCTTGATTAAATCTTTTAAAATTTGAGTTGAATTGCTTAGATCCATAGTTACTATTGGCTTGGAATTGCTGTGGACGCTTGTCTCTTCCTCGAAGCTTGTCTTCAGTGTCATGAGCTAATGAAATTGCGTCTTCAAGAGTTGCAGGCTTAAACATATTAACTTCAGCGTAGTAATGCCCAAGTAGTCCAGACATATACTTACACTTGTGTGTCGCTTCAGGTACGTCTTCAAGCATGCGTAACTGGAGTAATGCATTCCAAAAGCGTTCGGTGTACTGAGGAATAGGCTCACGATCTCGTTGCTGAAGAAGATCCCATTGCTTTATGGCTTTTTCATGGAATTGTGGAGGAAGGAAATTATGCATAAATTTCTTCTTGAAATTCTTCCAGGTAGTGGGACAATCTATACTTTTACGAACCACGGTCCACCAAAGAGATGCTCTATCTACTAAATGATTAGTGACATACTTGATTTTATCTTTTTCTGTATATGTTTCCTCATGAAAGTAGTCATCAAACTGACTGATGAATGCAAGAACAATTTTTCCCTCTCGAGTGCCATTGAAAGTACGGAATTTGAAATTTCTTTTACTTATCTTTGTTTCCTTGCGGATGGATTGAGCTTCGAGAGTCGCGTCGATGGTACGTCGAATAAGATCTTCAGATTGAGATTCCTCTTTGTCGGTAGTCGATCTTTGTAAATTAGCCAATTGAACTTGCAATGCTTGCCTAGCTCGTCGTTCTTCATTCAACTGCATCATAATTAAATCTAACTTTTGCTCCATCGTAGGTTCAGGAAGATCGCCTTTAGCCATTAAATCGTCCATATGTGGTTTTGTCATCCTGCAAAACTTCAAAAGACCTCACACTCTCAAAATCTGATTAGCGGGATGAGCGTAGCTCAAGATCGAGTGTACAAGGCTTATATATTTTTATGTATGGCTTTCACAATCTTCGTCTTTGGCTATTGCGGGATTTATAATCTTTGAAAAATCTGTGTTTTATCCTTCTGCGTGTGCTGAAACGGGTTCAGCAAACCTGGGTATATGAACAGTACCTTCCAATAAACAACTTTGCAGTTCGGAGTTTCTGCGCAAGAACAGCCCTTCTATGAGTTTTGAACAGAAGTCAGTTTTGACTTCAGGTGACTTGTCTGACTTGCAGAGTTGTAGACTTATGTGACTTGCAGAGTACCAGAACTTGCAGAACTTGGTTGATTTAGCAGACTTGCAGAATAAGTAACTTTGTAGACTTGCAGAACTGATGAGACTTGTGTGATTGGAAGCTTAAGTGATTAAGCTTTAAGCTTAACCTGATCAAAACGGTGAATTTTAGGGGGGGGCCGTTTTTTTTCAGCCCGGCAAAAATCTCGTGGACACACTCTGATACACCGAATAAAAATCGTGAAGATTTTAAAGCTTCTTTAAGCTTTGAATTAAAGCTTTTAAGCTTTTAAGCTATGGAGTCTTATCTCTGTTTGAAGACGACTTAATGTAGGAGATATCCACGTGGTCGTGTGCCTCCTCAGGCCGGTCCTTCGCGATTTGAAGATGGAAACAGAGGTTCTTGATCGCCAGGAATCCACCCGTATCGACCGTTCGCGACGAGATTTACCGTAGAACTCAATCATTCCAGGAGCTCTGCCTTCGCACAAGATGGGTAGCGATTGGAAGCTCTCGATCTCAGCTTCGCTCTGATACCATTAGTGCGCAGATCGGATGCTGTACGCTTACGTAATGAATGCCGGAAGGTCCCCAAGAACAAAAGAACTCTACTTTTTGCACAAAACTCAAGGTAAAAAGCATGCACGACATGAACAAGAGACCAATTGGGTGCAATCTCCCCCCATGCCTTATGTGAGCACTCCACAAAGCATGTATTTTATGTATTAATCATCTTCAAGCTCAAATAATAGCCCAAATTACAAAATAGCAAGCTTTTATCTTTTGAGTTTGCTTTAACAAAAATAGAAATAAAGCTAATGGGCGGTGCCCAAAGAGTCAGGCATACCCAATACAATGTCTAAGTACAAATAACATAATCGTGCGCCCATGCGCATACAAAATAATAAATAAATATCCAACGCCTCAATAAATAGGCGCAACAAAATATAGGCGCCATGCCTAAGGTATGCGCCCATCAAAATATAAATGATAAATCGAATACTCGCTATCCTCCAATGCTTTCCTCGCCACTGCTGCTATCTCTACACATCAACTGAAGCATTCACAATCGTTAGTAAAATAATACAATTAAACTGACGAAAGTGAATAGCTAGCAGTCTTCAGCTACATAAATAAATCAACTGGTTAGAAATCAATCCTAACCTTAATTTATTACGAGTGCGCACTCTAAACTCATAAACGTTTATTAATTTAATATGCATTTTGCGGAATCACCCGCTATGGAATCACCCATGTACACACTAAATTAATGAAACGCCCGAAAAGGATAGGCGTCCCCATCAACTTCTCGCACAAAGAATCCACTTTGTGTATGAGCCTCGGTCATCAAAGTTTATAGAATCCACCGTAAAACCTCACGGAATCCACCGTGGCATGGAATCCACCGTGAAATATTCCTCCTGGCATCAATCATCAAGACCCTTTGTCTCTAAACGAGACTCGGAAATAAATGGTTGTCCAAGAATGATAGGATAACTGCAGGAATCTTGAACAAAGAAATGAAATTCATCTTTTACATTACCAATAGTAACTTGTACATAAGGACATGCTGCATAAAGATCGCCATAAGAGTTATTGGCTGCCTTCATGCACCATCCTGGGTCCACATCAATGGGCCATCCACCATTCTCATAAAGACTTCTTGACATAACATTAATTTCCGAACCATGGTCTATAAGGGCATTGCATGGAGTTTCTTTTTCACCGATTTTAACAACAGTTTCAGTAGTTGCCCTTTCCCAATGGGTACGGGAATAGTGACTACTAGGAATAAAGTGAGCTTCACTTTCTTCTTGCATGTTGTGAAGAAGAGTCTCTTTCTTACACATGGGCTACACTTTAGATTAAGAAGTCCCCACCATTATGGCTTCTTCAGCTTCTGCTTCATAAATGTCTTCATCTTTGGCTTCTATGGCTGCAATCAATTCTTTGATTGCCTCCATTCGAATCCCTTGAGTTTTCAGCTTCTCTTCATCCTGTAAATACACATGAAGTACTTGCAAAAAAGCATGTACAAATTCTTCAGTTTCCTCACCAACATATTGTCTTTTTCGTTTAATTACATCAATTATTACATCATGAAATCCTCGTTTTGCAATACTGAGAATTTCACCTAATGTAAATTCAATTCTACTTCCAAGAATCCTTTCTTCTAGGATCCATTTAAGATCCGTTGCGGTCTCTATGTCAGACTGCAACTTGTAACTGGGATGTTTGCTTTTTCTTTTTCCTTCTGTTTTCTTTGCTTGAGGGGCATCTCCCATGGCAAATTCTGGTGGTGGCGGATTTTCAGCAGCCTTCTGTTGGTCTAGTTTACTTCTTGTTATGCGTTTAGTCGGTCCTGAAGAAGAAGGACCGGCAACATCTTCTTCTCTTCTTCTCTTTTCTTCTATCATGGCTTCTTGATTATTAATTTCAGCTAACCGAGCAAAGGCTGAAAATGAATCCACAGGCTCGGACCATCCGGTTCTCCCTCGAATACATTGACTGGCAGTGGTTAAATCATCCTTAATTGCCTTGCCTTGCTCCATGCGTTCCAAGGCCTACGTCCACACTTTAGATTTTGTATTAGTTTTACATGTTTTAACAATTTCATTAGTTGGCTCAATTTGCAGCCCATAAGTTGCAGCATCAACAGCTGCATAGGCTGTTCTTGTTGCCAAATCCTCCAATATTTTCTTCATGCCACCGTTGCCGAAGTTTGGCTCAAGAGGAAGCCCGGTTTCGGTTGCATGAATTTTATCATCCTTCCAAAAGACTAATTTTTGTGCTTCAGCTTCACGGAATGCACCGCACTCCCTCTTGTCATGTTGAAGGCTATCACACCAAATGCAGCGTCTTTTGAAGCCTTCTCGTGCAGGCCTTTGGGCAGTTGACCGACCCCTTTCTTCTACTTTTACATCAAGCCTTTCTACTTTAGAATTAATTTTTGTTAGATTAAGATGGAGATCCCGCATGCTTTTAATTAGCTCGTCCATGACATCCTTCTTTGGTGAAGGAACAACAGAATTTCTTGGTTGCTTGGCCATAGAGACAGGAGGTCGAGAAACAGGGACAGACTCCTTCATAGATTCAGTTGTTGCAGGGGTTGATCCCCATCTTAGATGCAATCGCTCTCTTCAAGCAATCATATTAACTGCTTCAGTGACATCACTCCAAGCAGTCTTCAATCCCGACTCAGAGTTAGGGTCTTCAAGTCGGTCAGTTAATTTCTCCTGAAGAGAAGAATCTGCAGCCTTTAAAAATAATTCAATCTTTTGACTTTCCATACCTTGTTGGTCATCAGGATCTAGTTGGGTAAATTTACTTTCAAATTCTCGATGAAGATTTGGGCCTTTCGACCCATTCGGTGAAGACTTTCTTTGTCATAAGGCCAGAATCTTCAAGGAAAATTTCTTCTCGAAGAGCCTTCTTGAACACAGTCCATCCTGCATCTTTTTGGAAAAGACCATGAATTCGGTCTTGGAGACCATGCATAGCTAGGTGGGCAAAGTAACGGCTCCAGGCATGTTGAGGAACTCCAAAGAAGACCATCTTGTCAGTGTAGAGGCGGATAAAAGAGGACACATTTTGCCCATTAAATTGCTTGAGCTCTTATCCAACTGCTTCTAAGGCTTTAATGGCAGTAGCATCAATCTGCTCTTCTTCTTGTCTCTGTTGTTGTTGCAATTGCAACTGCTGCTAAAATTGCAGCTGTTGTTGTTGGCTTTCTTGCATTAGACGAACCAACTGTTGCAAGGCATCTCCTCCTGAACTTGATGATTCTCCCATTGGACTTCTTCTTCCGCAGCAGACCTTCACGTCGGGTTCACCACTGTCGTCGCGTTAAGGGTTGAAGGTCTACCACTGGGGCTTTAGTGCAGAAGAGGAGTCTAGGATTCAAGGTTCAGAAAGGGGAAGTAGATTGGGGTTTAATAAAATCCGAGATTTAGAAATGATTTAGGTACGGAAGAAGAGTTCAAGTTTTTTCACTATGTACTTAGCATACATGAACGGAAGAAATAAGTCTATCTTGATTACATCAAATGCCTTTGGATACATACACCATATCATAAAGGGTATTTTCAAATTTTTAATTCAATTATGAATATCAAATGCAAGATCTAATGGCATTTATTTCAAGTACATAGATGGATTTCGACCCTTTGGAACAAGTATTTTGTTGATAGATTCAAATGCATTCAAGATTTGGGCCAAAGATACATGAAATGAATTGAAGAAGCATAGTTTTAGCTTCAGCCTTGTTTTAAAATAGAAAATTCCAGCCCATAATCAAGCTCAAAATGAGTGCATAAACTCAAGAAGAAGCACTTCCGATCATTCACGAACAATGTCCTGAAGAAAAGAGGTCATTTCCTTCCATTACAACTACATAAATCCCATGTTTGCTCATAAAAATGGACCATAACAGTGGGCTGCCCTATTTATGACTGGTTATTTCAGTCCATAACAGCCCGTATGCCTTCAATATCCTCACCCTTTGCTTGCCCCAAAGTCACTCAAGTACTTGGGTACAAGTCGGGCTTCATTGGACCAAGAATAAGGTAGACAAAATGAGAGAAGTCGTGTATAAGAGCAGGCTGAATACTTTTCTCTCACATTTCCCTCTTTTATAGACTATTTCAGCATGCATTTTCGTCAGACCAAAGGGGTAGAGAAGTGGAGTTCTCACCATGTTTACATCTTCAGTAGTAGTTGGGCCTGTTGATCTTCAGTTTGCATGCTCCAAATCATGCACCATAGCTTCAGCTCTCTCCAGTTTGCTTCAGACTGTGCAGCCCGCATTTTGCACCGAAAAATGCGGGCTGCTCCCTGCTCAGCCCGTGGTCACTTTTTGACCTACCCAGGTCACTTGCTGGTCACTTAACTCTATTACTCCAAGTCCCATGTGGACCTAGTGGACTTTTGGCAACTTTTGGCATTCTTCTTGGATTCTGGCCATATTTTTGCACCTAAATCAATGTGATTTATCCTGCAGACTGTCAATTACTTCCAGTTGACCAAGTTGAAAGTTCCCATAGACTTATTTTTCATAAATATACATGGTATAACTGAAAATTATATGCTAAATATGAAAGAACTTGTGTAACTAAGGTGGTTATTGGATAACAATGTCTAAATTTTGTATGCAAATTCCTCATATAACTTCCAGTGAAGCTCTTCTGTGTTCATAAGAATTCCATGATCTATATTATGAACAGTAAACTCTTTGACAACGGTGAACCTATCCAGTGACTTCAATAGGCTGTAGCGACTAGCCTATGAGTTGTGACCTGTCATGTGGGACGGTAGGGCCAACTTCCAACTTCCGAGCCAGGTGGTGGGCCACGGACGTGTCCAGTGTCCAGAAAAATTTCACCTGGCACCATCTCACATACAGGCGGGGCTTGCAGTTGCTCCTTAGTCCAGCGGACTCCCGAGTCCCATAAAACTCCCATTCCTTGGTTAGCAATTGCAGCTACTCTCAACCCTTGTGCATTGTCATGAGAGACTCGCGACTCACCACTAGGTATAGTAGGTAGCCTGCTTGCTGCGTGCATCGGTGAGACTGAAGCTTGAAGCCTAATGGTGAGGTAAGACTCAAGATCCATTACTGCTACTGCTGCTGTCAACAACGTGCCAGCACACTTGAGGACTCAAGTTCTTAGTGCCCTATCAACTTCAATCTTCAACCATATTTATCTCATGATGCTAGTAGCTACAGGGTTTGGTCGAAAGTCAAGTGATGTGTTGCAGGGATGCTCATGCATCTCTTTAGTTCGTTGCCTCTTGCCTTGGGTCACAAGACTCAAGACTCAAGAGGGATCAAACTTCGAACTTCAAATACGGCTAGCCTGCCCAGTACTAGGTGAGGGGGTAGCCTAGCATTGCCCTCGTTGAGAGACTGAGACTATTGTTAATTACTAATCTCTATTATCTTATGTGATATTAAAATGGCTATAAATTTATTGCACAGGTCCATTGGAATTTGGAGGTTGGAGCATCCATATTATTGAAGTTTATTGTATAAGAGTGAGAGATGCAACATACTTTAGCGTAGATCTAGATTGCAAGTTGATTGTCAATCAAGTCATCTAAGATTTGACAGATTTGACAGGTGAGTTGTCTAACTTAACTAGTCATCAATTGTTATATGTTTATGCAACTTTAAGATAGTCTTGATTAATGTTGGTTGAGAGAGAAGGCATATATTTCAGTGTTTAGGATTGAACTAATGTTGGTTTATTTCTTAGAGTGATTGTCATATATCATCAAATCTTTATGTGTATCCCCAAAACATAAGTACTTGAAATCTTTTGATTGGTGCCCTTGGTCAAATGACTCACATGGTGGCTTAGATAAGAAAATCCTTATAGTAGGAACCATCTTGATTATGCATAAGTTTGACTATTGTATAATAACATATATATGAAGCATGTATCATGCCATCATGCTTTTAAACTAATTCGTGAGATTAGAGAAATAAGTTGGGATAATCACATACATGATGCTAGTATACACTTTATAGTTCTATGTTCCATCATTATATCTTCAAAAAAAATGATTTATCTTCATGGTGGAACCTCAATGATAAGTTATGCAAATAATAAATCTTTTTTTTTCTACATTTACTATCAAGGATATCCTCATTTTTCTTTTGTTTGTCTTTTTTCATAGAAAAAATATGGTATTATAATTCCAATTTAACTAAGAAATGAAACCACTTTTCTTTGAGATGGATGGGTGAAACCTTGACCTTACTAAGATATGTATGACATAAAATAGTTTATATGTTTGAAAATTTATTTATTTATTCAAAACTTATGAGCTTATTGTTATTGACAGTGATGAGTTGCATTTGAAGTTATGGCATTCTCAACAAGAATTGGGCGCCCTAAAAAGGATTCTCAGTAATCAAGCCTCTCAATGGCTTTTATGCGAAAGAGAAAATCAAAGAATATGCCCAATAGTGTTGGGGAGAATGATGTTCCAAATGTAAGCTCTAGCTAGTGCATACACACATCCTACAAGGAATGTGAGTGTGGACCTCAATGTGGGGTTAGAAGAGGAGGAAGATAACATTCACATGGAACAAAATGTGAATGTAATGCAAAGCATACATGAAGTAAGAGAACAATATCAGGCACATGTGGATGCAGTTTTAGACTATGAAGGTTCAATGTCAAAAAAAGCAAAGGGCCAACGTGTGTATCGGGAACATTGGAAGGTGTACTTTCCATGGAGCTATGCTACACATGATGCAGATGGCAAATAAACAATTCATTGCAAGATGTGTACACATTTTAAGATGAGCAATGTTTTTGCTAATATTGGTAGCACAGTTCTCCAATGACCATCATTGGAGATACATGAAAAGTCCAAAGAACACAACAAAGCAAAGTTCTTATGAGCAGATAAAGAGCACATATCAACTTTACCTCTTGATACACATTTGCACAATATGGATCAAGTAGAGGTAGACAAAAGAGTTGCACAAATCAAAGTGTTGCTTCAAGTGATGTATTTCATTGCGATTAGGAATAAGCCTCTTTCAGAATTTCAAAAGAATGTTGAGAAATTAGTATTTTTTGGGGCACCGTATGTACCTGGTCAAGTGAGTTATGCATCCTATCTTTCCTTGTATGAGAAAGCAAAGGTAGAGATTTGTGAAAGTCCCTTGTACTCAGTGATGGTGGATGAGAGTACGGATGTTTCTAACGATCACCACATGATCGTATGTATCACATATTTATGTGACAAGGGCAATGGATATGTACGCAATAGATTTGTTTCATTATTGAAAACACATAATGGAATAGCAAAGGGATTGTACGATGGGCTCTCATAGTTCTTACAAAGCTTTGGTTTATCAAAATCTAAGCTTGTAGGATTTTCCACTGATGGATGTTATAGTGTGATGCTTGGGCAAAATGGATTAGTCAACCGATTTGCACGAGAGGTACCACACCTAGTTGGAGTCCATTGTATAGCACATAGAGATGCATTGGCATCTAAGGATGCTTTGTCTACATTGTCTATCTTTGAGATAGTAGAAACAACCACTCGAAAGTCTTACAAATAGTTCAGTAGTTCTTACAAAAGGCATGGAGAATTGAAAGATTTAGCCACTGAATTTGAGCTACCAGCTCATGAGCTCTTCAAGGTGCATGAGATTCGTTGGCTCTCAAGAGGACAAGTAGTGAAAAGGCTTGTTACATTGATGCCAGCTCTATTGCGTATATGGATGAGGGAAAATGCAGAGTTGTATATGTTGTTTACCTCATTCAAGGTTGAATTCTTCCTACATCTGTTAACTAATGTGCTACACTACCTAAACCTTCTGAATAAAAGTTCCAAGTTGAAGAAGTAGACATAACTTCAATAGGAACAGAGCTTATGGTCACTATAGATATTCTAGAGGCACGCTTCTTATTGGGAGACTTTGGTCATGGGACACAATATCTCACAAAGTTTTATCAGCAAGTTAAAGATGGATACATGCATTTTCCAATCAACAATGATGGAGTTATGGAAAGGCATACTCTTCATAATAATCAGTTAGGACCTAAGGATAAATGTAGCCAATTGGCAACTTGGGAGAGCTGCATTGAAATTAGCAAGCAATTTGTACAAAAAGTTATATCTGCACTATATGTGAGGTTTGCTGATTTAAAGCTAATTTGAGGCTACAAATATATTTAGCCCTAAGGATTACCCACATGATGTTCGTGGATGCTTCACAATGGGTGCAATTTGGATAAATGCTTTTTTAGAAAAGCTTGGGACCGCAAGCTTGAGTATGGAGACTTTATGGTGAAGTTAAAGAGGACATGTCCAGGTCAAAATATGCATGTTGCATGGCAATTATGTGGGCATGATATTGAGTTTGATCAAGCCTTTGGAGAGATGAAAACGTTATGGTGCTCATGCTTACTTATTGTTGCAAGCACGGTTGATTGTGAGAGAGTATTCTCTAAAATGAATCATATCAAGTCCAATGATTGCAATAGGATGTCATTGGAGACCTTGAATCAGCTCATATTTCTTTCATATAATGGTGCTAAAGACCCTTTGGATGTTGATTGGGATTCCATCTATGCCACATGGGATGGATTGAAAGCTCACCATAGTGTCAATGTAGTAGGAACAGAGTTGGTGTAAGAAAGCATGGGTAATTGTATTCTTTGATTGTGTTGCTATTTTGATATGTGACCATGGATTCTTATAGAACTATCTTGTTTCCCTTTTGAACTATCTTGCTTAATTGAACTCTAGCATTCCTCCTAACATTGCACTTTATTCTCATGATATTATTTTTAATTTTATTTGGTTATGCTTAAAATCATTAGTTGATTGGTATACTAAGTGTAGAAAATTTTATTGTATCATTGTTAGTATTATAGTTTTGTAAAGAATAATGAACATGAAAAGGCAAGAATGCAGCTCAAAGAGATTATACATTGATTAAACTGGAATTTAAAATAGTATGCTTTTAGCTAGAAAGGCAAAATTTAAAACAAGCGACTCTCAAAGGGTAAAGTTTTGAAAAACCCCTTCCATAAGAAAGGCACTTGCTAACGAGCCTTTCACATGAAAAAACCTAGGGTACTTCCAAAAATGAACACTGATCGGCTGCTGTCGTGCTATCGTCTGCTACAGCCTGTCCCGTGACCCGATGTGATTTCTAGCGTATCGTGCATGAAGATTTATACTATGCCGACCATGTATCGATGATGATGATCATTGATGATGATTATGGTGGTGGTGGTGGCAACAATTGCCACCGAGCTTAAATATATTTTTTGTACGAAGTTCGAACCTCTTCGAAGTATCCGCGTCAGATTCTGATGGAACGCACGCCATGAGAGAGAGAGAGAGGGGCTTGGCCGTTGGCCCTTGGGCCCTGTACCCGCGCAATAATGATGAGAGTGGATGAGCGGAGGGTGCATGAGGATATGAGCTGATGATGACTATGATTCAGCTCGGATATGTGAGACTCGACAGAGTGATCAGTACTGACGGGCCGTACTCACTCAAGTGCCGTATCGGATCGGCTATAGACTGAAAATGTCAGCGCGGGCAGCATCAACATTGAACAATATATGTACACCTGCAGACTGCATGCAGCGATCACTCATAATTGCATGCCAGAGAGAGAGAGAGAGAGAGAGTCTATAATATATACTAGCGTTCGCGCGCAAGGAATTCGCTGCCGCGAAGCGGGGTGCGAGGGAAGTGAAGCACGGCAGCTTCACTTCCCTATCGCACAGTGGGAAATGCTATCACATACTTTACTCTCCTCTACTCACAACCCCTCTATCTTTGATTCCATTTATACCTCCCCCCTCTGTATCCACACTCACTCACTCACTCAATCACACACACACACACACTCTCTCTCTCTCTCTCTCCAATTCTCTCTAAGCACCCTCTCTATGTCTCACACACACACACATGCACCATACCTACAAACATTCCTCTCGACATAAATGTAAGAAATTATATGCTTGCACATGCGATAATTAGAAACAACAGCACAATACTGAAAAACGAAGCCACAAAGGCCAAGTATAAGGTACGCAAGTGTTTTTAAGCACCATAGGCAAATGGCCGATGCCAACAAAAAAAGACAGTGTCTCGAAGATGCCTAATAGAAACAAAGATTTTTGACTAATCATTAACAAAATCTTCCTCGTTGAGAAAAACATGAGAAGGCGAAGCCGGGAATGCTTCCATAGTTTCCATTGGTAATCACATCGGCAATGCAACAGTATAAGTAAGTACGTGGAATAACAATGTTATACTAAAGCGTACGCAAATGTTTTTAAGCACCATAGGCAAATGGCCGATGCCAACAAAAAAAGACAGTGTCTCGAAGATGCCTAATAGAAACAAAGCTTTTTGACTAATCATTAACAAAATCTTCCTCGTTGAGAAAAACATAAGAAGGCGAAGCCGGGAATGCTTCCATAGTTTCCATTGGTAATCACATCGGCAATGCAACGGTATAAGTAAGTACGTGGAATAACAATGTTATACTAAAGCATACGCAAATGTTTTTAAGCACCATAGGCAAATGGCCGATGCCAACAAAAAAAGACAGTGTCTCGAAGATGCCTAATAGAAACAAAGCTTTTTGACTAATCATTAACAAAATCTTCCTCGTTGAGAAAAACATAAGAAGGCGAAGCCGGGAATGCTTCCATAGTTTCCATTGGTAATCACATCGGCAATGCAACGGTATAAGTAAGTACGTGGAATAACAATGTTACACTAAAGCGGGTCATAATTGAGGCAGAGGCCAAGCACCACAAAAATAATTTCTATAAGAGACCTAGTCAAAATGAAGCCACAAAGGCCAAGCATAAGGCACCGACGTATTTCCAAGTACCATAGACAAATGGCCGATGCCTACAAAAAAAGACAATGTCTCAAAGACGCCTAATGAAAAGAAATCTTCCTTTTCTTCGAGGAATCATTAACAAAATCCTCCTCCTTGAGCAAAATATGTGAAGGTGAAGCATGGAACGATTCCACAGTTTCCATTGATAATCGCATGGGCGATGCAACGGTCCTACCTCCCTCTTCACCACCTGCATTAGAACAAAAATCACAATATAAGTACATGGAATAACTAACAAAGATCATTCCATCCCAATAATAATAATACCTGGTCGAACATTTGTGAACCACTCCGTAGGTACTGACAAACGTTGATGCAGTGTCACAAAACAACCCAAATCTTTGAACCCATACTTAAACCAATGCCTCGGTATCTTATCTGTATGGGAGTGTTGAAATCTCTTCTTATGGTCAACCTTGTACATATGCACCCGAAAACATTGCGTGTATCCACAATGTACAACTTCAATAAAAACTGGGAGCTTGATGTCGATATTAACATCATCATATAAATGCTCGATGACCCTTGCAAGTGTCCTTCTTATGATATTATCAAGAGCTATAGTGAGTAATGTGCATTGCAGCTCCTTTTGATAGTCAGAAGCTGGGTAATAGTGCCACTCTAGGGTAGGCATCTGCAAAAGTTAAATGAACAGTGAAATATAAAAAAATTATACTTCCAAGAGTATATGCCAACCAAACAGGGCATAGAGAGCAATTCACACATATGTAAAACCAACGTCCCTGCATGGTCATATATATGCAAAAACCAATGTCCCTACATGGTCGTCAATAACTACATCTCCGCAAAGAAAGTAATGCACATTACTGCACCTTTCGGAGAACATCCTTATATACAATGTTTGTGGTCATACCCCCATCCTCTTCACCCAATAGCACTTTCACACCATGCGAAGATTTTACCCTTGAAAATGCAACATACAGTTGACCATGTGTAAATACTGGTGCCTTTAGATAAAGCCCAACAATGAACAAAGTCTACCCCTGTGACTTGTTGATTGTCATAGCGAATGCCAACGGGATGGGAAATTGTCTCCGCTTCATAGTAAATGGCAAATGTGTAGCATTCGAAACAAAAGTAATACGGGGAATAAAAACTCGTTCGCCCACATTTGCCCCTGTTATTATCTGAGCATCTATCACTTTCCTATTGAAAGCTCTACATATCAATCGCGTACCATTACACATACCCCTTCCTGGATTTAGGTTTCTAAGAAGAATAATAGGTGCATTTATCTTCAGTAGCAATAAATGAGGAGGAAATCCACCTCCAAGGTCTAATGTATTTAAATACTCAACAGAGTACAAAAATGAGTCGTCGGTCTCTGCAATTGAATCTGCACTATAATACTGTCTGACCTCCCCTGGCATTAGTTGCAATGCATGATCATTCAAAGTAGCCACCTCTGTATTCCGCGAGGCAAGTATAGCTCTCTCACTAAAATACGACGTGTAGTCACCCACATTGGACACGTCACTGTAGACACTATCAATCAGTGTTTCGATAGAGTGCCCTTTTAATATCATGTCAGGTGGGACACACAACTTATCACAACTTTCGGTAACACCCACTCCATCCCCTATTCCTTGAATCCAATAGATGAACCCATTATCCACCACACTACCAGCTGTCGACACTCGCATATTGCCAGATAGCCTTAGCACCCTTATGTAACGCCACAAATCAGAGTAACACAATGCAGCATTAACAATATCCTCACGTGTTCCCTTTACCACAACAGGCAAGACTTGTCTAAAATCTCCCCCAAACAGAACAACTTTTCCACCAAATGGCTTATCACAGCTCATAACATCTCTTAGAGTTCTATCAACCGCTTCAAAGGCATGTCGATGGGTCATAGGAGCCTCATCCCACAAAATAAGGCTTGTTTGTCTCAATAACCGAGCAAGGTCACTTTGAACAGGAATATTGCAAGTGGATCGATTATTTAATTCTACTGGGATTTTAAACTGCGAGTGAGCTGTACGACCACCTGGCAAAAGCAAGGCAGCAATACCACATTATGCTGTTGCCAATGCTATGCGACCACCACTGCGTACCTTCGCAAGCAAACATTTATATAGGAAAGTCTTTCCAGACCCACCAGGACCATCCAAAAAGAATACATCCCCAGTATCTGTATCAACAGCTTCCATGACTGCACCGAAGGCAATTCTTTGTCCTTCATTCAACATTCCCTCCATGGATTCAGAAACCCTATGTTGTTCTGATATGTTGTATGCATATTCATCTTGCAAAAGAGGGTTAGCATGCAGTTGTGATTTTGGTTGATGAGGTTCAGGCAACCCATCAAAATCACAAAGTCTTCGTCCTACATGACGTAAAAGGTCTTGTAGATTCAACAAAGCCATGTTAGATGCCTCATGCTGCAGAACACCAAGAGAGGCATGCACGTGCTGTAACTGCAATCTATACATGATATCCTCTACCATTGGCACCATAAATCTTTCCCATAGATGGCCAGGCCGAGCTGGCTCACAAAAGACCAAAATTGCAACAAATAAAGTTCGGAGTTGAGCACCAGTTTGCACAGAGGCAGCTTCCTCTAAGCACACAACATATTCATCATCGCTCTCCAACATGCCCCTTGCAATGCAAGCATCCCTAAAAGTATCACAGATCACGCTATCAACAGTACGCAAATCTTCAAAAGAAGTACATCCCCGACACTCTGTTAAAAGCATCCGCAAATAGTAGAGCTCACCACAGGTAGGTGCCACAAAATACATCCGACCACATGTATTCCCACGCTTCCTTCTAGTCCACATCTTATGTCGTGCATTCCATACCCAATACACTGGAAAGTCTTGATAACGAATAGTCCTAGCCTCTGGATGAATGCGGTTGCACACAAACCATTCAGTAAGAGTAGTTTTCTGGAGGTCTTCATTCTGCACAACATCTGGTATACTATCTGTATCCCGAAACACCACATAGTTCTCACCAGATAAGTGTACCTGCAGACGCTGTATATCAGGCTTTTCATCGTGCAATGCATAATCATAGATCCGCCAACATGCCTCAGAGGCAGAAACATATCGTGCATCCAAATAACTTTGTATCTCGTCCACCTTGTGAGCATCGCCACCATTCCGGATTGAATCAACCCCAACAGAAAATTTGACGGTTGCACGATCATGCCCCTTGTACACATACTTATACAAATACTTCACAGCCGCAATTGTCGAGCAAACCTCTACATTTATGTGTGCATTGTATTTTTTACTCAAGAATGGATTATATGGAACAATCCATCGATTATCAATAACATTACCATTTATGATCACAGAGTTTCCATCATCTCGTCTTCGATAAACGGGATAGCCAGAACTATCAACTGTCGTCATGCCCACTAATTTTCGTGGGTAATCTTTAGTACATCTACCCTTGTCCATACAGGGACTCTTGGGGTTCAATCCTCCGCAGGGGCCATGAATGTTACACTTTGAAATTGTCTCAAATAAGGCTGGAAACTTAACTCTATTGGGTAACTCAGCACAAACCAGTCTATCGTAGTGACATGCTTCAGAAGGCTTGAAAGATGACTCTAAAATTAGCAAAGTATGAGAATGTGGTAGCCCCCTCTTTTGGAATTCAATCACAGTAACATAGCCAGCAACCTTTCCAAAGAGATCCTTCCGCAACAACATACACATCAAATCAGCATGCTTTTTATGAAACACGCGAGCAGTCAAATCCGGACGATCATAAGCACTTTGCCCAGGCAATAAAGCATTAGTAATCTCCAACCACTTTGGATTGCATGTCATTGTTATAAAAAGGTCAGGTTTTCCCTTACATCGCACTATAGCCATGGCATCCTAATATAATTGATACATGTGCCTTGGTCCACCTGTGAATGACGACGGTAAAACTATCCTCTTGCCAACAGAGGCACCAACAATCGGCATTGTCCCATCATCGTTTGCCCCCACCATGTCTGCCAAGCCTTTATAGGCCTCCGATCGTAACACTGATTGATTCTGGCGACACCAAGTTAACCTGCATTGCTCTATACTACATTAAGCATCAACAATAAATTGCTGCAATAGTCGACCAGCACGCAATATGCATACCTCAGTATCTTCACGCACTTGAAGACGAAATGCATAAAACTGCATCTGGGTAACACAATTTTTATTGGACAATTCATATATGTTAACAGGAACACTAACATTACTGTAGGGAACCTTTACATGCCAACCATCATCCCCCATAGGAAAAAGGAGGACATATAGCATTGGCATATATACCCTATGCAAGTTTGAAATAGCAACACATCGACCACCCCGAGTGTAAACATGAATATCCCGACGATCAAGAGTACCCTCATCACCCTGCCCTGGCATGATAGCTGCAACCTCAGTTGCTGCAGGAGCAGAGTATTGTTTACTGGTTCTTTGAATACCAAAAATACTCATTCTTAGTTCCTGCACGGGGTTATTTTGCAATTGCAAACCCACTGACCTAAAAGCACGTGCATATATGTTGTGTCGATGCATCATACATTGAAGCTCCCCTAGCAAGTTTGGTAATAAATCATGCATAACCCCCAATCTATTAAGCAACTCATGCTCGGTATCATAAACATACAGTTGTGCAAATCTTGGCCTTTCTTGACGCTGCACATCAGGAAGCAAAGTACCTATACGGTGATAAACAGAGCCATGCACTCTAAAGGTGTAACCATTCCCGATAACGGGTAGCTCATCAACATTAGCTCCGAGTGATACAAATGCAAGAGCGCTGTTGTATGCTCGTATGTTGTTTTTAAATATCCTACTCTGAGGGTGCATTCCATGCAACAAATCATGCAATGGCTGCGGTGGATGTTGCAATGGCGGCAACATTACTTTTCCATTTCGACAACAGTGCCTTCCAAACAAAATCGACCCTTGAACCCGAGTCTCGCATCTCCACAACTTAGCTGAACACCTTTCACACATCATACAAAAACTCCCCATGGAATGCACATCCGGCTCTTGAAATAGTAGTATTGACATTGCCGGGTGAACATCCGTTGTAGGCAAAGCATTTAAAATGGAGCACAATCCACCACTTTGGGGATCAAAAACAGCAATATTATGAACACGTGACTCATTAGCCACGGAATTTTCCACATTGTGGTGATTTCCAAAATCTAAACCAACATGCTGTTCAACTGGCTCATTATCCCCATTTACAAATTCAACACGGCGAGACACACTCTCACAAACGACTCCGCTAAGATTTCCCCCATGTTGGCATATAGACATTGAAGCATTATTAACATGTGACTCAAAAGTCACATGATTAAGACCATTGCAACCACCCACTAATGGCAAAGCATTCGTCAAATCCACACCAAACTGTCGCTGGGCTTGAAATCCCCTAATGGTTCTATCCGGTGATGGCAAAACATTAGCCACATCTATACCAAAGTGTGGTTGGCCTAGTTCACAATGACCATTTAGAATCTCCTCATGGAACGAATGGTTTTCAATGTCTCTTTGAATGGATCTACCACGATCTAAAATCCCTTTCCGAGCCCTGAGTTTAGCAACATGCCGTCGCTCATACCTCGTGGAAGTAAGCATGTCCCTACGAACACGCAACACATAGTCTCTCCCAGTTGCTCGATGCGAACACCCCATATTGATCACTTGGCCACAAAACCTATTATCAACATATGCACACATTTAAATTTAAGATTAAATATCAAGACACAAAAGCACTACAACCCAGTCAATGTATCTGTCTTAAAAGACACTACACCAGCCCATTAGAGAGAGAGAGAGAGAGAGAGAGCCTGGTTGCTAAGATAGAAGTAACCTTGGTAATTAACAAAAGAAAGTAAACATGCAACTGCAGAAACGACTATCAATACATTTTATCAAAGGCATGGTTTGATTTCTAAACTAAATGTATTGCGTACATTCGATGTACACAATATATCAAATCTAAATATACCAACCATCATTGGAGTATCAAATCTGCTCCATGTAAATATCAAGACACAAAACCACTACAACCCAGTCAATGTATCTGTCTAAAAAGACGCTACACCAGCCCATTAAAGAGAGAGAGAGAGAGAGAGAGCCTGGTTGCTAAGATAGAAGTAACCTTGGTAATTAACAAAAGAAAGTAAACATGCAACTGCAGAAACGACTATCAATACATTTTATCAAAGGCATGGTTTGATTTCTAAACTAAATGTATTGCGTACATTCGATGTACACAATATATCAAATCTAAATATACCAGCCATCATTGGAGTATCAAATCTGCTCCATGTAAATATCAAGAAAGAGACATCACGTCATACATACTCAATACATTTTACTCAAATACGCTTTGTTATATCAAAAGTGTTACACATCTTAGCATTTTCCATGTAGGCTTTACAAAAAAGAAGCAAATATTATCATAAAAAGTGCTAGCCCATGCACTTTAAAATACGCAACACAATCTGAACCTATAAGTTCCACCCTAAGCAATTTTTGTATATACATAGTCTCCTTAGATGCGACCGTTCATCTGACGGCTCAATTGTTGCAACAAAGCATTAAACCTACTAACATTCATTTGAAACTGCAAGAATGGCAACCGACAACCCCTCTGGCAGATCATAGGTTCATGGTCATCTCCAAGCCCCCAAACGGAAGCCCACATATCGTTCACCAGCAGATTCATTAATCTGCTTGTCTCAAAAATAATTGCTGAAAGTGCCCTTACTTCACCACCCAGATCAGTCGACACTTGCTGGAGAACACCCTGTGTGTGTTTGGTCTCGCTAACAACACCATACAGACCTTTAGCCTGTTCATGTAACTCCATTGAGTACATGGCAAGCGCACTATCAACACGCGTACATAAACTCGTCTGCATTTCCATCAACTCATTCATCTTGGCCTCAAGTTTTCTAAAGTCCGAAGCACCCGAAGTAGCCCTTGTGTTTCTTCGAATCTTTGCAGCTCTTGTACATTTAGCAACATGTATCTCTTGTCCCCTTGCCACCTCTTTCATTTTTCGCACATTCATTCTATTAGAGCTCATACGTTGGCTGCAATGAAACATATAAACAATCATCTTCAAAAATATAAATAGTAGCACTTTGACGCAATCACAATTAACAAAACTATCTTCCATACCCATGCGAATGAACCCAAGCTGGCAAGCGCCGAAGAGATGATGTTGTTGCCATTTTGTTTATTTCAACTGAATCCACTACATTCAATGGAGTCGAAAGCACTACGTCGGGAATATCTCCTATGGCTTCGCTTTGTTCCATGGCTACACCAAACATCAAGACATAAGTGATAGACACATTCACAACCTTCTTGAGAGTAAAGAACATGTTCCTATACATAAAGGTATCCCCAATCTCGAAATACTGATTGGTGCCTATCCCACACGACACACAATAACTTACCAACTCACATTCGCAAACACAAAACCTAAATGCGTGAAAGAATATATGTACGCTACACATGAGTACTATCATGCACACATGGCACTCACCAAGTTCCAACCACGCATTGCCTAAAGGCCCTGCCAATGAATCTTCAATCATGTACATCTTCACTATCTTGAGAGAAAAGAACATGTCCTATACAGAAAGATATCCCCAGTCTCGAAATACTCATTGGTGTAAATCCCATAGGACACACAATAACTTACCAACTCACATTCGCAACCACAAACCCTAAATGCATGAAAGAATATATGTACGTTACACATGAGTGCTATCATGCACACATGACGCTCACCAAGTACCAACCATACATTGTCTAAAGGCCATGCCATGTCGATCTTCATTCACGTACATCAGCACAATCTTGAGAGAAAAGAACATCTCCTATATAGAAAGGTGTCCCCAATCTTGAAATACTTATTGGTGTCAATCCCATAGGACACACAATACCTTACCAACTCACATTCGCAGAGAGAGAGACACAAAGAGAGAGGAGCGAGGAAGGCAAACTATACAAAACGTCGCAACATATCAAAGCTACAATCATTCTATGTATCTAGTCCAATCTAAGTTACAAAAGTTCATTAGCAAAATTGCTCAGTAATCAAGAGAGAAACATAGAGAAACAGAGAGAAAAACGAACTATTAAAATGGATTAAAAGTAGTTTTATAATTTGCAAGACACATACGATGTGTTTCAAAATGAAGATTTTCATCAAACAATTCATTTAAGAAGTCTTGCAAGAATTACATATACCAAGCAAACCACGACAAAGAAGCACTGGTTAACATTGCCAAAAACCTATTGTGAACCGCTATTCAAAGATGCAACGTTCTCTAGTGCATATCAAGGGCAATGATCTCCAGTGCCAGAAGATGAGCCTGCACGGCGATTCATCTGCGTTAACATTGCTGAAAATCTATTCAAATAAACTTTCAAAGAAGTAAGTTGCACATCAAGAGCAATGTTCTCCGGTGCAACTAAGCTCTCATTCTTGTGTGCAATCAGCTCACATACTCCATCCTCTATACGACCTGTACTATCAAGAATATCTTTCAGCTTCTCTTCTTGATCGTTCAAAGATCCAGCACGCGGGCACCAATTTTTCTGAATATGCTCATAAATGTCACCTATATAACCCTTGATCTCTTCTAACTCGCCCTGTATAGTTACTGCATCAGCAAGGTGCCCTTCATATTTCTCGTCCAACAGTCTCTCAATCCTCTGTAGTCGGTCACCAATGTTCTCAGAAATTGAAATCGAAGCTTTTTGACGTCGAAATAGTGTCTTCACTTGCTTTTCAATCCCATCCAGGCGACAAATAAACCTTAAGGAACCAACGGAACTATCATGCCCTGCAATATGCTTAAATGCACGACGAACAGCCTTTTTCCTTGTGGCCTCCTTTATTTTGCGTGCATTCATTTGCACGTTAGAAGTGCACTGTATAATATCTTCTACAGACATATTCTTGTTTGCTGTAGAAGCCTCCATACTGGACAAAAAGACGCGTTAGCCTTGAGGGATATATAAAATATTCTTAAAATTTTAAAACAGCAAAAACCACCATGTCTTATACTACCAAAGTTTAACTCGCCCTCTCTATACACCTAACCAACCAACCAATGCACTAAGTAACCAACCTCTAAACTAAAGTAACCTACGAACTAAACAAACTAAACCAAGTAAGGTAAGCAACTAATCAGCCAAACTAAAGTAACTAACCCATAACACATATATAAACTAAAACAAAAAAACAAACTAACCCTAAACTAAGACACAATCTTCTAAAGTAACTAAGCAACTAATCTAAGGTAAAATCTACTAAGTAACTAACCCATAACACATATATAAACTAAAATAAAAAAACAAATTAACCCTAAACTATATGTAAAGTAACAAACTAACCCTAAACTAACTAATTAAAAAAATAACTAAATAAAGTAAGTTATAGTCTAATCAACTAACTAAATAAACAAACTAAATCAAATAACCACAAACAACCAAAACTAACTAAATAACTAAATAAACTAAATAACTAACTAAAAAAACTAACAAAACTAAATAAACAACCTAAACTAACTAATCACAAATCTAACCAAAGTAACTAACAACCTATTTAACTAACTAACTTACTCTCTCACTCACTCACTCTCTCTCACTCTCTCACTCTCAAGTAACTAACACTCACTCACTCTCTCTCTCTCTCTCAAGTAACTAACACATACATAAACTAAAACAAAAAAGCAAATTAACTCTAAACTATATCTAAAGTAACTACTACCTTACTAACCCTAAACTATATCTAAAGTAACTAACACTCAATCTAAAGTAACTATTAACTAAATAAACTAACTAACTAAATAAAGTAACTAAGTTATAGTCTAAAACTAACTAATCTAAATAACTAACTAAACAAACTAACAAAACTAAATAAACAACCAAAACTAACTAAACTAACTAACCACAAATCTAACCAAACTAATTAACAACCTATTTAACTAACAACCAATAAATATATCAAAACAAATTTACAACCTGAAAGAGAGAGAGAGAGAGAGAGAGAAAGAGATCACCGACCTCAAATAGCAATCCTGACAAACAAACTGCACAAAATAAACCAAAATACCAATAAATTAAACCATACCAAGCAAACCTCCCTCTCTCTCTCTCTCTCTCTCTCTCTCTCTCTCTCTCTCTCTCTCTCTCTCAAGTAACTAACACATATATAAACAAACAAAAAAGTAAATTAACTCTAAACTATATCTAAAGTAACTTCCTATTTAGTAAATTACCAAAACTAACTAAATAACTAAATACACTAACTAAACCAACTAAACAACCAAAAATAACTAAATAAAATAACTACATAAACTGACTGAACTAACTAACCACAAACAACCAAAACTAAACTCTCTCTCTCTCTCTCTCTCTCTCTCTCTCTCTCTCTCTAAAGTAACTAACACATATATAAACTAAAATAAAAAAACAAACTAACACACAATCTAACATAACTACTAACTAAATAAACTAACTAAAGAACCTACGAACTAAACAAACTAAACCAAGTAAGGTAAGCAACTAATCAGCCAAACTAAAGTAACTAAAGTAAACCAACAAAACTAACAACCTATTTAACTAACTAAGTTTCTAGTTAAAGTAGCTAACCCATAACACATATATAAACTAAAACCAAAAAACAAACTAACCCTAAACTAAGACACAATCTTCTAAAGTAACTAAGCAACTAATCTAAGGTAAAATCTACTAAGTAACTAACCCATAACACATATATAAACTAAAATAAAAAAACAAACTAACCCTAAACTATATGTAAAGTAACAAACTAACCCTAAACTATATGTAAAGTAACAAACTAACCCTAAACTAACTAATTAAAAAAACTAACTAAATAAACAAACTAAATCAAATAACCACAAACAACCAAAACTAACTAAATAACTAAATAAACTAAATAACTAACTAAAAAAACTAACAAAACTAAATAAACAACCTAAACTAACTAATCAAAAATCTAACCAAAGTAACTAACAACCTATTTAACTAACTAACTAAATAAACTAACCCTAAACTAACACAACTAACTAAACTAACCAAGTAAACTAAATAACTAACTAAACTAAATAAATTAAACTAACTAACAACCTATTTAACTAACTAACTTACTATATATTTAACTAAATAAACTAACCCTAAACTAACACAACTAACTAAACTAACCAAGTAAACTAAATAAAATAAACTAACCCTAAACTAAATGCAAAGTAACTAACACACAAAAATAATTCAAACTAACTTATCTATTCAACTAACTAAACAAACTAACTAAATAAAGTAACTAAGTTATAGTCTAAAACTAACTAATCTAAATAACTAACTAAACAAACTAACAAAACTAAATAAACAACCAAAACTAACTAAACTAACTAACCACAAATCTAACCAAACTAATTAACAACCTATTTAACTAACAACCAATAAATATATCAAAACAAATTTACAACCTGAAGAGAGAGAGAGAGAGAGAGAGAGAGAGAGAGAGAGAGAGAGAGAGATCACCGACCTCAAATAGCAATCCTGACAAACAAACTGCACAAAATAAACCAAAATACCAATAAATTAAACCATACCAAGCAAACCTCCCTCTCTCTCTCTCTCTCTCTCTCTCTCTCTCTCTCTCTCTCTCTCTCTCTCAAGTAACTAACACATATATAAACAAACAAAAAAGTAAATTAACTCTAAACTATATCTAAAGTAACTTCCTATTTAGTAAATTACCAAAACTAACTAAATAACTAAATACACTAACTAAACCAACTAAACAACCAAAAATAACTAAATAAAATAACTACATAAACTGACTGAACTAACTAACCACAAACAACCAAAACTAAACTCTCTCTCTCTCTCTCTCTCTCTCTCTAAAGTAACTAACACATATATAAACTAAAACAAAAAAACAAACTAACACACAATCTAACGTAACTACTAACTAAATAAACTAACTAAAGAACCTACGAACTAAACAAACTAAACCAAGTAAGGTAAGCAACTAATCAGCCAAACTAAAGTAACTAAAGTAAACCAACAAAACTAACAACCTATTTAACTAACTAAGTTTCTAGTTAAAGTAACTAACCCATAACACATATATAAACTAAAACCAAAAAACAAACTAACCCTAAACTAAGACACAATCTTCTAAAGTAACTAAGCAACTAATCTAAGGTAAAATCTACTAAGTAACTAACCCATAACACATATATAAACTAAAATAAAAAAACAAACTAACCCTAAACTATATGTAAAGTAACAACTAACCCTAAACTATATGTAAAGTAACAAACTAACCCTAAACTAACTAATTAAAAAAACTAACTAAATAAACAAACTAAATCAAATAACCACAAACAACCAAAACTAACTAAATAACTAAATAAACTAAATAACTAACTAAAAAAACTAACAAAACTAAATAAACAACCTAAACTAACTAATCACAAATCTAACCAAAGTAACTAACAACCTATTTAACTAACTAACTAAATAAACTAACCCTAAACTAACACAACTAACTAAACTAACCAAGTAAACTAAATAACTAACTAAACTAAATAAATTAAACTAACTAACAACCTATTTAACTAACTAACTTACTATATATTTAACTAAATAAACTAACCCTAAACTAACACAACTAACTAAACTAACCAAGTAAACTAAATAAAATAAACTAACCCTAAACTAAATGCAAAGTAACTAACACACAAAAATAATTCAAACTAACTTATCTATTCAACTAACTAAACAAACTAACTAACAAAACAAACAAACTAACTAACTAAACAAACTAACCAAAACTAACTATTTAAACCAATAACCTAATTAACTAACCAACAACCTAATTAACTAACTAATTTACTATTTAAACCAATAAATACATTAGAAAATACCAATAAATTAGACAATACCAAGCAAAGCAACCTCTCTCTCTCTCTCTCTCTCTCTCTCTCTCTCTCTCTCAACTAAACTAAAATAAACAAACTAAACCTAAACTATTAACTAAATAATCTAAATAACTAACTAAATAAAACAACTAAACTAAATAAACAACCAAAACTAACTAAACTAACTAACCACAAATCTAACCAAACTAACTAACTTACTATATTTATTTAACTAACTAACTAAACTAACTAAATAAACTAACTAAACCAACTAACCACAAATCTAATCAAACTAACTAACAACCTATTTAACTAACTAACTTACTATATTTAACTAACTAAACTAACTAAATAAACAAACCCTAAACCAACACAACTAACTAAACTAACTAATTTCGACAACTAACTAAACAGGATTGTTGATTCAATCAAAGATGACGAACAAAGATGAACTAAATAAACTAAATAACTAACTAAATAAAACAACTAAACTAAATAAACAACCAACACTAACTAAACCAACTAACCACAAATCTAATCAAACTAACTAACAACCTATTTAACTAACTAACTAAATAAACTAACCCTAAACTAACACAACTAACTAAACTAACCAAGTAAACTAAATAACTAACTAAACTAAATAAATTAAACTAACTAACAACCTATTTAACTAACTAACTTACTATATATTTAACTAAATAAACTAACCCTAAACTAACACAACTAACTAAACTAACCAAGTAAACTAAATAAAATAAACTAACCCTAAACTAAATGCAAAGTAACTAACACACAAAAATAATTCAAACTAACTTATCTAATCAACTAACTAAACAAACTAACTAAACTAAATAACTAACTAACTAAACAAATCTAACCAAACTAACTAATTAAACCAAATAAACTAAATAAACTAACAAAACCAAATAAACTAAATAAACTAACTAAATAAACAGACAACCAAAACTAACTAAATAACTAACTAAATTAACTAACAAAACAAACAAACTAACTAACTAACAAAACAAACTAACAAAACTAAAATAAACAACCAAAACTAACTAAACTAACTATTTAAACCAATAACCTAATTAACTAACCAACAATCTAATTAACTAACTAAACTAACTATTTAAACCAATAAATACATCAAACTAAACCAATAAATGCGCTTCTCTCTCTCTCTCTCTCACGTGCGACACGTCAGACACGTCAGAGAGTCTCTGACTGACAGACGTCAGAGAGAGAGAGCAAAGGTCCATTTAATTTGCATCGCTTTAATTTGTTCAAACCAATATAATCTAAAAAAAAGAATTGCGCTTTATAATCATTGAAGAGCTGACTCGACACGTCAGAGAGTCTCTCTCTGACGGACGTCAGAGAGAGAGAGAGAGAGTAAAGCTGTGTTTAGTTTGTACATCTGTCATCTGGTTTAGTTTGTACATTCAATATATGGTCATTGTGAGAAGTCTTCTTTCATGATTTTAAAGTAGCAATAACTGAAAATTTCTGAATGATTAAAGTTAGCAAGACTATGGCAGATGAATATACGCGACACGTCAGACAGAGAGAGAGTAAACACAGCTTTACTCTCTCTCTCTCTCTCTGACGTCCGTCAGAGAGAGACTCTCTGACGTGTCGTAACACGTCAGAGGAGTGATCCTTGCCAAGCTAAACGTGACGCAGTGCACCGTGCCTGTATCGAATGGGAAGTGTCGAGAGGGGAAGGACGGATCCTGAAGCAATGGAGAGTATCAGGAGCAAAGGACGACAACGGAGAGACTGGCGCCCAGTGGTCCTTTTGTTTCTGAGGAAACGGCGAGTGGTCCTTTTGCTTCTAAGTTGGTTTCTTCTTTCTTCAAAGGACGGAGGGACAGAGAGAGAGAGAGAGAGAGAGAGAGGGAGGGCGCCCTTTCGCAATGCAGGTTTCTGATGAAGTACCTACGTACACAGTGCAGACACACACACACACCGTAAATCTCTCTCTCTGGCCTGCCGTCCAAAACGTTCTGAAGCTATCAGAGACCAACCCCCGCCCAACCCTTTGACGTGTTTCTTGGCGTCTCGACACTGCGACGCGACTGGCACACACGTCAGAGCATCTCGACGCTGCGACGTGACTGGCACACACGTCAGAGAGAGACAGACTCTCTGACGTCTATCAGACGTCAACCAGAGAGAGAGAGAGAGAGAGAGAGAGAGAGAGAGAGAGAGAGAAAATACAAAAATGCTGAGAGAGAGAGAGAGAAGACTGACCTCCTGCTGCTTGTTGCTGGCCTGCCTCCTGCTGCTTGCACTTGCTGCCTCCTGAGTGAGAGTGAGAGTGAGAGTGAGAGTGAGAGTGAAAGTGAGAATGAGAGTGAGAGTGAGAGTGAGAGAAGAAGAGAAGGTGGTGGAAGGAGACCACGTTCCATTCTGCTCCCAATCATGTGACATTAATGGTCACTTACCTTTCATTCTGCTCCTAATCATGTGACATTAATGGTCACTTTGGTTTGGTTTGGGAGCCAGGTTCGAGAGCACTGTGGTGGTTCGACACTTTCCCGAACCTGTAGCTCAAATAATAATGTAGTATAGATATATATATATATATAGAGAGAGAGAGAGAGAGAGAGAGGAATAATTGTGATTAATATTGGGCTGCAAGTTTTCAACATTGGAGCTGATCCGAGCAAGTTCTATTGTGATTAATATTGGGTTTCGGGTGAAGAGGCTAATTGCGAAACAAGTCCCAGTGACGAAGCACATTGTAGACTAATATAAACTTTATAGGTATGTATGTATAACGTGCAAGCGCGTGAGGGCTGATATGATTGATGGACGTAGTGTGGGTGCATCGCTCAGGGAGGTTGATTCGAAACCTGGTTTCCGATGTTCCGCTTAGCTAAACCCGATATGTCGATTCTCTGGCGACATTAGTTGAGTATTCGAGGGCTTTCTTCTGTAAGCGCGATTTCATTTTCCATTTCAGGTACACTGCCAATGTCCATCGCCCCTGCAAAGATTTGTTTTGCTGCTTGCTCTTGACGTTGCGAATCGCGCTTCGCACGGTTGGCACTCGAGCAATGCTCGCGAGGTTACATTTCGTTCGCTTCACATTTTATAAAATAAAAGCACCCATTTGCACAAATATCCAATATGTGTCGATAAAATCATAGTACACCTACATATATCAAGCTTTCTCACCTATATATATCAAGTTTACTCACAACCTCAAAAGGACGACATGGCAGAACTAATTGCAACCATAAAGGAAAACATATCCAAAACAGCACCTTGCCAACATTTTTGCAATAAGAACTTTCAAAAATACAAAGTAAAAGAATGTAGCTTTTGTATATAGGGCAACTAGAACGATCTTAAACATAGAAAACATAATGTTTACTAGGACCAAATCAAAAAAGTTCTCTTTCGTATAAGGCGAACATTGTTAAAAAGCAAAGGAGCATCTATGACATTGTGCAATGGCGAAGCATGCATGTTTCTCTTGCTGTGGGAATAGTCCCCAATATTGGTCTTCAAGAGATTCTCTTTACTTGGAAAAAATAATTAAATCACTTATCAATAAGAGACGTGCTAAAAATGAAACGTTCAAAAATAGAAGATCTAGTCAAAATATTCTAAATTAGAGATGGGTACACGAATCTCTGTTCCTTTAGTTAGAATTACAACAAGGTACAATTGATATATCATAATTAAGCACAAAAGATCCATAAACTCATGATGCTCCCAATTCCAAGGAGTGCGCCAAGAATAGGTTTCCTAAATCATGAAAGAATCCAAAGGGATAATCATATAAAAGCATTGGATATATCCCCCATATTGAACCTCAACAAAAGCTAGATTGGAAGAATCCAAGAATGGAAAGGTGGGAGAACACTCCACAACTTGAGCAAGGCTTCGGCGCATGATTGGATCCATCAATACAAAAGTGAACTACTCTTGCAACCGTAGTTGAGTTTTTGAAGTGGGATAGCACACATATGTGGGGATAGACATCTGAAGATGCCATTGAAAAAGAAAAGATATGGACCACATTAAGTACAGCAAAATAAAACAAGAATGTGTTAAATTCAAGAGAGAAATCAAGTATTTGTATTTGCAAAAAGAAACCTCAAAAAACATGCAAGGCATCTCAAAAATTTATTCACAATATTACTTGTTGAAATCGAAAGTCAAGGAAAGACAAGCCAAATGGTAAACATAGCAAGTAATACATGACTTAATGACACCCTCGCACTATCCAAGGAAGGCTACAATGTGATAGAAGAGGAATAGAGAAGCCAATCCATTTGTGTCAATAAACCATTAAACCTTGTAAACATAAATCTTCAAAGACAATATCTCCTTCTACATAAATGACACTTGTCTACAAATGTCGAAAACGTCATCTTGCAATTTTTCCTTGAGTTAATAGAATTGCTCCCATTTTATATTCCCCAAGAAGGATATATTCCCTTAATCACATCATCTACCAAGTGCTTTGTTTCATATGCAACCTCCGTTGCACTTGTCAACCCACAATGCAACTGATTCATAACATTGTGAAGTGCAAGATGTGTAGTCTTCATCACTCGAGCAATGTCATTTAGAGAGACATGAACTTTGAGTTTGCATTTCTTTGAACAAACTCTGAAAGCTATTGCCAACATGAAAAATAATCTTTTTAATTTGTCTTCGATCTTACAAAAACTCCAAGTTGTTGAACTCATCGTTGCCTCTAAAGGTCTCGAATGCTTCAAGTTAGAAGGATGAGCTTGTTGCTCTTCCACTATGTTTTCGTGTTTAGGCTCATGACTTTCTTTTGTCTCCAAAAATCTATTTTCCCTAAAACCAAGAAAAACCAATGTATTATAATATCATCTCCTAAGATTATTGAGAGGCACATAAGACAATATAGATGAATGAAAGCTGTAGCATGCGAATGCCCACAATGTATAATATCATTTGAGCAATGGAGGCAAGAAACATTCATATTTTCATAAAGAATGCACGAAGTAATGTAAGAAATAATGACCTTGTTGATTGACACCAAGAAGGAAAGCGCCTATGAGAGGTCAGCGCTTTACAATATTTTATATTGCCCAAAAGTTTTGTGTTTGGAGTGGTAGCAAGGAGCACACTTGACATGGATGTAAGCACCTCATGGATAAAGTTCTAACGGCCATCGATTGTCATGCAAGAGTCTTTTGGAATACAATAGAATGCAACCTTCATACATGCTGCCTACAAAAACTAAGAAAATCTTCTGAGAAAGAATAGCTGACACAAACAAAAATTTCAAAATATATTGCAAAAGATAAGCATTAATTGTGAATACAAAGCAATGGTGAAAATATTATTTCATTTTCTCCAAGACTTTATGATACATAATATTTGTGGTCATATCTAAGTTAGCACTCATTTCTTCTAACAAAACATTGATTGAATTGGTAGACTTCATATGACTGAAATAACATAAAGTTGACAATGGAAGAATACCAGAGTTTTGAGATAAAGTCCTAGAAAATTTTATGTTTGACCCTGAGACTTATTGATTGTCATTGCAAAAGCCAATTGAATTGGAAATTTCCCTCTCATCACCATGGGCAATCTTATTGTCACAAAATCAAATGTGATAATGGATATGAAGATAATTTCACCAATGTTTGTTCCTATTGTAATTTTAGTCTCCAAGACCTTCCCATGGAATTGTCTACATATCAATCTAGTACCATTGCACAAGCCCATCATGGTAGGGTTCAAATTTCTAAGTAGTATCATAGGAGCATTTTTTTCAACACCAAGCAATGAGGAGGAAAACCACCACCAAGATCGATGGAGTTACGATACTTGATGGAGTAAAGAAAGCAATTTGTATCATGCTTATTTATGGAATTAGCACTATAGTACAAATGAAAATCACTAGTCATTCTACACAAAGCTGTAATATTCAAGGAATCAACATCCTTGTTTTGTGAGGCCAATATTGCACAACCATTAAAAAACGAGGCATAGTTTTGCACAAAGTGGATGTCCATGTAAACTTCGAGATAAGATCATCCATTGTAGCTCCTTCCAATCATGCTTTGAGCAATTGCAATACAATTACTATCTTTCAAGAAGTTTTGACCATTCCCAAGAGATAGAAGCTAATTAACAAAACTCAAATCCTCAAAATCCTCTCCTTGCATAGACACACACATATTTTGACACAATCATAGAATGCACATATGATTCCACAAGGGAAATGATGCCAGAAGGCATATTCCACGGTGGATTCCGTGCCACGGTGGATTCCGTGAGGTTTTGAGGTGGATTCCATAAACTTTTATTACCGGGGCTCATACACAAAGTGGATTCTTTGTACGAGAAGTCGATGGGGACGCCTATCCTTTTCGATCGTTTTGTTAATTTTATGTGTACATGGGTGATTCCATAGCAGGTGATTCCGCAAAATACATATTTAAATTAATAAATGTTTATGAGTTTAGAGTGCGCACTCGTGATAAATTAAGGTTAGGATTGATTTCTAACCAATTTATTTATATAGCTGAAGACTGCTAGGTATTCACTTTTGTTGGTTTAATTGTATTATTTTTCTAACAATTGTGAATGCTTTAGTTGATGTGTAGAGCAAGCAGCGGTGGTAGTGGGAAGCATTGGAGGATAACGTGTATTCGAAATTATCGTCAATATTTTGATGGGCGCATACCTTAGGCATGGCGCCTATATTTTGTTGCGCTTATTTATCAAAGCGCTTGATATTTATTTATTATTTTTGTATGCGCATGGGCGCACGATTTAAATACTTCTATTGGACATTGTATTTGGGTATGCCTGACTTCTTGGGCGCCCATTACCTTTAATTCTCTATTGGCACAAAAGTAAACTCAAAAGCTAAAGCGTGATATTTTGTAATTTGGGCTATTATTTGAGCTTGACAATGAATAATATATGAAATACATGCTTTTGGAGCGCTCACATAAGGCATGGGGGGAGATTGCACCCAATTGGTCTCTTGTTCATGTCGTGCAAGCTTTTTTCATTGATTTGTGTGCAAAAAGTAGAGTTCTTTTGTTCTTGGGGACCTTTTGACACTCAGTACATGCGCATACGGCATCCGATCTGTGCACTAGTGGTATCAGAGCGAAGCTGAGATCGAGAGCTTCCAATCGCTTACCATCTTGTGCGACGTTAGTTTCGTCGCGAACGGTCGATACCGATGTGTTTCTAGCGGTCAAGAACCCCCTTCTGCTGTAATATTTCCGCACACTGCGTACCGTAAATATTGACTTCCCGCACGCCGTGTAAATCCTGTGCAAGGGTATCACCTACATCGTATTATTGGTAGCTTAATCCATACCTTTCACGCTCAAAAATGAGGCCGCCACATTGTAAATTAGAGGCTGGGGTTGAGGACCGTAAAAACCGCGTGGGAACACCCTTTTTGAAGGGGCAATTGGATAAATCCAAGGCAAATTTTTTTTCCCTTCCCCCAGCCGATGCATGGCTGGAGGAGAGGGAGTGTGGGGGGGGAATGGCCAAGGAGGAGTGAGTTGGACTGCATGAGGGGGAGTCCTCCACGTGTGTGGAGGCCCTCTTCCCCACCCCCCCCCCCCCCCCCAAGGCCTATAAAAACCCCCCCTCCCAAGGGAGAAGGTAGGAGGACGGGCTGTGAGAAGGTGGAGAGGTCGCCGTGTTGAAGGAGGTCGCCGTGGAGAGGAGGTCGTCGTGCAGGAAGCCGCCGCGCTGCCGCCCCAATCCGCCAGTCGCCAGCCGCCATAGCCGCCACCACGTCCCGCCAGGCCACCTCAGTCCGCCGCCGCCCGCTGGATTACGACTCCCCCCCCCCTCGACGTCGCTGCAGAACCTCAGAAGCTTCTTAGAAGCTTCTTAAGAAGCTTCTAAGGGGGGGCTTCCTTAACCCCCCTTCCCACTACATCCCCCAAAGGTCTATTCATACCCCCGGACCCTTGAAGAGGAGAGGGTGAAGCTCATAAAGACCTCCCATAAGCCGTTTCCACGAGCTTTCCGGGATCTTAAAATCCATACCCTATAAAGGGGTATTCCTACATAAGGGAGAAGTAAACATATTTTGAGACTACTGGCCAAGACTCGGAGGAAATTTTGAGAGCCATAAAGGGGTAAGGACAAAACCCGGAGCCCAAATCCTCTACATCTACGATGGCCCCAAAAAGATCACAAGGTGCGACTGCGGGAGGTTCATCTCCGAGCATACAAGTGGATATCTCCCCGAGCCCACAAGTCCAGGTTCTTTCAAGTTTATTTTCGCTTAAAGAAATGATTAGGTGCGCTTAGTTCCATAGGGAAGAATGCATTTTACGCTTATTTTTAATGCATGTGGCAGTGGTAAAAAGACATTTGATAAAGTATCTCTTGAAACGTTAGGCAAGGTTGAAGTATGTCATGAATTCGAAACGGGTTGCCCGCCTTAGGAGACTAGCTGCATGATGCTATTTTGGTACATTATCAAAGTAATGAGTCTAAACATATATTACTTAGGCAAAGAAATGGAATTTATAAGTGCATTTTTTCTTCTTAGACATGGTAGGAATAAGTATGTGCCGCATGTTAGGCAACATCCTCCTCGTAATGATTTCATGAGGAAAAGTTAACACCCATAAGATATTATCCGAAAAGAAATAGAAGAGAGTACGGAAATGATCTTATGGGCTTGCAAGTGGCATGTAAAATGGAATAAATTATCACTAGCTGTAGTTTTGTATGAACTTCATTGTAGCTAGGAGAACGTTGCGTATTGCATAGTCATCATGCAAAAATGTCATTCATTAGGAGCCGCATTTAGGAGTCAAAGCATAAGATTCTAAGTATAGACAATAAGGTTGTAGGCATGACTATTTGATGTAAGTCCTAGTAGGACCTAGGAAAGTTAGTGTCCAGGTTATCAGGCATTTTTACCTTACCAAGGAAGGATAGGGTTATTGTGAACCATGTGATGCGTAGAAGCAGTGAATCGCATGTTTACACATATTGGTGTAATTGTAACTATTAATCTCCACTAGATCTAGTTTATTACCTTTAGGAAAGGTTCATCCGTGACGCAAGACAAGTATATTGAGTTGACTAAGTCACCTAAACCACAAGGATTCTTATGGACATGGTTGGGTCGATATGATAGGTATCTCAAGTGCTAACTAGGGTTTAGTGCAATAAGAATTCGACCTAGTTTTACACTGGTTGCCAAGTCAAAACCCGCAAACCCAAAGATCTTACACACATTCACGAGATGTCGAATCAATTGGATGCTCATGCATAAAATGATCTAAGGTTTTATCCTAAGGATCATTCGTTCAAATGATGAAACTCCGACTGGGTTGGAAATTCCCAGGACCGTGGACCAATATAAGTAGGAATGGGTTGGGTAAGAAGACACCCTAAACCCTGCTACTCGCCTGAAGTTAATTCCGTAACCTGAATACGCCATTCAATGGGTGAAATGATCCCGTGGAATAGATACAACACATGTACAAAAAGTTGCAACATCGCATAGACTTGAGATTTGTCCACGAGAGAGTTTTTTCATTTCTTGGAAATGATGTTGGCAAGTTATTGCGCTAAGTTAACCTACAAAAGGATGAGTAATCATCCTGTTACATCACCTTTCCTGGGAAATAGTTGCTAAGGATAAGGAAAGTTAGGTATTTGCCTGGAAGCAATTGACCAATCAATAGATTGAAGCGACATGGTCGCTGGAATCTACCATAACAAAACCTAAAGTATTGGTAGGGTATGACCCTAACCCAAGAATGATAGGAATCTTTCCAAGTTGCGATTGATTCCGGATCGAATGCGGGTTGCATTCGGAGAAAAGGAGTCACTCCTTAACAGTTTGCCAGCTAAACGACCATTGGAATTGATTGTGCTTGTAACAGTTTAGAAAGCACTGTTTGCATTGTTTGCTCAATGAACTAAAGGATGAAAAGATATCTAAATACTTCAGGTTGAAGGCCTGAAGAGAGAGGCAGCTTCAGTTACCCCCGACTGCCTGGCTGACCCTAACCAAGGGGGTTGTTAACCGCGCCGGGAACGTGGACCGAACCCGCCGTGAGAGGTCTCTCCGTTGAGTTCTACTTGGAGCAGGAGGACGCTTGGGTGCCAGAGGGGGCTCTGGCCGTAAATCCCTCGCCTTTCGGGCCCTGCACAAGAGGCTAACGTGACTCGGGATTGGATCTCGAGGCCCGCATACTAGTCTACGGGCGGAAACTTGGATTAGTGATCCCTGGTGGATTACTGGATAGCCTTCGGGCGGATTATGAATACGCCTACGGGCGGAACTCCTTGTATTTCAAAGATAAAAGGATAAAATGATAACAAAGAAGTTGTTTGGCATTGTTTTTCTTTATGTCCTGTGATAAGATTACGCGAAGGAACCAGTGCATAACAGGGTTAATCAAAGAAGCTGTTTGTTATATGTCAAACTAATGTGGTAGGTAATTACATAACTAAAACAAACCGAGGAAAGTGCGGAGGATGGACCATGGGTCCGTCCTATGGATGGGTGGTCCCGGTTAGCCGGGAACTTTTCTCAAAGTCTTCGGCAAACAGAGGGTGATCGTCATCTCCAAAACAAGTAACGAGAACGATGACTTAGAATTAACTATTACCCAATTCACGCTGTTTTAGGGGAACAGAATGGGACTATGCCTTATGGCAGAGAGGTCGAGCCTTGCATCCCTCTCGTTTCCCATTCTCCTTGAACCAAGTGCAGCGTGAATCCGCTTCGGACCTGGCGTTTCTGCGTAAAGTAGTTCGCTCGGGTCTGACGCTAGTTGCTGCTAGCTAATGACCAAACTAGAAAACCTTAATTCCGGTCGATCCTAAGTGGGAAACGGCCAGGACACTTCCGCTACATGGCAGACGCGGAAAGACCTAGATTACAAAACCCGTAACATTCCATGGGAGTGCCGGGCAGAGTTCTCTAGACAGCCTTCCGATGGACTGCCAAGACGTGTCCTAGAGGATTCTAGTGGACACGTTACAGTTGGTATCAGAGCCGACCAACAATGGAATTGTTTTCATGAGATTTCACTAAAAATGAAGTAAAGAAATTGTTCCTGTCCAAGCATTTCCTCATCTTCAATACTGTCTTGCAGAATTACGAGGCGTGGAACAAGTTTTTGGTGTTCCGGATCATGTTTATGACTGCAATGCATTCTCCGCATTATAGGCAGAGAATTGAAATGATGAACATCTTGGAGCAGATTTATAATCCATCACCTCTATATATAGAGCGAAGATGGACTGGGTCTTCAGGAATCTACTACATAGCTGCCCACCGGTTCGCTTATCTACAGACCAACCTGAAGAGGATCAAGTGGTTGGAAGATTTGAAAGTCGTGAAGCTGTTCATTTTTGTGGAAGCTCACGTAAATTCGACTTTGCATATTCGAGGTCGGAGAATTGAATTGAACTCATATGTATATGAGGAAGTAACCCGTGTAATTCCAGTTGATAGGATTAAGGTATTGGGCCGACATGGGAAGTATGGATTCCAACGGAAAGGATATCCCGAACTCCCGATGAATTATCGATTCCTAAAGATTCACGACCCAAAACCCTACTATTATACAATTCCTGTAGACAAATCCAATACAATGTTGTTCTCCCCAACTAAATGTAATGATTGGATTATCATCACTCGAGATGTTGTATGAGGCTACGCCATACAAATATAAATAAGGATTTCTTTTATCACTATCCGATTGTGCATCAGGGTTGTTGCAAAAAGTTAAGTAGCTTCATGAGTTACGATATAGCTGAACTAAAGATAAGCTAATGTCAATTATTATATAATAATGTTAAGAAAACTTTTATCGAGGCACAACCCCAGGTACAGGTTCCAAATTCGCCCCCTACATCAAGTACGACTGTGATCCAGGAGAAGAAGTTCCTCCTCAAACAGATAAAGCCACCCGAGTTTGACGGGAGAGGCAGATTCGTCCAGTCGGACACTGAGATTTGGATTGAATCCATGGAAGATTACTTCGAAGCAGCTAGTACTGCACCTACCAATCAGGCCATGCTCGCCAAATTAAAACTCACCGGTGAAGCCAGACTATGGTGGAAACAATGGTGCAGGGATCAAGGGATTTCAGAGGGGTCCGTTACCTGGGAGAAGTTAAAGCAAGCCGTGCAAGGGAGATATTTGCCACCTGCATATCGTACACAGAAAATGAATGAGTTCTATGAGCTAAAACAGTTAGGACTCACCCTTGACGCATACTACTCTAAATTTGTCTCACTCTTAAAGTATGCGCCACAAATGGACACGACATAGCAGGTGTCCAAATTTTGCGCAGGCTTAAATCCACCTGTAAATACCCGTCTCGAATCTATGCGTCCATCAGATCTTCAGGATCCACTCATCCGAGCAGCACCTATAATTCAGGAAGTGCAAGCTAAACCAAGGAGTATTAAGAATTGGTCTTATAGCGATCCAAGCAGAGGAGCATTCAGACCCCAGGTTAAGAGAGTTCAAGGCCACAATCAGGGACAAAGGAAGAAAGCAAGGACAAATAACGTCAACAACTTTGTTCCTACTCACGGTAATGGCCGAAACATCCGATGTTTCCACTGCAATGAACTCGGTCACTTCAAAAGGCAATGTCCCAAGCTTAGCGAAGGACACCGTCAAGGTGCAGGCCGCGGTCAGGAAGCCGCCGCCCGTGGAAGGGGAAGAGCTGCCTGCATTACCAATAGGCAAAGATGTGAAGCAGAAGAAGAGGAAGACCCGACTATGGAAGCGGAATTCGAAAGAGCGACGGTCCATGCTGCTTTACACAAGAAGGGGCCGAATCGCCAGTTCTCGGTAATTCAAACACCGTCGGACTATCAAGGTAAAGGTTTCAAAACCTTGATTGATTGTGGCAGTACACATTCCTTTATCTCACCAGCGTGTGCTAAGAGATTAGGAATAGCCACAGTAGAAGCACCTACCCTACTTGTGGAATTGGCAAACGGTCGTGAGGTAACTTGTGCTAGGCAAACTGCTAAGGAGGAGTTCTATCTGGGAGGAAAGAAAACCTCAGTCAAATTCAGAGTCATGAATTTAGGTATCCATGAGTGCCTACTCGGGATGGATTGGCTCAAGCCTAATGATGCTCACATCCACTGTGGAAAGGGTCAAGTTTCTTTCCGAAACTCTGAAAGAGAGTTTGTTATGACTCAAGGTGAAGCGGGAGTGCCAAGGATCCAGTTAGCCAAAGTATCGCGGATCATAAAAGGGGTTAGGAAAGGATTACCTGTTTACTTGATCAAACTCAACAAGTTAGATCAAAAGCAAGAGTCTCATGAGGGACCCTCTTGGCTAAAAGAATACGTTGACGTATTCCCTGAGGAATTAACTGAACTCCCACCTCCAAGAGAAGTTGATCATGAAATAAGGCTAATACATGGAGCTGCGCCAATTGCAAAGAGACCTTATAGAATGTCCATTTCGGAAGCTATTGAGTTGAAGGAACAACTCAAGCAACTGTTAAACCAAGGCTACATCCGGCCTAACAATTCACCATGGGGAGCTCCAGTTCTATTCCAGAAGAAGAAAGATGGGACACTTCGACTATGTATTGATTACCGTGGGTTGAATCAATCAACGGTCAAGAACAAGTATCCTATTCCTAGAATAGATGAGCTTCTCGATCGCCTTCAAGGTGCAAAGATCTTCTCCAAAATTGATCTCAGGTCAGGTTACTATCAAATCAGGATCAAGGATGAGGATATTCCAAAAACGGCCTTCAATACAAGATATGGGCACTTTGAATTCTTGGTTATGTCATTCGGGCTTACAAATGCACCTGCCACCTTCAATAGATTAATGCAGGATATTTTTAGACCATATCTTGATGATTTCGTGCTTGTCTTCTTGGACGACATTTTAGTCTATTCTAAACAGGAAGAAGATCATGAACCTCAACTACGGATTGTTTTGGAGACAATGAGGTCTCATAAGCTGTATGCAAAAATGAAGAAGTGTGCATTCTTCAAACGTCAGATTGAATATCTAGGATTCATAGTATCATCAGAAGGAATATCAGTAGACCCAGCCAAAGTCAGAGATGTGCTTGAATGGCCAGTACCAGTATCCGTCAAAGAAATACGCAGTTTTCTTGGTTTGATAGGATGGTATAGGGTCTTTATCAAAAACTATGCTTTGATTGCAGCACCTCTTACCGACTTACTAAAGAAGCAGACTTCCATTACATGGTCAACTCCCGAGGAAAATAGCTTCGACCAATTGAAGCAATGTTTGGTATCGGCACCTATTCTGAAACTTCCCGACCTCAATAAGGAGTTCGAGGTAGTAACTGATGCCAGCATTCTTGCCTTGGGGTGTGTTCTTATGCAGGAAGGTCATCCAGTAGCATACTCTTCAAGGAAATTGAAGAGTCATGAAAAGAATTATGCCACGCATGATCTGGAGTTATTAGCTCTCATCCATGCTCTAAAGCTTTGGAGACACTACCTGTTGGGTAACAAGATTACTCTAGTAACAGATCATAAGAGTCTCAAATGGATTTTTACCCAGAACGAGCTCAACATGAGGCAACGTCGATGGATCGAAGTATTGGAAGAGTATGATTTTGAAATCAAGTATCAACCGGGGAAAGAGAATGTAGTTGCAGATGCACTCAGTCGTAAGGCATTCCTAAATTCCCTAATCTTGCAGAATCCATCAACGGCCAGATCTCTGGCTACAAAGGTATCTATGCCAAGCAACCCTATACTCAAACTAGCTAAAGAGGAAGCAAGCCATGACTTAGCCTACCAAGCAATGATAAAAGAAATATCTACCAAGGATCAGAATCTGAAGTTACAGGCCAAGTATCATGAATTTTCTATTGACAATGGACTTATTTACTACAGAACAAGGTTATGTATACCAACAAGCCAGTCACTTAAGCAAAAGATATTATGGGAAGCTCATGACTCCCCTTTCGCAGGACATCCTGGCTATGCAAAAACTCTTAATGCAGTTAGGAAGAGCTATCATTGGGAGAGGCTCAAAGGTGACGTCCTCAAATATGTCACTGAATGTTTGTCTTGCCAACGTATCAAGGCTGAACATGTCATGATGCTAGGAAAATTACAACCACTTGACATTCCCCAAATGAAATGGGAATTCATCAGTATGGATTTTGTGATGGGCTTACCCCAAGTCCAAGGAGGATACAACTCCATTATGGTTGTAGTTGACATGCTTACTAAGGTTGCACACCTGATTCCAGTAAAGACAAACTATAAAGCCTCCGACATTGCTAGAGTGTTTATCAAAGAAATATTCAAGCTACATGGGTTACCTAGACGGATCATTAGCGATCGAGACTCTCTTTTCACTTCACACTTTTGGAGAGCTATCTTTGAAGCTATTGGAACTCAACTCTGTTTTAGCACTGCCTACCATCCCCAAACAGATGGACAAACAGAGCGAGTAAATCAAATCATTGAGGATATGCTTAGGGCTTACTGCTGTCGGGAACCGAAGAGATGGATTCAGTACTTGCCGTTAGTAGAATTTGCCTACAATGCTTCTTACCAGTAGAGCATTCAAATGACCCCTTTCCAGGCATTGTATGGTCATGATTGTCGAAGTCCCCTAAATTTTTCTGATCCTACCCTAAGGGTGGAAGCTTCAAGACAAATGTTGGAGGACATGGATGACCAAATAAGGTCAATAAGACAAGATATACAAGCAGCCAAAGATAGACAAAAGGCATATGCGGATTTGAAACGCCAAGAGAGGGTCTTCGGAGAAGGAGACATGGTCTTCATTTGTGTACGGCCGAAAAAGAGTTCTCTATCTCTAGGTGAATGCAAGAAGCTAAGTCCAAGGTATTGTGGACCGTATAAAATCCTCAAACGCCTAGGACCCAATGCTTATAAATTGCAACTTCCAGATAACCTAAAAGTTCACAATGTATTCCATATTAGCCTCTTAAAAAAATATGTACCCAACCCAAATCATGTACTTGATGACCAACAAATTGTAATGCCTAGTCAAGGAGTCCTTGAACTAAGACCGGAAAAGATTTTAGATGTCAGAGAGAGACAGTTAAGATCTAGAATCTTGAAAGAATGCCTCGTCCAGTGGAAAGATTATCCCGAAGAGGATGCTACCTGGATGGATGAAAGCTCTCTCAGTCTTCAATATCCCCAGTTTTTCTCGAGATGAGGACATCTCGATTCTTCTAAGGGGGAGAGAATGTAATATTTCCGCACACTGCGTACCGTAAATATTGACTTCCCGCACGCCGTGTAAATCCTGTGCAAGGGTATCACCTACATCGTATTATTGGTAGCTTAATCCATACCTTTCACGCTCAAAAATGAGGCCGCCACATTGTAAATTAGAGGCTGGGGTTGAGGACCGTAAAAACCGCGTGGGAACACCCTTTTTGAAGGGGCAATTGGATAAATCCAAGGCAAAATTTTTTTCCCTTCCCCCAGCCGATGCATGGCTGGAGGAGAGGGAGTGTGGGGGGGGAATGGCCAAGGAGGAGTGAGTTGGACTGCATGAGGGGGAGTCCTCCACGTGTGTGGAGGCCCTCTTCCCCACCCCCCCCCCCCAAGGCCTATAAAAACCCCCCCTCCCAAGGGAGAAGGTAGGAGGACGGGCTGTGAGAAGGTGGAGAGGTCGCCGTGTTGAAGGAGGTCGCCGTGGAGAGGAGGTCGTCGTGCAGGAAGCCGCCGCGCTGCCGCCCCAATCCGCCAGTCGCCAGCCGCCATAGCCGCCACCACGTCCCGCCAGGCCACCTCAGTCCGCCGCCGCCCGCTGGATTACGACTCCCCCCCCTCGACGTCGCTGCAGAACCTCAGAAGCTTCTTAAGAAGCTTCTAAGGGGGGGGACTTCCTTAACCCCCCTTCCCACTACATCCCCCAAAGGTCTATTCATACCCCCGGACCCTTGAAGAGGAGAGGGTGAAGCTCATAAAGACCTCCCATAAGCCGTTTCCATGAGCTTTCCGGGATCTTAAAATCCATACCCTATAAAGGGGTATTCCTACATAAGGGAGAAGTAAACATATTTTGAGACTACTGGCCAAGACTCGAAGGAAATTTTGAGAGCCATAAAGGGGTAAGGACAAAACCCGGAGCCCAAATCCTCTACATCTACGATGGCCCCAAAAAGATCACAAGGTGCGACTGCGGGAGGTTCATCTCCGAGCATACAAGTGGATATCTCCCCGAGCCCACAAGTCCAGGTTCTTTCAAGTTTATTTTCGCTTAAAGAAATGATTAGGTGCGCTTAGTTCCATAGGGAAGAATGCATTTTACGCTTATTTTTAATGCATGTGGCAGTGGTAAAAAGACATTTGATAAAGTATCTCTTGAAACGTTAGGCAAGGTTGAAGTATGTCATGAATTCAAAACGGGTTGCCCGCCTTAGGAGACTAGCTGCATGATGCTATTTTGGTACATTATCAAAGTAATGAGTCTAAACATATATTACTTAGGCAAAGAAATGGAATTTATAAGTGCATTTTTTCTTCTTAGACATGGTAGGAATAAGTATGTGCCGCATGTTAGGCAACATCCTCCTCGTAATGATTTCATGAGGAAAAGTTAACACCCATAAGATATTATCCGAAAAGAAATAGAAGAGAGTACGGAAATGATCTTATGGGCTTGCAAGTGGCATGTAAAATGGAATAAATTATCACTAGCTGTAGTTTTGTATGAACTTCATTGTAGCTAGGAGAACGTTGCGTATTGCATAGTCATCATGCAAAAATGTCATTCATTAGGAGCCGCATTTAGGAGTCAAAGCATAAGATTCTAAGTATAGACAATAAGGTTGTAGGCATGACTATTTGATGTAAGTCCTAGTAGGACCTAGGAAAGTTAGTGTCCAGGTTATCAGGCATTTTTACCTTACCAAGGAAGGATAGGGTTATTGTGAACCATGTGATGCGTAGAAGCAGTGAATCGCATGTTTACACATATTGGTGTAATTGTAACTATTAATCTCCACTAGATCTAGTTTATTACCTTTAGGAAAGGTTCATCCGTGACGCAAGACAAGTATATTGAGTTGACTAAGTCACCTAAACCACAAGGATTCTTATGGACATGGTTGGGTCGATATGATAGGTATCTCAAGTGCTAACTAGGGTTTAGTGCAATAAGAATTCGACCTAGTTTTACACTGGTTGCCAAGTCAAAACCCGCAAACCCAAAGATCTTACACACATTCACGAGATGTCGAATCAATTGGATGCTCATGCATAAAATGATCTAAGGTTTTATCCTAAGGATCATTCGTTCAAATGATGAAACTCCGACTGGGTTGGAAATTCCTAGGACCGTGGACCAATATAAGTAGGAATGGGTTGGGTAAGAAGACACCCTAAACCCTGCTACTCGCCTGAAGTTAATTCCGTAACCTGAATACGCCATTCAATGGGTGAAATGATCCCGTGGAATAGATACAACACATGTACAAAAAGTTGCAACATCGCATAGACTTGAGATTTGTCCACGAGAGAGTTTTGTCATTTCTTGGAAATGATGTTGGCAAGTTATTGCGCTAAGTTAACCTACAAAAGGATGAGTAATCATCCTGTTACATCACCTTTCCTGGGAAATAGTTGCTAAGGATAAGGAAAGTTAGGTATTTGCCTGGAAGCAATTGACCAATCAATAGATTGAAGCGACATGGTCGCTGGAATCTACCATAACAAAACCTAAAGTATTGGTAGGGTATGACCCTAACCCAAGAATGATAGGAATCTTTCCAAGTTGCGATTGATTCCGGATCGAATGCGGGTTGCATTCGGAGAAAAGGAGTCACTCCTTAACAGTTTGCCAGCTAAACGACCATTGGAATTGATTGTGCTTGTAACAGTTTAGAAAGCACTGTTTGCATTGTTTGCTCAATGAACTAAAGGATGAAAAGATATCTAAATACTTTAGGTTGAAGGCCTGAAGGGAGAGGCAGCTTCAGTTACCCCCGACTGCCTGCCTGACCCTAACCAAGGGGGTTGTTAACCCCGCCGGGAACGTGGACCGAACCCGCCGTGAGAGGTCTCTCCGTTGAGTTCTACTTGGAGCAGGAGGACGCTTGGGTGCCAGAGGGGGCTCTGGCCGTAAATCCCTTGCCTTTCGGGCCCTGCACAAGAGGCTAACGTGACTCGGGATTGGATCTCGAGGCCCGCATACTAGTCTACGAGCGGAAACTTGGATTAGTGATCCCTGGTGGATTACTGGATAGCCTTCGGGCGGATTATGAATACGCCTACGGGCGGAACTCCTTGTATTTCAAAGATAAAAGGATAAAATGATAACAAAGAAGTTGTTTGGCACTGTTTTTCTTTATGTCCTGTGATAAGATTACGCGAAGGAACCAGTGCATAACAGGGTTAATCAAAGAAGCTGTTTGTTATATGTCAAACTAATGTGGTAGGTAATTACATAACTAAAACAAACCGAGGAAAGTGCGGAGGATGGACCATGGGTCCGTCCTATGGATGGGTGGTCCCGGTTAGCCGGGAACTTTTCTCAAAGTCTTCGGCAAACAGAGGGTGATCGTCATCTCCAAAACAAGTAACGAGAACGATGACTTAGAATTAACTATTACCCAATTCACGCTGTTTTAGGGGAACAGAATGGGACTATGCCTTATGGCAGAGAGGTCGAGCCTTGCATCCCTCTCGTTTCCCATTCTCCTTGAACCAAGTGCAGCGTGAATCCGCTTCAGACCTGGCGTTTCTGCGTAAAGTAGTTCGCTCGGGTCTGACGCTAGTTGCTGCTAGCTAATGACCAAACTAGAAAACCTTAATTCCGGTCGATCCTAAGTGGGAAACGGCCAGGACACTTCCGCTACGTGGCAGACGCGGAAAGACCTAGATTACAAAACCCGTAACATTCCATGGGAGTGCCGGGCGGAGTTCTCTAGACAGCCTTCCGATGGACTGCCAAGACGTGTCCTAGAGGATTCTAGTGGACACGTTACATCTGCACTCTTTGATCGCGCGAAGGACCAGCCTTTGGAGGCGGAGGACCACCTGGATAGCTCCTTCTTCAAGTCGTCTTCAAACAGAGAAACAGATAAGAAAAGCTTAAACTCCATAGCTTAAAGCTTAATAAGCTTATTAAAAAGCTTACGAACTCTCAATTTCACATTTGGTAACGCGGCATGCTGTCGCCACAGTAGACGGCGCAAAAAACGGCCCCCCCCCTTAAAAACGAAATCGTCACCAGATCAGTTTTTTAAAGCTTAGTCACTTAAGCTTTAATGCCATAAGTCCTCTAAGTTACCAAGTTAACTTACTCCTGCAAGTTACTTAAGTCACAGAGGTCACTACAGACTTATTCAATAACTCCCATAAAGGCAGTTCACACGCAGAAGCACAGAATCCGTTTATTGTTCTCTGGTAGACCCTGTTCATACTTGCAGACTTGCTGAACAAGTTTCAGCAAATGGAGAAGGTCATACGCAGGTCATACGAAGATTATATGCCGTTTCTACGAAGACGGTTCTGACAACGAATACCGCAATCGCAAAGGACAAAGACCATAAAAGCCAAACAAAATATACAAGCCTTGTATACTCGCCTTTGAACTACGCTCATCCCGCTAATTAGATTTCGAGAGTGTGAGGTCTTTTGGATTTTACAGGATGACTGAACAAAACATGGACGATTTTATGGTTGAAGGTGATTTACCCGAACCAATGATGGAGCAAAAGTTGGATTTGATTATGATGTAGCTCGAAGAAGAACGAAGAGACCGACAACCTTTGCAAGTTCAATTGGCCAATCTACAACGATCTACCATGACCAAGATGGAGCGCAACCCGAAGATCTTATACGATGTACCATCGATGCGACACTTGAAGTCTAATCCATCCTCAAAGAAAGAAAGATAAGTAAAAGAAATTTCAAATTTCGTACTTTCAATGGATCTCGAGATGGAAAGACTGTACTTGCTTTTATGAGTCTGTTTGATGATTACTTCTATGAAGAAACATATGCTGAGAAAGACAAAATTAAATGTGTCTCTAACCATTTAGTTGATTGAGCATCCTTATGGTGGATTGTGGTCCGCAAGAGCATTGATTGTCCCACTACATGGGAGAGTTTCCAAAAGAAATTTTTGCAAAATTTCCTTCCTCCTCAATTCCATGAAAAAGCCATCAAGCAATGGGATCTTCTACAGCAAAGAGATCGCGAACCTATTTCCCAATACACTGAATGTTTCTGGAATGCCCTACTGCAATTACGCATGCTCGAAGATGTACCTGAAGCGACTCACAAACGCAAGTTTATGTCTGGCCTACTTGGACATTTCTATGCTGAAGTCAATATGTTCAAGCCAACAACCCTTGAAGATGCAATTTCTTTGGCTCATGACACTGAAGACAAGATTCGCGGAAGAGACAAGCGACCGCAACAATTTCCAACAAATGGTAACTATGATTCCAAACAATTCAATTCAAATTTTCAAAGATTCAATCAAAGTTGTTTTCTTCCATCTTCATTTCGTAAGTCTTGGACATGACCACCTGCTTTGCCATCAAATACCAATCCAAACCCTAAGCCATCCTCACAGTCAAATCCCAACATTCCTAAACTTTCTGCCATTACCAATAATGTATCTAAAGCCAAACCCATAGTTTGTTACAAATGCCATCAACTTGGACATCTAGTAGCCAATTGCCAATTAAAAAAGCCACATGTCCCTATCAATTATCTTGGAGCAATCGAAGAAGAAGAACTTGAGGAAATGCTTGACCTTACGGAAGATGATGACGACATTGGTACTACTTTGGATACTTTGCCAAGTATGCAAACTCTCCATTCTTTGTTAACAATGAAATATTTTGTGCATGGTAAAGAAAAGACTATTTTACATGATGATGGTAGCACACATGACTTTATTTCTGCAAAGTTAGTCAAAGAATTGAAATTACAAACTGTTTCTACAAATTATCGCATCAAAGCTGCATTCCTAGGCACGAGATATAATGGAACACAAGAGGCGTATAATTAAGAAATTAAAATTGGTGAATACAATGAACGAAGAAATTTCCTAGTTGTACCTTTGCAGTCTAGTGACATTATCTTAGGAATGCCTTGGCATCATCAGTATAATCCTGATATAGATTATTCTACGCATTCAATTAAAATTTATTTTCAAAGAAAACAAATCACATTGCATGGTATGCACGCTTCCAATAATTTTCCATTGTTTACTCATATTCAGGTTAAAAGTGCATTACGTAAAAGTAGCAAATCTTATTTAATATGGATAAATGAACTTCAAGCTAAAGAAAAACAAATGCATCCTAGGCATACACAATTTCTTGCCCAATTTCAAGATTGTTTTGCTGATGATTTACCACCTGGACTACCACCTTCATGTCTTGAAGATCACAAAATAGATTTAATTCCTGGAACACAACAACCATGTAAAGCACCATATAGACATAACCAAATTGAACAGAAAGAAATTCAAAATCAAATAGAAAAGTTGCTTAACAGAGGATTAATTAGACCTAGTAGTTCTCCATTTGGTGCACCTGTTTTATTAGTGAAGAAGAAGAATAATACTTATCGCATGTGCATTGATTATCGTGCCCTAAATAAAATTACTGTTAAGAATAGATATCCAATTCCTAGGGTAGATGATCTTATGGATAAGCTACAAGGATCTGCCATATTCAGTAAGATAGATCTTAAATCGTGTTATCATCAAGTAAGATTGGATAAATCTGATATATTCAAAACTGCATTTAGAACATAATTTGGACACTATGAATTTCTAGTTATGCCTTTCGGTCTAACTAATGCACCAGCTACATTTAGTCATATGATGAATTGCATATTTCTGAAACATCAGCATTGTGTCATAGTATTCTTTGATGACATATTAGTATTCAGTAGAAATGAGAATGAGCATTATGAACATTTGTCTTTAGTTTTTAAGTTGTTAAAAGACAATCAATTGTATGCTAATCCAGAAAAGAGTGAATTCTTCCAAACAAAAATTGAATATCTAGGACATTGTTTCATCAGAAGGTATTAAAGTTGACCCTAAAAAGATAGAAGCAATTTTAAATTGGCCCATACCCAAAAATGTGCATGAGTTACATTCTTTTCTAGGTCTTGGTAGCTTCTACAGAAAGTTTGTGCGAAATTTCTCATTACTTGCATTACCTTTGACTAAACTTTTAAAGAAGGGTATTGTGTATAACTGGTCTGACAATCAACAAAAATCTTTTGATTTATTGAAACATGCTCTAACCCATGCTCCTGTATTACAACTACCTGACTTCAATAGACCATTCTTTTTAGTAGTTACTGACGCTAGTGGATCTGGAATAGGAGCAGTACTATGCAAGATAATCATCCCATAGCCTACTCTAGTTGTAAACTCAAACCATCTGAACTTAAATATTCTACCTATGATAAAGAATTGCTAGCTGTAGTACAAGCCTTATGTCAATGGAAACATTATTTAATGGGGTTTGAATTTATGATCAAAACTAACCAACAAAGCATTAGACATCTCCTTAGTCAACCACAAATATCTGACCGACACATTAAATGGGCCACTTTCATTCAAAGTTTTCATCCTCTTATACAATATCAACCAGGAAAAGAAAATGTTGTAACCGATGCTTTAAGTAGAAGACCGACAATTCATAATATTTCTGTGATATCATTTGATTCTCTTATCCCTATGAAAGATACTTATCATCAGGATCTTACTTTTCAAGCTGATTGGAATAAACTAGTTGCAAATAATTTGATTCCTATTGATTCACTGTCTTACAATAATGGATTCATGTTTTATGAAAAGAGATTATGTGTGACTGTTCCATTTCAATCATTTGTTTTGCATGAGATTCATTGTCCTCCATATCAAGGTCATAGAGGTATTATATCTACTTTGCGTATATTGACTGAAGCTTTTTATTGGCCACATATGGACACTGATGTATCTAACTTTGTATCTAAATGCTTAGTTTGCCAACGAGTTAAAAGACACCATGGTAAACAATATGGTTTACTGATACCATTATCTATTCCATCACGACCATAGAAATAGATTTCAATGGATTTTATCACTGGTTTACCTAATACTAAAGCTAACCATGATATGATTTGGACTGTTGTAGACAGGTTTAGCAAACAAGCATATTTTATTCCATGCAAGAACACTTTAACTGCATCTCAAGTTGCTCAAATGTTTTTGAAAACTGTTTTCACTAATCATGGTTTATCAAAAGTTATTATTTCTGATCGTGATTCTAGATTATGTAATAGTTTTTGGATTACTTTGTTTGCTAACTTAGGAACAAAGATTGATTTTTCATCTATATTTCATCCTGAAACAAACGGTCAAATAGAAGCTACTAATAGTACTATTTTAGATCTTCTACGTGCTTATACAATTTCAAAACCACACACATGGGATACATATCTACATTTACTTCAGTTTGCATATAATAATACACCACATATAGCTACTAAGAAAGCGCCATTTGAAGTTATTTATGAATATAGATTGCCTACACCTATTGCATCATTATCAAACAAAATTCAAACTGCTGATGATATTGCTAACATGCATGCCACTATTTTTTATGAAGTTAAAGATATGATTGCCAAAGCCCAGTAATCATATACAAAACAAGCAAATAAGAAAAGACAGGCTATGAATTTTAAAGTTGATGATTATGTTTGGTTACGCATAGAAAAACGTAGATTACAAGTTGTAGATAAACACCCAGTTGTGAAATTAGCACCTAGATTCTATGGACCATTCAAGATACGAGGTTTTGAGGTAGATTCCGTAAACATTTATTATCGGGGCTCATACACAAAGTGGATTCTTTGTGCGAGAAGTCGATGGGGATTCCTATCCTTTTCGGGCATTTTGTTAATTTTATGTGTACATGGGTGATTCCATAGCGGGTGATTCCACAAAATACATATTTAAATTAATAAACGTTTATGAGTTTAGAGTGCACACTCGTGATAAATTAAGATTAGGATTGATTTCTAACCAATTTATTTATATAGCTGAAGACTGCTAGGTATTCACTTTTGTCAATTTAATTGTATTATTTTTCTAACAATTGTGAATGCTTCAGTTGATGTGTAGAGTAAGCAGCGGTGGTAGTGGGAAGCATTGGAGGATAGCGTGTATTCGAAATTATCGTCAATATTTTGATGGGCGCATACCTTAGGCATGGCGCCTATATTTTGTTGCGCTTATTGTAATATTTCCGCGTACCGTACCGTAAATATTAACCTTGCGTACGCCGTGTAAACCCTGTGCAAAGGGTATCTCTCGCATTTGGATTATGGGCCGCGTAATGTGTGAGCCGCACAAGGAAAATAGAATCCTCTGCGAGTAGTAAATTGAACCGGGGAATAAAAACCGCTAACCGCACGGGAACACCCTCTTGGGAGGGGCAAATTCAATTAATTAAAGGCAAATTTTTTTTATTTATCCCTTTCCCCCAGCCGATGCATGGCTGGAGGAAAGGGAGTGTGTGGGGGGGGATGGGAAAGAGGAGTTTGCATGGGAAGATCCCCCACGTGGGGGGAGACCCACTCCCCACCCCCACGGCCTATATAAACACCCCCTTGATGGGGGGTGTGCTTAAGGAGAGAGGAGGAGGATTCTGCCCGCGGACACAGAGAGAGAGAGAGGGAAGTCGTGTGTTAGTGGAGAAGACTCTGAGGTGAGGAGGAGAGGCCGTCGTGAGAGGGAGGAGCCGCCGACTGTCGCTGGAACCCGCCGCCGTGCTGCCGCCCAGCTCCGTCGCCGTCCGCTCTGCCGTTGCCCTGGCCGCGGTCTTCTGCAGCTGCCCCGTCCGCCGCGCTGATCGCCTTCGCCAGGCCGCCAGCCCACGCCACGTCGCCCACGACCCAGGCCCAGAAGCTCTTTTGGAAGCTTCTTTAGAAGCTTCCATAGGGGGGCCTCCCTAGACCCCCTTCCCACGACCCCAATCTCCTATCCTTTGCCACCCATTTTAAGGGCAATTTTCTCACCATTTTGGCCCGAAAGGCCTTTTCCCACGGCATCTTCCCGAAGATCCGTTAAAGACCCCGGAAATTCCAAAGAAGGAGACGGTGAGGACATAAAGACCTCACAAGAGCCTTCGACGAGACTTGGACAAAGACATTAAAACCACAAGCCGTCCAAATACCGCGCCGATTCGAGTTCGTGGGAGTTTCGAAGCTTTGTTGCAAGTTCTATTCCGAAGAGGAAACCATCCACATACAAGCGCAAAGTTAGATCGGAAGACGAAATTACTACTACGATGGCTCCTAAAAGATCCCAGGAGGCAACCGCGGGAGGTTCGACTCCAAACGTGCAAGTGGACATCACCCCGACACCACAAGTCCAGGTTCTTCCGTGTTAAATTCCGCATAAGAAATGATTAGGCGCGCTTAGGAAGGGAAATTCAAGTTACGTTTAAATTAAAAGCATTGAAAGAAATGCATCTTTTTGAGCATTATGAAAGATTGAACGGTTAGGGAATTAGATGCATGTAGATGGTATTTTTAAAGGTAAGGAATCTAATCCTAAGCAAGGAAACGGAGTTTATATGCGCCTTAGTTGCCATCCTAGATATGATGAATTAAGCGTATATGCACATTAGGTAACATACCTCTCATAATGATTTCATAAGGAAAGTCTAGCACCATAAGGTTTCGTTCGGAAAGAACTAATAGGGCACTAAAAACGAACGTATGACTTGCAACATAGTTATACGATGGAATAGAGCAACACTAGTTTTCGCTTGAGTATCATCACGACTTAGTGACTAGGAGAATGTTATGAAATTGCGTAGTCTTCATGAGAAAAGGATCAATCATTAAAGAGTCGTAACTAGGTGTAAATGCATGGGATGCCAAAGGATAAACTACAAGGTAGTAGGTACGATTGTTGATGCAAGACCTAGTAGGCCCTAGGGAAAGTTAGTAACCAAATTAGCATGCACCAAGGAAAGATTGTATGACTCGCCAATGCATAAGTTCGAGAGCATAGACTACAAAGTAGTAGGCTGGATTAATTAGGAAAGTTAGCGTACATATTAGTAAGTAATTTACCTCACCAAGAAAACGGCAATCAATCGCTTGTTTACGCGAATTCGATTCCGTAGATTTGGTTTATCACCCTAGAAGGATCATCCTTGTCACAAACAGGCATAAATGAATTGGCTAAGTAATATGAATCACAAGGAATCGTATAACATAGGAATCCTAAGAGATAACTAGGATTTAGTGCAAGGATAATTTGACCTCGCTTAGACAAAAACTGTGAACCTAAGGATCATGATGGAACTCCGACGGAGTTGCATATTCTAGAATCATGAGCCAAACCTAATTAGAAATGACTTGAAGGATACCCCAAAAATCCTGTTACTCGACTAGGGTTAGAGACCCGTGGTCGAAACACTAAGAAATGGATAGGAGGATTCCATAGAATAGATGCAATACTTGCGCACAAGCCGCAACATTGTATAGCTTTGGAATTTGTCCGCAAAGAGTTTTGTCATCTCTTGAGATGAAGTTGACAAGTTATTGAAGGAAGTTAAATTATTAAGGTTGAGTGACCATCCTGTTATTCACTTTCCCTGGGAAAAGTTGCCAAGGAAAAGGAAAGTTAAGTAAATTGCCTTGAAGCAGTTGTCCGACAATAAACTAAAGCGACATGGTCGCTGGATCCTGCCACAATAAACCTAATGTATTGGAAGGGTATGACCCTAACCCAAGAATGATAGGAATCTTGCTAAGTTGCAATTGATTCCGGATCGAATGCGGGTTGCATTCGGAGAAAAGGAGTTACTCCTTGACAGTTTGCCAGCCAAACGGCCATTGGAATTTGATTGTGTTTGTAAAAGTTAGAAAGGACTGTTTGCATTGTTTGCTCAATGAACTAAAGGATGAAAATATATCTAAAGCTTCAGGTTGGTGCCTGAGAGGCAGCTTCAGTTACCCCCGACTGCCTGCCTGACCCTAACCAAGGGGGTTGTGAACCGCGCCGGGAACGTGGGCCGAACCCGCCGTGAGAGGTCTCTCCGTTGAGTTCTGCTTGGAGCAGGAGGACGCTTGGGTGCCAGGGGGGGCTCTGGCTGTAAATCCCTCGCCTTTCGGGCCCTGCACAAGAGACTAACGTGACTCGGGATTGGATCTCGAGGCCCGCATACTAGTCTACGAGCGGAAACTTGGGATAGTAATCACAGGAAGGATTACTGGATAGCCTACGGGCGGGAACTCCTTGTATTTCAAAGATAAAATGATATAATGATAATAAAGGAGTTGTTTGACACTGTTTTCTTTATGTCCTGTGATAAGATTACGTGAAGGAACCAGTGCTTAACAGGGTTAATCAAAGAAGCTGTTTGTATATGTCAAACTAATGTGGTAGGTAATTACATAACTAAAACAAACCGAGGAAAGTGCGGAGGATGGACCATGGGTCCGTCCTATGGATGGGTGGTCCCGGTTAGCCGGGAACTTTTCTCAAGATCTTCGATGGACAGAGGATGATCGTCATCACCAAAGCAAGAAAGGAGAACGATGACTTAGGAATACAAATTACCCGATTCAGGCTGTTTTAGGGGAACGGAATGGGACTATGCTTTTTGGCAGAGAGGTCAAGTTTTGCATCCCTCTCGTTTCCCATTCTCCTTGAACCAAGTGCAGCATGAATCCGCTTCAGACCGGGCGATCTGCGTAAAGTAGTTTGATCAGGTCTGACGCTAGACGCTGTTAGCAAATGACCAACAATTCCATTCGATCCTAAGTGGGAAGCGCCCAGGACACTTCCGTTACGGGGCAGACGCGGAAAGGCCTAGATTACAAAACCCGCAACATTCCATGGGAGTGCCGGGTGGAGTCTTCTAGACAACCTTTCCGATGGACTGCTAAGACGTGTCGTAGAGGATGTTAGTGGACACGTTACAGTTGGTATCAGAGCCGACTTACAATGGAATTGTTTTCATAAGATTTCATTAGAAGTGAAGTAAAGAATTTGTTCCTGTCCAAACATTTTCTCATCTTCAATACTGTCTTGCAGAATTACGAGGCGTGGAACAAATTTTTGGTGTTCCGGATCATGTTCATGACTGCGATGTATTCTCCGCATTATAGGCAGAGAATTGAGATGATGAACATCTTGGAGTGGATTTATAACCCATCACCTCTATATATAGAGCGAAGATGGACTGGGTCTTCAGGAATCTACTACATAGCTGCCCACCGGTTTGCTTATCTACAAACCAACTTGAAGAGGATCAAGTGGTTGGAAGTTTTGAAAGTCGTGAAGCTGTTCATTTTTGTGGGAGCTCACGTGAATTCGACTTTGCATATCCAAGGTCGGAGGGTTGAATTAAACTCATATGTATATGAAGAAGTAACCCGTGTAATCCCAGCTAATAGAATTAAGGTATTGGGCCGTCATGGAAAGTATGGTTTCCAGCGGAAAGGATATCCCGAACTTCCGATGCATTATCAATTCCTAAAGATACATGACCCAAAACCCTACTACTACACAGTTCTTGTAGACAAATCCAATACTATGTTGTTCTCCCCAAACTGGATGTAAAGACTGGAGATGTTGTATGAGGCTACGCCATATAAATATAAATAAGGACTTCTTTTATCACTATCCGATTGTGCATCAAAGCTGTTGCAAAAAGTCTAGTTGCTTCATGAGTTACGAATTAGCTGAACTAAAGATAAGCTAATGGCAATTATCATATAATAACGTTAAGAAAACTTTTTACGCCAGGCACAACCCCAGGTACAGGTTCCAAATTCGCCCCCTACATCAAGTACTACTGTGATCCAGGAGAAGAAGTTCCTCCTCAAACAAATAAAGCCACCCGAGTTTGACGGGAGAGGCAGATTCGTCCAGTCAGACGCTGAGATTTGGATTGAATCTATGGAGGACTACTTCGAAGCCGCTGGCACTGCACCAACCAATCAGGCCATGCTCGCCAAATTAAAACTCACCGGTGAAGCCAGACTATGGTGGAAACAATGGTGCAGGGATCAAGGGATTTCAGAGGGGTCCGTTACCTGGGAGAAGTTAAAGCAAGCCGTGCAAGGGAGATATTTGCCACCTGCATATCGTACACAGAAAATGAATGAGTTCTATGAGCTAAAACAGTTAGGACTCACGCTTGATGCATACTACTCTAAGTTTGTCTCACTCTTGAAGTATGCGCCACGAATGGACACGACACAGCAGGTGTCCAAATTTTGCGCAGGCTTAAATCCACCTGTAAATACCCGTCTCGAATCTATGAGACCATCAGATCTTCAGGATGCACTCATTCGAGCGGCACCCATAATTCAGGAAGTGCAAGCTAAACCAAGGAGTATTAAGAATTGGTCTTATAGCGACCCAAGCGAAGGAGCATTCAGACCCCAGGTTAAGAGAGTTCAAGGCCACAATCAGGGACAAAGAAAGAAGGCAAGGACAAATAACGTCAACAACTTTGTTCCTACTCACGGTAATGGCCGAAACATCCGATGTTTCCACTGCAATGAACTCGGTCACTTCAGAAACCAATGCCCCAAGCTCAGCGAGGGACACCGTCAAGGTATTGGCCACGGTCAGGGAGGGACAGTTGAGATCTAGAACCTTGAGAGAATGCCTCGTCCAGTGGCAAGATTATTCCGAAGAGGATGCTACCTGGATGGATGAAAGCTCTCTCAATCTTCAATATCCCCAATTTATCTCGAGATGAGGACATCTCGATTCTTCTAAGGGGGAGAGAATGTAATATTTCCGCGTACCGTACCGTAAATATTAACCTTGCGTACGCCGTGTAAACCCTGTGCAAAGGGTATCTCTCGCATTTGGATTATGGGCCGCGTAATGTGTGAGCCGCACAAGGAAAATAGAATCCTCTGCGAGTAGTAAATTGAACCGGGGAATAAAAACCGCTAACCGCACGGGAACACCCTCTTGGGAGGGGTAAATTCAATTAATTAAAGGCAAATTTTTTTTATTTATCCCTTTCCCCCAGCCGATGCATGGCTGGAGGAAAGGGAGTGTGTGGGGGGGATGGGAAAGAGGAGTTTGCATGGGAAGATCCCCCACGTGGGGGGAGACCCACTCCCCACCCCCACGGCCTATATAAACACCCCCTTGATGGGGGGTGTGCTTAAGGAGAGAGGAGGAGGATTCTGCCCGCGGACACAGAGAGAGAGAGAGGGAAGTCGTGTGTTAGTGGAGAAGACTCTGAGGTGAGGAGGAGAGGCCGTCGTGAGAGGGAGGAGCCGCCGACTGTCGCTGGAACCCGCCGCCGTGCTGCCGCCCAGCTCCGTCGCCGTCCGCTCTGCCGTTGCCCTGGCCGCGGTCTTCTGCAGCTGCCCCGTCCGCCGCGCTGATCGCCTTCGCCAGGCCGCCAGCCCACGCCACGTCGCCCACGACCCAGGCCCAGAAGCTCTTTTGGAAGCTTCTTTAGAAGCTTCCATAGGGGGGCCTCCCTAGACCCCCTTCCCACGACCCCAATCTCCTATCCTTTGCCACCCATTTTAAGGGAAATTTTCTCACCATTTTGGCCCGAAAGGCCTTTTCCCACGGCATCTTCCCGAAGATCCGTTAAAGACCCCGGAAATTCCAAAGAAGGAGACGGTGAGGACATAAAGACCTCACAAGAGCCTTCGACGAGACTTGGACAAAGACATTAAAACCACAAGCCGTCCAAATACCGCGCCGATTCGAGTTCGTGGGAGTTTCGAAGCTTTGTTGCAAGTTCTATTCCGAAGAGGAAACCATCCACATACAAGCGCAAAGTTAGATCGGAAGACGAAATTACTACTACGATGGCTCCTAAAAGATCCCAGGAGGCAACCGCGGGAGGTTCGACTCCAAACGTGCAAGTGGACATCACCCCGACACCACAAGTCCAGGTTCTTCCGTGTTAAATTCCGCATAAGAAATGATTAGGCGCGCTTAGGAAGGGAAATTCAAGTTACGTTTAAATTAAAAGCATTGAAAGAAATGCATCTTTTTGAGCATTATGAAAGATTGAACGGTTAGGGAATTAGATGCATGTAGATGGTATTTTTAAAGGTAAGGAATCTAATCCTAAGCAAGGAAATGGAGTTTATATGCGCCTTAGTTGCCATCCTAGATATGATGAATTAAGCGTATATGCACATTAGGTAACATACCTCTCATAATGATTTCATAAGGAAAGTCTAGCACCATAAGGTTTCGTTCGGAAAGAACTAATAGGGCACTAAAAACGAACGTATGACTTGCAACATAGTTATACGATGGAATAGAGCAACACTAGTTTTCGCTTGAGTATCATCACGACTTAGTGACTAGGAGAATGTTATGAAATTGCGTAGTCTTCATGAGAAAAGGATCAATCATTAAAGAGTCGTAACTAGGTGTAAATGCATGGGATGCCAAAGGATAAACTACAAGGTAGTAGGTACGATTGTTGATGCAAGACCTAGTAGGCCCTAGGGAAAGTTAGTAACCAAATTAGCATGCACCAAGGAAAGATTGTATGACTCGCCAATGCATAAGTTCGAGAGCATAGACTACAAAGTAGTAGGCTGGATTAATTAGGAAAGTTAGCGTACATATTAGTAAGTAATTTACCTCACCAAGAAAATGGCAATCAATCGCTTGTTTACGTGAATTCGATTCCGTAGATTTGGTTTATCACCCTAGAAGGATCATCCTTGTCACAAACAGGCATAAATGAATTGGCTAAGTAATATGAATCACAAGGAATCGTATAACATAGGAATCCTAAGAGATAACTAGGATTTAGTGCAAGGATAATTTGACCTCGCTTAGACAAAAACTGTGAACCTAAGGATCATGATGGAACTCCGACGGAGTTGCATATTCTAGAATCATGAGCCAAACCTAATTAGAAATGACTTGAAGGATACCCCAAAAATCCTGTTACTCGACTAGGGTTAGAGACCCGTGGTCGAAACACTAAGAAATGGATAGGAGGATTCCATAGAATAGATGCAATACTTGCGCACAAGCCGCAACATTGTATAGCTTTGGAATTTGTCCGCAAAGAGTTTTGTCATCTCTTGAGATGAAGTTGACAAGTTATTGAAGGAAGTTAAATTATTAAGGTTGAGTGACCATCCTGTTATTCACTTTCCCTAAGAAAAGTTGCCAAGGAAAAGGAAAGTTAAGTAAATTGCCTTGAAGCAGTTGTCCGACAATAAACTAAAGCGACATGGTCGCTGGATCCTGCCACAATAAACCTAATGTATTGGAAGGGTATGACCCTAACCCAAGAATGATAGGAATCTTGCTAAGTTGCAATTGATTCCGGATCGAATGCGGGTTGCATTCGGAGAAAAGGAGTTACTCCTTGACAGTTTGCCAGCCAAACGGCCATTGGAATTTGATTGTGTTTGTAAAAGTTAGAAAGGACTGTTTGCATTGTTTGCTCAATGAACTAAAGGATGAAAATATATCTAAAGCTTCAGGTTGGTGCCTGAGAGGCAGCTTCAGTTACCCCCGACTGCCTGCCTGACCCTAACCAAGGGGGTTGTGAACCGCGCCGGGAACGTGGGCCGAACCCGCCGTGAGAGGTCTCTCCGTTGAGTTCTGCTTGGAGCAGGAGGACGCTTGGGTGCCAGGGGGGGCTCTGGCTGTAAATCCCTCGCCTTCCGGGCCCTGCACAAGAGACTAACGTGACTCGGGATTGGATCTCGAGGCCCGCATACTAGTCTACGAGCGGAAACTTGGGATAGTAATCACAGGAAGGATTACTGGATAGCCTACGGGCGGGAACTCCTTGTATTTCAAAGATAAAAGGATATAATGATAATAAAGGAGTTGTTTGACACTGTTTTCTTTATGTCCTGTGATAAGATTACGTGAAGGAACCAGTGCTTAATAGGGTTAATCAAAGAAGCTGTTTGTATATGTCAAACTAATGTGGTAGGTAATTACATAACTAAAACAAACCGAGGAAAGTGCGGAGGATGGACCATGGGTCCGTCCTATGGATGGGTGGTCCCGGTTAGCCGGGAACTTTTCTCAAGATCTTCGATGGACAGAGGATGATCGTCATCACCAAAGCAAGAAAGGAGAACGATGACTTAGGAATACAAATTACCCGATTCAGGCTGTTTTAGGGGAACGGAATGGGACTATGCTTTTTGGCAGAGAGGTCGAGTTTTGCATCCCTCTCGTTTCCCATTCTCCTTGAACCAAGTGCAGCATGAATCCGCTTCAGACCGGGCGATCTGCGTAAAGTAGTTTGATCAGGTCTGACGCTAGACGCTGTTAGCAAATGACCAACAATTCCATTCGATCCTAAGTGGGAAGCGCCCAGGACACTTCCATTACGGGGCAGACGCGGAAAGGCCTAGATTACAAAACCCGCAACATTCCATGGGAGTGCCGGGTGGAGTCTTCTAGACAACCTTTCCGATGGACTGCTAAGACGTGTCGTAGAGGATGTTAGTGGACACGTTACACTTATTTATCAAAGCGCTTGATATTTATTTATTATTTTTGTATGTGCATGGGTGCACGATTTAAATACTTCTATTGGACATTGTATTTGGGTACGCTTGACTTCTTGGGCGCCCATTAGCTTTAATTCTCTATTGGCACAAAAGCAAACTCAAAAGCTAAAGCATGATATTTTGTAATTTGGGCTATTATTTGAGCTTGAAGATGAATAATATATGAAATACATGCTTTGTGGAGCGCTCATACAAGTCATGGGGGGAGATTGCACCCAATTGGTCTCTTGTTCATGTCGTGCAAGCTTTCTTCATTGATTTGTGTGCAAAAAGTAGAGTTCTTATGTTCTTGGGGACCTTCTGACGCTCACTACATGCGCATATGTATCCGATCTGTGCACCAGGAAAGCAAGAAAGTGTTGAAACTACTATATCTTCATGATTGCCCTCTTTCACCACAGGTGAAACCTAGCGAAAATCTCATTCACACTATAAGATACAATCCTTATATCGACGTTCAAAGTGATAAAAATGTTCATAAAATTTTTTGGCACTGTCATCACTAAACACGTCGGTATCAACATTTCTATAAAACCATTACCATATGCATCAGTATTTGTATAACAATTTTTATCAGTTTTGCGACACAAATTGTGATGCAAATACCGATGCATATAGTGACGGTTTGCGATGCATATTGCGACGCCAATAACAACACATGCAGTAAATTTGTGATGCTAATAACAATAGTTACTTTAAAAAAATTTGTGGCAGTGCCAAATATAGTACCATGTGTTGTGTTTATATTCTACAAATGAATTACATATTAGGTGCGTAATGGTTATCAAGATGAGCGAAAATGTACTTGAAGCCACAAGACTGATACATAGATTAAGTACAAGATCGGTGATGAAAACGCATGGAATTATGGCAAGATACAAAGGATGATAATAACATAGTACATAGAATATGCTTGCATAAATCACTGGACCAAAAAAGAAAAGGATATGCACTCCACAAATCTAAGTGCAAGCTATAGATCCTCACCATCCGAAAGCTTGTCTTGATGCAATGGAGCATCGAACGGACTCTGCAAAATGAACAATTACATATCACTCCACCATACATAATGCATTTAAAAAAAATAGTAACTAAAGTTAAGAAAGATGATTAACTTACTGGGCCGCCGCGTACATACAATCTATCGATCAATGCAGTGAGACTGTGTGTCTCTACGTATTGAGTCTCCAAGCTAATGGGATCATGGTTTCTAATGGAGTGATGCAAAGAAAAAAAAATACAATTTTTAGAAACATGATTGTCAGTACAAGTGATATTGCAAATAAGAAAGTAAAAAGAACAAAGGAAAAACTTACAAAGTCCTCCATATAAGTCCTATGGTTGCCACTCCCTAGATGATGCGCGACCCCTGCCTCTAATCATGCCCTCCTTGTATTCCATTATGTTGTTGCCAACATCTTGGAGAATCTATAGCCTCCTCCCTGAGTCTCCACTATTCATCTGCGTCTAGCCACTCGAGCTTTGAGGTGCTACTCTTGAGTGCCTTGCATACGTTCAATCATTTATATGACATGTATGTACGCATTCACTCTATCATCCACCCATTGGAAAATCTCTCTACCACGGTAGGTACCAGAAACTCCTTGTGCAAGGATGCTACCATATAGTCATTTCTCCCCTTGGATATGTTCTTTTCATGGTCCAAGATGTTGTGCCAAAAGACTTATTGGCATAACTCTCTCATATGAGACATCACTCTCCTCCCCTCAGAAATCATGATCATAGCTCCTATTGTGTCATGTATGAGGTATCAATACTCCTTTGGGGCATATCTAAGGTGTGTCCTCTTCCACCTATACGAGAACCACTCTCTCCATTCGGGCTCAATTTGGAGTGTTGACTTTATCTACTAGAAACTAAATCATCTGAGTGTGCCAAAGTAGATCTAATGGAATGGCCCAATGGTATCTGAGACAGCTCTTGGTTTGCCATATCTCTGAATCAGGCCATATGATCTAGAGACATACATGTGAATATCCCATGCAACTCCTCCTCCCTCATCCCTCGACTTATCCTGCTTTCTAAATATAATCAAAGGTAACCTGCATAGATAGAAAATGATGTTAGCATAATCAATATAAAGATTCAAGTAAAGCACGGTAATATAACTCTGAAAAAAATGATGTTACTTAAAATACATATTCTAGAGTACCCTTATAAGTGATTCATCAACAAGTGAGCAGGCGGATGTTGTAAGGATGACGTAGCCTATGATCCCATGTCAATCTCGTGGCGCAACTCTGCGTACACTGGAAGGTCGATTGATAGGTCACCAAAAAATGAGGAGTCTCCTTCGTCCTCAAAGAATTCATGGCTTCCTGTCTTTCTATCATCATTACTTGAATTTGCGTCCTCTATATGCTCCAAGCTATCCTGGACCTTCACCCCTTGGAATATTGACCCCTCCACCTGCATACACAAGCCACTTATATAATCGAGGCTAGCACAAACTTGACATATCTTATGCCAATCATGGGATTTAAGCCCTGATTTTTAATCGTCTCTAGAAAAGATGAATCTAAGGGAATGCATCATACCCGTCGGGGTGCAGATAGACCTGATAATTTGCTTCACAATGCGCTCTTCTTTAGTGGATAGAATCCAAGGATCATGAGGTAGTTGCAAGCGACTATCAACGCTCGATTAAGGCCAAAGAATCTCCACCTTGCCTACCTTCTTTAAATCCATTTGTGCCCTTATAGTGTCTTTCTTTCTTGTGATGTGGTCCCCTAGTAAGCTGTCCACATTCTTGAAACTATGCATGGGATCCAACAACTGGCTAATTTGTAAGTGGGTCCAATATGGAAACTCGTAGAAAATCAAGAACCGCCGCATTCCGTTTGGATGTAACTCTATATGGATCATTTTCAACTCATACTATATTTGGGTGTTCATTCATACTGGAGGTTGTCCAAGAAAACCTTTCCTCAAATCATGACCCTTCGGCAAGAAAGTGATGTGTCCTTGATATACCATCTTCTTCATGGTTTGTGACCTTCAAAAATCTAATGTGGCCCACACAATGGACATACATGATAACCTCAGAAAACCAAATCTATCCCAACACCCCTATTTAGTGAACACAAACTTGAACGGGCTATAATAGACATTACTAATGAGAACTGAAGCCTACTTACCTAAGCACTCCATGAATCCCGGAAAACCATGCATGGTCCACATTAGAATAGCTCGTATATTGACAAATCGTCGACCATTGCGCATGCTGATATCTTCCAAGAAGACCTCCTCCTCCCATAAAATCTTAAGCTCATCAGCTATTAATGGATGGAGATAGACATCCATATTCTTGACTTTGTAGCACCTAAGAACGAGCAAACTAAGGATCATGTGTCCTTTCTTCATAGAAAGCCATGGCAGGATGTTGTAGTTAACAAGGACTACATGTTGCACACTGTAAGAAGTTAAGCGAAGACCAAATGGGTTCATGCCATCCATTGCAAGACCGAGCCAAAGATTCCTTGGCTCTTGTGCAAAGCCTTGAAAGGTAGAGTCAATGTAGCTCCATGCACGTTAATCCACTCTGATATTCGTTGGACTCCATTTGTGGATCTATTTTATGTATGCCACGTCGTCAAGCTCGCCATGGTGCCTGAGGTATGAAACATGTGACGTATATACAAGATAAGTGAAAAGTGTCTAAAGAACTTTCTAAGGGATGGTTTGTCCTTGCAAGTCATGCCAATACCTGTGAGCATCACACTTTAAATATGTCTTCATAGTCCCGTACTCTCATCGATGTTACAACTATATATATCATCTCTCACTTGACTTGGGTATCACCTATATATACTAACTCTACATCAATATGATTCATTCTTTGGGAGCATGTCTTGTGTATCTCTCTCGTACTCTCTCTCTCTCTCAACATGGTATCAGAGCTATGGATGCATAGCAACAACAAGGAAGATAAGTTGTTTCATTGTTTATACTTGATTGAATTCTTTGCACAAGTGAGGATTTGATACATGAACTTGTTCAAATTAGAAGTATTAGTTAATTTTGTCTTTAAAAACAAAACCAGTCCAGATGTGTAGCTCTCGTCGTGCTCTCAAATCCTGTCAAAACAGCTTGTCAATTGGAGTTCTGGATCAAAAGTTATGACAGTTCAGGATTCAAGACAGCAATTCTGCTCGAATCTGGGATTCTTTATTTAAAACTGTATTTCTAATTACAGTTTGTTAATACCCAATTACAGTTTATTAATCGCTCCGTCTTCGTTAATGATGTTGATTACGACAAGCAAACATCTTGCTATTTTTAGTGATGTTTTATTATCGTTCACGTTCTTTGCTCGATCGAAATAGCACTTTTCTTATATGCATCATCTCGTCTTGCACGTTATGCCTCTCTATTTCGGGCTTTCTTTTTAGTCACTCAATACTTTTCGTCGTTCTTACGTGCATATCCCTATTTTGATTGTCATGCGTCTCAACTACGCTCGTCTTGATCATGGTTTGCAGATTCTGCGATCTCATCTTATTTGTTTTCTCTCGACATACAGGCATGGCCAATTGCGTAATTGTTAACGGATATCCGTCTGGCCAATGTTCGGTTCCCTTCTTCCAAGGACAAGGCTTTCCTGGGTGGAAAGCAAAGATGATGCTAATTCTTGAAGGTGACGAATTATTTGATATTGTTTTGGGCGACCTGTCTTGCCCAGTTCAACCTATTGATGTGATGAATAACAATTCTGTGATTATTGATGGTCCATTATTTGAACAATGGAAAATTGATCATACTGATTGGATTCATCCTGACAAAGCGGCTCGTCGTTATATATTGTCTGCACTTCCTGACTCACTTATGTTGGATGTCTTTCATCTGGAAACCTCTCATGCTATTTGGGAGTATCTTATCTCAACGTTTGAGAAGAAATCGGTCACCGAAATTTTATATCTCCAAACTTGTTTGAAGAATCTTCAATATAAGGTTGGTACTTCTATGCACTCTCATATCGAGGATTTTAAAGACATTATCAATCAGCTTGGTGCTGCCGGCGCTCCTGTTGCTAAAAATCAGATTGTTACTCAACTTCTTCATACCATCAAAGATCCTTTATATGACAATATCATCACTATTTTGTCTAACAAGGATGATATTCACTTTGACAAAGCATGTATATCTCTTATTGAATATTCTCAACGTCATGAGCATCATTTGGAAAAATCTGATGCTGTTTTGGTCACTCGCGAACAAAGGGATTTTGATGCTGCTTTTGTTGCTCGCAAGCGTCTTGCTTCACATTTTCAGCAGGGTGGACGCCCTAATCCAGGTAGTAAATCTTCTCGTCTTGCTTATCCTAACAAACATTGTTCTTATTGTGATAAGAAAGGTCATGTGGCTTCTGATTGCTGGGCACGCCAATATGATGAGGAGCATGGAGTTACTACAAAGCAACCTCGCTCGTCCAAAAGTTTTCCTCCTTGTGATTATTATGCACATACAGATCATCCATCTCGTCGTTGTTATAAACGCAAATATGATGAAGAATGTTCTCGAGCTTATATTATTCAACAAACTACAACTGATGATGATCATACTCATTAGGAGCTCAATTTCGTCCATTATGATATATCTCCAGAAAAGGTACTTCATGTTCATGATGGTTCTCTATTCATCGTTGATTCAAGTGCCACTGGAAACATGACATACCAATCGCAGTGGCTTCACAATTATCATTCTCTTCCTGTCAAGAAGTTTGTTTACCTTGCGGATGATACAACTTGTCAAGTCAAAGGAGTGGGTGATTTATATCTGGGGACTGTTTCATCCACTAGAATATTACGAGGAGTTCTTCATGTTCCAGATTTGCAAAGAAATCTTCTTTCTGTTGCTCGTCTAGTTGATCTTGGTTTGTTTGTTGGCTTTGATCATAATCAATGTCGTATAGAGAAAGACGGGCATACTATAGCAGTGGCTCCTCGACATGGTAATCTATTTGAGCTATCATTGAACGATACATTTGCAAATGTTGTTACTGCCCCTGGAGATGCACATTGCAAATTATGGCATCAACGATTTGCACACTCCGATTTTGCCAAAATTCTTGATCTTCATCGTCATGGTCTTGTGCAAGGTATGGATCTTAAATCTCATCCACGTATGGGAATATGTGAGTACTGTGCACTTGGAAAACACCATCGTTCGCCTTTCCACACTTCTACTTCATCACATTCCTGTGCTCTCTTGGATTTGGTTCATACCGATATTTGCGGTCCTTTTCCTCAAAGTCTCAATATCGATATTTTATAACTTTCATTGATGATTTCTCACGGTACACACATGTCTATCTTCTTCGACATAAGTCTGAGGCTTTACCTATATTTAAACAATACAAGATAAGTGTGGAGCTTCAAACTGGATTCTCTATAAAGATGCTTCGCAGTGACAATGGCGGTGAATATGTATCCAATCTATTTGATGACTTCTGTAAGGATCAAGGTATTCATCATGAGTTTACAGTTCCTTATTCTCCTCAGCAAAATGGTGTTGCTGAGCGTAAAAATCGCACGATTCTTAATGCTATACGTTGCATGCTTATACACTCTGGTTTGTCTCGAAAGTTTTGGACTGAAGCACTTCTAACAGCTGTTTTTATTCAAAATCATCTTCCAACTACTGCACCTGTTGGTAAAATTCCTATAACAATTTGGACAGGGAAGACACCTTCAGTCTCTCACTTTCGCACATTTGGCTGCATTGCTTATATTCATGTGCCCAAGGACACTCGACATAAGTTGGATCCTCCAGGTTTGAAAGTTATTTTTCTTGGTTATTCATATCATTCCAAAGGTTACAAATTTTATGATCCTTCTTCTCAAAAGGTTATCATTAGTCGTGATGCTATATTTGATGAGAAGACTATGGGTGGCACATGGTCGTCAGATGTTTCAGATGATACACAGTCTTTGCTTAGTGCATCTCCTTACTTGCTTTGTGATTCTACTAATTCTGATGATCATAAACCTCCTTCACCTCCAAAGAAGATTGATGAAAATTTCGAGATTTATGTCGATCTTCCTATTGAGATAGAGCATGGATTCTATTCTATTGAATATGATGTATTTGATGATGCTATGTCTGTCCAAGAGGATCCAATATCGTATATGGAAGCTATCAATTCATCTCAAAGGGATCAATGGCAAGAAGCTATGCAAGCTGAGTACGATTCTTTAATCTCCAAAGGTACATGGATTCTTACTGAACTCCCCCCAAATCTTATTCCTATCAAATGTAAATGGGTTTATAAAACCAAGACCAAAGCTGATGGCTCGTTTGATAAGTTCAAAGCACGACTTGTTGCAAAAGGTTACTCACAGATTGCAGGAGTAGATTATCAAGAAACATTTTCTCCCGTTGTGCGCTCCACAACTGTTCGTATGATTTTGGCTTTTGCAACACTATTTGATCTAGAAATTCACCAAATGGATGTTAAAACGGCTTTTCTCAATGGAGATCTTGAAGAAGAAATCTATATGGAGCAACCTGAAGGTTTTATGATTGCAGGAAAGGAGCATCTTGTATGCCAGCTTCATCGTGCATTATATGGATTGAAGCAAGCCTCTCGTGCTTGGTATGTTAAGATTGATCAGTTCCTCACGTCTAAAGGTTTTGTTGCATGTTTTGCTGACCCAAATCTTTACATCAAAAGGGAGGACAAATATTTTATTATTCTTGCTCTATATGTTGATGATACTATTCTTGTGTCAAATAATATTGCTTTCTTGGATGCCATGAAGAAGCTTTTATCAACTGCATTTGAAATGGTGGATCTTGGTGAGATACATTCTTGTTTGGGTATTCAAGTTCAGCGACACCGACAACAAGGCATTCTTCTTCTTCGCCAGACAAAGTTTATTAATGATATTGTTAAGAAGTTTGGGTTGACAAATGCGCACTCTGCCAACACTCCCATTCTTTCAAGCTCTACCAAGGGTACATCTACAACACGCAATGAAGAATCAGCCATTCATCAACCTTTTGCTAATCTTGTTGGTTGTCTTCAATTTATTGGTTTAAACACAAGACAATATATTTTATTTGCAGCTAACTTTTTGGGACAGTATCTTTCTTCCCCTTCCACTATTCATTGGAGTGTTGCAAAACATATTCTTAAGTACCTCAAGGGTACTAAGGAATTTGGTCTTATTTATCGTCGTCGAGAGGATTCTTCTTTATCTTCTTCAACTTCTCTTGACCTTATTGGATATACAGATGCTGATTGGGCAAGTTCACACTTATCCATGCGATCTACAAGTGGGAATTGTTTCTTTGTAAATGGATGTTTGGTTTCTTGGTCCAGCAAGAAACAACGATGTGTTGCGGTTTCTACAACTGAAGCCGAATATGTTGTTGCATCATTAGCAGCTCGCGAGCTAGTTTGGCTTCGACAACTACTTGCAGATTTGGGACATCCTTCATCATCTAGTACACCTCTTTGATGCGATAATCAAAGTGCTATTAGTCTTACCAAAGACTATATACAACATAGTAAATCAAAGCATATTGCTATTCATTATCATTATGTTCGACATGAAGTCAAGAAAGGTTCCATTATGGTGGAGCATTGTCCCAGTGATCAAATGGTTGCAGACATCTTCAAAAAAGCTCTTAGTGAAGCTCGCTTTAGCTCATTAAGATATACACTTGGTATTGTTCCAAGTTCTTGTCTTACTGATTGAGGCCTGTATCATTGTATTCAAGAAAAATTTATAGTAAATCATTTTTTGTATCGTAGGTATGTGTAGGGGCTCGGGTTTTTCCCTTGTTCTCCCCAAGGGTTTTTTCACTTGCAGCCAGAGATCTTTGTTTGAGTGGGGATGTTATAACTATATATATCATCTCTCACTTGACTTGGGTCTCACCTATATATACTAACTCTACATCAATATGATTCATTCTTTGGGAGCATGTCTTGTGTATCTCTCTCGTACTCTCTCTCTCTCTCAACAATCGAAAGAGCATGCAATCATTGATACATGCATGGATGTTGTTGTAGTTCATCCTAAGCTTTTGTAAAGTATGTCGTGCATCATCAGGAGACTCAAGCATGGTATGTTCAGGTGGTAATATATGATACTTTAGCAATCTGAAAAAAAATCATAAAACACCTTGAAAAAGCACAAGTGTTTTTTATAATGGAGTCAAAAAAATCAATGGAGTATACGTAGAATGTACCTAAACAACTTGGTCACACTTGCCTCACTCCACTTGTATCTTGCTTGCATACTTAGGAGCGCAATCAACATTTTCAAGCAACATACTCAGCAACCATCATATAATGGTATTAACGCTTTCTCTCTTAGCAGATCAAATGACTCGACATCCATGGGCATCAATGCATCGATCATTGCCTCCAACTCAAGCTCCAAGATTGGAGAAAGGTCTAAAAGGCTGCATGTCTCTTGTGGTATTAAGGATAAAGATTGAGTCATGCCTTCCAAGTGGTGGATTGGCTCAAGCACTCCATCCATTGCACGCCCAAGAACTCTTCTAATTGGTTGTAATAGGTGCATTTTTCCTTAGGATGAGACATCACCTCCTTGTTTAAATTTTATGAGCAGGTCTAATGTTTTTGTATATGAAATTCAAAGTTTGAGATTGCATGATCAATGATCTTTGATTGGAACTTGTTGAAGCGTCGTACATGTTCTATAGACAAGAGATGCTTTTGTCTAATTGCTAGCTTGCATTGAGAGCAAGGACAGGGGACATGCTAATTCAGATATGCGTTGCGATCTTGGACATCACGGCCATCATCATTTTCCATTTTGTCTACGTTATGACAAACAACAAGTTTTTGTTCTCATTCTCTATTTCTTTTTTTATTTTCCTCCCTTCAACCTAATTCTTTGCTTCTCTCTCCCCCTCTATTTCTATAAATATTTCTTTATCCCCCCATCTTCACTCCCTACTCTCACTTCTTCTCTCTTTTCCTTTCCTTCCCTTCTTTTCTCTATGTCTTTCTCTCATTTCCTTTTCATTCACACTCGACACATCTTGCTAAAATCAAAATCAAACATAAAAATTTAAAAAAATTATAAAATAAGGCATTGAAAGACTCTCTCTCCCCATCCCTCTTTGTGCCTCTCTTCTCCCTCTACCATTCTCTTTCTATAATTTTGTTCTCTCTAATTCTCTTGTTGTTTTTGTTTTTCTCTCTCTTTCTCTCACTCTCTATTTATTATTTTTTCTGTCTCTTTTTTTCTCCCTCTTTTTGTCTCTCTTTTTCTAAATATCTTTCTAGCTCTCTTATTTTTTTTCCCACTATTCTTCTTCTCTTTACTTCACCCTTTTATCCACCTCTCCCTTCACTCTCCATTTCTTCATGTTCTCTCCCCCCTTCTTTCTCTTTTTCTCTTTCTTTGTTGCCCCTCTCTTTGTTTCTCTCTACCCCCTCGTTGTTTTCTCACTCATTCTCCTCTCTCCCTCCCCTTCTCTCTCTCTTTCTTTCCCCCCACTATCCTTCTTCTCTTTACTTCAACCTTTTATCCACTTCTCCCATCACTCTCCATTTCATATTCTCTTTCCCCTCTATTTCTTTCTCTATTTCTCTTTCTTTGTTACCCCTCTCTTTGTTTCTTTGTGCCCCCTCTTTTTTTCCCACTTATTCTCCTCTCTCCCTCACTCACTCTCTCTCATTCTCTCTCTCTCTCTCATTCTCTCTCTCTCTTCCACTATCCTTCTTCTCTTTACTTCACTCTTTTATCCACCTCTCCCTTCACTCTCTGTTTTGTGTTTTCTCCCCCCTCTCTTTCTTTCTCTGTTTTTCTTTCTTTGTTTCCTCTCTCTTTGTTTCTCTCTGTCCTCTCGTTGTTTTCTCACTCATTCTCCTCTCTCCCTTCCTTTCTCTCTCTCTTTCTCTCTTTCTTTGTTATCTTTCATCTTCTCTCTCTCTCTCTCTTCCTTTTCCTTTTTTCTCCTCCGGCCTCTCTCATTTCTTCTCTTTCTCTCTCAATGCATCTCATTCTTAAGAAAAACAAATAAAGTAAAAGAACAAAGTACAAGAACAAACCAAGAGGAGGAATTGTGCTTACCGCAAAGGCCCGAGGATGAATTCTTAATCTCCTCTTCGCAACATCCCCTCTTTCTTCTTCGTACACTTGTTCCTCTTCCTTGTGTATGGCGGTGATGGTGAAAAGCTCTCCTTCTCTCTTTTTCTCTCTTCCTCTCCCTCAAATAGCGACACTGCTATTTTGCATAAAAAATGCGTTATACTCCCATTCCCTTGTAGTGTCAAAAAGCATCACCTTCCCTATAAATAACATATTGCAACCCATGATGTCTCACAAATTTTTATCTAAAGCCTCAAAATCATAGATACATCATTGGTACCTCATCCCAAACAATACGACAAGTAGTCCTGGTGTAGAGATCGGATGCCGTAAGCGCGTGTAGTGAGCGTCAGAAGGTCCCCAAGAACAAAATAACTCTACTTTTTGCACACAAATCAATGTAGAAAGCTTGCACGACATGAACAAGATACCAATTGGGTGCAATCTCCTCCCATGCCTTGTGTGAACGATCCACAAAGCATGTATTTTGTGTATTAATCATCTTCAAGCTCAAATAATAGCCCAAATTACAAAATAACATGCTTTTGGCTTTTGAGTTTACTTTTGTGGCAAATAGAAATAAAGCTAATGGGTGCCCAAGAAGTCAGGCATACCCAAATACAATGTCCAAATACAAATATCTAAATCGTGCGCCCATGCACATACAAAAATAATAAATAAATATCAAACGCCTTGATAAATAGGCGCCATGCCTAAGGTATGCGCCCATCAAAATATTGATGATAACTGGAATACACGCTATCCTCCAATGCTTTCCACTGCCATGGCTGCTATCTCTACACATCAACTGAAGCATTCATAATCGTTAGTAAAATAATACAATTAAATCGAAAAAAGAGAATACCTAGTAGTCTTCAGCTACATAAATAAATTAATTGGTTAGAAATCAATCCTAACCTTAATTTATCACGAGTGTGCACTCTAAACTCATAAACGTTTATTAATTTAAATATGTATTTTGTGGAATCACCCGCTATAGAATCACCCATGTACACACTAAATTAATAAAATGCCCGAAAAGAATAGGCATCCCCATCGACTACTCGCACAAAGAATCCACTTTGTGTATGAGCCTCGATAATAAAAGTTTATGGATTCCACCGTAAAACCTCACAGAATCCACCGTGTAATATGCCTCCTGGCATCATACCCCTGGGGTGGGATAGCAATTGTCCTCAATTGCCATTAGCTCAATGTGGAGCTAGCAGAGTGGGGAAAGCATTTAAGTCTCTAGTGTGCATCCATTGGGCTTCTTCAACAGGATGGTTTTGAAACTTGACCAAATATCTAGAATATCTACGGACAGTTCTAGTGGTCATAAAGTCAGTATCTATAATAGCTTCAGGCTCAAGGATTTTAGTATCTTCATCTAACAAAGGTGGATTTTCATAGACAGGGTGTATAGGTAATTGGCCTCTAAAGGGTCATAATAAACTAATATGAAAGGTGTTGTGAATTTTTCAATGTGGTGGTAGTTCTAGTTTAAATGCATTGTCATTGATTTTGTGTATTATCTTGAATGGTCCATAAAATCTAGGTACTAATTTAACAACTGGGTGTTTATCTACACTTTGTAATCTACGTTTTTCTATATGTAACCAAACATAATCATCAACTTTGAAATTCATGGCCTGTCTTTTCTTATTTGCTTGTTTTGTATATGATTGCTGGGCTTTGGCAATTATATCTTTAACTTCATCAAAAATAGTAGTGTGCATGTTAGCAATATCATCAGCAGTCTGAATTTTATTTGATAATGAAGAAACATGTGTAGAAAATCTATATCCATAAATAACTTCAAATGGTGCTTTCTTTGTAGCTATGTGTGGAGTATTATTATATGCAAATTGAAGTAAATGTAGATATGTATCCCATCTCTGTGGTTTTGAAATAGTTTAAGCACGTAAAAGATCTAAACTAGTACTATTAGTAGCTTCTGTTTGACCATTTGTTTCAGGATGAAATGTAGATGAAAAATCAATCTTTGTTCCTAAGTTAGCAAACAAAGTAATCCAAAAATTATTACAGAATCTAGAATCACGATAAAAAATAATAATTTTTGGTAAACCATGATTAGTAAAAACAGTTTTCAAAAACAATTGAGCTGCTTGAGATGCAGTTAAAGTTTTCTTGCATGGAATGAAATATGCTTGTTTGCTAAACCTGTCTACAACAGTCCAAATCATATCATGGTTAGCTTTAGTGTTAGGTAAACCAGTAATAAAATCCATAGAAATATGTTCCCATGGTCGTGATGGAATAGATAGTGGCATTAGTAAACCATATTGTTTACCATGGTGTCTTTTAACTCGTTGACAAACTAGACATTCAGAAACAAAGTTAGATACATCAGTCTCCATATGTGGCCAATAAAAATCTTCAGTCAATGTACACAAAGTAGATATAATACCTCTATGACCTTGATATGGGGGACAATGAATCTCATTCAAAACAAAAGATCTAAATGGAACTGTAACACATAATCTCTTTTCATAAAACATGAATCCATTATTGTAAGACAGTGAATCAATAGGAATCCAATTATTTGCAACTAATTTATTCCAATCAGCATGAAAAGTAAGATCCTGATGATAAGTATCTTTCATAGGGATAAGGGAATCGAATGATATCATAGAAATATTATGAATTGTCGGTCTTCTACTTAAAGCGTCGGCTACAACATTTTCTTTTCCTAGTTAATATTTTATAAGGGGATGAAAACTTTGAATGAAAGCTTCCCATTTAATATGTCGGTCAGATATTTGGGGTTGACTAAGGAGATGTCTAATGCTTTGTTGGTCAGTTCTGATCATAAATTCGGAACCCATTAAGTAATGTTTCCATTGACGTAAGGCTTGTACTATAGCTAGTAATTCTTTATCATATGTAGAATATTTAAGTTCAGATGGTTTCAGTTTACAGCTAGAATAGGCTGTGGGATGATTATCTTGCATAAGTACTGCTCCTATTCCAGATCCACTAGCATCAGTAACTACTAAAAAGAATGGTCTATTGAAATCAGGTAGTTGTAATACGGGAGCATGGGTTAATGCATGTTTCAATAAATCAAAAGATTTTTGTTGATTATCAGACTAGTTATATACAATACCCTTCTTTAAGAGAATGCACTCTCCCTCCCTCTCCCTCTCTTTCTTTTTCTCTTTCTCCCTCTCTCTCTCTCTTTCTCTCCCTCCCTCTCCCTCTCCCTCTCTTTCTCTCTCATTTCCTCTCCCTCTCACAATATATCCTAACACTCTCCAAAATCAAAAGGGAGAGGGAGAGAGAGAATGCACTCTCCCTCCCTCTCCCTCTCCCTCTCCCTCTCCCTCTCTTTCTCTTTCTCTCCCTCTCTCATTTCCTCCCTCTCCCTCTTCCTCTCTTTCTCTTTCTCTTTCTCACCCTCTCTCTCTCTCTTTCTCTCCCTCTCTCTCTCTCTCCCTCTCCCTCTCTTTCTATATCATTTCCTCTCCTAAACAAGCAAAAGAGAAACTGATTTAAACCTTAAACAAGCAAAAGGAGAGAGGGAGACTCACCGATGAGATATGGCAACTGTGGGGCGGCTCCTCTTCGTGATGAAGGCTCCTCCTCTCCTTTGCGAACAACGGCGGTGGTGGCGGCAAGTCTTCTTTCTCTCCTTCTCTCACGACGGTCGCTCTCTCCCTCGCTCTCGCTCTCAAAACACAAAATGCAAAAACGCGAAATAAAGCCGCGCTCGGTTTCGGCCTGTTTTTTTCCCTGTGGAGCGTCGCTATTTGCGACACAAATAGCGACGCCGCTACCCACCGTCGCTATAAGCTTAAATCCTTGTAGTGTTTGAATATATCAGATTTATCCAATCTTACTTGGTGATAACCAGATTTAAGATCTATCTTACTGAATATGGCAAAACCTTGTAGTTTATCCATAAGATCATCTACCCTAAGAATCGGATATTTATTTTTAACAGTAATTTTATTTAGCGTACGATAATCAATATACATGCGATAAGTATTATTATTCTTCTTTACTAATAAAACAGGTGCGCCAAATGGAGAACTACTAGGTCTAATTAATCCTCTGTTTAGCAATTCTTCTATTTGATTTTGAATTTCTTTTTGTTCAATTTGGTTATGCCTATATGGTGCTTTACATAGTGGTTGTATATCAAGAATTAAATCTATTTTGTGATCTTCAGGTCGTGACAGTGGTAGTCCAGGTGGTAAATTATCAGCAAAACAATCTTTAAATTGAGCAAGAAATTGTTTATGCCTAGGATGCATATGTTTTTCTTTAGCTTGAAGTTCATTCACCCAAATTAAATAAGATTTGCTACTTTTACGTAATGCAGGTTTAGCTTGAGTATGAGTAAGCAGTGGAAAAGTATTGGAGGCGTGCATACCATGCAATGTGATTTGTTTTCCTTGAAAATAAATTTTAATTGAATGCGTAGAATAATCTATGTCAGGATTATACTGATCACGCCAAGGCATACCTAGGATAATATCACTAGACTGCAAAGGTACAACTAGGAAATTCCTTCGTTCAGTATATTCACCAATTTTAATTTCTAAGTTATGCACCTCTTGTGTTCCATTATATCTTGTGCCTAGGAATGCTGCTTTAATGCGATAATGTGTAGAAACAGTTTGTAAATTCAATTCTTTCACTAACTTTACAGAAATAAAATCATGTATGCTACCATCATCATGTAAAATAATCTTTTCTTTACCATGCACTAAACATTTCATTGTCAACAAAGAATATGGAGTTAGCATACCTGGCAAAGTATCTGAAGCAATGGCAATGTCGTCATCATCTTCTATAAAGTTAGGCATTTCCTCACGTTCTTCTTCTTCCATTGCTCCAAAATGATTGATATTGACAAGTAGCTTTTTCGATTGGCAATTGGCTAATAGATGTCCAGGTTGATGGCATTTGTAACAAACTATAGACTTGGCTTTAGATACATTGTTAGCAATGGCAGGAAGTCTAGGAATATTAGGATTTGGCTGTGAGGATGGCTTAGGGTTTGGATTGGTGTTTGATGGCAAAGAAGGTGGTCGTGTCCAAGACTTACAAAATGACGATGGAAGAAAAGGACTTTGATTGAATCTTCTAAAATTTAAATTGAATTGTTTGGAACCGTAGTTACCATTTGTTTGAAGTTGTTGTGGTCGCTTGTCTCTTCCTCGAATCTTGTCTTCAGTGTCATGAGCCAAAGAAATTGCATCTTCAAGGGTTGTTGGCCGAAACATATTGACTTCAGCATAGTAATGTCCAAGTAAGCCAGACATAAACTTGCGTTTGTGAGTCGCTTCAGGTACGTCTTCGAGCATGTGTAGTTACAGTAGGGCATTCCAAAAACATTCAGTGTACTGGGAAATAGATTCACGATCTCTTTGCTATAGAAGATCCCATTGCTTTATGGCTTTTTCATGGAATTGAGGAGGAAGGAAATTCTGCAAAAACTTCTTTTGAAAACTCTCTCAGGTAGTGGGACAATCAATGCTCTTGCGAACCATAGTCCACCATAGAGATGCTCGATCGACTAAATGGTTAGTGATACATTTAATTTTATCTTTCTCAGAATATGTATCTTCATGAAAGTAATCATCAAACTGACTGATAAATGCAAGTACAGTCTTTCCATCTTGAGATCCATTGAAAGTACGAAATTTGAAGTTTCTTTTACTTATCTTTGTTTCTTTGCAGATGGATTGAGCTTCGAGCGTCGCATTGATGGTACGTCATATAAGATCTTCGGGTGGCGGTCCATCTTTGTCAGTGGTAGATCGTTGCAAATTGGCCAATCGAACTTGCAAAGCTTGTCGGACTCTTCGTTCTTCATCAGCTACATCATAATCAAATCCAATTTTTGTTCCATCGTTGGTTCGGGTAAATCACATTCAGCCATTAAATCGTCCATATTTTGTTCCGTCATCTTGTAAAATCCAAAAGACCTCACACTCTCGAAATCTGATTAGCGGGATGAGCGTAGCTTAAAGTCGGGTATACAAAGCTTATATATTTTTGTTTCACTATAAGATATAGGCCTTATATCGACGTTTAAAGCGATGAAAATGCAAATAACAAAATTTGCCCCCGTCATCGCAAAAAGCATCGTTATTGTCGGTATCAGCATTGCAAATACCGACGCCAATACCGACGCTGATAGAGACCGTTTGCGACGTATATAACGACGCCAATAACGATGCGAGCAATAAAATTTATGACGCTAATAGCGACGGTAACAGGGGAAAAAAAATTTGTGGGGCAGCTTAGTTTTTGCACTACTGTGTACAATGCGCTTGCAAACAAAAACAATGTATACTGAAATCATAAAACTGATACATGAAATAAATACATGATCGCATAATAAGCGATTGGTACAATCATGATAGGATATCACTAACACATAGAAAATGTCTATATAGATCATGCGACTAAAAAATAAAGGTGTGTGAGCTCCAAGGATCCAAGGGCGAGCTACAAATCCTCGTCCCCCGAAATCTCGTCCCACCACAAAGGAGCATCGAACGGACTCTGCAAAAAAATAAACAACACATCAGTCCACCATACAATAATGCATTCAAATATCTCATGGTAACTATGGACAAGAAAGATGAGTGACTTACAGGGCCGCCGCGTCTATACAATCGGCCAATCAATGCAGTGAGACCGTGCCTCTCTGCATATCGAGTCTCAAGGCCAGTCGGATCGCGATTTGTAATGGAGTGCTGCAAAGAAAACAAAATGCTAACTGTTAGAAACATGATTGTCAGTACAAAGAATATTTCAAAAAAATAAACAAGCAAAACAAAAGAAAAAATTTCAAAGTCCTCCAAATATGTCCACTCCGACCTCGAGTCGTACCCTCGTCGCCTCGCGCTATTGACTCCAACGTCCTGGGGAATCTGTAGCCTCCTCTCTCAGTCGGCGCCAGTCTTCTATATCTAACCACTCGGGCTTTGCAACCCCACTCTTGATTGCCTTGCGTGCGTCAGATCGTCTATGTGACATGTATGCATGCATGCAATCCATCATCCAGCCCGTAGAGAATCTATCTACTGCGGCTGGCACCGGAAACTCCTCGTACAAGAATGCTACTATGTAGTCCTTGCTCCCCTCTGGTATGTTCTTCTAATGATCCAAGACGTTGTGCCAAAAAACTTGTTGGCACAACTCTCTCATGCGACTAGATATCGACTCATAACCTACTATCGACTAGATATCCATAACCCCCTGGAGTCTGCCTAAGATGGGTCCTCTCCCATCTGCATCCACGCTCCTGGGCATATCTAAGAGACCCCTGTGCATCCGGTGTACCGACGGGGGTAATATCTCTCGGAGTGGCACCCACAGGGGTGCCACCTGCTGACGGCTGCGTAAAAGCCAGAGTAATTGGAGTAGACGTCCCCACAGGTGTGACAAATCCTGGAGGTGACGCATCTCCAGCTGAACGACGAGATGGAGACACCGCATCCATGTCTCCTTAGCATCCACCTGAGCCTGAGGCACGCTCCCTGGAAGGTCCATGAGAGCGAGGAGTTGCACCTGTATCCCGTATCGACCGTGGGCTCACTGCCTCTGTATCTCTGCAGCATCCCCCTAATCCCGATGCACTTCCTCCCTCTGGCCCAAGTCCTGAGCGTCGAGCTCGTCTGCTCGAAGCCGAAGCATCCGATCGCGCTAAAAAAGATCTAGTAGAGCGTCCTAACGAAGATCGAGATAGCTTCTGGTCTGCCATCTCTCTGAATCTCACGATCTGGTCTGGAGACATGCGTGCAAAGATGTCCTGCAACTCCTCATCGCTCATCCCTCGACTCATCCTAAAAATGTCACCTGCACAGACAAAAAATGATGTTAGAATAATCAATTTAAATTATACAAAGCACAGTAATATAAATCATTTAAAAAAAATCTCACTTAAAATGCATATCTTATGTACCCTTATAAGCGATTGGTCAATGAATTGAGTAAGTGGATGCTCCAAGTATGAAGTATCCTATGGTCCCATGTTAATCTCCTGACAAAACTCCGCATATACTGGAAGGTCGATAGATATGTCACCATAAAAGAATGAGTCTGCCTCGTTCTCAAAGAATTCTTGGACTCCTGTATTTCCATCATTGTTAGTCGATGCTGGCTCCAAGCTTTTGACGGCCTCCACCCCTTGCAATATCGACCCCTCTATTTGCATATTATCTTTATCTATGCTCAGAACATCGCTTTGATCATATACTCTTGCAGTTCGGGGAGTTGAAGGTATAGCATACCACCATCGAGGTTGTCGGGGGTTTGGATAGAAGATTACATGTTCACAAACACGTACAAGAGAGTTCAAACCATTGTGACATAAACCATGTCATAATACAATTAGCAAGCAAATGAGTCCATGCACCTGTTCACAATGGGCTGGCAACAAAAGGTGTTGCACAAATCCGTCAATTATTTTTCGGAATCTATTTTGAGAAATCTAGATGGACCTCATCGAACTGTAGCTCTAGCTCCTCCAAGTACTACTTTGAACCACTGCACATCGAATAGTATCATGGAGAAGCTATGGTAATTTACCCTAACAATACTTTGCAAGTTCCCAAAATACTCCATCTCATCCACAACCGTGTTTGGATCCGTTGCTCGTCACCAGCTCTCTTTCTTAAACCTTGCCATGACACCACAGTCCACTGTGGAGTGCATTTTGTCAATACGCTCCACGCGAAAATGCCATCTGCGCGACCACGCTGCACTATATATTTTGTACTGTACATTGAAACACTCAAATTAGATGCCTTATATAAAATTTAGATACGATAGATTCTAAACCCCTCATCATCTTTGAACTACATCCCCTCGAGAATTCCCACTCCTCCATTGAGACCTCTGTCCCTTTGCGAGACGCTGCGGTCAAAGCTCCATGCAACCATCGCGCTGACATAAACCGCGGCATCTCCTCCATGCCTTCGGGATATTGAATCGGTCGATGATGCATACTACGTCGGAATTCAGCTCGCGCTTCCTCTCGATCTTGCCTAGCGATCTGGTACTTGGCGAGCCACGTCTCCATAGAGGCATGGTGTAACATACAAAAGCGATTCACCTTTCCTTCCATTGAGGCATCCATTCTTTTATCTACCCCATTTTCAACCACCACATCTCCAGTCAGTCTATCATCGTCCTTCAGCGACCATAGCATTTGATTGTTTGGTTCCACCGTTGGTAGCCATTGTGAAATATACATTAGCGCCTCAGACACCAACCAACCTTCGGCCATGCTACCTTCTGGCCGAGCTCGTTGTCGCACAAAGCCTTTCAAGGTTTTCATGAAGTGCTCCAAGAAGAACATCCATCGCATATGGATGGGTCCAGCAATCTCCACTTCATCCACAAGAAGCACAAGAAGGTGGATTTGTATCGTGAGCATGCTGGTGGGCAAGCATTTCTCAAAGAGACAGACTGTCTCCACTGCTCCCCGCCTCGCGGATTGAATAGAGGACATCTTAATCTCCTTCTGTGAGATCCATTGCACCAAAGTCGACAACCTGTAAATGACCCCACGTATTTCTGGAGTAAGACATCCTGCGATCGCGATCGGTAGTACAAACTGCTACAAATGAGAAAGAATTATGAATGATGGCTACATTCCAAATAGCAAAATTCCCACGCTAATTACAATCCATTCGTAGTACAAACCTGACATATCTTATGCCAGTCATGGGATTTTATCCCTGATAATTGGTCGTCTTTAGAAAATGCGAACTTGAGTGAACGCATCATACCCGTTGGAGTGCAGATAGACTTGATTACTTGCTTCACAATGTGCTCTTCTTTAGTGGACAAAACCCAAGGAGTGTGAGGAAGCTACACGCAACCATCAACACTCGACTACGGCCAAAGCGCCTCCATCTTACCTACCTCCTTCAAATCCATTCGTGCCCCTATAGTGTCTCTCTTTCATGTGATGTGGTCCCATAACAAGTTGCCACATTCTTGAAAATATGCATGGGATCCAACAAGTGGTTGACCTGTAAGTGGGTCCAATATGACAACTCATAGAAAACTGAGAACTGCCGCATTCCATTTGGATGTGATTCTGCGTGGACCATTTTCAGCTCGTACCAACTTGCGGCGTTCATACGTATTGGAGGGTGTCCAAGGAAACCTTCCCTGAGTTCATGATCCTCCTACAAGAAAGCAGCCTGTCCTTGATATACCATCTTCTTCATGGTTTGTGACCTTCGGGGAGTCTAACTGTGGCCCGCACAATGGACATGCATGATAACCTGAGATAACCAGACCTGTTCCAACACCATGACCTAGTGAATACTTGCTTGAACGAGATAAAATGTAGATATTACCAGCGAGAACGGAGGCCTGCTCACTTGAGCACTCTCCCAATCCCGGAAAGTCATGCATCGTCCACATGAGAATGGCTCGAATATTGGCTGACCGACCGCCGACCATCGTGCCTGCTCATATCTTGCACGGTGACCCCCTCCTCCCACAAAATCTTAAGCTCATGGACTAATGGACAAAGATACACGTCCATATTTTTTACTTTGTAGCGGCCGGGGATGAGCAAGCTAAGGATGAGATGTCCTTTCTTCCTAGAAAGCCATGGAGGGATATTGTAGTTGACAAGGACTATAGGCCACACACTATAAGAAGTTGAGCGCAGACAGAATGGGTTCACGCCATCCATTGCAAGACTGAGCCGAAGATTTCTTGGCTCTCGCGCAAAGCCTGGGAAGGTAGAGTCAATGTGGCTCCATGCACGCGAATCCGCTGATATTCATTGAACTCCATCCGTGGACCTATTCTACGCATGCCACTTGTCAAGCTCGCCATGCTAGACGTACGAAACATGTGGTTTATGCGAGGGATAAGCGGAACGTGTCTAAGAACTTTTTGAGGGATGGTTTGCCCTTACAAGTCCTGTCGATACCTGTGAGCACCACACTTTGGACATGTCTCCATAGTCTCGTATTCTCCTCGAAACAATATGCAATCGTTGATACATGCATGGATGTTATTGTAGTCCATGCCAAGCTTTCGTAAAACATGTCGTGCATCATCAGGAGACTCAGGCACGGTATTTGCATGTGGTAATATATGATATTTCAGTAACCTAAAAAAAAATCATAAAACACCTTGAAAAAGCACAAATGTTTGTAATAATAGTGCCGAAAAAAATAATCAATGAAGCATATGTACAAGGTAACTGAACAACTCGGTCACACTCGTATCGCTCCACCCGTATTTTACTTACATACTTAAGAGTCCAAGCAGTGTCTTCAGCTGAGATACTCGGCACCCATCATATAATGGTATGGATGCTTCCTCTCTAAGCAGATCAGAAGTCTCGATATCCATGGGAATCAATCCATCGATCATTGCCTCCATCTCAGGCTCCAAGATTGTAGGTAGGTCTGGAAGGTTGCATGTCTCCTCTGGCATTGACGGTGTAGATTGGCCTTGCGAGTGGTGGATTGGCTCCTGCACTCCATCCATCATACGCCCACGTACTCTTCTAATTGGCTACAAAGGGTGCACTCCCCCTTGGGATGAGACATCACCTCCCTCGATAGAAAATTTGCCAGCAAGACCCAATCTTATTATATATGGTATTCAATTAGCTTGCCAGTACAATGCATGATTGATATTAACTTCAAATTACCGTTTGCTGAAAATCCGCAATCGCCTGATCAATGATCTCAGATTGAAACTCGCCAAATCGTCGTACGTGTTCTATAGACAATCGGCGTTTTCGTCTAATTGCCAACTTGCATTGAGAGCAAGGACATGGGACACGCTGATTAAGATACGTCTCGCGTTCTTGAACAATATGACATTCTTCATTTTCCATTTTGTCTAGTTACAACAAACAATTTGTTTTTGTTATCATTCTTTTCTTTTCTTAGATTGTTATTCTCTCATTCCATCTCTCTCTTTTTCTATGACCTAGCATATAGTATCATAGAACACTAGTATTTAGTACCTAGTACTTAGTACCTAGCACATAATATTTCGTTTTCTCTCTTCTTCTCCCTCTCTCATTTCCTCTCCCTCCCTTGCCCTCACCCTCTCTTTCTCTCTTTCCCTATTAGGTTTAATGATATTTCTCTTTTTAACTCTCCTCTCTCTCTCTCATTCCTTTTTCTCTCTCCTCTCTCTCTCATTCCTTTCTCTCTCCTCTCCCTCTCTCATTTCCTTTTTCTCTCTCCTCTCCCTCTCTCATTTCCTCTCCCTCCCTCGCCTTCACCCTCTCTTTCTCTCTTTCTCTATTAGGTTTAATGGTTTTTCTCTCTTTTTCTCTCTCCTCTCTCTCTCTCATTTCATTTTCTCTCTACCTCTCCCTCTCTCATTTCCTCTCCCTCCCTCACGCTCACCCTCTCTTTCTCTCTTTCCTTTTCTCTCTCTCTTTTTCTCTTTCTCTTTTTCTCTCTCCTCTCTCTCTCTCTCATTCCTTTTCTCTCTCCTCTCCCTCTCATTCCTCTCCCTCCCTCTCTCTTTTTCTCTCTCCTCTCTCTCTCATTCCTCTCCCTCCCTTGCCCTCTCTCATTCCTTTTTCTCTCTCCTCTCTCTCTCATTCCTTTTCTCTCTTCTCTCCCTCTCTTTTTCTCTCTCCTCTCTCTCTCATTCCTCTCCCTCCCTTGCCCTCTCTCATTCATTTTTCTCTCTCCTCTCCCTCTCTCATTTCCTTTTTCTTTCTCCTCTCCCTCTCTCATTTCCTCTCCCTCCCTCGCTCTCACCCTCTCTTTCTCTCTTTCCCTATTAGGTTTAATGGTTTTTCTCTCTTTATCTCTCTCCTCTCTCTCTCTCTCTTTCTTTTTTCTCTCTCCTCTCCCTCTCTCATTTCATTTTCTCTCTTCCTCTCCCTCTCTCATTTCCTCTCTCTCTCTCTCTCTCATTTTTTTCTCTCCCTCTCTCGTTCCCTCTCTCTCATTTTCTCTCTCCTCTCTCTCTCTCTCTCTCTCCTTTTTTCTCTCTCCTCTCCCTCTCTCATTTCGTTTTCTCTCTTCCTCTCCCTCTCTCATTTCATTTTCTCTCTCCTCTCCCTCTCTCATTTACCTTTCTCTCTTTCTCTCCCTCTCATTTCTTGTCCCTTCCTCACCTTGACCCTCTCTTTTTCTCTTTCTCTATTATTTTTAATAAATTTTTCTCTTTTTCTCTCTCCTCTCCCTCTCTCATTTTTTTCTCTCTTCCTCTCCTCTCTCATTTCCTCTCCCTCCCTCGCCCTCACTCTCACCCACATCCTCTCTTGCTCTATTTGCCTATTATGTTTAACATCTTATCTCTTTTTCTCTCTCCTCTCATTCTCTTTTTTTCTCTCTCCTCTCCCTCTCTCATTTCCTTTTGCTCTCTTCCTCTCCTTCTCTATTTTTTTTTTCCTCCCTCTCCCTCTCTCATTTCCCTATTATGTTTTCGTCTCTCGCCCCTCTCCCTCTCCCTCTCTCATTCCCTCTCCCTCTCCCTCTCTCCCTCTCATTTTCTCTCTCTTCCTCGCCCTCCCTCTCTCATTTCCTCTCCCCCTCCCTCTCCCTCTCTTTAATTGCCCTCTCTTTCTCCCTCTCCCTCTCCCTCATTTCTTCTCCCTCTCTCATTACATACAAATTATACAAAAAATAAATAAATAAGAGAGAGAATATACTCTCCCTCCCTCATTCCCTCTCTCCCTCTCTCATTCTCTCTCTCTCTTCCTCTCATTCTCTCTCTCATTTTCTCCCCCCTCCCTCTCCCATTTCCTCCCTCTCCCTCTCTTTAATTTCACTCTCTTTCTCCCTCTCCCTCTCCCTTATTTTTTCTCCCTCTCTCATTATATACAAATTATACACAACTTAAATAAATAAGAGAGAGAATGCACTTCCTCTCTCTCGTTCTCTCATTTCATCCCCCTCCCTCTTCCATTTCCTCCCTCCCTCTCTCCCTCCCTCCCCCATTTCCTCCCTCTCCCTCTCTTTCTCTCTCATTTCCTCTCCCTCTCTCAATATATATACACAAATTATAAAAGCAAAAGGGAGAGGGAGAGAGAGAATGCACTCTCCCTCCCTCTCCCTCTCTCATTTCCTCCCTATCCCTCTCCCTCTCCCTCTCTTTCTCTTTCTCTCCCTCTCTCATTTCCTCCCCCCTCCCTCTCCCTCTCTCTCCCTCTCCCTCTCTCATTTCCTCCCCATCCCTCTCCCTCTCCCTCTCTTTCTCTTTCTCTCCCTCTCTCATTTCCTCCCCCTCCCTCCCTCTTCCTCTTTTTCTCTTTCTCTTTCTCTTTCTCTCCCTCTCTCTTTCTTTTTCTCTCCCTCCCTCTCCCTCTCCTTCTCTTTCTCTTTCATTTCCTCTCCTAAACAAGCAAAAGAAGGAGAGTATATACTCATCGATGAGATATGGCAAGGGTTTGGCGGCTCCTCTTCCTCTTCGCGATGAAGGCTCCTCCTCTCCTTCGTGAATGGTGGTGGCAGCAGCGGCGACGACAAGCCTTCTTCCTCTCTCTCTCTCATGACGGTCGCTCTCTCTATCTCTCTCTCTCCCCCTCTCGAAACGATCGACAAAAATGCGCGAAATGAGCCCGCACTCGGGTTTTGGCCTGTTTTTTTTTCCCTATGAGGCGTCGCTATTTGCGTTGACACAAATAGCGACGCCGCTACGTGCGTCGCTACATGCCGTCGCTATACGTTTAAATCCTTGTAGTGTTTGGCTTTTATAGTCTTCCTCTTTTGCAATTGTGGGATTTGTTGTCTTCGTAGAAGTTGCGTATAATCTTCGTATGACCTGCGTATGACCTTCTGCGTTTGCTGAAACTGATTCAACAAGTCTACAAATAGGAACAGGTTCTTCCAAAGAGCAATTCTATGATTCTGTGCTTCTACACGTGAACAGTCTTTATGGGAATAGTTGACGTAAGTCTGTTTTGATCCTCTGTGACTTACAGAACTTGCAAGAGTAAATAAGCTTGAAGAACTTAGTAGAATTGAGAATTTGAAAGCTTATGTGATTAAGCTTATGAAATATGGTTGATCACGATTTCGATTTTAGGGGGGGGCGTTTTTCACACCACCGATTCCGTCGTCAGCATGTCGCGTTCACAGACGTCAAATTTCGTTTAAGTAAGCTTTGTAAAGCTTACTATTAAGCTTACTAAGCTTTATTTTAAAGCTTTTTGAACTTTTGGATATGGAAGTAAAGCTTACTGTCTCTCTATTCAAAATGACTTGTAGAAGGGGATGTACAAGTGGTCCTCCGCCTCCTCAGGCCGGTCCTTCGCGATCAGAGGTTGGCAGATAGGGGTTCTTGACTGTCAGGAAGTTACCGGTATCGACCGTTCGTGATAAAACTGACTGTAGAGCTCGATCGTTCCAGGAGCTCCACCTTCACGCAAGATGGTAAGCGATTGGAAGCTCTCGATCTCAGCTTCACTTTGATACCACTGGTGCACATATGGGATGCCATAAGTGCACGTAGTGAGCGTTAGAATATCCCCAAGAACAAAAGAACTCTACTTTTTGCACACAAATCAATGTAGAAAGCTTGCACGACATGAACAAGAGACCAATTGGGTTCAATCTCCCCCCATGCCTTGTGTGAGCGCTCCACAAAGCATGTATTTTATGTATTAATTATCTTCAAGCTCAAATAATAGCCCAAATTACAAAATAGCATACTTTTGGCTTTTGAGTTTGCTTTTGTGCCAAATAGAAATAAAGCTAATGGGCGCCCAAAAAGTCAGGCATATCCAAATACAATGTCCAAATACAAATATCTAAATCGTGCGCCCATGCGCATACAAAAATAATAAATAAATATCAAACGCCTTGACAAATAGGCGTAACAAAATATAGGTGCCCTGCCTAAGGAAAGCGCCCATCAAAATATTGACGATAACTGGAATACATGCTATCCTTCAATGCTTTCCACAGCCACCGCTGCTATCTCTACACATCAACTGAAGCATTCACAATCGTTAGTAAAATAATAAAATTAAACCAACAAAAGTGAATACCTAGTAGTCTTCAGCTGCATAAATAAATTAATTGGTTAGAAATCAATCCTAACCTTAATTTATCAGGAGTGCGCACTCTAAACTCATAAATGTTTATTAATTTAAATATGTATTTTGTGGAATCACCCGCTATGGAATCACCCATGTACACACTAAATTAACAAAATGCCCGAAAAGGATAGGCGTCCCCATCGAGTTCTCATACAAAGAATCCACTTTGTGTATGAGCCCCGATAATAAAAGTTTACGGAATCCACTGTAAAACCTCACGGAATCCACTGTGGCACGGTATCCACCATGTAATATGCCTCCTGTCATCAAGCCCTGAACAACTTTGTCAGTTGGACCTACATAGAAACATTATAAGAGGAGGTGCTATTTAGTTCTAGTGGGATCTTAAATCTTGAGTGTGTGACTCATCCCTTAAGCAAAAATAATACAGTAATACCTGAAGATACTATTACCAACACAACTTTCTCCTCCCTTTGTAATATTACACATAAGAAATTATACAAATATGTTTTTCCACCAACCCCACTAGACCATCCAAGAAGAACATGACACTAGGTGATGAGTTCACAACATCAAGCACATCTAAGACTACTCTTCTTTGACATTCATTTAAATTAAACTCCATTGAAATTGTTGTATTTTGTTGATATTGTACATCGACATCCAACTCCTCATAAATCAAAGGATTACCAAAATTTGAAACTAATGTCCTATCTATACTTGGTATTCCTTCAAAGTATTCCAAAATTTGACCATGCTGCCACAAGATGTCTTCCAAATGCATTAACCTTAAATTGAAAGAAACCTCCAAGGTGGAGTGGTCATGACTACCATGGGAAACCAATTGATATAAAATATAATCTATTAAATGAACTTTAAAATGATTCCACAAATGACTTGGTCTCATTGGATCACAAAAGAGTAACAAAGTTACAAAAAGAGCATGCAACTATCTACTTCTTTGTACCACTATCATAGCTTCCTACATTCATTGTAAGATATAGGCCTCATAGCGACGTTTAAAGCGAAAAAAATGTTCACAAAATAAATTTCCCCTGTCATTGCTAAACACGTCGGTATTAGCATCTCCATAGAACCGTCGCTATTAGCATCGCTATCTGCATCGTTATTAGTGTTGCATTTGTGACACCAATAGCGATACCAATAGCGATGTGTGTAGTAAATTTGCGATGCTAATAGCAATAATTACAGAGAAAAAAATAATTTGTGATAGGACAGCTTGCTGCCTTGCCACATGTAGCATTATGTGCTGTAATTACATTCTACAAATGGGTTACATATAAAGTGTACAATGGCCATCAAAATGAAGGCAAAGTGTACTTGAATCCACTAGATTGATACATAAAATAAATACAAGATCGCTCAATGAAAGCGCTCATGGAATCGTGGGAAGATACAAAGGATGATAATAACATAGTGCATAGAAAATGTCTACATAAATCACATGACCAAAAAAGAAGAGGATATGTGCTCCACGAATCCAAGTGTGAGCTATAGATCCTTGCCATACGAAAGCTTGTCTCGATGCAAAGGAGCATCGAACAGACTCTGTAAAAAAAGAAACAAATAGATGTCAATCCATCATACAATAATGCATTTAAATTAAAAACAATGACTTTGGACAAGAAAGATGAGTAACTTAGTGGGATGCCGCGTGTATACAATCTATCAATCAATGTAGTGAGATGGTGCCTCTCTGCATATTGAGTCTCTAGGCCTGTGGGATCATGGTTTGTAATGGAGTATTGGAGTAGTGTAAAGAAAACAAAATACAACTATTAGAAACACGATTGTTAATACAAGCGATATTGCAAAGAAATAAGCGAGAAAAACATAAGAAAAACTTGGAGAATATGTAGCCTTCTCCTTGAGTGAGTGCCAATCATCTAGATCTAGCCACTCGGACTTTGAGGCCCCACTCTTAAGTGCCTTGCGTGCATCCGATATTTTATGGGACATGTAGGCATGCATGTACTCCATCATCCAGCCTATGGAAAACCTATCTATTACGGTGGGTACCAGAAACTCCTCATACATGGATACTACTATGTAGTCCTTGCTCACTTCTGATATGTTTTTCCAATAATCCAAGACGTGTCGAAAAACTTGTTGTTGGCACAACTCTCTCATATGAGCCATCACCCTCCTCCCCTCATCATTCATGATGATGGCTCATGTTCTATTATCTATAAGGTATCCATACCCCTATGGGGTATCTCTAAGATGTGTCCTCTCCCATCTGCGAGTGTGCTCTTGGGTATATCTAGGAGACCCGTGTACGTCTTCTGTACCCACAGGGGTGGTATCTCTCGGAATAGCACCCATAGGGGTGCCACTTGCGGATGATCGAGAAAAATCTAGAGTGATTGGAGTAGACGTCTCCATAGGTGTGATAAATCCCACAGGTGACGCAACTCTAGTAGAATGACGAGACAGAGACACTGTTTTGGTACCTCCACAATAGCCACCTGAGCATCCTCTCTCGAACCTGCACGAGAGGGAGGATTAACACCTGTATCTCAAGCCAACCGCGGGCTCAGTGTATCCACATCTCTGCAGCATCTCACTCCCTCTGTCTCGATCCAATTCTGGAGCGTCCACCTCATCTACTAGAAACTGAAGCATCAGAGTGTGTCAAAGTAGATCTAAGGGAATGGCCTGATGGTATTTAAGGCAGCTCCTAGTCTGCCATATATTTGAATCGATCCATCTGATTTGAAGACATATGTGTGAAAATCTCGTGCAACTCCTCATCAGTCATCCCTCGATCCATCGTGCTGTCCAAATATCCACAAATGTCACCTGCATAGACAAAAATTGATGTTAGCATAATCAATATAAAGATTCAAGCAAAGCACGATAATATAACTTTGAAAAAAATGATATTACTTAAAATACATATTTTAAAGTATCCTTATAAGCGATTCATCAACAAATTGAATAGGTAGATGATACTACAAGTATGACGTAACCTATGGTCCCATGTCAATCTCTTGACACAACTCCACATATACTTGAAGGTCGATAGAAAGGTCATAACAAAAGGATGAGTCCATCTCATTCTTGAAGAACTCTTAGGCACTTTTCTTTCCATCATCCTTACCCGATTCTGCCTCCTCTACATACTCCAAGATTTGCGTGACCTCCACCCCTTGAAATATCAACCCCATTATCTGCATACTATCCTCATCTATGTTAGAAACATTGCTTTTGCTATATACTCTCGCACTTCAAAAAGCTGAAGTTACAGCATACCACCATCAAGGTTGTCAGGGGCTTCGATAGAAAATTACCTATTCAAAATCACATACAAGAGAGATTTAACATTTGTGACATATATCATGTTGTAATAAATTTAAAAAAAACATGAGTTCATGCACCTGTTCACAATGGGCCGGCAAGACAAACGTGTCACACAAATCCATCCATATTTTTTCAAAATATATTTCGAGAAATCTGTATGGACCTTGTCGAACAGTTACCTCGGCTCCTTCCAATACCACTTTGAACCACTATACATCGAATAAGATCATGGAGAAGCTACGGTAATCCACCATGATAATACTTTGTAAGTTTCCAAAATACTCCATCTCTTCTATAACATTTTTTGGATCTGTGGCTCGTCATCGGCTCTCTTGCTGTCAAACTTTGCCATGATACCAAAATCCGTTGTGGAGCGCATTTTGTTGATACACCCCACACGAAAATGTCATCCACGTGAGCATGTCGCACTGTATATTTTGTATTGTACATTGAAACGGTTAATTAGTTGTCACTTATACAATCTGGATATGATAGCTTATAAAATATGTGGTCACCTTTGGACTACATCTCAAAGAGACAAATCGTTTCCACTGCTCCTTGTCTTGCGGATTCAATAGAAGATGTCTTGATCTCCTTCTGTAAGATCCATTGCACTAAATTTGACAATCTGTAAATTGCTTTACATATTTTTAGAGTAAGGCATCCTCTGCAATCGCGATTGGTAGTATAAACTGCCACAAATGAAAAAACATTAATATGAACATCAACTACACTCGATAGCAAAATATACATGCCACTAGCAATCCATGCGTAGTATAAACCTGACATATCATAATGCCAATCATGGGATTTTAGCCCTAATAGCTGGTTATCTTTAGAAAAACTGGATCTGAGAGAATACATCATACCTGCTGGAGTGCGAATAGACCTGATAATTTGTTTCACAATACACTATTCTTTAATGGACAAAACCCAAGGAGCACAAAGGTAGTTGCAAGTGACCAGCAGTACACGACTATGGTCAAAGCACCTCCATCTTGCCTACCTCCTTCAAATCCATTCATCCCCTTGCAGAGTCTCTCTTTCATGTGATGTGATCCCATAGTAAGATGACCACATTCTTGAAAATATGCATGGGATTCAAAAAGTGGTTGATATGTAAGTAGGCCCAATACGGAAACTCATAGAAAACTGAGAACCATTGCATGCTGTTTGCATGCGACTCCGTGTGGACCATTTTCAAATAATACCAGTTTTAGGCGTTCATTCATACTAGAGGTCATCCAAGAAAGCTTTCCCTCAATTCATGACTCTCCGGCGGCAAGAAAGTAGTGTCCTTGATATACTATCTTCTTTACGGTTCGTGACCTTCGTGAGTCTAACTGTGGCCCACACAATGGATATGCATGATAACATGAGGTAACCAAACCTGTCCCAACACCTCTATCCTATGAATACAAAATTGAACGAGCTATGATAGATATGACCAACGAGAAAAAAAGCCTACTTACTTGAGCACTCCCCTAATCCTAGAAAGTCATGTATGGTCCATATGAGAATGGCTCATATATTGGCAGACCGTCAACCATTGCACTTGCTCATATCTTCCATGACGACGCCCTCCTCCCACAGGATCTTAAGCTCATTGACTAATGGACGGAGATAGATGTCCATATTCTTAACTTTGTAGCATCTAGGAATGAGCAAGCTAAGAATCAAGTGTACTTTCTTTGTAGAAAGTAGTTACCAAGGACTATAGGTCACACATTGTAAGAAGTTGAGCGGAGACCGAATGGGTTCACACCATCCATTACAAGACTAAGCTGAAGATTCCTTGGCTCTTGTGCAAAGCTTGGAAAGGTAAAGTCAATGTGGCTCCATGCACATGAATTCACAGTTATTTGTTGGACTCCATCTGTGGATCTATTTTGTGCATGCCACGTTGTCAACCTCGCCAAGCTTGACGTATGAAACATGTGATGTATACGGGGGATAAGTGAAAAGCGTCTAAGAACTTTATGAGGGATGGTTTTTTCTTGCAAGTCCAGCCAATACCTCTGAGCACCACACCTTGGACATATCTCCATAGTCTCATACTCTCCTTGAAACATCATGCAATAGTTGACACATGCATGGATGTTGTTGTAGTCCATGCCAAGATATTGTAAAACATGTTGTGCATCATCACGAGACTCAGGCATGGTATGTCCAAGTGGTAATATATAATACTTTAGCAACCTGAAAAAAAATGATAAAACACCTTGAAAAAGAAATTTTTTTTAAATAATGAAACCAAAAATAAATCAATGAAGCGTACATCGAAAGTACCTGAACAACTTGGTCACACTCGCATCACTTGATCTGTATTTTTCTTACACACTTCGGAGTGCAAGCAACATCTTCAGGCAAGATACTTGGCACCCATTATATAATGTTATGGATGCTTCCTCTCTAAGTGGATCGGATGTCTCAGTATCCATGGGCATCAATGCATCAATCATTGTCTCCATCTCAGGCTCCAAGATTCTAGGAAAGTTTGAAATGCTGCCTGTCTCCTCTGGTATTGATTGTATAGACTGGGTAGTGTCTTCCAAGTAGTGGATTGGCTTAGGCACTCCATACATTGCACACCCAAAAATTCTTCTAAGTGGCCACAATATATGTACTTCTCCTTTGGGATGAGATGTCACCTCCCTGTATAAATTTTATGGACACATTCAATATTTTTGTATATGATATTCAATTAGTTTGCAAATATAATGCATGATTGATACACACTAAGACTACCATTTTCTCAAAGTTTGAGATCTCTTGATCAATGATTTCCGATTGAAACTTGCCGAAGTGTTGCACGTGTTCTATAGACAAGCGACACTTTCGTCTGATTGCCAACTTGCATTGAGAGCAAGGACATGGGACATGCTAATTAAGATACGCCTCACGATCTTGAACATCATGACCATCATTGTTTTCCATTTTGTCTATGTTACGACAAACAATTCGTTTTTGTTCTCATTTTCTTTTTCTTTCTTAATTTGTTTGAGAAGGGATTTCTTCTCTTGTAACTCAACAAAATTAACATCAACTAAATTTTTGGTTTTCTCCCTCTTTCTTTGCACCTTTCTTTGCACTCTTCATTTTATGTTCTCTCCTCTTTCTCTTTCTTTCTCTCTCTCTCTCTCTCTCTCTCTCTCTCTCCCCCCATTTCTTTGTTATCTTTCATGTTTATTCTCTCTCTCTCTCTTATTTTCTCTTCCTTTTCCTTTCTTCTTCTTTCTCTCTCTTTGTTGCCCCTCTCTTTTTTTCTCTCCACCCCCTTATGTTTTCTCATTCTCCTCTCTCCCACCCTCTCTCTCTCTCTCTCTCTTTTAATCCATTTCTTTGTTAGCTTTCATGTTTATTCTCTCTCTCTCTCATTCTCTTTTTCTTTTCATTTCTTCTTCTCCCTCTCTCATTTCCTATCTCTCTCTCTCTCTCTCTCTCTCTGTGTTTCTCTCCACCCCCTTACTTTTTCTCACTTATTCTCCTCTCTCCTTCCTCTCTCTCTCTCTCTCTCTCTTTCTCTCTCTCTCTCTCTCTCTCTCTCTATTTTGTTTTAGCACCAAAGCACAAGCTGTAAAATATTGGTATGCAAAGTCATGATCTTTTTTATACTTACATGCTAGGTTTTATACTTCAATTAAGGGTTAATATGCAAGTTTTGGATTAGTCTTACTAGGCTAGAGACATGGGTTGCTAACCATTCCTTTCTAGTTCCATCTTCATTTGACTTTTATTCTTCAATCAACTTTTGATACTACCACAACATTTGCTTCCTCCTAAACTTCATAGAGCTAGGGTGCTTCATTTTCATCTTTCTTCATGGTTCTCAGTGCACCACATACAGTTTGTCATTAGGCTCCTCTTGATACTTTGGCATCAACAACTAGTATGATTGAGAGGGGTTTCTTATTGTGGGACCTGAAACGGGCCTGACAACACTGGCTCTAGGGCTCTAGTTAGGCCTCGTATGCTCACTATACCACCTCACAGCCTCGTGACTAGGAACACTTGGATGCTATACACTACTCTAAATAAATCACATGTTTGTATTGATTTTTAATCCAACGTTTTTCCCTTTCCAACTCTAACAGAGGGAGTATCAAAACATATAGGTGATCCAAATCTCAATTCACATAACAAAGAACTCCTGTTAGTAGAATGTTTTGGCTCCTACGACTCTCCGACACCATGGGGATTGGCCCCAAGATATGCCATCTTAACATAAAAATACAAGCATAACAGAGTCCTCTCATAATATAAATGTAACAATCCAAGAGACTCTATATGTTCTTCACTTGATTTGTTTCTCCCAAGATATCGTATTACTCTACAACAAAAGGAAATCTTAAACTCTCAACCTTGGTCGTCACCTAAACATATAAGTGCAATTCATCCAAGAATTTATCTTCTGATACCATATTTAGATTGCATATACAAATTATATATAGCACTCTACACTTGAATAAATTAACTAAAAACCAATCAACATGAAGTGCAGAAATAATGTTTTTAGAATTTCTTTCTACTAGCATTGTGTTGCATTGCTAGGGTACAACACTGGGCTAACTCACGCTGTTGAACACCTTAAACTTATATAAACTATGGACTATATGCTAAGATATGCAAAGAAATCAGAAACTTAATCAAATATCTTTCCATTTTGACCCCCTATCCCCTACCATTTACATTTTACTTGTACCCACAAATGTAGGGAGATTTTCATAATAATTTTTCATAGAATTAAGTCTAGAACATGCATTTGAACATATAAATGGAGGTAAACTAAGGCAAATCCTCATACTTTATCTTTATTACAAAATCACAAATATTTCCTAAATTTTCAATTTTTAAAATATAATAATTTTTTTATTTTCTCACCTTCATTTGACTATTTTTCATAAAAATTTCCATTTATTTTACATAAAGTATTGATCTTTTTGAGTTTTCTAATTTTTATGACTTAATATGTGAAGTGTGATTCATTGACATACTCATTTTTATGCCATATGAATATCATTCGATCCCCATAACCCAAGAACATCATTTTCCATTAAATCTTGTGTTTCAAATTTTAGGATTTTATTGTTTTTAATATGCATTAGGAAAAATCAATGAATTTTTGAAATTGCAAAAATCAACAAAAATATTTCAACCATTTATAATCATTTCTCCATCACATGCACTAAAGATTCATCATAAAAATTAAATAAGACTCACTTACTCTAAAATTCGCATATGTATGCCTCATATTTCGAGAAAGTGAAGCCATTGACACTATTTTCTAGTAGTTGATGCATCCAAATCACCAGTCTATGTGCTATTATGCTTCCAAACAATTTTCTATCTCTGATTCATGGAACCATTCCCCTCTTTCTCTTATATGCAACCATATGAACAAGGAACAAAGAGGAGAGAGAAAGACTAAAAATGGATATTTTCATCTCAGGGGGGAGGGGGTCACCTTATAGAACATGAAATATACCAATAAGTTCAAAAGAAAGGGTATTTTTATTATGTTGACTTTACAGTTTTCCAAAAACAGAAGGGGTTTATAAATGCACCTCATGTAAAATTTACATTAGGGGTCTTTTTATTCAAAAATTTTGAAAAGCACACTTTTTCAGGGAGGCAGGGCCGAGGAGGTGTGTGTGGGGTGGGAAGGGGATGTGTGGGGGGAGGGGAATCAATACTTAATGCCATATATGATCTCATAAGACAAATATTTACAACCAGAATGGGGGAAGGGGCATGGATTCTATCATAGCTTTTCATCAATATGAATTTACCTTGTGTTCACATTAAAATCCAGAGAACTTCCAAGTTTGAGGATTATAGGCAACATAGGTGCTTTTGTCGGGTGAGGCAAAGCATCTATAGTTGTTCCCTCTCCTTGCAATTTTATTAGCATTTCCCTTTAGGGCATATGCTCATAAAATGGCATGTGGCAAGGCGATGCATGGCTCCAAAAAATTAGCCACACTTTACTCAAGTTAAGTGGCTCACTATCTCGAGTAAAGTGGCTCACTTCATGAGTTAAGAGTTGTGGATCTTGGGAAAAAAGGAGTCCCTAAAATTAAGCATTGGCTACATCAAGGCAGATTAGAAGCGTTGGAGGAGGGCAGTCAAGAGGTTACTCAACTCACTCAACCTTGTAAACTATCATGGATAGTGGTCAAAATAGAAGTGGAACAATGGTGTAGTACTAAATTGGATCTTGGTATGGATATTACTCCCCCTCTCTACATAGAAGGCAAGAAGATCATCCAATCATTGTCTTCCACTCATGTTAGGAAGCCATTGTTAAGGTGCAAACTTGACTTTAGCCACATTTGTAGAATTGAGCATTGAATTCTTAGATGTTGAGATTGAGGGGGCACTTGTTCATATTTGGAATATCAGGGCTCCTCTCAAAGATAGAGTATTTGACTTGAAACTCATTTCACGTGCTCTTTTTATACATTAAAAATTAAAGAACAGAGGTATTTTAGATGGCCTATGTGTCTATGGAGGAGTGGAAATGCCTTCACACTTGTTTTGGGATGGTTTCCATTTGGCCCCTAGATTTGGAGGGAGGTTCTTCCCAAATTGAGACAATGGGGATTAACTATTCACAACCCAAAATTTTATATCAGAGTCCACAAACTTTTGTTGTTAGCATAACTAAGTGATTTAAACTATGTGAGATATTGTAGGCAAGCGTTAAACTCCTCGTAGGAGAAGGAGATGGGCAAGTTGTCTAGGCTGCAATGTGGCCAAAAATGGTATCCTAGGGGACTTTGTAAAAAGAATCACTTTAGTAATAATGAGCTAAGTTAGCTAGCCAAATGGCTTCCAATTTTGTAACCTAGTGATTCTTTTTTGACACCATCAATAATAAAGAATACTTAGTCACCTCCAAAAAATAAGTCCTTTATTTTAGGCTAATGCATACTATACCATCAAATGGCCACCTCACGGCTTGATACTAGACAAATTCTCTCCATCCTTTCCTGCAATTTGAGATGTAGGAGAGGAGGTATCATCATCAATGCAGGTCATGAGAATCTATCCATGAACAATACCTTTGTCACGTACTTGTTGTGATTTTGCAAGAGCACCACATTTAGCATACATAGTTATTAAAGTGCTTGTAGCATAGGGGCTTCTTTCGAGTAAGCACCATTTGCAAATGTCCTCATGTAGCCTTGTGTCCTTGAATAGATTGGTTGGCTTTGCATAAGCCTTCAAAAGTTCCGCAACATGATCAATCTCCTCTCAAAAGATAGCTCATTTCTCCTCTTGAGACTTTACCTCGTTCAAATCAAGTATCGACGTTTACTTGTTTTTCTAAGCTCTTCAAAAACCTAGGTTGGATTGTACTGGCAATCCAACCAAAAGGCCTCTCTTGTCACTTTGTGCTTGAAATCTAGAGACCTTTACACATGCTTGCAGTTGCAATGGGGTGAGGGGAAAAGCCATGTCTATATAATAGCTCATAATATTTCATGTTTTGTAAAGGTTGAATACATCATGATGAGATATATCGGGCCAAACTAACTTACTATTGTAGTTGTCCCACCATAGCGAGGGATCTTTAAAGTATTGCATCCATAACGACTATGTCTTCGCTTTCTTAATATTTGGTTAAATGCAAAGGGGAGCTACCGATTACAAGACCATCTCTCTTACTAAGACTTATAGAAAGTAAGAATGATGATCCGATTGATGATAATGGTGAATCATGATGATGATGATGATGATGATATGCACAAAATGGCCATGATGATGAAGCTCTAAAATGCTTTAATAAGATGCAACACAAAGGTCACTTTCCACATTCAGTCACCTTTACATGTGCATTGAAAGCCTATACTTGTGTAGAAGCACTCGATAAGGGTGAATGAATTTACGATGAGATTGTCAGATCAAAGTTGTTGGAGAAATATGTTGTACTCGGTGGTAATGCTTTGGTGAACATGTGTGCCACTTGTGGTTCATTGGGAAAAACACAAGGAGTGTTGGATGAACTTCCTATCCAAGATGTAGTCACTTGGAATGCAGTAGTTGCAGGGTATGCACAACATGGGCAAAGAAAGGAAGCATTGAAATGTTTCAATAAGATGCAACATGAGGGACACTCCCCCACTTTACTCACCTTTACTTGTGCCTTAAAAGCATGTGCCAATGTAGGAGCACTTGACAAGGGCGAACGAATTTGTGATTGGATGATTAGATTGGGGTGGCTGGGGCAAAATGTTGTGCTTGACAATTCTTTGGTGGACATGTATGCCAAAAGTGGTGCACTTGTAGAAGTGCAGAGCTCTTGGACAAGCTTCCTATGCACTATGTTATAGTCTTGAAGTGCATGAATTGTAGGGTGGTATGCATACTATGGGCAAGGGGAGGAGGCATCGAAATATTTCAATAAGACATAATATGAGGGCACTACCTCACTACACTTTCCTTTACTTGTACCTTGAAAACATGTGGAGATGTAAAAACAATTTTAAAGGGTGAAGAAATTCATGATGAGATAAACAGACTAGGGTGGTTGGAGAGAGAGTGTGTGTCTATCCATTTTGTGGTGAATATATGTATGCCAAGTGTAGTGCATTTGGAAAAGCAGAGTACCTCCCTATTAGCGATGTTTCTTGGAATTCACTTATTGTAGGTAATGCAAACATGGCAATGTAAGGAAGCACTAGAACATTTTGACAAGCCACGACAGGAGGGTAACATTCCTAATGCAATCACCTTCTTGAGCTTTTTGAAAGCATGTGTGCTAGCATAAGAGCCATTGACAAGGATGAAGAAATTCATGAAGAGATTGTTAGGTTAGGGTTGTTGGAGGGAAATGTTGTGCTTAGAAATGATCTAGTGGATATGTATGCTAAGTGTGGTAGATTTACAAAAGCATGGGAAGTGTTTGATGAACATCTTGTGTGGGATGTTGTGTGGAATATAGTTCATGTGATCCCTAGGGTTGTTGACTAGGTTGTTAAATATAAAAGTTTTGTAAAACAAAAACTATCATGTAGCATGAAGTCTCCATGAGGAAATCATGAAAAGTGGAAAAGAAGAAGAGTGAAAAGGTGTAGGATTAGTGAGAGGCTTTCTAAACTTCTTTCAAGTCTAGTAGCAAAGTGACTTGTAAGCACCTTGTAAGTTTATGATACTTTATTAACTTTATTTAACAATTATTTAAACAAATTTTCACACAAGAAAGCATATACTATGGGTTGTGTTTGTTGATCTGGAGGCTGCTATGATTGATGAAGGGCGCATGTGAACATACTTTACATTGAGCAACTAATCAATGGCAAGGAGAATGCTGCCAATAACTTTGATCCTGGTTGTTATACTAAGTAAGCATCTTTGCATATTAGGTTCTTCATTCCTTTAATTTTTTTTGAAACATGTTTTCTATCATAATTGCCCACCTTCTCTTTCTCTCATAATTTCCCACTCTCTATAACGATAGTGATTTAATGGTTGAAATTTCCTAGAGGTTGCTAAATCATGATTAAGCCCCCTTAAACCTCTCTCCCCCCATTGGTTTCTCTCTCTCTCTCTCTCTCTCTCTCTCTCCCCCATCGTCCTACCCACTTTGTTGACATCTCCCCAGTTGATGACTTCTTGGAGCTAACAACTTCTTAGAGCTAGCCCAATGCTGTTATTGAGTTGTGGAGCATATAGGAAGTCCTCCATAGGTGACCTTGCCTCTCGCCAAGATAACCCACATTACTGCTAACCATACTACGTAGTGGTATTTTCCTGTGCTCATGATGTTAAGACTACCTGCCTATATGGTGTTGTAGGAAGATGACTTGGGCACCTGCACATCCAACATGGCATCGGCTCCATCAAGTTGCACACACAGAGTATTGAAATTGTCTAGCGTCTTTGCATTGAGCACCATTATGATCTTCCTAGTTTGCTACAGGTAGAAGATTATGCACATGAAGCCTTGCATATCGGTCCAAGCCTCAAGTCTAGATTGGGAAATATTGTCGTAGCCATTGCCTTCTTCTGAGTATACATAGTCATTATTATAGAGTGTGACTACATTGGAGTTTGCCATTTCAATATTGCTAGATCAATCGCATGTAGCTATATATACTAATATTTCATTACACTAAGATAGTTGAGTTATTGGCCGCTTCGCCTTGGCCTGCATGGCCTTCTTCCCATTGCAGGAGGTGCTGGCTCAGAGCCTCTAGTGATTGCACTAGTTAGACTATCACTCTCTCCTCCAAGCTCCTCGTGCTGCCTAGTTGCCCTGGATGATGATTATCTGACTAGGACCACAAGCTTCTCCTTTCGTCATGTTGAATACTAGATGGCCTCTCATTTAACCTTTCATGGAGATCCTTCTTCCTAATGATCATTCCTATTTGTCCTTTAGGTTGTGAATTACATCTTCTAACTCTTTAGTTGATATTTATGGGGAGAGAATGATGAATCTATCATAGGGCCCACCATCCTTGTAAAGCTCCCCTTGCCAGATCCAATATTGTTGATACTTGAACTCTAGGAGAGAGGGGACGATCCAATATTACTTTTGGTGAAATGGATTATTTGAGGGTTGAAATGATTCTGCTGGCTACTACTATAAGAATTTGACTTCCATATAACAATTAGAAGATGAGAAAAGGGCCTCATTAGCAAGGACAACCCTAATCATTTCCAATTGATAATAGAGCACATAGGTATTTTACAAGACTTAGAAATATGATCTTATCAAAACTACTCATGGGAAATTTCTGACTTTAATTAGGTGTGTGAAGCAATTAAGAATAAGCCAGTGAAATGGATGATGCACGAGGATAGGCTAGTTGTTAAGAGGTTTGGCATTGTAATAGATTTGGTTATCCTATTTTATCACTCACTGTGTATGCATGTATTTTTCATGTGCATGTGCACGGCTGGGGGAGATCATTGATTGGAATGTGCTATGCATGTCAAAGATGGTTCTTCCTTGTCATGCTTCACTTGTATGTGTATGTGCGTGTGTGTGTGTGTGTGTGTGTGTGTGTGTGTGTGTGTGTGTGATGGACCTAAAAACGGGCCGGCACTGGCTCATGCACTAGCCGGGCCTCGTCACTACGCACAAGACAACCCCTCGGCCTCGCGGCCAGGAGCGTCTATCAAAATCTCTGCCTTCCTAAACATTGCGTTTGTAATACGTTGTAGTCCAACTGATCCTAACCCAATATTACTCCTCAGAGGGAGTCCCTTTCACATAGCCGAAAGGCTCGAATCACATACACATGGGGTTCCTCCTACGGCTGAATGCCATCAACCCTCTGCGACTCTCCTACACCTTGGGGATTGGCCCCTCAGTGCGTCGCTCAACATATAGACATTTCGCACACAAGTCGCTCAAGGTACCAAATAAGCGTGTCCAGGAATGTACCATTGTCCTTACTTCTCTTTCCCCTTTAGGACCCCACGACTAGCCTACAGCATGGGTACCTCACTGCCTCTCATCGTAGGTCATGTCCTAATAAACCAATTGCAATGCATGTCCAGGAGCTGATCACTGATACTTTTAAATTCTTTTCATGCTCTATGCATTTGGTGGATGCCTAGTGCTCAAACATTTAGTAAAACAGTATTGTGCACAAGTGCAAAACCATTCTTTTAATGGTTTCCAACTACCGTTCGTGCTTCGTTGCATGGGCCTAGCACCGAGGTGATCCTCGTGCTACTAAGCTCTTAATTTTAATTATCATCCGTCCTAAATGCTATGCATAGAAATCAGCAACTTTACCATCATTTCACACGGCATTTAGACATATTTCAACTCCTCTACCCTTCCCCGTTTAAATAGTGCATCGTTGGATAGGTTTATAGGGTATTTTCTCATCATTTTATGTGAAAAAACCGGAAAAAGACACACTAGAACAAGAAGGTGGGGTTGAACTGAGGAAAATCCTCATGCTTCAGTCCCCACAAACATTCACAAACATTGTTCTTATTTATCCTTATTTTTCGAAACCCAAAATGTATTTTTTCCCTATTTTTTAGGGTTTTTCCACCATTTTCTTGTATTTTCCCTTATTTTCCTGTATTATTTAATTACTGAAAATTCAAAACAGATTAGGGGCTGTGGCCCTTAGTTCCTTCTTGCAGAAAAATGAAAGTTTAGTTGATGTTCCTATTTACTTCTCCCTTTTTATGCCAAAAAACCATCATTTTCCCTTTTTTTTCATGTTTTACGTGTTTTAATGTATTATTTTGAACCACAAAATGCATATTTTTCTGATTTTTTGATTATGACCAGCAAGAACTCATAGAAAATAGCAACATGAACAGTTTTTATCCCACATGAACAACATTTCATCCATCAAAAGCCATAAAAGCTCAAATTTTCTTTGAAAATTTTAAATTACCGCTTATTTGCGTGTTTCGGATTTCATGTCTATGGCTGTAGATTTGGAAATCAGTAGCACTTCATGTCCAGCACCATCACCAATCACCATTTCCAGCCCGTGGAGCAATCCGATCCATGCCGGACAAGCCTCCATCATTCTTTCTTCTTCCTTCTTCTTCCCACATGAACTTGCCTTTAGAAGAGAGAGAGGGAGGAGAGAGAAAGACTGAAATCAGAATTCTTCATAGAGACCACCATTTCTCGGGCGAGAGGCGGCGATAGAGTCCACAGACAGAGGGGAATGAAGCCCCATAATCCATTGGGGGGGTTGTTTGCAGCAGCCATGATGCCTCTCATCCATTCATGGCGAAAAAAAATGGCGCCCTCTGTTGATCACGTTTTTTCATGTCTCTTCATTCTCTCTCCACGTTTTTTGCTTCATAAGGTGCATAAAATTTTTTGGGGGGGGTCCAAACTCAAAAGGCATGCTCAAATTTGGACTCCCAAGTGTCCACCTTTTCATATCTTGACCGTTTCCTTGGCCATTTCCCCGTCCGGACTCCGAATTGAGCTCTGAAAAATCTTGGGCATCCGGCTTGGCATCCCGCATTGTCCAGTAACTCTTGCCAACCGGCACGACTATCTGAAAAATTATGAAAAATCAACAAGTGTCGCTCGGGCACTTTGACGCTTAAAATCGTCCTAGATCGAGCTGCCGCCTTTGACATTGAATATTTTTCCCTTGATATTCATAATTTTTAGCTATTTTTAAGCACTTCCCGTCACCTAAATTCCGCTCTCATTGGCGACCATGGGATAGGGCGACTCAGCCCGTCGAATCCACGAACATATCTGCACATAAACAACCAAAGAAGCATCAAACGGATACAAAACAATTATATAATAAAACTCAGCACAATGCTCCCCCTACCCCCTGGACAGAACCAAGGCATGACCTCCACAAGGAGTAGGCCTAGCATCATCTAATAAAAGATCCGAAGTGAGTCACTAACCAGCTGCTCCAACACAGCCAAACCAAAAAATCCTATCAAAGAGGTTGCCCTAAGTGGTAGTCTGAACTACTTACCAACTACAGACAACACAACTAGGAGCTCCTACAAGGCGAGGACTCCTATAGCCTGATCAAAGAGTATTTTCTTTCAGTACATTTCTTCTTTTAGGGTTGTTATTGGATGAACATACTTGGGCATGTAAAAAGGAGGGAGCTGAGCGTAGTGACCCAAGGAGAACATGGCATCGGCCTCAGGACATGTCTTGGCACCCAAGAACCTACCAAGCCCTCGCAAGGCGACACTTAATCCTTTTTTAACGCTCACTTTTATTTTCGCTCCAACCTTCCTTGTTTTGATATTATTTTTTCCAGCAAGAAGCCACCCCTAGGAAGACAAGGTATCGGCCCCGGGTCTGATTCGTCCCCAGGAACCTACCAAGCCTTCGCAAGGCAATGATCAACTGCTTATACATTTCCATTTCTTTTCTTTTCTTTGATAGGGGTTAGAACCCCTTTTTACACACCTTCGTATTTATATTCATCTTTTAGGATGTACAGAGTTTCTGGGCATCATCATTATTATCTTCTGGCAGGCTTCTCTAACTGCCTCACTACTAACAAGAACTCCTAGAACGGATGCCTAGCAGGCTAGCAGGACAGGGCCACTAGGACTTCCTTCTAAAACAGGTCTTTCGATGCCTGACAATGTCTTTACAGGAGGCAATGACTACTCCGACCTCCCTCAAACATACTCAACCTAAACATGGGACTTCATGCCTTGGTTGCCGGTCCCCAACAAAAATGGATCCCCTCGACAAGTAAAAATACACATATAATAGGAAAGAAAGGTACTCGTAAAGGAGAAATATCACTTGGATTGGCCACAAGAAGCTTCCATCGATGCTGCGACAAAGGCTCCCTCCAAGCTTGCCTTCAAACCTGTCTAGCACAGAACAAAAACCCAATTAAACGCACCTGCACTAGACAGGCAAATGGCCCTCTTGGCCTAATGAAATCAAACAATACTACATAATATCCTCCTGAAAACAACTATGATAGACATCAAAGCATATTATTCCCAGGGGAACAAAGGCTCATAGCCCCTAGACTAGGTGCATTAGATTATGACCTATCCCTCCTGCGTATATCGCAAGAGGTGTTCACATCACATGTCGTCTAACCAGTCTTTGGGTCCAAGTTAATAAAGGCAGATGAGTCTCACTTACTCTCTGCATCACCCAAATCAACCATCGTCTGCCAAAAAGGGCATGTTCAGAAAGCATACCCCACAACCGACCAGGTCCTGTCTCATCGTCAATAGATATATCGGGACAAGGGCCACAATTAAAGAAGAGGTCCTCTTCATACGCAAAATTAGCCAATGAATCGGCAAACTGATTCCAATTCCGTGGAATCAGCTGAAAAGACACTCTATCGAATTCGTCGAGCAGGGCTATGGCAGTATGATGGTACATACAAAGGATGGGGTTTCGTACCATGTACGTCCCATTGAGTTTATTTAAAACCAACTGAGAGTCCCCTTTCACCAATAACTGGCGGATACCACCCTTCTTTGCAATATTCAAACCCATTATCAGGGCTTTGTATTCTGCCATATTATTGGTAAAATTCACCCCGAGATAAGCAGCTAACTTCATGACAATGCGTCGTTGGGGGTCTCGGATGACAACTCCTATACTTCCTTTTTTACATGGACCCCTGGACGCCCCATCAAAGTACAAGGTATACGTCCATAAAGGGTTTACATATCCCGCCATCCCGAACTCTACTCGTAATTATGGTAATCGAAATTCAGCATATTCAACGGGTAGACTACAGGCTCCATCCCTCCATCGTCATTGAATTCAACAGGGATGCCCGTCAAAATTTGTAGACAGTGATGGCAGAAGACCTTGATCTCCCAAATAAATGTCCCGCCTTCTTGCTCAATCACCTTGTATCCTTTGCTCCACCAAATGGGCTTTCCCTGATGATACCTCTGTTCCAAATATGGGTGTTCTAAATAAGGGATCAGACGACCCATCAACCTCTATCACGATTTCCTTGCAGATGTTTGATCGATCTCGCCTAGACCTGCAAGGGAGTCATAGCATTAGTGCAATCAGAAGTAATAAGGTTTAATCTTATTAAGATTAACCTTATTTTTAAATTCTATCCCCTCAAGGTCAGCTAACAAGACTGTGGATTTATTCTTTCCTATTCTAACGATCCTATAGGGCCCATCCCATTTGGGCTCTAGCTTGCCTGGAAATAATTCACGTCGTGCGTCATAATACAGAACAAGCTGTCCTTTCTTGAAGGTGTATTTCTTGGCTTTGAGGTCGTGTAACTGCTTCATTCGGCGCTTCGCCACTTCTTGGTGCAATAAGTTCTGCAACTTAAGCTCATCTAAATGTGCCAGTGTCGTCAAGCGCTCAAAAAGTGCGTCTTCATCGCTCAAAGAATGATTGATGGCAAACCGAATAGTCGGCAGCTCAATCTCTAAAGGCAAGACACACTCCTCCCCATATACTAACTTGAACGGGGTATGGCCAGTGGCTCGTTTGAAAGTCGTATTGTAGGCTCACACTGCCACGTATAACTTTTTATCCCAATCCCGTTTCTTTTCCGATACAATTTTGGATAGGATGCCCACAAGCTGCTTGTTGGTGCTTTCAACTTGCCCATTAGCTTGCGGATTACATTGGGTTGTCTTGTTATGCTTGATTTGCCACATCTCTATCAAACCTTTGATCACCTTATTCAGAAAATGGGTTCCGCGGTCCGACACTAGTTCTTTCGGCGGACCAAACCGGCATATTATCTGCTCTAAAAGGAAACTAGCAGTTTCTTTAGCATCATCTTTCCTTGTTGCACGTGCTTCTGACCACTTTGTGAAGTAGTCAGTTGCTACAATGATGTACCTCTTTTGTGTAGTCGACGACGGAGTAATAGGACCCACAAAGTCTATTCCCCACTTCTCAAATGGAAGTATCGCCATAATAGGGGTGAGTGGTCGTGTCCTATTCTCTCTACTGTCATGGCGTTGGCAAATATTGCATCTCTTAACATACGCAAACGCATCCTGGAAGATGGCAGGCCACCAATAACCTGCTCTTAAAGCCTTTTGTGCTGTAAGCCGTCCAGCAAAATGGCCACCACAAGCAAAATCATGGCACTCTTCCAAAATGAATGGCACCTCATCAGGCATCACACATCGGCGATAGATATCATCAACCCCTTGCCGATATAATGTACCTGCGATCAAAGTAAACTTTAACGCTTGCTGCTTAATTTTCCTTCTCTCAGCTTTAGATAATTCGGATCCCGCCTCTCCTGTTGATAAATAATGTGTTATTGCAGCATACCAGGAGGGAATAGATGCCGTATCTATTTTAAATAACAACTCCATGTCACTACCTTCAGCCACAGATTCTTTCGGCTCCCCAAAGTCCACAAGACATTCCACAATGCCTTGCAACCTTGGTGGCTTACTCTTGATTTCATAATCAAATTCCTGCAAAGTGATCAACCACTTTGCTAGACGATCAGGTGGCTGTAGCTTATTCATCAATAGTCGAAGTCCCTCCGCCTTCGTATAAAGCACGACTTTCTCATAGAGAATGTAATGCCTGAATTTATTGGTCCCAAAGACCATCGCTAGACACAATTTCTCCATGTAAGTATAATTGATTTCGGATACCCCTAGCTTTCGACTAGCAAAAGCAATCGGGTGGTACCACTTCTCTTCCCAAATTTGGGCTAAACAACAGCTGATACTATACATCGTGGCTGCTGAAAATATATAAAACACCTCACCTTTTTAGGTGCTTTTAAAACGGGCGCTCTTGCTAGCTCTTGTTTCACATCCTCGAATGCTACCTTACAAGGGTCACCCCATACAAACGAATAGCTAAAGGACAATAAATTTGTAAGCGGCAACGTTCTTTCTGCTAAGGCGTTGATGAATCTACGGTAGTAACCAACCGAAGACAAAAAGCTATGAACTTCTTTCGGAGTGCGTGGTGGACCAATGGCAACTATAACTTTGACCTTCTCGGGGTCTATCGCAATTCCTACCGAACTGACCACATGACCCAGCAATAGCCCATAAGGTACTCCAAAAACACACTTCCGTGGGTTTAGGGTGATGCAAAATTGTCTACAGCGCTCAAAGCATCTTCTTAAAATGATCAACTGCCTTTCTCTCACGGTGGCAGCCCCTAAGTCATCAATAAACACCTTCAACTCTTCAGGGGATATGTCACCGAATGTCTTATCTGCTGTTTGTTGCCACGAACCAGGTGCATTGCATAAACCAAAGGCCATCACATGGTACGTAAAAGTACCAAATACAGTAATAAAAGTTGTTTTCAACTTGTCCTCTTCTGCAATTGCCATTTGGTTGTATCCTGCAAAGCAATCCATAAACGAATATATCTCCCTACCTGCTAATTGATCCAAGTACAAGGGTCACCCCATACAAACGAACAGCTAAAGGAAAATAAATTTGTAAGCGGCAACGTTCTTTCTGCTAAGGCGTTGATGAATCTACGGTAGTAACCAACCGAAGACAAAAAGCTATGAACTTCTTTCGGAGTGCGTGGTGGACCCATGGCAACTATAACTTTGACCTTCTCGGGGTCTGTCGCAATTCCTACCGAACTGACCACATGACCCAGCAATAGCCCATAAGGTACTCCAAAAACACACTTCCGTGGGTTTAGGGCGATGCAAAATTGTCTACAGCGCTCAAAGCATCTTCTTAAAATGATCAACTGCCTTTCTCTCACGGTGGCAGCCCCTAAGTCATCAATAAACACCTTCAACTCTTCAGGGGATATGTCACCGAATGTCTTATCTGCTGTTCGTTGCCACGAACCAGGCGCATTGCATAAACCAAAGGCCATCACATGGTACGCAAAAGTACCAAATACAGTAATAAAAGTTGTTTTCAACTTGTCCTCTTCTGCAATTGCCATTTGGTTGTATCCTGCAAAGCAATCCATAAACGAATATATCTCCCTACCCGCTAATTGATCCAAAATCTGGTCAATAAATGGCAACGGGTAGTAGTCCTTAACTGTCTGCTTATTCAGCTCTCTAAAGTCTACACATAATCGGATTTGATTATTCTTCTTCTTTCTTATTACAACCGGCGAACACCATTCCGTGTGTTGCATAGGAAAAATCAAACCCGCTTTTCGAAGCTTCTGTAACTCTTCAAACAGCCCGTCCCTCAGTTCGAAAGGCATACGCCTTACTTTCTGCCGTATAGGACGACTGCCCTCTTTCAACGGAATTGTATGAATAGCAAGACTAGGAGGAATGCCTCTCAACTCATCATAACTCCAGGCAAAGATATCACGGAATTCCTGAATCAGGGCCACATACCTCCCTTTCTGCTGAGCTGAGCATAGAACCTAATTTGATTGGCCGCGAATCATCAGGCGTACCAAGGTCTAGCTCGATAACATCTGCATCTCTTATACGATCTTGACCCTCTATCGGCTCATTCAAAGTGATCTGATAGATGTCCTCTGTGGTGGATCCCTCTTTGGACTCATCACTCGATGATGTCTCGCTGCCAGATAAATCTTCTAATGTCTCCAATTCTGTAGAAGATAGAGGAGCTCTCTCACTCTGCGGGGACTCAGGATAAGCATCAACCACCACACGTTGGGCACCTCTGCCGAATATCAGTCGACCGGCGGGTATATCCACTTGGCAGTCCGCTTGCAAGATCCAAGGTCGTCCAAGTAATACTTGGTAACTTGGCCGGCCTGCAAACCGAATCACCTAAAGTCCAACAAGCATTCTACATTTGCAACAGTGACATGGACCTTAGTAATGCAGCCTTCTGGCTGTCTCAAACTATCATCTGCCATTCTGAGAATTGTGGAGGTATCTTTCTGGATCGCAAGACCCAACCTTTCCATCAGTTCAGAACTCATAATGTTAACAGATGATCCCGTGTCGACAATGGCATAATCTACTAATATCCCATCGACATAGGCTGCAACCCTTGGGCAATGCTTCTCAGCATGCTCGAACCAGTCATCACCAACTCGCGCAATACCCAAAGGTTCTACGATATACCCGGTACGTAGAATCTTTCTAAATTCCTTACGTACTCCTAGGGAAAGCTTAATAAGCTGTAAAAGATTCACATCCGGCCTGACTTCGCAAAGAGAGCTTGCCAAATCGAATTCATGAAAGTTTGATAGAGCTCGCTTTTCATGCCAAACCATCCGCTCTTTAGGTCGCTGAACTGGCTTTAATGCCTCCTTTTTAACTTTCACCTTCTTCTTTGGTGGTTCCTTATCGGCTCTACTTTCTACGGGCTTCAAAGGTCCCCCTTCCATGGAAGAATCCAAAACTTGCGTTCCTTTGTCGCCTTGTTTAGGGTTCCCGTCGACAGGCTTATCCTTGTCGGCTTCTCTACCCTTTTGACCTCTTGTAATAACAGCTCGTAAATTAGAGGTTTCAGCATCATTAACGCGTACAGCCTCAATCAAACTAACCCCACTACCACTTGGTAGCTCTTCCACTGTAGTCTTTGGTCGTTGAAGTATTTGTTTAGGCCCGTCCTCTCGCTGGGAATCATTTCCTTGGACACGATGATTAACAGGCCCTGGTTGCCGACTACCTCGCTGGAGGGAACTGATCTTACTCCAGCAAGTAGCTGCTAAATGGCCAGATTTCCCACAAATGTCGCACTTAACATTTGGGCAATTTCTTGGATAGTGCTGCCTACCACACCATTTGCAACTAAACCTCGAAGGTGCACCCTCCTCTGGGTATCTACTTTCTATCAAATTTTGTTGTTTTTTAAGGAAGTTGACATCAACGGCTATTTGTCGATACTGCTCCGTAATCATGTCGGTATAATGCTTCATCATGTCCTTAACCTCGCCAAGAACATTGGAAGCACTCGACTCATAGCCTTGGTCATTACCATGTCATTCCATCGGCCTAACAATTCGATTAGGCACTGGTTGTTGAGCCACAGGCATGGTGTTAGAATTCACCGCTTGGCTTCCACCACTTGGAGCCATTTGACTGCCCGTAGGCATCGACATGCTAGGGGGAGCTGGTAATAAAGGGACATTCTGCATCATGTTTCCTCTCCCATTAGGGTTAGCCATCGCCATCCCTTGACCACCACTGCCATTGGCCATTGCCACATTGTTTCCCAATACTAAACCCATATTCAAATTGCCTCGAGAAGCATAGGCCGCTTGTAATCGGGATTCCACCTCTTGTGCTCGTGTAATGGCAGTATCTATATCCCCCAATGGGACACTACTCAACTGCAATTGGATATTAAAGTCCAAACCATGTAGGAAATATTGCAATTGGGCAGCTGCGGGGATAGAAATAGAGGTGTCCAACTTATGGAAAACCTCTTTTATCTTCTTCGCATAAGCGCGAATATCCTCATGTGGTTCTTGGCGGGTCACGTTGAGTACACGCAACCAATATTGTCCACCCCTTTCAGGGCCAAACTCCCTTCGAAAAGCTCCATAAAATGCATCAATGTTCAATATGGTTCCCGCTTCTAAACCATGATACCATATAGCGGCTCTTCCTTTGAGAGTCATATTGAAGAACATCATAAAATGTCCTTCTTCTTGGATGCGACAGTTAAACATCAGCTTTTGAAACTCCCTAATGTGGAGTTCCGCATCTTCCTCAACTAGCCCATTAAAAATGGGTAGCGGGTAACCTAGAGCCGGCAAATCTGTCGTTCCTGCTGGAATTGCAATAGGCTGAGCCATGACGCGGATTGGATTTGTACTAAGAATAGGGGACGGTGGGGTTACACCTCCCGCAATTGATGTGGACTGGCTTATGGCAGGAAGGGGAGCACTAGAGCTTCCACCTTCTCCTAACTTGCTGCTTGTGGTCCTAAGACCACTAGATCCACTCCCTCGTAAGGGTTCAGCACCGCTACGCTTAGGGGAATATCTCCTAAAAATTTCAGCACGTCGCCTAGCTCTTTCGTCTCTTTCTTGCTTTTGGATTTCTGCTAGACGATGCTTATTAATAAATAACAAATCAATCTCACTATCCTTTGGCATAAACTGCTAGTTGGTCCCTAAACAACCAAGATTCGAGAACCGCCACTTTTAAGCAGCTCCCGGCAGACGCACCACTGATGGACCTAAAAACGGGCCGGCACTGGCTCATGCACTAGCCGGGCCTCGTTACTACGCACAAGACAACCCCTCGGCCTCGCGGCCAGGAGCGTCTATCAAAATCTCTGCCTTCCTAAACATTGCGTTTGTAATACGTTGTAGTCCAACTGATCCTAACCCAATATTACTCCTCAGAGGGAGTCCCTTTCACATAGCCGAAAGGCTCGAATCACATACACATGGGGTTCCTCCTACGGCTGAATGCCATCAACCCTCTGCGACTCTCCTACACCTTGGGGATTGGCCCCTCAGTGCGTCCCTCAACATATAGACATTTCGCACACAAGTCGCTCAAGGTACCAAATAAGCGTGTCCAGGAATGTACCATTGTCCTTACTTCTCTTTCCCCTTTAGGACCCCACGACTAGCCTACAGCATGGGTACCTCACTGCCTCTCATCGTAGGTCATGTCCTAATAAACCAATTGCAATGCATGTCTAGGAGCTGATCACTGATACTTTTAAATTCTTTTCATGCTCTATGCATTTGGTGGATGCCTAGTGCTCAAACATTTAGTAAAATAGTATTGTGCACAAGTGCAAAACCATTCTTTTAATGGTTTCCAACTACCGTTCGTGCTTCGTTGCATGGGCCTAGCACCGAGGTGATCCTCGTGCTACTAAGCTCTTAATTTTAATTATCATCCATCCTAAATGCTATGCATAGAAATCAACAACTTTACCATCATTTCACACGGCATTTAGACATATTTCAACTCCTCTACCCTTCCCCGTTTAAATAGTGCATCATTGGATAGGTTTATAGGGTATTTTCTCATCATTTTATGTGAAAAAAACCGGAAAAAGACACACTAGAACAAGAAGGTGGGGTTGAACTGAGGCAAATCCTCATGCTTCAGTCCCCACAAACATTCACAAACATTGTTCTTATTTATCCTTATTTTTCGAAACCCAAAATATAATTTTCCCCTATTTTTTAGGGTTTTTCCACCATTTTCTTGTATTTTCCCTTATTTTCTTGTATTATTTAATTACTGAAAATTCAAAACAGATTAGGGGCTGTGGCCCTTAGTTCCTTCTTGCAGAAAAATGAAAGTTTAGTTGATCTTCCTATTTACTTCCCCCTTTTTATGCCAAAAAACCATCATTTTCCCTTGTTTTTTCATGTTTTACGTGTTTTAATGTATTATTTTGAACCACAAAATGCATATTTTTCTGATTTTTTGATTATGACCAGCAAGAACTCATAGAAAATAGCAACATGAACAGTTTTTATCCCACATGAACAACATTTCATCCATCAAAAGCCATAAAAGCTCAAATTTCCTTTGAAAATTTTAAATTACCGCTTATTTGCGTGTTTCGGGTTTCATGTCCATGGCTGTAGATGGAAATCAGCAACACTTCATGTCCAGCACCATCACCAATCACCATTTCCAGCGCGTGGAGCAATCCGATCCATGCCGGACAAGCCTCCATCATTCTTTCTTCTTCCTTCTTCTTCCCACATGAACTTGCCTTTAGAAGAGAGAGAGGGAGGAGAGAAAGACTGAAATCAGAATTCTTCATAGAGACCACCATTTCTCGCGCGAGAGGCGGCGATAGAGTCCACAGACAGAGGGGAATGAAGCCCCATAATCCATTGGGGGGGTTGTTTGCAGCAGCCATGATGCCTCTCATCCATTCATGGCGAAAAAAAATGGCGCCCTCTGTTGATCACGTTTTTTCATGTCTCTTCATTCTCTCTCCACGTTTTTTGCTTCATAAGGTGCATAAAATTTTTTGGGGGGGGTCCAAACTCAAAAGGCATGCTCAAATTTGGCCTCCCAAGTGTCCACCTTTTCATATCTTGACTGTTTCCTTGGCCATTTCCCCGTCCGGACTCCGAATTGAGCTCTGAAAAATCCTGGGCGTCCGGCTTGGCATCCCGCATTGGCTAATAACTCTTGCCAACCCGCACGACTATCTGAAAAATTATGAAAAATCAACAAGTGTCGCTCGGGCACCTTTAAAGCACTTTGACGCTTAAAATCGTCCTAGATCGAGCTGCCGCCTTTGACATTGAATATTTTTCCCTTGATATTCATAATTTTTAGCTATTTTTAAGCACTTCCCATCACCTAAATTCCGCTCTGTGTGTGTGTGTGTCTGTGTGTGTGTTGTACAATCAACATGGATTGGCATGTGTCGTGTATTTGACAAATACATGTCATGATACATATGTATTGTGATGAGTGCATAGGGCCAAAAGGTGCTTGTCAAATAGGCACTTAGTCGTAAACTTGGCAAGCAAGTGTCTTTTGATAAGTATATCACAATTGACTTGGCTGTCCTGAACTTGGCATAGAGGTGTCACTTTTCTTGTTTATGAGTTCTACTAGTTAGTGTCCTAACGGGCTATACATGAAATAAGTGATGGGAATTTGATCTTGTATTTGGTTGCACAATGTCTTGATACACTAATTGTTTGCTATTTTTTGATGGGATGGGCATTTAGGTTGTCTATTCGGCTAGAAAATGTCCTCACCTATGTGTAGTTTTTTAAAAATCTATCATGTTCTTGTACTTTTATGCTTTTTATAAGTTATGGCTTGATGTAATTTGTGTTACCTTTTCAACTTTTAGATGGTATCATGCAATTGAAGTTCATATGCAACACCAATATAAATTAAGATTGATATCATATAATTGTATTCTTAATCAAAGAGTATATGTCATACATTTATATTAAAGTTATGTAGCTTAACTTACAATTGGTAGGTTAAGCCTTGGCCATTATGCTTAAACACTTGTTTCTATTTATTGTAGAGGGTTTACAATTTGTGAAGATGGCTTGAACATTGTCAAAGCACTACAATTTTCTTGATAGAGGCTATATAATCTAGCACAGAAGAGTAGATATCACTCATCAATAGTAATGAAATAGTATTTGCCAACTTTTGCAATTCAGCATATACATCCATGCGGACCATGTTGCAGCAGTGAGGGATTTTGCACCTAGACATTGATGCACTTTGGAATCCCAAGAAGAACTTGCATCTTTGTCATACACTGCTTGAGAATGGACCCAAGATGGTTGAAGATCTTAAAGAGTTAGCACTAGTGTTTGCATAAAAGGAGAGGTCAACCTTTTGGAACATGAAGTGGAGAGAAGAGGTGGCACGCTCAAAGCACTTGTTCGGGGCAACCTCTCTACCAAAGTGTCTAAAGACTATTATAAATGCAAGTCCCAATTTTTTCTTGCAAGGCAGAGAGATGATCCACCGGGGGCAGAAACTATATTGCGCACATTGAGGAATCACCAATGCACGCCAATGATTGGCATTCCCTTTAACACCATCAAGATGTTTCCTTTAGATTTAACATATTGTGCCAAAAGGTACAATGGCTTAAATAATATTAAGCTCTAGAAATTCCAAGTTGAGCGTGGGATGCAAAAGGTCAATGCATCCATTGTATGATGCATTGCCTTTACTTATCAGTCCCCCCTGGGTTATGGTCTTTTTATTTTTCAATGGTGGTACAACAGATGATATATTGATGTGGGTCTCTTTTTGAGAATGTAAATATAGGAAAACCATTGAGTGCCTCCACAAGCCATCAATGGGCTTCAGACATGATCTTGACAGGGTTCCTAGTGCAGAGGAGAGGGCTAGGATTGTGGGTGTCATAAAAAATATATATGCCAAACATTATTTAAGCATTGGTGGATGGGAGGAAGGTCGTGCATAGTGTTTGCATCATCCATTCAGACTTACATGCCAAGAACATGGTTTTGGATTTCACTAGAGATAACACCCCCAAGGGTGGGCATCATAGACTAGGGTCTCCTGCTTATTTTTGGTATGAAAAGATGAGCTCTCAACTGCCCATTTGGGGGATCAAATGAGCCCATGCATATCATAGATGAGCGCCAATGAAAAGGAGTGTTGGAAAGGAAAAGAAGGCCATAGATTGCTCTTGAGATCTACAATCCATTGTGCAAGTCTACTTATAGAAAGGAGTCAAATGTATATGCCGTTTTCTAGTTCATCGTCTTTCTCCTTGAGTTTTGGCACTTAGGCCAACGTTTGTGGTTGCGTAGGGAGCCAAGAGATGCCCTAGATGAATTCCTCTTGCCATTAATAGAGTTTAAGGCAAGGGATTGCATGTTGTTAGATGAAAAGGCCATGCGAATGTCCTTTGTAGATCTCAATGACTTTTTGAGGGCATAGTACAACATTGATCTTGTAGAGGCACAAAGACCGCTTGTAGGGCTTGGCCCTGTTTTAACTCACCCTTTTTAAACAGCCCACCTCTTGTAATCTCTCCTTGTATTTTGTAAACAACCTATCAATTTTTGGAGTCTCTATGACTCGTGAAACCAAGGATGCCTAGAAAAGTTGTATTTTTTTTGTAAAACTCTATGCTCTATCAAATACAGCTTGTAATTTGTGCTTTAAGATTAAGTTAGTTATGTGGATGTACGTCTTCAAGAGTAGTTATCTCAAGATTCTATGTCTTTATGTGTCTTATAAAAAATTTTCATATTTTACTTTGAACTCAAGTTTTGAATTTTAATAATCACATTGTTTCGTATTTAATATCATGTTGTAGATTTTATATCTATAAATAGTCTCTAGCTAGCATATGTGAAACATTAACGAACCATCCAATGTATATACAAAGTTTAAATCTCTCTTATTTTCTTTGCTAAATATGATTGTGCAAGTGGAGTGATGTATACATGTGATTTTGTAAAGTTTCTAAAGAGATATATTGTTGTCATAAATACACAAGCGTGCAAGAAAGAGAACTACTTGAATGGTTAAAAAAGCTATGATTTATCGTATTAATATTACATTTTAAATTACTAATGATTAGAAAACAATAATACATTATCAATGAATGATTAAAAAATACAAACCAAGTGTACCTAGCAATTATAGATAATACCAAACCTCCTAAACTTTCCCCGACAAACTATTGTTTTTGAAGTGATGTAATAACTTGTCACCTTCACTAATGCAAGTAGACATTCTCCCATGTAGGAAATACCTTAGTTTTGTAAGCTTAGTCAACGTGATCAAGTGTGTAGAATGTATTAGTGAATTTTATGTCTTGTTATCATTTCTAATGCTATGTATTTTATTTTCTATGGATAGACTTTATTAGATAAATATTTAAGTCTTTACTAGATGCATTGCTTTTATAATTGCAAGCTAAAAACGTGGGGTGTATTTTTCATTGAGTAGAAATTCATGCTTGTGTTATGTGATGGAAACACTTATAATTTATTTTCTTAATATTAGTGTATGTTTTTTACATATGAGAGGTTACTTAATTATTATTTGCTTTGTATTTGGTTATAAGGTTGATCATTCATGGCTTCAAGAACTCAAATGAAGGTCTTTTTTTATGGGTGTAACGAGAAGAAACGTTTGGGTTATGTCTAAGTTAGGATGATTCCATGTATAGTGCAATACAACAAGAGATTACAAAAGAAGAGCTTATATGTGGTCTCTTTAAACTCATAATTGAAGATGAAGATGATGACAGCGAAGGTTGCACCATAAACTGAGTACAAGAAGAACATTGGCATGTAGACAATGTCAAGTTTATTGGTATAAAGAGAGATTCAAGCATGGTAGATAAGGTTGGGATGAGGGTGGGCCTAGAAAAAATGTACATGTGAAGTCTTGAAGGATACTCTCAAGGATACTAACTTCAATGCAAGCAATGAAGGTGATCATATTTTGCACAAGTCAAGTGGAAACCTAAAGCATGTTAAAAACATGCTCAAGAGCACATTGATTTTAAAGTCTACTCTTGAAGGTTGGTTAAACCAATGTGAGAAGAATCACAAGAAGTTGAGGGATTGAAACTTGCCAAGAGATTATAGGTTTGAGTTTTCCACACAAAAGATCTTAATGGTGCACCCTTGGTGGCTGGAGTATGGTGCCATGAATGTAAAGCTCCTTATGGATCGAGATCATTGGCAAGAAATCTTCTTACTTGTGTCTTTCTAGTTTCATGAGAATCCGTATATTGGAAGGTCAAGCACATTAACTAAGATATTTGACAAATCGAGAGTTGAAGGTGGGAGCAACATCTAGCTCAAAAGACGTAGAAGAAAGCAATGAAGATAATATGGATGCTGTTTTAGCTAGAGTCGAGGAGATGGATATTTTTAATAGCACTTATGAAGGCAAGTGACATCTTTTAAACCATTGAAGCCTCCAGTAAAATGTTATTTTCATATACAACAATTACTAGTTTTGGGTTTGTTTTAAAATCACTTTTGTATATGTATCTTAGTACTAATTTCTAATCATTTTGGAGATTAATTTGTCAGAGTCTTGACTTGAAATCATACATGATCTGATTTTGACCTTATTGAGGCAACATTGAATGACTACAAAGATAAAGGGACAGTAAGAGTTGTACGCAAGTATGATCATAAATGGTTGCATTTGTGTCCTTCAAGATCAGACTTGCATACGATTCTCACAAAGCATATCGAGTCAAAGTCTCACATCATGGCTTTGTCCAAAAAAAAATCTACCAACCATGTAGTTTTGACAAATGCTAGGGCGACCAAAGAAGCTCTTCCATGCAGATCCACAAAAAAAGTCACTAAGCTCTTTTCTTCAGCCAACCAAAGAAAGTACCATACTAACAAATTCAAAAGGACCTTCTACTTGTACAGGTGACCCATATATTCCTTCTCTTGTGATTTAAATTTTCTCTCTTGGGGATTATGGCAAAGGACCATGGCTTACAAAGCATGTGACAAAGGACCGTGGCAAAGGACCAAGGATTTAAATGTGAAATCAAGGTAGATGGATGCTACATGCACATAAATTGCCTTCCTATTTCATTTGGTGGAAATCCCTGTGAAATTTCTACTTGTGAGTATTGAAAAAAAAAACCCACTCGTGATGATTTTTGCATGAGTATACAGAGAAAGTACTACTATTGAGAAGAGAGGGGCTAGAAATACAGGAGGAGGAAGGCAATAAGATTATCTTAGTAGTGAAGAGTTGAAAAATCTGACAATTAAGTCCAAGATAGACTTGAAAGAAGTCTAGAGAAAGCTATGGTGGGTAGAAGCAATAATTTTTGTGCTTTTTGTGAAGATTAGGTCGTTGAAAGAAGCAAAATTTGAATGCTTTAACATGAAGGATGTGCAGTGCTTTTGTAATAATGTAGTTGAGTCCTATCGACAAGGTAAATTTGGAGGTAAACAAGCTTTGTGTGACTTTTTTCAAGATGTAGCATAAAATATAGTACAAACAAAACAAGCAGAATGATTCAGTGAGTCCACAAAGGCCATGTTTAAACTTGTTAAGCTTTGGGGTGGGCCACCTTGCATGAATTTATGAGTACTAACCTTGGAGGGCCATCCATGTGCACTACAAGAAAGCAAGGGAAGAAAGTAATTCACTTCATGCCTAGAGAGTATGAGTATATATATGCCCAATGTATATACAACGACATATCTGAGTGAAAATGAGATAGTCCAAGGAGAAGATCAATTGGAAAGAGGTACATATGGTATAGTATTCAAAGTGAAAATTATAGGTGTAGTTGGGTTTGATCCCAATAGAATCTATGTTGGAAAGTGTTATAAAGGGAAGAATTATAGAAGGCAAGCAGAGCAACACAGGGAGATCATAATGCAGATTAGACACCAAGTATTGGTACGTGTCATTGTAGCCACTATTTAAGAGCCCTTATGGACAATTACATCGTACTTTAATGGAGGTAGCCTTGGGGACTTCATGACCCAACTCCCTTCATCACGTGGACGATTCACAAGATTTTTTCAATACACAGGGGAAAGACAATGCATGATGAAGATAGTCAATTAGCAAGTGATCAAATACAATGAATCACTATATTTTGCAAATGTGTCTTTTTTGTTATGCATGCTTTAATTTTGGGAATGTGTTGCCCACACAAAGGGAGATGGATGCACATAGATTTACATCCAAGAAATATTGTTTTGGATTTTGTTGGTGAAGTGTGTCGTGTGGGAATAATAGACTCGGTAGGGCTTTGGATCTCTCAAAGCAATGAAGGGCATTTGCAAAAGCCACCTAGAGGGTGTCACGATGATGATGAAACATATGCAAGAAAATTGAATCACTACAAAGTAGATCATGCATGAAGGAAATGGCTAGCCCCTGAGTTAGAAGATATAGCATTGAAGGGCTATTATACACCCATGCCAGATGTTTATGCATTGGGATGGGTGCTAAGGGAGATTTGTCAATTCTATGAGGATGCCTCAGACTACTTTGACTTAACAAAAGCTAGCACTCCCTCCTTTCAAATTATAAGACACTTGTCTCAAATTTTTGAAGAAAAAATAATGAATACAGATCTAACAATTAGGATGAAGAGATCAACGAGCTTATTTGCAGGCATCTTGGCATGAACGGGGAGTTGGCCATGTGCCCCTTTGAGGAAATGGAGCCAACTTCCACATGAATAATTTGTGGCACCATGTAAATCATGATACAACACTGGTTATTGACTTCACTTCACACTATCTCAGGGCATCTCTTTTCTATTATTCTTTTTCTGCTAAAAAATGGAATGCCTTTCATAGAGGCATGTATCATTTTGACATGGCTTTAATATGGTGAATTATATCTTGTTTCGAGATAACCTATGAATTTATCCTTGGATGTCTATTGTAAATGCAAAAAAAAAATTAAAGTACATTTTTTATAGCGAGCAAGAAGTAGTGCTTGTCCCAAGTAGTGGAACCACAAATCATATCTGCGTTACATGGTACAATTACTTGTTATGCATGTACTCTTGTATAATACAGTCATTTGTGAATTTTTTCTTTGATGTGAGTGCATGTTTCCTACCCCTAAGAAGCTATTGATTAATATCATCTCTTTTTCTATCATGTACCTAGATACAAGGCAGCTAACAACTCATGACTTCAAAGACTTGCATGATGGTTTTTGAGCATAAATCTAGTGAGAAAGTGCTTTTGGGGAATGTTCGAGTTGTAGTAGCTGATTCCACATATGGTGCAATACGACAAGAGATAATACAAGATGGGCTTATTTGTGGTTTGTTTAAATTTATCACTGAAGATGAGGATGAAAATAGTGGATGTTGCACACTAAACCCAATACAAGAAGAACATTGGCATGTAGAAAATGTCAAATTTATCACTATAAGGAGGGATTCAATCATAGTAGACAAGATTGGGGGCGAGGTTTGGCCCATAAAGCAGATATGCAAGGACTTGAGTGGTACTGTAGAAGTTACAGGCTTCAAAGCAAGTGACAAAGCTATGCACAATCTAGTTGACAACCCAAAGCAAGCTATAAATAAGCTCAAGAGCATGTTGCTTTCAAAGTCTACACCTGAAAGTTGGCTAGCCCAATGTGAGAGACTCGCAATAAGTTGAGGGAGCTCAATCCACCAAGAGATGATAAGTTTGCACTTACCACAAAAGATCTAGATGGTGGACCCTTGGTTCGAGTATGATGCCATGAATGTGGATCTCCTTATGGATCACGAATAAATGGCATGCAATCCTTCTACTCATGCCTTTCCAATTGCATGAGAACCCATGTATTGGAGAATCAAGCACATCAGAGAAGGTATCTAACGAATCAGGGGTTGAAGGTTGGAGTGATATCTAACTCAAAGGACACAGAAGAAAGCAATGAACATGACATGACATTGATCTTAGCTCTGCTGTAGAGGAGATGAATATTTTCAATAGCACTCGTCTTTGTATTTCGTATGGTGGAAAACCCTTTGAAAATTTTACTTGTGAATATTGCAAGAAAATTCCGACTTGCAATGATTTTCGCATTAGAGTGTATAGAGAGAGGGCTACTATTGAGAAGAGAGGGGCTAGGAACACAAGAGAAGGAAGATGATTAGATTATCTTAGTGGTGAAGAGCTAAAAAAAGTGACAATTGAGACCAAGAGAAACTTGAAAGAGGCCAAGAGGGAGCTATGGTGGTTGCAAGCAAGAGTTGTTGTGCTTTCTGTGAAGATGAGGTCCTTAAAAGAAGCAAACTTTGAATGCCTAAATAGGAAGGGCGTGCAACACTTTTGTAATAACATAGTTGAGGCCCATCGACAAGGTAAATTTGGAGCCAAACCAGCCTTGTGGGACTTTTTTCAAGATGTAGCAAGGAATGTAGTGTGAGCCAAGCAAGCACAAAGATTCATCGAGTCTAGAAAGACCATGTTTGAGCTCATTAAACATTGGGGTGGGCCACGCTTGCATGACTTTTTGAGTGCCAACCTTGGAGGGCCATCCATGTCTACTACAAAAAGGCAAGGAAAGAGAGCAATTCAATTCATGCCTGGAGAACATGAATACATCTTTGAGGCAGTGGGTAAGATATATATGGATGCAAAAATAAAACATGGGGTGCCATCAATGGTTTCGATCATCATCGTTGAAGATGAAACAACTATCAAACATCACATAAGTTAAGCTTGGATAGCTCTAACATAATGTGGCTTATATATTTCCTTACTTTCCATCATGTATAGAAGGTATACACTTGATAAAAATCTAAAGATGACTTCATTTTGTGTAGGTGGAATGCAAAGGATGACACTCTTATTGGGTTTTGTGGAAGTAAGGGAGAACATCATGAATGCTATTGCAACGATACAATTGTTGTGGGAGAGGGATCACAAGGTTATGACAGGATAGTGGATGCCTTTCAAAACCGTGTGTGGGGAGTTATGCAAAAATTTTGATAGTAAACCCTCCGCATGAGAGTCTTCCACGACTAGCTTTGGTGGCACAAGCCACGTGTAATCGATTTGATAGTGTTTTTGTTAGAAATCAATGGAGTCTTGTGGAACATTTGTGGGATGCAAAGCTAAGGGATACAATAGGCCTGATAATTGGGCATGCTTCAGATGGGGACAGTAGACGGCGCAAGATTATGCTTGAAGATTACCTTGGGAAGGATAAGGACCAGTTATTTATTAATTGGTGTGGATGGAAATTAAAAGGGAGAATTGTGAAAGGACATGCGTATGGTTTACATGATCAAGACTTTATACACTGTGGAAAAAAGCTTGTTGGTCCACTTGATAGCCCTACTCGACAACTTGCAATTGGTAATGTTTGGATTACACTCAATCATGTTGCAATGGTCTACACCTCATTTTTCATCGATCAGCACAAGCTACAAGATGGAGATACACAAAGAGATGACTGTCAGAATTGGGCAGCTGCCTAGAGGATTGCAAACAGACAAGTGCAACATTGTATGAGGAAATTACAGAGGAGAGAGAGAAGTGTACAAGGAACTATGGCATATTTGCATATTGTGGCTGATTACATTGATATTTTCTTGTCGCCACATCTAAACTTGAGTGAGCGTGTGGTGATGGCAGCCAAGGTTAGTTTCTTCTTCACGATTTGGAGGCTGTGGCTACATCAACATGTCACGTATAACTTGAAGACAAACTTCATAAGTAAGGATACCTACACAGATATTCAACTTTCATGCCATTTTGTTGTGCTTCTCATAAAGATGTTTTGTGAACTTTTTCCGGATCTCAAGTGTCCATTACATCTCATTGGATCAAATGCAGCTGGAATTTATTTTTGTAAAATTGGAGGTATGGTGGGACAAGAAAGAACATTTGACTTTGGAGACCTTTTGCATAGTGTTAGTAGTTTGAATAAGATCGCCATGCATGAATGTAGTTCAAATGGGCTAATCTTCTCAAGGGCTCACAAGAAGCAGAAGCATATATGGAAGTGTTTAAATATACAAGAAAATATTTTAGAGGTAGATCTAGGTAACTATTAATGTGTGGCTTTAGAGGAAATAATAGTACATGCATTGAAAGAGGGCTTGCAGCAAGCACAAACGTTGTGTCAATCATCGAGATTGAAACCCAGGAAGGGAGATAACTTAAAGTGGTGGTCAGATCCTTGGGAGGATATAAATTCTATGTGGTCAAAGACAGAGGATGAAATGGGGGAGGCTGATGAATATGATGACTTTGCACAACCAACTAGTGATGAAGAACAATTAGAGAATTCAGATGGGGATGATGACCTCGTTGCTCTTAGTGAGATTTGACGTGAAATTGATGGGCTCTTAGATGAGGTTCATGGCTCAAGTATTGTTATAGAAAGTTACAAGATCAACCCAATAGTGGAAGTTGATGGAAATTATATCTTCAAGACTACATTGGTCAGACAATTGAATGGGAGTTTGACTTTGTCAAAGGATTGATTGACAAAAGTGAGGCAAGGTGTCTACTTTGACCCTAAACTAAAATCACAATCATCAAGTAATGTGAATTTCTTTGGGATAGGTTCTGATTGTGCAGTTTATTTTGTATATGATAGACAAGATCAAGGAAGTTGTAAGCATCCAAAGAGAGATGGAAAAGCCACAAACTTGAATAAAATGGATGGGTCTCATAGCACGTGGTACCTTGGCAGTGTCTAGAAGATGAGAAAAAAAGTAGGAGGTAGATATGTGGATTGTAAATGAGGTTTTGATTTGACAGATCAACCTCAAGGCATAGAAGTTTAGCTTGGTTGGTACCAGAGGGTGAAAGGATCACGTATGTTCACATATGACTTAACAGACTTGAACATGATTTCCATAGAGTCGGTGATCGCATTGGAAAATCTAGCATACAATCCATCAAATGAAGGATATCAACTAGATGAGAATGATTATAAGTTGTTTAATGACTTTCTCAAGTGTGTTGAGTAATCACGTGCATGCTCAAAGTAAGTGATTTCAATTTGGAATAAGCTTTGTATTTTCTTTCTAAATAATCTTGTTACACTTTTTATAGTCATTTTTCCTGTAGGAAATGGATCTTGAAGCTAGCACCTCATAAGGCTAGGACATACTCTTTGCAGTTGAAGTATTGCTACCAAAGGGTTTTTTGAGAGCTCTTTGAACTAGTCTTATGGTAAGGTACTAGGTTGACTAAAGTATGTTTTTGTTGCTAAAGTATTAAGGTGATGTATTGGGATTACATCATGGCCAAAATATATTGTATATAGTGTTTGTATTGTCTAGTCTTCTTTTGATTTTAGTTATGCTACATACTTTGTAGGTGCTATTGATGAGTGCTTGACACAAGAGATTTGCTTTTGTCTTGCTTTCAGAACAATTTTGTCGCATTTTGATCTTTTGGGATTCTCCGACAACATTATGCATGGAGATAAATAGTGATGAAAGTAATGGGAAAGAATATACTTATGTTCGCTTCTTTTATATAGTACATATATAGATCTTCCTATACTATAGAGTCCAAATGTAAGGGATATACTTTGGACATGTGGATCTTGGATATTTTCACATATAGCTTTATGTCATATTGCTATTGTAAAATGTTGTAACATCCTTTTTGCAAAGTAGAGAAAGGATTCTTGCACATATTGTAAAGTCTCAAGTTTTTTTAAGTTAGAATATGAAAATTTAGAATGCTTGTATGACTAATTAGCATCTGGTGTCAATTCTTGTGTTGGTTTTTATGTTAAAATGTCCTACCATCAAGACCAAGATCTCCGAAGACGATGAAATCTTCAATTTATTTTCCAGTGATGCAATGAGACCTTGGGTGCATAGGAACATTTTTGAAGAGAAGAATCAAAGAAAACTCAAAAAAACATGGTTTCAGCATGGTGAATGGAATGCCATCTACATATGTTATGAAGTTGTATCTATTGGGAGGGGAGGGAAGAGGTTATATATTGACTATTATGGGTTTATGAATTATGCAGATAAATCCTTATGTGAATGGGGGTGTGGGAATTTAAAAGATTTTAAGTTTAATCCTTGATAAGGGATGTATGGGGGGGAAAAGGAAATATCTAGCTATGTGAGATGGAGGCAGGGATTTGAGATGAATCAAATCATACTTTGCATGTAAATAGTGAGACTATCCCTTTGGCTTGCTAGCTAAGTTGGATGAGATGAGTATGAGGAGAATCGATAGCTTAATGGTGATATGGGGTCCTTGCATGAATGTAGCATCGTGTTGCCATGTGAAGGACTTCTATGGCCAAAAACAATGATCAAATATGTAGAGATGCATCATTTGATTGATAGTGGGGTATGCTAACAGGTCACCATCATGATGTGATGCATTTCTATCCTCCTTTCTTGATCATTAGACTAGACCTCCTCTCTTTCATATCTATAAAGTTTCTTATGAAACCTTTGAAAAAGTAGATATTTTTGGGCCCTTTGACATGGGTAGGTATACTAGAGATGGGGTCTTCAACCACATGGAAGAACTACAAGTATGGATTGGAGGTTACAATCACACGATTTTATTGGGGGTATCTTGAAAATTCATATGGATTCTTTATGTTTTAGTTTATCACTTCTTTCTATGGTGAAGGTCGAGATGATGCTATGCATAAAGTTGGAAAATCTGTTGGTTTCTAGAGACCCTTTCATAAAGGGGCGGCTCTCAATCATCACAAGATTCTTTAAAATCAGATCCCAAGCCATGGTCTTGGTCTTGAAAGGAAAATCTACATTTTATGTTGTGTAACTATATCCATGGGTCTAGAAAATCCATGTAATGGGTGTTTCTTATATGGGATGTATTCACCTTTTCAAATATAGAAACTTTTACTCACATGAGAGCCCCTCCAAATCTCCCTAGAGGTGTAATTGATATCATTTCTTGTCTTGAGCTAGTCTAAAATATGTCCCTTGTATATTTTATTGTATCTACTACTCAAGGTCATTACCTTGTATCTTATCTTAGCTCTTTCACCCATGATTTAGGCCATAATTATCTATGGTTGTTGTGCATGGTTCCCAAAGAGGAGTTTGCCCTCTAGTAGATGGCCCTTGTACAGGGTTGCAAAAGTATACAAGATTGCGCACTCTAGTGTTTATGTGTGTATCAATGGAAGAATAAGGAAATTTTAATGAGGGTCTCATGATCCTTTGTGAAAATTCTTGAGTTTCTATTATATTATGAGCTTTGGTTTTTGGGGTTTTTTGTTTCCTTATGTGGGTGGGTAGCTATAAATGTTTAGTTGTTCATCTCTATCCACTTCTAATAACATTTAAAATATTGATATGATGTTTGGATATTCAACTCCGATTATCATGAAAAACTCAACGTAAAGTAGTGTGACATTGTGTTTTTATTTGAATTGTATAGAAGGGGTTATAAAAATGAGCCTAATCTCAAAATTTAGATTTACAAAAGGAATATAAATATTGCCTTCAAAATTCACAAAAGGGGTATAAAATGGTGCAAAATTTTTAAAAAGAGGTTTTAAAAATACCATTTGAACGCACGTTATATAGAGGGTTAATCCAAGGTGGACTCCCCGAGTTTGAGACATACCAAAAGCATGTACGTCATAAAAAGTGCATCAGAGGATTATGTAAAAAAGGATTCTAGGGAAAACTTGGGCATAAAAAATGACTCATAGTCCTAACATAGTGGAGTGTCGAGTCACAACAAGGGACATGGCTTTTAGGTAAATTTTTTCTCTCTTGATTGACTATTAACTTACTTTGTGATGAATCGACTAACTTTCCTTTCCAATTACAGGTACTTTGTCATGTGACATACCTTATGTCTAATGTTCAAGTATCGTAGATGGAGGATGCTCAAGGGTAAATGGTTGTGCCTTGATCAAGACATGTGTGAAAGTGTAGCTGTGGATGTTTCTATCATTTGTGAGAGCCGTGAGTCCCTAGTTTTGCAAATGGAGGATGATTGGCCCTTGAGTATAATGCACTGGGAAATTACAATGTTAATGCAAAATCCACCTATTAGCTTCTATTTTAAACTAGATGGTAGGAAAATTCAAAGCCAAGTTAAGGATACTATTATTAGTGGAAAATGTGTGGGTCCACAAATTTTAGAAATTGTAGAGTCTCCCTAAATATCCCAACACCACAAGTTGTAATATCCAACACCTACAAATTTTTGGATTTTTTTGGCTAATAGAATATTGTCACTTGAAAACTTGCAATATTTAAAAATTATGGTATTTATATAAAATCATATACTTGTTATACACTTTCCATATTTACACATTTACATATGCATGTAAACTTTACAAAGAGATAAGTAAAGCCATAACTAAATATCGTATATGAAAAACCCTTAATGGTTTAAACTTAAGGTTTTCAAGGTAGAACTAGTTTAGTACTTGTTTCATTGTTTCATTTCACACTTTCTCTCTTCATCTCTTTATATCCACCACATCCTCCCTACCTGCTACGATGGATGCTTGCGCACACTTTGATGAGTAGATCCACGAGACTATCGTTGCTAGCCAAGGTGATGAGTTATTTCAGGTTTTCTCTAAGAACTTCAACCTTAAAAGTGTGCTCTCATCATTGGATCCCCCCCTTCATGTTTTGGAGGAATTTGTGAGCATCATTGCTACTTGCACATACTCCATTGAGGGATCCCAAATGACTTGGGTGCCTCTAGAACAACTCATAGTATTTCAAGTAGGAAAGAATCACCAAAAAGTGGTGAATAGGTGTCTAGCCCATGTGGATCCTTTGCACAGAGTATACATTGTTCCCATGGGCAGTGCGCTAGGTATAACACCTTTAGATCTCATGGAGTGTGATTGTGCATTGGCAATTTACCTCAGGAAAGTTACTATATTTATATCCTCTACATCATGTGCGTTCAAGGCTTATTTATAAATATCCTTATCTGTGAATTTTTCATGAATAAAACATAACCCTTTTCTATTCAATATAAATAATCCTTTTATATTATACCTTTTTATATGTAAATATATATATAAATGGTATTTTAAAAATACCTTATTTTGAACCCACGTGATGCACACATATATTCATGAGTAACTTACCCGAGCAATTTACGTCCTTGCATTGGATACACCCCTAGAGGAGGAGAGCGATGAAGATAAAACTCCATAGGTTGTTGCTATCACATACACAGGAGAAGAACCAATTGAAGAGATCATAAATATTGAAGAGAAACATTAGGTGGTGGTAGAGTAAGGGTTGGCTCTCATGGTGCCATCTTCTTCAGAACAGCCACAAGTTGACAAATCCAACCTTGCCTCCTTGATGCCCATTGAAGTAGATGGTGTACAATACTTGCTTCTATCATATGTGCTAAAATACTTGGAAATGAAGGAAGAAGAGTTGTTTTCCATCCTAGCCAGAGATTCGATGGAAGACCTAATCGATTATGATTACATGGATGTGCATCCAACGATGGCAGAGATTGGAAGTTATGATGATACAAGCTTAGATACAATGAGTACCATCATAGTAGCACAGGAGTATATTACCTCAATTGAAGAAGATTACCTTGTGCCAGATGCTGAATTTAAAGCATTAAAGTATGATTTGTTTGGACCAAGGCCCCATCTTCCTACCAAGGAGTTTGTAGATCTCTCTGCCCAAAGAGGTGTATCGCTGACACACGAGGAAATAAAGATACAAGATGATGTGTAGAAGGTGAGATTTCTAACTATCATATTTTTTTATGTGAAGAAACTTTATGGTAGGGTGTGTCGGGTCCCTTAGAGTCTAGCAGTGAAATCTTGGTAAAAAATTATGCTTGCAGCTGCCCTATTGGCATGTGGAGTCACTTTTGAGCCTATAGTTACCCTGTCGGAAGTCTGACATCTTGGGTCACTTTTGAGCTTGAAAGTGGATCCCAAACGTCAGACTTCAGGCCAGACTTCAGGCAAGGGAGCTGCAAGCATCATTTTTTGCGACTTGAAAGTGGCCTTAAACACACTAGACTTCGAACAAGGCAGTTGCAAGTATCATTTTTTACCAAGATTTCATCGATGGACTCCGGGGGACCGGACACATCCTACCGTTAAGTTTCGTCACTTTCTGATAACTCTAAGTTTGTTGCTAAATATATTGTTTGATTTGACTTTGTCATTTATGTATAGATGAGTTTGCATCAAGGCAAGGAGGATCTCGGCATGCAGATTGACAGAAGGATTGAGCTCTGAATGAGTACATTAGCAACCTTGTTGTAGACTTGGTGGTCTTCCATAAAAAGTGCTCACCACGAGGGCAAGAAATAATCATGAAAATTGGAGCTTTGACCAAGTTTGGACCTTTTTGAGCGATACCTGTAACATCTAGCTTGGAGAACATGGTGCTAATCAAGCAGTCAGCTTCTTTACTTGTGTGACCAAATGCGTGGTGCAGCAATGTGTGTGCTTGCTACATTAGGTGACCTTGCTAAAGTGTCAGATCCGCTTCTCTTGGAGAAAGAGCCCAAGCGGAGCGCATCATTTTTGAAGTAAAGAAGGAACTTATATTTTCATCCGAAGTTGGCCCCTCCTCTCCACCGATGAAAAAGTCAAGGAACAATTGAGAGTTATTGTTGTTTATTGGCTCTTTGTATTTTCCATCACTATCAGCGGCCATCATATGTATTTTTCTTGATGGATATAAGATATTTTACTTTGTTTTTATAAATAAATATTTATTGAATAAATGTGTGGTTCGTGTAAGTGTGACAATAATTTGTGGTATATGAATGATGCATTCGCATACGTTAATATAATTCAACGTGTAGTACTACACTTGCGATTGTGTATAAGCAACAACGTAACTCGTATCCGTATGTACTACTACTTTCGATGCATTCATATGCTAAATAAAAATTAAGAGTCGTGTGTTTCAAGAAACAAAACAAAACAACTTTACTCAATTATTTGAATTCAATATATATCCCATTAGATATTATGTACATATAAATAAATATTCCAATGTGCTAGAGTATACAAAATATTTTGGCCTTCCAAGATGCTATGGTGCTATAACACTCATTACAAAACCCTACATCATTAATCACATAACCTATACAGGAGTCCCCTTGCCATGTCGAAGTTGAACGATAAAGTTTATGTCTTTATCTATGATTGTGGCATGCTTTGGATGGATGGCGGCAAGTTGTGTATCATCGAACAAGTCGATGAGAAACCCATCTACAGTTGTTTGTAGAGCCTCCATAGTTGCACCAGTCCACCTTTCTACTAGTGAGCCATCCTGCACTTGTGCCCAAAATCTTCCCATTCTTTTCAACTCCAAGTCTTGCATGACTTCCCAAACAACCTTATGAGAAGAACTTCTCAGGATGAGAAGCTCGTATCTGCATTGGATTCTCCTTATCTCCCGAAGGGCAACAATGCTCAATTTCCATCTCCTCTCCTTCTATGGTGGTCGTTGTGCTCTATGGGGAGCACCTAATGCTGCACTAGAGGAGGCTCCACCTTGTGCTCCAAGTGGCAGGTCTTGGAGTGAGGTCTTCCCAGGGTCGAAACGGTGACATGCTTTCTTGGTGTGTGCCATGCAAGCTCGAGGAGGACAAGATGGAGAAGAGACAGAGGTTGGGGTGTGAGAATGGAGGAAGCAAAGAAAAAAAGATGTGAAAATGAGAAAAATAATGAAGTTTTAACCCATTTAAACCCCAAAACTAGGTTAATGCAGCTTCATACGCACTGTTCTATCATGTGATCGTAAATCCATAATCTTTTATCGCAATGTGACCAAACTTTACAGTGCACTCGTTAGGTGTCCAAGAGCCCTTTTTCTTTGAAAAAGAAAATAACTATAGACCCCTGGTCCGAAGTATGGCATATGGAGCCACTTTCCTTCAAATGCTAACCTTCCGACTAGGAGTCTGCATGAATTTTTTTTCCAAAAAAGCAGACGCCAAAATTCAAACCAAGGATCTGCAATTATTATTTGGGCTCTTGGCCACCTAACGAGTGCACGTGTGAAGTTTCATCGCATTTCGGTAAAGTTTAGTATTTTAAAAATTATCCCACACCAAAATTATGGATGGATTGATAATTGAGAAATCAACATCACAACTACTGGCCCTTAAAAACTTCGCACCACATAGACTATATAGAGGCATCAAGAGTAAAGTTTGCAACAAGAGATGACAAAATTTTGCATGTTTTTCTTATTGAAATTGACAGTGCTAGCAAGTAAAAATTGAAAATACAGTGAGGATGCACAATCAAAGTTGAGAGCAAATGACACGAGTAAAAATTTAATTCATATTTTAAGGATGCATACAATAGTTTTGCACTAGGATGACATAGTCATATGTCCAATGCATGAGGATAACACTATGTCAAAAAAGATAACATTACAAAATGCGTTCATTCCATTAGAACGAATGCATCCTTCACTACTTGAAGATTTCTTATAAGTTGGAAGTCCTTGAGAGTTACAATGATGCGCTTCGCATGTATTGTACAACGCTGAGCATCAGTCATCAAGTCAACTAAAAAGGCCTCTATAGCACACTGTAGAGCATTAAGACATTCTTTTGTGAAGCGATCAGGTCTATCCTGACCTTGTGTCAAAAACCACCTCGTGCTTTCTGTGCGGTAGAGGTCTTGCATAGTCTCATGAACAAGTCTCGACAAGCTCGCCTTCAGAATGATAAGATCAAAAGAGCGTTAATACCTCCTAATTTTTCTCAAGGCCACTGTACCTGGCTTCCACTTACATTTCTTGTGGGGATGTTGAGGAGGACCCTTGTGAGGGCAGCCTAAGGAAGTTGGGTTAGGTTGAGAAGGGGGTGCATCTGAGCTTGTAAATGCTCCAAGGTGGTGAACGCGATATGGGGCTCTGAGTGGAAGCTTATTTGCAACTACCTTAGACCTAGCCATCTTTCCTGCACAAGAGATGTGAGAATTCAATGAATAAGATAGAATTGAAACCACCTTTTATATAACCCTAAATTATAAGACTCATTCACATAGATGCACACTCTTTCTTTCTCTCTTAAACTATGAATTGTATTCACACTAAACACATTGTTTATCTTACTATCTTAGCTCTCTTTGAACCCATTTGCTGCCTTGTCGAAGCCTTGTTTTTAACCACTTGGCATGGTTTTCTTTGGCACTTGAGACTTCATAACACACTCTTTTAGTGACAAGAGATGTGAGAATTCAATGAATAAGATAGAAATTGAAACCATCTTTTATATAATCCTAAACTATAAGACTCATTCACATAGATACACACTCTTTCTTTCTCTTTTAAACTATGAATTGCATTCAGACTAAACACATTGTTTATCTTACTATCTTAGCTCTCTTTGAACCCATTTGCTGCCTTGTCGAAGCCTTGTTTTTAACCACTTGGCATGGTTTTCTTTGGCACTCTTTTAGTGACACGACGTGATTCCATTATGTCTAGAGCTGATTCATCAGCACTTTCATTTGTTCTCTTTTATGAGAGTTTAGCTTCATCTGCTACTATAATCCTATACCACCAACATAGCAATTGGATCATTGGATTACTACCATTAACCCCTCCACCATGATCAGTTTTTCTTTGATATGCACCACACGCTATCCAATGTGAATTTTCCATCCCTTGTGTGGACCAAATTTTGATGCTTCTGTTTTCTACAAAGTATGGCCCGTGTGCCTCAAGGATATGCTACAAAGACACATATCACACATGAGTAAAACTATGCTAAATAGTTTATACAATTCATACAATTTTAAAATATTAACTTACTATGCACCATGTAATGTGTGATAGAGATTTTGCCCCACGCTTCCACCATGTTTTTGTAGAAGCTATACACAACATCGATAAATTCTTGCTTATCTTCATGTTGCCTCAAATGTTTTCTTAAGAACTTCAAATGCAGCGAGCCACCACACATGGTGCTCCAATTGAACACTTAAGTTCCCTGGGTTTTTCTTGTCAAATTGTAAAGCTCTATTTATCATAGTTACACTAACTCTTTCAAGCTTTACTCCTTTGACGACCTCACCTTCATCTAATTTTATAACAAATTGCAATTTACCATTACATTCCTCAACAAACATATTGTATTACATTACCATTGCCGACTACACCTTGTACAAATCTAAATAGTAATTGTCGAGTTCGGTGAACTTCACCTCATATGCATTTTTGGTCCCAACCTTTAGTGTTTCCACGCATTTAACATGCATGAGATCTCCTATCAGCTCCTAAATCTTTCTATTAAGTTGCCATCATGCCTCTATTAACTTTGAAGGTTGAGCAAGAGGCACAATTCTATTTCTCTTTAGCACACGACCAAACCTAGCCTTCACACCTTGAAATATCTAAGTAAGTCGTTGTGCTAATACTGGCCCTGTCACAAATAGATTGTGCATCCATAGCCAAGAACTCATTTGACATATCTTTTAATGTGTACTCAATCACATTTTCCTTCATAGTCTTAAACTTAGCATTGCTCAAAGCATTTTCCAATGTACTTGCCTTCAACAATCTACTAATACATGATCCAACCTCACCCTCACCTAGGTTCTCTTTCTAAGCTACCTTATATGCTTTGATACGTCACTTGCACTAGCCACTATTCACAATTAACTCATTGATTGGCTTCTTCTTTCATTTTTGCTCATGCGTAAGCTTGTTGTTCATCTTTCTCAAGTCATCCAATTGTGCCTTTGCCTCTTCATATGAGATACCAATGTCATGGATAGTGTCTTGCATTGAAATAGTTTGATTGTTTTGTTGAATTATAGTGTCATTCAGTTGTACCACTTGTCCTATGAGTTGTTGTATATGAAGTTGATGTGCAATGATCACATCATGACAATTTTTTATGGTTTCTTGGCAAGTTGTAAATACTTTGAACACCTGATTATTGAGCCACCTAGTGTAATCGAGCAACCCACTTTCACCCTCGCACACATACTTTAGCAAATTTGTGATTCTTGAGAAAGTTGGAGGTCCATTGTTTAAGGGGTCAATTAGGTAGATTCCCCCATCAATCCACAAATCCACATGTTTCAATCCCATTTGCCTATAACTCTGCAAAACTTGAGGTTTAACACTAGTATGATGGGTTCTTTTGAATAATGGGGTGTATTTAATCTCTACCTCAATATGCACCTACTTCTTTCATGTATTCATTTTACTATTAATAGAAACGGGAAGCCTACTTGGTTGTCATAGGAGGTAGAGTGGAGATGCATAGAGAGGCACACAAAGGTGCCAAGGGAAAGGAGGGTGTAAGTAATTCACTCTGTTAATGAAGGTTGTATAAACACAGAGGAGATGAGGTCACAATAGAGCCATGAGAGAGTATAGATATGGGGGGGAAATAGCTCAGAGGGTAGGGATGTCTAAGAATTTTTTTATTTTAGGCATTTCTATTTTACCTCCAAAAACATTTCCAAAAAACACAAAATTTGGCCAATTGGTTTGTTTTTTGACCAAAAGCTAGAATATAAAAAATCCTCGAAATATCTTAAAAGGGACTTTCAAAATTGCATTTACATTTTTCTCGATTAAAAAATCAATTAGCTCGTATCTACAAATCATTTTGCATTGAAAACGAAGCACCACACTCCCGTAACTAACTCCTTTTTTAATATAAAATTTGGTTGAAAAAGACTTCTTGAATGAGGAGAGAGAAGGAATTTTAGTATATCTTTGTAGATAATATGAAAAAGGAAAAATGAGATTGCAAAAGTGGAGAGAGAAGAGGATTATTTTACTATTCTTCTCTCCTCTTTTCCTTATTTTAAGGAGGAGAGAGAGGGAGTAAAAGGCCCATTTGCGAGTTCATTTTTTTCCTAATGTTGGGTTACCTTTATGAATGCACATTGAAACCCACCTACTGATATGGAGTGGTAAAAGTAAGGGGGATAAATGGTAAAAGAGAACATAGGAGGACAATCCTATACATGGTAAGGGCATAAAATATGTACACTACCCCTCTCCCATTGTCAACCTCAAATCCTTATGAGAAAATTCATTAACTCTTAAGATAAGGGGCCCTTATTGAGTCCATATTCCCCCTAATGTATTCAAGAACATTGGACTTCTCTTATAGGAGCACCTCCTAAGGTCAATGTACTTAATGGCTACTCATGAAGACTTATAAGAAGTGAATGCTATTCAAACATACTAGCCATGGGTGTGTTGATGCATTTTTCTACCCAGACCCCATGGATAATATTAATAGAAAAGTAACAAAAGGAAAATATTAGTTTATTATATTTTCATGTCGATTGATATCACATACAATTTACATGATGGGGCTTTTACTAAGGACAATTGGCTAACCTATTTGAAGTTTCAAGGCTGGAAAAATATGTGTTTGGTATGTATTTATATGTAAACTTTGAGTTTATTAGATTTATTACTTGTCAAGCACATTATTCTAATTTCTCTTTTTTGTATTTTCAATTTATTTTACTATTTAGAATCACAATGTCACTAACCCTAGAGGCTCATTTAGTGATCTATAGACTTGGATAACTTGTATGGAGGATATTATAGAAGAGAAACCATATAACTCTCATAGATACTATAAAGGAAAGCTCCATTAAAGAAGTCATGCTATCAAAGAAGTATTTTCCTATCTAGATTCTCACCATTTAAGTATATCTACTACTAGTATACTCTTGGAGGAGGTATTTGTAGCATGCATGGTACACAATAGGTGGATGCTTTTCCTTGAATGTTTCATGAAGATTTTGAAAGACTTTGTGTGACAAAAGAAAAGGTTTGAGAGATCCATAACAGAAGGGTGATTGATCCAACAATCACTAGTGTATATTATAGAATATTTAGAGGATCAATATTATTGTGACATATGGTCCCTATGGCATCTATAACAGGATCATCATATCATAGGAGAGAGGTGTCCCAAGGCTAAGCCAAGGAGAAGAGAGAATGGATTAGTTCCTTGCCAAAATAAAAAATAAAAATCTATGATGCATCATCCAATCATGGAGAAGTATTTTAATTTATATGAGGTTGTAAAGGAGCAATGAAATGTGGCAAGATGAGCCTTCAAGGCATCTCACATAGCACATAATGCATGTTATGCAAAGTACTTGGAGTAATTGCCAACCTTTATGACGCTTAGGTGGATTTATGAAGAGCTACATAGAAGGCAGTCAATGCAAGCATAAAGAAATTGGAGTTTTCCATAGGCTGCACACTCAAGGTACAAGTAGGCAATGGTGGGGGTAGTTCCACTTGTTTTGCATGCTTGAGTGAGAATTAAACATTTTCTAAAAGTCCATATTTGCTCATATTTTTGGTACAAGTAACATTTTTCCTCGTGATCTTATGGTGGATAACACTTTTGAATGAAATGTGTAGACTAAAGAAAAAAAACCTTTCATTGTAGTGTAATGACCAAGTTTAAAACAGAGAATCATTATAAGACCATGGATGCAAACATTATGATAGCTAAAATGGAATACTTTGGGAAGATCCAAGAGATGGGGGGTATTTTCTTGGAAGTCGATGGTACAAAGTGGTGATGAAGGGCCCAAGTGCAACTATTTGAAGGGGATGTTTGGGATTCATAGTAGTGCTCGACTCTACAAAATTCTAGATGGACATACATGGCACCTTCTTGATCCTTAGGCAATGTGAGAAAGTTTGAGATCTCATTGGCATCCATTTGTTTTATCCACACTCACTCTATGCAACTTTATGATATGAACCCTTTTCTATGTACATTGTTTTTAATCCTAAACCATTCGACAATTCCATGCTATCATAGGTTCTTTAAAGAGCACAACCTAGTAGAATCTACTAATGATTGCACTTGGATGGTTGGATTAGAATCTTATGCAAACAAAGAGGTTGAAGCCCCCAACAAACATGAGCAAGAGTCTACAACAAGCAAAGTAAGTACTCATCAAAATAATAATGAGCAAGTGCTTGCTTACATAGACTAAGACAAGCACCTCAATGAGGAGGAGTAGAAGCTATCTCTAGGAGAAGATTGCATATAAATCTATATATTTTTAATGATTTCCACCAAGATAAAGTGGAAAATAATCTTTAGAGTCCTAAATCATTGTAAATGATAGAATTCCAGGCAATGTATGTACTTAAGATAATTTGGGTATTGAGAAGATTCTATGAACCTCAAATTGCTATAATGATATGTCTTGATTGCTGGCAATGAGAGGAGAGGGGAGTCCAACCGTGACAAAGGGAGAGGGAGAGATGGAGAGAGGGAGAGGGAGGGAGTAATGGGGTGGGTATAGTGTGTTTAGCTACAATCCATAGGGAATCAACTTCAACAAGATGCAAGAGAGCATGAGACACATAGAAATAATGACACGAAGAAACCCATTATAATATAAAAGCACAATATACAATGTAGAAAATTTAAGTAACTTGCAATCCAACTTACAATGACTCACCTCTTCAGGAAAAAGGCCACTCAACCATGATTAAACCCTTCACACAATCAATACACTCAATTCAAGCTTTGATATATTTTTCGTAATCCTTCATATATCAAACTATGTATCTTTTATAAAAATTCATAGTCTCACTTTCCATGTTAAAAGGATAGGCTTTTTCCGTTTATATCTTGGTTTTTGTTTTTTCTTGTTTTTACTTTCGTGTAGGCCTTGAGCTTGGCAATACTTATTTCCACCATAAGTTTTTCATAAAACCTCTAAATACGAACATCCATGTATTGAAAATGATTGGAACAACCTTGTTGTACAAGCCATCATAAAAAGAATTGTGAAAATCTTCTCAAAAATACCACTTTTTGTAAAATGCATTACTTCTTTACAAATTTTACACTAGATGACTTGTACCACTTAAGATAAGTCCTTGCATGTGTTTTAGTCAATCCAAACTTCTCATTAAGTTAGAACTTAATAATAAATATTGGCACTATGTTGATGGACCAATTTTGCTTCCTAAAAATCTTGTAAAGATCTTGTTTAAGTAACCCATAAGTACATAATACTTGCATGGATATCTTTTACTTGATTTTCCTTCATTGAACCTATAGCCTCATGACATCCACCCTCTCTAAACCTCTCGGGGAAGTTACTATATGTATATCCTCTACATCACGTGCATTCAAGGCCTATTTATAAATAGCCTTATCTGTGAATATTTTATGAATAAAACATAACCCTTGTCTATTCAATTTGTAAATAGCCCATTTATATTATACCCTTCTATATGTAAAAAATGTATAAAATTTATATTTTAAAAATACCTTATTTTGAACCCACGTGATGCACACATATGTTCATGAGTAATTTACCCAAGCTAAACCTACATGTCCTCTAGATGGACCAAATCTACTCATCTTCTTTGTCTCTAGACTTTGCAATCAACTCATTTTCTTCAATCCCTATATTTTCATCATTTATTGTTTGCATCTTCTCTTTCTTTCATTCCACTTGGTCATAAAGCTAGTTCTTTGTCCATGTACTCTACCATCTCTTGCAATCTCATAATCTATCACTCATAATTGTTTAGAAAAACCCTATAGCATTGTCATCTCATTGTTTGCATTCTAATCCTCCCTAGCCTCTGTATCCTACATATAGGCAACCTTAAGTAAGTCATTCAATGTATCAACAAGATTCCTCATAATCTTATCAAGTATGTCATCCTCTTGTATCACTACAAGATATAGGCCTTATACCGACGTTAGAAGGGACGAAAATATTCATAAAGAAAATTTTCCCTGTTGTCACAAAAACGTCGTTATTGGCGATGCCATAGAATAGTCGGTATTAGCATCGTTATCAACGTCGCTATTTGCAACACTGATACTGACGCAAATAGCGACACTGATAATGACATTTTGCGACGCATTTTGCGCCATTAATAGCGTCGGTAATAGGGAAAAAAAATTGTGGCAAGGCAGCAAGTAGCCCTACCACATATAGCACCATGTGCTTTATTTGGGCCATACAAAATAGTTTCAGTAATGTGTACAATGCTCATGTGAATAAAGGCAAATTGTACTTAAATCATAACACTCATACATGAAATAAATACATGATCGCGTAATGAAAGCGACCGATACAATCATGGCAAGATACTACTACTACATAGAAAATGTCTACACATATCAAGGATCCAAGGGCGAGCTATAGATCCTCGCCATCCAAAACCTTGTTCCACTGCAAAGGAGCATCGAACGGACTCTGCAAAAAAAAAAACAACTACACATCAGTTCACCATACAATAATGCATTTTAATTAAACTTAGTAACTAAGGACAAGAAAGATGAGTGACTTACAGGGCCGCCGCATCCATACAATCGAACGATCAATGTAGTGAGACCGTGCCTCTCTGTATATCGAGTCTTAAGGCTGGTGGGATCGCGGTTTGTAATGGAGTGTTGCAAAGAAAACAAAATACAACTGTTCGAAACATGATTGTTAGTACAAAGGATATTGCCAAAAAAAAAGCAGGCAGAACAAAAGAAAGACTTACAAAGTCCTCCAGATATGTCTTATGGCCACCACTCCCAAGATGATGGACAACTCCAGCTTGTAGTCGTGCCCTCGTGGCCTCGCGCTGCTGTCTCCAACGTCCTGGACAATCTGTAGCCTCCCTGATTCGGCGCCAGTCTTCCATGTCTAGCCACTCGGGCTTTGAAGCCCCACTCTTGAGTGTCTTGCGTGTGTCTGATCATCTGTGTGACATGTATGCACGCATGCACTCTATCATCCAGCCCGTGGAAAACCTATCTGCTGCGGCTTGGTATACCAAAAAATTCTCATGCAAGGATGCTATTATGTAGTCCTTGCTCCCCTTTGGTATGTTCTTCCAATGATCCAAGACGTTGTGCTAAAAAAATTGTTGGCACAACTCTCTCATACGAGCCATCACCCTCATCATTCATGATGATGGCTCCTGTCCTATCATCTACAAAGTAGGCATATCCCTCTGGGGTATGCCTAAGATGTGTCCTCTCCCACCTGCGACCACGCTCTTGGGCATATCCGTGAGACCCCTGTACATCTGGTATACCTACGAGGGTAGTATCTCCCAGAGTAGCACCCATAGGAGTGACTGGAGTAGACGTCTCCACATGTGTGACAAATCCTATAGGTGACGCAACTCCAGCAAAACAATGAGATGGAGACAGTGCGTCGGTACCTCCACAGCAATCACTTGAGCCACACTCTCTTGAACTACCACGACCCTGTATCTCGAGCCAACCGTAAGCTCACTGCATCTAAATTTCCGCAATATCCCCGTAAACCATTCCCTCCATCTGGCCCAAGTCTGGAGCGTCGACCCCATCTGCTGAAAACTGAAGCATCCGAGCGCGCCAAAGTAGACCTAATAGAACGGCTTGATGGTATCCCAAATAGCTATTGGTCTGCCATATCTCTGAATCTTGCCATCTGATCTGGAGGCATACGCATGAAGATATCTTGTAGCTCCTCGTCGCTCATCCATCGACTCATTGTGATGATCTAAATATCCACAAAGGTCACCTACACAGACAAAAATTGATGTTAACATAATCAATATAAATCATATAAAGGGCGGTAATATAAATCTTTAAAAAAAATCTGACTTAAAATGGATATCTTATGTACCCTTATAAGCGATTCGTCAATGAGTTGAGTAGGTGAATGCTCCAAGTATGAAGTACCCTATGGTCCCATATCAATCTCCTGACACAACTCCACATACACTGGAAGGTTGATAGACATGTCACCACTAAAGGATGAGTCCACCTCGTTCTTAAAGAATTCTTGGACTCCTGTATTTCCATCATTATTACGCGATGCTGGCTCCTCTACATGCTCCAAGCTTTTGATGGCCTCCACCCCTTGAAATATCGCCCCCTCTATTTGCATACTATCCTCATCTATGCTCGAAACATTTCTTTGATCATATACTCTCGCACTTCGGGGAGCTAAAGGTATAATGTACTACCATCGAGGTTGTCGTGGATTTGGATAGAAAATTACATGTTTACAATCACGTACGAGATTTAACTATTGTAACATGTACCATGTCGTAATACAATTAAAAAACACATGAGTTCATGCACTTGTTTACGATGGGCCGGCAACACAAATGTGTCGCGTAAATCCGTAATTTTTTTTTGGAATCTATTTCGAGAAATCTAGATAGACCTCATCGAATTGTTGCTCGCAACTGTTGCTCGAGCTCCTTCAAGTACAACTTTAAACCACTGCACGTCGAATAGGATCATGGAGAAGCTACGGTAATCCACCGTGACAATACTTTGCAAGTTTCCAAAATACTCCATCTCATCTATAACCATGTTTGGATCCGTTTCTTGTCATCGGCTCTCTTGCTCGAACCTTGCCATGATACCACAATCTGTTGTGGAGCGTATTTTTTCTATACGCTCTACGTGGAAATGTCATCCGTACGACCCTGCCGAATTATATATTTTGTATTGTACATTGAAATACTCAATTAGTTGTCACATATAAAATATATATATGACAAACTCTAAACATGTCATCACCTTTAGACTACATCCCCTTGAGAATTCCCACTCCTCGGTTGAGACCTCCGCCCCCTCGCGAGACGCTGCGATCAAAGCTCCATTCAACCATCGCATTGACATAAACCGCAGTATCTCCTCCATGCCCTCGGGATATTGAATCGGTCGATGGTGCATACTACGTCGAAATTTAGATCGCGCTTCCTCTCGATCTTTGCTAGCTTACTGGTAACTAGCAAGCCACATCTCCATAAAGGCATGGTGCAACATACAAAAGCGATTCACTTTCTCCTCCATTACAGTATCCATTCTTTTTTCTATCCCATTTCCAACCACCACATCTTTGATCACTCTATCATTGTCCTTCCACCACCATACATACTGTTTTCTGAATCCACTGTTGATAGCCATTGTGAAATATGCACTAATGCCTCAGACACCAACCAACCTTCAGCCATGCTACCTTTTGGCCGAGCTCATTGTCGCACAAAGCCTTTCAGGGTTTTCATGAAGTACTACAAGAAGAACATCCATCGCGTATGGACAAGTCCAGCAATCTTCACTTCATCTACAATATGCACAAGAAGGTGGATTTATATCGTGAGCATGCTGGTAGACAGGTATTTCTCAAAGAGACAGACCATCTCCACTACTCTCGACCTTGGAGATTCAATAGAGGACGTCTTAATCTCCTTTTGTGAGATCCATTGCACTAAAGTCGACAACTTGTAAATCGCCCTGTATATTTCTAGAGTAAGATATCCTACGATCGCGATCGGTAGTACAAACTGCCACAAGCGAGGAAGCATTATGAACAACGACTACACTCCAAATAGAAAAATACACAGGCCACTTACAATCCATTCGTAGTACCAACTTGACATATCTTATACTAATCATGGGATTTTAGCCCTGATAATTGGTCATCTTTAGAAAACGCGGACCTGAGAGAACGCATCATACCCATTGGAGTGCAGATAGACTTGACTATTTTCTTCACAGTGCGCTCTTCTTTAGTGGACAAAACTCAAGGAGCGCGAGGTAGTTGCAAGCGACCATCGGCACTCGACTGCGGCCAAAGCCCTTTCATCTTGCCTACCTCTTGCTCATATCTTGCACGGTGACCCCCTCCTCCCACAAAATCTTAAGCTCATTAACTAATGGATAAAGATACACGTCCATATTTTTGACTTGGTAGCGGTCGGGAATGAGTAAGCTAAGGATGAAATGTCCTTTCTTTGTAGAAAGCCATGGAGGGATATTGTAGTTGACGAGGACTATAGGCCACACACTGTAAGAAGTTGAGTGCAGACCGAATGGGTTCACGCCATTCATAGCAAGACCGAGCTGAAGATTCCTTAGCTCTCGGGCAAAGGCTGGAAAGGTAGAGTCAATGTGGCTCCATACACGTGAATCCACTGATATTTGTTGAACTCCATCTATGGACCTATTCTGCGCATGCCACGTTGTCAAGTTCGCCATGCTGGATATACGAAACATGTGATTTATGCGGGGATAAGTGAAAAGTGTCTAAGAACTTTTTGGGGGATGGTTTGCCCTTGCAAGTCCTATCGATACTTGTGAGCATCACACTTTGGACATGTCTCCATAGTCTCGTATTCTCCTCGAAATAGTATGCAATCGTTGATACATGCATGGATACTGTTACAGTCCATGCTAAGCTTTTGTAAAACATGTTGTGCATCATCACGAGACTCAGGCATGGTATTTGCAAGTGATAATATATGATACTTCAATAATCTGAAAAAAAATCATAAAATACCTTGAAAAAATACAAATGTTTTTTATGATAGTGCCGAAAAGAAATCAATGAAGCGTACGTACAAGGTACTTGAACAACTCAGTCACACTCACATCGCTCCATCCGTATTTTACTTGTACACCTAGGAGTGCAAGCAATGTCTTCAGGCGAGATACTCGGCACCAATCATATAATGATATGAATGCTTCCTCTCTAAGCGGATCAGAAGTCTAGACATCCATGGGTATCAATGCATCAATCATTGCCTCCATCTCAAGCTCCAAGATTGTAGGTAAGTTTGGAAGGCTCTTTGTATCCTCTCATGTTGACAGTATAGATTGGGTAATACCTTCCAAGTGGTGGATTGGCTCAGGCACTCCATCCATCGCGTACCCACGAACTCTTCTAACTGGCCACAAAGGGTGCACTCCTCCTTAGAACGAGGCGTCACCTCCCTAGATAGAAAATTTGCTAGCCACACCCAATGTTTAAATATAATGAATGATTAATATACACTTTTCTTACCGTTTGCTCAAAATCTGAGATCGCTGGATCAATGATCTTAGATTGAAACTCGCCGAAGTGTCGTACGTGTTCTATAGATAATTAACATTTTTGTCTAATTGCCAGCTTACATTGAGAGCAACGACATGAGACATGATGATTAAGATACGCCTCATGATCTTGAACATCACGACCTTCATCATTTTCCATTTGGTCTACGTTACAACAAACAATTTATTTTTATTATCACTCTTTTTTTCTTTTTTAAGCTGTTTGAGAAGGGATTTCTTCTCTTGTAACTCAAAAAAATTAACATATGTAAAGTCTCCACCCACCCACAAATTAACGTATGTTGAAGTGTTTCCCATCTCGTGGTATTGACCTGGACCTCACTAGACCTCGCCACCACTCTCTTTGTTTTTTATCCATTCATTCTCTTCTCTCCTTCCATTTCTCTCTCTTTTTCTCCTTCTTTATTATGTTGTATGTTTATTCCCTCTCTCTCATTCCTTCTTTCTTTTTATCTTGAAGAAAAAAAAAAACAACAACAACAACTACTACTACTACTACTACTACTACAAACAAGAAAACTAAACAACAATAAACAAGAAAAGAAAAAAACTACTACTACAACAACAACAACAAACAAGAAAACTACTACTACTACTACTACTACTACTACTACTACTACTACTACTACTACTACTACTACTACTACTACTACTACTACTACAACCAGGACTACGACAACTACAACTACCACAACAACAAACTACTACCACTACCACTACAATGAACAAGAAAAGAAGAAAAAAAAAACAACAACAACAACTACTACTACTACTACAAACAAGAAAAGAAGAAAAAACCACTACTACTACTACTATTACTACTACAAACAAGAAAACTAAACAACAATAAACAAGAAAAGAAAAAAACTACTACTACTTCAACAACAACAAACAAGAAAACTACTATTACTACTACTAGTACTACTACTACAACCATGACTATGATGACTAGGACCATGACTACGACTACCACAATAACAATAAACAAGAAAAAAAGAAATTAAAAAACAACAACTACTACTATCACTACCACTACCACTACTACTATTACGACTACCACAACAACAACAACAAATAAGAAAATAAAAAATTAAACAACAACAACTACCGCTACCGCTACTACTACCCCTACTGCGATTATGACTACCACAATAACAATAAACAAGAAAAAAAGAAAAGAAGAAATTAAACAACAACAACAATAACAACAACCTCTCCCTCCCTCTCTCTCTCCCTCCCTTCCTCTCTCTTTCTCTCTTTCCCTATTATGCTGAATGTTTTCTCCCTCCCTCTCTCGTTCCTTCTTTCCTTTTCTCTCTTCCTCTCCCTCTCTCATTTCCTCTCTCTCTCTCGTTTCCTCTCTTTCTCTCTCAATACACATGATTTTTAACAAAAATAAGTTTTAAAAAAGGAGAAAAAACAAAAACAAAGCAAGAGGGAACAATACACTCATTGCAAAGGCCCGAGGATGGATTCGGCGGCTCCTCTTCGCGACGGCGGCTCCTCTTCGCCCTCCGTACATTTCCTCCTCTTCTTTGCAAACGACGGCGGTGGCGGTGAGAAGCTTTCCTTCTCCCTCTTTCTCTCTTTCTCTCCCTCTCCCTCTCAAATGCAAGATGGAGTTTTCTCTCCCTTTCGCTCTCTCTTTCGTTTGTTCGCACAAAATAACACGCTCAGGTTTTGGCCCGCATTTTTTTGTCTGAGTACCGTCGCTATTTGTGTTGCTATTTTTGCGATGCAAATAGCGATGCCACTAATTTGCATCGGAAAGTGCCGTCGCTATGCCTCTATATCCTTGTAGTGTATATTTGGCCTTTCCCTAATTTAATTCATAAACCTCACATCATCACTTTCCAATGAATCCATTAGTGCATCCATGAGTTTTTGAAGCAACTCATAATCAACCATACAATCATTTTTTGAATTGAATAAGCAGATAACTTGATTGGCTGAAAATTTTCAACCCTCTGTAGCCCTTCTTGCAAAAAAAAATCAAGAAGTATCTTTGTTTGCTGAATATTCTTAGCCCCTAATTCAATCATATTGAATTACTTCAGTTGTAAACTCTTTTTGTTGGTTATTTTTAGCTCATTGGAATTCCTCTTGTGCTAAAATATTTGCTAAGAACCCTTATTTTCTAAGATGCCTTAGCCTCTAGCTCATCCTGCCACACAAAATCTGCATACTCATGATTTTAAACCTACACAAGATAAGATTTTTCATAAACTTTTATTTCCAGCATACTCAAATAATCTATGATCTACTAAAGATAATTTCTCTTCCTCTTTTTCTCTTTTGTCTTGTTAAAATACTTGGAAACTTTAGGTATATCCACATTAGACATACCAAACCCTGTAGAAAAATCCTCACTACTAAGAGACAAGAGCTTTTCCCTCTTGTTGTACCACCATCGTCCCTCAAGACAATGATACTAAGTAAAAATTCAGTTCTTTAGTGAGTAACAAAGAATCCCACAAGGTATCCTTATTTCTATGATGATTTGTACATAGAGTCATAAAACTAAATTGCCTCATTCCATCCTTACTCCTCAGTCAAGCATAGGTAAACCCATCATCCATCACTTTAATTTCTATCCTTATCTCAGTAATATAGGGTTATCGCAATATGATTGAATAGGAGCAAGAATCCAATATGAAGAAATATGATTATTTGATACACCCCCTATGAATGTCATTATGTTATGATATGCAACATAAAGCTCATCTATCATATTATTGGCAATTCTCATCTACCATTCATGATCAACATCTACGAGCCACTTTCCACTTTCATATACAATGTGAACCATAACATTGATCTTAGATCCATATTGATCAATCAACGGAGCACGAGGGTTGTGGTATCAGGTGTATCATCCTCATTACTCTTAATAGACATACTCTTCACTATCTTTCTCCATGTCATACTATCAATCAATACATCTAGAGCATCATCTTTTGTAGGAAACTCTTCAATATGAATACCATGCATAATAGTCTTTGCAAGAATCCCTCTTAGATAGAATCTTACTCTCTTGCAAAAATTAAACTCTCTCTCTTAGATAGAGCATGAGAAGAGCAAGCTTACTCTAAATCTTACTTCAAAGATAGTTTAATTTTTAAATCCCTCATACATTTAACCAACTCATCAATAGATCATCTTTACCTAAAGTAGGAGTAAGCATGGTAGGTTGTGGTCTCAATAGTGGTGCAGGCCGCGAAGGAAGAACCATAGGTTGTGAGGGCCACTGCGAGAATTCACAAGATCTAGACCCTCTATATCACGTGCATTCAAGGCCTATTTATAAGAACCCTTACTTGTGAATTTTTCCTTAATAAAACATAATCCTTTTCAATTCAATTTGTAAGTAATCCCTTTATATGTGACCCATTTGTATGTGAAAAATGTGTAAAAATGGTATTTTAAAAATCCCTTATGTTGAATCCACATGATACATATATATATATATATTTATTTATTTATTTATGACTAACCTCCCCGAGGGGTGGGGGGACATCAAGTGCTTATACCTTCATTGCCTCTTCACAAACTTTGAAATGGCTTCTTAAACATCATCCCAATTAGCCTTAAATCCTTTTTCCATTGAATTATCTTCTAAGAGCTTCTCAAGCTCTCACTAGAGCAAGCAGATTTATAGCATGTAAGAAGCGTAGAGCCTTCTCAAGAAGTAAAACCAATTGCTCAGTTGCACTAAGCTAATCATATCTTTGTTCAAATTCCCTTATAGCTCAGCAACAACAGATAAACCCTTTCCGTGCTTCATGACCCATTTCAAGAACACGTGCTTTGTCATCTAATCCACATCTTCAAGGAAAAACTCATCTTTTAAAGCCTTCTTAAGGTTTGCCCATGTGCCATGGGTCCCATATAAGGTCTAGATTTGATTTTGCAATTCATAAGTAACTACATTGCTAAAGTAGTGTGACATGTCATTGATTGGTCACATTCACAAACTCCAACTTCTCTTGATAAAATTGAAGGAAATTTGAAATATCTCTTCCATTGAACCTCTTCGTCTAGGTAATAATCACTTGAAGCCTTATGGTTTCATAGGTTTGCATAAAATTGCAAATTTCATGTATCATATTGTTAGCTATATATAGTCTATCTATATATAGCATCCCAGGTCCCCTCTATATATTCCTATCATGTGTGCTCAGTTGACACACTTCTGGGGTTCCACTTCCGGTGTCTCATATCTCTCTTCTCTCCTCTCTTCCTTTCGTCTCTCGTCTTCCTCGCAGTTTCCAACACATATGAATATCTCTAGGATTAAAGATGCTTTTCCTATTCCTCAAGGTTTTCACTTCATAGCCACTATTGCCCATCTTGCTAAATTCTTGACACAACTTTTCACGTCAAGTTCACTAAAGATGTCAGAGGGGGTAGTGTGTTTAGCTACAATCTACTTATATAAGAATCAAGTATCTTGCAATCTAACTGGGGGTAGTGTGTTTAGCTACAATCTACTTATATAAGAATCAAGTATCTTGCAATCTAACTTACAATGAGTTGCTTCCTTGGGCTTTTTACATTTTTGGATTTGGATAACTTTGTACCGCCACTTAAGATATGCCCTTGCATAACTTCTCATTTAGGTCTTGGAACTTAATTATGAACATTCAAACTATTTTGATGGACTATTTCTACTCCATGAAAATCCTGTAAAGATCCTTTTGAAGTAATCCATAAGCATATATTCAAAATACTTTTATGGATGTCTTTTCCTTGCTTTTCTTTCATTGAACTTATAGCCTCAAGAAAACAACTAGAAAGAGCACTACAAACTATTTTGTTTGTTTGTCACAAGTAGCTACTACTTTTGCTGGCATGGTGTGACACTACACAAGTGAGGAGATATGATGCTTCATGTATAATATGAATGTTGACTTTGTACAATGATTTCTCGCAATGATGCAAGATTTTTTATTATGATGATTTACTTCATACATGAGTTAGACCAGCCCACTTGTAGCGCCATGCATAGTTAATGTACTCATCATGGCTACTCAGCTTCTTATAACCATCGTGATTATAAGCCTAGTTAAGGTGACCATGTTGCCTCATCCTCTTATCAACTTAGCTCAATGCTCTTTCCCCTGTCCTTGACTTCACTGTCTAGGAGACCTCCACATGTCCATTCACTTGCTTGAACTATTGGCCCATCACATTGATCTTCTACCACTAATACTTATCCATCTTCACCTAGACTAGAGAAACCAACACCAAATCTATATGATCATGGATTTATAGGTTTCAATACTAATGAGCCAGTTTCAAGATTTTCTATCTAGTACACTACTTCTCCCATCCCTAACTAGATCCTTGGAGGCTAGACATCTAATCGCATTTATGCCTTCACTTACCTTGATGCCCTTATTTGGGGATCACCCCTCTTGCTTTGAGATAGAGTCTTTTTGCTGATGATGACCATCTCCTTACTTAGAGTAGCATCCATAAGATCCCTCTTGGTATGTTGTACATGATCATTGAACAAATACGTCAATTGGTCTTAAACAACGAAGGGAAGAAACTCATTATGACATTCTATAACCTTATTGTGTATGTATACCCCCATAGTATCATCAAGAAGTGAAGAAACCAAGAATACTACCCCCATAGTATCATCAAGAAGTGAAGAAACCAAGAATACCATCCCATAATGATTATATTGTACATAGACTACAAATTTAGCTACCACATCCACCTACCAATGTTTGATTTTCTAGTGTTTCCATATACATATGCATTTGCAAACACCAATCTATCTTTCCTCGATGATGGGTTGAAGTGGCCTAGGTAAATTGATAAGAGGATTTGGAAGAATATAAGGGATGAGATAAAGAAAAACCTTAGCAACTCGAAGTAGAGGCAGCATGCACTCATGTTATAGTGGACTCATCATCGCATCTTGAAAGTAGTGGTTGGGCCTCCTTCCAATCAAGCTTTGTAAGTTAATGATTAAATTAGGTTACTTAGATCTAGATTTGGATTCAATATATCATTTCAATATTTTATCTATTTCATCTTGCATGCAATGTTATGTATATATGTTTGTAGCATGGTTTCACTAGTCATTCGATGACTATGTTTTGAGAAAAATTATGTAGTGTGCCATGAGGTTATGTAGCTTTGGACATGCTATTTTCACAAGGAGAAGAGATAGCTAGTTATTATATACTAACAAGCTTGCAATTCATGATTCATTCTAGAGTTAGCTTGCAAGTCATGTTTCATCAAGAGGAGAAGTAGCTTGTTGTTATATACTAACAAGGTCGTAGTTCATGTTTCATTGTAGAGTACTTATGATCAATGTTTTTCTGTTCTTGTGGCATTGGGTCGACTTAGCATTGTTTAAAGATTACAACTTGGATTAGGAATTGGTTTTAGAATAAGAAGTTATGACTTTATGGAGACATCTTTTTGTGCCTTCTTGTAATTGTATCATTGGGACATATATTTTCATTTATTGCTAGGTAATGAAAACTTCATTATATATTTTATTTTTGCTTTCAAGAACTTTATATGTCTTTCTTGTGTTATACTTGGGGTTTTGTATAGGTTTCAACAATAATCCATATCTAATAGGATTGTAGATATGTACAACAAAGTTTGCCCCCTTGAGTATCAAATTCTAGCATTGGCTATATTTTGGTATAGCTTCCTAGAACCATTAAAATAAGTCATGTGTAAATTTATCTAAATTCTCATCAGTATACATTTGATATATTGCAATACATATTCCACACTTATCACGATAAATATTTTGATGGTTGTAGTGATACACAAAGACTATAGCTTTTACCACCAATCATTCCAATAGTGGGGCTGATATTTGTATTATGTTTTTGCTTGTATTTACATAAGAAAAATCTTGAATAAACACCTCTTTTATAGTAGTTGGAGAAGCTTATCTATAGTACATTCTAATAGAACAGAAGCTTATCTAAAACCATGTCAAATTTTCCCTTTGATTGTATTTAGAAATGTAATTATTATCTTTCTTGCAGCATATAAAACACATGTGATTTTAAATAGTGGTCATTTGGCATTCGAATAAGCTTACCTATATATTTGCTTGCAATTTTTTAATCTTAGTTCCCAAAGTTGCATCTATGTACTTTTGAAATGGTAAAGTTTTCTTGTAGTTAGTACAAGAATTAGTATGACTTTTGGAAATTCCTTCACACATTAGAACAAAAGTAAAAATGTCATCAAAACTTGCATTAGTAGCATATGATGTATATAGATAGTGATGGGTGCATTAATGCATGTTCCTATATTATTTCAATGCTTTGTTGATGTGCTTGTCTCGATAATTAACATTTTGATGCCAATACCAGTGTTGGAGCCTCACATTTTTAAAGTGTGAGCTAGATGCAATAAAATCTTTCCAATACTAATGAAGGAAAAAAATAATATTATTGTTTGGGTAGATGGTTCCTTATATCTTAATGATGCTAGCACTACTCTACATCCACGTTTCAATTCTTCATTAACCTTGACATTGGAAATGGTGAACAAAGTCTATTAGGTTATTACAAAGTCTTAGATGGAAATAATCATATGAATCAATATTATCCCTCAAAATTATGTAACACATTAAGATTTGTTACAATCCCAAGGTTCTTAGATATGTTACGAACAACATTACAACACTAGGAAAATAAAGTGCATAAGCTTGAAGAAGAATTGAAGCAGTACAAAGACAAGGAATAAGAGATGGTTGAGAGTAGCAAAGAAATTCAACCTTATAGGAGGAGAATGCTTAATTGAAATCACGCCTAGAGAAAATGGAGAAGGATAAGAACAATGCAAAGGTGAAGTTTCAAAGATGGAAACCACTACCAATGTTTTCACTATCCTTGCATGATAGAGTATGAAAAACATATGTGCAAGCATTGAGATTTCTAATCGCACATTGAAAGACAATCTAAAATTATTGCATTCCCTTGTAAAATATTTACATTTTAATGGACTTTTTGTATGATATTGGAGGCCAATGTGATGATCAACTATTGGAGATTCTAAAGATGCTCTTGAAATGCAAGCATCTAGTTGCAATTTCAAGAGACCCTTGATATTGGGAACTCTGTCTTGTTGCTTCAAATAAGGTTCTTATGGATGTCCTTAGTAGTTTATGTGGAAGAAGTCCAAATAGCTTGTAATACAATTGGGGTTAATTGATACGGCTATAAGCCCATACATCCATCAAAGAGTCATTGGTATACACTTTATTTGTTGTAATGATTTAGTACTCAATATTAAATTTTGAAGTATCAACTAACATGATTATTACTAATTACCTCGTGTGCTAGTGAAAAAATTCATCCCTTAAGTATATAATCATATCATATACATGAATTGATTTTATTAATTTAATGGTTTCTTAACTTACAATAGGACATGGATCAATCCCACATATCCACCACTCTTGAGTCGTGATGTGTATCTGCAAGCTAATCCAACTACTCATGTAGCCTCCATCTTACCCCATGTCTTTTTCTAGTGAACTTATTGCCTAAAACAGATCTAAGAATCTTTGTTGATATACACTAGCCCTGTATTGCTCTACGCACATACACATTATCTTCAAATTTTGAGACACTGTTCAATTTTAGTTAATTAATTACAAAATAAAGAGGAATACTAAGATAAGACTTAATGTTAGTATGTCTTTCCATTTACAAGGCATGTATGCCCATTAGCTCATACCTAAAAGGTTGACTTTTGTAAAATAGTGAATATTAAATAAAAGACTAAGGCAAAATTTAGTATCTACATGTTTTGTACTGCATATACATATCATGCATCATAGCAAAAAGTTATAATCTATATTAAGATTCATACGTATGCACATATATATTTATGTCAAAATGCTCACCTATTGTTTCATGTACTAATACAATATATTATTTGTTAGAATGAATGGAGTCTATGTTCTCTTCTTGATCTAGTTTGTGCATGCAACACTCCATCCATCCTTTTCAACATAAACACACTATTATCATCACAAGCTTTATCACCATTACAACTTAAGCAACAATCATACTCATCCACAACCACTTCTTTCAAATCTCATAAACATGGAACATTAGCATGGAGAAGACTACTGGGGGGATGATAGTACAAGTTTGTGTATAGTTTGTGATGGAGATAGAAGTAATGCTTGCCAAATCCATATAAATCACAAATTTTGGAGCATGCCCCCACCACTTGAAGTTCGTCCCCTCATGCATGCCTTTCAATTTACTAGCTATAAGGAGGATAATGATGAGAAGGAAGAAGAACTCAAGCCACCAACAACAAGAAAATAAGCCAGCACCAAAGGAGGAGGGACTAGAGAAGGTGGAGGAAGGGAAATGGTTCATTAGTTGCTCACAACTATGCAACAAATCTCTAGGCTTGTGTAGCATCGAACCATCACAAATAATATGAATGCCAACCCTCAACATCTTTCGACTTATATGTCCATGATGAGGAAGATGAAGAAGGATATAATTCTCACAATGTGAGAGAGGATGAGTTGGAAAATCATGGAAGTGTGGTAGAGGAGGTGACATGCTTTTACCTTGTTCTTTTCCCTTAGGTAAGAGAGGTTTTACACTTGCACATTACATGGTAAGTAACATTTCCATGATAGTAATGGTAGGTGTCCAAAGACATTGGAAGACATTAACACTACATATGTGTGGGCTGTGGAGCAGGTGTCTAGAAGAAATTGTACTTGCATGCATCTTTTGTTTGTTGAAGATACGATTGTCCCGTTGTCCTTCTTTTCTCTCTCACCTTCCTTGCACTTTAATAACAAACTCTCTGTTTGTCGTGGAAGGTGGGTAAAGGGAGGTTGCATACGGAGAGCGAGGAACAATGTGATATGATTACCCCCCAGTATAAGCCCAGCCTTACACGGTGTACATTTCCTTGTCTTGTATGTTGCTCTCACAACCCATTCTTCTTGTCGTTGCACTGTTTGGGTTTGGGTTTCTTTTACCTGAATAGGCTTCAAAGTTTATCCAATATGGTGTATTCCCTTTTCTATAAGGTCCAAAATAGACAACCTACTGGCAGCTTTTACAGCGTCTGCCCGAAGATACGCGCAATCTGTGGGATGGTTTGAAGCGGGTACCTTCGGCTGGCCCTCAGGATGGTTGTTTTGTAGGGAAGATCACAATAAAGGGGAAAGGAGGAAACTGCAAAGCTGGATCGATAGAAGCTACAGACTGGCCGCTGGGTTTAAAGCGTGTTTTGTCTCAATGGCTGCTTCGTTATACGTGTTGCAGCTGCTTAAATCATAACAATTACATACGAACATCATCAGCTTCACTTTGCAGGGCGCTTGCCTGTGTTAGAGTGATACGTAAAAGTCCTCGTATGGGCAGATCCCTTAATCCGATCATGGTTAGTCGCTCAATTTACGTCCATTATATCCCTCACCATTATGGATTAGTCAGTTTACGTCCATTATATCCCTAACCATCATGGATTACTTAGTTGTCTACAGAACGCCGTTGGTTAATAATCGGAATTATCCACCAGCCCAAGTGACATTTGGTGAATCGTGCACGAAGATTTGTATTATAGGGCTAGTATACGATGAATTCAAATCATAATGATGCCTCAGAAGTAAGAGCAAGGATAATTATCTATCAGAAGCAGACGACGTTGTTTGTAGTGGAAGCCGAGACGGCTTCAGATTCTGTACCTGTAATACGCGCGCGCGCGCGCGAGAGCGTCAGAGAGAGAGAGAGAGAGAGAGAGGCAGCACGTGATCATGAGAGTGCATAAGTCGATAATGCATGAGCTGATGATGATGAGCGCCATTTATCATATCAACTGACGTGCCGTATTCGGCAAGCATCGTACGACTTATCGGACTGAGTGCAGTTTACTGGCAGCGGCAAATAGTCTGCATGCATCATGACCAAAGTATGTATGTTTGGCGCATGTTATAACCTAATAACTGCATATGAGAGAGAGAGAGAGAGAGAGAGAGGTGCTAGTAGATACTAGATATTCCGGAGTCCTCCCACAACCCAAAGCATGCCCTTTTGATGCCGGCGCAAACCTTCACAGTACACACACATCCCATAATTCAGTTATTTTTTCCTCATAATCCATCTCTCCTTTTGAGTCCCTCCAAGGCTCCATGATTGCATCTCCAGTCCAACTCCAATAACCTAACCTGACACCTCGAGTCCTCGGTCATTTTTTTCCGCTTTCCTTTCTTGAAAGTTAATTAAAGTATGGTTCAAAGGTGAAGATTTCCACAGTAAAGGAGAACGGAAAAGTTTTACTTTCAATTCTAAGGAAATACATTCTGAGTTATTGCGTTGTAACTAAGGTGAAGACTTCTTACTCTAACTTTTTTACAAGCCACTTTGAAAATTTGGGTTTTCACCTTAAGGACCCTAAATACCACTAGACTATCTCATCTAATAGCTTCCAAGACCTCTAGCACTCATTGTTTCAACTCTTTTCTCATCATCACTTTATTTCTGTTACTATAAACATGTTTCCAAGAATGAGGCTAGAAGCCAATTGAAAATCCTCTTAATTTTCATTAATTTATATATTATTGCTTCTTTTTTTTTTGGAAAGTAAACTATATAATATTGTAATTTGAGCATATATACATCATCCACGATGGATTACGACTTCAAAAAGGCATGGTCTACAAGCCTAGACACATGGTTGTGCCCCCTATAAGGCCTCAAAATAGCCTTGAAAGTTAACTTTCATGAAGCAAAAGTGAAAGGCCCTATCAATACATAATCCTCCATATGGCCTCACAATAGACTTGAAAGTTAACTTCCATGAAGCAAAAGTGCAAAGGCATTATCAATATATAATCCTCTTGGTTTTTGCTAAACTTTGGCATTCTAGACAATCCACACCCATTAATCACAAATTCTCTAATAACAGTGTATACCTACTAGGCTTCTCCACTCATCCTCCTCCTCTCATGTGTAGAAGTGCTTGTTCAGATTTGTTTGAGCTCTTTAAGCCCACCTTGAACATCATTTTCTCAAACATGTGAATATCTATGGTAAAGATGATCCTGCATTATTACTCCACATGGTCACAATGCTTCCATCCATCACATATGCCACCTATATGCACACAAACATATAATTACATATGGATCACACACACACACACACACACACATACAAAGTGATAAAACAAATCATTCACCTTCCTTCAAGCTACTCACAAAACCAAACCAATGTCCTGGAATAAAAAAATTCAAATCCATCCTGATCATAACATCTGATGTGAACTATTTCCTACTATCACCTTTATATAGCACAAAGAATGAGAGTGAGATAGAAAGTACTAATTTGCATAAAATGTAGAATAACTATCAAGGTTATATATTGTAAATGTATAACCTTCATAGTTATAAGTTCTAAATATAAGTTCTACAACATAAAATTCAATATAGATTGTCTTCTTGAATTAAGTCTACATAGCAAAAAGAGTATGAGAGAAAGATAGATAATACTAAATACTTTGCATAATGTGGCGGCCAATGCATATACATTGAGTCATTTGACAACATTATATACATATTCTATAAATAGTAAACATCATAATTCGCTAAAAGTTTCCAAGGTTACACAAATGAATGACTGCTTGTTGGTAGGTTAGGAGGCATACTAAAACTCCCAAAAGGATGATTAATTGGCTCCTTGAAACTTAAAGTTATTTCTCCTTGAAGTTAAATAAACATAGAATCAAATTTTTTATTTGTGAAGAAACATCAAATCCCTAGTTGCACTAATATCTATATTGAAAGTTCTACAACAAAGCTCAAACTTGTGCTATAAAGGATCACAAGGATAACATTTATGAAAGCCTCAATTTTGCAATGCAACTTGCAAATAAAAGAGGTATCAGAGGAAATAACTTGAATTTGAAATACCATTGTTTGCATTGTTCTATGGAGCAGATAGCAAGAACATCAGTATTTGGTTGCAATTCAATCCTCACATATAAGAGACCTTGCTTTCATAAATAGTTATAGATTGTGAGAGATTTTGGATAGGAAAATGTTGAGGAGCACAAAAGTACCAACAACAAAGTAGGGGGGCCTTGACCTGAGAGAGAGAGAGAGAGAGAGAGAGAGAGAGAGAGAGAGAGTGTGTGTGTGTGTGTGTGGAAAAGAACTTAGAGAAGCTTGAGTACATACCAAAAGAGAAAAATGACTTCTAAGGAGATTATGATCAATCCATCTTTTCATAACTATTGTTCCGCAATCCATTGCTGTGGTGATATCTCCTAGTGAGTGATCCATAAAGCCATGGTGATGGTGGAACCTTCCTTTAGAAGAAAGAGATATTGCACTACAAGAAATTTGGGGTGTCTGCGATGGGGCCTATAAAATTGACTAGTTGTTTCTAATGCAAAGAATGTTGAAAGTATCACACATGCAACCTCAATTTGTTTTCCATAAGTGATGAAATTTAAGTAATGCTTATGCAACACTTGTTGTTGCAATGTTTTTTGTGATAGCTATAAATTCTAAAGCAACACAAGCAATGAGGGGTGTGATGCATCATGTAAGAAATACACCAAGTTATGAATTTTGCTACAAACTCTTGTTTCTTCTTCCATTTCTTTCTCTAAGAAGTGTTGTATCTCTCTTATCATGTCATGGATGTGATTGCTAACCATTGGTACTAGAGGAGTTGTGGCTCATGAGTGAAGCAAGCTGCATCCATGAGTCTATGCTTTTTAATTTATATTACTTTTTTGGAATGTATATTTTTTGTATTATATTCAAGTAATATATACAACCTTGGAAAATAAAATTGATTAAGAAATTGATCTAGATTATTCAACCACTCTACCACTTAATTGGAGTTAGCTTATTTTGAATCCTAGTATTACTATACCATATCAGTTTTTGTAAGTCCCATCCATCAAAATTGACATGCTTCACTTTTATAAATCTTGGATATCTCTCACCTTCATTACTCTCACATTTAGCTGCATGGCTAATTGAAGAAATTTAAGTGTATATAATTTTTTCCTTTTTATTGTATGTTTGGTATTAATTAGACTAGCCATTAGATCAATTTTGAGTCCAAAACAGACCGTGTAAGTATGTGGATTGATTCTTAATCCTAAACTAGATAAATTGATTTGTAAGGGATTTGTATGTCAATGTATTTGGCATGACAATTAAAAACGTGAGTGTAGCAATTGTTGAAATTATAGGGATGCACCAAAAAGAAAATGATTTTCATTAAAGATACTAAGATCCACTTGTGTGAGACTAGTTTGCTACGCATCACAAATTTTGGAAAAGGGTGAAATGCAAAAGTGAGTGGACAAGATAGCTCTACAAAATGCATATGCAATAGTGGAATTTGCTACTTTTGGTCTTCAAATTGAGAAAAATCCTAGTTGTATTGCAATTTTTGGTAAGAAAGTAGAGCTTTGGTCTTATGCATTGCATATAGTAGAAAAGAGAAAAACTGGTAGGGTCGAATTAATTAGGGATGTAGGGAAGAGTATCTGTGAGATGACATATTGGATGCATTATGCCTATAATACCTGTGAGGAATTGGTTTACTACTATAATTATGAATGTACGAGCCCTAATATTATCAAATAGTGAAATCTCAAAAATGCCTATACTCGCAATTACTTTTGTGGACTTCAGCTGACCAGGGGCGGGCAAAGTATCTCATGACATGAGATTATGCACCCCTTCAAGGTCATAAATAGGAAGGAAGTGTCACCTCTCTTTTGTTTTGCTATCTTTCCTCACATTTGCTTTTTCCTTGTGGTGGGTACTGAACATGGCAACACAATGCTAGGCTAAGAAAACATGTACTATGATATAAAATGGCTAAAATGATTCTTTAACATCTTGAATGATGTGTCAGTATTCAATTGATGCAAAGGTTGGTTTTAAGATAGGACTAGTTAGGACTTATCCTTAGCCATGACTCACTCTTTTACAAATTTTTCCACTTAATATTCTCATGATACATTTTCTGATCATCAAACTCAAAATGACACACAATGAAGGCAATGTGAGTGTGAGACATAAAATGATAAAGATAGACTCTTTATATCTTGATTAAAGGTTGAGATTAATGAGAACTAAGATGTTTAGCTATAGTCCAATGTTTAAGCTCGGAGAACTAAGATGTTGCCCAAGAAAACTTGCAAAAAAATTGAAGACATCCAACAAGATTAGCATAAGGCTGATGTAGTGATAATTGTCCATCATTCTACAGAAAGTGAGAGTTTTTGGTAGAGCTCATAAGACAAGGAGTACTAGCAAGATGTGCAGAACCCAAACCAAACTTTTGAATAATATCTTCAATGAACTTTGTTTGACGCAATAATAAAACACCCTTTTCCCAATAGCGTTGAATCTGAATACCAAGACATGAGTGTATGTCTCCAAGATCGACCATGTCAAACATAGAAGATAAAACCTTTTTTACTTGTTGAAGGAAGTTAAGATGGTTAGAAACAAGTATGGTATCATCCACATATAGAGCAAGAATAACAAAACTATCATTGCATCACTTTTATAAGTTAGGATCTGAAGAATAAGATATAAAACCTTGTTTTGTAAGGAAGAGATCAATCTTTTGATACCAAGCTCGTGAAGGTTGTTTGAGACCATAGAGTGCCCGATGAAGTCTACAAGCAAGATTTTCCTTATGTTTGACTACAAATCCCTTTGGTTTCTCTATGTTTATCTCTTCTTGTAAATCACCATTAAGAAAAGTAGTTATCACATCCATTCGGTGAACCTCCAAATCAAACTCAACAATAAAAACTAATAAGACCCGAATACCAATAATACAAACCACAAGTGAGAAAGTTTCTTGATAATCAACTCCTACAATTTGTGAGAAAATTTTGGCAACTAGCCTTGCTTTGAATTTGTCAAATGTTCCATCTATTTTGTTTTAGTCTTATAAACCAACTTGCATTTAATAGTAGTACGTCCAGGTGGTAACTCAATTAGAATCCATGTACCTTTAGAAAGAAGAGATTCATACTCACCTTCCATGGCCTCTTGCATTGTTCCTTTTGTGGGGATGACATGGCATCACTATAAGAGGCAAGGTCTTCACAAATATTGAGTGCATTCTAAAGAATATCAGCATCATAAACATGACAAGTACCATCATGCTCATGATCAATTGGAAGATCAATATAAATATCAATGCCAAGGTTATCATCAACAATAATAGGTGTAAGTTGTGAATCCAAATTTGAAGAGTCAATATTATCATGTGAAGGAGGTTCAACATTATATAAAAAGGAAAAGAAGTGAGTAATGACTTTGTATCATCAGCATCCTCTAGTGACCATGTTTCCCAACATCCTCTTGAGACCATGTGTTGCCCATAGGTTGCTCATTGAAAATAACATCACGGCTTATGATTAAATTCTTGGAAGATGGATCATAAAACTTGTATCCCTTAGAAAAAATTGAATATCCAATGAAAATAACTTTCAAACTAGGAGGATCAAGTATTTTGCAAGTCCCTTTGGGTACATGAACATAAGTAATACATCCAAAGGTTCGAAAATATGAAACAGAAGGAGTTTTACCTATCTAAGTAGTAATTGGTATTTTACTAGAAGGAGGAGTTTTAGGAAGATAATTTTGCACAAATACTGCTGTTAAGATTGCTTCAGCCCAGAAACATTGAAATAAGCCAAAATGAATAAGCATACATTGCATGGCATTGAGAATAGTCCTATTTTTACATTAAGTAATACCATTCTGTTGAGGAGAGTAGAGAACCGTATATTCATAATGAATACTATGATTACTACAATAATCATCAAAATTATTTGAAATGTATTCTCCACCATTATCACCGCAAAGTTTCTTGATGCCACGACAACCAGTATGAAGTTGTACAACTTTTTGATATTATTTAAAAGATAATAAAGATTTTAATTTGTGTCCCAAGAGAAAAACAATGGTGTATCTTGAGAAGTCATCAATAAAATTCATGAAATAATGATATTGAGATTTTGATGGAGGAAAAGCTCCACAAATATCAGTGTGAATAAGATCAAGTAAATCTCTAGAATGAGTTGTGGTGGAAATGGAAAAGGGTTTGTAAAAATACTTTCCAAGTGCACAATATTCACAAATACCCATAGGAGGACAAGCTTTGAATTCCATACCTTGAAAAAGGTTACGCCAATAAAGATCGACAAGCTTAGAAAAATCAGAGTGGACAAAGGGATGATGCCATATTTTGCTATTAAGATTGCGAGGAGCTATAACAACATTTACAACATCTTCATTTAAAGATAACTCAAAAGATTACCATTACGAGGAGCAACAGCTATGGTTTGGCCATCTTTCTCAATACAACACTTGGTATGGTCAAAACCGACAAAGAGACCAAGATTCCAACTGAAAGAATATTCCTTTGTAGATCTAGGACATGTAAAACTCCATGCAAAATTCTTATTGAACAAAGAGTGCCGAGATATAAATCACCCATACCTTTGACTTGATAAGTTATATCATCAACAAAAAAAACCAATTTCTTGACAGGAATAGAATGATTATTATGTAACCATTGAGATTGATATGTTGTTTCCTATAACACCAGAATGAGTAATAAAAAAAGATCCATCATGAACATGAAGTATCCTTTTTGGGGAGATAGAATAACTTACACAATTTGCTTCTTCAGTAGTGTTGTCATGTGTAGTAGCATATGCTCTATTACGATCTGAATCAAAACGCCACTTGAAACATAGATGGGTTGGATGATCACTCTTTTTGCACTAGTCACAAGGAGAATAATATGTGGATATTACCCAACAATCATTTGTAGTGTGACCATATTTATTGCACTAAGAACAATGTATGTTAGGAAACTTGAGATGAGAAAAGTTACCACCACGACAACTTGTATGTGTAGAGCATGGAAAGGCACGCCTTCAAGAAAGTAAATCGTGGTCGATTAGTTATGAGCTTGTGTCCTCTTATGAGATCATAACTATTTCTTGATTTGTGTGTCATCATTTTCATGTCATTGTGAATATTCAATCAAAGATATACAAGATTGATCAAAATTGATCCCATCTTTGTTAGATAATATAGTAACAATATTATCATAAGCAGGATTCTTTACAGTATCAAGAAGTTGTATTACCAATTGCTTCTGTGGAATAGCATCACCAGTAGAAATAATTTGATTGATGATGTTCTTGAACGATTCGATATGTATTGTCATAGAAGTTCTGATGTTATATTGTAACTCACTGAGCTCACTTTAAAGATAAAGTATTTCTGTGATAGATTTCTTCTCAAAATTTTCTATCAACTACTCACATATAGCTTGTGAGGTTGAAAGATTATATATATTGAGCATAAGAGATTCTTCAAGAGCAGAAAGAATATACCGACGAGCTGCTTTTTCTTTATTGCATGGGATTCGTGCGAGGGTTCATGAAAGTCACTCGCCACAGGGAAACTTTGAGATGGGAGAATTCAATAAAATCAAACTTATCCATAACAATTTTGAATGCGGTAACAAATTCTTCATTAAAAATATAGGTAAGTTACAGGTTCATAAGACTTTCATGTTAGACCAAAATCAATTTGAGAAAGAAGAGAAGAAGGTCGAATCAAGGCAGGCAAGGAGCACCAAGCTTGAACTCAAAAGCCACTTCAAGGAACTTGATGACAAAGACCTCAATGTAGGCAAGGGGCTTAAAGCTTGACCTCAAGCCCTCTCTCCCAAATTGGATTGCAATCTTCAAAGAAAGCGATGGATACAAGCTCAACCTCCAACCTTTCACACTTGATTTGATGGCAAGTTCGAAGAGGGCGAGGGATACAAACTCAACCTCAAGCCACTCCTATATAAGGTCTTCAAGGAAAGATCATGGAGGTTGTGCTTATACTCCTCATACACCTCCTCTTATATAGATTTTCCTTCCACACGTCGAGATGCTTTTTCTTACTTTAGTTTGTTTTAAAGCAAGTGTTTTTAACAAAAATGATGGGCTTATTAGCTTAAAGCTTTTAAGCTTTGAATGAGTAAAGATTTTTAAACATTTAATAGAATGGTTTTTGCCACCTTTATGCGTATGTCGTCATCCATGAATGCCATTGTCACTTGGCTTTAGGTTCTTGTGATGAACAGTATGTTTTTCACCTATCCACTGTGTCTACACCATTGCCCTGGTCCTATTTCCCCCCCTAACACATTGGACTACCATGAACAATTTCAAGGGCCACATAGAGTAATTGTTGCTTGCCACCGGAAGCAAAGCCATCAATGTCATGACTTGGATCACGAGCTTCATGAACCACAATTAGGGCCACAAAATTCTTCAAAAGGAGACTCAATGTTGCTTTTCTGTGAATTGGATCAATCACTCTTTTAGTTGTGACTATGAAGCTTTGTTGAATTCTACCTCATATTTCTTTACCAATGAGAAACGATCCCTATGGAAAAAGTTCTGCAAGAACATTTAGGAAAGCACTGTGAAGGTAACACAATATTAGTGAGTTTGGGAATCTCCCAATTTCCATTTTTTGAATACTAAAAAGATGGCACCCGGATAACATACCCATAAGTTTTTCAAAACTATACGATGTGACCTATCATTGGAAAGCACTTGAAAAATGGAATCTATTGAGCTATAGAGCGCTCGATTTGGAGTTATAGTGTTCAAGTTATGACAAATCCAAAGATTTGACCATGTGTCCCAAACTTATGAGAAATTCTCATATTCCCTAATATGGTGTTAGGTTCTTGAGTAGGACGATTATTTGATTCTATACCTAACATTCCATGTTTAGGATTCACAGATATCATACGCATTGGAGTTGGGGATGGCACAGGGATCACTCTGGCTGTCAAAAGAGTGCTTGCACTGACCGGTATATTTAGGTCCACTGCAGTGTATGCAAACTCAAGTACATGTCCAACATCTTCTGTTGTGGGAGTGTATATTTTTTTTCAATCAATCTCATACCTTGTCTCATAACTTCCACTTTAGTCTGAGACGATGGTTGGGATAGAACCATTGTTGAGTGTAGATTCATTGACATGTCTCTGAGTAGTGATACTCATTCCCTTCGCTCAATGAAAGAACCTGAACCCATCCACTTTATTACATTTGGAAAAAGCACATTTTTAAATAAAAATTACTTTTACTAACCATGCATTCCACATAGTGGGTAATTTGATGTTTTGGATAGAACTATCAGACACATGCTTGGAGACAATAGATGAAATCACATTGCCGCTCTTACAATCAGGATGCATGCCCAGTTGTTGATTAATAGAACATGTTGATCCCACAAATTAAGTAAAGAAACAAAATTAGAAGAGCTATGTCAGATCGAGATGTCAACTGATTTGACATCATAAATGGCTTGGTAGTCAACCATAAAAGCCACTACAAGATACAAGCCTTATACCGACGTTTAAAGTGACAAAAATGTTCATAAAGAAAATTACCCCCGTTGTCCCAAAAAACATCAGTATTGGCAACGCCATAGAACAGTCGATATTAGCGTCGTTATCAGCGTTGCTATTTGTATCGGAATCAGTGACATTGATGTCGACACTAATACTGACGCTAATAACGACTCTTTGCGACGCATGTTGCGACGTTGATAGCGATACATGTAGCAAATTTGCGATGCTAATAGCGACGGTAACAGGGGAAAAAAATGTGGTAGTAATGCTGATAGCAATGCATGTAGCAAATTTACGACGCTAATAGCAACGGTAACAGGGGGGAAAAAAATGTGGCAGGGCAGCATATAGCACTATGTGCTTTATTTGGGCCATACAAAATAGTTTCAGTAATGTGTACAATACCAGTGGGATCACGGTTTGTAATGGAGTGCTGCAAAGAAAAAAAATACAACTGTCAGAAACACGATTGTTAGTACAATGGATATTTCAAAAAAAATAAGCAAGTAGAACAAAAGAAAAACTTACAAAGTCCTCTAGATATGTCCTGTGGCTGCCACTCCCAAGATGATGGATCACTCCGGCCTCCAATCATGCCCTTGCCACCTCGCGCTGCTGTCTCCAACGTCCTGGAGAATCTATAGCCTCCTTCTTGAGTCGGCACCAGTCATCAATGTCTAGCCCCACTCTTGAGTCAGCACCAGTTGTCAGTGTCTAGCCACCGGGCTTTAAGTCCGCACTCTTAAGTGCCTTGCGTGCATTCGATCATCTATGTGATATGTACGCACGCATGCACTCCATCATCTAGCCCATGGAAAACATATTTGCTGCGGCTGGTACTGAAAACTCCTCATGCAAGGATGCTACTATGTAGTCCTTGCTCCCCTACGATATGTTCTTCTAATGATCAAAGACATTGTGCCGAAAAACTTATTGGCACAACTCTCTCATATGAGCCCTCAGCCTCCTCCCCTCATCATTCATGATGATGGCTCCTGTCCTATCATCTACAAGGTATCCATATCCCTTTGGGGTATGCCTAAGATGTGTCATTTTCCACCTGCGACCACGCTCTTGGGCATATCCAGGAGACCCGTGTACATCTGGTATACCTAAGGGGATAGTATCTCTCAGAGTAGCACCCATGGGGGTGCCACCTGCGGCGGCGGACGACTGAGCAAAAGCTTGAATGACTGGAGTAGACGTCCCCACAGGTGTGACAAATCCTGCGAGTGACGCAACTCTAGCAGAACGACTAGGCAAAGACACTGCATCGGTACCTCCACAATTGTTCAAGACTCTTGTAGTTACCCTATCATTCTTGGGTAACCTTACATTTCTAAAGCCCGCTTGGAAACAAAAGCTCTTGATGATGGTTCTTCCTATGCTCAAATCCGAAGCAAGGATAATGAACGAGCTGTCCAATTTCTTACTGTGTGTGTTAACCATCATCGAAAGAGAGATCGACTACGTGATTATCCTGTGCCTCCTAATGCCCGAGAATTCAAGGGTTTTCGGGTTGCACTACTATAAAGGGAGGCTATGGTAGTGTGTCATATAAAAAGATTGAGCCTCCTCATGCAACAGAAACCGTGTCTCTAGCAAATTTATATGTATGTACAGCCAATAGTATGGGTTGTTTTTAGTCTCTTCCGACCATGACTCAGGCTGAAAGAAAATATTTATATCATGTAAAAAGGGAGCTAAAAACTTATTATATAATGGCTGAAAATGAAGATATTTCGGGCATTTTTTTTGGACTGATTACTACTGACACATTGGCTGAAATATATGCAGCTGCTCATGTAGAAAATTAGGCTAAAAATAAGTCCAGAGAAGTATGTACATTGGATTTTTATCAAACAATTCAAGAATTTGTTGAACAGGAAGACAATGGTTTACTCAACAAGGGTGAAGCACAATTGGAGACAAAATACAAGACAGTGGATAAGAAACTCAAACCTGTGGCAGCCCCACTGCCTCCTGAAAGTGAAGGGCTCGCTGATAGGGTAGCAAATCAGCCAAGTCTTTGTGATCCTTCCAACGTTGGTCACAAGTTCACATCTGAAAGTATAAAAGAGCTCAAAATAGGTGAAAATTCTTTCCTTTCGCCAGCTAAAAAACACTCTTTTATGCAAATGCTAATGAAACATGGAAAAGCTTTTGCTTTTCAACCAAGTGAAATAGGCTGTGTGGATCCTAATATTGTGGTTCCTATGGTCATTTTTACGGTCCCATATGTGCCTTGGACCTCAAGCCCATTCCTATTCCAAGGGCGCATCTACCCAAATTATTTGAATTTCTAAATGAGAAGATCAGAATGAAGATTTTAGAACCTTCTTCAGCACCTTACTCAAACCAATGGTTTACTGTGCCTAAGAAAAATGGATCTTTAGGATTCATTTAAGATCTACAGCCTGTCAATCGTGTCACAATCCAAAATGTTGATTCGGGTCCAATTGTTGATGAGCTTGCTGAAGCTTTTGCAGGTAGAGCAATTTATTCTATGGGAGACCTATATTCAGGATATGACCAATTTCAGCTTTCATTAGAAAGCCGAGACATTACGACAATGAAGACACCTCTTGGATTGGTCCGCATGTGCACTCTACCACAAGGTGCAACAAACTCTGTAGCCTATACTATGAATGCCATGCACAAAGTCTTAAGGGACTTTATTCCACAACTTACTCTTCCATTTCTTGATGATGTACCTATCAAGGGATGTGAAGTAAATGAAAAGAATGAGAAGCTTGACAAAGATGGTTGCAGGACATTTGTAGTTAACCATATTCAAGATTGTGACAGGATTTTGACAAGGCTAGAAGAGGTACATCTTACCCTTTCTGGAGCTAAGTCGATTTTTGGAGTAGAAGAACTCCTAGTGGTCGGTCATCTATGTGGCCCCTATGGACGCAAACCTTCTCCAATCAAGATAGATGCCATCAGCAGAATGCAAGAAAAATGCACAAATGTTTCAGAGGTGAGAATATTTCTTGGCGCATGTGTATTCTATCTCATATGGATACCACATTTTTCTCATGTAGCCGAAAATCTTTATCAATTATTAAGAAAAAACCAAAGATTCTCTTGGAATAAAGAGCATACTCTCACTATGCATAAATTAAAGAAGCTATTAATTTCAGACCCCACTCTCAAAAGGGCTGACTATTAAATGGTCAACCCATCATCCTTACTGTGGATACATGTCCCATTAGGATGGGATGGGCTGTTGGCCAAGAGGATCTTGAAGGTAATAGGTATGCAATTCATTTTGGAACAAAAGTTCTCAATGAACGTCAAAGAAGGTATGCACAAGTAAAAAGGGAATTGTGGGGAGTTATAACAACATTAAAGTGTGATCGTAAATACTTTATAGGTGCTTCTGTAGTGGTAGAAACTGATTGTCTTCCACTCTTGGGTATGATTGCCAACTACTCTACACCCGACATTGCTATGCTAAGATGGATTGCATATATTAAGTTTCTCAACCCCAAATTAAAGCATATTGCATGAAAGGTGAATCCAGTTGCTGACATGCTATCACGTGCAAGATATGACAATGAAGAAGACTTGATGGAAGAAGATGAAGCTGAAGAATCTATACTTGCTGAATTTCATTCCATGGCTACTGAAAATACCTTTTCAATTACTACATATACTAGTCCAAAGCTGAAAACAACAGGATGGTCAACTAAAAGCCATCATGCTCATTGCATTGCTCAAGTTCTAGTTCATTTTCTTGAAGAAGATTATGAAGAATATTGGCTAAAGATCGGCCAATATTTAAGCACAATGAAGAAGAAGGAGACTTGGACTGATGAGGAGTTCAAACATATTAAGAGGAAAGCTTATGGCTTTTTTCTTAAAGAAGAACATCTATGAAAGCACGCAAAGAAGAAGAAAGGAGCGCCTGTCCAAGTTTTAGGTAACCAAAGATTGCAACAACAAGTAATGAAGGAATTTTATGAAAGCCTGTGGGCTGGCCATAAAGGCATATGGGGAACCTTTAGTAAAATCAAAGAAAAATATTGGTGGCAAAACATGTATCGGGACATAGCACATTTTGTTGAAACTTGTTATGTGTGTCAAATGTATTCTATGGTCAAGCATTGAGATGGGTTACAACCAACTTATCCTTTGTCTATACATTATAGATGGGTTATTGATCTTGTAACCATGCCTACAGGAATATGGAATATGCAGTATTTAGTGCTTTCAAGAGATGATCTAACCAATCAAGTTGAAGGCAAAGCCTTAACAACCAAATCCACTCAAGCGGTTTGTCGTTTTTTGCTTGAAGAAGTGTTTTGTAGATATGGATGTGTTGGTAAAGTAACTGCAGATAGAGGAGAGTTGGATGCTAATGAGGCACAAAACTTCTTTGCTCAATTGGGTATTAAGTTGGCTTTAACTTCATCCTACAACCCTGAAGGCAATGAAAAGAGTGAGAGAGGTCATCAACCTATTCTTAAAACTCTAGCAAAGTCTTGTAGAGGAAAGATCAAAGAATGGCCTAAAATGCTACCTTTTGCATTATGGGTTGACCAAACTACTCACAGTTCAGTGACTAGCTATATGCGAGCTAAACTTATGCATGGAAAACAACCAATTATGCCAATTGAAGAATCTATTCTCACATGGAGTCTTCTACCTTAGACATCAGTAGAGAAGAGTTGCTGACTTTGTGCATATGGTAGCTAGAAAGAAGGCCTGAAGATGTTCAAGTAGCTATTGAGAAGCTAAAGACAGCAAGTTTAAAAACAAAAGAAGATTTGATAAGCAACATCGACTTCGGCCAAGAGCAATTCAAGAAAATGACTGGGTGCTTGTCTATGACAGTAGCCTAGACAATCAATACAATGCTTCTAGGAAGATGGTAAAGAGTTGGTTTGGCCCATATGTGATAAAGGTCATTCATGACAATGCCACATATTCATTGGCTAAATTGGATGGAACAAGCATGAAGATACCCATAGCTGAAAAAAGAATCAAGCTCTTCAAACGAAGAGAAAGTTCAACATATGAGCTAGAAGACTTGAATATAATTCAAGAGCATGAAGACACAAAGGAAGAAGAAGAGGCAGAAGATGAAGACATTGACATGGCAAAAGATACTTCTTCTGACATTGCAAATCCATAAGACTTTGGCACATGCCAGAGGATGTGCAAGCTAGGAGGGGGTGGATGTCGTGCCGCTACGTGCACACCGTGTAAAAAAATCTAGAGTGTGGCTTCCTTTTAGATTTAGAGAGCCAATGCCATTTTAGACATTAGTGCTAGTGTCCATGGTTCAAAAATATAAGATTTTAGTCAATTTTTTATATTCTAGATATTATCTCTTGTAAAACAAAATCCATAAAACTATAACCAACTTCTAGATTAGGAGGGCATGTAAAAGAAAGCATGTAGCTTTCAGCCAATTTGAGAGGATTTTATGTAAAAAGAGAGATTAGCAAAATCGCGCAATGCGCGATCGCTGTTTTCAGGCAGTGAACAACACTCCGAAAGTGGGAGATGAAGGAGTGATCTAGCACGATTCTGGCCAGGTGTCCTGGTATTTAGCCCCCCCTTTTGGAGCCATTGGAAGGATCAGATTGGCGATCTGAGTAGCATAGAGGAAGGTATTATTTTGTACACGTTTTTATCTATTAGAGTTATATTTTCTCATAATGCTGAAAGAAATTGACATGCTTCATCTCTATTAGTATTCTTCTATATTTTTTAATTCTTTTGTAGAGTATTCTTCTACATCTTCAATCTCTTCGAACCCCTTCTCTTCCGTCTACTCCTCTCCTTGAATCTACCTACACCCTGCTGTCTCTTATCTTCAAGAACTTGGCTTGAAACCTTCAACCCTTCTCTTATCTCTACCATCTCCGAAGTCTAAACTCTTGAACCCCTATACATTCTTCTCTTGCCAAACCCCTGTGGTGACCTTCAACCCTACGCACTGCGACAACGTTGACATAAACCGCGGCATCTCCTCCATGCCCTTGGGATATCGAATCCATCGATTGTGCATACTATGTCGAAATTGAGATCGCGCTTCCTTTCGATCTTTCCTAGCTTACTAGTACCTAGCGAGCTATCTCTCCATGGAGGCATGGTGCAACATAAAAAAGCGATTCACTTTCTCCTCCATTGCAACATCCATTCTTTTTTCTACCCCATTTTCAACCACCATATCTCCAATCAGTCTATCATCGTCCTTCAACGACCATAGCATACTGTCGTCTAAATCCACTGTTGGTAGCCATTGTGAAATACGTACTAACGCCTCAGACACCAACCAAGCCTTCGGTCATGCTACCTTCTGGCCGAGTACATTTTTGCACAAAGCCTTTTAAGGTTTTCATGAAGTGCTCCAAGAAGAACATCCATCGAATATGGATAGGTCCAATAATCTCCACTTCATCTACAAGATGCACAAGAAGGTGGATTTCATAAAACATGTCGTGCATCATCACGAGACTCAGGCATGGTATTTGCAAGTGGTAATATATGATACTTCAATAACCTGAAAAAAAAAACATAAAACACCTTGAAAAAGCACAAATGTTTTTTATGATAGTGCCGAAAAGAAATCAACGAAGTACGTACAACGTACCTGAACAACTTGGTCACACTCGCATCGCTCCACCCGTATTTTGATTGCACACTTAGGAGTGCAAGCAATGTCTTCAGGCAAGATACCCTGCAACCATCATATAATGGTATGGATGCTTTCTCTCTAAGTGGATCAGATGTCTCAACATCCATGGGCATCAATGCATCAATCATTGCCTCCATCTCAAGCTCCAAGATTGTAGGAAAGTCTAGAAGGCTGCATGTCTCCTCTAGTATTGACGTTATAGATTGGATAGTACCTTCCAAGTGGTGGATTGGCTCAAGTACTCCATCCATCACACGCCAACGAACTCTTCTATTTGGACGCAAAGGGTGCACTCCTCCTTGGGACGAGACGTCACCTTCTTGGATAGAAAATTTGCCAGCCACATCCAATGTTTTTGTTTATGATATTCAATTAGCTCGCGAATACAATGTATGATTGATATACACTTTTATTACCATTTGCTCAAAATGTGAGATTGCCTAATCAATGATCTTTGATTGAAACTCGCTGAAGTCTCATACATGTTCTATAGACAATCGATGTTTTTGTCTAATTGCTAGCTTACAGTGAGAGCAAGGACATGGGACACGCTGATTAAGATACGCCTCGCGATCTTGAATATCATGACCTTCATAGTTTTCTATTTGGTCTACGTTACGACAAACAATTGGACAACTTGAGAAAGATCAAAAGAAAGCTAACGTGGAAGTGTAAACGAAAGAAAAAGGCAATCAATGAGTTAATTGTGAATAGCAGCTAGTGGAAGCAACGAATCAAAGCATGTAAGGTAGCTCAAAAAGAGAACCTAGGTGAGGATGAGGTTTGATTCTGTATTAGTAGATTGATGAAGGCAAGTATATTGAAAAATGCTTTGAGCAATCCTAAGTTTAAGGCTGTGAAGGAAAAGGTGATTTAGTGCACATTAAAAGATGTGTCAAATGAGTTCTGAACTGTGGATGCACAATCTATTTGTGACAGGGTCGATATTAGCATAATGACTTACTCAAAGATATTCAAAGGTGTGAAGGCTAGGTTTGGTAGTGTGCTGAAGAGAAATAGAATCATGCCTCTTCCTCAAACTTCAAAGTTAATAAAGGCCCGATAGCAACTTAATACAAAGGTTTTGGAGCTGATAAGAGATCCCATAAATGTTAAATGTGCGGAAATACTAAAGGTTAAGACCAAAAATGCATATGAGGTGAAGTTCACCGAACTCAACAATTACTATTTAGATTTGTACAAGGTGCAGTTGGCAATGGTAATGTACTACAATATGTCTGTTGAGGAATGTAATGGTAAATTGCAATTTGTTATAAAATTAGATAAAAGTGAGGTCGTCAAAGAAGTAAAGCTTGAAAGAGTTAGTGTAACTTTGACGAATAGAGCTTTACAATTCGAGAAGAACAACCCATGGAACTTTAGTGTTCAATTCGAGTGCCATGTCTAGTGGCTCGATGCATTTGAAGTTCATAAGGAAACATTTGAGGTGTTGCAGTTGTTACTTATGCACATAAGCATTCCAAGCATCATTGATTATCGAGAACATGGTGAGATGCTCTCGGTTGAAGGGTATGGTCAATCCTTGGTTGAATATCATCTTACAGGAGACTTGAAAACTTTAAAATGCATGTGTGGAATCTCCAATGGTGCAAATATTGCTTGACAGAGAGGGTGGAAGGAAAGGACAAAAAGAAGAACTGACAAAGGGTGACAAGTGTTGCATCGACGCGCAACATTAGAGATCGTATTCAATTGGATTGTATTTGCATTTTTTAAATTGGATCATATTCAATTGGATCGTGTTCCCACTTGGATGCCCATCTTCAATATTCCATTGGATCATATTCACATTTTTTCATTGCATGCTTTTATCAGAATCATGGAGAAAATTGTATATGAATATGTTTTCTTTGCTTATAGGATGCAACTAGAAAAAGAAGCCATTGCAATGTGTAGGAATGTGGAGCGAGTGCTATCAGAAATTGGGCTACACAAGCATCAAGTGACAATTGAAAAAGATGAGAGATCAGGAAAATCTAGTAACTTGCTAAAAAAGCCTTGCTTTGGAGGAGCAAAGGCTAGGAAGTTTCTCTCAGCACCTATCAATTAGGAAGGGAATGTCATGGTTTGTAGGCTACAGGACCACGATGGGTGAAAAAGTTACATTTTGCAGTTCGTGATCGAAGTAATGGAGGAAAAACAAGGTTGGCCAGAGCTAAGTTTTGGATAAGTCTTAATAAATTGGCTCCCTTACTTCACAAGATGGTGCTTAACAATGAAGATAAGCAAGAATTTATCGATGATGTGCATAGTTTCTACAAAAACATAGTGGAAGCCTGGGGCAAAAGCTCTATCACACATTACATGTTGCATACTAAGTTAATATTTTAAAATTGTATAAATTGTATAAACTATTGAGCATAGTTTTACTCATGTGTGATATGTGTCTTTGTACCATATCCTTGAGGCACATGGGTCATAATTTGCAGAAAAGGAAAGCATCAAAGTTTGGTCCAGACAAGGGATTGAAATTCACATTGGATAGCGTGTGGTACATACCAAAGAAAACTCAATCATGGTGAAGGGATGAATGGTAGAAATCCAATGATCCAATTGTTATCTTGGAAGTATAGGATTATAGTAGCGGATAAAGCTAAACTCTCACAAAATAGAGTAAATGAAAGTGCTGATGAATCGGCTGCAGACATAATGGAATCACATCGTGTCACTAAAAGAGTACCTTATGAAGCCTCAAGTGCCAAAGAAAAACATGCCAAGTGGCTAAAAACAAGGCTTCGACAAGGTAGCAAATGGGTTCAAAGAGAGCTAAGATAGTAAGATGAACAATATGTTCAGTGTGAATGCAATTCATAGTTTAAGAGAGAAAGAGAGAGTGTACATCTATGTGAATGAGTCTTACAGTTTGGGGTTATATAAAAGAGGGTTTCACTTCCTATCTTATTCATTGAGTTCTCACATCTCTTGTGCACAAAATATGGCTAGGTCTAAGGTAGCTACAAATAAGCCTTTGCTCAGGGCCCCATATCGTGTTTAGCCCCCTTGGAGCATCTACTAGCTCAGATACACCCCCTTCTCAACCTGACCCAGCTTCCTCAAGCCGCCTTCATAAGGGTCCTCCTCAGCATTCCCATAAGAAACGAAAGTGGAATCTAGGTACGTTGGCCTTGAGAGAAATTAGGAGGTATCAACACTCTTTTAATCTCATCATTCCGAAGGTGAGCTTCTCGAGACTTGTTCGCAAGATTGTGCAAGACCTATACCGCATAGAAAGTAGGAGGCATTTTTTGGTACAAGGTCAAGATAGACCTGATCGCTTCACAGAAGAATGTCTTCATGCTCTACAGTGTGCTGCAGAGACCTTTTTAGTTGACTTGATGACTGATGCTCAATGTTATGTAATACATGTGAAGCGCATCACTATAACTCCCAATGACTTTCAACTTTTAAGAAATCTTCAAGCAGTAAAGGATGCATTCGTTCAAATGGAATGAATACAATTTGTAATGTTATCTTGTTTGGCATAGTGTTATCCTCGTACATTAGACATATGAATATGTCCCAGTGCAAAACTACTATATGCGCCCTTAAAATATGAATTAAATTTTTACTCTTATCCTTCGCTCTCAACTTTGAATGTGCATCTTTGTTGTATTTTCAATTCTTACTTATATTTTTGTCAATTTCAATAGAAAAAACATGTAAAATTTTGCCATTTTTTGTTGTAGACTTTACTCCTGATGCCTCTATATAGTCTATGTGGTACGAATTTTCTAAGGGCCAGTAGTCATGATGTTGATTTCTCGATTATCAATCCATCTATAATTTTGGTGTGGGATAATTTTTAAAATACTAAACTTTATCAGAATGTGACGAAACTTCACACATGCACTTGTTAGGTGGCCAAGAGCCAAAATTATAAATTTTTTTTAAAAAAATGCCAGTAGACCACTCCAAAGTCTGGCGAGGAAAGTGGCTCTAGATGACAAACTTCATACCAGGGGTTTGTCGTCTCGAGCCTTGGTCTGAAGTTTGGCATCTTGAGCCACTTTCCTGGTAGACCCCTGGTTCAAAGTCTAGTCCGAAGTCTGGAGCTTCAGGGGCCCCTAGTCCAAAGTTTGACATCTAGAGCCACATTCCTAGCAGACTCCTAGTCCAAAGTCTCGCACCTGGAGCCACTTTCCGGGCAAACCCCTAGTCTGATGTTTGCCAGGAAGGTGGCTCTAGGCATCTACCAAGAAAGTGGCTTGAGATACTAGACTTTGGACCAGGGGTTTGTAGATTTTTTTTCAAAAAAAAAAAGACTCTTGGCCACCTAAGAAGTGCGTGTGTGAATTTTTATCACATTTCGATAAAAGGTTATGGATTTACAATCACACGATAGACAATGTGTATGAAGCTGCATTGACCCGATTTTGGGATTTAGATGGGTCAAAAATTTATTCTTCTTCTCATTTTCACATCTTACTTTCTTTGCTTCCTCCATTCTCAGATCCCCAACCTCTATCTCTTCTCCACTCTTACCGTCGTCGAGCTTGCATGGCACACACCAAGGAAGCATGTCATCGTTTCAGCCCAGGAAGACCTCACGCAAGGGCTTGCACCTAGAACAAAAGGTGGGGTCTCCTCTAGTGCAACAGCAAGTGCTCCCCATAGAGCACAAGGACCACCATAGAAGAAGAGGAGATGGAAACTAGGCACTGTCGCTATTCGGGAGATAAGAAGAATCCAACGTGGATATGAGCTTTTCATCCCGAAAAGTTTTTTTCATAAGATTATTTGGGAAGTCATGCAAGACTTAGAGCTGAAAAGGATGGGAAGATTTTGGGTGTGAGTGCAGAATGGCCCACGAGTAGGAAGGTGGATTTCTGGAGCTATTGAGGCCCTACAAATAGCTGCAAAGGGGTTTCTCATCAACTTGTTCGATTATACATAGCTTGCGACCATCCATGCAAAGCGTATCACAATCACATAAAGACATGGACTTTATCATTTGGCTTTGACATGCCAAGGGGACTCCTCCATAGGTTATGAAATTAATGATGCAAGGTTTTGTAATAAGTGTTATATCACCATAGCATCTTGGAAGGCCAAAAAAAATTGTATACTCTATCACATTGAAATATTTATTTATATATACATAATATCTCATGTGATGTGTATTGAATTCAAAAAATTGAGTAAAGTTGTTTTGTTTTTTTTTTTAAACGCACAACTTTGAATTTTTGTTTAGCGTACGAACACATCGAAAGTAGTAATATGTACGGATACAAGTTACGTTATTGCTTATGCACAATCACAAGTGCAGTACAACACGTTGAATTATGTTACGTATGCAAATGCATCATCCACGTAGTACACATTATCGTCACACTTAGACAATCAAAACTGCAGTACTATGCATTGAATTATGTTAATGTATACGAATGTGTCATTCACATACCACACATTTATTCAATAACTATTTATTTATAAGGATAAAGTAAAATATCTTATATTCATCAAGAACAATACATGCGACAGTTGATAGTGATGGCAGATACAAAAATTCGAGCCAACGAGAACTCTCAATTGTTCCTTGGCTTTTTCATCTCCGTGGAGAGGAGGGACTAGCTTCCAATGAAAATATAAGTTCTTTCTTTGCTTCAAAAATGATGCACTTCCCCTTCAGCTCTTTCTCTAGGAGAAGTGGATCTGACACTTTAGCAAGGTCACCTAATGTAGCAAGCACACACATTGCTCCACCACATGTTTGGTCAAACAAGTAAAGAAGCTTTGACCGCTTGATTAGCACTGCCTTCTCCAAGCTAGATATCACAAGTATCGCTCAAAAAGATCCAAACTTGGTCAAAGCTCAAATTTTCATGATTATTTCTTGCCCTCATGGTGAGCACTTCTTATGGAAGGCACCAAGTCTGCAACAAGGTTGCAATGTACTCCAAATCTGAATCCTTCCGTCAATTCGCGTATTGAACTCTTCCTTGCCTTGATGCAAACTCATCTATATATAGTATGTCCTGAATGACAAAGTCAAATCAAACAATATATTTAGTGACTAACCTAGAGTTATCTGAATGCAACAAAACTTGACAGTACGGTGCATTGGGTCCCTCGAAGTCCATTGATGAAATCTTGGCAAAAAATAATGCCTACAATTGTGGCGTCTAGGGCCACTTTCTGGCCAGAAAGTTACCCAAAATGCCAGACTTCGAACAGGGCAACTGCAAGCATCATTTTTTGCCAAGATTTCACCGATGGACTATGGGGGATCCACAAAGTGGCCACAAATACCAGAGTTTGGATAGAGCAGCTATAGGCATCATTTTTTACCAAGATTTCATCAGTGGACTTTGGGGGACCGGACCCACCCTACCGTCAAGTTTCGTCACATAAGAATATATGGTAGTTAGAAATCTCACCTTCTCTAGATCATCTTGTATCTTCATTTCCTTGTGTGTTAGCATGACACCTCTTTGTGCAGAGGGATCTACAAACTTCTTGGTGGAAAGTTGGGGCCCTGGTCCGAATAGATCATGCTATAGTACTTCAAATTCAACATCCGACATAAGGTAATCTTCTTCAACCGAGGTAATATGCTCCTATACTTCTATGATGGCACTCACTCTATCTAAGCTTGTGCCATCATATCTTTTAATCTCTACCATTGTCGAATGCACATCCATGTAATCATAATCGATCACGCCTTCCATCAAATCCCTATCATGAAATTTATCATTCTCAATGAGTTGCAAATACTTACTGTTTACAATGTTGCATTGAAAGGGCATAGTGGGTGCAATATCTATCTATTTTTATATGTATATATGTTGTACAAATGCCTTTATTACAAGGAGAAAATCAACATTCCTTTGTCTGAGAACTAAAATTTTACCCTTCCAGTGCTTTGATACATTTGCAATTGCATATGCTTTCACCCTGAAGGCTCCCTTTATGTTTGGATGTATATGTACCCAAGATGAGAAATGATGCATATCAGTGATCCAATTCCCTTCTTCATCTTTTCTATTAGGTATTTCTTTCGAGAGAATGCTTGTTCTTCTCTTAGGCATTATAATCTATGCATTAGATGTAAAGAAGTATGTATTAATCCCTAAATAATCAGCATTTTAAGTCTATCTAGTAATCACCAATATGCCATACAAATCAACATGGCATTAAGAGATGTTTACACTTTTGTAAATAGACACAAACATCGATATCGAAATGCATGTTGATATGTACATCGACACGAAGTATAGATTCAATTTCAAGGCATTACTTTAATCATACCACTTACATGAAATATAGTGAAAAGAATAGCACAAGAATACTCAGATAATTTTTCCAAAATAAATTTTATTATAATGAATAGGAGTCTGATTTGACTCAATATGTTGTATGAAACATGGGTATTATAGAGTAGTTGTTACAAGGATAGCAGCCACATGGCATGCAAATCTGAATAGGCACATTGGATTGACACATGCAATATTCTAAGACTCAACACATTGTGTGTATATGGATGATATGATACAAGAGTTTCATGGATAATTGCCAATTGGCATGGATATCCGAATGGACACATAGAACCAATAAAGCAGAGGATTTTTGAACCATCGGCTTCCAATAGATCCATATCATCTAGTACAAAGGAATCACTCACCACATCAAAATAGCTGATTGAGAATTATGTGCTTCACCTAAACCTTGCACTACAACAAAAAGGCTCCATAGACGCGCTTGTAGACGCAATATTTAAATTGTGAAAAAAAATGTCGGGCGCGTTTATTAACGCGTCTACAAAATCGTGTCTAAAAGGGTGCTTATGATCAGAGTTACAGGCACACTTAGACGCGCTTATAAACGCGCTACGTAAATATATAATCATATTTATAAAAAAGTGGATATATTCATATTGTGCGTCTATACACGCGTGTATCTACGCGTCTAAAACCGTGTTTACTCTGAAAGTTTTTGACGAGAATAGACACGCATTTATCCTGCAATTTAGACGCGCAAAACAGAGGTATGAAAAAAAACCAGAGAGCATGCGGCTTTGCAAGCCGCATGCTCTCTGGTTTTTTTTCCCCCATCAACATCAAATTGTATGCTTAGGAAAAACAGAGAAAGATTATTTCGAAGATTGGATATTGAAAACAAAACAATGTATGTAGCACACGAAATTTTATATATATAGATGAAATGTTTTTACATTATGAGTTCTAGTACTTGTGACATCATGGTCGCAAGCACTAGCTAAAAGTAATACATATCAAAAATGAAAATTACAAGCTACCACCACCACTGCTAGTGCTTGCGACCACTACCACCGCTACTGCTAGTCCCCCCTTCGCTATCCTCAACTGCATCAAGGTTCGCCTACACAAAGGATTAAGGTATATAAATACCATTACAAACAATAAATTAGAGTTACCTATACTTTTCATGTAAAAAATAAAACATACCTCTTCTGGTGGTGGAATCCTCATGGTGCAATTATATTGCTCCTCCGTGATGAGTCCCTCCTCGTAGAAATCCTACCAAGTGGACACCCGGTTATGACCTCGATGGTAGCCTACCTCTCTAGGAGTAGGCATCCTACCAATGATATGATACCACAAAACAATTTGAACATACAACGCATTAAAACACACTACATAATGAAGTGAAATAAATTACAAAATTTAATTTTAAAAAAGAAATCAAATAATACTTGCAAACTCAGCCTCCCATGACTCCCTGCCACCCGATCCATAATGCAACGATCCCATGGTTGCCATCTAGATACGTCGCGCCTCTGCATGCTGGCGACTTGTCATTTTCTCCGCTGCTCTCTTCTTGGCCTCTTTCCACTCCTTGCGGTGGCAATTGGCTGGTTGGCCATATCCAGGGTGCCCCTGCTCTTGTCTCCGCAATGACTCCTTGGCACACGTCATAAGGTGAGACCTCTTGTTATGAAGCGCGTCTCTCACCTTTGACCATCCCCAATCATCTGAGAATCATGAATTCTCGGGACTAGGGTACCTTTTATGTACTGCCCGCAGCACCTCTTGCCACAAACCATTTTTTTTGTGCTTGAAGGGAATCATGCAATCTTTGTATGTGGCATGCACGACACTCCTCAAGTAGGCTATCACTTCCCTCCCCTCAAAGTCATGCAAGATACCACCAACATCAGTGATAGAGTAGTACATTTGTGGAGGCTCACCTCTCTCATTTTCCGGTGAGGGTGATCGAGAGCCACCACCTAGGCAACCCCCACAAAGCCCGCGACCTCCTCATCCTCCCGCACCACTCTCCCTCCTCCCTCGACGTGCATTACCCTCTACCTCACTCGATGCACGTGCTTCTGCAGATGTACATGCTTCGGCCGATCCATGTACCTCAGCTGATCCCTGTGTAGGCAAAGATGTGATAGGTGTCCCAGACATCACACTGAAAACCTCATCTGCAGTGGGAGAGCGACCAGATAATTGGTCATCTCCCGCATGAATTGCTCCTTGTTGAATGGGGTGCTGGAGGATCCAGGATTCCACATCTACACAAGAAAAATCATATTACCCTGTGTAGATAAAACATATTACATACAGTGTCTATACCTGTGTCTCTGTGCGCATCTATACATGCGTCTCTGTGGGCGTCTGTCAGTGCGTGTATCATCGCGTGTACACTGCAGAGCACACACGCTTTAAGACACGCCCTCAGAGAAATATTTTTCGCATCTATATCTGCGTCTACATTGAGATGTAGACGTGCTATCAGACGTGCTCGGTCGGCTGATTTTAGGCCGACGACCACCATTGATGATTTACAAAATGCAATACATAATGGAATCACAAATCCTAAATACACAGACAGAGCAGAGAGAGGAAGAGAGAAACAAAGAGAGAGAGAGAGAGAGAGAGAAAGAGAGACTCACCTTGGGTGTTTGGTGTGGCGGGGGGTGGTGGCGCTTCTTCCTTCTCCTTCTTCCTCTCCTAGGTAAGTTACCCTCCCTTGATGCTTGCTTGCTTGCTTGCTGCTTCTTCTTGTTCTCCTCTCTCTTGTTCTCTCTTTCTTCCTCTCCTTGGCTTTCCTTTTTCCCTTCTTGTGTGTTTGAAATGAAAGAAGAGGTGAGTCATGAGGAGGTGAGGCATGAAGAGACTAGATGAGGCATGAAAAGACTGCATGTCGGCTAAACTCAAGCTTCAGAACCGCAAAAAATGCAGGAAAGGAAAGGCATAGTTTGAAAAGAAATGATTTAAGTATGATTTGAATTTTGACGTGTGCATCTATTTTTGCGTGTATATGTGCGTCTATTGTTCAGGTAGACGCGAGTATAGACGCGCAAATAGACACAGAATGAGAGAGGGAGAGGGAGAGGAAGAGGGGGAGAGAAGAAAACATAATAGGGAAATGAGAGAGAGAGAGGGAGGGAGAAGAAATGAGAGAAGGAGAGGAAGAGAGCCAAAGGAAATGAGAGAGAAAGAGGAGAGAGAAAAAAAGAGAGAATGAGAGGAGAGAGAAAAAGAGATAAGATGTTAAAGGGAAATCAAGCTCCTTACAAAGGTCAATCCAAATCGAAGGCTTTTCCTCAAGGCCTTTCAATTGAGTCTCTCATCATCGACTACCTCAAGAAAGTATCACAATTTATCTTGCATTACCTGAGGGACAGGTATGCTGGGCAATTGATGATGAAGGATATTCAATGGTGTCTTTCCGCGCCAGCAATATGGGCAGAAGCTGCCAAGCAAAAGATGAGGAAATGTGCTCAGGAAGCTGGTATGGTCAAGGGAGTGTCAAGCAGAACATGCTCAGAGGATGCTAACCCTCATCTATTAAGAGTAGTTCTAGAGCCAGAGGCTGCATCTTTGCATTGTCTCCAAAATGCTAGTATATTTAGGGTAAAGGAGCCAATAAAGTGATAATTAACATTAATAAGGCAATAGCTCACTTGTGAAATGGTCTTGGTCCAAGTTGCTTATATTGTTAGCCCATGCCAGTCCCAAAAAGTGTCACCTGATTGATAGTTGTCTTTTTACAGACCCTGTAGTGTTCTGACTTTGCATTGTAAGCCTTGTGTATTCTAACCTCCCTCCTTGTGTATTCCAACCTCCCATGCCAATGAGAGAGGGAGAGGAGAGAGAAAAAGGAATGAGAGAGAGGAGAGAGAAAAAGAAATGAAAGAGGGCAAGGAAGGGAGAGGAATGAGAGAGAGAGGAGAGAGAAAAAAGAGAGAGGGAAGGAGAGGAATGAGAGGGAGAAGAGAGAGAAAAGGAAATGAGAGAGGGAGAGGAGAGAGAAAAAGGAATGAGATAGAGAGGAGAGAGAAAAAGGAATGAGAGAGGGCAAGGGAGGGAGAGGAATGAGAGAGAGAGGAGAGAGAAAAAGAGAGAGAGAGGGAGAGGAATGAGAGGGAGAGGAGAGAGAAAAGGAAATGAGAGAGAGAGAGGAGAGAGAAAAAGAGAGAGCGATGAGATAATTTGCTTATTGATTCAATGTGTATTCCTAATTCTATGGTTTTTATCATGCGCACACGTGCATACTCAAGAATCAATAGTCAATTTTAAAGCTAAATTGAATTTTCCATAATAAAAAGGAAGTATCTTTTATCATCTTCAAGTACGTAGAGAAATTACGAGATATATATTGCAATGCTTGCTACTAATTGTAAGGTTTCTGTCGCTTGCCGCTAATTACTTATATCAGGCTTGTCAACTGGAGGAACTGCCATTCATTAGAGAGCAATGAAAAAGTAATTATTAACTCTATTTTTTTAATTCAATGATTCAATGTGTATTCTTAATTCTATGGTTTTTATCATGCGCACATGTGCATACTCAAGAATCAATAGTCAATTTTAAAGCTAAATTGAATTTTCCATAATAAAAAGGAAGTATATTTTATCATCTTCAAGTACGTAGAGAAATTACAAGATACATATTGCAATGCTTCCTACTAATTGTAAGGTTTCTGTCGCTTGCCGCTAATTACTTATATCAGGCTTGTCAACTGGAGGAACTGCTATTCATTAGAGAGCAATGAAAAAGTAATTATTAACTCTATTTTTTTAATTCAATGATTCAATGTGTATTCTTAATTCTATGGTTTTTATCATGCGCACATGTGCATGCTCAAGAATCAATTTTAGGTGGTTAAATAATTATTAACTTTGGTTTTTTAATTATGTGAATTGCTAATTTTAGGTGGTTAAATAATTGTGCGTCTGCTGGCGCGTCTATATTAGCGTCTATTTGCGCAGATATATAGACGAAAAATTCGTGTCTATTTACACGCACGTTTATACGCACTTATAGACGCTGTGATAGATGCACCCGACTTTGCGCGTCTAACATGCGCGTCTATGCCTCGTTTCTGTTGTAGTGTTGTACAATACTTGCATGTACAAAAAAATGCATGCATGAGTCCCTTTTAATAAAAATACTTGCATGAATCCCTTTTAACAAAAAATATCTAGATAATTACATGAATAGAAGCAATACAAAATAGGGCCAATTTACCTATAAGCTGATCTGCTAAAGATAAGATTGAATCATTACTGATCAAAACCCATTGCAAAGAATGGACATAAGAAAACATCAATCCCATCAAACATAAAAGTCACTAATTAAATGAATAAATTTTGGTACCACAAAATATGACAGATTTACATGTAAATTGAGCTACATAATCTCTGCTCTACCTTGTGTTAAGTGCTCCAACAACAATTGATCCTTAAGTTAGAACTAGCATCAAACCCTATTGTAAAGATAGTAGAAAACGGATAATTTAGAGAGGAAGAAAGAAAGAGTCTATGTGTATGGGAGAGAGAAGGAAATGAGCACCTATCCAATCTTGTCCAAATTGATATCTGCAAAAGACAATAGCAAGAGTTAGTGTCTACATGAAGGTATAGTGGAAAAAAGTAGAAAAGAGGAAACACAGAGATAGAAAGAGAGAGGGAGAGAGAGATGAGCACTTATGCAATGTCACCCAAAATGATCTCTACAATTTAAAAAAAACAAGGGTTAGAACTAACATTATGTTGCATTGAAAAGATATTAGCAAAAAAAAAACCAAACAGAGAGAGAGAGATTAAGACCTTTGCCTCTTGCTCCAAATAAACTATGCAAGAAAACAAAAATTAGAACCAACATCAAATTCTATTGAAAGCACAACATAAAAGAGAAACAACACATAGAGAGAGAGGGAAAGAAAGGAGAGAGAGAGAGATGAGCACTTCTCTCTCCTGCCGAAAACAACCTCTGCAATAAAACAACAATAATAGTAAGAAACGACATCAAACCCTATTGAAAAATTTGCAAACAAGAGAAAATGCAAAAAGAGATGGACACCTATGTTTTGCCCAAAATTTGGAAGTGCATGGAGAAGAAAGTGCAAAGGTAAGTAAAACGCTCAAAACCCTATTTACTCTCAGCAAGGAACTTCAATGGAAATGAAAATTCACGAGTATAGAGAAGAGAGGGAAAGTGGTCTATTGAAACCAAAATTCATTTTGTGAAAGGGGAAAAAAACCAAAATTGAAAATTCTCCAAAAAAGGGGGGAATAGGAGGTGAGAGAAACTCAAATTTTATGTACTGCTCATTCTCTCTTTTTTTAATCCCCCACTACTCCTTTTTCTAAATAAAAACCCCAAGATTTGGAGAGAGAAGATTCACCCTCCATGGATGTCATCTAGCCTTCCTATTGGACAATCCAAAAGGCCCACATCTTAAACTATATTATTTTTAAGGGCCCATTTGTGAGTTCATTTTTTTCCTAATGAGAGGTAGCTTCAAGTCCTTCACACACATACATATATTGAATGTACAAGACTACCATCTCGATCCTCTCAAAACCAAAGCACTCTGCCCTTCCAATTATTTTATAGTATATCACAATGACGAACTCGATGAGACACTATTGTTGAAGGTCGCATATAGACCTATGAATCATTCTTAAACAATTCTTCTTTCCATTTGCTATGCTTAGCCTTTGCATTTTGTACATACATAACATATATGGGTCAAAAGGTAACCTTTGCTGATATGTAGATGCCATTGGAATGGACTTGAGAAGAATACTACTTACAAAGAGAGGAATTTCTAGCTAGGGGGCTATGTGAGCATAGAAAGATAAAAATATTTGTGAGATATGTGAGCATAGAAAGATAAAAATATTTGTGAGATATGGAGGTAAGATAATAACCATGAAAGAAATAGAGAAGTTAAGTACTATGTGGCTATAGTTGAGAGAAGCTAGGGGTTGTGTTGCTATGGCTATTCTCAAAAGAAAGAAAGAAGATTGAGTTATGTGATTATGGTTGGGAGAAGTTGGGGACTATGTGTGGCTATGACTATGCTCAGAAGAAAGAGACAAGCTAGGGGCTATGTGGCTATGGCAGTGTGAATATAGAAATATGAAGAGATTTGTGGAACGGATGTAAGAGAATGACCATGGAAGAAAGAGAAAAGCTATGTTGCTACAGTAGTTTGAACAAATAAAGATGAGGAGATTTGTGTCAAGAATCACGTGGTGGGGAGCCTTGCTTGAGCTGCTGCGCCAAAAACACACATTGTGCACACAAGAGGAAGCTTATCAAGAACATAAGAAGAGATATGGATGCCAAAAAAATGTTTTCTCGTTGATTTCTTCTTCTTCTACATCACACCATACAATGTACATAAAGTATAGATAAGATACAGCATAACGAAAAGTGGCCTACTAAGTCAAACAGTGTATAACAGACTACACTAATGGACTGCCGCTATATCTTTGCTAGTTGTAGGTAGGTGTAACAAACTAAATGTAATAAGTGATAAGTCAATTGCCATGTGAGTATTATAATGACCACCAACGAGCTAAGTGTAGACGTGCGGACCCATCTAGCGAGGCGGTTCATCATCAATGTCTACATGTGTTGAGCTTTCCATCTCAACACTCCCCCTCAAGCTTAACTCTATCTCTGCAACTCCAAGTAAGCTTTGGAACTTTTGAAGCTTCTCTACACCCAATGCCTTTGTGAAAATGTCACTTATCTACTCTTGTGTGCTATTGCAAGTACCTTCTCTCTCACAAAGTTGTAGTGCACCTCAATGTGTTCTATCCTAGCATAGAACATTGGATTCCTTTCTAACTGTATGCTGCTCATGAGTGATCCAATGGTACACAAGTCTAACAAGGTCAAATACCCTATTCAAAGATTTAGTTTTGAAGGTTATGGAGCTCACCATTATGCTTATATGGTGAAGATAGTTGAGGATGTTAAGCCCATTTGTTTTGAGGATGCTGTTGGTGATGCCAGGAGGCATATTCCACGGTGGATTCCGTGAGGTTTTACGGTGGATTTCATAAACTTTTATTACCGGGGCTCATACACAAAGTGGATTCTTTATGCGAAAAGTCGATGGGGACGCCTATCCTTTTTGGGCATTTTGTTAATTTTATGTATACTATGAGCTCTCTGTACACCTGGTGTCCTGAGTGAAGGAATACAAAGCTCATCATCCAAACTCTCTGAACCACTAGAATCTCCATCCAATCCCAAATGACTAGTAGATGCATCATTACCATCTAGCACTTTCTTCTTTTCTGTCTTTGTCGACAACACTTATAGATTCACCTGAAGATGTGGGGCTACTCCTTAGTCTCCCAGAGCAAGGCCTCATTGTAGATATAGTACCAGATGATGTTTCTAGTTCACTAAGACTCCAGGATTCTTAATTTTCTTTCTATACATACCTATCATGATTATTATCATCATCTAATACATCACCAATAGGTGCATACCAACTACTCATCTCATAAAAAATATCATCCCTTCTCACTCCAAACTCACCTATGACAGGGTTATAAGAATGATACCCTTTCTACTCTAAAGAGTATCCAATAAAAATGCATTTTTTAGCCTTTGGATCGAGCTTCTTCCATAGCTCATCTGAAACATGAACATATGCAACACAGCCAAACACCTTCAAGTATAATACATCGGGCTTCTTGCCAATAAAGCATTCTTCCGGAGTCATCCCATGAACTGCACCTGTGGGAGTTGTGTTCATAATATAAACAGTAGTATGGACAACTTCAGACCAAAAATGTTTTGGCTTATTCTTTTTAGCCATTAATGCTTGTGCAACTTTTGCAAAATGCCCTTTTTTTCTTTATGCAAACCCATTTTGTTATGGGGTATACTTGCAAGTAAATTGCCTCTTTATCCCATGAGTCCTCAAGAAGCCACTAAACTCATTAGAGAGGTACACTCCCCCTCCATCTAATCTCAAGCCTTTCAATAGCTGCCTTGAAAATTTTGAAGTGCTCAAATACATCACTTTTTTCCTTCATGAAATATACCCATAGCTTCCTTGAACAGCCCATCAATAAATGTGACAAAGTATTTGTTGCCACACCTAGAGATACATTCTATATAGGGCCCCAAATGTCTATGTGCACTATATCAAGTATATTTCTGTATACTTCTCTGCCATTATGCAAGGATAAGGTAATCTTTCCAATGTGTGAAATTAGGTGGCATGAATCATCACTCGTCTACACATAACTTGGATTTTTTAAGTCTTGCATCTCTCCAAACCATTCAACATGACTGTTCATATGATTAGATGCACTTGAATCAGCATACATATATCATCATGTGTCCCCTTTCCTATAACTACATTCATCATATCCTACATAACAAACAAACACTCATTTTTGTCTTCATTTTTTCATTAAGACGATGCATAATATCCTTACTACAATTTACCACTATGAATATCATCCTCGTTAGAATAACAATGAGCTGCAATGTGACATGTTTTGTAACAATAATGGCAAACAATAACAGAATTTTCAGAATCTCTGTTCTTCCATCCACCTCTTCCTCTAGAGCTCCCCCTACCTCTAAAGTTTCCTTGGCCTCCTGAAACCTACATTTCACCAAATTGCTTATTGAACCTATTTTGCTAGTTATTGCTAGTGCATCCCATACCACGGCCTCTTGAAGAGGATCTACCATGTCCCCTTCCTGAACTTGAGTAAAATGCTTCAACATGTTTAACATTTCTTTCAGAAGAGTCACCCTATATATTGATCTCTTCGGTAATCATGAGAGAGACCAGCTCATCAAAATTTGGAAATGGCTTCCGTACGCATAATGAAGTAACAAATGATTTCCATGCCTTCTCATTATTAAGGCCAGTCAAAGTGGATGAAACCAAATCAACATCATCAAGCATTGCATCAATCGCTGTTAAAGCATCTGCAATGCTCCTCACCTTAAAAACATACTCATTAATAGACATTTTCCCTTTCTTCAAGGTAGTCAACTCTTTCTTAAGTTGAATCTCCCATGCCTTTGTATTTACTAAAAACATGTTCTCAAAAATTGTCCAAGCTACATGTGAAGTTTTTGCATTTCTGATATGTCCCAGCATCATATTATCAATGAATGTAGATAGCTAGTATATCACCTTTTTGTCTTTTACATTCCATTCTTTCCATGCCTTTAATTCATTTGCAATCCTAGCTTTGGCTCCTTTTCTTCACCTGAAACAAACTCATAAAGGCCCTTTTCAATGAGGAAGTTCATCACACTGAACTTCCATGAAAGGTAGTTGTTCTTATCGAGCTTCTCAATAATGTGATTTCAAATATTCTCTATCATTATCACAAAAAGGATACAATAAAGTAAGCTAGTCTTTTGCAACCTTTCACAACAAGTGTACAATAATACACCAAGCAACCTTTTTCACTAATTACTCAATAGTGCATATAATCTACAACCTGTTTGCAGATAAACCTTATTTTTTCTTCCTGGCAAACACCTCAAAAATTACAAATTCAAAATATGTAACCTATGCACCCACTTTGAGTCAATACAGCCGAAATCATAATGTTACCCTGAAACTGTTGTCTGCAACCTTGTGGCTCCAAAATGGGGCCTGAAACGGTCTCAAATGCCTAAAAAAACTGAAGGATAACCTTAGAGGTCTTATTTATAGAATATACAATGCTCTGCTTGCACACCAAATCTCGCAGGAATCTGAAATTTTCACTCTACCTTGCTTCCGATGCCTCCACAAGAACTATCCAAGAGAAAGAGTGGAATAATGATAGAGCTTCTTACCCATTGCTTGCTTCCTCAAACCTTGCTTCTTTTCCTTCACTTCAGCCTTCAACATCAGCCTCTCTCAGTGGTGCAGCTCTGATACCATATCAAGAATCACGTGGTGGGGGGACTTGCTTGACCTGATACGCCAAACACACACTATATACACAAGAGGAAGCTCGCTCAAGAACACAAGAAGAGAGTTGGAGGCCAAAAAACATTTTCTCTCTGATTTCTTATTCCTCTACTTCACACCATACAATGTACACAAAGTGTAGATAGGATACAACATAAAGGAAAGTGGTCTACTAAGTCAAACAGTACATAACAGACTACACTAAATATTGGATGGTGCTATATCTTTGCTAGTTGTAGGTAGGTGTAACAAACTAAATATAATAAGTGATAAGTTAGTGGCCATGTGAGTATCATAATGATCACCAATGAGCTAAGTGTAGAGGTGCAGACCCATCTATCTAGGCAGTCCATCATCAATGTCCGCACATGTTGAGCTTGCCATCTCAACCATTTGTGGAATGGAGATAAGAGAATGACCATGGTAGAAAGAGAGAAGCTAGGTGATGTGTGGCCATGGTTGGAAGAAGCTACGGGCTTTGTCTCTATGGTTATGATGACATTACAAAAGGCTCTTAGGGAGGAAGGGGAGAGGAGAAGCCCCTTGTGGAGGATGAGGAAAAATTTCAAATTTTGGGTCACCTTTATGGATGCACATTGGAACCCACCTACTAACATGGAGTGGTAAAATTAAGGGGGACAAAGGGTAAAAGAGAACTTTGGAGGACAAGCCTATACATGGTAAGGACAATGGAAAAGAGAGAGTGGATAAAATATGTACAATACCCGGCCTCTTTCATTGGTCAACCTCAAATCCCTTGTCATTAGAAAACTCATTAACTCTTAAGCTAAGGGGCCCTTATTGAGTCCATATTCCCCCTAATGTATTCAAGAACATTAGAAGTCTCTTGTGGGAGCACCACCTAAGTTCAATGGACTTAATGGCTACTCATGAAGACTTATGAGAAGTGAATGCCATTCAAGTATACTAGCCATGGGTGTGTGGATGCATTTGTCTACCAAAGACCCCATGGATAATATTAATAGCAAAGGAACAAAAGAAAAAGAGTAGGTTATTAGATTTTCATGTCAATCGATATCACATACAATTTATATGGGGCTTTCTGAGGACAATTGGCTAACCTACACTACAACAGAATCGAGGCATAGACGCGCATGTTAGACGCGCAAAGTCGGGCACATCTATCATTGCGTCTATATGTGCATGTAAACGAGCGTGTAAATAGACATGAATTTTGCGTCTATATATCCGCGTAAGTAGACGCCAATATAGATGCGCTACTAGACGTGCAATTATTTAACCACCTAAAGTTGGACTTAATATAATTAAAAAACCAAAGTTGATAATTATTTAACCACCTGAAATTGATTATTGAGTATGCACGTGTGCGCATGATAAAAACCATAGAATTAAGAATACACATTGAATCATTGAATAAAAAAATGAGAGTTAATAATTATTTTTGCATTGCTCTCTAATGAATGGCAGTTCCTCCAGTTGACAAGCCTGATATAAGTAATTAGCGGCAAGCGACAGAAACCTTATTATACAATTAGTAGCAAGCATTGCAATATGTATCTCGTAATTTCTCTACTTGAAGATGATAAAAAATACTTCCTTTTTATTATGGAACATTCAATTTAGCTTTAAACTTGACTATTGATTCTTGAGTATGCACGTGTGTGCATGATAAAAACCATTGAATTAAGAATACACATTGAATCATTAAGCAAATTAAGTATGTTACAGTGAATGATCCATCTCATCTTCAATGAGATTAGCCCTTGCTAAACTATTTACTTCTAGGTCTATGTTACCAAGAGGTAACGAAACAAATAAGTCTATCCCACTATCAGATGTGTTGCTATATTGCTCAACAACTTCATCAATATCATCGACAATCACATTATTGTCTTCTTCTGTGTTTCCTTGAACCTCCTCGCGAGGTTCATCTTGTACCATATCACGCATATCATCCATTATTGTGTCATCATGTACATCATCATTAATTGTTGGATTGTCATCTGCTATCTCCATATCGGTAATATTACCATATATTGGTTTTGAACGATTAGATATAGGGATGACATACCACCATCGGTTATTGTTTACCATTGGATGATACACAACCTGTATTTGAAAAAAAAAGCAAGAAACCTAAATACTTATTATATTGTGTATATGTATCACATGTATACATATTAAAAAATTAGCTTTTGCATATATACCTGCTCGCATTGTTGAGGTAGTACTAATGTGTCATTCTTGTTTTGGTGAAATTTTGTAGAGTCAATGATTTACAAAACCACTTGGATGGCGTCTGATTATGCAATGCTCACCATTTGTTACCACTTCTTTAAACCACTTCAAATCCAATACATATATAAAGAATTGTCTGAAGTCAAGCTTCAGAATATCTTGGATCAAGCCACAATAACCTTCCATGGTACCATTGGCATCCTCGGAGTGAGCAAGGACACCACAATCTTGGGTATTTCTCTTTTTATCTATACGTTGAGTTCGAAGATATTTACCCTCACACCAAATAGCATTGAATAATGTGCACTAGTAGTAAAAGATAAAAAATCAAACATGTCAATTATTTATATAAAATATAACTTATAGAAATAAATTAATTGATAGTATGTCTCACCTTTGATAAGCAACCTCGTGCGTATTCCCACTCTTCTTGAGATATATTAATTTCCTCCTCTTTTTCAATTCTCTCAATTTTCTCATGTAACCAATCTATATCAATATGACGTGGGAGCGCATTTAGATGATCTGGAAATGAGACATTACGTCCATATCTGGTGTGAAATTCTTGTCTTTCATTTTTTCTTCTTACCCTTGCTTCATTATATAGTGTCGCCCATTTGCTCATTACATCACTATTGAGCACACAAAAACTATTTAACTTACAAAATTCTTCTTTTGTTAGCACTTTACTCATTCATTTTCCTTGAGGTATTATAGAGGTCATCCTCAAGTCTTCATCATCTTTCCATAGTCATGGTTGAGAGGGGTCCACTTCAGCAAGATATTCAGATATATAAACAAGGGATGATTGCACTAACTAACCCTCAGTCATGCTTCCCTCAGGCCGTGCTTTTTGCCTCACAAAATCTTTCAAGGTTTTCATGAAGCGCTCGAGACAAAACATCCACCTTGCATGAACTGCCCCACAAAGTGCGATCTCATCAATCAAATGTACGAGTAAATGTAATTGAGTAGTCAAAATGGACGGAGGAAAAATTTCCTCCACCAAACAAACCACCTCAACAGATAATACTCGAGCATCTTGCAATGTGTTTGGATCAATTTCCTTCGAGCTCACGTATCTGTCAGGATGTATTTAAGAATTGTTTATTTTTGTGTAGAAATTCAAAGATATATAATGAAAAAACACAATGTATACACACCTCACAAGCTCTCCCATCTTGTAAATGATATCATGTACATCTTTGGATACACAATGGGATATGCTAGTAGGAAGTACGAACTGAATGTAAACAATATTCTGATGCCAGGAGGCATATTCCACGGTGGATTCTGTGCCACGATGGATTCCGTGAGGTTTTACGGTGGATTCCGTAAACTTAGATGACCGGGGCTCATACACAAAGTGGATTCTTTGTGCGAGAAGTTGATGGGGACGCCTGTCCTTTTCGAGCGTTTCATTAATTTAGTGTGTACATGGGTGATTCCATAGCGGGTGATTCCGCAAAATGCATATTAAATTAATAAACCTTTATGAGTTTAGAGTGCGCACTCGTAATAAATTAAGGTTAGGATTTATTTCTAACCAGTTGATTTATTTATGCAACTGAAGACTGCTAGGTATTCACTTTTGTCGGTTTAATTGTATTATTTTACTAACGATTGTGAATGCTTCAGTTGATGTGTAGAGATAGCAGCAGTGGCGGAGGAAAGCATTGGAGTCGAGCGAGTATTCGACCTATGGATTATATTTTGATAGGCGCCACGCCTATATTTTGTTATGTCTATTGAGGCATCGATTATTTATTATTATTTTGTATGCGCCTATGCGCACGGATATGTTATTTCTATTTGGGACATTGTGTTGGGCATGCCAGACTCCATGGGCACCGTCCACTAGCTTTATTTCCTATTTTTGTAGAAAGCAAACTCAAAAGCTAAAAGCTTGTCATGTTTTTGTAAATTGGGCTATTATTGAGCATGAAGATGGAAATATACATAAAATACATGCTTTGTGAAGCGCTCACACAAGGCATGGGGGGAGATTGAACCCAATTGGTCTCTTGCTCTTGTCATTCATGCTTTTTACATTGTTTTTTTGTGCAAAAAGGTAGAGTTCATTGTTCTTGGGGACCTTCCGGGATTCACTACGTGAGCATACTGTGACCAATCTGCGCGCCAGTGGTATCAGAGCGGAGTTGAGATCAAGAGCTTCCAATCACTACCCATCTCGTGCGAAGGCAGAGCTCCTGGAATGATCGGGCTCTACAGTCAATCTCGTCGTAAACCGTCGATACAGGCAGACTTCTAGCGATCAAGAACCCCTGTTTCTACTCTCAGATCGCGAAGGACCAGGCTGTACAGGCGGAGGACCACTCCATCATCTCCATACACAAGTCGTGGAAATACAGTAAGAAGCTCATATCTCTCTTCTTCAAAAGCTTAGTCATAAAGCTTAAAAGCTTAAGGAAATTCAACAAGCTTCACAAAAATCTTCATCGAGGTATCTGAGGACGTCCGAAAAATCCGCGTCATCAACAAACGGCTGCCCACGTCCTCCACGATCTGCGCCGTTTTTTCTCAATTAGCCCCCCCTTCCATAAGCTTAAGCTATTAAGCTTAAGACACTAAGCTTTCATCAAGTCAGATAAGGCAAGCAAGTCAACAAACTTCAGGTCCTGCACTCCAGAAATCAAGTTCTGCAAGTCGACTGTGATCAAGTCCTGCAAGTTCACTAAGTCGGCTAAGTCTGCAACTCTGCAAGTCAGCTAAGTCTGCAACTTTGCAAGTCAGACTAGTCAACTGGAGTCATAACTAACTAGTGCTCAAAACTCCTAGAAGGGTTGTTCCTGCATAGAAACTCTGAACTGCAAAGTTGTTCGTGGCAAGGTATTCTACCCATACGCAGGTTCACTGAAGTATTTTCAGCATATGAAGAAGGAAATATCGCAGATTTTCTGAAAATTGAGAAAGAAATACCCAAAAACACATAGCCTTGTAACCCCGAATTTGAGCTACGCTCATCCCGCCGCTAACCTGATTTTGAGTGAGAAAGGTCTTTTGAGTTTTAGAGGATGACGACACCACATATGGATGATCCTATGGCTGAAGACGACCTACCTGAGCCTACCATGGAACAAAAGTTGGACTTAATCATGATGCAATTGGAAGAAGAACGAAGGGCTAGGCAAGCATTGCAAGCGCAATTGACAAAATTACAAAGAGCATCTACCGACAAAGAAGAACCCCAAGCTAAAGATTTGATTCGACGTACCATCGACGCCACTCTTGAAGCTCAATCCATTCGCAAGGAATCAAAGATAAGTAAACGAAGTTTCAAATTTCGCACTTTCAATGGCATACGAGAAGGAAAGACTGTTTTATCATTCATTAGTCAGTTTGATGACTATTTCCATGAGGAAACCTATCCAGAAAAAGATAAAATCAAGTGTGTTACTAATCATTTGGTAGACAGAGCATCACTTTGGTGGACTGTAGTACGCAAGAGCATAGAATGTCCTGCTACTTGGAAAGATTTCAAGAAGAAGTTCATGCAGAATTTCCTTCCACCGCAATTTCATGAGAGGGCTATCAAGCAATGGGATCTACTTCAACAACGGGATCGTGAGCCTATACCACAGTATACAGAGCATTTTTGGAATGCACTCCTACAGCTACGCATGCTTGAAGACGTACCAGAGATGACACATAAGCGGAAGTATATGTCTGGACTTCTTGGACATTACTACGCTGAAGTGAACATGTTCAAGCCTGCTATCCTTGAAGATGCCATCTCACTAGCTCACGACACTGAAGATAAGTTACGCAGTAGAGACAGACGACCACAGCAATTCCAAGCCAATGGTAATTATGGATCTAAACAATTCAATTCCAATTTTAGAAGATTTAATCCAGGACGTTTCTCTTCACCATCTTTCCGCAAGAATTGGGCTAAACCACCTGCATTACCATCCAATGTCAATCCAAATCCTAAGCCTATTCCTCAAGCAAATCCAAATGTACCTAGACTTCCAGCCATTGCAAATAATGTAACCAAAGCCAAGCAAATAGTATGCTATAAATGTCACCGACCTGGACATCTCGCAGCAAATTGACATTCAAAGAAGCCACCAGCACATATCAACTATCTTGGAGCCATGGATGAAGCCGAGCATGAGGATATGCTTGATTTCACTGAAGATGAGGACGACACTACTACTACTTCCGACACTTTACCAGGTATGCCTACTCCACATTCATTATTGACTATGAAATGTCTGGTGCATGGAAAGAAAAAGACTATCTTGCATGATGACGGTAGTACTCATGACTTTATTTCAGCAAAATTGGTAAAGGAATTGAAATTACAAACTGTACCTACACATTATCGCATAAAAGTTGCATTTTTAGGCACTAGGTATAATGGTACACAAGAAGTCCAAGATCTAGAGATTCAAATTGGTTCATACACTGAAAGAAGAAATTTCTTAGTTGTTCCATTACAATCAAGTGACATTATTTTAGGAATGCCTTGGCGACACTAGCATAATCCAGATATAGATTATTCCACACACACAATAAACATTAATTTTCAAGGAAGATCTATTACATTATATGGTATGCATGCACCTAATGTTTTTCCACTGCTTTCGCATACTCAAGCAAAACGTGCATTACGCAAGAGTAGTAAATCATATCTCATTTGGGTGAATGAATTGCAAGCAAAGGAAAATCATATGCACCCTAGGCATAAGGAATTTCTTGCATATTTTAAGGACTGTTTTGCAGAAGACCTACCACCAGGTTTACCTCCTTCACGACCAGAAGACCATAAGATTGATTTAATCCCTGGCACACAACCACCTTGCAAAGCACCATATAGGCACAATCAAATAGAGCAAAAAGAAATCCAGAGTCAAGTTGAAGAATTACTAAATAGAGGTTTAATTCGACCTAGCAATTCTCCATTCGGTGCACTTGTACCCTTAGTTAAGAAAAAGAATAATACCTATCGTATGTGTATTGACTACCGAGCTTTAAATAAGATCACTGTAAAGAATAGGTATCCTATACCTAGAGTTGATGACCTTATGGACAAACTGCAAGGATCTTCTATATTTAGTAAAATTGACCTTAAGTCTGGTTCATCAGGTGAGGCTAGATAAATCTGACATATTTAAGACTGCATTCAGAACACAGTTTGGCCATTATGAATTCTTAGTCATGCCATTCGGATTGACTAATGCACCTGCTACCTTCAGTAGAATGATGAACCGTATCTTTCTGAAATATCAGTACTGTGTGATTGTTTTCTTTGATGATATTTTGGTGTTTAGTCAAAATGAGAAAGAGCATTATGAGCATTTGTCATTAGTTTTTCAATTATTGAAAGAAAATCAACTGTTTGCAAATCCTGAAAAGAGTGAATTCTTTAAGACAGAAATTGAGTATTTAGGTCATATTGTATCATCTGAAGGAATTAAAGTTGATCCTAAGAAAATTGATGCAATATTGAATTGGCCTGTTCCTAAAAACGTGCATGAGTTACGCTCATTCCTTGGTCTTGCTAGTTTCTATAGGAAGTTTGTACGTAATTTTTCATTACTTGCTTTACCATTAACAAAACTTCTCAAGAAAGGAATTGTTTATCAATGGACCGAAAATCAGCAGAAATCCTTTGACTTACTGAAACATGCATTAACCAATGCCCCAGTTTTACAGTTGCTTGACTTTAATAGACCATTCTTCCTAGTTGTGACTGATGCTAGCGGATCAGGAATAGGAGCCGTACTAATGCAAGACAACCATCCTAGAGCATATTCTAGTTGTAAGCTGAAACCCTCTGAGCTGAAATATTCCACATATGACAAAGAACTATTAGCAGTTGTACAAGCATTAAGACAGTGAAAACACTACTTAATGGGTTCAGAATTCATAATAAAGACCGACCAGCAAAGCATTAGACATTTACTTAGCCAACCCCAAATCTCTGACCGTCATATCAAATGGGCTTCCTTCATTCAAAGTTTTCATCCTATCATTCAATACCAACCTGGAAAAGAAAATGTAGTTGTTGATGCATTGAGTAGAAGACCTGCACTTCATAATATTTCTGTCATATCTTTTGATTCTTTGATTGCTATGAAAGATACATATCACCAGGATATTACTTTTCATTCTGATTGGAATAAATTAGTACAAAATAATTTCATTCCTATTGATTCATTGTCATATAATGATGGATTTATGTTTTATGAAAAGAGACTGTGTGTTACTATTTCATTCCGATCTTTTGTTTTGAATGAAATTCATTGTCCCCCATATCAAGGTCATAGAGGTATCATATCTACATTACGTATGTTAACTGAAGATTTTTATTGGCCGCATATGGATGCAGATGTATCTAATTTTGTTTCTGAATGTTTGATTTGTCAAAGAGTAAAGAGACATCATGGTAAACAGTATGGATTACTAATGCCTTTGTCTATTCCATCTAAACCTTGGGAACATATTTCTATGGATTTCATTATTGGTTTACCAAATACTAAATCTAACCATGATATGATTTGGACAGTTGTAGATAGATTTAGTAAGCAAGCATATTTCATTCCATGTAAGAAAACTTTAACAGCATCACAAGCAGCACAGTTATTTTTTAAAACTATTTTTACTAACCATGGATTGCCAAAAGTGATTATTTTAGATCGTGATTCTAGATTTTGTAACAATTTTTGGATTACACTGTTTGCTAATCTAGGCACAAAGATTGATTTCTCATCTGCATTTCATCCAGAAACAAATGGACAAACAGAAGCTACAAATAGCACCATTCTAGATCTTTTACGTGCATATACTATCTCTAAACCTCAGACATGGGACACTCATTTGCATTTATTACAGTTTGCATATAACAATACACCGCACACATCTACAAAGAAAGCACCGTTTGAAGTCATTTATGGATATAGATTATCTACACCTGTTGCATCTTTGTCTAATAGAATTCAGAGTGCTGATGATATTGCTAGTATGCATAACGGTATTTTTGATGAGGTTAAGGATATGATTGCTAAAGCCCAACAATCATATACCAAACAAGCCAACAAGAAAAGACAAGCCATGAATTTCAAAGTTGATGATTATGTTTGGCTGAGAATAGAAAAACGTAGACTGCAAAGTGTATATAGATATCCAGTTGTCAAATTAGCTCCTAGATTCTATGGACCATTTAGAATCATTCATAAGATTAATGATAATGCATTCAAGTTAGAATTACCATCTCATTGGAAAATTCACAATACATTTCACATTAGTTTATTGAGACCATTTAGAGGCCAATTACCTATCCACCCTGTTTATGAAAACCCACCTTTATTAGAAGAAGAGACTGAAATACTTGAACGAGAAGCTATCATAGACACTGACTATATGACCACTAGAACTGGCCGAAGGTATTCTAGATATCTAGTAAAATTTAAGAACCATCCTGTAGAGGAAGCACAATGGATGCACGCCAGATACTTAAATGCTTTCCCCACTCTATTAGCTCCACATTGAGCTAATAGCAATTGAGGTCAATTGCTATCCCACCCCGGGGGTATGATGCTAGGAGGCATATTCCACAGTGGATTCCGTGCCACGGTGGATTCCGTGAGGTTTTACGGTGGATTCCGTAAACTTAGATGACCGGGGCTCATACACAAAGTGGATTCTTTGTGCGAGAAGTTGATGGGGACGCCTGTCCTTTTCGGGCGTTTCATTAATTTAGTGTGTACATGGGTGATTCCATAGCGGGTGATTCCGCAAAATGCATATTAAATTAATAAACGTTTATGAGTTTAGAGTGCGCACTCGTAATAAATTAAGGGTAGGATTTATTTCTAGCCAGTTGATTTATTTATGTAGCTGAAGACTGCTAGGTATTCACTTTTGTCAGTTTAATTGTATTATTTTACTAACGATTGTGAATGCTTCAGTTGATGTGTAGAGATAGCAGCAGTGGCGGAGAAAAGCATTGGAGTCTAGCGAGTATTCGACCTATGGATTATATTTTGATAGGCGCCAAGCCTATATTTTGTTATGTCTATTGAGGCATCGATTATTTATTATTATTTTGTATGCGCCTATGTGCACGGATATGTTATTTCTATTTGGGACATTGTGTTGGGTGTGCCAGACTCCATGGGCACCGTCCATTAGCTTTATTTCCTATTTTTGTAGAAAGCAAACTCAAAAGCTAAAAGCTTGTCATATTTTTGTAAATTGGGCTATTATTGAGCATGAAGATGGAAATATACATAAAATACATGCTTTGTGAAGCGCTCACACAAGGCATGGGGGGAGATTGAACCCAATTGGTCTCTTGCTCTTGTCGTTCATGCTTTTTACATTGTTTTTTGTGCAAAAAAGTAGAATTCATTGTTCTTGGGGACCTTTCGGGATTCACTATGTGAGCATACTGCGACCGATCTGCGCACCATATTCATAGATCAAATGATTAGTTGAGGAAAAAGTCATCATACCCCAAGGTTTACACATAGTTACTCCACTAATTACTATATTCATGGTTAGAGATATCCTTACTTGAATCATTTTGTTCCAATCGTGGGACTTCAAACCAGATAGTTGCTCCACACCTCTTTTCTTTTTCTTTATGAAGGCTCCCTTGAGACATCTTATACATCCTGTGGGTGTTCCAAAGCTACATATTTGTTCCTTCACTATTTTTTCCTCGTTCTTTGACAACATCCAAGGTGCATGGGGTAGCTCAATCTTTCCTCTGGGTCCAATGCATGGCCAATGCATGGCCAGGCTCGTCTCATGCGACCAATGTTACGTAAATCCTCCCTTACATTGACTGAATCACGAGCCCCTATCAAGTGATCCCATAATGTAGATACAACATTTTTTAATATGTGCATGGGGTGATCTTGAGTTCAGTCCAGTACGGAAGACGAAAAAATATAGAGAATCTAACAAACAAACAATATGTTATGTAAACAATTCATCATGCTAAATACTTTAAAGTCAATCGTGAGAAATGCAATTCTTACCGACTCATGCCGAGTGGAGGGTGGCTGTCGGCATTAATCCATCTCTCCTTCCAATCTCGAATGGTTAGAGATTGTGGAGTCATTCCATTAGTAGGGAGAACATATTTGGGATAAACGTGCCGGCCTAGAGGAAACTAGAGAGGGACCGCAAATAGGACATGCATGATATCCTAATGTGGTTAATTCTGAACAAACAAGTGAATTAATAAAATGCAATTGATTCAAGTCTTGAATTTCAAATATAGGGTTATATACATGTACCTGAACACTCTCCGTATCCTGGAAAGCCATGCATGGTTCACAACAACATGGCCTTCAATGTGAAATCTCTAGAGGATGCAGATGCGCTTGTATCTTGCACCTCAATACCTTCCCATTACATTTCTAACTCTTCAATCAAAGGCTCTAAGTAAATGTCCATGTTTTTTTCCTTGTGCTTTCCAAGAATCAGAAGGGACAACATTACATGTCCCTTTTTAATTGCCATGGATGGAGGAATATTATAGTTCACCAATACCACTGGCCATACACTGTATGATGTGCTTTTGATGCCAAATGGATTGATTCCATCCATACCTAAACCAAATCTCAAATTTCTTGGCTCTTCTTTGAAACCAGGCCACAAATTATCTATATGTTACCATGCCGGTGTGTCTGCAGGGATCCTCCATTTTTCATCACTTGAATGATGACTAGCATGCCATGACATGAGCTTTCCAATAGACTTACACTTGAACATAAGTTTCATACGTGGAACAATCGAAAATGGTCGCAAAACCTTACGAGGCACATCCATTGACTTCATCTCCACGAAATAAGACACAATCATTAACACATGCATGGATCTTGACATAATCGAGGCCTCCCAGAGATGTCAAGTAATGTCTTGCTTGCTCTCTCTTAGTTGGCATTACTTCATCCGTAAATTGTTTGCAAGTTAAGTATCTCGAGGGACGCACGAAGAACGGAGTACGTACAACCTTCATACAAAGGAGTAGATGACGCTACGTATAGTGGATCATCTGGCTTCGTAGAGTGACCTTCTCCCTGAACCGGTTGCGAAAATAGATGGTGTACCATGTTGGCCCAAAATCTCATCCTCTACGACTTGATGGGGCATTTCATGAGGGCTACTATCATGGTCGTGAGTCTCCACTCTTCTTGAAGACTCTGCCTCCTTGCGTCGACGTTTTGCAGCCTCTCGACGCCCGGAAGGGAGCATCTGAGGATGTGGCACCACATCCTGCTCAACCACAAAAGGGAGTTTCATGTACGTTGATATATATTGAGTAACATAGACTAGCAATCTTAGTGTTTAAAAAAAACAATGAATACCGGTGATTTTTCTCGGTCCCATTCTCCATACAAGCTGAAGTGTGACATTGCAATTCGACGTGCTCGAAAAATACACCCTCGACAACGATCACACATGCATTTAATTTTTTGTCGTAGCCATGCATCTCGATTATGAAGACGTAATGTTTCATCCTCACTTGAGGATGTGCTCGTTGACTCATCTGCATGCACCGCACTAGGTGATGACGATGACATGATTAAACCTAATTCATGACAACATCAAAATATTTGTCATTCATATGTTTACATAAAAACTTCAAGCTAGCGTATTAATTATTCTAAGATCTCATTTTTAAATACACAAAAATCATCATAAATACATTAAAACTTATGATAAGTATTCACTATGAAAACTTAGCTTAAAAACAAAAAATTATGATAAAGCCTAAATGCGCATCTATATCCGTGCTTACATACTTGTCTAAATTAGCATCTATTTGTGCGTCTATGTTCGCGTCTATATGCGCGTTTACATAGACCTTAGACGCGCATATACACGCCAAAATAGATGCACACGTCAAAATTCAAACCATACTCTCTCTCTCTCTCTCTCTCTCTCTCTCTCTCTCTCTCTCTCTCTCTGTGTGTGTATTAGGATTTCTGATTTCATTATGTATTGCATATTGTAAATCATGAATAGCGGTCATCATACTGAAATCAGCTAACTGAGCGTGTCTGCCAATGCGTCTGCATTTCAATGTAGACGTAGGTATAGACGTGAAGAATTTTCTCTCATTGCGTCTGAGGCCGCGTCTCCTGGCGCGTGTGCTCTGCAGTCTACACGCGATGATACACGCGCGCGCCAGAGCATTGACCTGAAAATCGCATCTGATAGCACGTCTATACTGCATCTCAGATGCGGATATAGATGCGCTTTGGACAGAGAGTTGACTTAGGGACACGTCTGAGAGTGCGTCTATCCTGCAATTTAGACGCGGTTATACACGCGCCAGCTTTGATAAAAAATAATTTTCATTGCCTAAACAATATATTTTTGCAATGATGAATGTGACCAATTCCATGTTTGTGTTTATCAGATTTCTTGTTTATGAGAAGCATTAGCACTTAAGTTTTATACTCAATGTCTAAAGAAAGCTCTTTGAAAATGTTTAAGTGTGGATGAAGGTAATATATAATTTTTTGTATGCAAACAAAGTTATCTTTTTCCTATGTTTTTTGTGCAGATGTCGCATCCTGGTTCATCTAGCCATGACCTGGATTTGGATCGCATGAATGATACATTGGCCTCGTTCGGCAGGGGGGTCAATGCATTTTTTGGAAGTTTTCCTAGTAGGGAAGACTTCATGGGAGAGATGACAAAACACCTTGGCCGCTCTCCCACGGCAGACGAGGTATTCAGCGTCATGTTTGGAATGCCTCTGACGTCTTTGCTTGGCACTACTTCCCAAACTCCAATTGCAAGTACTCCGCATGCAAGTACTCCACGTGCAGCACCTGTACATGCATCGGCTGAAGCACAAGCGTCAGCCGATGCACGTGCATCTGCAGAAGCACGTGCATCCAATGAGGCAGATGGTAGTCGATAGAGAGGGAGGAGGGAGGGTCGAGGGGGAGGACGAGGCTTGTATGGGGGTTGCCTAGGAGGTGGCGAGCAATCACCCTCACCAGTAGATCACGTAGAGGAGCCTGTACGCCAGTACTATAGAGTTACAGATACTGGTGGCATCTTCCATGATGATGAAGGAAGGGATGTAATGGCATACATGAGGAGCGTCGTGCATGTGACGTATAAAGATTGTTTCGTCTACTTCAAAAATCAGAAAAACGGCTTGTGGCAGGAGGTCTTGAGGGCAGTCCATAGGAGGTACCCAAATCCTGAGGGTCAGCGATTCTCGGATGATTGGGAACGCACAAAAGTGTGGGATTTGATTCATAACAAAAGATCCCACCTCATGACACGTGCCAGGGACTCACTGTGGAGGCAGGAGGAGGGGCGTGGAGCCTATAGCCAACCACCTATGTGCCACCGCATAGAGTGGAAGAAAGCAGCAAAGAAAGTGAAGAGTCGCCAGCAGGCAGAGGCGCGATGGATCCAAATGGAAACCATGGGATCGTCCATTACAGATCGGGCGGCAGAGAGTCGTGGGAGGCGGAGTTTCTAAGTATATTTTGATTTTTAGTTTTTAAAATTTTATATTTCTTTCAATTCTTTATATAATTTGTTCTAATACATTGTGTCTCATTATTGTTTGTATATATCATGATTGTTTTGCAGACTACTATCGTTGGTAGGATACCTACTCCTAGAGAGGTAGGTTACCATCGAGGCCATAACCGCACAGCCACATGGCTTCACTTCTATGAGGAGGGTCTCATCACACTGAGAACCAATACAACCAGGCTATAAGGATTCGACAGCTAGAAGAGGTATGTTTTTCTTACTTTTTTATTAAAAGTATAGCTAATTATAACTTTTTCTTCACCATGTCTACGTAAGCAACCTTGATCTTTTGTGTGTGTAGGCGAACCCGGATGTGGAGCATAGCGAGGAGGGGGATAGAGACGCTAGTAGCCATGGTGGTGCTAGCGAAGATGTTTCTTTTTCAGAATCGTAGAGGAGCACCATACCTCCTCTATGGCCTTGTTTTCTTGTATATGTATTATCCATCTTTGAGCCTACTGCTTGTAGCCACACTTTAGGTCGCAAGCACTTAAACTCCCCATGTAAATGCTTTTGATCTATAATGAATACATGGACTTTTATTTTCAATTCTCGTGCTTTTAGATCCATCGTCTTTTTCCCAAAGGCACAATCTGATATATGGGAGGGGGAAAAAAAAACCAGAGAGCAGGTACAACCACATGCTCTCTGGTTTTTTTTTCCAGTTCTGTTTTGCGCGTCTATCCGCGTGTCTAAATTGCAGAAAACGCGCGTTTATAAGTGCATCTACAATGCAGAGTACACGTGCTCATACACACGCCAGATAATTTAAATTTAAAAAAGAAATTAAATATCTTTTTTTTTTAAATGAGATTTTTGTTTTCCGTTCGCGTCTATGAGTGCTTGTAAAAGCGCGTCTACAAGCGTGTCTATATGCCCGTCTAATTGCCAGATAGACGCGTTGATAGACGCACAGAATAAATTAAATAAATAACAATTTTGGTTTTTTATGCGCTTGTATTCACGTGTGTATATGTGCGTCTATTGCGCGTCTATATTTGCGTGTAAGTTCGTTTATACATGCGATTATATACGCGATGCTGTAGACGGCAAATAGACGAGTGGATAGATGCGCCCGTAAGATTTTCTCTATATTCAAAAATTACGTCTAAAACTGCGTCTATGAGGCCTTTTTGTTGTAGTGCTATTTGAAGTTTCATGATTGGCAAAAGATATGTTAGGTATGCATTTATATGAAAACTTAGAAGTTATTCCCAAGTAATTCACTATATGTATACCCTCTATATCATGTGCGTTCAAGGCCTATTTATAAATATCTTTATCTGTGAATTTCTCCTTAATAAAACATAACCCTTTTCTATTCATTTTGTAAGTAGCCCCTTTAATGGGACCCTTTTGTATGTATGAAATGTGTAAAAATGGTATTTTAAAAATCCCTTATGTTGAAACCACATGATATATACATATATTTAGACTAACCTCCCTAGGAGTTTATTAGATTTATTACTTGTCAATCACATTATTCTAATTTCTCATTTTTTGTATTTTTAGTTTATTCTACTATTTGGAATCACAAGGTCACTAATCCTAGAGGCTCATTTAGTGATCAACACACTTCGCTAGCTTGTATAGTGGATATTATGGAAGAAAATCCATATAACTTTCATAGATACTATAAAGCAAAACTCCACTAAAGTATTCATGCTATTAGATAAGTAATTTCCTATCTCCATTCTCACCATTCAAGTATATCTACTGCTAGTATACTCTTGGATGAGGTAGCATGCATAGTACATAGTAGGTGGATGCTTTCCTTGAATGCTTCATGAAGATGTTGAAAGACTTTGTGTGACAAAAGAAAAGGTCAGAGGGCTCCATAATAGAAGAGTGATTGATCCAACAATCACTAGTCTATATTACAAAATATTTAGAGGATCAATATGGTGACATATAGTCCCTATATCATCTATAAGAGAATCCTCATATAATTTGAGAGAGGTGTCCCAAGGCTAGGCGAATTAGGAGAAGGGAGAATGGATAAGTTCCTTGCCAAGAAAAAATTTTAGGCTGCATCATTCAATCATGGAGAAGTAGTTGAATTTATATGAGATTGCAAAGGAGCAATAAAATATGACAACATAGGCCTTCAAGGCATCTCACACAGCACATAATGCATGTTATGCAAAGTACTTGGAGTAATTACCAACCTTTATGACCCCTAGGTGGATTTATGAAGAGCTAAGAAGAGTTATGTAGGAGGTGAACAATGTAAGCATGAAGAAGTCATAATTTTCCATAGGATGCACACTCAAGGTAGAGGTAGGCAATGGTTGGAGTAGTTCCGCTTTTTTTTCATGCTTGAGTGAGAATCAAACAAATTTTGAAGGTCCATGTTTACTTGTCTTTTTGGTACAAGTCACATTTTTCCTTGATCTTATGGTGGATAACACTTTTGAATTAAATGTGTAGACTAAAGAAAAAAAAACTTTGATTGTAGTGTAATGGAAAAGTTTAAAATAGAGTATCATTTTAGGACCATGGATGCAAACATTATGATAGATAAAATGGAGTATTGTGGGAAGATCCAATATGTTGAGATGCCAAGCTTAACACATGCGGACATTGATGATTGACCGCCTAGCTAGATGGGTCCACACATCTATACTTAGCACATTGGTGGTCATTATAATACTCACATGGCCACTAACTTATCACTTATTATATTTAGTTTGTTACACCTACTTAGAGTTGGCAAAGATATAGCGCCAATCAATTAGTGTAGTCTATTATGCACTATTTGACTTAGTAGACCACTTTCCTTTATGTTATATCTTATCTATACTTTGTGTACATTCTATAGTGTGTGTAAGAAAAAGAAAAAGTCAGCAAGAAAACGTTTTGGCCCCCATCTCTCTTCTTGTGATCTTGAGTGAGCTTCCTCTTGTGTATACAGTGTGTGTTTGGCACAGCAACTCAAGCAAGTCTCCCACCACACGATTCTTGACATGGTATCAAAGCCACGCCACTGAGTGAGGCTAATTTTGAAGGTTGAAGTGAAGGAAAAGAAGCAAGGTTCCAGTAAGCAAGCAATGGGTAAGAAGCTCTCCCATTCTTTCACTTTTTCTCTTGGATAGTGCCTATGGAGACATCGGAAGTAAGGTAGAGTGAAAATCTCATATTGCTATGAGATTTGGTGTATGAGCCCACATTTGTTTTGGTCATCTGAGGCCATTTCAGACCCTATTTTAGAGTCGTAAGGTTGCGGATAACAGTTTCAGGAGGGTACACTATGATTTCAACTGCATTGAGACCGAAAGTGGGTGCACTGTACAGGTTATAGATTTTGAATCTGTAATTTTTTAGGTGTTTTCTAGGAAGTAAACATAAGGTTTATTTGCAAATAGATTGCAGATTACATATACTATTGAGCAATCAGTGAAAAAGGTTGCTTGGTGTATTGTTGTGCACTTGTTGTGAAAGGTTGCAAAACACTAGTTTGTTGTGTTGTATCCTTTTTGTGATAATGATAGAGAATATTTGAAATCACATTATTGATAAGCTCGACAAGAACAACTACCCTTTATGAAAGTTTCGTGTGACGAACTTCCTCATTGGAAAGGGTCTTTATGGGTTTGTTTCAGGTGAAGAAAAGGAGCCAAAGCTGGGATTGCAAATGAATTAAAGGCATGGAAAGAATGGAATGCAAAAGACAAAAAGGTGATGTACTAGCTATCTACATTCATTGATAACACGATGCTAGGACATATCAGAAATGTAGAGACTTCATATGCAGCTTGGACAATTTTTGAGAACATGTTTTCAGTAAATACAAAGGCATGGGAGATTCAACTCAAGAAAGAGTTGAATACCTTGAAGAAAGGGAAAAGGTCTATCAATGAGTATGTTTTTAAGGTGAGGAGCATTGCAGATGCTTTAGCAGTGATTGATGCAATGCCTGATGATGATGATTTGATTTCATCCACTTTGACTGGCCTTAATAATGAGAAGGCATGGAAATCATTTGTTACTTCAGTATATGTACAGAAGCCATTTCCAAATTTTGATGATCTGGTCTCTCTCATGATTACCGAAGAGATCAATATGCAGGGTGACTCGTTCGAAAGAAATGTTTAACGGGTCAAAGAATTTTACTCAAGTTTAGGAAGGGGACATGGTAGATCCTCTTCAAGAGGCCGTGGTATGGGACGCGTTGGCGATAACCAGCAAAATAGGTTCAATCAGCGATTCGGTGAAATGTACATTTCAAGAAGCCAAGGAAACTTTAGAGGTAGGGGGAGTTCTAGAGGAAGAGGTGGATGGAAGAATAGAGGTTCTAGAAATTATGCTATTGTTTGACATTATTGTGCCAAAACATGTCATATTGCAGCCCATTTTATTCTAAGAAAGATGATATTCGCATTGGTAAATTGTAGTAAGGAAATTATGCATCGTCTTAACGACAAAATGAAGATAAAAATGAGTGTTTGTTTGTTATGCAGCATATGATGAATGTAGTTATTGGCCTTGTCAGTCAGTCTATGCAGATGCCTAGAAAGCCTCATTTGGATGTAGTTGAGATATGTGAAGTCCACTTTACATTATGGACTTTTTGATGAGGCAGGTAAGGATGTAAAGGTCTTTGGATACACAGATGTAGATTGGGCTGGTAGCATGTCAGACAGAAGATCTACTAATGGAAACATATTTTCCCTTGGTAGTGCAGCAGTTATATGGAGCATCAAAAAGCAACTACAATTGCTTTATTGAGTACAAAGGTTGAGTATAGAGGTGCTGCTATGGCAGCATGTGAGGTGGTATGGCTGCAAATGTTATTAGGTTGATTTGGAGGTGCAAGGAGATGGTCCACTTGTCATTCATTGTGATAATATGAGTAGCATACAGCTAGCTAGAAATCCACTATTCCGTGCTAGGACAAAACACATTGAGGTGCACTACCACTTTGTGAGAGAGAAGGTACTTTCAAGAGAGATTGACTTGGTATATATCAGCACACAAGATTAGATAGCAGACATTTTCACAAAGTCATTGGTTGCAGAGAAGCTTTGAAAGTTTCAAAGCTTACTTGGAGTTGCAGAGATAGAGTTGAGCTTGAGAGGAAATGTTGAGATGGCAAGCTCAACACGTGCAGTCATGGATGATGGATCCCCTGGCTAGATGGATCTGCACGTCTACACTTAGCATGTTGGTGGTCATTATGATACTCACATAGCCATTGACTTATCACTTATTATATTTAGTTTATTACACCTACCTATAGCTGGCAAAGATATAGCACCGGTCAATTAGTGTAGTCTATTATGCATTGTTTGACTTAGTAGACCACTTTCCTTTATGTTGTATCTTATCCATACTTTGTGTACATTGTATAATGTGTGAAAGAAGAAGAAGAAATTTGTAACGTATCCATCTGTTGTCTTCAGGACACGTCTTAGCAGTCCATCGGAAAGGAAGTCTAGAAAGCTCCGCCCGGCACTCCCATGGAATGTTACGGGGATTGCGATCTAGGACTTTCCACATCTGCCATGTAGCGGAAGTATTCTAGCCGTTTCCACTTAGGACGCGACCTGAATTAGGGTTTTTCCTATTGGTCATTTCCTAACGGCAACTAGCGTCGAACCCGAGCGAACTACTTTACGTAGAAAAGCCAGGTTCAAAGCGGATTCACGCTGCACTAGGTTCAAGGAGAATGGGAAACGAGAGGGATGTGAAGCTCAATCTCTCTGCCATAAGGCATAGTCCCATTCCATTCCCCTAAAACAACGTAAGTCGGGAGTATTTATAACTTAGACTCTAGGTCAACGCCCTTTTTCTGTTTGTATTCTTTGAAACGATCTTCTCACTGTCCATCATGATTGAGAAAAGTTCCTGGCTAACCAGGACCACCAATCCGTAGGACGGACCTATGGCCACATCCTCCGCACTTTCCTCAGGTTGTTTTAGTTATTTAATTACCTAACACGTTTAGTTGGACATGTATCAATCAACTTTTTTAATTAGCCCGTTAGGCACTGGTTCCTTCATGTAATCATAGCACTTGACATAGAAAAGCAATGTCAAACAAGTTCCTTTTCAATAGATTATCATATTTATCTTTGAAATATATAAATTCCAGCCCGTAGGCTAATCCATAATCCGCTCGAAGGCTATCCAGCAATCCACATGGATTACTAATCCAAGATTCCGCCCGTAGACTACTATGCGGGCATCAAGATCCAATCCCGAGTCACGTTTGCCTCTTGTGCAAGGCCCGGAAGGAGAGGGATTTACGGCCAGAGCCCCCTCTCGCATCCAAGCGTCCTCCTGCTCCAAGTAGCGCTCAACGGAGAGACCTCTCGCGACGAGTTCGGTCCACCTTCCCGGCGCGGTTAACAACCCCCTTGGTTAGGGTCAGGCAGACAGTCGAGGGTAACTGAAGCTGCCTCTCCCTTCAGGCCTTTAACCTGAAGCATTTAGATATCCATTTATCCTTTAATTCTTTGAGCAAACAAAGCAAAAATAGTGAATCCTTCTTCCGAATGCATCCCGCACTTGATCTGGGATCAATTGCGACTTGGCAAGATCCCCAAGGATTTATTTGTTAACCCTATATCCTGGGTTAGGGCCGAACCCTATTAACCTGACTTAATCAAAATCTTAAGTTCTACTAGCAGTGAATATGTTATTCCAATTCACTGATTGGTCTTTTGCTTCCAAGCAAATATCTAATCCCCGTATCTTGGTCACTTTACCCCAAAAATGTATTATATCAGGACAATTATTCATCATGTCGCGCAAGATAAACTTGCGTAAGAATCTGCTAATCTCATTCCAAGGAATTGGCCATTCCCTTGTGATCAAATCACAAGATCATGCGACTCTGCAACTTGTTGCACAAGTGTTGCATCCAACTATGGGACTATTCTACCCATCAACGGTGTCTTCTAATCACGATATCATGATTAGATATAACAATCCGTTCTTGATTGCATTAGGCCTACATTGTTGGTCCTAGGGTTACGAGTTTCATCTTTTTAGCGAGAGATTCTTAGGAAAAACCCTAGATCACTTCTCGCAAGTATGTTCCAATGTCCCTACATTTCGTGAATGTGGGCAAGTCTTTAGGGTATAGGAGTTTCAGCTTTGTCAATACGAGCGACTAGGTAATATCCTCAATGTGCTAACCCTAGTTAGCTCTTTGGGATATGTTGCATTGAATTAACCCTTTCTAAACGAGTACCTCTCGGTTTTAGGTGTTTAGGTCTAAACCAATTTAACTTGTCTATTCTTGAAGATAATTACGCTATCATTTCCGTAACCACATGATTCATTACCTACGTATAAGTTGATTTACAAACCCTAACTTTTCGGGTTAAGGTCAAAGTATAGGTTAAGTTATAGCATAATTCCAATTTATCATCCTATAACATGCAACAAGATTCATGCTACTAAGCTTTAGGACTTTATGTTTAAACATGTAGCCTTTTTCTACTTTCTTTTCCGAATGGATTTGTCATATGCTAAACTTACACACCCTTTCATTGATTTAAGTTTTTAGGCCACTTTCCTAGAGTTAAATCTTCTTCATGCAGCCCTAGCAATTTCCTACGGTTGTTAGCAACTTTCTATAACGAATCATTTCGAAGAAAATATGTTCAATAATGTGATATGCAGTTTATTCCTTCCATGCTGAAGTGTACTATCATAATTCCATCTTGTAAAGATGGGCATTAATTAATCTAATTAATGCATAAAACCCACTTGCTAGAAATGCATAGAAATCTTATGCTCACTTTATTTTGTTCATTTTATTGAAAAATACTAATGACCAAATCCCTCAATTGTGATCTACTAGTCAAAGTATTTTCAAAAAAAAACATGCATCCTTATTCCTCAAATGATCCATGCATAATTGAAATATTACAATGTTAATCAAATTTAGGAAGAAGAACATGGACTTGTGGTGAAATGTCCACATGGATGCTAGGAGACGATCCTCCTGTGGTTGCACCTTGTGCTTTCTTAGGAGCCATCGTGAATTCATCCTTTCCAACTCGAACGCCGATTTATGATGTTGGCCGTCTCCTTTGCATGCAAAACTCCCTTTGTGATTCCACCGTCCTTCAGAATCGAACCTTAGAAATGGAACTTATTAATTTCTCCTTCCTTTCGTAGAAGCTCCGGGATGCAAATTGTCTACATGGGAAGGGGTTTAGCACTCGGGCTAATTGGGAGATTGTAGGAAATCCAAGGGGGAAAAAAAGGCTTAATGAGCCTTCTTAAATGCCTCGGATAAGACTTCACAGGAAAAGGGGCTACTAAACGGACTTTAGCGGATTGAAAAAGGGCAAGGGCGTAAAAGGTCTTCTAGAGGTATTTTTATTGTGGGGGGAGGGGAGAAACCCACGAAAAGGATTTGAGGACTTGTGTGGAAACCTCACTGGAAGGGGGTTAGGTGGAATTTGCAAGGAAATGGGTGGAAAAATCTTGGAGGGCAAGGGGGTATAGAACCATGATAGGGGGCTTTTGGAGGAGACCCACAAGAAAGGATTAAGGGCCTTTGAATTCCAGGGGTGGGGAAAACCCACGGAAAGGGTTTTAAATCCCGGGGAAAGGGAAAAGTGGTTATAAGAACTTCAAGAGTAAGGTTTAATAAAACCACGAGAAGGGGCTTAATGGCCTTTTACAAGCTCGGATGGGACCCCACGGGAAAAAGGGGGAAAGCAAGGGGTGTGAAAGACCTTCTAAAGGAAGGCTTTAAAGAGGCCACATGAAGGGGGGCTTCTTAGGAGGCTTTAGAAGCTTCCTAAGAAGCCCCTCCTAAGAAGCCCCCCTTCTGAAGCTTCTGGGAGTTGCCGTGGAGGCCCACGTGGCGAGAGAGAAGGAGATGATTACTGGCGGCAGCAGTGAACAGCGTCAGGCGGCCTCAGCTTTAGGCGGCGTCGTTCTAGTGACAATTCTGCTGGCGGCATTTATGGCTCCTCCCTCCACTCTTGATGGCAGTGTTGACAGTGTGTCGGCCCCTTCTTGCACAGCAGTGATTAGGCAGTCTCTCCCCTTCCTCCTTCCCCACAGGGGGTTTATATGGGAGAGGGAGAGGTACCTCCCTCCCTCCACATGCCATTACGCATGTCCTCCACCCCCTTGTGAGCTCGAGCAAGGAGCTTAGTTGCCCTTGCTATTCCCTTCTCCTCCAGCATGATAGTCAGCTGGAGGAGAGAGGGATAATTAGTTTTAAAAAATTGCCCTTATGCCTCCCATGAATTATCCTTTTGGCCTCCTAAGAGGGGGTTCATATGAAGAATGCGTGATTTTAGAAAATCGTAAATGTTACAAAATTAGCAAGACAACGTTTTGGCCTCCATCTCTCTTCTTGTGTTCTTGAGTGAGCTTCCTCTTGTGTATATAGTGTGTGTTTGGCATAGTAGCTCAAGCAAATCCCCCCACCATATGATTCTTGACACAAGAGATGGGGGTATTGTCTTGGAAGTCAGTGGTACAAAGTGGTGATGGAGGGACCAAGTGCAACTATTTGAAGGGGATGTCTGGGATTCATAGTAGTGGACTCTAAAAATTTATAGATGGACATACATGGCGCCTTCTTGATTCTTAGGCATTGTGAGAAATTTTGTAGACCTCATTGACATCCACTTATTCTATCCATACTCTATGCAACTTTATGATATGAACCCTTTTCTATGTACATTGTTTTTAATCCTAAACCATTGGAAAATTCCATGCCTTCATAGGTTCTTTAAAGAGCACAACCCTAGTAGAAGCAAGTAATGATTCCATCTGGTTGGTTGGATTAGAATCGTATCCAAACAATGAGGTTGAAGTACCACAAAAAACGTGAGCAAGAGTCTACAACAAGTGAACTAAGTACTTATCAAAATAATAATGAGCAAGTGCTTGCTTACATAGACCAAGACAAGCACCTCAATGAGAAGGAGTTGAAGCTATCTCTAATAGAACAATTACATATAAATCTAGACATTTTTAATGATTTCCACCAAGATAAAGTGGAAAAGAATATTTAGAGTCCTAAATCATCATAAATGGTAGAATTCCAAGCAATGTATGTACTTAAGATAATCTAGGTATTGAGGTGATTCTATGAACCTCAAATTGCTATAATGATATGTCTTGATCGCTAGCAATGAGGGGAGAGGGGAGTCCAACCATGACAAATGGAGAGGGAGAGATGAAGAGAGACAGGGAGGGAATGATGGGGTGGATATAGTGTGTTTAGATACAATCCATAGGGAATCAACTTCAATAAGATGGAAGAGAGCATGGGATACGAAGCAATAATGACAGGAAGGAAACCTTTATAACATAAAAACACAATATACAATGTAGAAAAATTAAGTAACTTGCAATCCAACTTACAATGACTCGCCTCTTTGGGAAAAAGGTAACTCAACCATGATTAGACCCTTCACACAATCAATACACTCAATTCAAGCTTTGATGTATTTTTCCCAATCCTTCATATATCAAACTATGTATCTTATATAAAAATTCATTGTCTCACTTTTCATGTTAAAAGGGTAGGCTTTTGCCTTTTATATCTTGTTTTTCACTTTTTCTTCTTTTTGCTTTGTGTAGGCCTTTAGTTTGGCAGTACTTATTTTGACCATAACTTTGTCATAAAAACTCTGAATATGGTCATCCATGTATTGAAAATGATTGGAACAACCCTGTTGTACAAGCCATCATAGAAAGAATTGTGAAAATATTCTAAAAGTAATACAACTTTTTATAAAATGCATCACTTTTTTACATTTTTGGCTTTGGATGACTTGTACCACTTAAGATAAGTCCTTGCATGTATTTTAATAAATCCAAACTTCTCATTAAGTTATTAGAACTTAATAATGGATATTGAGACTATGTTGATGGACCAGTTTTACTCCCCAAAAATCTTGTAAAGATCTTGTTTAAGTAACCCATAAGTACATATTTAGAATACTTGCATGGATGTCTTCTTCTTGATTTTCCTTCATTGAACCTATAGCATCATGGCATTCACCCTCTCTAAACATGCAAGTCCTCTAGAAGGACCAAATCTACCCATCTTCTTTGTCTCTAGACTATGCAATTAGTTCATAGTCTTCAATCCCTATATTTTGATCATTTGTCATTTGCATCTTATCTTTCTTTCATTTCATTGGATCAAAAAGCTACTTCTTTTTCCATGTACTCTTTCATCTCTTGCAGTCTCATAATCTATTACTCATAATTGTTTAGAAAAACCCTATAGCAATGTCATCTCATTGTTTTCATCCTACTCATCCCTAGCTTTGTATCCTACATATAGGCATTTTTAAGTAAGTCATTCAATGTATCAACAACCCTCATAATCTCATCAAGTATGCCATTCTCTTGTATCTTTGGCCTTCCTCTAATATCATTCATAAACCCTACATCATCACTTTCTAATGAATACACTAGCTCATCCATGAGTTTTTCAAGTGACTCATGATTAATCTTGCAATATTTTTTCTGAATTGAATAAGCAATTAACTGGATTTGCTAAAAAAAATTCAGCCCTCTATAGCCCTTCTTGTTGAAATAAATCAACAAGTATCTCTGTTTGCTCTAATAATTCTTAGCCACTAACTTTGTCCTATTGAATTATTTTAGTTGTAAACTCTTTTAGCTAGTTATTTTCAACTCGTAGGAGCTCCTCTTGCAAAAATATTTACTAAGAATCCTTATTTGCTAAGATGTTATTAACCCCACTGCAAGACAAGAAAAAATAAAAGAAAAAATAGATCCAAGAAAATTTCGAAATACAGACCCAATGAAGTCAACAAGAAGGAGAAAAGGCAAAAGGGGCAAAGGAAACCTCTGAAAAATGTAAAAGACAGAAGGCGTATTTTTAAATGAAAGACGCCCCTACAATTTTGTAAAAGACAGCCATGCTCTCTCCTGTACAAATTGTAAAATCTAGATGAACATAGGTGAAGGGATAAGGTAAATAGAAGGGAATTGGAAAAGAGGACCTTAGCAAGATACCTGGTCACGTAAAAAATGGGATGGGTGTCCAAAGGATTTAAGCCTTGTATATAAATTCAAAAGTTGAGTGAGAAGCTCATTCTTGGTGTGTGGCAAAAGTAGCTCTCTTTTTCTTTTTCTTCTCTTCCTCTTGCTTGTGCTTGAGAGAGGGAGTGTGAGAGTGTGAGGGAGTGAATGTGTGAGGGTGAGAGACCCTCGTGGAGAAGCTATCTCTCCTCTCCTCTCCCCTCCCCTCCCCTCCCCTCCCCTCTCCTTCCCTTCTCTTCACTTCACTTCACTTCACTTCTCTTCTCTTCTCTTCTCTCCTCTTCTCTTCTCCTCTCTTCCTCTCTTCCTCTCTTCCTCTCTTCTCTCCTCTCCACTTTTCTCTCCTCTTCTCTCCACTCCACTCCACTTCACTTCCCTTCCTTTTCTTCCCTTCCCCTCACCTCACCTCTCCTCTCCTCTCCTGTTTTTTCTTGCATTTACATAGGAAAAATATTCAATAAATACCTATTTTATAGTAGTTAGAGAAGCTTATATGTAGTACATTCTAACATAATAGAAGCTTATCTAAAACCATGTCAAATTTTCCCTTTGATTGTATTTAAAAGTGTGATTATTATCCTTCTTGCAGCATATAAAATGCATGTGGTTTTAGACATTGGTCATTTGGCATTTGAATAAGCTTACCTATATATATGCTTGGAATTTGTTTATCTTAGTTCCAAAAGTTGCATCTATGTACTTTTGAATTTGCATATTTTCTTGTGGTTAGTACAAGAATTAGTATGACTATTGGAAATTCCTTCACACATTAGAAAAAAAGTAAAAATGTCATCAAAATTTGCATTAGTAGCATATGATGTATATAGATAGTGATGGGTGCATTAATGCATGTTCCTATATTATTTCAATGCTTTATTGATATACTTGTCTTGATAATTAACATTTTGATGCCGATATTAATGTTGGAGCCTCACATTTTTAAAGTGTGGGCTAGATGTAATAAAAGCTTTCCAATACATCTGAAGGAAAAAAATAATATTACTATTTGCGTAGATGATTTCTTATATCTAAATGATGCTAGCACTAGTCTAGATCCACATTTCAATTCTTCATTAACACTTACATTGGAAATGGTGAACAAAGTATATTAGGTTATTGCAAATCCTTAGATGAAAATAATCATATGAATCAATATTATCACTCAAAATTACGTAACACTCATTAAGATTTGTTACAATCCCAAGCTTCTTAGATATGTTATAGAAAACGTTGCAAAACTAGGAAAATAAAGTGCATAAGATTGAAGAAGAATTGAAGCAGTACAAAGATAAGGAATAAGAGATGGTTGTGAGTGGCAAAGAAATTCAACCTTATAGGAGGAGAATGTTTCATTGAAATCATGCCTAGAGAAAATGGAGAAGGATAAGAACATTGCAAAGGTGAAGTTTCAAAGATGGAAACAAACTCCCATGAGCTATAAGGAAAGAAAATGTTGACCGTTGCCAATGTTGTCACTATCCTCAAATGATAGAGTATGAAAAAGATATGTGCAAGCAGCATTGAGATTTCTAATCTCATATTGAAAGACAATCTAAAAGTATTACATTCCCTCGTAAAATATTTACATTTTAACAAAATTTTTGTATGATATTGGAGGCCAATGTGACGATCAACTATTGGAGATTCTAAAGGTGCTCTTGAAATACAAGCATCTAGTTGCAATTTCAAGAGACCCTTGATATTGGGAACTCTATCTTTTTTCTTTAAATAAGGTTCTTATGGATGTCCTCAATAGTTTATGTGGAAGAAGTCCAAACAGCTTGTAATACAACTAGGGTTAATCGATATGGCTATAAGCCCATACTTCCATCGAAGAGTCAATGGTATACACTTCATTTGTCGTAATGATTTAGTACTCAATATTAATTTTTAAAGTATAAACTAACATGATTATTATTAATTACCTCATGTGCTAGTGAAATAATCCATCCTTAAGCTCTCTATAGCTTTGATATAGCATATTACTCACCCTTGAGGATGTATGCTCTCGTTTGTTTTCTCTTTTCTACTTCATAGAAAAGGAAACAAGTATTTAAATATTAGTATATAATCATATCATATACATGAATTGATTTAATTAATTTAATGGTTTCTTAGCTTACAATAGGACATGGAATCCCACATATCCACCACTCTTAAGTCGTGATGTGTATCTACAGGCTAATCCAACTACTCATCTAGCCTCCATCTTAACCCATGTCTTTTTCAGTGAAGTTATTGCCTAAAAAAGATCTAAGAATCTTTATTGATTTGCACTAGACTTGTATTGCTCTATATACATAACATTATCTTCAAATTTTGAGAGTGTTCAATTTTAGTTTATTAATTACTAAATAAAGAGGAATACTAAGATAAGACTTAATATCAGTATGTCTTTCCATTTACAAGGCATGTATGCCCATCAGCTCATACCTCAAAGTTTTACTTTTGTAAAATAGTGAATATTAAATAAAGACTAAGGAAAAATTTAGTATCTACATGTTTTTTCCATATATATATCATGCATCATATCACAAAGTTATAATCTATATTAACATTCATATGTATGTGCATGTATATTTATTTCAAAATGCTCATCTACTATTTCATGTACTACTACAATATATTATTTGTTAGAATGAATGGAATCTATGTTCTCTTCTTGATCTTATTTGTGCATGCAACACTCCATGCCTCCTATTCAACATAAATCAAGACATAAATACACTATTCTCATCACAAGCTTTGTCACCATTACAGCTCAAGCAACAATCATACTCATCCACAACCACTTCTTTCCAATCTAATAACCATGGAACGCCAGCATGGAGAAGACTACTCGGAGATGATTGTATAAGTTGGTGTATTGTTTGTGATGGAGATAGAAGTAATGCTTGCCAAATCCATACAAATCACAAATTTTGATTACCCCAACGTAGAATTGAAAAATTTCTATCACTTGCGTCGAAGCCAACTCTAGTAACAAGTTTCTTGGCAATTTCTCAAAGGAGGGCTTACTCACCATTGTCAGGAACTTCCACATAGCTATCGATTGTTATGGCATGCATGTTCCTTTGCAATACACAAAGATGTATAAACATGAGAATGCGATAAGGATATTATAAAACCATGATTAAGATTGATTAACAAGGCCTAGGCTAGTCTAGCTTAGCCTAGCTTAGCTATTGCATGTTGGAGTTCTCAACAAGCATAACAAACCACTGCATGTATCACATTCTCGCTTGTGTCCCCCATTATTGCAAAAGACAAAGAAGCTGATGATGATGATGATGATGATGATGATTTCATGGTGTAAGTGTTCCTCCTATATTCGAGTAGGCAATTAAGACTAGTCTTTGTAATGGCTACCCACTAAGTATGATAGCTATTAGGAGCTGTCAAAATCTATGGAGTCTTCTCAAGACTTGCAACACTCTCCTTCCTTGCAAAAGAACATGTCTCGTGCTGTATACAAGTCAATGGCCATGACGTGCTCAAAATTAATTGTTACAAAGAATGGTGCCTTCATGGTGTCTCCTTCTATTATAAACAATTAAAACACCTGAATTGGAAAAACACAGGGATTCACTTGGAAGCACAATTAAAAAGTCTTCTTAGAGACAAGGAATGCATACCTTTATTCCATGAAACACAAGAAAGGTTCTTGCAAAGTCATAGAGCAATTCCCCAAGATTTGTTGAATGAATGATGTAGTGAATAGTGACAGTGGATGAGCCAAGTTGGCTTGGTCAACTAGAAATGCTTGGTTTGTTGAATGAGTGGGAGGTCGATCAGACCTACAACCTGACCAACCTACGTAGGCCCTACAAAGGGGAGTGAAGCAGTCCAATTTCAAGTAGTATATCCATAGTAGATTAGTTGTGTTAGCAGCAATGTATAGAAAGCATGGCGCTTGGTGGGTGGTGCTGCATTTTCTAGTGCTTGAGGCCACTCTGGTGGTGTCATGTAGTGCTTGTGGGCTGCTGATCAAATCTAAACAGCTCCTCCTCTACATTGTTTTCTAGTTTTGAAGGCTGCAGTTGCTATGTCTCCATTCCTAGATATGGTGCTGCTTGTTGCCCTCAGTTATAGTTTAAATTGAAGGCACGTCTTGTGGCTGCTATAATTGTGTAATGACCTAGAGGCATGAGTGGGGGTGCTCCTGACTAGGCTATTTTGAGCCTTCACTCCACTTATATTTTACTCCCTTGCTGCTAGGATATTGTTGCTTAAAAGTTCTTCCTGCTAGTTGAGTTCCGCGGACTTGATTTGGTTGCTCTAGGTGGACAACTCACTCTTCATGCTAAAGGTCCTATATTTTGTTGTTATTTCTACTCCCTATTCATGGCTATTGTTTCCAATCATTACTTAACATTAAATCTACATTTGAGGTCTAAGAGGCTAAAGCCTATGCTGAAAGTTGCTCAAATACTTGTGCTTTTTCCAAGCACAATACAATTAGCATAGATGCACAACACACTTATTTTTCTTACTTTGCAATCCTAAATTGATCCTTTGACTACTACTGTGCTTCCTCTAAACTCCCTACTATCAACCCATCTATGTCTCTTAGCCTTATCAGTAATCCTAAGTGCAACTTGAAGATTCTATTTCTCCAATGCTTTCCAACCAAGTAAAAGAATCCAATGACCCATCATTGTTGCCAAACCTCCAAGAGCATATAAGAGTTGTAGTATTTTGAGATGCAGTCCATTACTCTTCATCTTCAACTTTGATTGAGCATCTTCTTCTCAACTCTTGTTTTGGAAACCAAGGAGAATTGAAGCCACCTTATTTTCTTATGCTTCAAGGGGGGGGACTTGGGGCTCCTCTAAACCAATGTTAAAACATGATATGAATTGTATCACTTGGAATGATATGATGACAGTAAGGGTTTACTTGTTAGCTCTTGGAAACTACCTTCTCACCTATTCAATGATGCATAGAAAGGCGGATATAGCAATAACCTCATGCATTGCAGTCGCAAGATATTGCTTGTGACATGTTGAGATTCATGTTCTTACACATGGATATCCATCAAGCTCAAAAGCTGAACTAAAGAAGCTCAAAGGCATAGAATCTGTCAGTAAGTGTTTGAAATAGATAGTTTTAACTAAGTTTAAATCTTAAAGAAAAGCAACAACCATAAATTATATATTTGAAGAAGATGACTCATTTCTTGCATTCTTCTCCTTTTCTCATCTCTTGAGAAAGTTCCTTCTGATATTTTCATGAAGCCTTAATCTCCCTCCTTTGTGCTCTTATCTGGAGATGCCATTAAACAAGATGTCATTGAAAAAAAGTTATTCAAACAAGATGCCATTAAAAAACACCCTCTTTGATGGGTTTAGGTCCTTTAGTTTCTTTGGTTTTGTTTGAGGAAGGGGTGTCACCCTTATTTTGGTTTACCTTGCTATCTTGAGAGCTTTTTTCACCTCCAGATTCCCCCTTTGAAGAAGAGAATACAAGAGCCCCCTTTCAATATGAAAATGAAAATTATATCTTTTACTGGACTTGATCATATAGCCTTGTCTAATGCAAGAATTGATTATTCAAACTCATAGAAGGTTGGCATGTGGGGTACCAAAGTGACTTCAGTGAAAGTATTTGGGTGGTAGCTTGTTTAGGGATAGTGTGACCTCATCATCAACTAGCTTTCATGAGCTAATGGTGGAAAAAACTCCATGACCAACCACCTATAGTTGCACAACTTGACTTTTTTATCATCCCCTTTCTTAATGAAAAATCATATGGATCATGATTGAGATTGATCTATCAAGTTCAAATTTCTCACGGCATAGTGGTCAATGAGATGACTTAATGATCAAATGGTAGCACAAAATTGTGTAACTATGACTAGAACTCAAGAAGTAACCTCTCCATTAACTTGACATTTATTGTAGCATTCCAATCCCTCCATTGATAGGGATATGATCATGGTGGGGTCATAAGATCTAACCCAACTGTTAGGTCCTAAAGACCTTGGGACTCAAGCACTTTTTTTCATAAGGTTAGAACAAATTGTGAAATTTGACCTGCAATCTTGATGAGTAACCACCTATACTCGAGAAATTTGACTTTTGTTGGCATAGGATCCAACCTAGTCAGTAGGTCCCAAAGAATTTGGGACTTGAGCGCTTTTTGCACGAGGTTAGCCAACTTGTGAAATTTGGCCCATTAAAATGCGATTATCAATAAAGGCATTCTTGGTTGTAGCAATGTAGTGTTACAATTGAGCTAAATGAGCAGTAGGGTGGGTAGGGTGGGGAGTAGAATACACTTGGGGATTGACCCTAGGGTGCCCACCATGCAAACAGGATGTGTGCACAATGGATCCATATGTTGATGTGGGTTGACAAGGCACAAGGATGGTAGCTGCATGAGTGGGTTGCCCAAGGAGGATGGATAGGCACACTATAGGTCGATGATGGATATCCTACATCGAAGTGATCCATGGGCTATGTGATAGCATCCCCATAAATAGAGGATGGATATCCTTGTGTCTTTATGTCTAACTGAATGTGTCATGGCACACTAGAAAAAGAGGATAGATACCCCTACATCTGAGTTACTGTAGATGCATGTCCAACGGAGTGAGGGGGGATACCCAACCTATCCATCCTAAGATAGAAAGATGTGGTCACCTGCATGCATTTTCAAGATATCATGTGTATGGATGGTATTCCCGCTATAATGGTGTACTAGGGTGCACAGAGGGGTACAAAAAAACCATAATCCTATTGTGCTTGATGTAAATGTGAATTTAAACCTAAGCTATCAAAATAAAACAAAAGAGGGAGGGATGTGAGGGAATTGTGAATGAGTAGAACTAACACTATGCTCATATGAAATAGAAGATACAATTTTAGGTATACTTATAGACGTACATTTTCTTCTAAAGCCTCCTTTATGATTTGGATCCTGCACACCAAAAGGAGTAACAAAAGAAGGGTTTTGTTTCATATGATTGAAAGGGGTTGTAGGAACTTGATGAAGACAATGGGTTGCTAGTTGTCCCAAATGTAGCATGCCCTCCTCAAGTGGAGAGGTGGCTAGCCTCATCAAATTGATCTAGCTTGATGCATGAAGCTCTTTCGAGTGTGGCCTAAATATGTGGATACACATGAATTCTCTGAAATCCTTGTCCATCATGAGCCCTGCATCTTGTAAAAAAAAGTTAAAGAAGATGATGATATGTTATCCTCCTCATTGAGGCAATAATGATATCTCAAAGTCTCTAAGACAAAGAAGATCAAAAGGGCATTGTAGCTTCCCAAGAGGGAGAAGCCTCAAACTTTATGAATTGGTTATGCATCATCCATGTACCTCACAAGCCAATCCTCGATGATAATTGCATGGTACTCTTTAAAAGTTCACCGCCCCTGATATGATGTGAAGATATGCTATGTTTTACATTGAGAAAGCACAGAATGCACAAACATGATTAAAAGAAAACAACTTAGACATCAACAAAAATACATAAATAGAGAAGAAAGAAAACTTTGGAATAATTGAATGAAAGTTGTAAATGAGTGAACATGTGTTACAAATTGCTCAAAGACAAAGGTTTCCAATGACCAGTGACTCTTATTGGAGTGGAATGAGGGAGACGTTTGAGTGTGATGTCCATCCAAGATGGATCTCAAGGGTTGTAATGGCTAGTTGATGTTAAACAGAGTAAGCAGATAGTAAGAATCTAGCCTATAGAAGTGTGTCAAAGCAAAAGGTGGCCTTTAGGGGTAGTATGGCATCAAGATAGTTGCTCAAGCTAGGAAACCCAATGGTATGCCAAGATTGAATAGGTAGAGAAATAGTTAGGAATAGCCAATCCAGTATTGCAAAAAAGTGAAGGAAGCAACCGAACGTGCAAGAAGTGATCAACAAGCTATCATTGGCTACAATAGCAAAAACATAGGTAGAATAGGTCACACAATGGGTTGGATGTTGAGTCAATTGGCAGCATTAGAACACAATAGATGGGTGCCCCTATAAGGTTAGGCAACACAACATCGAGGGTAGGTGGTAGTAGTCAGTGCTAGAGTTGACCTGAATGGATTAGGATGCTGCGTGACTAAGCACACCATCTATTTATAGATGAGGAACCAACAAAATTATGAGTGTTTGCTTATGAGACAAGAAAACTCTATGTAGCTTTAAAGTTTCAGTTTTGGGGGGTTGACAAATGAGCTAAATAAGGCTTAATGTGAAATGCTCCTTCTTTTTTAGCTGAACAATACAAAAATCGTGATAGAGTCAATGTGTTATGTATAAAGGGTAGTGGGCCCCACTAGGCTATTACAAAATCTCAATTGGCTTTTAACAAGTCACCAAATGAACATTAATGGACTTGTGCTCAATGTCTTGGTAATGTGAAAAAGTTAAATGCTATTAGCATTTTTAAAAACATGTGATCGCATAATTTTCAATTCCAACTTCCAACACCTTTTAGCTTCTCAAACAAACAAGGGCATATTACAAAAGTACTTGAATCTTTAGAATGTTACAAATAACACAAAGCAAGCATTATAAGGACAAAGCTAAGATTCTCACACAAGTACATTTGTGTTTGCAATCTGATATTAATGTAGTTAATATGTGGTTTGCCTTTATGCTTTTAGTTACAAAAGTTGTAAGGTGTTGAACTATTATTGATATATCCTTGTCAAACAAGTATTTTAAAGAGGTTTCACTAGTGTAAAACTATGAGATTGTCTACTTGAACTAAACATTGTAAGTGCTTTAGCTAGAAAACATATATATATACAATAATAAAGCAGAATGGGGGATTTCAATCATAATCTAAATGTGGAAACAATAGCGAGATTATTGATAAGTGGGTGTAATAGGGAGCAAGATGCAAGATGAAGGCAAGCTCTTCGGGTTAACCAAGGGCATATAGAAAGAAAGAAGGTATGGGAAGTTACTATATCTTGAAAGGGTGTGCATGAGTCACTTCATAAAGGGCTATCTTTCTCAATTAAAAAAGAGAGGTGTCTTTTAAAGAAATGAGATGTTGTTACTCACATCATAGCATGAGAAAAGGGAAGGGGCTCCTTTTCAAAACTAATAAAATCAATATTTGTCAATGGATGAACAAAGTTTATGGTGGTTTTGCCCTATGAAAGGTGAAGTTGAGGTTGTTTCTAAACACATGAGTAGAGAATCCCACTTGAGCAACTGTAGAGAATCCCACTTAAGTGATTGTGGTCTCGACTCACGGCTCTTCGAGTTTTGATTCCCTTATGGCTTTTCAAGTTTTGATTCCCCTCCTGCAAGAGTGAGGACCCTCATTGCATGTCACATGACATTGTATCCACAAAGGAAGCCTTATTAAATATGGGGTCTTTGGTAGCATGAGATTGTATCCACAAAGCAAGTCTTATTAAATATATATTGAACTTGAAGGTCTTTGTTAGGTCCACATTGAATGTCACCGAGGCAAAATGTGAGCTCAGCTTTGCGATCTTGTGAGGGACCCATAACGCTAATTCTCTGAGCTCTCTCTCCGCCGAACGAGGCATCAAATGCCATGCATATCATGTGAATGAGATAGAGAGAGAGCGCGCGCAATTATTGAGCGTGGCATGTGCACGCCTTCCGATGTCAATCACATGTATTGGTATAAAGCACCCCCCCCCCCCCCCCCACAATCCCCAACGATGTTTCAATGGTCCCCAAAAAATGTAGTTCTCGAAATGCTCACTCGGGTACATATAGTCTCTCTAACTTCTTCAGCTTCTCTTTATTAATGTTACCCTGGTAAGTTTTGGTATATTTTTATAATGCCATTAAAAAGTGAGAACTGTAATGGTTCTTGAGAGTTATGGAGTAGTTTTCACCTCCCGAGAAACCATGACATGCTCATATTCTGAAAGACATGGTTAATCCTGCATGAATAAAGGCTCTTGACAATTTAACGATAAGTCACCTCAGGTTGTCATGCGGACGTGGGCAACAATTCTCCCATGCTAGGATGGCATTTTTAGGCAAGGAAAAAGCAGAAGACATCCTTGGATTGAAAATGCAGTTGAAAGATCAAAAAACACCCATTGGCCTAGTGTTTAAATTGTTTTGTAAGAAGTTGAGTGTTTTGCCCTAGTGTTTAAATTGTTTTGTAAGAAGTTGAGTGTTTTGGCCTAGTGCCTGCCTGATGCGAAGCTTTTGTACTTGTTTTCGATCACATCTACAAATGAACCAACTTTTTCTTATTTGTCCCCAAAGCTGCATTTTAATGATGGAGCTTAGGAGTCTTCTTTTCATGTTCATGTTCATGAATCACTACCTCTATAGAAAACTAGGCAAGGATATCATCCTTGGCAGTTTTAAAATCATAATTACATTATACTTGACTTTGGATTTAAAAATTGCAGGCATCCTATAATGGATCACAATACAATTAATTACGGGAAACCCATAATAGGAGGTAAGCCTCTCGCTTAAATACTTGATCCAACTATGATAATTATCAAGCTAGCAAGGTGTGGTGATTCAAAGGAATGCTTCAAGATATGTTAGGGCTAATATAGGGCCTAAATATGCTAGCTTGGATAACACTACCAATATCAAAACTATATAACTTTTTTATTTGTATTGTGAGTGTGAGTACAATCCTCTTACACCACACAAATACAAGAACTATACAATTTAAATTCATTTTTTGAGTGACATACAAGCCTCTAACACACATGAAAATAAATGTTTTATTGCTTATACTCATTATTGTATTACAAGTGTGTTTTGAATATTGGCAATAGCATATCCAGACATGATGTCTTTATCTTGTATTGTGAGTGTAAGTATAATAAGCCTTTAACACAATACAATTTAATGCAAATGATCAATCCTTATATCTCAATCCTAGAGTGTGAGGCAAGCCTCTAAGACACATAGAAAGCGAGACTAAATTTAAAAAACATTTTTGAAGTGTGAGATAAACCTCTCATATAAAAAATATATTTAAAAGTAAAAAATACATTTAATAAAATAAAATATATTTGTTAAGCGTGAGGTAAACCTCTAACATAACAAATTATTTTAAAATAATAAATAAGATTAAAAAATTGCTAAATTACTTTTAAAGTGTGAGATAAATCTCAAATATAACAAAAATATTTATAAATAATAAATAAAAGTAAAATATTAAAATAATTAATAAAATATTACATATATTCTAATAGCCAGACAAGAAGGACATAAACTAAATGATGTTTTTGCAAGAAGGTTGCAAGACTGGAGATAAAACTTGAAAAGTTTTTTAAATGAGCTTTTTTTTTTTAAAGTAATACTCTTAGGTCTTTGATTAAAAGACTTTTTGCTCAAAAAGGTTTTCAATAAAAAAGGCTCTGATTTAAAAAACTTTTTGATAGAAAATATATTTATTTGGCTATTCATTGAATATTTAGAAGAACCAAATAATACTATCCGGTTCTAGAAGAGCCTCTTGATTGATCAATCAAATATTTACTAATTATGTATTGATTTTGAGGCAACGATACAAAATCATAAGAAAAAAGAGGATAACAAACTAAAATCAATTTAAAATTTTGATATCAATCCATAAATTAGCAGTGTTGGGAAAAGACTTTGGTTCTAACATTTCTCTAGTCTCAAAAAGTCATCAAGGGGAAGTGAATGAGGGAAAGTCTCCTCTATCTACTTTCTCACGTAGGCTTTCTCTCTCCTCAACTCTCTACCATACTATCTCTCTTCTCTTTCTACTTTCTACTCTATATCCAACTCTCTCTCCTCTCTCTAATTTCTCACCTATACTTTCTATCTCCTCTCTCTACTCTCTACTTGACTCTCAAGTTGTCTCTCTCTATTCAATTCTCTCTACTTTCTCTCTCCTATTTTCTCTTCTTTCTGCACTCTTTACTCTCTTCTCTCTTTACTCTCTAATTTTTCTATCCTCTTTCTAATCTCTACTTTCGCTCTCCTCTCTACTTTTTCTCTTATCACTTACCTTTCTCTAATTCTCTTTTAACTCTATCTATTCTCTACTCAACTCTCTCCTCTCTCTACTTTCTCACAGATACTTTCTTTTTTGTTGCTCTAATTTCTCTCCTTTCTTCACTCTTCCCTCTCTTCGTTCACCTTTCTCTCACTCTCTTTCTCTCCTCTCTCTCCCTCTCTTTCTACTTTTTATCTCCACTCCCTACTCTCACTCTTTCTATTTTTCTCTTCTCTCTCTACTCTTTCTCTTTTTAGTTTCTTTCTTCTCTTCTCTCTCTACTCTTTCTCTTTTTAGTTTCTTTCTCCTATCTCTACCGAACTCTCTCTCCTTCTCTATTCTTTACTTTCTCTCCTCTCTATCTCTAGTCTCTGCTTTCTTTCTCCTCTCTCTACTTTCTCTACTTTACTCTCTCTTCTCTCTCCACTCGCCTCTCTCTTACTCTCACTCTACTTTCTCTTCTATAATTTCTATCTTCCTCTCTTCTCTCTCCACTTGTCTCTCTCTTACTCTGTTTCTACTCTCTCTCCAGTCTTGCCTCTCTCTTACTCTCTACTACTTTCTCTCTCCTTTCTCTATTCTCTACTCCCTAGTCAACTCTCTCTCTCTCTCTCTCTCTCTCTCTCTCTCTCTCTCTCTCTCTCTCTCTCTCTCTCTCTCTCTCTCTCTCTCTCTCTCTCTCTCTCTCTCTCTCTCTCTCTCTCTCTCTCTCTCTCTACTCTACTCTACTCTACTCTACTCTACTCTACTCTACTCTACTCTACTCTACTCTACTATTTCTTTTTCCTCCTTTCCCTTCTTTCTCCACTCTTTACTTCTCTTTGTTCTCTCTACTAAATTTTTTATTAATTAGATTTATTTAACTATCAAAATTAAATATTCTCACTTCTCTCTCTCCTCTTTACTTTCCCTCTCTTCTCTCTTACCTATCTATCATCTATCTCCTCCCTTTCCTATATCTGCTTTCTCTCTTCCCTCTCTACTCAAGTCTATTCTCTCCTCCCTTCTTCCTCTTTTCTTGTAGCTAATACATTTATAATTATCATTGTAATGAAATTTATAACTAATTGAATTCAATTAAGTTAATGAATTAATTTATAATGATTAATATTTAATCAAAATATTTTTACTTTCTCAATTTTTATATTGTAATTTAACATAAAGTCTTTGTTTTTCAAAATTAAGTTGAAATTACATTGCTTAAGAGCACCTATTATAAATTCAATGAAGTCTAAACACAAACCTATGAGTTGAGCTCACTTTTCACTATGTGAATTTGCTCGATCAATGACAAAGGTAATATGCCATGTGATTTTAAAAAGTAGGAAAGTAATCTGTGTGTGTGTGTGTGTGTGTGTGTGTGTGTGTGTGTAAAGAACTACAAAGATTAATATTTGAGAAATACTTTAGAAAATAAAATACCAAGTCACATTAACAATGGTATAAGATGTAAGAGACTGGTATTTTTTCACCATTCAAGAATAATCAAAACACTCTTTTCATTTTCCACTTCTACAAGCTTTCTTGGCTTCTCTCTCTTTCTCTCTCCATTTCTATCCTTTTTCTCTCCGAGAGGCATTGAAGACACAAGCTAGTATGAAGAAACATAGTATTTGTTGTTCATTGCAGAGTGCTTATTAGGGTGCCATAGTCTTTAGAAAACAGATAGATGAGAAACATGGCATTTTAGGCCTCTGTTAGGTATTTCTTAAACATTGCCAAGTGTTGCATGATATTTTTAGGCTCATACAGGTTCGATACAAGTGTCCTACAATGAGTGTTATAATGTCTAGACACTTTATAGAGGGCCTACAATGGTTAAATCTTTGAAACGTGGCTATTATAGGTTGCTAGGTTGTTTTATATAGCCATTAATTTTCTTTAAATATTCTAATTTGATACTAATGATACACATGATAATTCATCTCAAAGAGCTCATCCTTGGCTTTGATTTGAATAAAAAAGCACGTTGCTTGCATATTAAGGTCAAAAGATGTTGCCATTTTTGCGATAGCACGTCTATTTGGACAACGCTCAGATTTAAAGCTAGTGATGATATTCAACAAAAATCAAAGACTTCATATATATATATTGACCAAGCATCCAAAAGAAGAATATAATGAGTCCCAAGGGTACCAAACATATGGTGCACTTAATGCCACCTTGTGTAATCATGAGATAGGACATTTGGTGAGGCACCTTGAGGTTGTGTCCAAAATTGATCAAATGGTGGAACAAATGGCTCATTCAAGTGCACAAACTAAAGAGGCATTTAAATATATGGCTCAATCCATAAAGGATTCTTTAGACAAATTAATGGCTCAAATCTCATAACTTGTGGCAATGCAAAATGGTTGATAAAGAGAATAGGGACAAAACTAAGGCAAGATAGTCATTTCAGGGCCCTCAAAATATGAACTCTTAGTCAGGTATAATTGGAGACAAAGGGATTATAATTAGCAATTATGAAATTATGAGACATCTCATAGAAGTGAGGATCCTATTGCAAATATCCATGCAACAAACCCACAAGGAGTAAGGGTACAAGTAGGAGGAGGAAGATTTCAGATTGCCTATCAAAGAAGTCCTCCAATAATTCAATTCCCATTGGAAGTTATTCGATGGAAGTTATTCAGATAAGAACCCACAAGCTTCTAATGGATGGTAAGATTTTATTGAAAGAGAGCTTCATGATAAGATCATTTGACCAAATATAGTTGGCATTCATATTCTCCATCTGATCTAGAAGATTGACCATCCAAGCTTGATTCCTACTTTGATAATTACCCTATGGCAGAGATGATCAAAAGATTCATTTTGCTAATCTTCACATAGAGATATTTGCACATACATGGTGGAGGTATGTAAAGAGAGAAAACCAAAATAATTAATTGATGGGAAGACTTTAAGGCATAGATGGCCTAGGTATTTGTTTCTTTAGTTGAAAAGGAGAAGCTAGCTAGAAGATGGTACTAGTTGGACCAAAGGAGTATGACTATAGAGAGTATACAAATTACTTTGTGATTACACCTAGATAAAGAGGTATCAAATCAATTCAAAGAATCATCATATCATCCAACATTGAAGGCTCTCCTTGAGGAGCATAAAGATTTATTTAGGTGCCTACAACATTATCTTCTAAGAGAACAATTGATCACCCTATTGATTTGGATCAACACTAAAAGATAGTGAATAAGCCACCCTAAAGGTAATCTAGATGTGAGTGTGAAGAGGTTGCCAAGCACATCAAAAATCTATTAGAGATGGGATTCATTGAATCTAGTTCTTCACCTTACGCTTCATTCATCTTGTTGGCCAAGAAGAAAGATGGTTCCTTCAAGATGGGCATTGATTATAGGAACCTCAACAAGATTATGATAAAGAATGTGTACCCAATCCCGAGAGTATTGGATGAGTTCAAGGGAATAAAGTACTTCATGACAATAGATTTGAGGTCATGCTATTCTCAGATACGCTTGAGAGAGGGTGATAACATGAAAATAGCATTTCGGACTAATCAAGGGCTTTAATATTTCTTAGTTTTTCCATTTGGGTGGACTCGATCCACTTTCCAAAGTGTGCCTAATGAGTAAGATACTACATCCATTCATCTTCAAATTTGTAATGGTATTCTTCGATGATATCCTTCTTTATAGTAGATGATTGGAAAATCATCAACTGCACATGAGGAAGGTATTTCAATATGTTGAGACACCATAGAATCTTTGCTAAGGAGACTAAGTGCTCTTTTATGAAGATGGAGGTTGAATACTTAGGGAACATTAGGCTAACCCTAAAAAGGTGCAATGTATTAAAGATTGGCCAACACACACAAATACTACTTCCCTTTAAGGATTTCTTGGTTTGTTATCATTCTATTGCAAAATTATTAAGCATTACATGAGACTCAATTAAAGGATCTACTAACTTTTGCTTCTATTCTAGTTTACCCAAACTTCTCTAAGGAGTTTACTAGTAGTGTGATACCCATGATAGAGGCATAGGTGTAATATTATTATAGGAGCATGGTGTTACTACCTTTGAGAGTTACAAGCCGACGAAGGAAATTCGGTATGGCAGTCTCTATACTATGCCAAACTCCCTTCTACCACAAAGTGAATGAGGTAAGGGCACCACCTAGTCATGGAAGAGCAGACTAGGACACTATGCAAGAGGGAGAGGAGATTGTGAGGGAGAAAAGAGGAAAACTAAGAGAGAGAGAGAGAGAGAGAGTGTGTGTGTGTGTGTGAAATAAAGAGAACTACAAAAAAATAGATGAATCAATAAACTTAAGAGATGGAGAACCCTCGGGACATAACCAATATACACAATATGGACACCAATATCATGGGCTTATTACATTGTAGAGCATACATAAGCTATAGTAAGGGAAGGAATTGCATAAGCTCATAAGGGAGAATAGGGAAGGCTCAATAGGGCTGAAGAAGACCTCTTGGCTCTCTCTCTTCTTGCAAATTACAAAGGAGAAGGCCTCTTCATATATGCCTTGAGGGTGTTTAGGGAGGAGGTTAAGATATAATAGGAATTAACACCACCAAAGCTACATTAAGGCGGTTCCACCAATGTGGAAGCTCCATCTAAATGTTTTGTTGACCAATTTGTACTTAATCAAGCTCCATCATAGGTGAGTTGTCTCCATTCTCCCCCCCATAGCTTGAGTCCAAGAGCTCTCTTATAAAAAAATATAGAGAATCTTCATAAAATAAGATCATATCTAGCAATAATAGAGAGAGAGTAATGAGAGTTCATACATTACTACTACAATTAAGGATGATTTGAGGGTGATTTAGGAGGGGAATTCTAATGGTTTATTAGCTTGAGAGAGAGGAGAAGAGAGGGAAAAGGGTTGGGGGTTTAATGAATGATGTTTTATGGAAGTGTTAAGTGTGGAGAAGAAAGTATGGATGTGTATAAAATTGGGAGGTGGTCTCCACTGCAGTTGAAAAAAGTTGGCATCCGCCATTTTGGACATATCTCCCGACTTGTAGCTCCAAAAAATTATAAAAAAACACCAGCCAAAACTTTAGCTCAGAGCTACAACTTTCATGTTGAAAAGCTTTTTTGTATCGGAGTGGAAGTATTTTTAAAAAATCTTAGAAAATTATGTGCCTGATTTTTCTTCCACTAATGCTTCCAAGAAGGGTCCCATTTGGTTGAATTATCATAAGGCTCCAAAGTCATGACATTATGAGCCTCACATGCCCTTTGGATGGCTCCAAATCCTTTTCTTTTCACATTATACATTTTTCCTTCACCTTCCTCCATTGATCTTTACTCTTCACTCCCCCTTGGTAAACTGCTCCATGAAATATTTTCATCTAGTGATTTCTTGGATTTCCCAAGAGGTTGTTTCCACCCTCTTCTTTATTTCAAAGCTCCAAATGTACAAAAAATCAACAAAGTGATAGACAAATATGTTTTTGTGATTTTCTCGGATCATATAGCCCCCCCAACCTGGCTAGAGGTATTTATGCCTCTAGACACTCTTTGGTATCTTGAGCTAACCCCACCCTGATGTGATAGGGTTTTAAGCGCCATCCATTTACCCTAGTCTTGTGAACTTTTCCCTCAATATCTTGAAGTTTGTAGGAGCCATTGTTGAATTTTTTTGTGACCCAAAATGGTCCCTCCCACCGATAGAGAAACTTGGCATCCTTTCTTTTATCAAAGCAATTGTCATATCGAAGCACTAAAGATCCCTCCTTGATGTTTTTATCTGTTAGCTTCTTGTTGAAATTTTCTCTACGCTTCTCAGCTTCCTGGGAGTAGTGGTTGATGGCTTCTTCACGATCCAATTGTAGCCTCTCTAGGTCCAGTAATCTTTGATGTAACTTCTCCTTTTGAGAATCTACTGTGCCACATAATACCCGAAGGCTAGCTAATTTCACCTCAATAGGCAAAAGAGCCTCTTGTCCATAAACTAGATGAAAAGGTGTGAACCCTAACATGGTTTTGAAGGAGGTTCTGTAAGCCCATAGAGCTCCACTAAGGTGCTTGTCCTAATTCCGGGGCCTTAAATGTACCTATTTGCTGATGATTTTACAAATCATTCCATTTACCTTTTCCACCAATCCATTGCATTGAGGGTAGTAAGGGGTAGAGTGTCGTCGTTGAATATTTAGCTTTTGCATGAGTTCACCCACCACATTAGCTCTAAACCCTGGTCCTCTATCTGATAGTATTTCAAGAGGGGTACCAAACCTACAACAAATGTGGTCAAAGATAAATTTACTCACTTCCTTAGCAGTGATTCTTCTAGTTGGCATAGCCTCGGCCCATCTAGTCATGTAATCTACCCCCATGATAATATACTCTTTTCCTGATGGAGTGCGTGGTAGAGGCCCTATGGCATCAATTCCCCACTTCTTAAAGGGTCCATAGACCTTGATTGGGGTTTGGGGTTCTGCTACGAGCCATCGTGGTCCTGATTTCTGACATTCTTTACATGTTTGACACCAATATTTGACATCTTGGTGTAGACTGGGCCAAGTAAAGCCGGCTTTCTACTTGTGATATCGTGTGCAAAGTGGCCTCCACACACATCATCATGGCAAGCTTTTAAGATTTCTTCAATTTCCCATTTTGAAGGCACTTTCCTAAGCACACCATCCTTACCAAGACAATACAAACTGTCATTTCCCATGCGATATTTGTAGCCTTCCGAGCTAGCCACTGTCTTTCTCCCTTAGTCAGGTGTTTGGAAGCTTCTCCTTGTTCAAAGAGATGTAAAATATCTTCTAAGTCTTCCTTGCCTTGTCGAAGTGGGGGTTTGATAGCCACTGCTCCCACCATTGACTCATTCAGCTTTGATGATGCTAGATGGTCGGCATCTTTGTTCTGGTCTCTTGGCACATGATGTACTTGTGCCTCCCTAAATCTTCTCATAAGAGATTTGGCCTCTCTCATTTTACTAGAGAGGTTTGTATTTTTGCATGCCCATGTACCTTGCATCTACCTTACCAATAGCATGGAGTCTCCAAAAGCATTCAATCTCTCGATTGAATTACTAAGACACCAACAAAGACCGTGAATTAAAGCTTGATATTCTGCCTCACTGTTAGAGTGGACACCTTCCAAGATGATTCCTTCACCATAGATTTTCTCTCCTAAAGGAGAGAAAACAACGATGCTTGCGGCTGCCTTATCCTTAGTTCTCTTGTATGCACCATCAAAGTAGAGGCTATAAGAATCTACAAGAGTTTTTATGGATGGGGGTGGTGGAAGGTTCTTTCTTTTCACCATGAGATTTTTCTCATAGCACCTATTTGTCAAAATATCAGCCAAGCATGCCCGAGTTGTTTTTTCAACCTGCACTATATAGTCAAACTCTTGAAGTCGGACCACCCACTTTGCTATTTTGTCAGAGATTTCCATATGTTGTAGTGCATAGGGAAACATATTCTCCACAGTGATGATCACAAACCTCTTTGGAAGTAAATATGGCTGAAATTTGGTTACTGCAAACATGAAGGCCAACACTAGTTGTTCCATGGAGGTGTAAGCCTTCTCTGAGGCTTTCATGAGGCGGCTTGCAAAATACATAGGCCTCATGAAGGATATTTTTGGATCTTTTTGTAGGAGAGCAGCACCAATGGCCTCTTCTCCCACACTAGGGTTTACAAAGAATGTTTCTTGCCAACAAGGCTGGAGGATTATAGGAAGTGACCCCAACATTTTCTTTATCTCCTTAAAATGTCCTTCACTTTATTCACTCCATACAAGTGTTTCTTGGTGTGTCAGTTGTGCTGCAGGGGATATATGGCCTAAGAGAGTAAGTGTATAAATCTACCCAAATATCTTAGCTTTTGTAAGAAGGAGACCAATTTTTTGATGGAGGTTGGGGAAGGTAGAGCTAGCAATGTTTCTACCTTACTTGGATCTACCTCAATTTCTTCAATTGACACTACATGCCCTAGTAGTGTAACCTTGCTTTCCCCAATGTGACATTTATCCTTATTTAGTTGTCCACCCAACCTAGCTGTAAATACAAAAGTTATCTATGAAAACCCTTATGGACTTACCAAAGTAAGGTTGGAAAACCATATTCATGAATCGTTGAAAGGTTGTTGGGGCATTTGTGAGACCAAAGGGCATGACCCGAAAGGCAAAACAACCCCATGGTGTGATGAAGGTGGTCTTCTTTTGATCCTCCTCTGCAATGCGAATCTGGAAGTAGCCAGAGTAGCCATCACACACCGTATACCACTCATGTCCCGCTACTTCATTCAAGATTTCATCCTGAAATGGGAGAGGGAAGTGGTCCCTCTTTGTTGCAGCATTTAGTGGCTTGTAATCTATGCATACTCGCCACTTACCATTTTTCTTTGGCCTCACTACTACTGGGGAGACCCATTCTGAATCTTCCACTAGGTATATGAATCCTGCATTCAAGAGTCTCTTCACCTCCATCAACAATGCATCCTGTTGCACAACTCCCAGTCTTCTCAATCTTTGTACTACAAGTTTGCTTCCTTCTTTGAGTTGGATGTGATGCTTCACTGCAATGACACCTGTAATGTGAGTATAATAAAAAATAAACAATGATGCATGCTTCTTGAGAACATTCACATAAACCTCCCTGTCTTCATCCTTTATATCCTTGGATATCATCTTCTCTAGGCTAGCATCCCACACATCTTCTCCTTGGATTCTTGGGTTGTCTTCTGATGAGGTAGGTTCCTTTAAGGTGACGCCCATAACTTCAAGAGTGCTATCACTCTCTCCACTTGAACTCTCTTCCTCTTCTATCGATAAGGAACATCCACTTGAGCTCCACTCATCGGCAGACGTTTCTAGTTGAAGGTTCTCTTGATGCGCACTCTTCAAGTTGTAAACCACCTTTTGATCGTGGCCACCCACCTTACGTGGCCTCAACTCCAGATCTCCTGTTGCCCAATCTTGCCTAGCTCCAATGCCCATAAGCCAAGGTCTCCCTAGGATGAGGGGATATCCTTCCCCCTTTATTGGCATCACATAAACATCCACTGCTGCAATGATTCCGAAAACAGAAACTCTCAAAGCTTTCACTACACCCACACATGTGACCGCATTATTGTTGGCCATCTTTGCCCTGAAGGTTGAGGATTCCATTACTTCTAGACCTAATTGATGCCTAAGCTTTTCTGTCATGACACAAACCTCTGCTCCACTATCGACGTATGTTTTTCAAATCTATTGACCTTTAATTTGAGCCTCCACTATATGCACTATATCTTTGAGTCCATATGCCTTGATTGCACTAACCATTTTACCTTGCCTCGCCCTTGTGCTTACCATTTTTGACCATTGTCGTCGTAGCTTTGGAGAGACATGAAGTAGTTGTGGCCAAGTAATTTTTGGCCCTTGAGAGCTCACGTCTGCTACTAGATCATAAGGTTGTGTCCGAGAACCCAAAGGGAAGTCGGAGATATCAATTTTAGACCTAGCTCGAGTCTTTCTCTTCTTCCCTTCATCTCTAGGTGCCCGTAATATACTTGCCTCATTGGTTGCTTCCTTGCTTGCCTCAGTTTGGACACGTACCCACTTGATAGGCATGGTCTCTACTACATCTACCTTCATCTTACCTCTTGCTATTTCTTCTTGGAGCCTTCTATCCCTAACCACCTCCTCTATTTTTATGACATTAACATTTGGTTGAACAGCAGGGGTTTCAGCTTGAACATAAGGTGGTTGTAAAATTGCAGGTCGTGACTACTCTTGCTCTTGAGTCCTAGCACGAGGAGGGCTTACTTGTTGTCGAGGACCTCTGGCAGGGTGATCATATCTTCTAGGGTGAGGACAATTGTATATGCCATGTCCATTTTCTCCACAGTTGTAACACAACATCTCCCTTGCTTGTCGCCGCATTTGTGGTCGATTCTCACCATTCCCCTCAATAGGTCTTCTTGCACCTTGCACAAGATTCACTCTCAAACCCTCTAGTTGATTAGTAAGATTTTTTATTTGTTGGATCATATCTTCTTGACCTCTAACAAGGCCTGGTGCATTAGATACATTTGGGGAAACTTGAAAGGCCTCCATAGTTGTGATATTGTTTCCCAAAACTGCTTGGCTAGCTTGGGCTTGGTAGAGAATCTTTTGATTCTTTTCCCTAGTGATTCTCAAAGCATCTTCAAAAGTGTTTGTAAATTTTACCTTTCCCTTCTCCCTGAGTAAGGGATACAAACCTGAAATAAATCGATCCTTTTGAAGGCAGTTTGAGCTCTCTCTCCAAGGTTCAGTGAGTCTGACCACTGCTCCCAAAGCTTCAAAAACCCTTTCTCATAAGTTGCATAACCATAAGGATCACTTTGATGGAGGGCCAAAAGCCGTTGCCATAACTCTTCAGCTGAGTTAGTTTATTGAAATCTCTGCAAAAAAGTTGCCTTCAATTCCTCCCATTCAGCTCTTTGGGCTGGATTTAGAGTTTGGAACCACATTCTAGCTTCTTCCTTGAGCACCAAAGGAAAAGCCCTCAACTTTAATGCTTCATCATCCCTCCTAGAGACAAGGAAGGCCATCTCAAGGTTGTCCAAAAAATCCACTGCATTTTCTCCATTGCTCCCAAAGAAGCTTGAAAATGCCATGTTGCCTTAGTAGAGTACAAAGATGAACACGTCTAGACTTAAGTTGTATTTTATGAGGGGAAGGATGAATGGGTTTACAGATGCATTGATTTCAGCAAGACGTCTAGGCCCCAGTATGCTTCTAATAATGCCTTGGAATCTAAGCTTTGTGTTGGCTACAATATGCACAGTTTGCATAGCAAGTGGATGGATAAGTCCATACAACTCGTTGTGATTCATGAGAAACTATTATAATATGATAAAGACATGTACATTGAAGGATGCATTGTAGTCTAGCATTGGGAAGATTATAGGTTCTGGTGATACAAGAATCTCCCTTAATCTTTCAGCCCCAAAGTACATGACAAGACGTTGTTGGAAGAAAATCTTCCTACTGATGCATACATTAACTTGGATGTTTTGTACAGAGTGGAAGATGTAGAAATTCATGCCATTATTATTATTCATGAGTGGAAACTACTTAAGGGAGTAGAGAGAATGCACTTTCTTGAATTATGAAGGATTTTTCCCAGAGTATTTCTTTTTGGAACCCACCAACTTTGCTATATGGAGAATTTGCTCACCAGTGATTGTTCTTGCCTTAGTGTGTCCATCCTCGGCGACATATATTTCATAAGGTGTGATGGCCACCTTTTCAACCACACCCAACCCCTTCCAGCTAACAACAGTTGAAGGTAGTCTTCATACTTTGCACTTCTACAAAACTCCACACGGTTCATGCATAGTTGTTCTTCTTTGATGTGGATTAGACCAGAGAGAGAGAGGGATTTGATGATTTGGAGACGAGGACCTCCCGGAAGGGCCTTTACTTTGTTTGCAAAACACTCACCATAATTATGAGAACCTAGCAATTGATGGCAACATGATTTTTTCCGTTGTGAGAGAATGGATTTTCTAAGGTGAACACCTTTTACCCGCATACGTGTCGTCATCCGATAGGCATATTTCCTTTCTTGGGCTTCCTTGGGAGACCATTGTGAGAGTCGTGGACTTCGACCAGCTTCAAAAAGAGTTGGTGAAGGCGTTGGAGAAGAGCCACTTGAAGCACTTGTTGTAGAGAATGTACCACCATGTGTTGTATCGTCCCGCATGGATGAGAATGTCCTCAGGGGGGCACCAATTTATGACGATGGAAATTCGGTATGGCAGCCTCTATACTATTCCAAACTCCCTTCTACCACAAAGTGAATGAGGTAAGGGCACCACCTAGTCATGGAAGAGCGGACTAGGACACTATGCAAGAGGGAGAGGAGATTGTGAGAGAGAAGAGAGGAAAACTAAGAGAGGGAGAAAGAGAGAGAGTGAAAGAGAGAGAACTACAAAAAATAGATGAATCAATAAACTTAAGAGATGGAGAACCCTCGGGACATAACCAATATACACAATATGGACATCAATATCATGGGCTTATTACATTGTAGAGCATACATAAGCTATAGTAAGGGAAGGAATTGCATAAGCTCATAAGGGAGAATAGGGAAGGCTCAATAGGGCTGAAGAAGACCTCTTGGCTCTCTCTCTTCTTGCACATTGCAAAGGAGAAGGCCTCTTTATATAGGCCTTAAGGGTGTTTAGGGAGGAGGTTAAGATATAATAGGAATTAACACCACCAAAGTTGCATTAAGGCGGTTCCACCAATGTGGAAGCTCCATCTAGATGTTTTGTTGACCAATTTGTACTTAATCAAGCTTCATCATAGGTGAGTTGTCTCCATTCTCCCCCCCATAGCTTGAGTCCAAGAGCTCTCTTATAAAAAAATATAGAGAATCTTCATAAAATAAGATCATATCTAGCAATAATAGAGAGAGAGTAATGAGAGTTCATACATTACTACTACAATTAAGGATGATTTGAGGGTGATTTAGGAGGGGAATTCTAATGGTTTATTAGCTTGAGAGAGAGGAGAAGAGAGGGGAAAGGATTTGGGGTTTAATGAATGATGTTTTATGGAAGTGTTAAGTGTGGGGAAGAAAGTATGGATGTGTATAAAATTGGGAGGTGGTCTCCACTGCAGTTGGAAAAATTTGGTATCCACCATTTTGGCCATATCGCCCGACTCGTAACTCCAAAAAATTATAAAAAAATACCAACCAAAACTTTAGCTCACGCGCTACAACTTTCATGTTGAAAAGTTTTTTTGAGTCAGAGTGGAAGTATTTTTAAAAAATCTTACAAAATCATGTGCCTGATTTTTCTTCCACTAATGCTTCCAAGAAGGGTCCCATTTGGTTGAATTATCATAAGGCTCCAAAGTCATGACATTATGAGCCTCACATGCCCTTTGGATGGCTCCAAATCCTTTTCTTTTCACATTATACATTTTTCCTTCACCTTCCTCCATTGATCTTTACTCTTCACTCCCCCTTGGTAAACTGCTCCATGAAATATTTTCATCTAGTGATTTCTTGGATTTCCCAAGAGGTTGTTTCCACCCTCTTCTTTATTTCAAAGCTCCAAATGTACAAAAAATCAACAAAGTGTTAGACAAATATTTTTTTGTGATTTTCTCGGATCACAAGCTTGCATATATTTAGGAATAAAAATGAATGTATATGACTAGGAAATGTTGGCTATCCTCTATGTAATAAAGAAATGGCACTATTATTTGTATAGTAGCCAATTCAAGGTTAAGAGTGATCATAGGATCCTTAAGTATTTTCTCTCTCAATCAAATCTAACTTCCAAGAATCGGAGGTGTATGGATATACTATATAACTATGACTTTGGCATTACACATGCGAGGGGCAAGTACAATTCTCTTTCTAGAATGTGGGCATGCAAAGTTTCAGTCATTACTAACCTTCATATAGTGATTAGATTGAAGGGTTGCAAGAAGTATATCTCTTGGATGAAGAACTTAGCCCCATATTTTAGAAATTACAACAAGAAATTATAAAGAAAAAATTTCATTTTCAATTTAGAAATGGTTTCATATGGTTTAATGGCAATATTGTCACCCTTTATTGTCCTTATTTGAAGTAGAACATCATGGAAGAGATGCATTAGATGTTGAACAAGTTTTCTAAGATTTTTCACTAGAAAGGATTATGCAAGGATGTGAAGGTCTATGTCTCTAAGTGCATTTCATGCAAATAGAATAAGGACAAGGCTCATAAGCCAAGTTCTTTGTTGCAGCCCTTACCCATTCTTGAATGAAAGTGCATGCACATAACCATGGATTTGATTACTAGCTTGCCTACAACTAAGAAGGGATGAAACAGTGTCTATGTGGTGGTGGATGGACTCACTAAGGCAACTTATTTCATTCCCATAAATGCATAGTTTACTACATTGCAAGGAGCCAATAAGTTCATGGATCATATCTTTAAATTGCATGGATTACCTTGTTCATGATAGGGACTCTAAGTTCATGAGTAATTTTTGGCAAGCGGTTTTTAGCTGTATGGGTACTAAGCTAGATCCATCCACAACTTATCATCCACAAACTAATGGCTAGATAGAAAGCATCAATAAGTGGTTGGAAACATATCTTAGATACTTCTATCATGACTTTAACATGTGTAGGATTCTTTGCTAAACTTGGTTGAGTTTATCTACAATAATTCCACCCATTCTAATATTGCACTTATCCCTTTGAAGACTTGTATGGCTATAAAGTGTCCCTTCCAATGGTTCTTTTTAGTGAGAATATTAATCCTCATGGGAAAGAAGAGTTAGAGAAAATGCAAACCCTTCTTGAGCAATGCAAAGTGAATCTCAAGAAAGCTTATGAAATGGATGAAGTTTTATATTGATGAGATGAGTCACCCTATGAGATTGAGAGAGAGAGAGAGTTATTATCACTGAAAGTGTATAAGTCTCGATATTCCACTTTGAAGGATGGCTCAAGCAACAAGATTGCTCACAGATTCTATGGGCTGTATAGGATCCTTAAGTGTATAGGAGACTTGGCTTAAATATTGGAACTCTCCTCTTCTACAAAGATACATAATGTCTTCCATGCTAGTTAGCATAAGTCTTTCTTTGACACTCGAGTTGATTATGTGGAGGAGCTACCACCTATTGATGAAGAATAAATTATACAATATACCCTTGAGGAGGTCATAGGCCAGCGAGAAAATAAGCTTCACTCCAAGTTTATCATTGAATATTTGATAAAGTGAAAGGGTTTACCACATTAGGATCTTATTAAAGGTCTACATCCACATTGGAAGAGTTTTCCTATCTTCAAGATGCACTCTTGGTGGCTGAGGATTAGTCACAATTGGCCTTATTATATTGCAAAGAGCACCTCACATCAATCTATTTTTTAATAGATTTACCCTATCCTATTTTCAGCAAAGTGCCACCTACATAGATTGAAACTACTCTCAAAGAGCTTTGTTTTTATATGTGGTAGGGCTCATTTGTACTAACCGATGCAAAGTTATTTTAGATTTTGTCCATCATGATGTATTTTCACAACAAGTTGTCCACTGGATGCAATCATTCTTTCATGAAGATTTTGTGACTAAGGATTTTTTTTGAAGACATCGAGATTGTTATGCACTCAAGAGGCTTCTACTTAAGTCTTCATTTCAGTCATTTTTTTCTAATACTTTTATATTTTTGTAAGATTAAAAACAAATTAGTACTCTATCTTGCCTAATTATATTCTAGCCATTTTCATAACTTTCCATCTAGTTTCTTAGGGAAAAACCTTAGGATAGGGATGGAATCAAAGAAGCGAGAATATTAATATTTGAGAAATATTTGGGAAAATAAAATATCAAGTCACACTAATAATAATATAAGATGAGAAGGATTTGAAAAATTTTCACCATTTAAGAATAATCAAAATAGTCTCTTCAACTTTCCACTTCTTTGCAAGCTTTCAAGGCTTCTCTCTCTTTCTTTCTCCATTTTCAATTTTTATCTCTCCCCATTAACCTACATTATATGATTTCCACATAAAATGGCAAGATAAAGAAGGGGAAAAAAAACACAAGAAAATTTTGGTCATAATATTTCTTACCACTACCAATATTATGTTTTAGAATGTTTTTAAAATTTTGATAATATATGCATTGGAATATGTGTCACAAAGTTTGCTAATAGATTATGACAGATATGTGGATAGTTATTCGAGGTCTATATCAAACAACATACTAAAGTTCTAATATTCTTAAATCTACATAAGATAGTTTTAACAATATTATTGTGATGTGCTATAGTGTTAAAGTAATATTCTAACCATACCATTCAAACTTAGTCAAAACTTCTCGTGTTAGGTTAGCATCCTTCCTACTATATAAGCATAGTATGTGATTGATTTTTTTTCTTAATAAGCTAGGAGATAGTACTAATGTTTAGCAAATTTAAAATGACCTTCAAAATTCTCCTAGACTACTTAGCAATATATAAAATTATGTTTGCATGTTGTTATATTTACTTGAACAAGAGCATCATACAACTTAATCTTTTCTTCTTTTGAAATATTTTCATGATAATCAAATTTTCATAATTGATTTGCAAGTTAAGTTTTCATTGTAAGATAATAATAGTAAGTTTTTATTTACTATTTTTAAAATAAGCTTATTGATCTATATTTGTAAAATATTCCTAGGAATTCTCTCTTTATTCCACAAATTTGAATATTTTAGCTAGTTGATCTATATTTGCAAAACATCCTCAAGATTTCTCACTTTCATACATAAATTTGCATATTTTTACTAACTGAAATTAGGATACTCATCATATTTCATTTATTGAAAGGTAGTCAATTAGTATATGTTTCGACTTTGCTTTTATAGGTCGCTTTTTTTTAATCATAAAATTTTCTTTTTGATGAAAAAAATAACCAAAATCTATCATTTAGATTAATTGACTTATTATCTATAGATTCTAGTGCTTGTTTAGCCATATTGGGGTCTTACATAAATAGATTGTGATGAATTTTTTAGCTATGGAAGACTATACATACTTAAACATATATTTTCATGATTCATAGATTCTCTTATCTTTCATGAATGTATCTTATAGTATGTTTAATCTCTCTTAATTGACCCCCATTGAGTGAATTCTAGTATTTCCATTTTTGTAGATGCATTTCCTAGATATCTTAAATGTCTCATAATGTGTTTGGACTCTAATAATATATTTTGATCACTACTACTTTTGAGGTATTATATAATATATAAAAAAATTCACCTTATGTGCATTCATAATTTTTTTGTATCCTTGTAATATTTCTTTCTTACTAGTTTTATATTTTCATTTTCTTTTAAAATTTTCAAAGGCTCTTACTCCACGTGTTTTGTCGAAATGTATTTTTTTCTTCTTTTGCATATCAATATTTCAATTTTGAATTTCTGAACTCATATTCTTAGCTTTTGTTCTAGATTTCTACTTGCATATCTAGTATGACAATTGCAAACAATTGACAAGGGGATAATGGCCTTAGGTGGTTCTCCCTTGATGTTGAGCATGTTCTCAAGGGGATGATGGACTTAAATGGATTTCCCTTGAGTGGAAAGTTGATGGGACACTTATTCTATTCAGGAAATTGTATTTATTATCATGTACATGGGTGATTTCCACTTCTAGTAGATTGCACAATATCCATGCTAACTAGTTGTTGTGTCCATATGTAAATAGCTTTGTGTGCACTCCTTTAGTTAGACTTTGAGTAGCTATAGTATCTCTAGTCTATTTATTGATTCATAATTCATATGTTATAGCTTCATAACAATATATAGTACATGTATATGTGAATTTCTTATATATAGTTTTTTAGACTTTTTCATTGTTCTTAGATGGACCTAAGAGCATGTCTTGTCTAGCGTGATATAGAGAAAAATCAATTATAGCCGTTAGATTTTAGTAATATTTATGTATATCTCATAATTCTCTTTTTTACTATAAAAGAGAGGCCTGATAGGAGAACAAAAATAGAAAGAAGAGAGAGAAAGAGAGTGCAAAGGAAAGAGAAAAAGGACATAAATCTAGAATAGGAGACAAAAATATTATAAGAAGGGAGAGAAAGAGTTGGAAGTCATCAAAGTTGTGAAGAAGAATGTTAAAAATAAAAGAGGATTGTTTATTGCTATATATGATGAAAAAAATAAGCCTCTTATATCCTATAGACTCATGCTAGTGTGGCTAGAGTATTTTCCACTTATTTCCCAAATAATAGTATATTTTTCACTTCTTTAAAATCCATCCCTATCCCAAGGTTTTTAACCTCAAAAACAAAAGAAAGAGGCTTATAACAAATGGCTCTAACAATGCAAATGGCACTTTGTTAAAATCTATAACATACCCACCCTTGATTATGTGACGGATAACATTTTAGTAGTTGCCCAGAGTTTACCTTCCAGCCATCACTATCCATACTCTAACTAGAATGATCAAATTTTGTCCAACTAGTTAACTGTAGGTCTATCCCATAGGGAAAGCATCCTACCGTTACCCACAAAGGACCGACCTGAAGGTTCCTAATTGACCTAACAGTCACCTATCAACAACTAGCTCACATCCAAAGGTGTCCTCCGAGAGGCTTCTTGTCCAGAAGGAGCGACTGCCATTAACCTTGGTTCATGGAGTACAACACTTTTTTCTAGTAGTAGACTAAGGATTTATAAAATCCCTCGCAGTGCTCTACCATAGCCATCGTACCTTTCCCCTAAGATAATTTACAATTCGGATTCTGAGACCAAACCCTAGGTAAGTCAACAAGTCGGCCCTTCCTAGAGTTTCTTCATAGCGTTTGTTTTTGGGAAAACCTCTCAGCTAACCGAAACCACCCTACCATAGGACTGCATTCGTCGAGAATCCATCCACCCGCTTCCCTCTATGGAAGTTATTAATTATCTAATTACCTACCACATTACACGATACATATAAAAACAGATTCATTAATTAAAAATAATACTTTTATGCACAATTGTTCGTTCAAGTAATTTACTCACGGACATACAATCAAAATAAAACTAATTCATTAATTATGTTCTAGAATGTGTGTTCTCCCACCCATACAGGAGAAAAATTACAATTTCATGCGATGCCTCATCCAATGCATCTACATGTCACCAAGATCCAATCCACCTATAGCTAGCGTTTTTAGGTATCCCAAGTAGAACTTGGCCCCATACAGGGGACCAAGTAGTTCCTAGGTGCATAAAGGATTTACTAGCCAGAGCCGCCCTAGCACCTTAACCACCTCCTACTTAATATGATCCCTGCTGGGAGACCTCTCGCATCGGAGCCGTCGGTCCATGCTTCCACGACAGTTAAAACATCCCCTCTTGGTATGGGGATTCAGCACCTATCCTTGGGGGAGGTATAGGGCTTCTCAATTTATGTATTTTCCAATACTTAATTCAATCAGGATCTAATCTAGAAAATCACAAACAAGATTGATGTCTTCAAGTAATTATGACTTCAAATACTCATGCAACTTTCAAGTGATGATTAATCTCGTAGCAATCAACCTTTCAAATTCACGCAATGCGCTCTTTCCCTAGGGTATCTCGATTTTGGGGTCTCTAACCTCTCATATTAAGGTTTATAATGACATCCTTGTATCCAAGTTTCTTGGTCTTAAGTTCCTTTCGTCAATTTAGAGATATTTTCGATCTTAAAATCTTCTATCAAAGCTTCTAGATTAAACTAATTTCTTCGAGTTCATTCTTAATAAATCCGTTTTGAAAATTTCCTCATGATTTCTCTTGAGTTCTAGAATTTCGTAGTTTCCATAATAGTTTCTAGCCTATAAGATGTTCTAATAATTTACCAAGTGAATACTCTAAGATCATAGTATTTCTTAAGAGACTTATCTTATTTCTATTTGAGATCGCAGTTGAAGAATCCATAGCTACCCAAACTGTCCACCATCTTGCAAGTTTGTTCCAGGGCCAAGAGTGCCAAGAGAGGAGAGAGAGGAGTGCTGAACAAGTGCCTTGGAGTGGCAAGAGTGCCAGAGGGCAGTAGGAGGGCTGGGTTGGAGCTCAGGGAGGGTAGGCAAAGCAGGGAATAGCAGCACAAAATGCACCACAATTTGTAGGCTATCCCCTATCCCCTGGGCTCTCTCCCTGCTGTGACCCTCCACAAGCATATTGTCCTTAGTTAGGGAAAGTGGGGAAGACTCATGGTGCTTTAATTGGGCAATTCCATGGCTGCCATTAGGAAAAAAATGAACTCACAAATGGGCCTTTTAGCCCCCTCCTGTCTCCTCCTTAAAGCAAGGAAAAGAGAAGAGAAAAATAGTAAAATAATCCTCTTCTCTCTCCACTTTTGCAATCTCGTTTTGCCTTTTTTATATTATCTACAAAGATATACTCAGATTCCTTCTCTCTCCTCATTCAAAAAGTCTTTTTCAACCAAATTTTATATTAAAAAAGGAGTTAGTTTACGGGAGTGTGGTGCTTCATTTTCAATGTAAAATTATTAGTAGATACGAGATAATTGATTTTTTAATCAAGAATAAGGAAAATGAAATTTTGAAAGTTCCTTTTAAGATTTTTTTATATTCTAGCTTTTAGTAAAAAAACAAACCAACTGGTTAAATTTCGTGTTTTTTGGAGATGTTTTTGGAGGTAAAATAGAAATGTCTAAAATATGAAAAGTCTTGGGCATCCCTACCCTCTGAGCTATTTCCCCCCATATATGTACTCTCTCATGGCTCTGTTGTGACCTCTTCTCTGTGTTTATGCAACCTTCATTAACAGAGTGAATTACTTACACTCTCCTTTCCCTTGGCACCTTTGTGTGCCTCTCTATGCATCTCCACTCTACCTCCTATGACAACCAAGTAGACTCCTCGTTTCTATTAATAGTAAAATAAACAAGAATATGTATTTTATGGGAGATTAAAAAATAGTCATACTAAGTATTAATTCGTGGGAATTAGTCACCCAATAAATCACACTTAAATTAAGTGGTTACTCAATAATATAACATTTCTTTTCATTCGCTTTTACAAAATTTGGCGAAACTCTTCTAGTTACAATACAAGATACAAGCCTCATACTAACGTTCAAAGTGACGAAAATGTTCATAAAAAATTTTATCTCCGTTGTCGCTAAACACATTAGTATTAGCGTCTCCATAAAATTGTTGCTATTGGCATTTTAAAACCGATGCCAATAATGATGATTTGCGACCTGTATTGCGATGTCAATATTGATACATCCAGAAAAAATGAGGAGCTAGGTGAGGGTGAGGGTGGATCATGTATATAGTAGATTGCTGAAGGAAAGTACATTGGAAAATGCTTTGAGCAATCGTAAGCTTAAGGCTGTGAAGGAAAAGGTGATTGAGTGCACATTAAAAGATGTGTCAAATGAGTTCTCAATTGTGGATGTACAATCCATTTGTGATAGGGTTGGTATTAGCACAACGACTTACTCAAAGATATTCAAATGTGTGAAGGTTGGGTTTGGTCGTGTGCTGAAGAGAAATAGAATTGTGGCTCTTTCTCAACCTTCAAAGTTAATAGAAGCCTGATAGCAACTTAATACAAAGGTTTTGGAGCTGATAAGAGATCCCATGCATGTTTAATGCGTGGAAACACTGAAGATTGGGACCAAAAATGCATATGAGGTGAAGTTCACCAAACTCAACAATTACTATTTAGATTCATACAAGGTGCAGTCAGCAATGGTAATGTACTACAATATGTTTGTTAAAGAATGCAATGGTAAATTGCAGCTTGTTATAAAATTAGACGAAAGTGAGGTCGTCAAAGGAGTAAAGCTTGAAAAAGTTCGTGTAACTTTGATGAATAGAGCTTTATAATTTGACAAGAACCACCCAGGGAAATTTAATGTTCAATTCGAGTGCCATATGTGGTGGCTCGGTGCATTTGAAGTTCCTAAGGAAACATTTGAGGTGATGCAGTTGTTATTTATACACACAAGCATTCCAAGCATCATCGATCATCAAGAACATGGTGAGATGCTCTCGGTTGAAGGGTATGGTCAATACTTGGTTGAATGGCATCTTGCAGGAGACTTGAAAACTTTAAAATGCATACGTGGAATCTCTAATCGTGCAAATACAAATAATCCATGCCTATATTTCTTGATAGAGATGGTGGAAGGAACATATTACTTTGTGCCTCCCATAGATGCATTATGGGATGGCCCCCAAACATCAGAGTGCACTAACTATAATGGACCTGTACTCTGCCTTACATGCCTAACAAATGGCAACCTCGACTGCTTACCAAACTAGCAAGCATCGCATACATGACCAATATCTGAGTATTGGAACTTGGGTAAACCTGTACAAAGTTTTTTTTTTTGCATAATTTGTAGGCTTTGCAAATTCACATGCCCCACTCTCTTGTGCCAAATTACCAAATCTCTAATAGTGCCATAACCATGGGCAAACATAGCTGAAATCAGCTCTGGCAAAGTAGCATCAAGAGTAAACATTCTGCCATTCCTATGACCGCGAGCTATTGCATCCATTGCCAAACTCTTCAATAAAGAAGCCATGCTTATTGAATGTGACTTGCAAGTTCTGCTCCGTCATCTGACTGATAGATAGTAAGTTCTTCGTAATCGATGGAACATGCAGTACATCATGCAAATTTTTCTTTCTGCCATCATGAACCATAATAGGCACTTTGCCTTTATGCTCAATGCTATGCTGCATGTTATTACCTATACATACATAGCCATGTTTTTCAGCCACCATGTCAGTGAACCAATCACCGTGAGGGGTCATGTGGTTCGATGCCCCTGAATCAATATACCAAACTACATCATCAATGGATTTTTCAACAGCCCTTTCTTTTACATACTGCATGGCAAATAGTTTATCACCTGAAGTTTCTTCTGCAGCAGCCTGACTAGACGTACCAAAATATCCATGCTGTTTACCCTTCTGATTGCCCTGCTTCTTCCAGCAGTCCTTGGCAATATGCCCATATTTCCCACACTAATGACAATCCTTATTCTTATTCGGATTGTCAGATGGGCGCTGCTGTTGCTAGGAGCCTGTGCTTTAGGGTTAGATCTCCCCCTGCCTCTAAAGTTTCCACCACCTCTTGCATTCAATACTTGTTGGTTGTTACTTCCATAGGATGCATCCTTGTTTTTAGAACTGTTTGACCTTGTAGCCAATCCAAGTTTAACCTCCTCATGGATAAGCAATGCAACTAGCTCATTGAAATCGGGCATTTTAGCCCGCATAGACAAAAAAGTGTCAAAAGACTTATACTCAGGTCCCAAGCCATTCAAAGTCACAGCAACCATGTCTTCATCTTCAACCAATGAACCATTAGATGCCAGCTGATCTGCAATGGTCTTGATCTCCATGACATAACCCTTTATGGATCTGCTCTTTCTCTCCATGTTGTTGAACTTCCGCTTCAACTGTATCTTTCTGGCACTTGTGGTTGTGCCATAATACTTGAGCAGGATGTCCCAAGCATCCCTAGGAGAGCTGCAGTTCATTATCTGTATTACCATGGCATCTGATATACATAGAGACAACCAATGCAAGACCCTACGAGCTCTTTCTTTCCAAGCTCGATGTGGTCGTCTCTGATCAACTGTAGCTCGATCTGGGAGCTCAAGTTCAACTTCGACTCCAGTCACACTGACTCCCAGTATCCTTTAGCTATCAGGAAATTTTCCATTCTGAACTTCTAGATGGCATAGTTATGGCTGTCCAACTTCTCCCCCACAATCTGGGTAATATTGTCTGTCCTTTTTGCATTTTCCATATTGTAGACCTTGTCTGGCTACCTGCAAACCAATTCTTCTTAACAGTTTAGTTTCAACCTGCAACTGTTTATAACAGTTTTCAACACTCTATGTGCTCAGACATTCAATTATTCAGCCTGAAAATAGTGGTACATATACCTCCTAAATCACCTAGGTGTAATATTTCCACCCAAAAATATTATAGAACTTGACCCCCCGCACGTTGCATAAAAGCTGTGCAAAGTCATCTTCGACATTGACTAATGACAGTGGCCAAGTGGTTACCCTGCGCGTGCGATAAAAATCCCCATCCGTGATGTGAAATTAAGGCCAAGGCACGAAGACCGCAAGTCATGCAAGAGCACCCTTCTTGGATAAAGGGAAAATAGATCATGATGAAAATTTAGGCAATTTTTTTTACTAATTATCCCTTCCCCCAGCCGATCCATGGCTAGAGGAGAGGGAGTGTGTAAGGGAGTTAAGGGGAAGTGTGGTGGTGGGGAGCATGAGGAGGGAGAGGCATGCATAAGCCACGTGGTGGCTACCTCTTTCCCCCCCTTATGCTATATGACCCCCCCCTATGGCACGAGCTTGGGAAGGAGGAGACAAGGGAAAAGAGGCTGTTGTGCTGCACGAACGAGGGGAGAGAAAGGGGAGGGACTGCCGCCTGCAGCCCTGAAGATAGCCGCCACAGACCAGTCCACCACAACATGCCTGTTGCCGCCGTTGTAGCCGCATTGCTGCCGCCCTCAGCTCCACGACCTCCATCATCATCTCCATCCCCATTAGTCGTTGTCATCTCCTCTTTCCAATCATTAAACCTCCCTCCTTCCACGTCAATTTTGTTGTTAAGCAGAAGCTTCTAAGAATAAGGCCCATAAGCCTTATACACGTGGTTTTCTCCCCGAGTGCTTATAACCCACATTCGTAAGCTCCAATTCCTACACAAGGGAAAAGGTATCGACCTACAGGCAGCCTCGGAGAGCGAGAATAAAGGCTAGGAGGAATCCGCGGAGTCCATATTCCACTACATTAATGATGGCTCCAAAGCCAAAGTCATAAGGCGCACGCGCGGAGGTCTCTTCCCCGAACATACACGTGGACATCCCCATGAGCCCTCAAGCCCAGGTTCCACGAGTTTAATTCCACATAAAGAAATGCTTTAAGCACGCTTAACTCCATAGGAAGAATGCATTACTGCTTGTCGTTAATTCATGTAGTAAAGATAAAAGTACATTTGAAAAATTATCTCCTTGAACGATGGACAAGGGTTGGTGCATGTCATGCAATTGGGTTGTTTGCATTTCCAAAGATGTGAACATAAATTACTTGTCCGTCTTATGAGCGTAGTCGCATGTTGCCTTTTTGTGCATTTCCAAAGTCACAAGCCTCAACTCATATTGCTTAGGGTTAAAAGATGAAATTGTTAAGTGCATCTTTGGTTGGCTATGGAAAGAATAAGCGTATATTGCATTTAGGCAATAACTTCCTTGTTGTGATTTGCATGAGGAAAAATCATTAACATCTGTTAGATGTTGTCCGAAAAATTGCATACATGTTACATATTCATCATGCGTAAATTTCATTCATCAAAGTTACATTTAGAAAACGTTGCATGTCATATCAAAGCATGAAATTCGATTGCATTAAACGAAAGGTTGTAGGCAAAACTCTTGATGTAAATCTATGTAGAACTTATGCGAGTTATTTCCCAAGTTGTCAATCATTATGATCCTAGCAAGGAAAGAAAATGATCAATTGCAAACCATATAGTTGCATTGAAGGAAAGTCTATGATTTGCATACTTACATGGAACGTTGCATCCTGAATCTATTTATTTACACATTTAGAATGAATTTAGCATCTCTAAGAAGAGATCGTTACTTGTCGTAAGACAAGTAGACCGATTTGGCTAGATCACTTGTTGTAAGTGTATAACCCTCAAGGGGTTCATATAGCATAACTAGTCAATACGATGAACACCTCAAGTGCTAGCTAGGGCTTAGCACATTAGAAATTCTGCCTAGTATCGTACTTGGACACCAAGTCGAGTCCCTCAAACCCAAAGGTCCTACCCACATTCACATAATGTTTGGGTTAATTGGACACCCATGCAAACAACGATCTAGGGTTTCTACCCTAAGGATCGATCGTCCCAATGCTAAAACTCGGATTGAGTTTGGAAATCCTAGGACCAAACGTTGTCAGCCTAGTACAATTAGAGTTTGGAAACCCTAGGACCGAACGTTGTCGGCCTAGTACAATTAGGGTTGGGTTGGGTAAGAAGACACCCCAAACCCTACACCTTGACTAAACAAATTCCTTGAACAAGAAACACCATTTGATGGGTAATATGATCCCATGAATTAGATGCGACACTTGTGCAAGAAGTTGCAACGTCGCATGGCTTTGTGGTTTAACCACAAGATAAATTTGCCACTCCTTGGAATAAGGTTGGCAGGTTCTAGTGCAAGTCTAACTTGCAAGAGGATGAGTAGACATCCTGTTACATCACCTTTCTTGGGCTGATTTGCCAAGTTAAGGGAAGTTATGTATTTGCCTAGTAAGCAAAGGATCAATCAAGTTGGAGCGACGTGGTCGCCAGGATTCACTGTCTTAACTTAAGAAACCTAAGGTGTTGGTTAATCTGGGTTGACAGGGTATGACCCTAACCCAAGGGCAAAAGGGAAAACAAACAAACCCTTGGGGATCTTGCCAAGTCGCAAATGATCCCGGATTGAATGCTGGATGCATTCGGAGAGAAGGATTCACTCCTTAGCAGTTGGCCAAATAAACGACCACTAGATTGATTGTGTTTGTAACAGTTTAGGAGTATTGTTTGCATTGTTTGCTCAAGGAACTAAATATGGAAAGATAATTAATGCTTCAGGTTGAAGTCCTGAAGGGAGAGGCAACATCAGTTACCCCCGACTGTCTGCCTGACCCTAACCAAGGGGGTTGTTAGCCGCGCCGGGAACGTGGACCGAACCCGCCCGCAAGAGGTCTCTCCGTTGGGCACTACTTGGAGCAGGAGGATGCTTGGGTGCCAGGGGGGCTCTGACCGTAAATCCCTTGCATTCTGGGCCCTGCACAAGAGGCCAACGTGACCCGGGATTGGATCTTGAGGCTCGCATAGTAGTCTATGGGCGGAATCTTGGATTAGTAATCCCTATGGATTGCTGGGTAGCCTTCGGGCAGATTATGGATAGCCTTCGGGCAGATTATGGATTAGCCTTCGGGCTGGATGTATTCCAAAGATAAATAAGATAAATTGATGTAAAGGAACTTGTTTGAAACTGTTTTTCTATGTCAAGTGCTAAGATTACATGAAGGAACCGGTGACTAATTGGCTAAATAAGGAAGCTGTTTTTGCATATCCAACTAATTGTGGTAGGTAATTAGACAACCGAAACAACCCTGAGGAAGTTTGGTGGATGTGGCCATGGGTCTGTCCTACGGAAGGGTGGTCCCGGTTGGCCGGGAACTTTTCTCAAACGAAATCGACAACAGGGAACTTTTCTCGAAGGAAATGAACAGCAAGGAACGTTGACTTAGAGTCTAGGATACTAGAACCCCAATTTATGTTATTTTAGGGGAACGAAATGGGACTATGCCTTATGGGCAGAGAGGTCGAGCTTTGCAACCCTCTCGTTTCCCATTCTCCTTGAACCAAGTGCAGCATGAATCCACTTTGACCCTGACGTTTTCTACGTAAAGTAGTTCGCCTAGGGATCGATGCTAGTCACTCTCTAGGAATTTGACCACTAGAGAAAACCCTGATTCAGGTCGGTCCTAAGTGGGAATGGCTGGAATGCTTCCATTACATGGCAAACTCGGGAAGACCTAGATCGCAAACCCCATAACATTTTGTGGGAGTGCCGGGTGGTGCTTTCTACACTCTCTTCCCGATGGGCTGCCAAGACGTGTCCTGCAAGGGAACAGGTGGACACGTTACACTAAGTATTGCAACCTGCATATACGGATTGCATTCAATGCATAACCAACATGTATTTATGCAAACTGTTCATATACAGATAAGTAGTCTGTAAGCTGAAACTAACAGTAACCAGCAGCTTCTCTTCTAGCCAAAAATGGAGTGTACGTACCCCAAAAATACTTACAGTAGTTCAGAATTTTATCTCTGTATATGCAGTTCCAAACATGTAAGTCTGACACTGAGTACATCATGTACTGCAAGTACAAAAGTAGGGTACACTTGCTGCAGATTTTAGCCAGGAAAAACAAGTCAAAGACAATGAATTTTAGTCCACCAAACTCTTCAAAATGTAACAGACATATGCCACCATACATAGGAATCAATACATGAACCTGACAGCTTCTAGGATTGTCCCATCTTCAAGACACAGTAGCAAACAAGGCATTTACTATTCATTCACTGTTTATTGATATTCATAACCATGTCAAGCCACTTGCTTTATCTCCAGATATTTGCATTCAACTCCCTTCTCAGTGCTCAAAGCATTTGATAGGCAAAAACCAAGTCATCAAGTACTTGGAACTAACCAGAGTCATCTAATTCTCTTCAAGATCAAGTAATAGACCATGTAGTGCTTGCTATCCATAGATCTTTACAGTTTTTCCAGCCAACCAAATGCTTCAAATCTGAGTATTTTGCACCAAACTTCAGTTCATAAGCATGGCATCCAATACATATGCCTTCATAAACATGTCTATGCTCCCTTTTGAGCATGCCAGGGAGCTTCAAGCTCTTACCCAATGTCAAGTACTTGCTAAATAGTCACCATTTACAGCAATGAACCCTCTGTTTCAGACCTGTATAGTAGTACATCTACTCATATCTCACCTCCTAGGCAAGCATTAGCATGTGGAGTCTTCACAAAGTACCTTGTAGAGTAGGTCTTCAAGTTGTTTAGTGCCTTGTTGATGCCTATGAGCATGATTTCCAACCAAATAGGCAGTTCCTAGATTTGGCGCAAACACGCCGACTACAGGGATGCTTTCAGTAGTAGCAATTGATGTAAATGATGCCAATGACACACTCCAATGTGTCCAATGAGATCCTCAAAATGCTCCAACCAAGCCCAAGCAACCTCTTCTTCAAGCAAGATAGGTGAATGCCAATACATACATAGATAGAGACAAATGACAGGCAATGGCAGTCAGCCCCTTCACTCTGCAAACCCTAGCACTTCATTCTTCAGGTCCTCTTCCCGCATGCACTCCACCAGTGAGCCCATTCATGGGTGCTCTGATACCATATTCAAAGTCAGAGACAGAGATAGAGAGTTGGAGTAACAGCGTAGAGCAGTGTGCTCTCTCTCACTTCCATTATCCATTCTCACATATAACTAAAGTGAATAGTACAACCTAAGGTCTCAAGGACCATTCACACCAAAGACTACTAAGTCCTAAAACACCGACTTATTCAATGTCCGCATAGTGTGGTATAGCTAGACATCCTAAGTGTCGGGTACAGTCATAACTGAAGACAGATAGATGAGCTTACAAAAGCTGAAATCTATGCAGCAGAAGGAGATTGTGATTGAATTGCCTAAGTTCAAGTATCATGACTTTGGACATGTATGTGATGCATGTCAGTTTGGAAAGCAAGCACGGTTTCCATTTATGAGACATATACGGAATATCTCACGACCCTTGCAGGTGGTACATTCAGATGTACGGGGTTCGTCTCATAATGCTTCATTTGGTGGTGCTCATTACTATGTATCCTTCATTAATGATTTCAGTAGTAGGTATACTTGGCTTTACATATTGAAACATAAGGATGATGTGTTTGATGCATTCAAGGACTTCAAGAAGCATGCTGAAAATGAGTTGAGCTGTAAAATTTCATGTCTTAGATTAGATGGAGATGGAAAATATGTCTCTAATTACTTTGACAGGTACCTTGCTAAACATGGGATTATAAGACAGTTAACTTGCAACTATACACCGCAGCAAAATGGTGTAGCAGAAAGGAAAAAAAAGGATACTAATGGAATCAGCAGGAGCTATGTTTAATGAGAAGAGTTTGCCAAATGGTTATTGGGCTAAAGCAGTAGTGACTGTTGTCTATGTGGTGAATAGAACCCCTACAATAGGGATTCATGATGTAACTCCATATGAGAGGTTGTATGGTCATAAGCCTGACATTTCACACTTGAAGGCATTTGGCAACATTGCATATGTGCATGTTCCTGATGAAAAGAGGAAAAAATTGGATCCTAAAGCTATCAAGAGTGTGTTCCTTGGTTATGCACAGGACCAGAAAGCTTACAAGTGTTACGTACTGTCTACACATGAGACATTGATTAGCAGAGATGTTGTTTTTGATGAGTTGGCATCGTGGTATGGTAATCCGATTGCAGTGGCTACTGATGGATCTGTCAGCACTAGTAATGCTAAAAATACACCTACAGTGAGTAGATCTATGAGTGGTCCTACATGTGATGGGTCACCTACAGTAAGTCCTTGGTTAGGACACTTACGGAGGCATACTCCTATGTCCATTGACATGGATATGTCAGTGAGGGGGAGATTGGGTAGGGGAAAAGAAAAGATGCTTGAGGATGTGACAAGTCCACTTACAACAAGTTATAAGTCATCTAGCAATGATAGTTTGGATAGTGAGTTGGGCATTCCGTCTGTTATGATGCCTGGAGCAAGGTAGAGTCGTTATGTATCGCCTCATGATGAGAGGCAAGCTCAGTTAAACAGAGATCTGAGAGAGTCAGAAAACTAGTTGATAGGTTTACATAAATTGTGAGAGAGTCAGAAAACTAGTTGATAGGTTTACATAAATTGGTTATTTAGCCTGCCATTATGCATATATTGCTAGTGTGACAGGTTACAAAGAACCTACAAAGTTTGATGATGCAGTTACAGATGATAACTAGTGTGCTGCAATGGATGAGGAGTATGCAGCCTTAGTTGAAAATGAGACATGGGAATTGGTTGAGTTGCCTGAAGGCAAAGTCCCCATTGGCTGCAAATGGGTGTACAAGGTTAAGTGCAAGTTAGATGGTTCGTTAGAACGCTATAAGGCCAAGCTGGTTGCAAAAGGGTATGCACAGCAATATGGCATTGACTATGAGGAGAGTCCAGTGGCTAAAATGGCAACAGTCAGAACTGTCATTACTTTGGCAGCATGCAAAGGTTGAAAACTATGGTAAATGGACATCAAGAATGCTTTCTTGAACAATGATTTGGTTGAGGAAGTATATATGGAGTAGCCTGAAGGCTATGCTCACCCCCCGTTCACCCGAACTTTCCTACGTATGTATGTAAGCTGAAAAAGGCTTTATATGGACTGAAACAGGCACCTAGAGCATGGAATGCTTGGATCAGTGGTTATTTATAGCAACATGGATTAAGATTGTGTGATGCAGATCACAATCTATTCACGAAGAAGACAGATCATGGATATGTGTTTGTAGTGGTTTATGTAGATGATCTTATCATCTACACCGAGATGATGAAGAGGGCATTGCTGAGATTAAATCATGTTTACAGGCTGAATTCAGAGTCAAAGACCTTGGTGAACTAAAGAATTTTCTTGGGATTGAGGTAGTCTCTATGCCTCAAGGTATATGGTTGCTACAGAAGCAGTATGCTCATGACATGTTACAGAAGTATGGTATAGCTGAATGCAAACCTATGGAGACACCTCTTGATCAGAATGTCAAGCTGCAGATTGATGTTGAGAATAACATAGAGAATGTGACCATGTATCGATAGATGGTGGACAGCTTGATATACTTGACTATTACCCATCCTGACTTATGTTATGCAGTGGGATTGATTTGTCAGTTCATGCATAAGCCTTGCAAACCACATTTAGATGCAGTCAAGAGGATCATGAGATATGTAAAGGGTACTACAGATTATGGGTTGTTTTATGCATATGGAAAATTCCTTGACTTGACAGGGTTTATTGATGTTGATTAGGCTGGTTGTGCCTATGATAGGAGGTCAACCAGTGGTCATGCATTTGGATTGGGCAATAGTATGATTAGTTGGCAGAGCAAGAAACAACCTACTATTGCATTGTCTAGTATTGAAGTTGAGTACAGGTACAGAGGAGCTGCCTTAGCGGCTTGCGAAGCAGTTTGGTTGATGAAACTATTGAAAGACTTGGGAATACAACTAGAAAGAAAAGTGAGATTGCATTGTGATAACCTCAACAGTGTTATGTTGGCTAGCAATCCTGTCTACCATGCTAAGTCTAAACATATTGAGGTTCACTACCATTTCATCATAGAAATGGTTCTTACATGGCAGATTGACTTTATTCATGTGAAGACTGAAGGCTAGGTAGTAGACATATTTACCAAGTCTCTTGGTAAAGAAAAGTTCATATGCTTCATACAACTACTTGGAATTTATCAGATGGTTTGAGATTGAGGGGGAGTGTTAGAATATCAGGCTCCCGTTACTCTTCAGTCAGTCTATCTTTCTATGTGTGACCGACATTAGCTGGATACAACTATACATGTGTGTGACATTCAATAAGTCAGTGTAGTCAGTGACTTAACCACAATTAATCTTGGTTAGTCATACCTATATGTGTAAGTATGTTTGTAATTCTCTTTTAGTTAGTATGATGGAAGAATAATGGAAGAAAAACAACAATGAGCTGAGGCTTATCTTCCGCTCCACTCAGTCTCTCTCCCTCTCTTCCAACAAAGAAGGTGCTTGATTTTGTTTGTTCTTGATTTTCCATGTGTCATTCTCTCTAAAGTGTGAAAGAAAACTAGAAAATATGATGATATAATAATTTTTCGTAAAACACGCAAAACTCACAAGTTGCAATTTTCATAAAAATAATAGAATTTGGGGTTTTTGTTGAGTGTTTTGGGGTCATATGGGATAGAAATGGATATGAAAATGATGTTGAGTGTCCTTGATCAGTTAGAACTCATAATTATGAAATATCTCATTTTTATGAACAAATAAATGGGAAAAAATAGGAAAAAAAGGAGAAAATTTAGTTTTTTCCACCTAAAAATTTAGACAAAAATACATTTCATATTTGTGAGCATCTAACAAGGGCTAGAGCATGAGGATTAAGCCTCAATCAAGCCTTGTTTCTATGTTATAGTATGTTTTAATCGATTTTTATATGAAAATTTGTATGAAAATGGAGGGAAGAGGGTTTGTGGAAGTGGTTAATTGCTTAAAATGATTCAATTTCTGATCAGTTTTTCTATGCATAACATATAGGACGGATTATCATTTGAACTAAGGAGGCTAATAGTATGAAGAAATTCGGTGCTAGTCTCTATCGACGTCACACATATTATTAGTTGGAAAATCATTGAAGGATTGTTTTTGCACTTCACCTAGCCGGTTTCTAATGATAAAATGCTTGAGCACAATGGTCATCCACACTTGCATTGAGCATAACATGGTATCAAACCTCGATGCATTGCAATTGTTTTCCAAACATTGACCTACGTGGAGTGTGAAAGGAAACCCGAGTTGTAGGGTAGATGAACAATGAAAAGCTTGGTAAGGAAAGATCAAATCTCCTGGATCGTTCAAAGCATATAAGAGTGGAGACTATTCATATGTTCTTTATGTTAGAGCAGCGCATCAAGGGGCCAATCCTCTCAGTGTAGAAGAGCTGTATTGGGGCCATGGCATTCAGTCGACGGGTTGCCTCCTATGTTTGTGTTACGTTGGTGTACTATACCAAGATATATGGGATCTTCCTTTGAGGAGTAAGGAAGAACAATCGTTGGACTACGTTCCTTTACAAATGCAATATCTATAGTAGTGATTAGGGCAGTGTGTTCCTTAGACCCTCTTGGCCGTGAGGCCATGTGGGGTTGCCTTGTGAGTGTTATAGAGGCCTGGCTATAGCCAGTGTCACCCGTTTTAGGTCATGACACTAAGAAGGAGAGTTTTTAGCAAGGTTATGGGAAACCCTGTACCCCATTGAGGTCAACCCCATATAGGGGTGGTTTTAGAGCCAATTTCACACCTAATAGCAACCCCAAAATACTTACTTACCTTCCCTTCCATGCTAAAAGAAAACATGGCACTTTTAAAATATCACTCGGCTCTAATGTTGAGAGTAAAAATGCTGAAAATATTTACTCCATTGTCTCACCCTCCAATGGCTTAAGTGGCCAAAGATTCATTTTCTTGGATGTTGTGAAGGAATGGAAGGAAAAATGCCTTTCTTTTAAATGTGAGGATACGTACACTGCCGACCATGCCTCCATGTGCCCTTACAAGACAGTCAAGGTCAAGGTTCATAGCATGTATGTAATGCAATATTAGCACAATGACATGGATGACTTACCTAACAATGAGGAACATACTAAGGATGTGGACCATGAGTAGTTTTATGACCCAGAGGATGGGTTTCCCTTTGACCTAGGCAATTCCCCATCCCATGCACTTGATTTGATATCCCACCTAACTACGACCTCCCTTTGTTCCATCTCCTTGGATTCTTAGACAAGTTCTAGGAGCCCCAACACCCTGCACATTCAAGGCAATATTCATGGGAAGCATGTATTTATAATTGTGGATAGTGGTAGTACTTATAGTTTTGTCAAGAAATCATCCATTGACTAGTTGAAATGCACCCCTACAGAATTACAACACCCCCTGAAAGTTCAAGTAGCAAATGGCAAGGAAGAAATTAGCACAGATGTATGTCCTGCACACCCCTATGCTTGGCCGAGAATTATGTGGCATTGGTTGACCTAATTGCATTAAACATGGGCCCCATTGATGTTGTCTTGGGTTGTGATTGGCTAAAACAATTGGAAAATTTTTCTATTGACTTTTCTCAACTCTACATGGAGTTTATGATGCATGGACAACTCATTCACTTAGACAAAGTTCATGATAATGTTGATTTTTAGGTCATTCTTTACCCCTTATATGAAAGTGGGACTTGGGAGATTTCCAAATTCTCTAATATGGTGTTCACTCGAGGAAAATATAATATCGTGACTGATTCACTCTCTTGAATGTGGACATGCAGCATATCTTGCATTTCAAAGTTGCATAGTGATTGGATTGAGGATCTTCAAGAGCTTATTTGTTAGATGAGCACTTTAGCCACATATTTTAGAAATTACAGCATGGGATAATGGCTAAAAACTCCCAATATCAACTCAAGCATGGCCTTATTTGGTCTCATGCCAAGATTGTCATCCCCCACACTTCTTTTTTCACACAAAAGATCAATAGTAATGTTGAATGCTACTACTGTGGTAAAATGGGTCATATAGCTAAAGACTGCTATAAAAAGCAGAATGACATCATGAATGGAAAATTGCAACAAGGGAATTATGCATCTTCAAGGAGACAGGGTGATGACAGAAATGAGCATTTGTTTATGGTGCAGCACATGACCAATTTTGTGACAAGTGCAGAAGAAAGCAATGATGTGTGGTATGTTGACTCAGGTGCATCAAACCACATGACAGGTCATGCAGAAGGGATGCAGGATGCAAGGAAAATGGAAAAACTAAGATTTGGGGAGATTGGTGATGATACTGCACATCCTATTGTGCAGATTGGAAAAATTCCTTTGTCTATGCAGGATGGGAAAAAGAAATACCTGTCGGATATATTTCATGTCCCGAATATCAGCAAGAACCTGGTTTTTGTTGGTCAAATGGTTGACCAGGGCTTGCAGGTCAGATTTAATTCTCATAGATGCTTTGTTGAGGATATGAAAAATAAAGGTCACTTGATAGCAAAAGGAAAGAAGAAGGGAAGAATGTTTACGTTGGATGCAGACATGCCTGAATTGAGTGCAGCAATGTTTGCACATGGGACCGGTGTAGTTGCAGATATTGATATCTGGCATAAATGCATTGGTCATGTTAATGTACAGTGACTTAAATCAATGCAAGTCCAAAATATTGTTGCAGGATTGCCTAAATTCAAGGTTGTAGAAATGCATAAGGTATGTGAAGCCTGTCAATTTGGAAAACAGGCAAGGAAACCATTTCCTAGACATGTTCAAGAGAGTAAGAAGCCATTGGAATTAATCCACTCTGATGTGTGGACTACTAAAGCTGCATCTATTGGAGGCTGTCATTATTTTGTCACTTTTATTGATGACTATAGCAGAAAAATTTGGGTGTATTTTATGAAAAAGAAAAGTGAAGTGTTTGGGCATTTCAAAACTCTTAAAGCTATGGTTGAAAAAGAAACAGGCCTACAAATGAAATGCCTAAGGTCAAATGGAGGGGGAGAGTACCTCTCAAATGAGTTTGCAAGGTTCCTGCAGGAGCATGGCATAAAGAAGCAATATTCATGCAGTCATACCCCACAACAAAATGGAATTGTAGAAATGAAAAACAGGCATATTAGAGAGGTATCTTGTGCCATGCTCAACGAAAAAGACTTGCTGGATTTTTACTGGGCTAAGGCAGTTGCTACAGCAGTCTACATAATGAATAGGACTCCCACTGCAGCAATACATGGGATGACTCCAGAGGAGAGGTATACTGGTAGGAAACCAGATATTTCTCATTTGAAAATTTTTGGTTGCATTGCCTATATTGTTCATGTGCCAGATGAGTTGAGATCCAAGTTGGATCCAAAAGCTGAGAAGTGCATCTTTATTCGTTACTCTCTACAGCAGAAAGGATATAGATGCTATAACCCTTCTACTCGTAAGTTTACAGTGAGCAGAGATGTTGTTTTTGATCAGATGAGTAGCTGGTATAAACCAATAAATGTGATTGATGATGTAGATGCACAAAATGGTAATGCTGCACAGAATTTATAGCAGCAGTCACAAAATATTAGTGGACTTGGAGTGTCCTCTAGCAGTGGTTCACATTCTTTGCCATGGACAGGTAGATTGAGATCAGGAGAATCTCCTCAAAGCAATGCAAATAGTGGTATGCAGGTTTCACGAAAAGTAAAAGAGAAGGTAGATCAGCCCATGTTTGATGTGAATGCAGGTCACTCTTATGTGGATGGTGAATCCAGTGGCTCAGATCAGAGCATTGATGATGAGTTGGATATTCCTTCTGTTGTTACACCTGGAGTAAGAAAGACCAGGGATGTTTTGAGAGCATCTGGAAGTGAGCCTACTTTGCGCAGGTAAAAGAAAATGATACCCTAGCTAATGGTCATTAAGGTACTTCATCAAAATGAACCCAAAAGTATTGTTATAGAAGAAGAAACCCTTAAATTGAGTATAGGATAATTTCTCTCAGGTCTTATGACTATGAGTAGAATTGATTGAAATAAATTTTATTACTATAGTTATTAAATTTCATAGATGGCGCGCATTAATTTTAAAATGGATTACTTATACTCAAAGCCGAGATATAACAAATAATTATCTACCGGGACAAACAAATCCTTGAGCATGATATAAGGCCGAGATATAACATCGGAATATCTCTCAACTACTATATACAATGCAAGATTTATGGTCAACTTGCAACTTGACGTACATCTCCATAAAGCTATCCATTTAAGCCTCGTTTGCTGTAATGTAGATAAGATGGAAAACGAAGAAGGTCTTATTGTTCAAGACCGAGAGACATATCTTAATCAGCATGTCCCATGTCCTTGCTCTCAATGCAAGTTGGCAATTAGACGAAAACGCCGATTGTCTATAGAACACGTACGACGATTTGGCGAGTTTCAATCTGAGATCATTGATCAGGCGATTGCGGATTTTCAACAAACGGTAATTTGAAGTTAATATTAATCATGCATTGTACTCTCAAGCTAATTGAAAACCATACACAATAAGATTGGGTCTTGTTGGCAAATTTTCTATCTAGGGGGGTGATCTTCTATCCAAACCCCCGACAACCTTGATGGTGGTATGTTATACCTTCAACTCCTCGAGGTGCGAGAGTATATGATCAAAGCGATGTTCCAAGCATAGATGAAGAAAATATGCAAATAGAGGGATCGATATTACAAGGGGTGGAGGCCACCACAAGCTTGGAGCCCGCATCGGCTAACAATGATGGAAATACAGAAGTCGTAGAATTTTTTGAGAACGAGGCAGACTCGTTCTTTTGTGGTGACATGTCTATCGACCTTCCAGTGTATGCAGAGTTGTGTCAAGAGATTAACATGGGACCATAGAATACTTCATTCTTGGAGAATTGTATTGCTCAATTCGTTGTTTAGATCTTCCATAAAGGTAGATAAGATATGCATTTTAAGAGGGATTTTTCAAAAATGATTTATATTAATGTGCTTTGTATAGTTTAAATTGATTATTTTAACATCATTTTTTATATGTGCAGGTATCGACATTTTCAGGATGAGTCGAGGGATGAGCGATGAGGAGTTTCAGGACATGATGGCACGCATGTCTCTAGATCAGCTCGCGAGATTCAGAGAGATGGCAGATCAGGAGCTGTCTCGTTCTTCGTCAGGGCGCTCAGCTAGATCAGCTTCAGCGCGATCAGATGCTTCAGCTTCGAGCAGACGATCTTGACGCTCGCGACTTGGGCCAGAGGGAGGGACTGTGACTGCAGGAGGATCAGGGGGGTGCTGCTGTGGAGACACGGACGTGGTGTCTCCGTCTCGTCATTCAGCTGGAGCTGCATCACCTCCAGGATTTGTCACACCTGTGGGGACGTCCACTCCAATTACTCCAGCTTTTGCGCAGCCATCGGCAGATGGCACGCCTTTTGGTGGCACTCCTTTTGGTGGCACCCCTTTGAGTGGCACTCCGGGAGAGGGTACCCCCGTCGGTACACCGGATGTACAGGGGTCTCCTGGATATGCCCAGGAGCGTGGACGGAGATGGGAGAGGGCCCATCTTAGGCATACTCCTAGGGGTTATGGATACCTAGTGGATAGCAGGTCAAGAGCCATCATCATGAATGATGAGGGGAGGAGGGTGATGGCTCGCATGAGGGAGTTGTGCCAACAAGTTTTTTGGCACAATGTCCTGGATCATTGGAGGAACATACCGAAGGGGAGCAAGGACTACATAGTAGCATCCTTGCACGAGGAGTTCCCGGTGCCAGCTGCAGTAGATAGATTCTCTACGGGCTGGATGATGGATTGCATGCGTGCATACATGTCACATAGACGATCCGACGCACGCAAGGCAATCAAGAGTGGGGCTCCAAAGCCCAAGTGGTTAGATGCAGACGACTGGCGCCGACTGAGGGAGGAGGCTACAGATTCGCCAGGACGTTGGAGTCAGTAGCGGGAGGCGGCGAGGGCACGAATCGAGGCCGGATCGGTGCATCATCTTGGGAGTGGCGGCCACAGGACATATTTGGAGGACTTTGTAAGTTTCTCTTTTGTTTTGCTTATTTGTTTTTTTGAGATATTCTTTGTACTGACAATCATGTTTCTAACAGTTAGCATTTTGTTTTCTTTGCAGCACTCCATTACAAATCGTGATCCGCAAGGCCTTGAGACTCGATATGCAGAGAGGCATGGTCTCAGGGCATTGATCGACCGATTGTATAGACGCGGCGGCCCTGTAAGTCACTCATCTTTCTTGTCCGCAGTTACCATGAGATATTTGAACGCATTATTGTATGGTGGATTGATATGTTGTTTCTTTTTCTACAGAATCCGTTTGATGCTCCTTTGCAACGGGACGAGCTTTCGGGGGACGAGGATTTGTAGCTCGCCCTTGGATCCTTAGAGCTCACACACCTTTAGTTTTTAGTCGCCTGATCTATGTAGACATTTTCTATGTATTAGTGATATCGTTTCATGATTGTACCAATCGCATTTTATGCGATCATGTATTTATTTCATGTATCAGTTTTATGATTTTAGTATACATTCTTTTTGTTTGCAAACGCTTTGTATGCAGCAGTGCAGAAACTATTTTGTATGGCTCTCATACAGCACACAGTGCTATATGTGGCAGGGCAGCTTGCTGCCCTGCCACAAAAAAAAAATTCTCTGTTACCGTCGCTATTTGCATCGCAAATTTACTGCTCGCGTCGCTATTGGCGTCGCTATAAGCGTCGCAAATTCTCTATAACCATCGCTATATGCGTCGCATTTGCGACGCATATAGCGACGGTTCTATGGCGTCGTCAATAACGACGCTTTTTGCGACGACGGGGGTAAATTTTGTTGTTTGTATTTTCGTCGCTTTAAACGTCGCTATAAGGTCTATATCTTGTAGTGATTGAGGTAGTTTCAGCTAAAAATGGTTTATGGCTAATGCAGAAGCACTATGCCATGGAAATGCTGAAGAAGTATGGCATGGCTAAATGCAAAACATTGGATACACCTCTTGATCAGAACGTCAAGCTAGACATGAGCAGTGGGGCTAAAGTAGAGGATATGACTATGTACATGCAGATGGTTGGCAATCTGATTTACTTGACCATCACTAGGCATGACTTGAGCTATGTTGTAGGGCTCATAAGCCAATTTATACAGAAGCCCAGAAAGCCACATTTGGATGCAGTTAGATGCATTATGAGATATGTTAAGTCCATTGTAGATTATCGGCTATCCTATGTCAGAGATAAGCCCTTGAAACTGATTGGATATACGGATGTAGATTGGGCAAGATGCTCATATGACCGTAGATCTACTAGTGACTATGCTTTCGGGTTTGGTGGCAGCATGATCAGTTGGAGAAGCAAGAAGCAGCCTACAGTTGCTTTATCGAGTACTGAGGCAAAGTACAAGGGTGTTGCATTGGCAACATGTGAGATTGCATGGCTGCTCAAGCTTATGGCTGATTTGGATATACAAGTGGATGCTCCAGTGACCTTGTTATGTGATAATCTGATTAGTGTACTCCTGGCTATGAATCCAATATACCATGCCAGGACAAAACACATAGAGGTACAGTACCACTTCATCAGAGAGATGGTTCTTACAAGGAGAGTTGATCTCATGTATGTGAAGACTTATGAGCAGGTTGCAGATATCTTTACCAAGTCTATAGGTAAATATAAGTTCAGTGTTTTTAGACAGTTTCTTAGTGTCCAGATGTTGACTTGAGCTTGAGGGGGAGTGTTAGACTTCAAGCTCATCTATTGGTCTTCAATTATGACTGTACCCAACACTTAGGATGTCCATCTGTACCACACTATGCGAACATTGAATAAGTCAGTGTTTTAGAACTTAGTTGTCTTTGGTGTTAATGGTCCTTGAGACCTTAGATTGTACTATTCACTTTAGTTATGTATGAGAATGGATAATGGAAGTGAGAGACAGCACACTGCTCTACACTATTACTCTAACTCTCTGTCTCTGTCTCTGACTTCGAACACGGCCTCTGCTGCCTCTACCCTGCTGGCTAGAGTAAAGAACAGTGTCTCTGCTTTGAGACATACCAGATTACTGGATGCAGTTCTCCAAAGGATGCATGGGACATACTCATGAAGAATTATGGAAATGTAACACATGTAAGAAAGATTCAGTTTAAGCAACAGTTCAATAACATGTCTAGGAATGACATAAGCATTCAAGCCTACACTACAGAGATCAAGAACATAGCGGATCAACTTGCCACCATTCAATCTTCAGTTTCTGAGGGTGATATGATTGCAATGGCATTGAATGGACTTGGAAAAGAGTATAAAGCATTTGATACGTCTATTTTTGTGAGAGCTGAATCCCCTGATTGGGATGAGCTTATTGCTTTACTGTTGCATGAGGAAGTTATACTATAACCAGCAGTATTTTCTCTGTTAAAACAAGAGTATTTAGACCTCAAAACAGCCCCAAAACATCTCATTCAGTTGCTACTCTATGCAAGAGTTGATGCATGTCCAATTTATCCGAATGTATTGCATGTATGTCAAGTGAAAATGATAGGTATCCTTCCTGCAGACAATAACTAGTCAATACCCTAGTATAACTAGCAACAAATCAATCCAAAATTTGGACTTTCAGTACTCACAATATCCCAAAAAGCATCTACCACTCAAGTGGTATGATCCAAGCATTTATCAGTAGCAAATAAGCATCACAGATACTTCAACCCTGTAGGTATATTGTTTCCAAATTCAGAACAACAACCAGTTCATTATTTCCAGCTTGCAAATAAGCTCCAAAATTGAGCATTTAACACTCCAATATCATGCTCAAATGCGTGATAATAAGGGCATATACATTGTTAAGATGAAAGCCACCAGTGCCTTGGAATCACCTACTATTTACTGTAGTAAATAGCCAGTTTGCATAGGTCTATACTGAATATCTCAAAATCTATGAGAAATTTGAAAAAACTTTCTTCTGCAAAGTTGTAGACACATCAAAATGGTCAGGAATCACAAGTCATTTCTCTAAAAACCATTTATGTAGCAAGATATAGCTTCTACAAAAAAACGGGTTGCATGCACAGTCTCCTTTGATGATGTTTTCTTCAAATCTAATGTCTTGATGTCAAATGGCCATTGCCAAGACTTCACGCTTCAGGCGTTCAAGCTCTAATACCATGTTGGAAGAGAGGGAGAGAGACAGAGTGGAGCGGAAGATGAGCCTCAGCTCATTGTTGTTCTTCTTCCATTTTTCTTCCATCATACTGAAAGAGACTTACACACATAGGTATGACTAACCAAGACTAATTGTGGTTATAACTACACCGACTTATTGAATGTAACACACATGTACAGCTGTATCGAGCTAATGTTGGTCACACACATAAAGATAGACTGATTCAAGAGTAATGGGAGCTTGATATTCTGATATTCTTCAATCATTTTCCATGAAACAAAAGAACGGCTCACTTACGCATAGAAACCATGATTTCGAGTCTCCTATCTAATAGACGAGAGTCTATTGATGCTTCTTCTTTGCTGCTGATGCACTCTCTCAGCCCAATCTATGCCCCCCATCGCTCTAGCATTATCATTTGGTCCGAATTCTTCATCACATTCCTCCCCTTCTCTCTTGAATTGATGCATACAAATAGTCTCAAAGAGGAGAGAGAAGAGAGAAAGAATAAATTTTTTGAGTTCTTAATACTACATGAAAATTAGAAAAATCACACACATCTCCTTCCTCTCTCTGCTTTGACTAGGAATATCTCTCTCTCTTTCTAAACGAATGATGAAGCATCATCCATGAGATTTGGAAGGGGTGCAAAAAATTTTGCGCCTCCCCCCCTGTTCATCAAATTTTTAGTGTTTTTAAAGGCTTGTATTAAGCCTAAGGTTATTAACTTCAAAATAATTAGTTTGGTTTTGTTGTGTTCACAATGTCCCTTAGTGGATATTTTGGTTTTGAGCAGGCAAACAGACTCGAATTTGAGATATATCTAGACAGGCAACTTTGTAGCATCAAAATCTATAGACTTGGACCACGTCCCACTCTTTCTGGCACCCGGATCTAGTAGCTACTTTATAACAACAAACCTTGCCGATATTAAATGGAAGATCAAACGACCTCCAATCGACAAACCAAGACTTGCATTGGATTCTTGACGTCGAAATGCATCTAAGAAAACTCTAGCTTGTTGCCATCTGCCACCATTTGATTTTTCATGAAAATTTGGTCTTTGGTACTTTCGAGGCACTTCATGCTCCAAAAACGGCCTCAAATGCTTCTAGCACGGCTCAAAATTGGCTCCTAAAATCTAGCCCTCATTGGCAACCACGAGATAGGGTGACTTAGTCCATCCAATCCGAGGAACTAATCTACATAGACAATATGCAAAACAAGCATCACGTTGCCACAAAAATTATAATAAACAAAGCACAATAACATCTCTCACCCTACCCCCTAACAGAATCAAGGCACGAAAATTCATAAGGGATAGGCCAAGCATTAGCTGACTGAAATCTAGAGCAAGTCGCTAACCAATTGCTCGAAAAAAATCCTATCAAAGAGGTCATCCTAGTGATGGTCTGAACTACCTTCCCAACTTAGGACAACTGGACCAGGACCTCCTACTAGGCGAGCACTCCTATATAGCCTATTCATCATATGCTTCTTGTAACACATTTTCCATTCAAGGTTTCCATACTAGGCGTGTAAAAAGGAGGGAGCTGAGCATAGAGTGACCCAAGGAAAATAGGGCATCAGCCTTAGGTCCTGACTTGGTACCTAAGAGCCTACCAAGCCCTTGCGAGGTGACACTTAATCATTTTTTAATGCTCACTTTTATTTTTGCTCCAACCTTTCTTTCCTTTTCTTTTTAGCTAGCTACTACCCCTAGGAAGACAAGGCATCGGTGACTTATCCCCAGAAACCTACCAAGCCTTGGCAAGGCAATAATCAACGGCTTTTAGAAATTTTCTTCTTTTTCCTTTTTCTTTTCTTATTGAGGGATTAGAACCCCTTTCTATACACCTCTATAATTTTTATTTCTTTAAATAGATTCAGAACTTGCTCTTCTTTTTAAGACTTTGGCAGGCTTCTCTAACTGCCTCACACTAGCAGGGACTCCTAAGGCAACTGCCTAGCAAGCAGGCAGGACGGGATCACAAGCACTACCCTCTAGGATAGGTCTTTATTGCCTAGCAATGTCCTAACAGGAGATAGATGACTACTCAAATCTCCCTCAGACATACCTAACCAACCCTAGAACTCATGCCTTGATTGGCGGTCCCCAACAAATGAAAAGAATTTAACCCCTACATACACATATAGCATTATTTACTTAAGGGAAAACTCAGAAAGGGGATGAAACCATGTGGAATGGCCACAAGAAGCTCCTCCGCATAGCAAAGGCTCCCTCTAGTGATTTCGTCAACCTGTGTGATGCAGTCACTAAAATAGAAAACCATTAAATGTACCTGCACCAAATAGACATACGGCCCTCTTGGCCTAAAGGAAATATCACGGTTCACACCTAATACAACTGGCCCTCTTGGCTTAAAGAAATAAAGCTCGACAAAAATCAGTCCTCTTGGCCTAATGAAAATCAAGCATAAAAATCCTAAAAATAACTGGTCCTCTTGGCATAATGGAATAAAACAAAACACTCGTATATATCCCCCTTGGAACATTGCAAATATGTTACAAACTACTCCATTCCAAGGATAAAATAGGGCTCCTACCCTAAACTAAATGCATCAAATTGTGACCCATGCCTCCTACATAAATAGCAAGAGGTGTATGCATAGCGTGTCGTCTGACCAACCTATGGCTCCAAGATAATAAAGGCAAATGGGTCTTGACCAACCTATGGCTCCAAGATAATAAAGGCAAATGGGTCTTGACCAACCTATGGCTCCAAGATAATAAAGGCAAATGGGTCTTGGCCACTCTTTGCATCAGCCATACCAACCATCGCCTGCCATATAGGGCATTTTCTGATAAAAGCCCCCACAATCGATCAGGTCCTATCGCATCATTAATAGTGGTATACAAACTAGGACCACAGTTAAAGAAAAGATCTTCTTCATAAGTAAAGTTTGCTGACAAGTCCACAAATTGATTCCAATAACGTGGAACCAGCTAAAGAGACACTCTCTCAAACCCATCGAGCATGGTCATAGTAGTGCGATAATACATAGAAAGAATGGGATTTTGTACTAAAGTAAGTCCCATTTAGTTGGTTCAACACTAATTTGGAATCCCCTTTTATTAACAACTAACGAGTACTGCGTCTCTTAGCAATATTCAGGCCCATGATTAAAGCTTTGTAATCTGCCATGTTATTGGTAAATCCAACCCCGAGATAAATAGCTAATTTCATCACAACTCTATGTCAGGGGTCTTTAATAACTACCTCTATACTCCCTTTCTTGTTGGGACCCCTGGATGCTCCATCAAAGTACATTGTGTATGTCCACAATGGGTTCACACATCCAGCTATTGTCACCTCTAGTCGTAATTATAATAATCAAAATTTAGCATATTCAGAGGATGTTTTGAAGGCTCCATCCTACCTTCTTCATTGAGTATAACAGGGATGCTTGTCAAAATTCATAAGCAGTGATGATAGAAGACTTTGATTTCCCAGACAAATGATCCATCCTCTTGCTCAATCACTTCATATCCTTTACTCCACCATATAAGCTTTCCCTGATGATATCATTGCTCTAAGTATGGGTGCTCCCAAGTAAGGAATAAGTCACCCCATCAACCAATATTTTCTCTTATAGGTTCCTGATTAGCCCCACATTGTCTTGCAAGGTATTTATTTTGTTAGTGCATTTAGAGACAATAAGATTTAATCTTATTAAGATTAACCTTATTTTTAACTTCCACTCCCTCAAGATATGCCAGTAATGCCGTGTACTTATTCTTCCCTATTCTTACGATCTTGTAGGGACCGTTCATTTGGGCTGAAGTTTTCCTGGAAACAATTCTCTACCTGCATCATAATATAGAACTAGTTGTCCCTTTTTAAATGTATATTTCTTCGCTTTTAAATCATGCAGTTGCTTGATCCGACACTTAGCCACTTCCTAGTGCAATAGACTCTATGATTTGATTTTATCCAAGTGGACCAGATTCATAAAGCTCTCGAAGAGGGCATCCTCGTCACCCAAAGAATGATTGATTGCAAATCTTATAGTTGGCAACTCAATCTCTAAGGGCAAAATACACTCCTCCCCATAGACTAGCTTGAACGGGGTGTGGCCAATGGATCATTTAAACATCGTGTTATATGCCCACACTGCCACATATAATTTCTTATCCCAGTCTCACTTCTTTTCAGACACTATTTTCTATAGAATACCCACAAGCTTCTTGTTAGTACTTTCAACTTTCCCATTTGCTTGTGGGTTATAAAAGGAATTGTCTTATTGTGCTTAATTTTCCACGCTTCAGTCAAGCTTTTAATCACCTTGTTTGGGAAATGGGTTCCACGGTCCAATACTAATTATTTTGGCGGACCAAATTGGCATATAATCCACTCTAATAGGAAACTAGAAGTCCCCTTTGCGTCGTCCTTCCTTGTCGCTCGTGCTTCTCACCACTTTCTAAAATAGTCAGTCACCACTATGATATATCTCTTCTGCATAGACAACGACGAGGTAATAGGACCCACAAAGTTGATGTCCCACTTCTCAAATGGAAGTATAGCCATAATCAAAGTAAGTGGTCACTTCATGTTCTCCCTACTGTCATGCCGTTGTGACAAGTATCGCATCTCTTAACATACTCGAATGTGTCTTGGAAAATGGACGGCCACCAATATCCCGCTCTTAAAGCTTTTTGGACAGTCAGCCGTCCAGCAAAATGCCCTCCACAAGCGGAGTCATGGCACTCTTCCAAAATGAATGAAACCTCATCAAGCATTACATATCGGTGATAGATATCATCAACCCCTACTGATATAGTGTTTCTGCGAGATCAAAGAAAAGTTGAAACCCTGTTGTCTAATTTTCCGCTTTTCAGACTTTGATAAAGTGACTCTAGCCTTTCCTATTGATATGTAATGTGTTATAGCAGCATATCAAGATGGGATCGAAGCCGTATCAATTTTAAACATTTTCTCCTTATCACTTCCTTCAACTAAAGTCTCTTTCAACTCCCCGATATCAACGAGGCATTCTGCAATGCCCTACAGCTTTGGTGGCTTTCTTCTAATCTCATAATCAAATCCTTGCAAAGTAACTACTTTGCCAAACGATCAGGCGATTGTAGCTTGTTCATCAACAATCTAAGCCCCTCCGCCTTCGTATAGAAAGCTACCTTCTCATAGAGAATGTAGTGCCTGAATTTCTTAGTAGCAAATACCATTGCAAGGCACAACTTCTCCATGTAAGTATAGTTGATTTCTCATATGCCCAACTTTTGACTAGCAAAAGCGATCGGGTGATACCATTTTTCTCCTAGATTTGGGATAAACAGCATACTATGCATGGTGGCTGCTAAAAATATGTAGAATACTTCGCCCCTTTTAGGTCCTCTTAAAACTAGTGCTTTTTCTAGATCTTGTTTCACATCATTAAAAGCTATCTTACAAGGGTCAATCCATTCAAATAGACAATTAAAGGATGATAGATTCATTAGTGGCAATATTCTTTCTACGAGGGCATTTATGAACCTCTGGTAGTACCATACAGATGACAAAAAGTTGTGTACTTCTTTCAAAGTGTGTGGCAGACTCATGGCGACTATGACTTTGATCTTTTTAGGATCAGGCAATCCCTAAGGAAACTAACCACATGGCCTAGTAATAGCCCATAAGGCACCCCAAAGATGCACTCCACTGGGTTAAGAGCTATACAAAATTTTCTACATCACTCAAAATACTTTCTTAAAATGATCAACTGCCTTTCTCTTATGGTGGCTACCCCCAAGTCATCGATAAATACTTTTAACTCCTCTCAAGAGATGTCACCAAAGGTCTTGTCTATTGTTCGTTGCCGTGAACCAGGTGCATTGCATAAACCAAAGTCCATCACATGGTACGCAAAGGTATCGAAGACAGTAATGAAGGTTGTTTTCAGCTTATCTTCTTTTGTAATTTCCATCTGGTTGTATCCAGCAAAGCAATCCATAAACGAATATATTTCCCTACCAACTAACTGGTCCAAAATTTGGTCAATAAAGGGCAGTGGATAGTAGTCCTTAATTGTCTACTTATTCAATTCTCTAAAGCCTACGCAATGCCGGATTTGATTATTTTTCTTGTTTCTAAAAAACAACATGTGAACACCATTCAATGTGCTAAACAGGGAAGTTCAAACCAGATTGTCGCAATTTTTGGTACTCCTCGAACAGCCCGTCTCTCAGTTTGAAAGGCATGCGCCTTACTTTCTAATGCATAGAATGGCTACCTTGCTTTACAGGAATGGTATGAACAGCCAAGCTAGGAGGAATGCCTCTCAGCTCATCATAACTCTAGGCAAAAATGTCACAAAACTCTTGGATAAGGGATACATAGTCCTCCCTTTCTTCCACACTGAGCATGGACCCCAATTTTTTTAGCCACAGATCATTTGGCGAACCAAGATCCAACTCACTTACATCCACATCTCTTATTCGATCTTAAGGCTCTATTGGCTCATTTGGAGTTATTTGATAGATGTCCTCTATAGTGGACCCTTCTTTTGATTCATCACTTGATGACGTCTCACTAGCAGATACATCTTCTAATGTCTCTAATTCTGTAGAGGATAGAGGAGCTCTCTCACTTTGAGGAGACTCAAGGTATGCATCTACTACCACATGATTGGCACCTCTACCAAAAATCAAACGACCAGCAAGTATATCCACTTGATAGTCAGATCGCAAGATCCATGGCCTTCCTAACAATACTTGATAGCTTGGCCACCCTACGAACCTAATAACCCTAAAATCCATAGTGCAATCCACACTCGCAATTGTCACAAGGACTTTGGTAATACAACCTTCAAGTTGTCTTAAATTGTCATCAGCCATTCACAAAATTGTGGAGGCGTCTTTTTGGATTGCTAAACCTAGCCTCTCCATCAATTCTGAACTCATGATGTTAACAGATGATCCAGTATCTACGATAGCATGATCCACTAGTATTCCATCAACATAGACTACAACCCTTGGGCAATGTTTTTCAGCATGCTCCCACCAATCATCTCCTACTCGCGTTATGCCCAAATGTTCCATAATATACCTAGTACGCAATATCTTTTTAAATTCCTTACGCACTCCTGGAGACAGCTTAATGAGCTACAAGAGATTTACGTCTGGTTTAACTTCACAGAGAGAGCTTGCCAAATTGAATTCGTGATAATTCGCTAAAGCTCTCTTCTCTCACCAAACCATTCTCTCTTTCGGTTGTTGAACTAGCTTTGGTGCTTCCTTCTTAGCTTTTGCCTTTCTCCTTGGTAATTATTTATCCTTCTTGGTGTAAGCTTTACTCTCTATAGATTTTGAAGTTCCCCCTTCCATGTCGAGGTTAAGAACTTGCATCCCTTTGTCATCTTGCTTAGGGTTTCCATCAACAGGTTTTACATTATCTTTCTCACCTTCTCTACCCTTTTGACCTCTCATAATGGCCTACAGATTAGAAGCTTTAGTGCCATTAACCCATACAGCCTCAATGAGGCTAACTCCACTACCTAGGGAGCTCCTCTACAGTAACCTTACCTCTTTGAAGTATTTGTTTCGGCCCATCATCTTGCTAAGGATTGTTCCTTTGTGCATGATGGTTAACAGGACATGGCTGTCTACTACCTTGTTGGAGAGAGCTAATCTTACTCCAGTAGGTGGCAACCAAATGGCCAGACTTTCCACATATGTCGCATTTGACGTTTGGACAATTTCTAGGGTAGTGATGGCCACCACACCATTTACAACTAAATCTTGAGGGTGCACCCTCTTCAGGGCGTCTACTTCCTATCAGATTCTGTTGTGTTTTAAGGAAATTAACATCAACGGCTATTTGTCTATATTGTTTGCTAATCATATCAATATAGTGCATCATCATATCCTTAACTTCGCCAAGGACATTTGATGCACTTGACTCATAGCCATGATCATCTATCCGTCGTTCCATTAGCCTAACAATTTGATTGGGAATTTCTTGCTGACTCACAGCAATGACGTTAGGGTTTGATGCTTGGCCTCCAACATTTGGTGGAGCCGTCTGTCTAGCCATAGGGCATATTTTGGACGACGTTTCCTCTTACATTCGCGTTATTCATAGCTATAGCTATCCCTTGACTTCCATTGCCATTGGTCAATGCCAAATTAGTTTTCACAACTAGACCCATATTAAGATTGGTTTGAGAGACGTAAGCCGCTTATAGTCGGGATTCTACTTCTTGTGCTCGTCTAATGGCAATGGCAATGTCTACATCCAGCAAAGTGGCACTACTCAACTGCACCTAAATGTTGAAATTCAAACCATGCAAAGGGCAGCTATTGAGATAAGGATAGAGGCTTGCAATTTGCGAAAGACATCTTTTAACTTCTTGGCATATGCTCGCATATCCTCATGTGGCTCTTAACGTGTCACATTTAGTACATGTAGCCAATATTGACCACCCCTTTTAGGGGCAAACTCCCTTCGAAAGGCTTTGAAAAATAAATCAATAGTGGTTATGGTTCCGACTTCTAGGCCATGGTACCTTATGGCAGCTCTTCCTTTGAGAGTCATGTTAAAGAACATCATTAGATGTCCTTCATCTTGGATAAGACAGTTAAACATCAACTTCTCGACATTGTTAATGTGCAGTTCCACATCTTCTTCCACCACTAACCCATTAAAGATGGGTAGGGAGAAACCTAAAGCTGGCAAATCCACCGTTCCAACAGGTATAGCAATAGATTGTGTCGCCATGGTAACAACTAGATTCACTGCAAGGGTTCGAACAACCGACACTATAGTTCCACTTGAAGTGGAGGGACTGATTGGAGAAGGGCAAGAACTAGAGCTTCCTCTCCCTAATGGACTGTGTGCTGAGCTAGGGTCATTAAAACCCCACCCTTGCAAAGATATTGGGCCACTCCTTTGCGAAGAGTATCTTATATTTATCTCAGCCCACCGTCTAGCTCATTTAGCCCTTTCTTGCTTTTGGAGCTCTGCTTGATAGTCTTGTGACTAATTTCTGACATACATTACAGAATAGATCCAATTCGACCAAGGCACGAAAACCGCCACTTGTAGGTAGCACCCAACAAACGCACCACCTATTGGGACCTAAAATGGACCCAACACTGGCTATAGGTAGTACTAGCCACGCCTCTATAATACTGATAAGATAACCCCACACGGCCTCATGACCAGGAGCGTCTATGGGACACACTGCCCTAATCACTACTGTAGATATTGTGTTTGTAAAGGAATGTAGTCCAACGATTGCCCTTCCTTACTCCTTAGAGGGAGATCCCATACATCTTGGTATAGTACACCAACGTAACACAAACATAGGAGGCAACCCCTCGGCTGAATGCCATGGCCCCATTGCAACTCTCCTACATCGAGAGGATTGGTCCCTCAATGCGCTACTCTAACATAAAGAACATACGAACAGTCTCCACTCTTATATACTTTGAACGATCTAAGAGATTTGATATTTCCTTACCAAGCTTTCCCCCAAGAAACCGTTTATCTACCCTACAACTCAAGTTTCCTTTCACACTCCACGTAGGTCAATGTTTGGAAAACAATTGCAATGCATCCAGGTTTGATACCATGTTATGCTCAATGCAAGTGTGGATGACCATTGTGCTCAAGCATTTTATCATTAGAAACGAGTTAGGTGAAGTGCAAAAACAACCCTTCAATGATTTTCCAACTAATCAAACGATAATCCGTCCTATATGTTATACATAGACAAACTAATTAGAAATTGAATCATTTTTAGCAACTAAAAACTTCCACAAACCATCTTCCGTCCTATCAGTTAGGTTTTGCATTCGTTGGGTACGTGTAGGGTTCATTTTTATACAATTTTTCATATAAAAATCGATAAAAACACACTATAACATAGAAAAAAGGCTTGATCGAGGCTTAATCTTCATGTTCCAACCCTTGTTATATGCTCACAGGAGGCCTTTGACGCTTCTTCTTTGCTTCTGACACACTCTCTTAGCCCGATCTACATCCCCTATCGCTCTAGCATCATCATTTGGTCAAGATTATTCATCACAACCCTCCCCCTTCTCTCTTGAATTGATGCATACGAACAGCCGCAAAGAGGAGAGAGGAGAGAGGAGAGAGAAAGAGTGAATTTTTTTAATTCTTAATACTCCATGAAAATAAAAAAATCACACACATCTCCTTCCTCTCTCTACTCTGATCAGGAATATCTCTCTCTCTCTCTCTCTAAACGAATCACGATTGAAGTGTCATTGATGAGATTTGGAAGGGGTACAAAAACATTCGTGCCCCCCTCCCCTTGTTTGTTAGTTTTTTAGTGTTTTTTAATTCTTTTATTAAGCCTAAGGTTATTAACTTCAAAATAACCGGTTCAATTTTTTTGTATCCACACTGTCCCTAAGTGGATATTTTGGTTTTGAGCAAGCAAACGGACTCGGATTCAAGATCCGGTCATCTGGAGGACAGATGGCTTCGCAGCATCGAAATCTATAAACCTAGACCCCATGGCCCTCTTTGTGGCTCCCATATCCAGTAGATTCTTTATAACACCAAACCTTGCAAGGATTAAATGGGGGGTCAAAGGACCTTCGATCAACATACAAAGACTTGCATTGGATTCTTGATGTTGAAATGCATCTATGAAAACTCCAGTTGTGGCCATCCTCCACCGTTTTATTTTTCATGAAAATTTGGTCTTTGGCGCTTCCCGGGCACTTCGTGCTCCAAAAATGGTCTCAAATGCTTCCAGCAGCACCACTCAAAATCGGCTCCTAAAATCCAGCTCTCACTTACAATACATATATTTCAACCAATTCAATTGCATCAAATAGTGTGGTAGGCTTTTGAGCCATGACATCCGCTGATAGGCTTGGTTCCAACCCATAGATGTACTTATGCAATTTGGCATCATCACTAATGCTCTCCACATACTTGGTCAAGTTCATGAACTAACTTATGTACTCTCGTATAGTGAGATTACGTTGGTAAAGAGTATATCATCATCTTGCCAACTACCCTTTTTCCACAGGGGATATGAATACTTAAACCATATGCATTTTTAAGTCTTTCCAATCAATGAATTGATTATTCTCTTGATTAATATAGGGCCACCACATGTGAGCAAATTCTTTGAAGTGGAGAGAAGCAAATATAATTTTCTGATTATCCATGTGGGGGTAGATATTGAAGTAGGACTCTAATTTGGATATCTATTCTTCCAAGTATGATGGTGAGAGAGATTGCCCATTATACATAGTGAGAAGGATCTTGTTACAGAGATCATGAGGGCCTTACTGCCCATGGAAGCCTTACTGTCCATTCATACCATGATGACCATATATAACTTGTTGCCCATACATGCCATGTTGTGCATTTATCCCATGTTGCCCATTATAGCTATATTATCCATTATTGCCATGTTGCCCATGATTGCCATGCTGGCCATTAATATCATAACATCCATGATGGGGATGAGCCATATAAGTTCCATTGGATCCCTAAAGAAGAGTAGGGAAGCTTCTACCAATGTTGGGAGAGCGAGCTCAGAAAAATCTCATCATGAGCATGAGAGGGTTCACCCACTTCATAGGTAGAAGGGGGAATACCCTTGGATCCAAGAATTTTTCAAAAACACAGATCTAGAGCATGGCAGCTATGGAAGGTGGAAGATGAAGACAAGACTCATGATGACATAGACAGTGAGAAGAGACTGACTGTTACACAAGTGAATTAGGTTCCAAGATGGAAGCTTGGACTCATAAACACAATCTTGTATAAGAGATTGACAATGAAAATGACACTAATTGAAAGTACAAAGCATCATGATATTGCATTCAACTCATTGAAAGTGATAGTCAAGTACAATGCTTTATAGTAGTTGGATAGTAGCATTCTGCCTCACAGTGCATATGGGATTTAGGACATATCTTCATGGAGCATACATCATTTGACATATCTTTCAATAGAATTCCATGTGGACCTTGTAGTGGCTCCAATGGTGGAGGCCATCAAGACTCGTGCTTGGATTCATTTTCCTTTTCTTGGGACAAAGTGGTAGCTACGTGAGCTACAAGAGTGGTGAACTGCTCGAGGGTTTGCTTAGTCCTAGATTTTGAGAGGGCTATTTTCTCAATTGTTTCATCAAAATTTGATATCATTTGGTAGTGTTTGGTAACCATGTCATTATATCTCTCCATGTGATGAAGCTCATGCTGACATAAAGTGTGACTGAGCAAGCTATATGGATACATATCGGGCACTTCCTTATGCAAATCACCATGGTAATCTTGTGACAAGCTAAGTTCATCATTCATTGAGGTCCTAGAGTCCCTAATCCCCCTCTTGACCTCTTTATGGGCCTTACTTTTGCCTTTTTGGCTAGCCATTTAGATGTAGTCCACAGGACCCACTATCAATAAATGAGGTACGACTTTTGGTGGAAAACTCCAAACTATGAGATTTTTTATTCAAATCAAAGGGAATGAAACCCTCTTCAAGATTATCTTTTAAGATTTGTGTGACAAAAAATGATCAAAAAAATCTGCAATTGAATTTCTTGTTAGTCTTGGAGTGGTTTGCACCCTGTCTACAATGACCTCAATGCATAAAAACGTCCATAACTTTGAGACAGCATCTCAAATTAGGAATATTTTTTATTTCGATGAGAGTAGATAAATTCATCTTTGAGAGAAGCTATAGGGTTAACTCCCATGTGTAATAGAGAGTTTTTTATAATTGGATATTTGTGACTATCTTGATTGACTATGACTAAAAGCATTGTCTCTCCTTTGATACAAATGCATTGTATGGATGGCTCATAGGTTGAGGGGCCTGAGCAATGTCATAAACAACATCATGAGTATACTGATCATAATTCCATGCACATTTGCATGTCCATCTACTATGTCATCACTACATAAGTGGAGCTTAATGACATACATCTCTTTTGATTTCATTCACCTCAAGTGTCATACATAGGTACCATAAGCATTGAAAGGGTATCCAAAATGGATTATTTCATCAAGAGTGGTGGTGACCATAGGAGGGTATCTGCACTTGCATACAAGTATCGGGCTTCGAAGCACTGAGAGGTGGGCAAAGTTTCCCTTGTCCGGGTTGTGCACCCCTTCAAAGTCTTAAGTGGTAAGGAAGGGTCACCTCTCTTTTGGCTTACCACCTCGCCTTGCATCAGCCTTTTTCCTTAGTGGAAGTATACCTACCATACATTTTTATTAAGAAATCAACATTATATGCATTGGAAAGGAAACTTTGGGCCGTTTCATGAGATGCAAGGATGAACAAGAGCTTTGATAGGGATTATCTTGGTAGTCCAGTGACTCACTAGATGCTACTTACCCCTTTTTACAAAGGCTTATTACTCCCTTGGGATCAATCCAAAGCACAAAATATTAGGAAAGAGTTAATGTTAGTAAATGCAATTGATTTAGGATTAATCATGATGCATTGGTGGGAAGCAAAGGGGCATTGATTCCAATGGGTATATGCATACAATGAAGGATTGAACTAGTAAAGCCTATGCAACCTTAATCTCTCCAACAAAAGAAATTAAGCTCAGAAAGTGGATTAAGATGAGAGATTAAGATTAGATTGACATACCTCTTCAGTGTCAGCATTTGAATGCTTCCATTGATGATGGGGGCTCTCAAACTTATATTTAAGATTAACCTTCTATGATAGAAAGCTTCAAAGAGAGCTTTCATGGGTGCCCACAATAATTCCCTACATGTGGAGCTCCACGTCTTCAATCTAAGTAAGAGGGGCAAGAGGGGTTGAAAGATCTCTTGAGGGATGAGCTTTTAGAGGTTATGGGGTGATTTGTGAGCATGCGCTGAGCTTTAATGGCTGTCTCAAAACAAAGTACATAAGGGTTTTTAATAGGTGAGAGCTCAAATGCCAAAGAAGAAGGTCTAAATCTTGCTCGTGAGCTTCAATCAATTGCCCAAGGATCAAGGAGGCCAAGGAAGAGTTGATTCCTAAGATAGAGGGGTAGGAGGAGGGTAGGGCAACAATGCAATTTGCATCATAAATTATAGGTTGCTACCTGAAGCTTTATCCTAGTCTTCTCTAGCCTCTAGGGTGCTTAATTTGCTGATATTGGGAGTGTGGGTAATCAAGCCTAGATAGTGGTTGATGTCCTAGAGGGAGCTAGAGCAAGATCTTAGGGATTATAGGGGGCTGGCAACCATGGCAACTTGCAGGAGAAGAGAGAGAAGGAGGGCTAAGGCAAAAAGTAACTGTGACTTTACCCTCCTCTAAATTCTTGATTCTCCAATTTGCCTTGGAACCCCTAAAATTTGCATGAAAAGGAGTGACGACTTGCTAAGTTGGCCATTTTATCTTTAGATATGTCTAAGTCTCTAGACATAGCTCCTACTTGCTCCAAAAATCTGAAACTAACTATGTTCATTTTCGTTGTACCTGTACCTATGACCTGAGTAACAAAAACATGGAGCCTCAAGAGGAACACCAAGGAAAAGGGAATTCTCTTGCAAGAAAATCTATCTTGTAACATCAACAAGCTTTTTTATTAGGTTTTACATGATCACAATGAAGAAAAGAACACCAGGCACAACAAATCTTCATGCAGTATCATGTAGATCTCCCACGGATTTGATAGAATCAACCATATTCTTCAACATCTTCACAATCTTCATCAATAGAATAAAGAAAGCAAAGGAATACACCATCTTTGAATGGAAATACATCACATAGTATTCATCTTCAATGTCTTCATAGTCTTCTCTCTCAATCTCTCATATACAATCACTCTATTTTAGTAGAATTGGCTATCTCTGACTCTCTCTCTCTCTCTCCATCAATAATACATCATATCCTCACTACAATCTCTCATAATCACTCTCAATAATCCTTCTTAGGTCGTGGATACCCCTCCCAAGAGGTATGTCTGATATGAAGAGTCACCAGAGCCACTACAGTGTCCTTTCATAGCTCACTATTGTCACTTCACTTCAGTCCTTCACTTGAGTCTTCAGCAGCTACTTCTTTCACTTCTTTCATCTCTTTTGCACTTGTATTCACCTCTTTCCAAGGCTAGAAAACTTTCCCAAGCTACACATACATTCTACAGAACACATAGAGAAGCATACAGAATAGTCACAGTATAGTACCAGAATAGCTACAGTACAGAGACAGTAAAGAGACAGAAGCTCTACAGAAGACCTACAGAAGGTTACAGAAGGTCCATCAAAACCTCATAACTCATACTCAAACCATTCCAAACTCTCAAAAACTATTCAATAAGCTTTCACAAGATCTCAATCTCTATCAATCATCAATCCATCCCTCCTACAGAAGACAATCAGAACAAAACAGAACAAAACAGAAGCTATACAGAAGGTATACAGAACCAATCAGAACCAATCAGAACATCATAGAACCTCATATCTCTACTAATAAACATTATGAACTTCCAAAACACCATCAATATCATCCAAAACATTCTCAAACCACTTCCAAACCAATCAATCATCTCATAAAATCAACCATTCAGCTCTCAAAAACAACAGAAATCAACCAAAAAACAAGTCATTTCAACACTCAACACTAGGGGTTGAGATTTGAAAAGGGACTGGATGGAGAAAGAGGAAAGGAGAAAATGACCATAGCCTGATGCTGTGATACCACTTGTAATGAATGAAACTAAGAGGACAGAAGAGAATGAGGTGAAGAGAGAGAAAGAGAGAAGGAAGAAGAGAAGGAAAAACTAGAATAGGAGAGAGAAAGACAGAAAAGAGGGAAGAAAGGAGGAGGAAGCCTTGGAAGCAGAAGATGACGGTGAAGAGTATGTTCTTGAAAATAAGTGGTTACCCTTAATTGGGACTCTTACAACTTATATAACGCAGTCAGTGTGACTGGGTGTCTAACCCCTAGTTCCCATATATCCTACTCATTACATCCATGAGGAATACAACACATCACTCATGCATCTATAGGAATCTTGGAAGAAATCTAGAATTCTTGGATACTAATCCTCATTACACTAGAAATCCTTCTCGATGATAGAAAAGTGTGCACAAAACACTCTTGCAATGCATTCCTCATTAGTTACATACAACATGGCAACCATGGACCACCACTTCTTCCATTATAACAAGAGATCATTTCTTCTACTTGGATCATAGAGAGATAAGTTGTATAAGGGTACTATTCCAAGTACAAACATATGATTAAAAAGTTATATTTAAGGCCTCCTCGTAATGCTCTTTTATGGTAGCTTTACAACTCTTTTCATTTGTCATCACTACTAAGTTGCTTGTTGTTTTGCTAGCTCTAGTGAGGCCTTGGAGGTTTTTGGCAAACTCTACATCATCCCTCCCTCTTCGCCTGAGCATGTCGTAGGCTATTTCACTCCCATGTCCCCTAGGTTATAGGGATCAATGCTAGAACAATCTATACTATATTACAATGCATGAATTCACATACCTTGACCCAAACCTACATGGCAAATAGAGGAGTATTCTCGAACTCGAGTAAAGGAATCATTTTTGAAAAGGAAAAATATTAATGAATATTGTGAATATACTAGAGATTGAAGAATTTAATGAAGTACTTTGAAAAGCAATTGCTCCTAACCGCAAATGAATTGTTATTTTAAAAAACAAATAGATAGGTGAAGGCTAAATGATCCCATACATTGAACAATTGAATACTACTAGAGAGTTAACATGAAAATATGTTCTATATAGTCATAAAAATCATAACTTCTTAACAAATCATTGCTTTTTAAGGAGTAGAACAAGTGACTCAAAGTTGGTGCCATTACTAGAGTAATGTCTTCCCACAAGAGATGTGTAAGACAACCTGCCACCCTTTGGACTATAAGAAAAAGCATGCATGGATTATTCAACTTTACAAACCCAATTTTCTACTATCATGTCCATTTAATCTAGCCACATTGTTTTCTATTTCCTTTGCATCTTCATTTTGATTTGGATTTCTAATCTAACTATTTTTTCATTATTATTTTTTTCCAGGCACAATTAACCCAAGCATTTGATTAGTGTGCAATGATAAGCCTTCGATTCACATCATCACAATAGGTTCACCTTCCATTCACATCATCACAACACGTTTGCATGTCATTCAAGTTGGTTCACTTGGCATTCAACTTACAAGTTACATGCAATCTCAAAACATTGGACTACAAACTAGTAGAGTAGTTCGATAATCATGTTCTCACAAACCATGTCTAGAGAGAGAGAGAGAGACAGAGAGAGACAGAGAGAGAGAGAGAGAGAGAGAGAGAGTTCATGCCATCCACCAAGAACACACACACAGACACACAACTCTATTGTCCGAGTGACATCAAGACACGAAAAAAGAGGAGAGAGACAGAGAGACAGAGAGAGAGGGGGGGAGTAAGAAGTCTATATATACAAAGTTAACTGCCACTTTATGAGGGAGTTAACTCTAACATGGCATGAGAGTTTAAACTCACATCATGTGAAAGTTAACTCCCATATTAATTCCCATAGTAGTGAAGGTTATTTTTTTAAAATACTTGATGTCCTTATATTAAAATAATGTGTGCTTTCTTTCTAAATACTAGAAGGTCCTTTTTTAATAATGTATAGATGTGTTGTTCTTTTTAAATAATGCTAAACATTTTTACCTATCATTTTCAAAAAGCATGCAAGAGACCTAGAACTTGAATCTTAGATCTTGATTGCTTTAGCAAAAAATTTCACACCATGCTTGATTAGCACATAAATTCACCTCTTTTTGTAATGCTTCGTTGAATGTGGTTTGAAATTTTGCTTTCTTTTGAAATCCCTAGGGATAGTTACCTTTCACAATCCTCAATGACATGATAGAGCATAAAGACTATGTGTGTATGTGGGAGAAAGTATGAGAGAGAGACTTTCAAGATATTATAATCAATATTTTCAATGATTTTTTTGTTGTTTAGGTGATAGTGTGGTCTTCTCCTCCATCTTCACGAGTTCTACCTTCTCGATCTTTGCAACTCTCTTGTCTACTCTCTCCAGGTTTGCCTCACATTTCAATGAGTATAAATTTAGTTGTACATTTAATTTAATGCTCTAAATTGATTTTTGTTTGATAGGTTGATGAAAAATGTTCTTTGCCATTACTTGCATAGGGTTTGTTATTAATCTCTCTCTCTCTCTCTCTCTCTCTCTCTCTCTCTCTCTCTCTCTCTCTCTCTCTCTCTCTCTCTCTCTCTCTCTCTCTCTCTCTCTCTCTCTCTCTCTCTCTCTCTCTCTCTCTCTCTCTCTCTCTCTCTCTCTCTCTCTCTCTCTCAATAACTGATGCACTGTCCAACCATAATGTGCAACCAAAGCAATCATAGACCTGATGGTCGTCATACGGGAAGTACATATACCTCAATAAATCTAAAACAGTGGTAAGGTTCACCCAACTCAATCATTTTCCTTTAATTTTTTCAATCAAGTCATTTGAATTTGAACATAAACAATTTATTTTTTTTGTGATTGTATAGTGATGCACACCTACGTACATTACCTTACAATATTTTACTATGCTCACACAACATCTTCCTAATTTTCTATACCATTGCAGTTACAAGTCTTTAAAGTAGATATCTTTGTTTTCCTCATTAAATTATTTTTAAATAGATTTTGATAGATTAGATTGGCATAGATTTGATATTAGATTAAATTTTGTAGACCAAAAGATTATTGGAAGAATAAATCATTTGCTTCATATGCTATAAGAGCTTACATGAAGTTGTGAAACCATAACATCATGGTTCAAGCCTCAGATAGTGACAGGCCCAAGGTTGTTTTGTCCACTCCACAAATACATAACAATGTTAGAAGGGCAAAGCAATTGACAAGAGGGAAAGTTGTGAAGAGAGTCTTCATTGCAGTCCAAAGTAGACAGGCATTGACCTTAGTGATGGAAAATGATCTTCAGCCCTTGCAACAACAAGTTGAGCTATGTTGTTCCAACAATGACAAATGGACTTCTCATCTTTAGTATGTGGTTGATAAGGACAACTCTTGAAGAGTAGGAGTTGATGCTTCTTTGCAAGGTTTTCTTAACATCATTTCCAACATACATAAGGACACTAGTGAGATGTATGGTGAGATGTGAGGGATGCTATGGGTTGTAGACTACAACCTCAATCTTTGAAGCTTTAAGTAGATAGGCTTGAGGCTAAAGTTAAAAACTTGAGGATGTAGCTTGGGCATCTAAATGTTTTCACTCTCAAGATTGATAATGATGTGGTAGGTAGGATGTGTATTGCTGCACCTAGGGTTGATAATGATGTGTTGTTGCCTGCATTTGGCAATAATAATGTGGGGATTGGTCCTGTAACGTGTCCACTAGAATCATCCCGGACACGTCTTAGCAGTCCATCGGGAAGGATGTCTAGAAGGCTCCGCCCGGCACTCCCATGGAATGTTACGGGACTTGCGATCTAGGTCTTCCCGCGTCTGCCACGTAGCGGAAGTATCCTGGCCGTTCCCACTTAGGATCGACCTGAATTTGGGTTTTCCTGTTTGGTCATTAGCTAGCAACAACTAGCGTCAGACCCGAGCGAACTACTTTACACAGAAATGCCAGGTCTGAAGCGGATTCAAACTGCACTTGGTTCAAGGAGAATGGGAAACGAGAGGGATGCAAGGCTCGACCTCTCTGCCACAAGGCATAGTCCCATTCCGTTCCCCTAAAACAGCGTAAATCGGGTAGGATGTAACACTAGGTCATCGTCCTCGTTATTCGCTTTGATGCTGAAGATCAACCTGCTGCTTGTAGAAGACTTTGAGAAAAGTTCCCGGCTAACCGGGACCACCCATCCGTAGGACGGACCCATGGTCCATCCTCCGCACTTTCCTCGGTTTGTTTTAGTTATGTAATTACCTACCACATTAGTTTGACATATAACAAACAGCTTCCTTGATTAACCCTGTTAAGCACTGGTTCCTTCACGTAATCTTATCACAGGACATAAAGAAAACAATGCCAAACAACTTCTTTGTTATCATTTTATCCTTTTATCTTTGAAATACAAGGAGTTCCCGCCCGTAGGCGTATTCATAATCCGCCCGAAGGCTATCCAGTAATCCACCAGGGATTACTAATCCAAGTTTCCGCCCGTAGACTAGTATGGGGGCCTCGAGATCCAATCCCGAGTCACGTTAGTCTCTTGTGCAGGGCCTGGAAGGCGAGGGATTTACAGCCAGAGCCCCCCCTGGCACCCAAGCGTCCTCCTGCTCCAAGTAGAACTCAACGGAGAGACCTCTCACGGCGGGTTCGGTCCACGTTCCCGGCGCGGTTAACAACCCCCTTGGTTAGGGTCAGGCAGGCAGTCGGGGGTAACTGAAGCTGCCTCTCCCTTCAGGCACCAACTTGAAGCTTTTAGATATCTTTTCATCCTTTAGTTCATTGAGCAAACAATGCAAACAGTCCTTTCTAAATTGTTACAAGCACAATCAATTTCAATGGTCGTTTAGCTGGCAAACTGTTAAGGAGTGACTCCTTTCCTCCGAATGCAACCCGCATTCGATCCGGAATCAATTGCAACTTGGCAAGATTCCTATCATTCTTGGGTTAGGGTCATACCCTACCAATGCTTAAGGTTCTGTTGTGGCAGGATCCAGCGACCATGTCGCTTTAGATTATTGTCGGGTCATTCGCAAATACCTAACTTTCTTTTTCCTTGGCAATTATTCCCCAAGAAAAGTGAGTAACAGGATGATTACTCATCCTCTTGTAAATTAACTTGCCAACCTCATTTCGAGAGATGACAAACTCTCTTGTGGACAAATCTCAAGTCTATACAATGTTGCAGCTTTTTGCACATGTATTGCATCTAATTCCACGGGATCATTCCATTGCTTAGTGTTTTCCGTTCACGGAATTTACCCCAGCCGAGTAACAGGGTTTTAGGGTATCCTCCAAAACATTCCTAATTAGGTTGACCCATGGTTCTAGAAATATGCAACTCCGTCGGAGTTTCATCATGATCCTTAGGATAAAACCTTAGATCATTTCATACATGAACATCCAATTGCTTCGACATTTTGTGAACGTGTGTAGGATCTTTAGATTCACGGTTTTTGTCTAAAGCTAGGTCGAATTATTATTGCACTAAGTTCTAGTTAGCACTTGGAATACCTTTCATTCCGACGGAGCCATACCCATGATTAGGTTACTTAGTCACTATCTTGCGACGAGGATGATCCTTATAAAGGTAATAACTAAATCTAACGGAGAGCAATAGATACAATTCCACCAAAACGCATAAACATGCGATTGATTGCCTCTACGTATCACATGGTTCATGATAACATTATCTTTCCTTAGTAAGGTAAAATGCTTGCCAATCTGTACGCTAACTTTCCTAGGTCCTACTAGGATTTACCAATTAATCATGCCTACTACTTGTAGTCCATACTTTCGAATACTATGCTTTGACCCTAAATGCAACTCTTAATGATGGCATGACGACTACGCAATACACAACGTTCTCCTAGCTACGAAGTAGATAATGAAGTTTATACAAACTAGTGTTAATTTATTCCATCTTACAAGCTATTTGCAAGTCCATACGTTCACTTTAGTACTCTATTCTTTCCGGAAAATACCTTATGGTGTTAACCCTTTTCCTATGAAGTCATTGCGAGAAGTATGTTGCCTAATGTGCAGCACACACTTATTCCTACCATGTCTAGGACGGAAGATAATGTACTTATAAATTCCATTTCTTTGCCTAAGTTTAGACTCATTACCTTGATGATGTACCAAAAACTACATGCAACTAGCCTTCTACTCGTTCAAATTCACGACATATATCAATCTTACCTAATGTTCAAGAGATGCCTTAACACCTGTATTTCTTTCCAATTTCCGTATGCATTAAAATGAAACGTAAAAATGTGCAATTTCCTTTATGAGCTAAGCACGCCTAATCATTTCCTTATGCGGAATTAACTCGAAAGAACCTGGACTTGAGGAGTCAGGGAGATGTCCACTTGTACATTCGGAGATGAGCCTTCCGCGGTCGCACCTTGCGATCTTTTTGGGGCCATCGTAGACGTAAATCCGACTTCCGATTCGCCTTTGGGATCTACGGAGTGACGGCCCTCGGAATGCGGCCTTCCAACCTTTGCCTTTATCCTTGTATGCGGGAGATTTCCTCTTCGGGATGGTGCTTGCGGCAAAAGTTTTAGGAGTCCTCCAAGAACTCAAATCGGCACGGTATTTATCCTCGGACGGCTTGCGGCTTAAAATCTTCTTGCGGAAGTCTTTTCGATGGATCTTGCGGTGGTCTTTATGGCTTCACCGTCCCCTCTTCAAAAATCCCGGGAAGGGTATGAAGAGATCTTCTTGGCAAAGTGGTGGGAAGGGCCTTTGGGAAGGGACCTTTGGAAAGATGGTGGGAAGGGGGCTTAAGGAGGCCCCCCCCTTAGAAGCTCCTAAAGAAGCTTCTAAAGAAGCTTCTGCTTCCACAGGACCACGTGGGGGGGGGAAAGGGGCCGTGATCTACGTGGCGGGGCCTGAGATGGCCGACGGACAGGGCGGAAGTGATGGCCTGGCGGCTGGCGGACCCCAGCGGCAGCGTGACGGCTTGAACATGGCTGGCGGACCAGCAGCTGGCGGCAGCGACGGTGGTTCGTGGCGGCTCCTGCGCGATGGCGGCCCTTCCTCCCTTCACGTCGGCACGGCGACCTCACCTCTCCAGCACGGTCCTCTCTCCCTCAATTCCTCCTCCACAGTTCCTTCTCACAGCCTCCCTCCTTAGCACACCCCCTTGATGAGGGGTGTTTATATAGGAATGGGGGTGGGGAAGAGGGTCTCCACCCACGTGGAGAACTTCCTCATGCAATCCCTCACTTGGCCATCCCCCCTCCACACTCCCTCTCCTCCAGCCATGCATCGGCTGGGGGAAGGGGTAATAGTAAAAAAATTTGCCTTAATTTGATTAAATTGTCCCTCCCAAGAGGGTGTTTTTGCGGGTCTTGCGGTTTTGATCTCCCGGTCTTGATTTACCAAAGCGGAGGATCCCATTTCACGCGCGCTGGTCACACATTACACTGTCAATAATTTCAATGCAAGAGATACCCTTTGCACAGGGTTTACACGGTGTGCGGAAGGTTAATATTTACGGTACGGATACGCGGAAATATTACATTCTCTCCCCCTTAGAAGAATCGAGATGTCCTCATCTCGAGATAAACTGGGGATATTGAAGATTGAGAGAGCTTTCATCCATCCAGGTAGCATCCTCTTCGGGATAATCTTTCCACTGGACGAGGCATTCTCTCAAGGTTCTAGATCTCAACTGTCTCTCCCTGACATCTAAAATCTTTTCCGGCCTTAGTTCAAGGATTCCTTGGCTAGGCATTACAATTTGTTGGTCATCAAGTACATGATTTGGGTTGGGTACATACTTTTTTAAGAGACTAATATGGAATACATTGTGAACTTTTAGGTTATCCGGAAGTTGTAATTTATAAGCATTGGGTCCTAGGCATTTGAGGATTTTATACGGTCCACAGTACCTTGGACTTAGCTTCTTGTATTTACCTAGAGATAAAGAGCTCCTCTTGGGGCGTACACGAATGAAGACCATGTCTCCTTCTCCGAAGATCCTCTCCTGGCGCTTCAAATCTGCATATGCTTTTTGTCTATCTTTGGCTGCTTGTATGTCTTGTCTTATTGACCCTATTTGGTCATCCATGTCCTCCAACATTTGTCTTGAGGCTTCCACTCTCAGGGTAGGATCAGAGAAATTTAGAGGACTTCGACAATCATGACCATATAATGCCTGAAAAGGAGTCATTTGAATGCTCTGCTGGTAGGAGGCATTGTAAGCAAATTCTACTAACGGCAAATATTGAATCCATCTCTTTGGCTCTCGACAGCAGTAAGCCCTAAGAATATCCTCAATGATTTGATTTACTCGCTCTGTTTGTCCATCTGTTTGGGGATGGTAGGCAGTGCTAAAACAGAGCTGAGTCCCAATAGCTTCAAAGATAGCTCTCCAGAAGTGAGAAGTGAAAAGAGAATCTCGATCGCTAATGATCCTTCTAGGTAACCCATGTAGCTTGAATATTTCTTTGATAAACACTCTTGCAATATCGGAAGCTTTATAGTTTGTCTTTACGGGAATCAGGTGTGCAACCTTAGTAAGCATGTCAACTACAACCATAATGGAGTTGTATCCTCCTTGGATTTGGGGTAAGCCCACCTCAAAATCCATACTGATGAATTCCCATTTCATTTGGGGAATGTCAAGTGGTTGCAATTTTCCTGGCATCATGACATGTTCAGCCTTGATACGTTGGCAAGACAAACATTCGGTGACATATTTGAGGACGTTACCTTTGAGCCTCTCCCAATGATAGCTCTTCCTGACTGCATTAAGAGTCTTTGCATAGCCGGAATGTCCTGCGAAAGGGGAGTCATGAGCTTCCCACAATATCTTCTGCTTAAGTGACTGGCTTGCTGGTATACATACTCTCATCCTATAGTAGACAAGTCCACTGCTGATAGAGAATTCATGATACTTAGCCTCTAGCTTTTGTTCCTGGTCCTTGATAGAGACTTCCCTTAGCATCCTTTGATAGGCTAGATCATGGCATCCTTCCTCTCTAGCTAGCTCAAGTATTAGATCGTTTGGCATGGACACCTCTGTAGCTAGAGATCTAGCTATTGATAGATTTTGCAAGATTAGTGAATTAAGGAATGCCTTGCGATTGAGTGCATCAACAACTACATTCTTCTTTCCAGGTCGGTACTTGATCTTAAAATCATATTCCTCCAATACTTTAATCCATCGACGTTGCCTCATGTTGAGCTCGTTCTGGGTAAAATCCATTTGAGACTCTTATGATCGGTTACTAGAGTGAACTTATTTCCCAACAGATAGTGTCTCCAAAGCTTTAGAGCATGTATGACAGCTAATAACTCCAGATCATGAGTGGCATAATTCTTTTCGTGACTCTTCAATTTCCTTGAAGAATACGCTACTGGATGACCTTCCTGCATAAGAACACACCCCAAGGCAAGAATGCTGGCATCGGTTACTACCTCGAATTCCTTATTGAGATCAGGAAGTTTCAAAATAGGTGCTGATACCAAACTTTGCTTCAACCTATCGAAGCTAGTTTGTTCGGCAGTTGACCATGCAATGGACGTTTGCTTCCTCAATAATTCTGTCAAAGGTGCTGCAATCAAGGCATAGTTTTAGATGAAGACCCCATACCATCCTGTCAATCCAAGAAAGCTGAGTATTTCTTTGACAGTTGTTGGTATTTGGCCATCCTAGAACATTTCTAACTTAGGCTGGCTCCACTGAGATTCCTTTTTCCGATATGATGAATTCTAGATGATCATTCTGATGTTTGAGGAATGTGCAATTCCATCATCTTAGCATACCGCTTGCGTGACCTCCTTGTCTCAAGGAAAATCCGAAGTTGGGATTCATGATCTCCTTCCTGTTTGGAATAGAGTGTCGTCGAGGAAGACAAGCACGAAGTCATCAAGATATGGTCTAAAAATATCCTGCATTAATCTATTGAAGGTGGCAGGTGTATTTGTAAGGCCGAATGACATAGCCAAGAATTCAAAGTGCCCATATCTAGTGTTGAAGGCCGTTTTAGGAATATCCTCATCCTTGATCCTGATTTGATAGTAACCTGACCTGAGATAATCTTGGAGAAGATCTTTGCACCTTGAAGGCGATCAAGAAGCTCATCTATTCTAGGAATAGGGTACTTGTTCTTGACTGTTGATTGATTCAACCCACGGTAATCAATACATAGTCGAAGTGTCCCATCTTTCTTCTTCTGGAATAGGACTGGAGCTCCCCATGGTGAATTGCTAGGCCGGATGTAGCCTTGATTTAACAGTTGCTTGAGTTGTTCCTTCAACTCAATAGCTTCCGATATAGACATTCTATAGGGTCTCTTCGCAATTGGCGCAACTCCTATTACTAGCTTGATCTCATGATCTACTTCTCTTTAAAGCGGGAGTTCTGTTAACTCTTCAGAACTACGTCCCCGTATTCCTTCAGCCAAGTGACCAATTCACTTTACTACTTTTATCAATATTCACAGTCAAGACAATCGGGAAAAAGTTTTATTCCATTCATATCAACATGGCCCTTTCGAGGTACAGTTATTTCTTGGGCCGATAGAACAAGTTAATACATTAATTCGAGGAGAATAAGATATTATTGCATTCAGCTACAGGAACTGAGTAGTAGTACGGATTGGGGTCATTGATTTTCAGGAATCGATAGTTCATTGGAAGATTAGGGTATCTCTTCCTTCGATATCCATTCTTCTCACGACGCCCCAAAACCTTGATTCGGTCGGCAGGGATTCTTTGAATCACTTCCCCGTACACATACTTATTCTGGTTAACCCTTCGACCTCCAACCTGTAGGGTCGCGTTTGCGTGAGCCTCAATAAAGACGAACAGCTTTACGATCTTCAAATCCTCCATCCACTTGATTCTCTTCAAGTTAATTTGAAGGTACGCAGGTTGATAGGCAGTTATGTAATAGATCCCTGTAACACCCATCCATCTCCATTCCACGTACACAGGTGATGGATTGTAAATGCGATCTAGGATGTTCATCATCTCAACCCTTTGTCGATAATCCGTGGAATGCATCGCGGTCATAAACATGACTCGGAACACTAAAAACCTGTTCCATGCTTCATAATTCTGCAAGACAGTATTCAAAGTAAGGAAATGTTTGGACAGGAACAATTTCTTTACCTCACTTCTAATGAAATCTTATGAGAACAATTTCATTGTAAGTCGGCTCTGATACCAACTGTAACGTGTCCACTAGAATCATCCCGGACACGTCTTAGCAGTCCATCGGGAAGGATGTCTAGAAGGCTCCGCCCGGCACTCCCATGGAATGTTACGGGACTTGCGATCTAGGTCTTCCCGCGTCTGCCACGTAGCGGAAGTATCCTGGCCATTCCCACTTAGGATCGACCTGAATTTGGGTTTTCCTGTTTGGTCATTAGCTAGCAACAACTAGCGTCAGACCCGAGCGAACTACTTTACGCAGAAATGCCAGGTCTAAAGCGGATTCAAACTGCACTTGGTTCAAGGAGAATGGGAAACGAGAGGGATGCAAGGCTCGACCTCTTTGCCACAAGGCATAGTCCCATTCCGTTCCCCTAAAACAGCGTAAATCGGGTAGGATGTAACACTAGGTCATCGTCCTCGTTATTCGCTTTGATGCTGAAGATCAACCTGCTGCTTGTAGAAGACTTTGAGAAAAGTTCCCGGCTAACCGGGACCACCCATCCGTAGGACGGACCCATGGTCCATCCTCCGCACTTTCCTCGGTTTGTTTTAGTTATGTAATTACCTACCACATTAGTTTGACATATAACAAACAGCTTCCTTGATTAACCCTGTTAAGCACTGGTTCCTTCACGTAATCTTATCACAGGACATAAAGAAAACAATGCCAAACAACTTCTTTGTTATCATTTTATCCTTTTATCTTTGAAATACAAGGAGTTCCCACCCGTAGGCGTATTCATAATCCGCCCGAAGGCTATCCAGTAATCCACCAGGGATTACTAATCCAAGTTTCCGCCCGTAGACTAGTATGCGGGCCTCGAGATCCAATCCCGAGTCACGTTAGTCTCTTGTGCAGGGCCTGGAAGGCGAGGGATTTACAGCCAGAGCCCCCCCTGGCACCCAAGCGTCCTCCTGCTCCAAGTAGAACTCAACGGAGAGACCTCTCACGGCGGGTTCGGTCCACGTTCCCGGCGCGGTTAACAACCCCCTTGGTTAGGGTCAGGCAGGCAGTCGGGGGTAACTGAAGCTGCCTCTCCCTTCAGGCACCAACTTGAAGCTTTTAGATATCTTTTCATCCTTTAGTTCATTGAGCAAACAATGCAAACAGTCCTTTCTAAATTGTTACAAGCACAATCAATTTCAATGGTCGTTTAGCTGGCAAACTGTTAAGGAGTGACTCCTTTCCTCCGAATGCAACCCGCATTCGATCCGGAATCAATTGCAACTTGGCAAGATTCCTATCATTCTTGGGTTAGGGTCATACCCTACCAATGCTTAAGGTTCTGTTGTGGCAGGATCCAGCGACCATGTCGCTTTAGATTATTGTCGAGTCATTCGCAAATACCTAACTTTCTTTTTCCTTGGCAATTATTCCCCAAGAAAAGTGAGTAATAGGATGATTACTCATCCTCTTGTAAATTAACTTGCCAACCTCATTTCGAGAGATGACAAACTCTCTTGTGGACAAATCTCAAGTCTATACAATGTTGCAGCTTTTTGCACATGTATTGCATCTAATTCCACGAGATCATTCCATTGCTTAGTGTTTTCTGTTCACGGAATTTACCCCAGCCGAGTAACAGGGTTTTAGGGTATCCTCCAAAACATTCCTAATTAGGTTGATCCATGGTTCTAGAAATATGCAACTCCGTCGGAGTTTCATCATGATCCTTAGGATAAAACCTTAGATCATTTCATACATGAACATCCAATTGCTTCGACATTTTGTGAACGTGTGTAGGATCTTTAGATTCACGGTTTTTGTCTAAAGCTAGGTCGAATTATTATTGCACTAAGTTCTAGTTAGCACTTGGAATACCTTTCATTCCGACGGAGCCATACCCATGATTAGGTTACTTAGTCACTATCTTGCGACGAGGATGATCCTTCTAAAGGTAATAACTAAATCTAACGGAGAGCAATAGATACAATTCCACCAAAACGCGTAAACATGCGATTGATTGCCTCTACGTATCACATGGTTCATGATAACATTATCTTTCCTTAGTAAGGTAAAATGCTTGCCAATCTGTACGCTAACTTTCCTAGGTCCTACTAGGATTTACCAATTAATCATGCCTACTACTTGTAGTCCATACTTTCGAATACTATGCTTTGACCCTAAATGCAACTCTTAATGATGGCATGACGACTACGCAATACACAACGTTCTCCTAGCTACGAAGTAGATAATGAAGTTTATACAAACTAGTGTTAATTTATTCCATCTTACAAGCTATTTGCAAGTCCATACGTTCACTTTAGTACTCTATTCTTTCCGGAAAATACCTTATGGTGTTAACCCTTTTCCTATGAAGTCATTGCGAGAAGTATGTTGCCTAATGTGCAGCACACACTTATTCCTACCATGTCTAGGACGGAAGATAATGTACTTATAAATTCCATTTCTTTGCCTAAGTTTAGACTCATTACCTTGATGATGTACCAAAAACTACATGCAACTAGCCTTCTACTCGTTCAAATTCACGACATATATCAATCTTACCTAATGTTCAAGAGATGCCTTAACACCTGTATTTCTTTCCAATTTCCGTATGCATTAAAATGAAACGTAAAAATGTGCAATTTCCTTTATGAGCTAAGCGCGCCTAATCATTTCCTTATGCGGAATTAACTCGAAAGAACCTGGACTTGAGGAGTCGGGGAGATGTCCACTTGTACATTCGGAGATGAGCCTTCCGCGGTCGCACCTTGCCATCTTTTTGGGGCCATCGTAGACGTAAATCCGACTTCCGATTCGCCTTTGGGATCTACGGAGTGACGGCCCTCGGAATGCGGCCTTCCAACCTTTGCCTTTATCCTTGTATGCGGGAGATTTCCTCTTCGGGATGGTGCTTGCGGCAAAAGTTTTAGGAGTCCTCCAAGAACTCGAATCGGCACGGTATTTATCCTCAGACGGCTTGCGGCTTAAAATCTTCTTGCGGAAGTCTTTTCGATGGATCTTGCGGTGGTCTTTATGGCTTCACCGTCCCCTCTTCAAAAATCCCGGGAAGGGTATGAAGAGATCTTCTTGGCAAAGTGGTGGGAAGGGCCTTTGGGAAGGGACCTTTGGAAAGATGGTGGGAAGGGGGCTTAAGGAGGCCCCCCCCTTAGAAGCTCCTAAAGAAGCTTCTAAAGAAGCTTCTGCTTCCACAGGACCACGTGGGGGGGGGAAAGGGGCCGTGATCTACGTGGCGGGGCCTGAGATGGCCAACGGACAGGGCGGAAGTGATGGCCTGGCGGCTGGCGGACCCCAGCGGCAGCGTGACGGCTCGGACGTGGCTGGCGGACCAGCAGCTGGCGGCAGCGACGGTGGTTCGTGGCGGCTCCTGCGCGATGGCGGCCCTTCCTCCCTTCACGTCGGCACGGCGACCTCACCTCTCCAGCACGGTCCTCTCTCCCTCAATTCCTCCTCCACAGTTCCTTCTCACAGCCTCCCTCCTTAGCACACCCCCTTGATGAGGGGTGTTTATATAGGAATGGGGGTGGGGAAGAGGGTCTCCACCCACGTGGAGAACTTCCTCATGCAATCCCTCACTTGGCCATCCCCCCTCCACACTCCCTCTCCTCCAGCCATGCATCGGCTGGGGGAAGGGGTAATAGTAAAAAAATTTGCCTTAATTTGATTAAATTGTCCCTCCCAAGAGGGTGTTTTTGCGGGTCTTGCGGTTTTGATCTCCCGGTCTTGATTTACCAAAGCGGAGGATCCCATTTCACGCACGCTGGTCACACATTACACTGTCAATAATTTCAATGCAAGAGATACCCTTTGCACAGGGTTTACACGGTGTGCGGAAGGTTAATATTTACGGTACGGATATGCGGAAATATTACAGGTCCCACAAGAATTAGGTGCTAGATGTTGACCTTGTGGTGGTACTTTTCTATGTCATTTATATTGGATTGGCCACTACTATATTTCTTATGTTGTTCATGTTGGATTGGCAAGTTATTTTAAGAGCCTTTTTCTTATCTATAATGTGTTTCTTTTTCATATTTGTGATACTTTTCAAGCCATATTGAGTACAAAGTTTTTTAATGTAATTTACCTCTAGACTCTCTCTCTCTCTCTTTTTGTGTGTGTTCCTTCTTCATGCAAAAAATTTGCTCTCAAGGTGTCTCTATTTCTTATATGGTCTTATGTGGGTGTCTATCCTTTCAAGTATTGTAATTTGTTTTGGGTGAAATCTTACTCTAATTATTTACAATTTATTTTTCTCTTGCACAAACAAACAAATCCTCCCTAGGTTTATGTTGTGTATATTTGACTTATGGATATTCAGTGCATTCATTGTTTTTGTGGTATCTGTCTCTCTCTTGTGCATTCATTGTTTTTGTGCTCTCTCTCTCTCTCTCTCTCTCTCTCTCTCTCTCTCTCTCTCTCTCTCTCTCTCTCTCTCTCTCTCTCTCTCTCTCTCTCTCTCTCTCTCTCTCTCTCTCTCTCTCTCTCTCTCTCTCTCTCTCTCTCTCTCTCTCTCTCTCTCTCTCTCTCTCTCTCTCTCTCTCTCTCTCTCTACCCTAACATGCACGATAAAAAATATATGTGACATATTTATTTGACATGTTCTTATTGAGTTTTAGTATGTTTGGTAAACATATATAGACCGGTTTACATGTGTGTTCCTTATACTGGTTCACACGTGCATTCCTTCTTGATGTGAATTTTTTTTAAGTATTTTCTTAACAGATCTTATGGATGTTGACTGTACTCATTTTTTGTGTGATTCATCTCCCTCCCTCCCTCCCTCCCTCCCTCCCTCCCCCCCCCCCCCTCTCTCTCTCTCTCTCTCTCTCCCTTTATGCCTAGAGTTGTTTTTTTCACTATTCTTCATTGATGGTTCCACGAAGTGTCATGAGAGCCCATGTTTCATTTGCAGAGACTATGGTTGAGTTCAACAAGAGTCAGTTGGAGACATAATGTAAGACTTCATACCCAAATGAAGAATCTCCATGTAGATCTTGATTCATTGATGCATGGATTAAACTACAGCAATAGGCATCACAATTTTTCCTCTTCACATCATTCTTTGCCTACCTTTTATCATGATCATGTTGTGCCCACAATCTTTGGTAATGGATCACGTGAAGGTTATGATCTTCTAATGTTGGATGCATCTATGCAAGCAAGTCCCTTGTTGCATGTTCAAGCTCTAGGCTCACATGGCCTTTACTAATCATGTGAGGCCCAATATATGCCACAACCAACATTTGATCTTGACAATGGAGGATTTCTTTCTCTTCCCCATGAGATTCCCCAAATGGAAATTCAGCTAGCTATGTCAATGCTACTTTACCGTGATCCTAGATATCAAATTCTCACAAAAATGAATAAGGTATGCAGTAAATGCAATGCAGTGATTTGGACTAGTGAGTCAAAAGTTATTATCGCTAACTATGGGCAAGAATTATTGCTAGAATGGAAAGATTTCATTGACTCCCCTTTGGGAACCATGGGAGACTTTGCGTAGTTTATTGTGTTTAGAGTTGTATGGTAGCAAAGAATTTAGAAAAAGGCATTGTAATAAAATATGTTTTTTCCACATGCTCTTAATAATATGGTTGTGATCTATCATTACATGCAATTATCTCTATTGTACATGTGCATACAATGCTGCCCTTGCCTTTGTATTATTAGTTGTTGAGATCAATAAGTCATTTCTATCTGGTCGAAATGGTTACACCTTTCATGTTCACAATTCCATATATCATGATATTGGGTCCATGTTCCCAAATGTTCAAGGTAATGCATGATCTTGTCTCTTGTAGCTATATGTGTACAATACTAATCATGAGCTTAAAAATAGGATATCTATCATGCCAAATATTGATCTTATCTTAGCATCTTTGCAAGTGATGATGCATTCTCACAATGTGTATGCTTATGCCTTCTAAACAATTGCTGAGAGAATGGTTGAGAGTCATATAGCAAAGATAAGGATGACTATTGCAAAGGGCTATGAGACATTCAAGCAATACTCCATTCCTGTTGGTAAAATGAGGTTGCAGCCATTATGCTAGGCCACAAAGACGATGACACCATGTGATATCGTGGCATAAATATATATACACAAACCAGTGTTCATGTTTCTTTGTCTAACTTGAATCAAAGCTATATACCTTTGTTGTTTGATCTTTTGTTTCCTAATGGGGAAGATAGTTGGCACCTAGCCTATACTATATTTCAAACTCATACTCTTGTAAGACCTCAATCCACCTTCATTGCCTCTTTTTTTAGATCTTGTTGGATAAGATCCATTTGATACTTTTATGATTTGTTTTACTAAGGTGCATTTCTTACCAAGAAAATAATGTCTATATGGTTTGAGAGTGTGGATCATGGTGGCTAAGAGTCTAACTCGTGAGTAGCATAGTTTTTCTCATGATTCTACAACTTCCTTAAGAAATAGGTGATGGGATACCCTTCTTGCATGATTCAACAGCCTAATGAGAGAGAACTTTCATCTATTATGACCTCAAATTCTTGATTTAGGTCTAGAAGCTTCAAGATAGGAATTGTTATGCATTGCATGAGTTTCAAATAATTGTATTGCTCAATTGGAGTCCACACAATAGAAACTTACTTCTTGAATAAATTAGTAAGAGGAGTAGCTATAAAGGCATAGTCCTTGATAAACACCTTGATCATCCTGTTAATCATAAAGGCATCGATTCTTGAGCATCCTTGACTTTGGCTAGATCCACTGCAATTCCCTTCTTGAATACTATAAATTTAGGGTGTTCTGGTTGCCTTTTAAAGAATAAACACTTGCTCTTTTTGGTATAGATCTTGTGCATCCTTAAGATCTCTAACACAATTTGAACTTTTTCCTTATTGTCTTCTTATTTTTTGGAGTAAGTTAAGATATCATCAAAGAAGACTAAGACAAACTCATCAAGGTAGGGTCTGAAAATATCTTGCACCAACCTATTGAATGTGGTTGGGGCATTAGTACCAAAATACATTAGAGTGAATTCATAATATGCATACCTTGTGTTGTAGGTAGTCTTTAGGATGTGTTCCTCTTTGATCCTAACTTGGTAATAACCCAATCTTAGGTGGATTTTTGGCATCTTTGCTTTGCAATCCTAGGTATTGGATTTTTATTTTTTGACTACCACCTAGTTTAGACCATGGTTGTCTATGCAAAGATGAAGGGTACCATTCTTCTTTTGAAATAGAATTGGCACTCTCAATCGTGATTTACTTATTCTAACAAATTCTTGAGCTATCCCTCTAACTTGATGCCTTCGGTGTGATTGATATTTGATAAGGTTGCTTTACTATTGGTGCCATGGATTCAACTCCTCTTGGGACAAGCTCAATGGTTAACTTCCCTTTTGGAAGGAATATCTATCAATTCTAGTAGGAAGACATTGGGAAATTCCTTCATCCAAGAAGGTTCCTCTTCCACTTGTTTAGCTTGATCAATCTTGTTAAGCTTGATCAAGTAGATTGGTAACCCTTTTTTAATCCTTAGACAATGTGTGAGGCTTTTGATTATTGGATCTTTGTTCTTCCTGTTATGGAATTATATTTATCATAGTATTTTATCAAAATTTATTATTGTGGATTTAATTTATTTTTTGCATGATCCATGACTTATCAAACGAGACATGCACATGTGATGTTGCTCACAATATACATGGAAAATAGATAGAAGGATAATGTCAAGGAGAGGACTGGGGAGAGGGAAAGAAGAGAGAGAATACTACAAAAGAGAGAGAAGAAGGGAAGCAAAATAGAGAGAAAGAGAGTGGTGAGGAGAGAGAAATACTAGAAGAAGAGAGAGAAAGACAGAAAAGGAAGGAAGGAAGCCATGAAAGCTGGAGAGAGGGAGAGAAGATGAAGGAGACTTATTATATTCTGATAAAAAATGTCAAGTCCCTTACATCTTACATACCCGCCACTGTAGCAGGTATTTTTTCTCCATTATTTTATTCTCATATTTCCCCCCATATTCTCCATCTCTTACATCTCCACCCAAAGGTTTTTGCCCTCAAAAACAAAATGGGCACTTATTACAAAATAGGGCAGGGCAGTCTAAAAAACTACTCTCTTGCATGATTACAAGGTGTTATTCAATAAATCATGTGGGGGTGTTATGTACGTATGTTGGGTCATGGACACAATGTGATGTATGGTATGATTGGGAAATAAGAAAAATCCAATTTTGACCCATATTCAGTTAAGAATTGAGTGTTGTAGACAGTGGATAGCATGATATCTACTACAGGACCCTGCTGTAGTAAACCTGCAATAACTTCTGATAGGTAACTTTGATTGGGGTGTTTGACACACACATAGAAACATAGCTTACTTCAATTACTTTCATCCCATATATGGCATTAAATGCTGTTCATAATTTGGTTGAAAACAAAGAGCTGTCTGCAAGCTGACTGATAGGCTACCCGTTGACTACATTTTAGCCAAGTTAATATCCATAAGATGACGGAAATCTTCCATGATTGAGGCTGCTCGCCAAGAGGCCTCTTCAAGGGGAAATCCTTGCCATTTATTTAAGTATTCCATGATTGATCTTGAGCACAACTTATTTTCCCTTTGACCTATGACTGCCTCTGGGATGTATTGGATGATACCCTCTTCATCCATAGGAGGGAGCTCTTCTAAGTAATCCCCTGATGATCCAATGAAGGGTTTGAGTTGACTCACATGAAAAACATTGTGAATGTTGGTGGAAGGGGTAATTCCAATTGATAAGCCAATTTATCCACCTGTTTGATAATCCGATAGGGCCCATAGAACCTATGAGCTAGCTTGTTGTTGGAGCCATCCTTAAGAGAGGCATACCTAGACTTAGGTACTTTCAACAAAACCAATTCCCCTTCTTAAAACTCGATGTCTCACCTTTTCTCATTAGCATAAAGCTTCATTTTATCTTGAGCTCTCTTTAAGTTCATCTTGCATTACTAAAGTAGGATCTACATCCTATCCAATTCTTCCTTTCTTTGAGGGTTGATTTTGTCATTAAAGATGACCATGGGGAGAGGGACCTTATACCCATATAAAGCCTCAAAAAGGTGAAACTCTAATTCTAGCACGGGTGGAGTTATTGTAGGCAAACTTAGCTAAATGTAACCGTGCATCCCAAGCATGTTGAACATCATGACAAAAGTGTCTCAGATAAGTTTCTAGCCATTTGTTGACTCTCTCTATTTGACCATCAATTTGGGGGTGATAAGCTATAGAGGGAGCCAACTTAGTGCCCATAGAACTTAATATTGCTTGCCAAAAATTGCTCATAAATTTTGTATCCCGATCATGCACAATGACCTGTGGTAAACCATGCAATTTGAACACATGTTTCATAAATTGGCTGGCTACTTGTGATGCAATAAATTGGGCTTTAGTGGGGATAAAATGAGCGGCCTTTGTGAGCCTATCCACCACCACATAGATTCTATTCCACCCTTTCTTGGTGAGGAGTAGACCTGTAATGAAATCCATGGTTATATGAGTCCACTTGCCCTTGGGAATAGGCAATGTTATAGCAACCCATTCGACTTTAATGTGTTGTCCTTGTTTTACTGTTGATAAGGCACGTAGCTCAAGACAAATTCTTTAACATCTCTCCAAAGGCCCTTCCAATGAAAACTCTTGGCAATTTTGTCATTGGTTTTTAACACTCCCAAATGACCCATTGTAGGTACTGAATGCATTTCTTGCATGATCTTCTACTTGAATGGGGAAGTGTGAGGGATAGCAATCCTGCCATTAAGCCATAAAAGCCCATTTTTTAGCTAAAATGGAGAGTTTTTTGTACATTGACCTTGCTGTAATTTTTTAAATATATTGTTGAAATCAGCATCCAATAGGTAGGCCTCAAGGACTCTATGGTCACTCTTGACTCTAAACCTATTGCCATACAAGTAATGGTGCCATTTCTTTATGGCATGAAGAATAGCCAGCATTTCTTGATCATAAACATTCATTACCATCTCATTTTCAACAAGTTTCTAGCTTTCAAAAGCTATTACCCCATGTTCTTGCAGCAATATGTCACCAATACCTTGCCCACTGGCATCACACTAAATGGTAAATTCCTTAGAGAAATCGGGGCAAGCCAAGGGGCTGAAGTAAGCAAACCTTTCAGCTTATTAAAGCTTCTATCTGCAATGGCATCCCAGAAAAAATCTTCTTTCTTCATCCTATTAGTGAGAGGAGCTGCAATAGTGGCACAATGTCGAATAAGTTTGCGATGGTAGAATGAAGAGAGACCCAAGAATCCTCTCAACGAGGCGGTATTTGCATGTGTAGGCCAATCTTTGACACATTACACTTTCTTTGGATCAGCTCTAATGCATGCCTCACTAACAATGTGTCCCAAATACTCTACATCATTCTACATGAAGGAACATCTTGACTCCTTAGCAAAGAGTCTATGTTGTCTAAGTACATCAAATACTTGCCTCATGTGCAATAGATGAGCTTCCAATGAATGGCTATAGATGAGAATGTCATCAAAAAATACCAACACAAATCTAAATAAAAATGGTTGAAGTATTTTATTCATTAGGCTCTGAAAAGTGACAGGTGCATTTGTCAAACCAAAGGGCATAACCAAGAAGTGATAAAGCCCACGATCAGTCCTAAATGTTGTCTTAATCTCATCCCCTTCACGTATGCATATCTGATGGTAGCCGGGTCTCAAATCAATCTTTGTGAAATATTTAGCCCCTTTTAGCTCATCCAACAAGTCATCCACCCTTGGAATAGGATATCTATTATTCACGATTATCTTATTCAAATCACTATAGTCTATGCACATTCTAAATGAGCCATCTTTCTTTTTTACCAACAAGATAGGTGATGCATAGGGGGGTGAGGTGGGCTCTATGAAACCCATATCCAATAAATCCTTGACCCGTTTGGCCACTTCTTCTCTTTCACTCTTGGACAACTAGTAGGGAGGCTTATTCACCAGCTTTGAGTGTAGTTCCAAATCAATGGGGTGGTCAACTGCTCTCTTGGGAGGTAGTGATGTAGGTAGCTGAAACAAATCACTGTACTCATCAAGAAGAGTCTTTAAAGCTGAGTTATCTTGCACATTGCTGGAATGATCTATATTTTCCTTATTTAACTACAATACAAAAATCTAAGAGCATTTCTTGAACTCTTTCTTAAGTTATTTGGCTATAATGAGCTAATATTACTGCTGTTTTGGATTCCCTGCAAGTGAACAAGCTTTCCAGCAATGAAAAACTACATATACAACAAAGAGAAGTCCATAGAAATGGTGCCCAAAGTCTTCAGCCAATCACACAGCCCAACAAAATGTCTATTGGCCCCATGTCAAGTGCAATTAAGTCTACATTCTACCCACAATTTTCAGCAAGCTAAATATGTACAGCTAGGCATATTTGAGTACTAATTTCTTCACTCCCATTGGTAATTGCACCCTCTATGGTTGCTATAAATCAATGACAAAACATTTCAGCCTATCCATGACTGCTCTATTTATGAAACTGTGTGTGCTACCACTATCTACCAAGATAAACACATATTTCCCATGAATCTTTCCTTGAAGACTAAGAGTATTAGGACTCTTTGATCCTGTCCAAGCATCTAGGGAGATAGTACAAACAATGGCAGCAGCATGTGAGTCATTCTTGTCACTTGTAACTACATGTACCTAACCATCACGCTCAAAAGGAAAGGTGTCTGCGGGGTCAATAACTCTTCTTGCCCAATTTCTTCATTAGCCTCATCATTTTCTGTAGTGATTACAAAGGCACTTGCCTCCTCATGGTCATCCTTCGAGTCTTCAAAGACCAACATACTTTGGACTCTTGCCTTTGCATTTCTATAAGTACATTTGGAAGCATGTTCAGTTGTGTACTTTTTTCAACACTTGAAACAAAGTCCTTTTTCTTTCCTTTTTTTGTACAAATCTATGGAAATGGATCATTGGCCATTAAAGGTTGAGACATTCTTGTTCCTCTTATCTGCTTGTTTATTCTCAACCTTGCCATTGTTTACTGCCCTGAAATTATTGGTTTGCCATGAGGCATTGAAGGTGGGATACGTGGGAACTCTAGGGGTGTTAAATGGCATATTTTCACCACCATAATTGGCTCCAAACTGGCTTTGGTTTACAACAACTCTTTGCTATCCAAAATTGGACTGTGTACGCCCTCTAGGCTGCCCAAAACATGGATAAGACAAGCCTCTTTGCTATCCATACTGTGGCTGAACTGAAGTATCCCTATGATACTTACAGGAGTATCTTTTAGCCAATTCAATAGCCTTGAACAAATCAGAAGGTGATTGCACTAAAATATCAGTTGATAACTGAGGATCCAAGCCATATATATACTTGTGCAGCTTTGCATCATCACTTATGGACTCAACATACATCCTGAGATTAAGAAATTGATTTGTGTAGTCCCGAATTGTCCAGCCACGCTGCTCTAAGATGTACCACTATCGAGAAAGCTTCTCTTTCTCTACGAGGGACACAAAAACTTGAACCATAAGTGCTTTAAATGCATCCCAAGTATCAACTTGTTGATTTTCCCTCTTAATATACCGCCACCATGTATGAGAAAATCCTTCCAAGTGGATTGTGGGGCAAAGTGGATCTTTTGGCCATCATTTCTTGACAAAATATCAAAGTAGTCTTCAGGCTTTGAAAGCCATTCTTCCAATTCAGCTGCTGGGGAAGAGGATTGGTCATTAAATTTGGAGAAGATAATCTTATCTCTTAGCTCTCATTCATGAGGAGATGCCTATCCAAACTGTCTCGACTGAAATTGATCATTTTGAGTGCCAAAAGTGGTACTATTATGAGAGTGATTCTTCCAAAAGACTGCTGAAACCTTATGAGAGTGATTCTTCCAAAAGACTACTGAAACCTTATTGAAGGCATGTGGGCTGATGAAAGCTAAGAATTTCCCTGTGATGCATTTCCTAATGGGTCCTCTTTCCTATGAGAAGGCTCGCCAAGCTCAAAGCTACCATTGGGAATTCCCATTCTTCCTAAAATGCCTTGAGAATTTGGAATGGTTGATGGGAAGGTCGTTCTTTCAACATGTACATGTGACCAATCTTCTTGTTCTTTTCCCTTCAGTTGAATCTCCAACCACTTAGAGAAATTGGTATTAAGTGTGTCTATGGTGGCTCTCATTTGACGCATTTCCTTCATTGTCTCAGTATGATTTTCTCTGTTTGCTACTATGCCTACAAGTACAGCCTCCTATCTTTCCAAAATAGCCTTGTCTCATGCTTGCATAGAGTGTTATTAAGAGCACTGAGGCTTCCAATGTCATGAGGATACTCCTCATAATCCATTTTAGGGTTTTTCTTAGTCCTTGGTTCTCGTGCATCCTTGATTTATTGTTGAACATCTTCATTGGCCTTGGTTTTTCCCCTATTCCTTGCCATGGTTAGGAGCAGTCCCGTTAAACCACCTGTCACTGTTTTGCCCGTAACTTGAGCTAGGAAGCTCAATTGACCTAAATTTATTTTCAAGTCGAAGCCAAGGATGCGCTCTTTGAACTGAGCATAAGCACGCATGCACTCCCTGTTATGTTAGCTATATATAGTCTGTCTATATATAGTGCCCCCGGTCCCCTCTATGTATTCCTATCATGTATGCTCAGTTGACACACTTCTAGGGTTCCACTTTCGGTGTCTCTCTTCTCCTCTCTCTTCCTCCGTTCCTCGTCTCCCTCGTGCACTGTTCAACACTCCCAAGTTTTATATAGAAAATTCTGTAATAGGAAAAGTATTGTCTACACCTATATTGTGTAGTCCAACACCATGTCTACACCTGTATTGTGTATTTTATATAGAAAATTCTGTAATAGAAAAAGTACTATTGTATTGTGTAGTCCTACACCTATAGGAGACCTGTTTTGATCTATAAGTATCCTTGTAGAGTCCCAATAGAGCTCCAAAACTGATCAAGGCCCTTAGTAGGACCTTTGGGCACTCTGCAAAACCTGCACCTCAATTCTTGGAGTAGATATACTTCTATAAGTACAAGCAAATTGCATACAACACCCTATGGGGGTCAAGAAAGGGGTTGCAAGGGATCAACTTGTCAATGCATGAATGAAGGGTCATCCCACATGGTATAATTCATTTCCCAATCATCCAAATTCACTTTTTGAAACCTTATTCCAAAAATTGAGCATGTCATAAGCATTTCTTACCATAATTCCCCATGCATAGGCATCTCCCATACATTCCAAGCATCATATTCATTGTCATTAGCTGCATATGTATTCTCATGTTTGCAAATACATCCTTAGTAGTATTTTCCCATACATTTGCAGTCAATAATACATTTATACTTTAGCAAATACATCTCATGCATTAGTGCCAAGTCAATATATTGGTTCTTCAAGAGGGTACCTGCACTTGCAAGCAACTTTGGGCTTTGAATCATTGGGAGGTGGGTAAAGTTCCCCTTGGGCTGGGTTGTGCACCCCTTCAGGGTTGTTGATGGCAAGGGGGGGGAGGGGGGGGTCATCCCTCTTTTGTCTTGCCACCTTGCCTGGCATCAGGCTTTTCCTCACCCAGAATATACATGGCAAACATTTATTAATTAAACACCCGGCATAAGATGCATTTGGAAGTAGGAATTGAACCTTTTCATGAAATTCATGGAATGGAAAATTGGGATCAAGGGTAGGGGCTTACCAAGAAATGACTCACTACTAACTTACCCTTATACAATGGATTTTTTAAATGATTTAAGTGGCTCAATCAAGAAACAACAACTCAATTGGTTAAGGTAAGTAGAAGCAATAATCCTCAATGAGTTCCACCATGAATTACCCATTCCAATGCAATGAGAGCAATGCAGAATGACTATGATGAATTGGACAGTAGACAAGCATCAAATTTATCTCCTAATGCCTACTTGAGCTCTTGCATTCTCTCAAGCAATTGGTTATGGCTCAGCAAGAGGATGAATTTGAGAGAATAAGAGTTCAAGAACCAAGTACCTTATGATGCTTGATGAAGATGGCAATCATGTACCCCATAATGCCTTCCAAGCATCAAAGGCTCTTCCCAATGATGGATCAGTCATCATAATTCCTACATTGACTGCATTGGCAACAACTTCCTTCTGTCCTAGTTTCAGCAAATACCCCACTAGAGATTCAGCGGGATGCTCATAGGACAAATAAACAATATAGTTCTGGAGGAGATTCTCATAAGGGCCATGGCAGTAAAGGCTGAAGAGATGGCCTTTGGTTCCTAGAAGTTTCCAAAAATCCAAAAATTGAGTTCATGGGACTTCCCATTTGCTAGGCAAGTATCCCATGGAGACTCTAGTTTATTGACTCTACACTTCAGCACGGAACAAATGATTTTCCCACAGTTGTAGTAGCAGCAAGCTGTACCAAATCATGTGCTCGAGGGTTGCTTTGCCTCCATCTCAGGACTAAAATATTTCACGTACAATAATGTTATACCAAGAACACCTTCGTTCCTGTAACTTGAGATGGGGTACTCTCAAGTCTCAAGAAGAAAACAAAGTGGTGCAACTGATATGCACTTTGTTGTGACCATAGTAGTCAAAGAGGATCTCCATTCACCTTCTTCAAACTCTCGCTCTATTGGCCAATTATCAGGTCCTTTCTTGGGAAATCAAAATATGTGTGGGGTGAGTGGCTCTTCAACTCACTTCTACACTAGTCATCCATCTTGCCTCCATTGTTTGATTTTAATCCACTTGAACTGAAGTGAAGGGTGCCACTCCTGAGATTTTGGAAAGGTTGATTTCCGATCATGCATAGAAGCAAAATCCCTTTCTGGGATACCAGTAGTCCAGGTCATAAAAGTAACTATCATTCCACACCGGACAAATCACACTTGTGTACTAGACCGAAGCTATGGATCTGGTCTAAATTGTGGCTTTCTAGGACATAAATCCATCTACTTATAGGCTAACGAAGGCTCTCCTAGGGCGTCACCCATCAGCAACCATGGCGACCACCAAAGTGTAGCAAATTATGACACTACCTATAAATCTCATATTTCAATTTCTTCAAAGTGCAAATGGATAAAATAGCACATCATCATCAATTTTTCATGAATTTTTTTTGTGGTACTTGATAAAATAGGGTAAGTAGACTTGGAGAAGACTAAAATCTCGATTACTTTTTGGAGAAAGAGTCTTCTTCTTCTTTCTACAAGCTTTCTTCAGCTCTCATGGTGGATTTTCTCCAAGATCTCTCTTCCTAGGCATCAAGACCATCAACCATTGCTCTCTCTTGATTCTTCTCACCCTAGGGACCTCATAGATAACCATTGATGCTGAGGATCTTGGCCACGTGTGCAGCATCCATTTAGCACAATTTGTGTTGATTTTCCAACACTTTAGCTCACCATTCTAGGTCATGTGCCTTGCTCAAGAGGGTTACACCTTCTTCAACAAGGATTTTCAATAACTTCTTGACTATAATGCCCTTCATTCAAGTTCATTTCTTCATTCTTTACTTTCCACAAACCCTAATTATATAGGTCATGAACAACCATGAAAACTTTAGCTCAAGCTTCAATTTCTCATCAATTCCTTGAAGATTCTTCATCATTCCAACCCTGGGACTTATTTTAGTAAAGATTCTTGAAGAAATTGCAAGATTGAGCAAGGTTGGCCACCAAGGATTGAAGTTCAAGAGCTTCTATGGAGTCAAAATTTGGGGGAAAAAGGTTTAATGCTTCAATCTTAAGCTTATGAAGCTTTGAGATTGCTTCCAAGCATTAAATGAATAAGGATTGAAGATTATTTCAGCAACATTGGGCAACCGGAGGCTTCATCAAGCATTTAGGGGATAAGCCTTCATCAAACAAACAAAAGGTATTCCTCTCAATTATTTATCCCTCTCATTCATCCAATTATTGAGCTTTGTTGAGAAATGTCAAATGATGTATGCTCCAGGAAGAGATGTCTTGAATCCCATATGCACAGTGGAGAAAAAGGAAACTATCATGAGCCTATAAAGTGATGTATCTTCTTATCATTCAATGATGAATACTATTGTACTTTGTCTTTTCAGTCATAGTCAATGTCATATTCAAGATTGTGTTTATGAGTCCAAGCTTCCATCTTAGAACCTAATTCACTTAAGTAACAGTTTCTCTATCTACTTTATGTCATCATGAACATTGTCTTTGTGTTCCATCTGCCATAGCCATGCTCTAGATCCATGCATTTCAACATGGTATCAGAGCCATGGTGAGCATGGCTAAGCTCAACAAACTCTTCTCTAAGCTCTTATTTGCCCCTATCTAGCTCGAGTCCTAGTAGCTGATGATTCCATTTCTCACCTCTATCTCCACTTTACATTCTTGGCAACCATAGCCAACCTGCACCCTACTTACTTTGTGCTTTTGTATCTCTCTCTATAGGCCATATGTCTTGAAACCCTCTTCTGTGGATCTCTTTCTCACTTCACATTTCTCCTCCCTAGCACATCACAGTATGACATTGGGCCTCCCTAACTCCAACATTGCGTGGATTTCCTGTTATTGTTTGAAATGCGCCTACTGACAGTCATACGATTGATGATGCGTGAACACCCCACCATTTACCCTGCAATCATAAGGCTTTTAAATCCCACTCTATAGGCTCACACCTCGCCAAGAAATTTTCTAAATGATCCATCCGACAAGCTACAAAAGCAGACAAAAAATCGGTTGAGTTCAGAAACCCTAACTGTAGACTCCGTAGCCACTCAAGTTTCAAGCTCATTAGACACTTCCTTCAATTCAAGCTCGTGAATGCCACTCTAACCTACTGTAACACTCAGTATCCAGCAAGGAAATCACAACAAATCAGCAAGAAAGTGCTCCAACATCAAGATCTAACACCAAATATTCAACTTGGAGATTTAAGAACAAGATTGTATCTTTTTTATACTCATTCAGTGTTGATAAACACTAATCTTTGTGTGTCCATTGACACATTGAAGTACAATTCTTCTGCTGAGCAAACTCTGAATTTGAAGCTCACTCTCAGTTGTGGAAATGACCAAAATCAAGTTTTTATGAAGATACTTATTATGAAGTGTGATACAACTCTCCTTGCCACATTGTAAAAGGATAGACATTGCCCGACTATACTCATAGTAAGACCTCCTTCAAAATGTCTAAACTTGAGCAAATAGCCAATCTTTGGAAGTCAAGCAAAAAACTTTAAGGTCAAGTTGTTAATGCAGTTCTATAAGCTTGACATAAAACACAACACTTCAATGACTATGCATATTAACAAATTCAAAAGTCTAAAAACTCAACTTGCCACTCTGAAGAAAACAATAGATGAAGATGAAGCCGTTGTTGTACTCCTTGCTGGTGTAAAGCATAATCCTTATGAAAATCTTGTCTCCACTCTCAGAGCAATGTACCTAATTTGTCACAGAAAGATATTGAGCACTCTCTTCTTGATGAAGAGAATAAACAAAAGAACAAGAATGCAAAAGATGGTGTCCCATCATTTAGGGAAAACCTCTTGTACACCAAAGAAGCTGCTTAACCTAAAGGCCGAGGCCGAGGATTCAACTCCGACAACAAAGATCAGATGGCATGTCATTATTGTGGTAAGATTGGCCATATAGCGAGTGAATGTTTCCACCATAAAATAGCACAACAGGTGCAGAATGGTAACCATCAGAATCAATTCATGAATGAAAGAGAAGAAGAAGAAGATGCTTCCACCACCATCAACAACAACTCTGACAGATTGTTTTGAAGAAACTATCTTTCCCATAGTGGATTTTGTTTCCCTTAGTGGATTTTCTTTACAAAACAAAACCCTTGCCAAAGATGTAAAGTTTCAAAATTTAACTTGACTAGGCTACCTATGAACTAGTCTCGCGGGCCATGTCATCATGTAGGGGGGATAAAAGCCAGCAAGTGTAGGAACTCATCATTTGAGGGGGGTGTTGAGAAATGACAAATGATGTATGCTCCAAGAAGAGATGTCCTGAATCCCATATGCATAGTGGAGAAAAAGGAAACCATCGTGAGCCTATAAAGTGATGTACCTTCTTATCATTCAATGATGAATACTATTATACTTTGTCTTTTCAGTCATAGTCAGTGTCATACAAAAGATTGTGTTTATAAGTCCAAGCTTCCGTCTTGGAACCTAATTCACCAAGTACATGTCTTTATAGCTCTTTGAATAATATCACTCTTGTAACTATGCATATGGGATTTGTGTTCCATCTGCCATAGCCATGCTCTAGATCCATGCATTTCAACAAGCTTCATCCAATTGATTAAGAGATTTATAATTTTTTGAAATTTCCATCAAACTTCAGCAAATCATTGCTTCAATCAGCCCACTCATGGAATGCATTGTTTACTTGATGCATATTGGATCCAATCAGTGAACTAGAAGCTTTTGACTGAAGTTTCAGCATTACATTCAATCCAATTGATTAAAGCCCAATTGATTGATAAGATTGCTTACTCTAATCCATTAATTTATTGACAAATGTTTATTCATGGTAGAAATATATCACAATCCATTGTAAAAGGGTAAGTTAGCAACGAGTCACTGCATGCTAAGACCCTCTTCCCATTCAGTTTTCCAAATTTCAATTCTCTTGCATTTCATGTAAAGAGCTGAATGAAAGATTTCAGTAATGCATATCATGCTAATTGCTTAGAGTAGTATATCACTACCATATTGATATTCCCACCAAGAAAAAAGGTGGATGTTGGGGGAGATAGTAGGACAATAGAGAGGTGACCCTCCCCCACTATTAAAGTTCTCAAAGGGGTGCAACCAACCGACCTGGTTAGGGGGGGGGACTTTGTCCGCCTCCTAGTGATTTGGAGCCCGTGTAGGGAGCCTATCCTGTCGTTTTATCCCTCACACAGGTACAATGAGTGGAGAATTGAAGATTGATGTACTTTCAAAGACTCAAGTACTTTGAAGATCAAAACAGGGTGAAAAAGGGGATTTACAAGATAGTGCATGGTATATATAGGTTATTATAGGTACCATCTTTGTAAAAAATATGGATCTAGAGCATGGCAAGAGCTATGGAGGATGGAAAATGAATACACAACTCATGATGACATAGACAATATAGAGACCAATTGTTACACAAGTGAATTAGGTTCCAAGATGGAAGCTTGGACTCATAAAGACAATCTTGAGTATTAGACTGAAAATGACAACAATGATACCAAAACTGACAGAGGAAATCATCATGATATATTGAATTACTCATTGTGAAAGTACGATGCTTTATAGTAGTTGGGTTGTTCCACTCTCCTCACTGTGCATATGGGATTCAAGACATCTCTTCCTAGAGCATATATCATTTGTCTATCTTTTAGCCTCTTCAGGGCAAGCATCATTTTTTATTCTCAACACCCCCCCTCAAATGATGAGTTCCTACACTTTCTAGCTTTTGCCCCCCCTACATGATGACATGGCCTAGGAGACTAGCTCATAGGCAACCTAGTCAAGTTAAAGATTTAAACTTTACATCTTTGGTAATGGTTTTGTTTTACAAAGAAAATCCACTAAGGGAAACAAAAATCCACTATGGGAAAACATAAAATCCACTATGGGAAAGATAATTTCTTCGAAACAATCTATTAGATTTGTTGTTGATGGCAGAAGCATCTTCTTCTTCTTCTTCTCTTTTATTCATGAATTGATCCTGGTGGTTACCATTCTACATTTGTTGTGCTCTTTTACGATGGAAACATTCACCAGATATATGGCCAGTCTTACCACAATAATGACATGTCATCTTATCTTTGTTGTCGGAGTTGAATCCTCGGCCTCGGTCTTTTGCTCCAACACTTCCTTTGGTGTATAAGAGATTTTCCCTAGATGATGGAACACCATCTTTTGCATTCTTGTTCTTCTTTTTATTCTCTTCATCAAGAAGAGAGTGCTCAATATCTTTATGTGACAAATTAGGTACATTGCTCTGAGAGTGGAGACAAGATTTTCATAAGGATCATGCTTTACACCAGCAAGGAGTACAACAATGGCTTCATCTTCATCTATTGTTTTCTTCAGAGTGGCAAGTTGAGTTTTTAGACTTTTGAATTTGTTAATATGCATAGTCATTGAAGTGTTGTGTTTTATGTCAAGCTTATAGAACTGCATTAACAACTTGACCTTAAAGTTTTTTGCTTGACTTCCAAATATCGTATCAAGCTCATCCCAAGCCTTTTTAGCATCTCTAATGCCAAAGATATAGTGCAATATATCGTCAAAAAATCCCCAGGCAATAATTCCTAGAGCCTTGTTGTTCATCTTTTTCCACTCTTTTGTCTTGAGCTAGATTTCTTCAAGGAGCATATCTTCATCATCTTCCTTCTTGCTATCTACATCATCCTCAAACAGGTCCCACAAGTCCTTCCGCATAAGGAGATACATGGTCTTCTCCTTCCAAGCATGAAATCCTTCTCCATTGAACTTGGCTATTTGTTTGAGTTCTTGAGTTTACACTTATTGGAAATTAAGCTGGGATTCAGCTTAGAGAGAGTGTCAGACCTCCAATGGAGTGAGAAGATTGAGAAGAGTGAGGTGGAAGAGAAGCTTGATGTTGATGTTGCTTGATGCTCTTCCAAATCTTCCAAGCCTTCAAGATCTCCCCTCCTTACTAATTTGATGCCCAAATGTGTGCTAGTTACTAAGTAAGAACTTTAAACCAAGTGGTAAGAATCCCAATTGACTGAGAAGAGGGAGAAAATGAAGTGGTTTTGAGCTTGCAAGTCAATGGCTATGGTGTTTGTCTCTTAGGGTTTTCTGCAAGTCTAGTTTTTTTATGATTACAACTGCTACAATGGATCATATGACACAATATTTATGTGGGACATAGCTCATGTATGGACCTTCAATTGCCCTAAATGTGTAGGACAAATCGCATTGCATGGAGAGAGATCAGAACGTACAACAGGTTGTAGGCACAGTTCAAGGTAGCACCGCGAATTTCAGCAATGTCGAAAGCCAAGGAGCAGCAATGTTACCAATTGAGGTACTAGAGAGGAGCACAGGAAGTCCAAGAAGATATGCCTAGAAGGAACCTTGTGGAGATATGGCTTGTAGAGGGAGATCTGAGAGCTCTAATGGAGGTAGGTACATTTTAGCTATGGCTGCCACAAGGTGACCATGAGATTAAGTGAAGAATGGGGGTCATACACTCAAACTTGTAGGAAAATATGGATCTTGGACATAGCTATGGAGGCTGAAACACAAAGAACAACCTCATGGAGACATACACTAGAGCAATGACAAGCACACAAGTGAATGAAGTTCCAAGATTAAGTACTTGGACTCATAACCACAGTCTTGTGTGTATAGATACTAATATTGACTCTTGACTGAAGAACAAAAGTACAATAGCATTTCATTGAGAAGTGAACCAAGTACATGCTTTTATAGCTTTCCAGCTTCTCCACTCTCCTCATTGTGCTTATGGGATACAAGTCTCCTCATCATGGAGCATACATCATTTGACCTATTTTCCAACAAAACTAAGCTGGATTGAGATGAAGAGGAGCTGAAAGAAGTGAAAGGAGAGCTAGGCCACTTTGATACCATGTGAAAAGCGTGGATCTAGAGCATGGCAGGAGCTATGGAGGATGGAAAATGAATACACAACTCATGATGACATAGACAATATAGAGACCAACTATTACACAAGTGAACTAGGACCCATTATGGAAGCTTAGCCTTATAAAGAAAATCTTGTGTATTAGACTGGCAATGACGACAATGACACTAACTGAAAGAGGAAAGCATCATGATATATTGCATTACTCATTGTGATTGTGAAAGTACAATGCTTTATAGTAGTTGGGGTGTTCCACTCTCCTCATTGTGCATATGGGATTCAGAACATCTCTTCCTAAAGCATACATCATTTGTCTATCTTCTAGCCTCTTCAGGGCAAGCATCATTTGCTATTCTCAAATAATCTTCATCACTTAAGTATATGTGCATGTAGTACAGGTTTTCCACATGTCCTGTCCAAATTCCTACAAGGTTTGGTAGCCATTAGGCACTACCATTTTGCTCTCACATGTGGAAACAGGGTACTTACAGATTAAAATAAGATGCAAGCCTGGACAATTTAGCCTCAGAGATTGAATTGCAAAATTTTCTATCCTAAACTTGTTATGATGTGCTATAGCTAATCTTGAAGAGGGTGTCATTCACTCTAATTTGAATAAAAAATTTTGGGAATCAGAGTTTCCTAGCTCAAGTTATAACCAATTTTCTAATAGGGGGTACTGCAAGACTGCATTACTATGGCACGTCATAAGGGAAAGAGTAAGGCCCAAGATGAGTATGCTCAACAAATCAAAGATTCTGTGCTAGAAAATAAACCTCAAGAGAGCCTCGAAGAGCCTCAAATATAAGGAAAAATCAATGCACTCAATAATACCATGTGAACATGAGAATAGACATGCTCAAAGGCACATAGAGCTATTATCTAGAGTGGAACAAATAGTATTGTCTACTAATCAAATGAAGTCTTTCATTGAGAAATTGGTGGATTCCGCTACCCAAAAGAAGGCTTCAATTGACAAATTAGTAGAATCCAATGCTCAAATAATGGTTGGAAACCAAGGAAGCTAAGGAGAAAGCTCATTCAAATACTGAACCTTCAGTCCCACTTCAGCCACCAAATCAAAATGGTCAAGGTCATGGTATCATTGGACAAAGGGGTATTCCTAATAGTCAATATGAATTAGGTGAGACTTTGTTAAGAAATGACAAATTATGTATGCTCCAAAAAGAGATGTCCTAAATCCCATATGCATAGTGAGGAGAGTGGAACAACCCAACTACTATAAAGCATTGTACTTGACTATCACTTTCAATATGAGTAATGCAATATCATGATGTTGTGTACTTTCAGTTAGTGTCATTGTCATTATCAGTCTCTTACACAAGATTGTGTTTATGAGTCCAAGCTTCCATCTCCTAATGTGTGTGGGTCTTGTATTGTTTAAGGTTAAGTGTTGGGCACTCCACACTGAAAGTCAAAGTTCTAGCTAATCCTCGAGTAAACCCTAAGACAATGAATATGCAAGCACACGGAAAACTGCTAGAGTGTCTCGCGATGAAAAGGTTAGGATATCTCCCTAAGTGATGTGTTAGGGTCCTCAAGATCTTGCCTAAGTGGCCTGTGGTTCAATCATCGAAGCTATTAAGTGTGTTTATGAGCTAGTGTAGGATCTCCTCAATGATACAATAGAGTCACTCTATGGTGTTCACACAAGGCAATGGTATAGTAGCTTGGTTTTTAAAGAGTGCATTGGCAAGAGATACAACCTCTGAAAATGTTATGGGTGGTGATATTTTGAGGGTGCCTAATCAATGGAATGCATGGTCGCTCTCCACATGCCAAGGATGGTGTAATATCCCTAGGTAAGTAAGGTGTTCTTGTTGAATGAGCAAGGTAATTCACTTGTAAAAGGCTCTTTAAAAGACCTCAATCCTAAGAAGGTCATCCACCTCAAGTTGTTCCTATGCTAATTTAGAGGGCTTCTTGCAATGATATTTTCAATGTGTGGAAGCTTCCTCACTAATTTAAGGTAATATCAACTAAAATAAGTTCTACATCACACTTGGAATGGTTCTAGGTGTATCCTATTCCCTTTGGCTATATAATTGTGTAGCAAAATAGATAATTAGGTGATATGAAATTCAATTGTATACTTGACCCCCCTTAACATGAGTGTAACCTACTAATTCTTATGGCTATTATGAATGTTGGTCATATGATAGTTTGATCATCTAATCGCTATGATGACATAATGATTATTGGTGAAGGTTAAATAGTTGAAAGTGGGTAAAATTTATTGTAACCCACTCTTGTGATACATATGAACTAATCTTTACATATTAAACTCGTCTATTTATTATGGGATGTTATTTCATGAGTTAACTTTTTTCCCAAGGATTGTGATATGGAGACTGTGAAATTTAAAGATTTATAGGATTCTCTTCCATATGATCTCCATCTCCTTATATTTCTAGCTTGGGGCCCAATTGGAAGCTCGACCTTGATAAGCATCTAATGTACATAGACTCATATAATTTGGCTCTATTAGCAAGTTGGAAAGTTGATCTAACACACCTTCAAACTTGTAATATTAAATTACATTGTTAAGTCCTTAACCCCTTACATATCGAGATATAGTAGCATGTCAATGACTAACCAATACCCTTATAGCTTGAACCTAAGAAAAAGTTTGAAGAGTTGATCCCTACACTAAGTGACCTTTACCTTGAAGACCTATACAACTAGGATGCATATGTTGTATTTCACATGCACATATAGAAGAATACTCTTAGTTCTAGTATAATTTGGTTCTTATTTGCAATTTTGAAATATTTGAGATGGTTTAATTATCGATTGCATTGTGTTCATTTTCATACTATTATAATGTGTCTCATTTGTGTAGGCAAAAGACATTGAAGAGGGAGACTTGGAAGTTAGTAGAAGTGAATCAAATGATTTTGCCAAGGGTTGTGGATGATACATACTATCTTAGGTGTTGTAGAACTTGTATTCTGCAATCCAAGCTAGGATTTGGGAGCTTTAGTTCCCATATATTGTAGGCTAGCATGTTTATCATCCCATAAATATTGTGTGAAAATTGCAGGTCTTGGCACACGTATTTTCATATTTATAAAAGCTTGAAATTTGTAATGCTTTAGCATTTTAAAGGTGCAGGTAATTTTTTTCTTCATATTTGCAATTTACACACATAATTCAATGCAGGTTTCTTGATGTGATAAATTACAAAACTGTAGACACACTCCTAAGGTTTTTTCATAGTTAAAAAATCGTGTCAATATGGCCACCTATGGGCTCAATCCCTTGTAATGAAAGATTGATTGTGTGTGTGTGTGTGTGTGTGTGTGTGTGTGTGTGTGTGTGTGTGTGTGTGTGTGTGTGTGTGTGTGTGTGTGTGTGTGTGCGTGCGTGCGTGCGTGCGTGCGTGCGTGCGTGCGTGCGTGCGTGCGTGCGTGCGTGTGTGTGTGTGCATGCGTGCATGCGTGCGTGCGTGTGTGTGTGTGTGTGTGATCTTTGGAGAAGCTTCCCTTCTCTTCTTCTTTCTTTCTTTCTTCTTCTTCCCCTACTTCTCTTGCTCATAGTAGCCATGACAACCAATTGAAGAGGAGGAGTCTATAGGATTCAACGAGCTCATCAAAAGATCGTGAGACCATTTTGTACTACCTCTTAATGGTCTTGACTATAACCAAAGAGAGAAAAGGGTGACTCTTCTATGCCACGCTCATTGAGCTATGCTTTTGTTCTTCCATAACTTGTTGTAAAGTAGTGACTGTGTCGACTTGAATCATAGAGTATGAGTTGGCTATGTAAGAGACAACTTGATTCTTTGAGAGTAGGGCACTTGAAGGAGTAAGGTTTTTGTCCAATCCCATAGTTTGTTGAGGCTTCTTGAGCCAACATCGCCATGTTAGTCATGAGTACTGCCTTGTTGCATGCATATATAAGTGCATAAGTAGTTACAGTTTGTTTTTGACAATGCTCTTGTATTCCTAAAAATGACAAGAGTTTTGCCCTACCTTGTGGACTTCCTTTTGCAATTGTATTTACTAACATTATGATGCAACCCATAAGAGCATGCACTTGTTTTATCATTTATACATTTCTTCATAGTGAAATGACATGGTATATTGGATATTGTAACAATTAATGGAGAAGTGCCGCCAATGTCATTTAATAGTTTCCAAACACAAGGTTCTAGGCATCCTTGGGAGAATCACTATATGTAAAATCACATGCGTTTAGGGACTATTTAAAAATACCCTTATTTGTGAATTTTTTGGAAATGAAACACCTCCCTTTTCTATTCAATCTATAAATGACCCCTTTATATTGCACCCTTCTATATTTAAAAATATATTTCAAAAATCCCTTCTTTTGAATCCACATTATATGCTTACATATTTGTGATTGATAACCCCTCCCCCCTTCTTGCCCCATCCCCTGAGTATTTACCTACTAATGTAAAATATCATGGAGCCTTTGCAACATGCATTTTTCTTCTAGCTAAAGTCGATATGATATGTCATTAATCCACTACCAAATGAAGGTTACCACTAAATATATCATGCATATTTGGATACAAAAGCCTCCTAATGTTCCATTATGAAATGAATATAATGTCATTTGAACATGATTATGAATGTGTCTTATGGTTGAGATCTTGTAAAAAAAACTAAGAACTAATGTAGGATGATATCCTATGAAGCAATAGTGTTGAAACCTTATGACAACATAAGTTGTCTTGGAAAAGTAATATAATTCACCTAGCGATCAAAAAAGAGATTTACTAAATAAACACTCAACATATTGGTATTGTTTTACAATATTTCCCAAACTGACAATATAATAATGACACTAAGGCCATGTATGTTATCTAATCCTAAGATCGTATACTCAATTACCTCAATCCCATCATTGATGCCATGAAGAGGATGCAACCCTAGATAACATTTCCTATTATTGAGATGAGATGATGACTCAAAGAAGAAAGAAATGAAAATTCTCTTAGCTTTGATGAGATTTAAAAGAATATTCATTAGTTGATTAAAGTTGTGAAATTCAAATTCAACTAGTTGTGTTAATTACTCACTCATTATCTTCTTCTATAGGTTCATATTTGGTTACATGTTGATAGCTAGAATACATGGTTGGCCACTAGAAATGATGTAGATGCTTGGTTGATTTTAAACATCAATTTCTCACAATAGGGGAATTCAACCTAATAGGATTTCTATTTATTTTGCTTTGGTTATTTCTCTCAAACTCAATGTCATCCTTAATCAAAGATGATTGCACATTATGTATTCATAGAAGCATAGTCCATATATACGATGTCATACTTAATTGCATGTTAAAGAAAGTGTTGTCATAACTCAAACAAGTTATGAAGCTAACTTAATTGGATCTACAGGAGACAATTGATAGACTTTTAAACTATCAACATTAAAGTAGACTTGGGCTAGATCCTAAGATGGGAAATGATTTATTTGCTTTCTTCATATACTCATGAATTCCTTTATATTCAATTACATAGTGATAAAAAGAGACTATTATTGAGGTGGATTTAGTAGTGGCCATCTGTGAGCTATATTATTGGTCCTTTTTAAAGCTCCAAACAGTTCAAGAAATTGTTGATGATACAATGAGGACTATGACCCCTCAATTTCTTTGCACAAGTAGAAATTCATATTTTACTCAATTGCTATACACATGGTATGCCAAACTAGGAAGACAAAATGATAATTGGAACAAGATGTGATTTAGTGTAGACTTGTACTAGACACATCAAATTAAGTAGCTAAATATCTCAACACATGAATATTTGGATTTTAGTCGCGTATTATGTGATTGAAGTATCCAGATTATTTAGAATTTTAAATTAACTAATTGGTTCTTAGACCTTTTAAATTCATCACAATGAAAGATGTCAAACTTCTAGGCCTCGACTAAGCTCCATTACATAGGAATTTAGAAAGAAGCCTAGCTTGAAAAGAAGTTATGAGAATTTAACTCCTTTGATATTAAAGCATCGGACACTCTGTGGCTAGTTGTGCCAAACTATGGCAATTTAACATGAAGTAACTTGCAAACCAATTCATTTTGTTCTAGATGGAATTGGAGCTGATGTTGATTGGGCTATTTGGAGCAAAACATTTGGCGGCAATCATGGTCACTTTATTAAGATGGAACTTGTTGATCACTTCAGCTCCCTAAGTTTGTAACAAAGGAAGACTTATAAATTAGGGTGTTCAATCGTATCATTGAGGAAACTCTAAAGTGAATATTGTATGCTTTAGTATCATATAGGTGAGTGCTTTTGATAATAATGAAAATGGGGCCTAGGCAAATTGTGGCAAATAAAAAGATTGTGTAATTTGGAAGGATCTTCTTCCTTACAAGTTGAAGCCTATTTTAGAGTAGTGTATGTGAAATTTCTTAGTGAGGTGGGGCCTCCATGAATGCAAGGGTGGATTTTTCCATGCCACTTTATGTAGAGAATGTCTTGAACTAAAAATAGTCTACGTTTAGACACTTATCCTCTACTTTCTCACATAGAGAGCTGGGTTTGATCATCGCTCGTGTAAATCATTCAACTTTCAATATCAATTGCGTCTTCAAATATGGACATCAAAATCCACATGGGAATTCAATAGTTGATTGTCTAAGTTGTTGAGCTTGAGGCTCATAAAGCGAGAGTGGCCAAAAGTTTTCTAGACTTAGTTTGTGTTATAAGGCATCTCTTATGGTTTTGAGCTCCCGCAAGTGCAAGTATGAATTGTACTCCACTTGGATGTGTTTGTTTCATAACGTTGTGCCACACCGGGTCGTCTTGCAATTACAATGAACATGGTGTGGCATGTTCTTTTCCCTCCTTACGTACCGAAAATACGATTACTTTACTTTGAAAGTCTGGGGGTGTGGCATTACCCTAAAAGAGAAACATATACACAATGGTATGGACATTCTTGCCCATTCGAACGCAAAGAAGAGAGGCCTTGGGAACCGAAAATTTTCCTTTCCCCCCTCTACCCTCTCTTTTTTTTTTTGGGGTGGTGGTGGCTCTTGTAGTGGTGAGTAAAAGGCTTAATATAGTAACCAAAAGGCATGAGATATGATATATACTATATAGGTGTGTGATGGGTTGGTTGGAAAGTCGCGGATGTAAAGGAGAGTGTGATTAGTGAGGCTAAGTGTAAGATGCGGGGTTGCTTGAAAATGGAGAGACAGAGAGGATTGGCCGCACTCGAGGAGGCCGTTGCGTTGGGGCGCGCGCATGACCTCCTGCGCTTTCATCAGTGGCTGCGTCTCCTTTTGATTGCTTTGTGGTCGGCTGCCTCGCTGTCTCTGTCTCTGTCTCTGATTGAGTGTGTGCCTCCTCCCTTTTGCCTATCTCTTTCCTTTGTTCTCTACCTTTACATCCCAAGAAGGTTAAAGGGAAACTTTTCACCATTTTTCACCCTTGTACAATATTATTCGAAGCTTTCTAAACTCAATACTTTTGTGGACCCCTAGTGATGCCCTCTCAAACCCTAGCATCTCAAGGGTCAAATCTATCCTTTTATGCTTTCAGGACCACAATAGCTTGCCTTTAGGAAGTCACGAGGAACCCCTAGTTCGATTCATGTTCGATTGACTAAAAATGGGCTGCTACCTAGAACTATATAGGCTTGGTCTACATCTCCTATTACATCTAAGGAATGTTCTCTAGAAGATCGTTCCCTCGGTTATGGAAGTATTAGTCCTACTAAGGCAAGTAGACTAAGAAACCGTAAAAGGTGCACAATGTATGTTAATTTAACTAATTTGAAGAGGAGGGTCAATGCAACTTGAAACACAACCAATGTATCTATCCTTACTTTGATTCGTGTGGCCCATATCATCATCATGGCTTGTCTCCTTGCCATAAGACAGAGTATGCTGGCAAATGGCAATATGTTTCTTCATACTATCCCCTTTCCAAACTTTAAATTGGAATGTACTTCTCATGAGGAAAGATGTAACAAAGATTATGCATTTGCTTTAGCAAGGTATGTTTGCATGGAAACATGATAGAATAACTTAGAAAGATGCCTTACTTGGATACTAGAATACAAGGTTGGCCTCAAGTTGCTCTATTTTCTAATGAAATGTGAGAATAAACTATGCACATTTTGAGTAAAAGTTCAATTTGTTTGCAAATTCATCCATTGAGTTTTGGACCCTATCAAGAAAGAGAAGGAGGATCAATGCTTTTCTATGGCTCATTCATATCTATTGAAGGGGATTCCTTTTTTGGCCTACATGAAAAATCAAACACGTCCTTGCTTCCATGATCCGTTTTAGTTCTTATTTCTCCCTTACCTAGCTTCATTAGTCCTAATCATGTGGTTAATCAAGCAACTTAACCATCGTCTATCATAGTTTTCCTCCATCATCTCATTAAGTTCAATGCCATGTTGAATGGCTAGTATTTTCAAAGCGTACAAATACACACAAGAGTAAATACATAGAATGACAAGGTTTGGGTGAGAGTCTATAAACAATGGAGCTAGTCCGTGCTAGTTTATGATTTTTCTGATGTCAATGCATTGAAAACTTGCTTTTATATAGCTAAAGGATAGAGATTATTTTGGTCTACAGTGGAGGATAATATAAGACACTTCACGTCATTTTAGGGTAAGTGGACTCCACACCTTGGCAAACAATGCTTTTGGGTTGGTCCTTATGTGTGGTGGGAGTATAAGTCACTTTGGTATGAATATAGTGTTATCTTGAAGATTATAGCAACCATTGCATTTTCTACACTATGTATGTGGGGACAATCCCATGTCCTTTCATTTCATACTTGGTACCTAAGCAAGTATTGGGCTTAATTCTAAGGTTCTAGACACTAGTTGCACTCCAAAATGTTTGCTAGTTAAGCATAGGTATTTTAAAGTCTCCATTATAGTGGAAATAAGCAACCATAATGTAAATTCACTAATTTTATTTTATGAGACGGATATTTCATCTTCGAGTAATTGGTGGTATGATACTTATAGGTGAACATCCAAAGCACCTTTGCTCAATGGCTTCAGATTATTCATACAACTATAGTCACTATTTACGTGTGACTTTACTTTGTAGTTTATATTCTATTTTCTTGGATAGGATAACATATAGTTTGATTATTATTTTGGAAATCAATATGCTTACATAGCTAGCTTTTGCTTGGCATTACATTTGGTTTAACGAGGGTTGCATGATGCAAATTCTACATGTAGTTTCTACACTATTACACCAATAGAGAGAGAAATAGAGACACATACTGAATAATATCCTCTTTTCGTTTACCAATTGGAAGCTTCTTTTCTCTTTGTAATCATGTACTTTTTCAAACATCTCTACAATATCTATGTCTCGATTTTCAAGTAAAAGAAGCTTGCTAAGGAGCCAAGTTGTTCATTTGATTGCCAATTTGTTGTCATATTGAAACATGTTTGGTGGATGGTGTGACAGCTTCATGTAAAGTGCAAGTGCTCTTTCAACATGAAAATGAAAGCTCTTATTATGTACTTTGGGTTTACTATGAATTCAAGACTTTCTTCTCCACCATGTATGATTTTAACAAATTTACATTATATGAAAGTTTGAATTATTTGGCGAATCATAAGCATTTCTCCTAATGTCAAGATGTCATCCATGTATGGGAAATTGCAAACTAATGACCTTATTGCATGCAATTTAATGCTATTTGGATTGACTCTAAGATAAGAATGAACAAGCATGCATCTCTTAAACAAATTTCTATTGTGCACTCCCTTGAAACATTGGATCTCCAACTGGAGACCTAAGATAAGTATGTCAATGGCAATTTTTTTGGTCCATGACATTAGCCTCATGGCCTTTACTAATGCAATAAGTGTTGTTTCTTAACTATGACACAAGAAATAAAAGTTCTTTTGAAGTAGATGTAACCTTAAGCACAAGGCAAATACCATGATGCAAAGAATAAAAGTGCTTATCAAGTAAATGCAACCTCAAGGAGCCTCAAGTGCAATGCAAAGACCATGGAGTGTTTTGGAGAGCTTAATATGAAAATTTTCCTTAAAATATATTTTAAAGCCTATGAGCAAACTATATTCTTACTATTATTTTTTGTGATATATTTCATCGAGCTTATCCCAAAGTCACGGGGTTAGAATTTTGATCATTTGATCAATGCAACACATGCTATTGCCCCACCAATTAGCCTACCTCTTGCAGGGTACTCATAAGTAAGTTGTTGGATACTAGTTAGTAATTCTCATCCTCAACTCATTAAATTTTCAAAAGAAATTCATGTAAACATTAATTAGTCTAGAATTAGCTAAGACTCGCATCATGTGAATACTAGACTCAATAGTCTAAATTAATGAATTGTGACTAATGTCCAATCACATAATACATTAGAGTGCTTTCACATAGCATATTTGAAACAATCACCCAGCAACAACATAGTTTCTAGATTTGTATCCCCATGCACACAATATTTGTTCCAAGTTAAATGCCAAGAAATAGATGTGTGTTGTCATTGAGTACATGCAATGAAGTAGTGATATGAAAATCAAAACATCAAAATTTTTGCTATTTCGAAAAAGTTATGAGGCTGGCATTAGAACCTTAATCAAAAACCCTCTTGGATGGTTAGTAGAAGTTGGGTGTAAAACCTGTAGTAAAAAGCCAAATCTTTAGACGTCTACAAATACCTATGAGTTTTGGTGTCACCCTAAAATAGAGGTGGGTGTTTGGGTCCTAAATAAGATAAAAATAAAATTGGAATATTTAAGTGAATTTTTTAGTAACAAAAATAGCTTTTAAACTTGTACTAATACCATCCACAATCTAGTTTGTGTCATACTAGACCCATCCAAGGCTAGTCTAAACCACTTGGATGATCTTCCTATGAATTTTTTGTGTGGGATTAGTGACAAGTGCAAGATCCCCAATGTATCATGGAAAGCATGTACCTTCCCCAAGAAAAAGAAGGTTGAATAGGATTACCTAACCTCAAGACACTAGTCAGAATATTAGTTACTTAATTGATAGTAAGGATTTTCTTCATGAGAAATTTGGCCATTTTGTTGCATGTAAACACCTTCAGTTTTTAGGCACTCAACTAGCCTAGATGGAAAAACCACTCACTCTCATTGTAGCAATTAGTGGGCTTTTGATTAAGATTCAAGACTTAAGTAAATGCCTATGGGAGGCATGGTCTGCATACAAATTTGATATCTCCATAAGCCTATAACTTCACCCTACTAAAAGGTAGAGCCCGAGTGGAAGCACACAAGCAGAAGCAAGAGCTGTGGTGAATGGAGCAAGAGAGCAAAGGAGAGAGACACTATACATGGGAACTCCAATAGTTACAATGTGTGAGTAGCCTTCCCTTATTCAATAAGCATTGAAAAAATAAATAATAAATAGTGACAATGATGGGCACCCACCGCCTGCAATTTACATGTATGTGGTCACGGTGTGTGAAGTAAATACATGACAATGTAGACACAAGTACCTTTACCCCCAACAACCTCCCACTTAAAGGCGAATGTATCTCTAGTGAGGAGAGGTCAAGAAACAATGACAAAGTATAAATGTACATAAAGTACAACAAGATGAGGAATAAAGATCATCTCATCCTATGCCCATCATCTTCCTAAGGAAGGCAAAGAATTCCATTGAGAGAATTTTAATGAGAAGATCTATAGGATTCTTGTCAGTTGAGATCTTGACAAGCTCAACGAACATGTCTTCTATCATCTCCCCCTGATGAAGTGATAACACACCTCAATGTGCTTTGTCTTTATTTAAAAGACTAGATTCTTGGCCAGCTGAATAGCACTCATAAAATCCAAATGCAATGTAAGAGTAATAGTATTACCAAGGTCTATCATAGCCTAACCATAGGGTCTCCTTGTAAGCCTCAATGGTTGCAACATACTCTGTCTTAGTAGTAGATGAGGCCATGTATTTTTTCACCCTAGAAATCCAAGAAATTGTATTTCTGACAAAAGTGAAAACATATTCAGAGGTGGACTTCCTACTATCTACATATCCTACATAATTGGAGTAAGTGTAACCCATGACTATAGTATCCTGACCACCATAGAAAATGCTCATACATGTAGTGCCTTTTAGGTATCTCATGATACCCTTCATGACATCCTAGTGTTGTCTACCAGGTGTAGCCATATAGCATGCCACAACTCCTGCTGCAAATGCTATGTCTAGATGGGTGGCTATCATGGCATATATCAAACTATCCACTATGAATGGATAAGGGATCTTGGCCATCTTGGCCTTCTGCTCATCTGACCGAGGACAATCTATGTGCAATCTTCATATGAGAAGGTAAAGAATACCCAATAGACTTAATATCCTACATATGAAATTGCTGAAGGACCTTATATATATAGTTTTCATGTGGCAAGTATGTTGAGAAATGCAAATGATGTATACTCTAGGAAGAGATGTCCTAAATCCCATAAGCACAATGTTGCAGAATGCTACCTACCCAGCTACTATAAAGCATTGTACTTGATAGTCTATCACTTTCATATGGAATGAATACAATATCATGATGCTTTTCTCTTTCAGTTAGTGTCATTGTCATTTTCAATCCATTACATAAGATTGTCTTTATGAGTCCAAGCTTTCATCTTGGAACCTAATTCACTTGTGTAACAATTGTCTACATTGTCTTTATCAACATGAATCTCGTCTTTATCTTCCATCCTGCATAGCTCTTGCCATGCTCTAGATCTACACTTTTCACATGGTATTAGGGCCTTACTGAGCATGGCTTAGCTCCTCCCCATCTCCAACTTCATTTGCATTCCTACCTTCAATGAAGCTTCCATGGTAGTCATAGCCAGCAACACCTTGTCAGCTTGAAGCTTTCATATCTCTCTCCAGCGGCCAAATCTCTCTGAACGTCCTTTGCTTCCAAAGCTCCTTCCTCACACCTCAATCATTGAAATTGGGCAACTATAGTTTCAGCATTGCCTCTTTTCAAAGTCACTGCCATAACTGTGTCTGTGCACAACATCACCTACCTAACTTGGAGGAGTTGGATCTCCACATATAGGCCATATCTCTCCAAGATCTTTTTTGGGGAAACATTTTTGAATTCCCTACACTCTTGCCTAGCACATTATAGTGGGACATTGGCCTCCTAGTTGCTCAGCATTGCGCGTTTCCTGTCATGCTGCCAAAATTGTGCTTGAACGTGGTTGTACAGCTGTCATCGTCAGCTTGTTGCATGATTTATCCTGTAGCTATAGGACAACTAGAGCTTCATATCCAAGCTTACTCCCCACCAAGTATCACTTTGAATCATCGATTGTATGAGCTGCAACATACAAAAGTTCAGTCGTCTGTCAAAAATCCTAGAATAGGGCAGCCATAGCTACTCAATATCAAGCTCATATAATTTCACTTTACTTTTTCACTCCTCTGAGCTCAACCAGGTCTCTGCCAACTGACATGATGTACCACTCAAGTACTCAACTTTGGAAGAAGATTTGGAAGATTATCAAGCAACACTCAACTCATCAAGCAAAAAAAATATTCAAGCTTAAGACCAAACATAGTATCTCTTGATACTACAGAGTGTGTCTTCACACTATCTTGCATTTGTGTCTCTTAACACATTGAAATACAACTCTTTTGCTTGTTAATTGAAGCTTATCAACATGGCAAAGCTTGAGCAAATAGCAAAGTTCAATGGATAAGGTTTCCATGCTTGGAAGGAAAAGGCCATGTACCACCTCATGAGGAAAGACCTCTGGGATCTCTTTGAGGATCATGAAGGTGATGTAGATGATGGGAAATAAGATTCAAAAAGTGGGATCCTTGCAATAGTTCCACCAAAAACCAAAGAATGGAATAAGATGAATAGCAAGGCACTAGCCATCATTGCCTAGGGACTAAGTGATGATGTGCTACATCATATCTCATGCATTAGAGATGCTAGAACTGCTTGGGGGGAACTTGATAGGATGTTTGGTACCGACCAAAGAATTCAAAGGTAAAATTACTCATGCAGTTTTATAAAATGGATATAAAAGATAGTGCTTCCATGACCATACATATTAACAAGTTCAAGAGCCTAAAAACCCAGCTTGCAACTCTTAAGAAGAATATTGATGAAGATGAAGCAATAGTCGTATTGCTTGCAAGTGTAAGTAAGGATCCATATGAGAATCTTGTGTCCATCCCAAGTAATGTTCCAAGTCTGATGCCAGGAGGCATATTTCACGGTGGATTCCGTGCCACGGTGGACTCCCTGAGGTTTTACAGTGGATTCCGTAAACTTTGATGACCGGGGCTCATACACAAAGTGGATTCTTTGTGCGAGAAGTTGATGGGGACGCCTGTCCTTTTCAGGCATTTCATTAATTTAGTGTGTACATGGGTGATTCCATAACGGGTGATTCCGCAAAATGCATATTAAATTAAAAAACGTTTATGAGTTTAGAGTGCGCACTCGTAATAAATTAAGGTTAGGATTGATTTCTAACCAGTTGATTTATTTATGTAGCTGAAGACTGCTAGGTATTCACTTTTGTTAGTTTAATTGTATTATTTTACTAACGATTGTGAATGCTTCAGTTGATGTGTAGAGATAGCAGCAGTGGCGGAGGAAAGCATTGGAGGATAGCAAGTATTCGATTTATTGATTATATTTTGATGGGCGCATACCTTAGGCATGGCGCCTATATTTTTTCGCGCCTATTTATTGAGGCATTGGATATTTATTATTATTTTGTATGCGCATGGGCGCACGATTATGCTATTTCTACTTGGACATTGTATTGGGCACGCCAGACTCTTTGGGCACCGTCCGTTAGCTTTATTCCTATTTTGTGTTAAAGCAAACTCAAAAGCTAAAAGCTTGCTATTTTGTAATTTGGGCTATTATTTGAGCTTGAAGATGATTAATATATAAAATACATGCTTTGTGGAGCGCTCACACAAGGCATGGGGGGAGATTGCACCCAATTGGTCTCTTGTTCATGTCGTTCATGCTTTTTACATTGAATTTTGTGCAAAAAGTAGAGTTCTATTGTTCTTGGGGACCTTCCGGCATTCACTACGCGAGCGCACAGCATCCGATCTGCGCACCAAAGTCTCTCACTTAAAGATATTGAGTACTCTCTTCTTGATGAAGAGAGCAAACAGAGGAACAAGAATGCAAAAGATGGTGTCCCATCATCTAGGGAAAATCTCTTATACACCAAAGGAGCTACTGGACCCAAAGGAAGAGATCGAGGATTCAACACTGAAAACAAAGATCGGATGACATGTCATTATTGTGGTAAGACTGACCGTATAGCCAGTGAATAATGGTAACCACCAAAATCAGTTCAGGAATGAAAGAGAAGAAGAAGAAGAAGAAGAAGAAGATGCTTCCACTACCATCAACTATTCTGACAGATTGTTCTAAAGAATTTTCATTGTATCTTTCATATGTTTTTTCCATAGTGGATTTCTATGTTTCCCTTAGTGGATTTTCTTTGTAAAAACCCTTGCCAAAGATGTAAAGTTTCAAGCTTTAACTTGACTTGACTGCCTATGAGCTAGTCTCCTAGGCCATGTCACCATGTAGGGGGGCAAAAGCCAGCAAGTGTAGGAACTCATCATTTAAGGGGGGGTGTTGAGAAATGACAAATGATATATAATCTAGCAAGAGATGTCCTAAATCCCATAAGCACAATGGTGCAGAATGCTATCCACCCCACCTACTATAAAGCATTGTACTTGACTATCACTTTCACATATGGAATGAATACAATATCATGATGCTTTCCTCTTTTAGTTAGTGTCATTGCCATTGTCAATTCACTACACAAGTTTGTCTTTATGAGTCCAAGCTTCCATCTTGGAACCTAATTCACTTGTGTAAGAATTTTCTACATTGTCTATGCCAACATGAATCTTGTCTTCATCTTCCATCCTCCATACCTCCTGCCATGCTCTAAATCTGTGCTTTTCACAAACTAAAGGATCCCTTAGAGTGATTGCACGTAATGGGCATGCCAAGAATATGTGAGACTTGTCCCATGTCCTTTATCTCAAAGCTCTAATTGAGCTGACTTTTCAAGGTTTCCATCTCATCATGAGCTCTCCCAACAATCAACATATCATCTACATAAAGTATCAAGATAATTAGACTTTCATCCTGAGCCTTTTTTGTGTAGAGACACATATTCATATCACTACATATATATCCCTATGAATGCATGAAAGTATCGAACCTGTGGCACCATTCCCTACGTGCTTGCTCAAGGCCATAAAGGCTCTTTCTTCTCAGCTTGCACACTAGTTATTCCCTACCCTTTTCCTTAATAAAGCCCTTAGGTTGCTACATATAAATCTCATCACATGATGCTCCTTATATAAAAAAATTAATTTTATATCCATCTGATAAAGATCCATATCTAATTGCACAACCAAAGATCCATATAGCCATCTTAACCACAAGAGAGAAGACCTTATCAAAGTTAACACCATGCTCCTACTTAAAACCCTTTGCAACCAATCTAGCCTTATATGTTGGCTTGGGTTATCCAAGGATACTCTTCAACTTGTATACCCAGTTGCATAACAAAGCACGTTTTTCACCAGGCAAAGGAACCAAGTTCCACATATGATTTTTATGCAATGAGTTATACTTTGATTGCATGATTCTCTCCCAAGAGTGACTATGATCTCTACACATGGCCTCATCATAGGTAAGAGGCTCACGAGTATTTTCCACTATAATATAGTCCATAGATGGTGCAAACAATCAGGCTGACATCTCATCTCTAGTAGACCATTGCAAAATAGACTATGGGGCTTGTACATATTATCCAACATCATGATCATAGTCTACTCGAACATGAGCTACTACAGACTGTGTAGCTAGTTGTATTACAATAGGAGGCTGCTCCTGAAATATCACTTTGCGTATCTTAACTACATGCTCATGCTATTTGTGCATCTTCTTCTCATGGAAAACAACATCATGGCTATAGATGGCCTTCTTAGCCTACGAATACACATCTTATTTAACATCATGATCATGGGCCATTGGAACATTAGATGTAGGCTATCTAACTAGCGGTATGGTAATAGGAGGGTCCTCTTGAAATATCACCTTACATATCTCAACTACATGCTCAAGCTACTTATGCATCTTCTTCTCATGGAAAACAACATCATGGCTATGTATAACCTTCCTAGATTATGGATCCCATAGGTGACAATCCATCTCACTTGTATCTCCATAACCAAGAAAGATGCATTTCATAGATTTAGGATCGAGCTTGTTATATTTGTCATTGGGAACATGGCAAAAAGTCTCACATCAAGAACGTACAAATAAACATATGATGGAGGTTTTCTAGACCAACCTGACAAGCAATAGCATTGCATGTAGATCGATTTATCAAGTGTATGGCAATAGGAACTACATTATTCCAATAATATTGTAGTAAGCCTGCTTGGCTAAGCATAGTACAGACTCTCTCTTGGAATCGTCCTATTCATGTACTCTACAACACTATTCTAGGGTGGAATGTAAGGGATGGTTAACTGATACTTAATACCCCACTCATCGCAAAACCACTCAAATGCTTCATAATTATATTCACTCCTATTATTTGACCTTAGTAGGCATTTCAACCTATACTTAGACTAGTTACAAGAGTAAGCCAATGTTGAGAGGTAGCCAATACACCCAATTTTTGCTTTTTGGGATATGCCCAAACCTTATGTGAATAATCTCGTCAATGAAAGTCACAAAGTACTTCATGCCACCTAGTCATTGACAGGGCATGGGACCACGTACAACCATAATGAACAAGAGCTAGAGGCTCACCCATGTGTGTAATACTAGACTTCTTATGAGAACTTTGTGTTTGTGTACCATAAAGACAACAATCACATGAAAACATTTGTAGTCAAGGGGTGAAAGATACTTAAAAAATGAGAAAGCATTCTCATTCCTTTTAAGAACATGTACCCAAGGCAACGATGCCATAAGGATACATGTAGTATATTACCCACATCCAAATATGGTCAATAGACCCATATATAAGCAAGGGAAAGAGATTGTTGATGCCTTATTGCCTTAGCCAAAGACAAGATTCCCATAGGTAATCTTCCACACGTGGAATCATCAAAATATATATCATATCCTATATTATCCAATTGTCTAGCAGGGAATAGGCTTTTGGTCAAAGCTAAAACATGGTGTACAGCATGCAAAACAAAGGTGTTATATATGAAGCAAATTGCAGTCTAATACCCGGGTAGTTCACTATATGTATACCCTTTATATCACATGCGTTCAAAGCCTATTTATAAATATCCATATCAGTGAATTTTTTCTTAATAAAACATAACCCTTTTCTATTCAATCTATAAGTAATCCCTTTACATGGGACCATCTGTATGTAAAAAATATGTTAAAATGGTATTTTAAAAATGCCTTATGTTGAACCCATGTGATACATACATATATTTATGAATGACCTCCCCACGGTCTAATATCACCAATGCCAAGTCATTTCATAGTCTCCATAGAACTTGTCATACAACAATAGGAATGAAGCCAATCCTTATATGGGGTAACATGAAAATATGAAAATAGTCCCCCGAATTAAGCAACCAACACTGAGAAAAAGTAGACAAGACATCATCCAACTAACTAGCATCAACAGAATAAGCTGCCAAGATATAATCATCATCAGTCTTAAGCTCCAAGGCATTTATCTCTTCAAATTTCACATTGGACTTACTAGAAACAATGCTATAATCATCAGACTTATCGTAAACTTTACCCTTACCTTTCCTTTGTGCTTATCATTGTGTATCTTGTAGAACTATGGCCTAATATGATCCCGCTTCCAATAATAATGATATGTAAGAGAGGCCTTATAACCACAAGAGTTACTGCAAGATTGTTCACAAGATTGAGACCTTTGTGAGTCTCTACCACAATGATCATTACTACTTTTACCATCATGTCTACATCTAACACTCAATGCATGAGAAGTATGGGATGCATCTACATTCTTTTTGTTTATCTCCTCTATAAGTAAGGGACCCTCAACATCCTAGAGTTTCTACCATCCTTAGGTATATTAGCACACATGGCAGTATAGAAAGTGTCCCACGACTTAAGAAGTATCACAAGTAAGAACAAGCGAGAAAGATTATCTTTAAACTCAATCACTACAAGATACAGACCTTATAGCAACGTTTAAAGCGACGAAAATACAAACAACAAAATTTGCCCCCGTCGTCGCAAAAAGTATCGTTATTGACAACGCCATAGAATCGTCGATATATTCGTCGCTATATAGCGACGCATATAGCGACCGTTGCAGACAATTTGTGACGCTCATAGCGACGCCAATAGCGACGCGTGCAGTTAAATTTGCGACGCAAATAGCGACGGTAATAGAGAGAAATTTTTTTTTGTGGCAAAGCGTTTGCAAACAAAAAGAATGTATACTGAAATCATAAAACTGATACATGAAATAAATACATGATCGCATAAAATGCGATTGGTACAATCATGAAACGATATCGCTAATACATAGAAAATGCCTACATAGATCGGGCGACTAAAAACTAAAGGTGTGTGAGCTCTAAGGATCCAAGGGCGAGCTACAAATCCTCGTCCCCCGAAAGCTCGTCCCGCTGCAAAGGAGCATCAAACGGATTCTGCAGAAAAAGAAACAACATATCAATCCACCATACAATAATGCATTCAAATATCTCATGATAACTACGGACAAGAAAGATGAGTGACTTACAGGGCCACCGCGTCTATACAATCGGTCGATCAATGCCTTGAAACCATGCCTCTCTGCATATCGAGTCTCAAGGCCTTGTGGATCACGATTTGTAACGGAGTGCTGCAAAGAAAACAAAATGCTAATTGTTAGAAATATGATTGTCAGTACAAAGAATATCTCAAAAAAACAAATAAGCAAAACAAAAGAGAAACTTATAAAGTCCTCCAAATATGTCCTGTGGCCGCCACTCCCAAGATGATGTACCGATCCGGCCTCGATTCGTGCCCTCGCCGCCTCCCGCTGCTGACTCCAACGTCCTGGCGAATCTGTAGCCTCCTCCCTCAGTCGGCGCCAGTCGTTTGCATCTAACCACTTGGGCTTTGGAGCCCCACTCTTGATTGCCTTGCGTGCGTCGGATCGTCTATGTAACATGTATACACACATGCAATCCATCATCCAGCCCGTAGAGAATCTATCCACTGCGGCTGGCACCGGGAACTCCTCGTGCAAGGATGCTACTATGTAGTCCTTGCTCCCCTCCGGTATTTTCCTCCAATGATCTAGGACGTTGTGCCGAAAAACTTGTTGGCACAACTCCCTCATGCGAGCCATCACCCTCCTCCCCTCATCATTCATGATGATGGCTCCTGACCTGCTATCCACTAGGTATCCATAACCCCTAGGATTTTGCCTAAGATGGGCCCTCTCCCATCTCCGTCCACGCTCCTGGGCATATCCAAGAGACCCCTGTACATCCGGTGTACCGACGGGGGTACCCTCTCCCGGAGTGCCACTCAAAGGGGTGCCACCAAAAGGAGTGCCACCAAAAGGCGTGCCATCTGCCGACGGCTGCGCAAAAGCCAGAGTAACTGGAGTGGACGTCCCCACAGGTGTGACAAATCCTGGAGGTGACGCAGCTCCAGCTGAATGACGAGACGGAGATACCACGTCCGTGTCTCCATAGCAGCACCCCCTGATCCTCCTGCAGTCGTAGTCCCTCCCTCTGGCCCAAGTCGCGAGCGTCGAGATCGTCTGCTCGAAGCTGAAGCATTTGATCGCGCTGAAGCTGATCTAGCAGAGCACTCTGACGAAAAACGAGACAGCTCCTGATCTGCCATCTCTCTGAATCTCGCGAGCTGATCTGGAGACATGCGTGCCATCATGTCCTGAAACTCCTCATCGCTCATCCCTCGACTCATCCTGAAAATGTCGATACCTACACAGATAAAAAATGATGTTAGAATAATCAATTTAAACTATACAAAGCACATTAATATAAATCATTTTTGAAAAATCCCTCTTAAAATGCATATCTTATCTACCTTTATGGAAGATCTAAACAACGAATTGAGTAATACAATTCTCCAAGAATGAAGTATTCTATGGTCCCATGTTAATCTCCTGACACAACTCTACATACACTGGAAGGTCGATAGACATGTCACCACAAAAGAACGAGTCTGTCTAGTTCTCAAAAAATTCTACGACTTCTGTATTTCCATCATTGTTAGCCGATGCGGGCTCCAAGCTTGCAGTGGCCTCCACCCCTTGTAATATCGATCCCTCTATTTGCATATTTTCTTCATCTATGCCTGGAACATCGCTTTGATCATATACTCTCGCACCTCGAGGAGTTGAAGGTATAACATACCACCATTAAGGTTATCGGGGGTTTGGATAGAAGATTACCTGTTCACAAACACTTACAAAGCGAGTTCAAACCATTGTGACATAAACCATGTCGTATTACAATTAACAAGCAAATGACTATTTGTACCTGTTCACAATGGGCCGGCAACACAAAGGTGTCGCGCAAATCCATCCATTTTTTTTCGGAATCTATTTCGAGAAATCCAGATGGACCTCGTCGAACTGTTGCTCCAGCTCCTCCAGGTACCACTTTGAACCACTGCACATCGAATAGTATCATGGAGAAGCTACGGTAATCCACCGTAATAATACTTTGCAAGTTCCCAAAATACTCCATCTCATCCACAACCATGTTCGGATCCGTTGCTCGTCGCCGGCTCTCTTGCTCAAACCTTGCCATGATACCACAGTCCATTGTGGAGGGCATTTGGTCAATACGCTCCACCCAAAAATGCTGTCCGCGCGACCACGCTGCACTATATATTTTGTACTGCACATTGAAGCACTCAAATTAGATGTAGCAAGAAAATTTAGATACGACACATTCTAAACCCCTCATTACCTTTGGACTACATCCCCTCGAGAACTCCCACTCCTCCCTTCGCTGGATGCTGCGGTCAAGGCTCCATGCAACCATCATGTTGACATAAACCGTGGTATCTCCTCCATGCCTTCGGGATATCGAATCGATCGGTGACGCATACTGCGTCGGAATTCAGCTCATGCTTCCTCTCGATCTTGCCTTGCAATCTGGTACTTGGCGAGCCACGTCTCCATGGAGGCATGGTGCAACATACAAAAGCGATTCACCTTCTCTTCTCTTGAGGCATCCATTCTTTTTCTACCCCATTTCCAACCACCACATCTCCAGTCAGCCTATCATCGTCCTTCAGCGTCCATAGCATTTCATTGTCTGGTTCCACCGTTGGTAGCCATTGTGATATATGCACTAACGCCTCTGACACCAACCAACCTTCCGCCATGCTACCTTCCAGACGAGCTCGTTGTCGCACAAAGCCTTTCAGGGTTTTCATGAAGCGCTCTAGGAAGAACATCCATCGCGTATGGACAGGTCCAACAATCTCCACTTCGTCCACAAGATGCACAAGAAGGTGAACTTGTATCGTGAGCATGCTAGTGGGCAGGTATTTCTCAAAGAGACAGACCGTCTCAACTGCTCCCCGCCTTGCGGATTCAATAGAGGACGTCTTAATCTCTTTCTGTGAGATCCATTGCACCAAAGTCGACAACTTGTAAATGGCCCCGCGAATTTCTGGAGTTAGGCATCCCGTGATCGCGATCGGTAGGACAAACTGCCACAAATGAGAAAGCATTAAGAATAATGGTCACTTTTCAAATTTCAAAATGTCCACGCTAATTAAAATCCATTATGTTCACAAACCTGACATATCTTATGCCAATCATGGGATTTTAGCCCAGACATTTGGTCATCTTTAGAAAATGCGGACCTTAGAGAACGCATCATACCCGTCGGAGTGCGGATAGACTTGATTACTTGCTTCACAATGCGCTCTTCTTTGGTAGACAAAACCCAGGGAGCGCGAGGAAGTTGCACTCCCCCTTCAGCACTCGACTGCGGCCAAAGCGCCTCCATCTTACCTACCTTCTTTAAATCCATTCGTGACCCTATAGTGTCTCTCTTTCCTGTGATGTGGTCCCATAGCAAGCTGCCCACATTTTTGAAAATATGCATGGGATCCAACAAGTGGTTGACCTGTAAGTGGGTCCAATATGGCAACTCGTAGAAAACTGAGAACCGTCGCATTCCATTTGGATGTGATTCCGGGTTTACCATTTTCAGCTCGTACCAGCTTGCAGCGTTCATACGTGCTGGAGGTCGTCCAAGAAAACCTTCCCTGAGTTCATGATCCTCCGGCAAGAAAGCGGCGTGTCCTTGATATACGATCTTCTTCATGGTTCGTGACCTTCGGGATTCTAACTGTGGCCCACACAATGGACATGCATGATAACCTGAGGTAACCAGACCTGCAAGGCGATCCACGACCTAGTGAATACTTGATTGAATGAAATAAAATATAGATATTACCAGCGAGAACAAAGGTCTGCTCACCTGAGCACTCTCCCAATCTCGGAAAGTCATGCATCGTCCACATGAGAATGGCTCGAATGTTGGCTGACCGCCGACCATCGCGCCTGCTCATATCTTGCACCGTGACTTCCTCCTCCCACAAAATCTTAAGCTCATCGACTAATGGACGAAGATACACGTCCATATTTTTTACTTTGTAGCGGCCCGGGACGAGCAAGCTAAGGATGAGATGTCCTTTCTTCGTAAAAAGCCATGGAGGGATGTTGTAGTTGACAAGCACTATAGGCCACACATTGTAAGAAGTCGAGCGCAGACCGAATGGGTTCACACCATCCATGGCGAGACCGAGCCGAAGATTCCTTGGCTCTCGCGCAAAGCCTGGGAAGGTAGAGTCAATGTGGCTCCATGCGCGCGAATCTGCTGATATTCGTTGAACTCCATCCGTGGACCTATTCTGCACATGCCACGTTGTCAAGCTTGCCATGGCAGACGTGCGAAACATGTGGTTTATACGGGGGATGAGCGGAAAGTGTCTGAGAACTTTTTGAGGGATGGTTTGCCCTTGCAAGTCCTGTCGATACCTGTGAGCACCACACTTTGGACATGTCTCCATAGTCTCGTATTCATCTCGAAACAATATGCAGTCGTTGATACATGCATGGATGTTATTGTAGTCCATGCCAAGCTTCCGTAAAACATGTCGTGCATCATCACGAGACTCGAGCATATTGGTATTTGCAGGTGGCAATATATGATATTTCAATAACCTGAAAAAAATCATAAAACACCTTGAAAAAACACAAATGTTTGCAATAATACTGTTATAAAAAAAATCAATGAAGCCTGTGTGCAATGTACCTGAATAACTCAGTCACACTCGTATCGCTCCAACCGTATTTTGCTTGCACACTTAAGAGTGCAAGCAATGTCTTCAACCGAGATACTCGGCACCCATCATATAATGGTATGGATGCTTCCTCTCTAAGCGGGTCAGATGTCTCAACATCCATGGGATCAATGCATCGATCATTGCCTCCATCTCAGGCTCCAAGATTGTAGGCAGGTCGGGAAGGTTGTCTGTCTCCTTTGGCATTGACGGTATAGATGGGCCTTGCGAGTGGTCGATTGGCTCCTGCAATCCATCCATCGCACGTCCACGAACTCTTCTAATTGGCCGCAAAGGGTGCACTCCCTCTTGGGTCGAGACATCACCCCCCTGGATACAAAATTTGCCAACAAGACCCAATCTTATTGTGTATGGTTTTCAATTAGCTTGAGAGTACAATGCATGAAAAATGCTAACTTCAAATTACCGTTTGCTGAAAATCCGCAATCGCCTGATCAATGATCTCAGATTGAAACTCGCCAAATCGTCGTACGTGTTCTATAGAAAATCAGCATTTTCGTCTAATTGCCAACTTGCATTGAGAGCAAGGACATGGGACACGCTGATTAAGATACGTCTCGCGGTCTTGAACAATAAGACCTTCTTCGTTTGCCATCTTATCTACATTATAGCAAACGAGGCTTAAATGGATAGCTCTATGGAGATGTACGTCAAGTTGCAAGTTGACCATAAATCTTGCATTGTATATAGTAGTTGAGAGATTTTCCGATGTTATATCTTGGCCTTGTATCATGCTCAACGATTTGTTTGTCCCGGTAGATAATTATTTGTTATATCTCGGCTTTGAGTATAAGTAATCCATTTTAAAATTAATGTGCGCCATCTATGAAATTTTATAACTATAGTAATAAAATTTATTTCAATCAATTCTACTCATAGTCATAAGACCTGAGAGAAATTATCCTATACTCAATTTAAGGGTTTCTTCTTCTATAACAATACTTTTGGGTTCATTTTGATGAAGTACGTGGCCCATGGCAAAGCACATTGCATACCATTATCAATAAGTCTATTATCTTAAATTTCCTTCCCCTCCCTCTCCCTCTCTTTCTCTCCCTCTCCCTCTCTTTCTCTCTTTCTCTCACCCTCACCCTCACCCTCTCGTTCTCTTTCTCTCCCTCTCTCATTTCCTTCCCCTCCCTCTCCCTCTCCCTCTCCCTCTCTATCTCTCTTTCTCTCTCATTTCCTAAACAAGCAAAAAAAAAGTGATTTAAACATCCTCCAAGCAAAAGGGAGAGGGAGAGATACAATGCACTCTCCCTCTCTTTCTGTTTCTATCCCTCTCTCATTTCCTTCCCCTCCCTCTCCCTCTCGCTCTCTTTCTCTCTCATTTCCTCTCCTAAACAAGCAAAAAAAAAGTGATTCAAACATTAAACAAGCAAAAGGGAGAGGAAGAGAGAGAATGCACTCTCCCTCCTTCTCCCTCTCTTTCTCTTTCTCTCCCTCTCTCATTTCCTCCCCCTCCCTCTCCCTCTCCCTCTATTTCTCTTTCTCTTTCTCTTTCTCTTTCTTTCCCTCTCCCTCTCCCTCTCCCTCTCCCTCTCTTTCTCTCTTACTCTCTCGTTTCCTCTCCTAAACAAGCAAAAAAGAAAGTAATTTAAACATTAAACAAGCAAAAGGGAGAGAGAGAGAGAGAGAATGCACTCTCCCTCTCTTTCTCTCCCTCTCCCTCTCCCTCTCCCTCTCTTTCTCTCCCTCTCTCTCCCTCTCCCTCTCCTTCCCTTTCATTTCCTCTCCTAAACAAGCAAAAGAGAACGATTTAAACCTTCAACAAGCAAAAGAAAGAGAGAGGGAGACTCACCAATGAGATATGGCGAGCATGGGCGGCTTCTCTTTGCAACGAGGGCTCCTCCTCTCCTTCGCGAACAACGGCGACGGCGGCGGCAGTAAGTCTCTTCCTCTTCTTCTCTCACAAAGCCTTCACTCTCTCCCTCGCTCTCGCTCTCCAAAGGTGAAACAAAAGAAATGAAAACGGCGCTCGGGTTTCGGGCGCGTTTTTTTTCCTGCGGTGTCGCTATTTGCATCGCAAATAGTGTCGCTATATCGACGCAAATAGCGACGCCGATATCCACCATCGCTAATCGGCATCGCTAATTGCCCAATTCCTTGTAGTGAATACCGTGCTAAGTTGATTGGCCGAAAATTGAGTGAAACCCATTCAAATACATGGATCCACTAGCCCCTTCCTTCATGTAAAGGTCCATAAGTTATTTCAACCAATACATTTGTAAAGCATGACTTTGCTTGTCATAAAGATTGAATATATTTTCCCATAACTACCAAGCATTATCTTGTCACAAAATTGAAACAAACATATTTTAACAATGATAACATAATAGTGGATTTACATAGCCCATCCAACTCATCCCAACTATCTTGATCAATGCCTTTGGGATTTACACTCTTGGTTTTTGAAGGCCTAACATGCTTCTTTTGAGCTAATACCTTTCACATTTATGTCTTTCAATAGGTGAAGTTTGTGCCATCAAGCTTTTTAAGATTAAAAATAGCACTATCGTTCGAAGAGCTGACCATAATGACAGTATACTAATGTAAAATCGAAGAGAATGGGCTACTATAAATGATTGCAAATCAGTTCCAAAACTCAGTTAAAACAAAGGAAAAATAGGAGGAGAATACCAAACTATAGAGCTATCCACCAACTGCAAGCGATTGAGTACCAAAGTACAATGCTTGATCTCTCAAACAATGTTAAAAACTGTAAATGTAGTAGTGCTAAACTAAAGAGAGTTGTATATGTTGAGCCAACTATAGGCAAAAAGCCAAGAAAGCAAGCTCCCACTGCTAGGGATATCCGAGTAACAACTAGGATATAAAGAATGTAACTCACAATAATTAAGAATAGACCACTGATACCAAAGATTGTCACAAACTCAAATTGTCAGTAAGCCATACATCTCATAGGCATATATATCACTAATAAAGTGTTGATAGAGGTAAGTGGCGATGTCCAAAGCATACAAAATCAAATCAGTCACAAGCAGAGGTAGCTGCGTCCAATAGCATACGAGAGAGCATATACATGAACCAAGGGTCACATTATCTCAAAGAACCATGCTCTACCAAGTAAATACAAGAGTCTCTCAGTGGAAGCAAATGAGAAATGCAAAGTGAGCAAGAAAAGCTCAAGACATATACATCAAAGCATCTAGAAAACCTAAGCACATCATTATACATTCAAGAGTATAAGTATCAAATGAAGCTTTAATATATGTAAGTGAGTAAGCATAAAAGCTGAAAGAAATTAAACCAAACCCCAAATAGACCAGTGTCCAAGTATGTTATAACCATATCTGGGCTCATACATCAATTGTGGACATCATTGTAGACATGTAGCATACCCAAAATACTATGTAGGCACAACATGTATTCAAAGCTTGAAGCTCACTATTATATGCTGCTGTCCAAACTTGTATGACAACAATAAACCTCTATAAAACTAAGCTAATCAAGCTTTTAAAAGTCCAAGTATCCTCCTAAAAGTATAACCATAGTATCTAGGTACCAAAACAGCATCCTCGAAGCATCAAACATGCATTATAGACTTTACTATATGTCGTCCAAATAAGAATTTCTATGTTCTATGTGAAATAGAGAGCAAAAAAATTACATAGAATCAGCTCTATGAGTGCCAAGACTTGTAGCTCTCATTGCACTCTTTGTTTCTAGCTATAGAATTTTTGAATCCGATATTGTATGCAAAAGTTATGGCCAAAATATGACAATGCTATCAAGCCTCCATAGTTATCCATGACTCGTACATCATGCTTTATATCCACTCAAAATGGATAGAATGGCTACTTCTCAGCTCAATAAAAGCACATATGAAGGCTCAAGTAAGCATTGGGAAGCTTCTCCACAAGTCAAGAGGAAGTTGAAACAAGCTGAAAGAAGGAAAGAGTCAATGCATACCCTAGAAGGAAGAAACAATGGCTGCCATGAAACCTTGAGTTGAAGCTTTGAATTTGAATTGAAGCAAATGATAAAGAAGCTCCTCGAACGGTTGGCTCTAATACCAGTTGAAAGGTAGAGCTTGAATGGAAGCACACAAGCAGAAGTAATAGCAAAGCAAGAGCTATGGGGCATGGACCAAGAGAACAAGAGAGAGAGAGACTGTGGTGCAACCAATATCATTCAACCATAAAGACTATGAGATAATCCTTACCAAACATATAATTGGCATGTGGGACACCTACACAAAATAATGAATCAACCTGGAAAGTAAAGTTAAGGCCAAAGGGTTACAAGTCCAATAAGATCGCCTTGTGCCACTCCCTAATGTTCTATACCATCTTCAATCTCATCACTTCACCAACCTAATAGGAGATGGCATTCAAATTGCAACCTGCAGTAATGGACTAACATGTTTGACAACATTTGGATGCCCCCAATGCAACCCAAAATGGCTTGTTTGATGAGGGGCTAACACTTAACAAAGTACTGTGGACTAATTAAAGATCTCTCAAAATTGGAATTTGGCTTAGAAAGGTGCTTGAGATGTAACCAACAAATAGATTTAGTACTTGATTCATTCATTAATTGCAATTCTAACTCCAAAATTATCCAATTTTTGTAGGAATATTTGATATTTTCATTTCACCCTATAAACCTTGGTTGGTAAGAATTGCTTCTTGTAGAGATATTTGGATCCACCCTTACCATCTAAAATTGGATTATGGCATATACATTGATCTCCAAGGGTTAAGCTTCATTGCTGAGAGAGTGATTCATACATATCCTACCTAGAAATTCCTCTTTTTGGTTTTCTCCTTTTTATACAATGTACTTTAAAGTATCCTCGCAAAAATAAAAGAGGAAACACGCAAACAAAGATCTAAATTTGGGGATACGGGCTATTTTTTGCAGGCACTTAAGTGCGTGATGTGCGATCGGGAAGGGACCGTGTGAAACCCCTCCTCCTAAGCATCTCTCGCTACACTAACCATGTGATGGCGTTCTCGTTTGTGCAGATCAAGGTGTGGATGTAGATTTTTCTGCTGATTCCTCTCCAAAGATCATGAGTTTGTTTTTGGGGACCCTGAGTGTGTGTGTTTGTGTGTGGCACTAAAGGCTATATATATATATCATGGCATTTTCCCGAAGCAATGGAACGCGGGGGGGGGGGGGGGGGGATAGCACACTAAGAGGAGTGTTAGCTGGTGCGCGTGTGCGCGGGGTGCACTTTCCCAAGGCCTTGAGAAAGAACCTCCACAGAGAGAGAGAGAGAGAGAGAGAGAGGGGCCAATGAGAGACACAGAGAGAGGAGAGAGAGTCTCTTGACGTGGCTAATTTGCGGGGAATCAGAAGAGACTATGTTCAAATAATTAGCCTCTGTACTCTCATCAGATTCAACAACGATTGGAATTTGGAAGCTCATATGCACAGCTTCCCCTCCCTCCGTCTCTGTGTATTCCCCCCGCTGCCCTCTCTCTCTCTCCTCTCTCTCTCTCTCTCTCTCTCTCTCTCTCTCTCTCTCTCTGCTCTTCTCTTGATCCCCATCTTCCCACCCTTCCCTTTCATAGCCTCTGATTATAGGCTATATATATCTGTCTGACCACCTCCTTCTCTTTCCCCCATGCTTGTCAGCTCCACCACATGGAGCCCCCCAGTCTTTTTCCCGCCTGTCCTCTCAAGTTCCATATCACTGTCTCTCTCGCTGTCTGTCTGTCTGTCTTTCTCCCTCTCCGTCACTCATGCCATATTTGTGTACACAAATATGCACCCCATTATCATGTCTTGCAGCAGCAGCTGCCTGCATAGCTAGCTATAGCTAGTCCCATCACGTTAGTACTACAGTTGAAACCTCCCTGATCCCTTACCTTCCCTTCCTATTCCTAATTTTGAAGATGGAGCCATTGATCTACCCCAGTTACCTGCCCACCCGTTTGGAAGCCACCTTCTTAGTCTCCTGCCTTGCCTTCACTGCCTATCTCATCCTCAAAGTCATCCGATGTCTCTGGTGGCGGCCCTTGATGCTGCACAGGGCCATGGAACGGCAAGGTGTGAAAGGGCCTCCCCCTCTCTTCATGATCGGTAACTATGTTGAGATCATGAAGTTGGAAGAGAAGGAATTGGCCATGGACATGAGCGGTTTCAGGCATGATATTCTGCAAAGGATGCTACCATACTACACCAAATGGTCCAAGATATATGGTGAGTACCCCTGATTGGACAATGCTGACCCAGCAAGAAGCCGTGTCTTTGTTTATTGAAAGGACTGATCAGCATCAATTTTGAATCATCTGAATGCAGGTAAGAGGTTTGTCTTTTGGGAAGCCTCAGAGCCAAGGATTGTGGTGACAGAGCCGGAGCTGATAAGAGAAGTGTTCTCAGCAAGATGTGCCCTGAATTATGGGAAATCGTTCATTCACCAAAGGTGCACCGAGCATTTTCTAGGGAAAGGGGTTGTTATGGCGAATGGGGAATCTTGGGCGCGTCAAAGAAGGATAATAGCACCTGCATTCCATTTAGACAAGCTCAAGGTATAGGATTGACTCTCTTGTTTAATACACAGCAGAAGGTTTTGTCATTTTCCATTGTCAATGTGGGAAACTGATAACCACTCCATATCTAGCCTGTTGCAATTGGGGATGAGAGCTTGTTGCAATTGGGGGGGAGGGGGGATGGATGGCACTGTCCACACCTGTGATTCCCCCCTCCCTCATTGCAATAGGCTAGATGTGCAGTAGCTCCCTTGTAGAAGGGCTCATGATGATGTTGCTCAAGCTCTCTTATTGGATTAGTGGTTTAGTTCGACATTGTTCATGAAAAAATCAAGGTTCTATGTAAAATGAACCGTATAGCTTTCAAAGAAAGAACTCTAAGATTTGATGGAGCTAAATTTAAACCTTGAGCTTCCAAAGATTTTTAGTTATAATAGCGGCAAATATGTGTAATTTGATTTTAAAAATCCCTCTAAGGTCTTGAGTTAAATATATTTTTATTTCCCATCGAAAATGTTCTTCGTGAACATAGGTGGGGATGATGCACTTGGATGTTGTTGGATTGCTATGAGCGCGTTTAAGGAGAAATGGGATTAATATACGTGTCGTTGTTTTTGACACGTATATACATATATTTTCCAGGGTCTGACGGGAGTGATGAGCAAATGCACAGAGCAGCTATTGAGGACGTGGGAAGAGCTGCTCGGGGCGGACCCAGACAGCCAGGTGGAGATCGAAGTGAACAGCCACCTGCGGATGCTGACGGCCGACATAATAGCGTGTACCGAGTTCGGCAGCAGCTACGAGAAGGGCAAGAGGATTTTCGAGCTGCTGACCAGGCTGCAGAAGCTCACTCTACAGTTCGCACACTTTGTGTGGCTCCCAGGCAGCAGGTCTTTATAGGATATCAATAATCATAGTACTGTCCTTAAGAGTAATGCAGCTAGCTAGCTACTACCTCCCATCAATCTACAAAGATCTTTCTATCTATGCAAGCAGCTCCCCTGCCCCCAACCACATCTAGTCCTTCCTGGGAGAAGCTTCAGATGCCATCACAATCCACAATGTGGGAATTATAGTGGGAGTTTGTGCCAAACTTCTTGTGATATTAAGAGTTTAGTAGCCTTCATATTATCATAAGTCTTTTATTCTTTGCTTTTCCCTCTCTCAGCCTCTAATTGTCATGTATGTATCACGAATGTTTGCGCAGGTTTCTGCCCACCAGCTGGAATTTCGAAATCTGGAAGCTGAAACGGGAGATGGAGAAGCTGCTGAAGGAGATCATCCAAGAGAGGCGAGACCTGGTGAAAGTGGGGAGGATCGAGTCCTACGGCAAGGATTTGCTGGGGCTGATGCTGGCGGAGAGCGAGGGCATCAGGGCCGCAAACGTATCGTCGCAATGCGATAATCATAGTAATAACAGCAATACCATATTGCAAGAATACAATATCCACGGCAGCAATGGTGGTACCAGCAGTAACATGACAGCTGCGGGTCATGAGCCCAAGTTCACGACGCAGCAGATCATGGACGAGTGCAAGACCTTCTTCTTCGCGGGGCACGAGACGACGGCCGGGCTGCTGACGTGGACGATGCTGCTGCTGGCGGCTCATCCGGAGTGGCAGGAGAGGGCCCGCGCCGAGGCCCTGGACGTCTTCGGCGACGAGCCCGACTTGCCCGACGCCGCTGACGCCCTCCACAAGCTCAAAATCGTGAGTCCCCCCGACATACACCTGGTTTTACAATTAATTTCCCAAAATAGAATAATTGAATAAAATTCACTGCAAAGCGAACGACGTGGATTCCTTCTTCCACATGGCCCACCAACCCCATTAACTTGCAAAATATAAGAATACCAATATCCTTACATTTCGATTCCCAGTTCCAACATTTTTGGAACTCCATTCACCTTCATGTCAAGGTATTTTACCGCATACCCTTGGCCTAGCCTAGCCTACTGCATTTAGAGAGGGGCCACACGCAGAGCTGCTTGACGTTTGTGTAAGTTGAGCAACTCAAAGTCATCCTTGTGGCTCAATGCTAGGACTTTGACCTCAATCAACTATTGCACCTACACCTACACCTACTCGCTCGACATCTTGCTCATCAGGCAATGATTCCTCGTTGGGACGATTAACATGGACTATCCTACAAGTTGCACGTCGTCGAATTTTCTTTTGGAGTGATTGGTTGTCCCAGTGAAGTCAAGTAGGCAAAATGGCGTGTGGCGCCTATCATGACTTTTAGTTCTATTGGTTAAAGTCATCTCATGTGACACCATTGTTACCTCACTCCTAGCTTATTTTACTATAGGGCTACCCATGCATTCTTTTCGTCATTCTGTCACAAGAGCTCATGAGTCATGATTTTGACTGGTATTAAAATTGCTAGCAATTTGTGCAAAAATACCTATATCCATGCCCTCAAATTCAAAGGGCTACATAACTTTTCATTTAGAAATGCCCCTCTTCTTTTTGAAGAGATTGGGAAGTTATAGAAAGTGGTTTTTAAAATTTTCTTGCAATTCGTTTACATTCTAATATCATTTTAATCCTTCTCTAGAATGGTAAAACCCCCCTTTGAAGAGTGTTGCAACCTTTCAATTGTAGGCTTACAAGCTGACACCCTCATTCTATTCTACATGAGGGACAAACGCCTAGGTTTCTGCAAAAAACACACCGATCATTATGCTTTCCTTCTTTGTGAAACATGAGCTATTTTTAACTCATCTTAGTGCATGATAACCTCAAGATCAAAAGCCCCCTCATTCCAACTACCACAAGTGTTCTTCCAATTTTATGACAATTTAGATGTGAAGAGACTTGTAGTGCACATGGGGGACGCGACACATAAGGATTGGAACTCACTCACGCACCCTTGGAACTCAACCCACACTTGATCCACAATGCTACGACCCTGTTGGCATACTTACACAAAATGCATTGAATTGTTGCATAGAAGTAATATTTTTGATTGTAAAAGCCCAAGTGTTTTTTAATTACATTAACCACTTGATAAGATAATCCCTGGTTTTTGTTTGAATGGTTTTTGGCAGATGGGCATGATCCTTAGCGAGACGCTGCGGCTGTACCCGCCGGCCATCATCATCACGCGCTACGCCCTGGCGGACATGCGCCTGGGTGACGTGGACGTGCCGAGGGACGCGTCGGTGTGGATACCGGTGCTGGCCCTCCACCTGGACGCGGAGCTGTGGGGGCCGGACGCCCACCTGTTCCGGCCGCAGCGCTTCGAGGGCGGCGTGGCACGTGCCTGTAAGCATCCGCTGGCCTACATGCCCTTCGCCTTCGGCCCCCGCAACTGCGTGGGCCAGGGCTTCGCCCTCATGGAGGCCAAGATCGTCCTCGCCATGATCCTCCGCCGCTACCGCTTCGCCCTCTCCCCGAGCTACCGCCACGCGCCGGTCACCATGCTCACCCTCAAGCCCCAGCACGGCGCCCAGGTCATCCTCCAGCGAGTGCCGTCGTCATCCTAGTCAGCAAGGCACCACGGGGCCAGGACCTTTATTCCTAGTCAGCATTCCGCCTCTTTAATTATGTGTATACCATACCTTCACAATCCGTAGCGACCGCCAGCATTCTTGATTGGAAAGCGTCCCTCTCTCTCTCTCTCTTTTTTTTTTCGTAAACCCTCTCTCTCTCTCTCTCTCAATTTTGGACCACGTTGCTATTTAGTCCTCCTCGATACAAGTGTAGGTCGCTTTACACAACCGTTTCTCCTCTCCCAAATGTGAATACCCAATGAGCTCTCCACGTTGGGCCTTTGTACAATTACTAGCACTCAATCGAACATGACCATGACCATGTTGTTTGTTGTTGCCTACTATTATTATGTTTGCATGTGGCTATATCTTCTAAATCTGTTGTTACTTTTGTGTCCATCACACAGCACATGTACACACTAAGAGGGATCCATTATTACTATTTTCACCATAAGAGAGAGAGAGAGAGAGAGAGAGAGAGAGAGAGAGAGAGAGAGAGAGAGAGAGAGAGAGAGACAGATGAATTTAATCTTTATAAAGAACAATATTTTGAGATCTACACCTAGACTTCACAAAAAATTTCTTGAGAACCAATACAAAAACCTTGAGTTAAAGATGTTGTATATTTTATGCTAAGGCTATGAATGGAATAGCGAGCGTAGAACTAAAACTATACATGGGGACTTAAACCGTTTATGGCATGGCAATGCATGTTTAATGCTACTAATGCCATTTTCAATCCCACTAAGGTAATAGGCCACATGGTAACAACTCGTATGTAGGTGGGCAATAGAGAAAATGTGTTCTATCTAGGGTATACAAAAGGCCAGACATCCTAGCAGAGATGCCAAAAAAGTTTAATAAATTGAAGCCATGCAGAATCAACATCTTAACATGCAAAGGTGGAGTCTAAGCTTAGGAAGGACCTCAAGGGTATTGCAAAGCATGTTAAGGTAAGGATAAGACCATTGTTAAGGTTATAGCAGCTTTCTCTTTGGCAACCTTAAGTAATGTTGTGCAATTTTTATTTAAAGTGGGAATTTTGGTACTCTCTTGCCAAAGTTCCGTTGGATAGGGAATTCACATGTGGTTCTCACTTGCATTCAAGGCTCATGCCTTACTTGTGTAGTTTTGTATTGTATTGTTTGGTTCACTTAGTTCCAAAGTAAGAGCTTTTACTATATAGAAAATTTGGCCTTCTAAAGTAATCTAGTCTATTCAATGCATTAGAGAATAAACTTAAACTTGGACAACAAGCTTTAACCTAGAAGAAAGGCTCAAGCATGAATACTTGGTATGGGTGTATTTTTTAGGGCCTCCAAACCTTATTGATGTGGTGAGCTAGCAATCGTTGTAGAAGGGTGAAAGCATAATTAGATGGTAACAAAATATATTGTTGGAGATATGACTAGAAAAATGTGATACTTTTTATGCATTTTTTTAAAAAAAAGTGCATGAGTCCACTTATTAGTGATTCTTTTCATAATTGTTTAGTAGTAGCCCAATAACGACTTCGAATTGCTCTGTGTGTGTGTGTGTGTTCTACATGTTTACTTGGAAAGCCAATCAGAAGGATCCTTCTCTCTCTGTGGTCAATAGTGCTAGTAATCAACATAAAGAGGGAGTTCAACTTGAGCCTTGTTAGGAGTGCATAAGCTTTGCATAGAGCATATAAATTCAAGGGGAGATATTAGTATGGATGCATCTATTGATGCTCATCAAAAGGCACAACTTACAACAAAGTAGGGCAGTGAAAATTGCCAAATGTCAGAGCATACTTGGATAAGACAATATGAAGTGCATCAACTTGGCATCGAGTAGATGAATCGAAGGGGTGCTCTTGACACAAATGTATCTATTGATGCTTATCAAAGAGATATTGCTTGTTAAGAAACATGGATCTTGAGCAAGGTTAGCTATGGAGGTCGAAAATCATAGACAAGAAGTATGATAACTAAGACTAGACAAGACTCTTTACTCAAGTGAATTAGATTCGAATATTAATTGACTTGGACTCATAAACACAATCTTGAGTAGACAAAGACATAGACTAAAAGTGTAAAGTATACTCTTTTATAGTTGTACGATGGTACGACTCTTTCCTCATTGTACCAATGGGATACAAGTCAACTCTTCTAGACTATTGCATGTTCCTCACCTTACTACTCCATACAAAGAGACTATCATAGGAGTGTGATTGCATATTTCTCAACACCCCTCCTGAATCACAACCGTGAAAGCACCTAATATACAGATGTTGTCATGAGTAGAACCTTACTAAGTGTAGACATGGAAAACCAACCATATAAAGCTAGAGGTTGTCACAAGGTCTCACTAAGAGTGTAGAGGCTATAGTGCAAAAGGTCACATGAGGAGTATAAGGCTTATGATTGGAGCATTGATGCAAGTACATATAAGGCTCAAAAAAGTCGATCTAAATAGTGCGAAAAGAAGGACTGATGAGGCTTCTCCTTCTACTCTTGAGTGTCTTCTTCTTCTAAATGGTCTTCTTCTCCTTTTATAGTTGCAAGGTAGGTCTCTTGTGATCTCTTCCGGGCATGACAATCTTTCAATGTGCCTAGTTCTTTTACAAAGGTCACAAACAATGCCTTTCTTCCCTTTGTACTTTTTAACATAGAGCACATATTCTTCTTTTGAAGTGCTTGCTTCTTCTTTACCTTTGAGATTTTTCTCTTCCTCAAGGAGTGATGCTTTGATGTCTACCAGCTTTGGATTTAGCATATTAATTAGTGTGGTGGAGACATTACCAAATTCTGGAGGAAGACTCTTGAGCAAGACTCCAATGCATAAGCCTTCTTCCATTTTTAAGTTAATATTTGCAAGTTAAGTTATCAGACTTTTCAAAAATTAAGGTGAGTTGCAAGGGATGTAATAGCCTTCATATCCAACTTATAAAACTCAATCAACAATCCATATTTCGAAGATTTAGATTGGGCACCAAACAATGTGTCGAAGTAGCATGAAATGTATGATACGCATCTACATGGTGGACATAGCTTCTTCTCCTGGCCATGGTTATTGACCACAAACCTTTCTTCATATAGATCAATTTGATTGTTGTTTGTCATGTGTGGAAGCCTGCTTCTTTGAAGTGGCAAGAGGGTGAATAGTTGCCCATTATGGAGGTTTGAGGAGTAGAAAATATTTGAAAACAGATATGTTAACCTCAACATAAGAAAAAGTGGAAAAGCGCAAGTCGGGAGCTGAAAGAGGTGGCCTAGAAGGGAATCCAACACAACGAAAGAAGCAAGAACGGAAATGGTCGAAAGCACAAGGGCGGCCTCAAAAGCTAAGTCAAAGGCAAAAGCGCATTTGTAAATGCAAGGCGCCCCTGGAACTTTTGTAAAAGAGTGCCAAGCTTCCTCTTGTGCAAATTGTAAGGGTAGATGGGCGATAGAAAGGAAGCTAAGAAGATAGGAGGATAATGGAAAAGAGTGCCTAGACCATGGATGGCCATGTAAAAAAGGGGATGACCGACCAATGACCTCATTGATCTCACCTAGCACTCGCAGGCCTTCGGTCTATGCTTAGGTGATAAGGAAAGGACTTGGTACACTAGCTTAGATGCCGCTTAACGTAACAACTGCAACGATCTCAAGAACCTCTTCATTAAGAGATTCTCAGAGGCAGGGTACTTGGACAACCTGATCGGGGAATTCATCCAACACCATCATCATTTCAAGGATAGATCTACCCACCCACCATTCTTCAAGAGGAATCCATCCAATACCATCGTCAATTTCAAGGACAAATCAGTCCACATGCCATTTTTAAAGAGGGATCCGTCCAATACCATTAGCAATTTCAAAGGACTGATTCACCCACTATTAGCATCAAGGAGGAACCAACCCCAACACCAATTTCAATTTCAAGGGCACATCTATCCAACACCATCCCCAACAAGGGCTTGTATACAAACTCAAAAAGCCATCTAGCTATACCCATCCCACCTTCCAACTACTCCCCATCAGTGCCATGGGATTGGCACTCAACTAGGAAGGGGATAATGTTAACCTCAACACAAGAAAAAGTAGAAAAAGTGGAAAAGCGTAAGTTGGGAGCATAAAGAGGCGGCCTAGAAGGAAATCAGACACAACGGAAGAAGTAGGAAGGGAAATGGCCGAAAGCGCAAGGGCTGTCGCAATTAAGTTAATAGAACTTAATAATGGAAACTTAAATTGTTTTAGTTGACCAATTTTGAACCTAGAAAAACCTACTAGGATTATTAGTATCTGATAAGCATATATCTAAAATACTTAGATAGATGTCTTTTTCTTGTTTTTTCTTCATTGAACATGCATACGCCATCCATCTCATTCAAACCTACACATCCTCCAACATGTGCCACCATACTCTCCAAAATCAATTGCCAACTCAAAGTTTCCTTCTTTGGCTCCAAGTTCTTTATCTTCTCCAAGCTCTTCTCCTTCTTCTTCTGCAATATAATCATGTGGTGTATCATCCATCAACTCTTGCACTATATACACTTTTTCTTCTATTTTCTTAAATATTTATTTACATGCAATTGGGATCCTCAACTCTCTATAATCTCACTTAGAGGTGGCATTTCATCCAAGTGTTGATGCCATTACTTTGCATCCATCCTAATTTATCACTTTCCTATTCTGAAAACTTTCAATTAGGATCACCCTATAGAAAACTACTTATAAAGTTTGATAAAAAACTTAGATTGCCAAGCTTTTTTAAGCATTAATGTAGCCCCACTTCTAATCTAAAAATTTTATGAAGACACTAGGACCAAATTTTGAAAGCTTCAACCCCAAGAGAATTTTGTGTAGCTAGCAACTCTCTTTTATTATGCACACTCATGGTTAGCCATCAACCTTCTTGAGCATGCAACTCTTGCATACTAGCTTAGATGACTACCAAACTTGGCAGGCTTTTTCCCTAGGTATAAAATCCCATCTTGGAAATGTTAGCCACTATCAAACCTCTCTAATTTAGAGCTCATTTTGAAATGATCATCAAATCTACCCCAAACAATCTACTCTAGTAGCATACATCAATATCCTCATGTTGGGTCAAACAACAACTTGATAATCACCCCAAAAAGCATACATACAACCCAATGATTTCATAGTCTACCCCAAAATATCTAGCCTAGTGGCATGCATCAATATCCTCATGCTCGGTCAAATGACAACTTGATAATAAATCAAAAAAGTATACATACAACCCAAACCCTCCTATTTCAAACAGTCTTCTAGATATCACTCTTAACAATACATGGAGTCCACCAAGACCAAAGATTCATGTCATTACCTCGCATAAGTCATCCTCTTGAAAGTAGTCACTTGGATCATAAACGTGAATATATCCTGCATAGTTGCATCATCTATTACAATCTCTTGCAAAGTTTTTGACATCATCAATCAAAGCATTCATTCCCTTTGCATCATGAGTCACTATTTTCACTACATCCACTGCTTGTATTATCAAAGCACATGTAGAGAACATATTCACATAATCAGATAAATCATGTATATTATCCTTAAGCAATACTCCTCTCTTACCTTTGTACTCGGGGAAGTTACTATATGTATATCCTCTACATCACATGCATTCAGGGTCTATTTAGAAATATCCTTTTAAAAATGTATAAAAATGGTTTTTAAAAAATACCCTATTTTGAACCCACATGATGCACACATATATTCATGATTAACTTAGCCGAGCATTTGTATTTATAATATCTTTAGGAAAAGTTGCATCTTTAGGCAATGCATCATCCAAAGTTAGTCATTATATCCCCTGCATTCACTATCTAAAAATATTCATAAGAGAAAGTACATGTATCCTCTAAATCCTCACAAAATACCATATATGTATTCATGATCACTATTTTATTAGCATTCACAAGCACTATAGTATATGTACTTGTAGTCATAGCATCATCAGAATACACTTGCATTGCCTCTAGTATTCATATTTGCATGTAAAGCATATGTATCTGACTTTGTCAGCGTATCTGGAATGTTTTTTGGAATACCTTTTGTCAAAGCATCTTGGTTTTCTCTTTTTATTTCGCGTGCTATTTATTTTGCTCTTCCTTTTCTTTTTAAAAGCTCTTTTTACTCTTTCTATTTACACCCTTCATATACTGCTTTGGTCTAGGTCTAGCAAGAGGTATAGATTTCTCACCCCCTCTAGTTATTTTCTTTGAAATGCCAAGATTCCCTTCATCTCTCTTCCTCTTCTCTTCTATAATAACTTCTCTATTGTGTTTTAACCAAAGCATAATCTAAATAGGTATTTATAGGAGATTCTCTTTCAATTTGAGCTTCGATAGTTCATCTTGTAATGGTCAACTTTGTCTAAGGCACCTTGACCTTACTTGTACTTTACAAGGCATAGGCCCAAATATCTATCTTTTTATCTTCAAGATTCTTCTCAATCCATAGTCCATAGGTTGCAACATCTACAATGATATATGTAGCCTGCACAAACAAATCCTTTAAAATATTATTCATTTTTCCCTTTCCAAAGTTTGTGACAATAGACAAGCCTATCTCACTAGCACATGTCTTCCTATCCTTTTGGAAAAATAGATTTTATAGCATCTTTATAGGCTTCACAATCTCCATGAACATACTCAACACTATCACACTACATACACTTGTGAACAACTTCACTCCTAAGTAGAGTTTGTCAAGGAGCAACTCTCCCATGATCGGCCAATCAATTTATCCAATTTTAACTACAAATATCTCATATTCTTTAGAAGATCATCCATGACATAATCCTTTGCTAGTGCAGAAGCAGATACAAGAGATTGTGGCCTAGGCAAAGGCTTAAACTGTGCAAGGGTAGCCATATTCCGCAGACCCATCAATTGCTCATGTCTTCTTTGCCTCTCTACCAATTTTGAAATTTCTTTTTGGGCATCTTCCCAATCAGTCCTTAGGCCATTCTCTGTAGCATTATTTTCAAGAAACTCTTCTAATTCCATTTGCAATAGAGAAGTTATGACCTATAAGAAAAATAAGAATTTCTATGTCTCAAGTGTTAGTTGCCCTATAGCACCCAACTATTCATACTTTTTCTAAGAAACCCTATGGTAGCTATGGAGTAGAATGTTCCTTTCCAAGTTTGGAAACCCACTCTAGGAGAGATATCTTTGTCACACAATCTACATCCTCAAGATAAAATTTTCTTGTTAGAGCTTTCTTGAAAGTAGCACATGTAGTCTCATGCTTTGTATAAATTGCATTTACTTTGGCCCATAGCTCATAAGCCACAACTTTGTCAAAATACATTTGCATCTCTTTGATTGCTACCATGGCCATCTCAAGCTTTTTTGTGTAAACATGGAGAAATATGATAATATTTTGTTCGTCCAATATCTTGACTTTTGCTATGACCTTGTCCAAAGCATTGGTCATAGCTTCTTTCTATTTGAAGATCTCATAAGTCCTCATGAAGCTCATGAATTCTCTAGGTTTGACAACATCATCATCTACATGTATATGATCTCCCATGTTTTCAAGTTTAGATGCGGTTTTTCATGTTGGGTTCACCCAATGACAAGGGGGTATGTATCAAGACACAAGCCACAAGGGTTTAGGAAAAGAATTAAGATAGATGGAAGATAGAAAGAGTCAAATAGATCCTATGTATTACACTTGAATGAATTTGTATAACTATAACTATACCTCAGGTTACAAACACTGTGTCTAAATCGATTGCTCAATCTAAACTCTTCCAAGATGATAGCTTGGAAACTATGTAATCCAAAAGAATTTTACTATAATAGTATGATAATAAATAATGTCCCTTTGATAGCCCATAGCATCTACTAATAGTAGGCAAGTAGATGCATTAAGTAAGAAAGGTTGTAATAAGCAATGGAATATGATCAAAAACCTAGGGACAACATTCCTATCTTGAGCTTGGCTATCACTTTTTTTCTCCTTAATTTTTTCATATGAACTCAAAATTTGGTTTTCCAAGTACTCAAATTGAATGAACAGACTTACTCTACAAAGTAATGTGAGAAAAACTGCAAAATAATTCTAAAAATAGCCACAAATGCCACTTTTGTAAAATATTTTTTTTTGAGTCGTTTTAGGTATGGTTGCCTTGTAGCACTCAAGATAACTCTTTTATGTATTCTTATCTACTCAAAGTTCTCATTAAGTTAATAGAACTTAATAATGGAAACGTAGATTATTTCGATGGACTAGTTTTGATCCTAAAAAAACTTGTTTAGGATCACGAGTAAGTATCCCATAAGCATATATGTGTAATAATTATATAGATGTATTTTCCTTGTTTTTCCTTCATTGAGCACATAACCACACCATGAAAAAATGGATGAGACGTTGAAAACTTAAACCGATTTGGAACCACAAGCCAATTGCACAACCATTGATACACATCCCTTGTCATATAATTTGCAGTCTCACCCGATTTTTGATCTTCAATCTTTTTTACAATACCACAAGTTCTAGGAGGATTGTGTATACACTCGTATGTGCTATCATCTATGAGCATTGTATTTGCAAGTGTGTACTTAAGCTGATCATCCCAAAATGTTTGTAAGACCATATAAAATAGTGGATTTCTTGCCGGTTGTGTAACATTCTGAGTTAGCACGCGTGAACCCTCTTTATAGCCATAAGGATAATTTCTTTAAGGCAAAATTTTAAAATAAATTATTTTCCCTCTCCTCCAGCCGACTGTCGAGCTGAAGGAAGAGGGGAATAGTATGTGGAAGCAAGCTCCTTGCTGGAGCTTGCCTAAGCTATGGTACATGCCCATCGACACGTGGGGGGAGGGAGAATCTTATCCCCTCCCCTATAAATATCGAGGGGGCGCAGGCTAAAGGGAGGGCACCATCTGCTGTTGCTATGTAGGAGAGAGGCCGCCATAGAACGAGGTGAAGATACTGTCGCTTGCCATAAAGGAGAGGGAGAAGGACATTATGGTTGAAGGACGCAACTGTGAGGGAGAGGTGGGTGTGGCTTGAGAGAGGGGGGATTGCTGTGGAGCGACGCCGCCAGTCCGCCCTGGGAAGCCAAGTTGTTGTACAGAGGCCGCTGCCATCCGCTGCCGTTCAGCCGCCATCCGTCGCCGTCAGCCACCATTCAACCCTAGTTCGCCACGCAACCCCCCCCCCCCCCCCCCCCCCCCCCCCCCCACGTGCCTTTGTGAGGCTTCTAGAAGGCTTGGAAGCTTCCAAGGGGGCTTCCTAAGCCCCCTTTTTAACACCTTTGCCCTTTTTTCCCCCCCTCATATCTTCTCCTAAGGGACCCCTTAGGCCCCTTTCCCCCCCCTTTTAAATTTCCTCTAAGGGCTCCCTTAGGCCCTTTCCATCGCCCCCCCCCCCCCCCCCCCCCCCCCCAAATTTTTCCCTTGAAGCTCTATAAGCCCCTTTTTCCCCCAAAAGATTTTACCTGAAAGCCTTTTTCTTCTCGGATCTTAAAACCCCCTAAGGGCCCCCTTAGGCCTTTTTTTTGTTCCCATGCAAAAATATCCCTTGGAGCTCTCTCCTACCTTGTTTTTTTCCCCCCCCCACACGTAAAAGAAAAGAGAGTGTTAAGGGTCTTTTGACACCTTCCTTCCCCATTCAAAAGCCCTCGTAAGGGTTTTTACACCTTTTATTCCCGGTTTGTGTGAGACTTTATAAGGCCATTAAGCCTTTCCCATGGCTTTAATGGGCCTTATTCGTGAAAGATTTTGAAAGACCCCCTTCCTGGTTTGGAACCCTTTTTGTAGGTTTCTTCCCTCCTCCATAAGTATCCCTTTGAAGAGCTGCTACGAAAGGAAAGAATAGAAGACTCATAAAGGACGGTGGTATTTCAAAAAGGGAATTCGCAAAGCTGCATCCACGACGGAAAGGCGGCATTCGCAATGCCTTCTAAGAAAGCCCAAGGCGTGACCGCAGGAGGATCGTCTCCTAGCATCCACATGGACATCTCACCACAAGTCCAGGTTTTTTTTCGTCCTAATTTTTATTTACGTCGTTATAATTCAATTGGGCGTAGATGGTTTTTGGAAATAGGATGCATTTTCATCTTAATGCTTTAGAAAAATTAACTCATAAACGGAGGAATTCAATCATTAGTATTTCTAATAAAATGAACAAAATAAAGTGGGCAGAAAAGATTGATATGCATTTCTAGCAAGTAATTTGATGCATTGCAATGAACTGAATTAGATTAATGTCCACATTTCCAAAACAGAATTAAGATAACGCACTCCGTTTAGGCATGGAAATATAAATTGCATGTTTCATTATTAGGACATATCTTCTTCGCAATGAGTTATTAAGGAAAGTGCTAATAATCCATACGAAAAAAGCAAGGCATGAAATGATTCTTAGGTTGCATAAATTGGTCAATTATCGTTTTTCAACTACATAACTATTGGTAAAAGGTTGCTTGTTTAGCGTGAATCTTGTTCGCAAGTTGATTAGTTGGAATTAGGTTATAACCTAACCTATGCTTGATCTTAAATCGATAAGTTAGGATTGAAAATCAACTTATGCATAGACAATGAGTCATATGGTTATGGAAACAATAGCATAATTATCGCCAAAAATAGATAGATTAAATCACATAAACCTAAACACCTAAACCCGCGGAATACTCGTTTTAGAAAGAGTTAATTCAATTCCAAAGAACTCACTAGGATTTAATACATGACCTAGTCGCATGTATTTGCTAAAACTGAAACTCCTATACCCTAAATACTTGCCCACATTCACCGAATGTAGGGACAATGGAACATATTTGGGAAGTGATCTAGGGTTTGCCCCTAAGAATCTTACGCTAAAAAGATGGAGCTTGGAACCCTAGGACTGACGACGTCAGCCTAATGTAATCAGGAACAGATTGTTTCGTGACTCCATTTGATGAGTAGAATAGTCTCATAGTTCGATGCGACACCTGTGCAACAAGTGCAGAGTCATATGATCTTGTGATTGGATCACAAGGGAATGGCCAATTCTTGCAATGAGGTTGGCAGGTCCTTACGCAAGTTATCTTACAAGAGGATGAACAATCATCCTAATATAGTATCTTTCTTGAGTAAAGATAATTGCTTGAAAGCAAAAGACCAGTTGATAAATTGGAATAATCTATGAACTTAAGGTTTGACCAAGTCGGGTTACTAGGGTACGCCCTAATCTAGGATATAGGGGATCTTTCCAAGTCGCAAGTCATCCCGGATCGAGTGCTGGACGCATTCGAAATGAAGGATTCATTTCTTAGCAGTTGGCCAACAATAAATGACCAATGGAAATGTTTGTGCTTGTTACAGATTTAGGAGCACTGTTTTGCTTTGTTTGACCAATGAATTAAAGGATAAATGGATATCTAATGCTTCAGGTTGAAGGCCTCAAGGGAGAGGCAGCTTCAGTTATCCTTGACTGCCTGCCTGACCCTAACCAAGGGGGTTGTTAACCGTGCCGGGAAGGTGGACCGAAGCCGCCGTGAGAGGTCTCTCTGTTGAGCGCTACTTGGAGCAGGAGGATGCTTGGGTGCCAGGGGGGCTTTGGCTGTAAATCCCTCGCCTTCCGGGCCCTGCACAAGAGGCTAACGTGACTCGGGATTGGATCTCGAGTCCCACATACTAGTCTACGGGCGGAAACTTGGATTAGTGATCCTTGTGGATTGCTGGATAGCCTTCGGGTAGATTGTGGATAAGCCTATGGGCTGGACTTTATGTATTTTAAAGATAAATATGATAACCTGTTAAAGTGAAACTTGTTTATCATTGCTTTTCTATGTCAGGTGATATGGTTATGTGAAGGAACCAGTGCCTAATGGGCTAATTAAGAAAGCTGATTGTTACATATTCAACTAAATGTGTTAGGTAATTGAATAACTAAAACAACCCGAGGGAAGTGCGGAGGATGGGCCATGGGTCCGTCCTACGGATGGGTGGTCCCGGTTGGCCGAGAACTTTTCTCAAAAATCACGATGGACAGCCAGAAGATTGTCAATGAACACAAACAACAAGAGCGTTGACCTAGAATTATGACTGATCCCGATTTACGCTGTTTTAGGGGAACGGAATGGGACTATGCCTTATGGCAGAGAGGTTGAGCTTTACATCCCTCTCGTTTCCCATTCTCCTTGAACCAAGTGCAGCGTGAATCCGCTTCGAACCTGGCGTTTCTGCGTAAAGTAGTTCTCTCGGGTTCGACGCTAGTTGCCCTTAGGAAATGACCAATAGGGAAAACCCTAATTCAGGTCGGTCCTAAGTGGGCACATTTGGAATACTTCCGCTACGTGGCAGACGTGGAGTGTCCTAGATCGCAAACCCCATAACATTCCATGGGAGTGTCGGGCAGAGCCTTCTAGATATACTTTCTGATGGACTGCTAAGACGTGTCCTGAAGATAACAGGTGGACACGTTACAGTTGGTATCAGAGCCAACCAACGAAGGATTTGTTTTTATGAAATCTTAATAAGATAAAGTAAAGCAAATGTTGCTGTCCAAACATTTCCTTACTTTCAATGTTGTCTTGCAGAATTACGAAGCATGGAACAAGTTCTTAGTGTTCCGAGTCATGTTTATGACTGCGATGCATTCTCCTGATTATCGACAAAGGGTTGAGATGATGAACATCCTAGAGTGAATCTATAATCCATCGCCTTTGTATATGGAACGAAGATGGACGGGTGCCTCAGGAATCTACTATATAGCCGCCCACCGGTTTGCTTACCTACAAACCAACCTAAAGAGGATCAAGTGGTTGGAAGACCTGAAAGTTGTGAAGCTATTCATTTTTGTGGAAGCTCACGTTAACTCAACTTTACATATTCGAGGTCGAAGGGTTGAGATGAACTCATATGTATATGAGGAAGTAACCCATGTAGTCCCCGCCGACAGGATTAAAGTGTTGGGACTCCATGCGAAGAATGGGTTCCAAAGGAAAGGATACCCTGAACTTCCAATGACTTATCGATTCCTGAAGATCCACGACCCGAAACCATACTATTATACAGTTCCTGTAGATAAATGTAATACAACATTATTCTCCCCAAACTAAATGTAACAGTTGGCTTATCATCGCAAGAAATGTTGTATTCCGAAAGGGTTATGCCCATATAAATACAAATAAGACTTCTTTTTATCAATGTCTGATTGTGCATTAGAATTGATAAAAAGTTAAGTGGTTAGATTGCTTGGTTGATAGCGGAATTGGAAATGTAACATAAATCAATAACGATTATCGTGTAATAACGTTAAGAAACCTTTATCCAGGCATAACCCCAGGTATAGGTTCCTAGTTCGCCTCCTACATCAAGTACTGTTGTAATCCAGGAGAAGAAGTTTCTTCTCAAGCAGATTAAGCCGCCTGAATTTGACGGGAGAGGCAGGTCCGTCCAAGCAGATGCTGAAATTTGGAATCCATGGAGGATTACTTCGAAGCAGTCGGTACTGCACCCGCCAATTAGGCTATGCTCACCAAACTGAAGCTCATCGGCGAAGCCAGGCTTTGGTGGAAGCAATGGTGCAGGGATCAAGGGATCGCAGAGGGATCTGCTACCTAAGAGAAGCTGAAGAAAGCCGTGCAGGGAAGATACTTACCACCTGCATATCACACGCAGAAAATGAATGAGTTCTACAAGCTAAAACAGCTGGGACTCACTCTTGACACATACTATTCCAAATTTGTCTCACTTCTTAAGTATGTGCCGCAGATGGACATGACACAGCAGGTGTCCAAATTTTGTGTTGGTTTAAACCCACCAGTAAATACCCGTCTCGAATCTATGCGTCCATCAGATCTTCAGGACGCTCTCATTTGAGCTGTGCCTATAATTTAGGAGGTGCAGGCTAGACCAAGGGGTAACAAAGCTTGGTCTTATAATGACCCGAACATAGGAGCATTTAGGCCTCAGATGAAGAGAGTTCAAGGTCATAATCAGGGACAAAGAAAGAAAGCAAGGACTAATAACGTTAACAACTTTGTTCCTACTCAAAGCAATGGCTGAAACCTTCGTTGTTTCCACTGCAACGAGCCCGGTCATTTCAGTAGGCAATGTCCCAAGCTTGGTGGAGGACATCGCCAAGAACCTTTCCAAGGAACGGGCCGTGGTCAAGGAGCCACTACTCGAGGCAGAGGAAGAACCGCCTGCGTTGCCAATAGGCAAATGTGCGAAGAAGAAGAAGATCCGACCATGGAAGTAGAGTTTGAAAGGGCGACAATCCATGCCGCTCTACACAAGAAAGGCCCGAATTGCCAGTTCTCGGTGATTCAGACACCGTCGGACTATCAAGGTAAAAGGTTCAAGACTTTGATTGATTGTGGCAGTACACATTCTTTTATCTCAGCAACTTGTGTAAAAAGACTAGGAATAGCCACAGTAGAAGCACCTACCTTGCTTGTGGAATTGGCAAATGGTCATGAGGTTACTTATACCAGGCAAACTGCTAAGGTGAAATTCTTCCTAGGAGGAAAGACGACTTCGGTCAAATTCAGAGTTATGAATTTAGGTATCCATGAGTGCCTACTCGGAATGGATTGGCTTAAGCCTAATGACGCCCACATTCATTGTGTGAAGGGCCAAATTTCCTTTCGAAACCTTGAAGGGGAATTGGTCACAACTCAAGGAGAAGCATGGAAGCCAAAAATTCAATTGGCCAAAGCATCTCGGATCATAAAAGGAGTTAGAAAAGGATTACTTGTCTACTTAATTAAGCTCAACAAGTTAGATCAGAAGCAAGAGTCTAGTGAAGGACCTTCTTGGCTAAAGGAATACACAGATGTATTTCCTGAAGAGTTGACAGAACTCTCGCCTCAAAGAGAAGTGGATCATGAGATTAAGCTAGTACTAGGAGCTGCGCTAATTGCAAAGAGACCTTATAGAATGTCCATACCAGAAGCAATTGAGTTGAAGGAGCAACTCAAGCAACTGCTAGATCAGGGCTACATCCGTCCTAGCAGTTCACCGTGGGGAGCTCCAGTAGTATTCCAGAAAAAGAAAGACGGAACACTTCCACTATGTATTGATTACAGAGGATTGAATCAATCAACGGTCAAGAACAAGTACCCTATTCCTAGAATAGATGAGCTTCTTGATCGTCTTCAGGGTGCAAAGATCTTCTCCAAGATTGATCTTAGGTCAGGTTACTATCAGATAAGGATCAAGAAAGAAAATATCCCCAAGACAGCCTTCAATACAAGATATGGACTCTTTGAGTTTCTAGTTATGTCCTTCGGACTTACAAATGCACCTACCACCTTCAACAGGTTAATGCAGTATATTTTTAGGCAATATCTTGATGACTTCGTGCTCGTCTTCTTCGACGACACTTTAGTCTATTCTAAACAGGAAGAAGATCATGAACCCCAACTTCGGATTGTCCTTGAGACAATGAGGTCACATAAGCTGTATGCTAAAATGAAGAAGTGTGCATTCTTCAAGCGTCAGATTGAATATCTGGGATTCATAGTATCAGCGGAAGGAATCTCAATGGACCCAGCCAAGGTCAGAGATGTGCTTGAATGGCCAATACCAACAACTATCAAAGAAATACGCAACTTTCTTGGATTGACAGGATGGTATAGGGTCTTCATAAAAAACTATGCTTTGATTGCAGCACCTTTAACGGACTTACTGAAGAAGCAAACTTCCATTGCATGGTCAACTCCCGAACAAACTAGCTTCGATAGGTTGAAGCAGAGTTTGGTATCAGCACCTATCCTAAAGCTTCCAGACCTCAGTAAGGAGTTCGAGGTAGTAACTGATGCTAGCACACTTGCCTTGGGATGTGTGCTCATGCAGGAAGGTCATCCTGTAGCATACTCTTCAAGGAAATTGAAGAGTCATGAGAAGAATTATGCTACGCATGATCTGGAATTGCTAGCTGTCATCCATACTCTAAAGCTTTGGAGACACTACCTATTGGGTAACAAGTTTACACTAGTAGCTGACCATAAGAGTCTCAAGTGGATCTTTACCCAGAACGAGCTCAACATGAGGCAACGTCGGTGGATTGAAGTACGGAAAGAGTACGACTTTGAAATCAAGTACCGACTTGGGAAAGAGAATGTAGTTGCCGATGCACTCAGTCACAAGGCATTCCTTAATTCTCTAATCTTGCAAAATCCATCAACAGCTAGATCTCTAGCTACAAAAGTATCTATGCCAAACAATCCAATACTTGAGTTAGCTAGAGAGGATGCATGCCATGATCCGGCCTACCAAACAATGCTAAGGGAGATCTCTATCAAAGATCAGAACCAAAAGCTGCAGGCTAAGTATCATGAATTTTCTATCAATAGTGGACTTGTCTACTATAGAACGAGGCTGTGTATACCGACAAGCCAGTCACTTAAGCATAAGATATTGTGGGAAGCTCATGACTCCCCTTTCTCAGGTCATCCTCGCTATACCAAGATTCTCAATGTAGTTAGGAAGAGCTACCATTGGGAGAGGCTCAAAGGTGACGTTCTCAAGTATGTCACCGAGTGTTTGTCTTGTCAATGTATCAAAGGCAAACATGTCAAGATGCCAGGGAAGCTGCAACCGCTTGACATTCCCCAAATGAAATGGGAATTCATCAGTATGGATTTTGTTGTAGGCCTACCCCAAGTCCAGGGAGGATACAACTCCATCATGGTTGTGGTTGACATGCTTACTAAGGTTGCACACCTTATTCCAGTAAAGACAAACTATAAAGCCTCAGACATTGCAAGATTTTTTATCAAGGAGATATTAAAGCTACATGGGCTACCCAGAAGAATCATTAGTGATCATGATTCTCTCTTCACATCACACTTTTGGAGAGCTATCTTTGAAGCCATTGGGACTCAACTCTATTTTAGCACAGCTTACCATCCCCAAACGGATGGCCAAACAGAGCGAGTCAATCAAGTCATCAAGGATATGCTTAGGGCATACTGCTGTCGTGAGCCGAAAAGATGGATTCAATACTTGCATTTGGTTGAATTTTCCTACAATGCTTCCTTCCAACAAAGTATTCAAATGACCCCTTTCCAAGCATTGTATGGTCATGACTGCCGAAGTCCCCTAAACTTCTCACATCCAACCTTGAGGGTTGAAGCTTCAAGGCAAATGTTGGAAGAGATAGATGACCAAATAAAGTCAATAAGATAGGACATCCAAGCCGCCAAGGATAGACAGAAGGCATACGCAGATTTGAAGCGTCAAGATAGAATCTTCGAAGAAGGAGACATGGTCTTCATTTGCGTATGCCCTAAGAAGAGTTCCCTATCTTTAGGTGATTGCAAGAAGCTAAGTCCAAGGTATTGTGGACCGTACAAGATCCTCAAGTGCCTAGGACCTAATGCTTATAAACTGCAACTCCCTAAGAACCTAAAGGTTCATAATGTATTCTATATCAGCCTATTGAAGAACTAAGTACCTAATCCTAACCATGTACTTAATGACCAACAAGTTGTAATGCCTAGTCAAGGAGTCCTTGAACTAAGGCCTGACAGGATCTTAGATGTTATGGAGAGATAAATGAGATCTAGAACCTTGAGAGAATGCATCATCCAGTGGAAAGATTATCCCGAAGAGGATGCCACTTGGATAGATGAAAGCACTCTCAACCATCCATCAATATCCCCAGTTTATCTCGAGATGAGGACATCTCGATTCCTGCAAGGGGGAGAGAATGTAACATTCTGAGTTAGCACGCATGAACCCTCTTTATAGCCATAAGGATAATTTCTTTAAGGCAATTTTTTTAAAAAAATTATTTCCCCTCTCCTCCAGCCGACTGTCGAGCTGGAGGAAGAGGGGAATGGTATGTGGAAGCAAGCTCCTTGTTGCTGGAGCTTGCTTAAGCTATGGTACATGCCCATCAACGCGTGGGGGGGAGGGAGAATCTTATCCTCTCCCCTATATATATCGAGGGGGCATAGGCTAAAGGGAGGGCACCGTCTGCTGTTGCTATGTAGGAGAGAGGCCGCCATAGAACGAGGTGAAGATACTATCGCCTGCCGCAAAGGAGAGGAAGAAGGACATTTGTTAGATATGATCAATGCCCCACCCTCATTAGGTGCTACCAATGATCCATGGTGCTCAAAGTTGTAAGGCCCCCATTATGAGGAGAAGCCAAATGTGAGCCCGGACATTGGTTGAGTCCTGACTTGTATATCAGATGAGGTCTATGTGACCGGATGGCAAAAAGGTGACTGTTGTGGGTCTAATCTTTGGGTTAGACGGAGTGGTTAAGCTGGTAGCAACTCGAGGCACATTGCATTGAGTTGCGTGGTAAGGGAGTTAAAAGGGGCCCCTATTGTGGGGTCCGGGGGCCGCGGAAGCGGCCCCTGGCTGGGGGGTCCCAGGGGGGCCAGCGGCCCCCCTGGCGGGGGTCCGGGGGCAGCGCCCCCGGCCCGATGGTAAAGGGAATATTCCCTGGAATATTCCCTGGCCGACTAGTGGAGGCTCATATGGTAGGTCGGTCAGCAGGCCGACCTAACGACCTTGGCGGGCTATAAAAGCTAAACCCCTTCGCAGCCATCTCACACTCATCTTTCACCCAGTCAGAGTTGTTGTTCCAGCTAGCCTTAAGCTCTTCACCTATCTTCTGTCTAGATCGCCATCTAAGCTTCATTCATTGGAAGCGCACGGGTGGACAGAGCCATCTTTGTATCAGTTGTTTGGAGTTAAAGAATTTTACTGATTCTCCTCTTATCTGTTGTGTACTCTCTATCTCTTTCTCAGATTCTGTTCGCTGCGCCGTGTAATATTTTACAACATTATGGCTGAAGGACACAATCGTGAGGGAGAGGTGGGTGTGGCTTGAGAGGGGGGGGGGCTGCCGTGGAGTGATGCTCCAGTCCGCCCTGGGAAGCCGAGCTGCTACAGAGGCCGCTGCCATCCGTTGCCGTTCAGCTGCCATCCGTCGCCGTCAGGCAGTATTCAATCCCAGTTCGCCACGTAATCCCCTTTCCCCCCCACGTGCCTTTGTCAGGCTTCCAGAAGGCTTGGAAGCTTCCAAGGGGACTTCCTAAGCCCCCTTTTTAACACCTTTGCCCTTTTTTCCCCCCTCATATCTTCTCCTAAGGGCCCCCTTAGGCCCCTTCCCCCCCGGACAAGAATGTGGGAGAGAAGGAAGGAGTCTCGCTTGTAGCTTTCTTGCTTGCACAATGGGGGAAGACACACACGGGTGGAGGCTGAAAACAGTTTTCCTCTTCTTAGTTGTGTAAGCCAAAAGAACTCTAGTACAAAGAGATAGAAGAACCCTATATATGCGTCTCAAACCAAACTCAACTAACTAAGGTGGCATACTAACTGAGCCACGAACTAGAGTAGATAAGGATAGCTATCATGTAGCTATTATTCATGGGTGGTGTACCAACCGCGTCTGCAACTGACAAGTCGGTGACATAAATACACAACGGTCACCCTGTCATATCACGAGTGGAGCTCGATATCTCAACACTCCCCCTCGAGCTCAATCTCAATTCTTGCACACCAAGCAGGTCTCTGAACTTGCGCAGCTTCTTTGCACCCAATGCCTTCGTAAATATGTCAGCTACCTGATCCTCTGTGCTGACATAAACTAGATCAATAAGACCTAGTAAAACCCTCTCTCGCACATAGTGATAATGCACCTCAATGTGCTTTGTTCTAGCATGATAGACTGGGTTATTTGCCAAGTGTATACTACTCATGTTATCACAATAAATGACAACTGGCCCATCTGTAGACTGATGCATATCATAAAGTAGCTTATGCAACCAAGCTACCTCACATGCAGCCATTGCTGCACCCCTGTACTCAGCCTCTGTGCTCGACAAGGCAACTGTAGGCTGTTTCTTGCTGCTCCAAGTGATTGCAGCACTCCCAAAAGAGAACACATATCCACTGGTAGATCGTCTATCAGAAATGCTACCAGCCCAATCAGCATCAGTGTATCCATGCAACTGTATCTGAACCCCAGTCTCATAAAATAGTCCATACTGCAATGTGGACTTCACATACCTGAGTATGCGTCTAGCCGCATCCAAATGTGGTTTCCTTGGAGCCTGCATAAACTGACTTACCAATCCAACAGCATAGCTCAAATCTGGCCTGGTAATAGTCATATAAATCAAATTTCCTACTATGCGTCTGTACATAGTAGGGTCTTCTAGAAGCTCACCTGCATCTGTGCTCAGCTTCACATTCTGCTCCAAAGGAACTGAAATAGGCTTACAGCCTGTCATCCCATATTTGGACAGCATGTCCAATCCATACTGCCTCTGCAAGAGCTGTATCCCACTTGGTGATCTAATCACCTCAATGCCCAAGAAATAACGCAGCTCTCCCAAATCCTTCATCTCAAACTTCTGCTTCAATAGCATTTTCACATGAAGGATATCTTCATCACTGTCACGTGTCATAATCAAATCATCAACATAAATGACAAGTAGCATAATACCTTTCTCTGTTTTCCTCACATAAAGTGAGAAATCTGCCTTGGAAATCTGAAAGCCAATAGTGACAAGATACTGTCCTATCTTGTCAGACCATGCTCTAGGTGCTTGCTTCAAGCCATACAAGGCTTTCTTCAACCTGCAAACAAACTCAGGATGAACAGCATGCACATAACCTGGTGGCTGCTCCATATATACCTCTTCTTGCAAATCACCATGCAAGAAGGCATTCTTTACATCCATCTGATGTAAAGACCATCCCTTTGATGCAGCCATAGCAATGACTGCTCTTACGGTTGCCATCCTTGCAACGGGACTGAATGTTTCTTCATAGTCAATGCTATATGTTCGTGCATACCCCTTGACTACTAATCTTGCCTTGTATCTGTTCACAGAACCATCTGCATTGTGCTTCACCTTATAAACCCACTTACAACCAATTGCATTTTTACCTTTAGGCAAAGGTACCAATTCCCATGTAGCATTTGCTTCCAAGGCATCCATTTCTTCATCCATGGCTTTCTCCCATTTTTCTTTTCCCATGGCTTGCTCAAAAGAAGTGGGTTCTGGTTCCTGTATCACTTTGACCATATATGCATAGTGAATGGCTGTAAATCCATCATATTTCAGCCTATCCACAGGATACCTAGCTCTCGTAGACCTGCGCAAAGTAGGTTCACTCCCAGGTGCTCTCAAAACATCCCTGGTCTTCCTTACTCTAGGTGTAACAATAGAAGGAATACCCAACTCATCATCAATGCTCTGCTCTGAGCCACTGGATTCACCATCCACATAAGAGTGACCTGCATTCACATCAAACATGGGCTGATCAACCTTCTCTTTTCCTTTTCGTGATACCTGCATACCACTATCTGCATTGCTTTGAGAAGATTCTCCTGATCTCAATCTGCCTGTCCATGGCGAAGAATATGAACCACTGCTGGAGGACGCTCCAGGTCCACTAATATTTTGTGACTGCTGCTGTGAATTCTGTGCAGCATTACCATTTTGTGCATCTACATCATCAATCACATTTACTGGTTTATACCAGCTACTCATCTCATCAAAAACAACATCTCTGCTCACTGTAAACTTATGAGTAGAAGGGTTATAGCATCTATACCCTTTTTGCTGCAGAGAGTAACCAATAAAGATGCACTTCTCAGCTTTTGGATCCAACTTGGATCTCAACTCATCTGGCACATGTACATAGGCAATGAAACCAAAAATTTTCAAATGAGAAATATCTGGTTTCCTACCAGTATACCTCTCCTGTGGAGTCATTCCATGTATTGCTGCAGTGGGAGTCCTGTTCATTATGTAGACTGCTGTAGCAACTGCTTCAGCCCAATAAAAATCTGGCAAGTCTTTTTCATTGAGCATGGCACGAGATACCTCTCCAATATGCCTGTTTTTCCTTTCTGCAATTCCATATTGTTGTGGGGTATAACTGCATGAATATTGCTGCTTTATGCCATGCTCCTGCAAGAACTTTGCAAACTCATTTGAGAGGTACTCTCCCCCTCCATCTGACCTTAGGCATTTTATTTGCAGACCTGTTTCTTTTTCAGCCATAGCTTTAAGGGTTTTGAAATGCCCAAAAACTTCACTTTTCTTTTTCATAAAATACACCCAAACTTTTCTGCTATAGTCATCAATAAAAGTGACAAAATAATGACAGCCTCCAAGAGATGCAGCTTTAGTAGTCCACACATCAGAGTGGATTAATTCCAATTACTTCTCACTCTCTTGAACATGTCTAGGAAATGGTTTCCTTGCCTGTTTTCCAAACTGACAGGCTTCATATACCTTATGCATTTCTGCAACCTTGAATTTGGGCAATCCTGCAACAATATTTTGGGCCTGCATTGATTTAAGTCGCTGTACATTAACATGACCAATGCGTTTATGCCAGATATCAATATCTGCAACTACACCGGTCCCATGTGCAAACATTGCTGCACTCAATTCAGACATGTCTGCATCTAATGTAAACATTCTGCCCTTCTTCTTTCCTTTTGCTATCAAGCGACCTTTATTTTTCATATCCTCAACAAAGCATCCATGAGGATTAAATCTGACCTGCAAGCCCTGCTCAACCATTTGACCGACAGAAACCAGATTCTTGGTGATATTCCGAACATGAAATACATCGGACATGTATTTCTTTTTCCCATCCTGCATAGACAAATGAATTTTTCCAATCTGCACAATAGGATGTGCAGTATCATCACCAGTCTCCACAAATCCTGGTTTTTCCATTTTCCTTGCATCCTCCATCCATTCTGCATGACCTGTCATGTGGTTTGATGCACCTGAGTCAACATACCATACATCATTGCTTTCTTCTGCACTTGTCACAGAATTGTTCATGTGATGTACCATGAATAAATGCTCATTTCTGTCATCACCCTGTCTACTAGAAGATGCATAATTCCCTTGTTGCAGTTTTCCATTCATGATGTCATTCTGCTTTTTATAGCAGTCTTTAGCCATATGACCCATTTTACCACAATAGTAGCATTCAACATTACTGTTTGCATTTTGGCCTCTTTGCCATCCACCACGACCTCTTTGGCTCCCCCTGCCTCTAGAGTTACCACGTCCTCCTCCATAGGACTGGTTTTCTTGAGTTTGCTGCATATTCTGATTTCTACCATGGCCTCCAAATCGGCCTCCTCTACCTCTGCCTCTACCTCTTCCAGCATTTGAGTAGAAGACAGCTTCTTTTGAAGTTCCTCCTGAAGAAGATGCACCACCATTTCTCTGTTCCTCAGAAATTAGAAGAGCAATCAACTCCTCAAAATCAGGAAATATTTCACGAACTGAAATGGATGTCCGAAACTGTGCATAATCCTTTCCTAGACCATTCAAGGTCACAGAAACTAAATCATCATCTTCCACTGGTGACCCAATGGAAGCAAGTGCATCTGCAATCTTCTTCACCTTCATGTGGTAGTCGTTGATGCTCATATTTTCTCTTTGCACATTGTGCAACTCTTGCTTGAGCTGCATTTTCTTGGCTTGCGTATTTGTGCTATACATTTTTGACAAAGTATCCCATGCCTCCTTTGGCGTACTTGCATCCTGAATATGCACAATCATAGAGTCTGAAATGCTGATAGACAGCCAATACATAACTTTCCTGGCTCTCTCATGCCATGCTTTAAATGCCTGCATTTGCTGTTGATTGGGAACATCAGGAAGAACTGGTTCTTCTTCATTTCCTGCAACAAATTCCCAATATCCTTTTCCCATAAGGAAATTCGTCATTCTAAACTTCGATGCTTGGAAGTTGTTCTTGTCAAGCTTTTCAGTGACAATCTGTGAAAGAGAATCAGATGCCATTACAGAAGACTGCAAAAAATTCTGTCACTGCAAAAACCACAGCTTCACCCTCACAAGGGAAAATCTGCAAAACTGGCGAAAGTGGTATTTGACCACACAGTCACTTCCTAGTGACGATTTTGCATCAACAGGCAGCAGGGATGATTCTGTAACTCCCAATGTCTCTGCGCACAAGCATACAATGCAATTTTTACAGTAACTATTCACCGACCTGTAGAACAGTGGCTGCACAGCATAAAACTGGGCCTTTTCCTAAGTGCGTGCATAAAACTTCCGCCTCCAAAACAGGCCCCGAAATGGCCTCAAATAAAAAGAACAAGGTCGCCAGGGGCTAAAGCCCTCTCCCGTAGCATATACTGCCCTCTTGCTTCAGCGCGAAGGGCGTCTCAACCTGAGACAATGCACTCCTGCAATTTCCGGCTGTGCTACCTGCAGAGATCTGCTCCCAAAACAGAAAATGAAAGCAACACTGCTCCTCTTACCAGACCACCGCGAGCTTGGCTTGCTTTCTTGAGCTCCTTACCACGAACAAGGCTCTGATACCAGGACAAGAATGTGGGAGAGAAGGAAGGAGTCTCGCTTGTAGCTTTCTTGCTTGCACAATGGGGGAAGACACACACGGGTGGAGGCTGAAAACAGTGTTCCTCTTCTTAGTTGTGTAAGCCAAAAGAACTCTAGTACAAAGAGATAGAAGAACCCTATATATGGGTCTCAAACCAAACTCAACTAACTAAGGTGGCATACTAACTGAGCCACGAACTAGAGTAGATAAGGATAGCTATCATGTACCTATTATTCATGGGCGGTGTACCAACCGCGTCTGCAACTGACAAGTCGGTGACATAAATACACAACGGTCACCCTGGCATATCACGAGTGGAGCTCGATATCTCAACCCCCCCCCCCCCCCCCCCCCCCCCCAATTTTCCCCTTGAAGCTCTATAAGCCCCTTTTCCCCCCAAAAGATTTTACCTTAAAGCCTTTTTCTTCTCGGATCTTAAAACCCCCTAAGGACCCCCTTAGGCCTTTTTTTTGTTCCCATGCAAAAATATCCCTTGGAGCTCTCTCATACCTTGTTTTTTTTCCCCCCACACGTAAAAGAAAAGAGAGTGTTAAGGGCCTTTTGACACCTTCCTTCCCCATTCAAAAGCCCTCATAAGGGTTTTTACACCTTTTATTCCCCGTTCGTGTGAGTCTTTATAAGGCCATTAAGCCTTTCCCATGGCTTTAATGGGCCTTATTCGTGAAAGATTTTGAAACACCCCCTTCCTGGTTTGGAACCCTTTTCGTAGGTTTCTTCCCTCCTCCACAAGTATCCCTTTGAAGAGCTGCTACGAAAGGAAAGAACAGAAGACTCATAAAGGACGGTGATATTTCAAAAAGGGAATTCGCAAAGCTGCATCCACGACAGAAAGGCGACTTTCTCAATGCCTCCTAAGAAAACCCAAGGCGCAACCGCAGGAGGATCGTCTCCTAGCATCCACGTGGACATCTCACCACAAGTCCAGGTTTTTTTTCGTCCTTATTTTTATTTACGTCGTTATAATTCAATTGGGCGTAGATGGTTTTTGGAAATAGGATGCATTTTCATCTTAATGCTTTAGAAAAATTAACTCACGAATGGAGGAATTCAATCATTAGTATTTCTAATAAAATGAACAAAATAAAGTGGGCAGAAAAGATTGATATGCATTTCTAGCAAGTAATTTGATGCATTGCAATGAACTGAATTAGATTAATGTCCACATTTCCAAAACGAAATTAAGATAACGCACTCCGTTTAGGCATGGAAATATAAATTGCATGTCTCATTATTAGGACATATCTTCTTCGCAACGAGTTATTAAGGAAAGTGCTAATAATCCATACGAAAAAAGCAAGGCATGAAATGATTCTTAGGTTGTATAAATTGGTTAATTATCGTTTTTCAACTGCATAACTACTGGTAAAAGGTTGCTTGTTTAGCATGAATCTTATTTGCAAGTTGATTAGTTGGAATTAGGTTATAACCTAACCTATGCTTGATCTTAAATCGATAAGTTAGGATTGAAAATCAACTTATGCATAGACAATGAGTCATATGGTTATGGAAATGATAGCGTAATTATCGCCAAAAATAGATAGATTAAATCGCATAAACCTAAACACCTAAACCCGCGGAGTACTCATTTTAGAAAGAGTTAATTCAATTCCAAAGAACTCAAAAGGATTTAATACGTGACCTAGTCGCATGTATTTGCTAAACCTGAAACTCCTATACCCTAAATACTTGCCCACATTCATCGAATGTAGGGACAGTGGAACATATTTGGGAAGTGATCTAGGGTTTGTCCCTAAGAATCTTACGCTAAAAAGATGGAGCTTGGAACCCTAGGACTGACGACGTCAGCCTAATGTAATCAAGAACAGATTGTTTCGTGACTCCATTTGATGAGTAGAATAGTCTCATAGTTCGATGCGACACCTGTGCAACAAGTGCGGAGTCATATGATCTTGTGATTGGATCACAAGGGAATGGCCAATTCTCGCAATGAGGTTGGCAGGTCCTTACGCAAGTTATCTTACAAGAGGATGAACAATCATCCTAATATAGTATCTTTCTTGAGTAAAGATAATTGCTTGAAAGTAAAAGACCAGCCGATAAATTGGAATAATCTATGAACTTAAGGTTTGACCAAGTTGGGTTACTAGGGTACGCCCTAACCCAGGATATAGGGGATCTTGCCAAGTCGCAAGTCATCCCGGATCGAGTGCTAGACGCATTCGAAAGGAAGGATTCATTCCTTAGCAACTGGCCAACAATAAATGACCAATGGAAATGTTTGTGCTTGTTATGGATTTAGGAGCACTGTTTTGCTTTGTTTGACGAATGAATTAAAGGATAAATGGATATCTAATGCTTCAGGTTGAAGACCTGAAGGGAGAGGCAGCTTCAGTTACCCCCGATTGCCTGCCTGACCCTAACCAAGGGTGTTGTTAACCATGTCGGGAAGGTGGACCGAACCCGCCGCGAGAGGTCTCTCTGTTGAGCGCTACTTGGAGCAGGAGGACGTTTGGGTGCCAGGGGGGGCTCTGGCTGTAAATCCCTCGCCTTTCCGGCCCTGCACAAGAGGCTAACGTGACTCGGGATTGGATCCCGAGGCCCGCATACTAGTCTATGGGCGGAAACTTGGATTAGTGATCCCTATGGATTGCTGGATAGCCTTCGAGCGGATTGTGGATAAGCCTATGGGCTGGACTTTATGTATTTCAAAGATAAATATGATAACCTGTTAAAAATGAACTTGTTTGTCATTGCTTTTCTATGTCAAGTGATATGGGTATGTGAAGGAACCAGTGCCTAATGGGCTAATTAAGGAAGTTGATTGTTACATGTCCAACTAAATGTGTTAGGTAATTAAATAACTAAAACAACTCGAGGGAAGTGCGGAGGATGGGCCATGGGTCCGTCCTACGGATGGGTGGTCCCGGTTGGACGAGAACTTTTCTCAAAAATCACAATGGACAGCCAGAAGATCATCAATGAACACAAACAACAAGAGCATTGACCTAGAATTATAACTGATCCCTATTTACGCTATTTTAGGGAAACGGAATGGGACTATGCCTTATGGCAGAGAGGTTGAGCTTTGCATCCCTCTCATTTCCCATTCTCCTTGAACCAAGTGCAGCGTGAATCCACTTCGAACCTGGCGTTTCTGCGTAAAATAGTTCGCTCGGGTTCGACGCTAGTTGCCGTTAGGAAATGACCAATAGGGAAAACCCTAATTCAAGTTGGTCCTAAGTGGGAACGGCTGGAATACTTCTGCTACGTGGTAGACGCGGAGAGTCCTAGATCGCAAACCCCGTAACATTCCATGGGAGTGCCGGGCAGAGCCTTCTAGATATACTTTCCGATGGACTGCTAAGACGTGTCCTGAAGATAACAGGTGGACACGTTACAGGTTGGTTGCTTAATCTCAAACCTTTTCGCAACCACACAATTCTTTTAAGAGTATACCTTAACAAATATTTTTCAACAAGTACAGAATGTAGATTTTAGCATTCTCATTGCCCTCTCTCATCTAGCATGTGTCCAAACAAACACATTGAACCTTCTAAAGTACTAATCCGAAAAAAATTATATATCCCTTTTGATAGTAAGACTTGTGCGATGCCTTAACGAGACATTGGCCATCTTGAATCCAAAAAATTTTCCACCATGCCAATGTGCTTCCCTTTCATATACTTTCATAAAAAGTAAACTATTCAGATCCACTATCAAAGTAGGTCTAGTTTCAAAATAATGGTTTCTAGGTTCCTCCCATGGCATGTGCCATACATATTTGATACTCATAACAACGAGAGATTCCAAAGTGTCCACAACCTCATCTTCCATGGACACTTTCTCACTATGTGTGTCTCTCTATATCATGTTGCACTTGACATGCTTAGCAATTGCTTTTTAAGACTCCACAAGGCCATCTTGAGAATTGAGCACACTTGAGTTTGCATGCTTGCCTTCATCTTGTGCTTCATGCAAGCCGTGGTTGCAACCACCTTTATTTTCAATAATATGCAATCTTTCCAAACTAGAGGATGGGAAAAAATCCATTCCACTAATGTTTTTCATAGCATTTGTGCCCTTGCTATTAGGATCCCACTCAACATGCATATTGGCATCACAAAGCAGCAATGACATTCGGAGCATCTGAACCATGCAATGATAATGACTATGCTATATGAGCACCTTGACAATCATGCATCACTTTTCTTCCATGGTCTTTCCCATCAAGCAATAAATTCCCAACAGGCATGCCTTCATTGTGACTATCTTACACATCATCAATGGTTGTGACATCTTGATAAAAGTGCATCCCTTTTCTACCATGGTTATGCACATCATGTGATATATTTTCAACACACATACCTTCACTACATGTATCATGCATTCCTTTTTTGCAATGGGCCTTCCCATCATGCAATAAAGTTTTAGTGAGAATGCCTTTATTCCTACACATTATCGTGTCTACAATATCTTGACAATCATGCATCCCTTTTCTAATGTGGCCCTACCCATCATGCAATCCATCGGTTCGGCCAATCATGCAATGCGTTTTTAGCAAGTATTCCTTCACTGAGTACCATGCATCCCTTTTTCTCCATGATCCTGCTCATCATGCAATATATTTTCAACATACAATATATTTGTAGAACAGTCGCAAGTTAGAATTGGCCAAAACAATGAAAAGAACATGTGCCTAACTAGAGCTATTCTACTACCCAAATAGTTGACTATCTAGTCAACAAAGTAACTAGCTATATAATTGGTCAACTTGCTACCTAATCAACTAGTCAATCAAAAATATTAGCTAACTAACTAGTCAACTAGCTATCAAGCTATCTATCCTACTACATAATACTATTACTCTCTAGATCAAAAGAAAGCCAAATGAGGAAGCACTCTAGAGTTTTTCACATTGTGTCCACAAACTAGCACGACATCCATCCCCTCTTAACCTGCACATCCTCCGGCATGTGCCCAAGTCTTATCTATCTGCAGTGTCAGAAGAAATATCCTCTGCCATGTCAATGTCTTCATTTTCTACCTCTTCTTCTTTCCATGGCTGTCTCAATGTCTTCAGGCCTTGTTTCTAACTGCAAAATGCGTAGGACCAACAACTCTTCTCTCTTCAAACCCTTTTCCATGGTAGAACACTCCAAATAGCAACAATCTCCTCAATAGGCATGATTGGCTATTGTCCATACATTAATTTAGCTGGCATATACCCTGTAACTACAGTATGAGTGGTCCTATCAGCCCACAAAGCAACATTAGGGCCAAAAACACTTAAAAAAGGCACTTGTAAGAAAATGATTAAGTTGCTAATTAGTTGAGATTTTGGAAGAATGAAAATGCCAAATTTAGTTGCTCAGATGTGATAAATGAGAGAATATTGAGTTCATTGAAGAGCTCTGTCATTAATTGTCCCTCATCTTTAATTTATGTCAAGGTTACCTTTTTGGCCGTTTTTGTCTTGAAACTTGGGAGAATTTGTATTTTTGAGAAATGTCCACCTATATATCACGGTTTGCCTACTCCCGCATCTTCTTTTCACATGCTCTTTCTCCATTGTCTTTTGCCATTCTCTTCTTTGTGCTCACTTTCTTATCACTGTGATTGTGGATTTGCTAAAATATTTAGCAATATCTCTACAAGTAATACATATGCAAGCACATGCAAGTACAAACTTACCATCCAACTAGATCCAATTTATTCATCTTGGAGAAGTATACATTGTGGAGTACTAACAGATGAGATGGAGGCCAACAGATTGTGAACTCAAGGAAAGAAACATATAGATTTGTGGGTGAATGGAAATATTTATCCCAACTCAAAAGGACTAAAAGAAAAGCTTATGGGTTTTTCTTGATAGATGGATATTTATGGAAACATACAAAGAAAAAGAGAGGAGATTTAGTACACGTGTATTGGGAGCTAGGGCTTCTCAACAACAGGTGATGCAGGAGTTTCATAAGAGCTTATGGGCTGGACATAGAGAATTTTGGGGCACGTTTGCCAAGATCAAAGAGAACTATTGGTGGCAAAACATGTATAAAGATGTGAAGCATTATGTGGAATCATGTAGTGACTGTTAGATGTATTCCATGGTAAAGCATAGAGATGGGTTGCAACCAACCTATCCATTGCCTATGCATTACAAATGGGTAGTTGATTTGGTTACCATGCCTATAGGTATCAAGTACATTGCCTTCCTCATCTCGAGGTGGAGATACAATTTCCTAGCCTTAGGTCTGCCAAAGCATGGTTTGCAAGGGATATTTTCACTCTTGCCTAATATTTTCTTGTCCTTTTTTTATTTCTACTTGGCCCTCCTGCAATCCAACTTCAAAGAGGACTTGTTCTACCTTCTTGCATGTAGCATTAGCTTTTGACACAAGCTGCATATGGTATGTGAAGCATACATATTCATATACTAGCTTCTCAATTATTCTAACCGGACAATGCAATGTGCAAAATTGAACCCTTGTAAATCGTATTTCCAAAATAGGGCACTAGTTTGGATCCATTGGGACTAGCACTTCATTTCTCATGACTTTTTTATCACGAGTTGGAGCACCTTGTTGCCCTATCTTAGCAAGATATTATTTCTTTCCATCTTTCCCTTTCTTCCTAGTTTGCATACAATATATGCATTGAAATTTTGCATCTGTTGCATTCGATAAACCAAATATATACTTCATTGTTTTTAAATCACCTGCAACATGCCATTCAACTTGATATTTTAAAAATCCTTCAACATGTAAAGTTGCTTCATTATTTTTCTATTGAATAATACCGAGTATATTAGTGAGATTTAGAAAAACTTTAAGTACTTCATGATCCTCCTTTGGTACTTCAAATGCTACAAGCCATCATATTTCATTCTCTAATTACACAATGAAGTATAAAGGATGGTTTTCATTGATGTCGGGATCCAATGCTACTCGATTCATAAGTGTTATATTCACATGTTCAAGTTTTTGCCCCTTGTTAATCTCACTCTCGTTAAGTTTGAGGACAAACTTAAGCTTTCCTCTACATTCTTCCAAACACATATTATAGAACTTGACCATAGCCACTTGTACCCTAGATATATCCAATACAAAGTTGTTGGATGCATTCAATACAAATGTAACTTCTTTGGAACCATACTTCAGTTCTAAAACCTTTTCATTTAGCTGTTTTCGAGCCTTCTTCACGTGAAATGGTTTTGGTAGAGTCACTACTCGCTTAGTTTTAAAGACCTGCTTAAAACATGTAGCCGACTCTTAATAAATCATATTGTATGACTCAGAACTCAGTCTCACATTGTCACATAATTCGTGAGCATCTATAGTAGTAAACAAGTTGCTTACATCCCTAGGACGTTCACTTGCGACACCATCTACAATATCCTTAAATTTACAATTTTCCAATGTATTTTTGACCATGTCCTTGCTAAGGACTTTAGTAATAGTGTCATTCTCTGCATGAGGAAACATATTTCCCATTGTAGTAGATTGAGCGTATATCCGTCTATGATATTGTCCACTTTCTTTGGTTAATTGGTGAATTGGTTTAACTAATCGGATGCGTTGACGTGCTTCTTTGGTTTTCAAAGTGGGCACAATCTCCAAAACTTTTATGAGATTCCTCTTTAATTTTCTATTCTCCTTCTCCAACTCCATAATTTTAGACTGTAACTCAATATTCTGTACCTGTGTAGCATGCATAGCATCTTCAATGACAAACATTACTTGTTGTAGTCTTTGATTCTCCCTATCCTTCCCAACCAACAATCTATCTTTGTCCATTAAAGACTATACACACCCTTGTAATCTTGTTTGTATATTTGTTACGACTTGATGAACCCTTGTTGATCCTTGTGTCACAAGTCTACATGTGTATCCATACAATCCTTCATTTCTTTCACAAACAAACTTTACAAATGATGTAAGCCCATTAAATTGTGGTGGCCTTTGAGTTAGTGGATCAGGTGGATAAATGCACCCATCAACCCAAAGATCCATGTTTTTTTTCTATGTATTTCTTTCTTGTTATATCATGTATCTTATTGTATCATTCCTTTCCATAGTTCTTTTGAACAATGGTGTATATTCATCCTCCAATTGGAAGTGAATATCTCTAGACTTTCTCTTAGTACGTTGTTGTGCGCCTTTGTTCCGCAAATAAAAATGTATGACAATTTTAACTTGGATTAACATTCAAATCACATAATTACACCCTTTTGATTCACTATATATGTATTCTTTTTTACCCAATTGGATCTTGATTCCTTCACTTAGTTTTAATCATGATAGACCCTAATCAACCCCTAGTTTTCTTATTAGGCTCTAATCTTATCTTTTGTTCTATCCAATATATATATACAAGAATTGGTCAAAGATTATTAAACACATTTATACAAAAGCTTGGGTAGTGGAGAACAATAACATCATCTTATCTTCGATCCAAATGTACTCTCTGTCACTCTCTCAAGGAAGTTACTATATGGATATCCTCTACATCACGTGTATTTAAGGCCTATTTATAAATATCCTTATCTACGAATATTTTTTGAATAAAACATAACCCTTTTCTATTCAATCTATAAATAACTCATTTATATTACACCCTTCTACATTTAAAAAATGTATAAATATGCTATTTTAAAAATACATTATTTTGAACCCACGTGATGCACACATATATTCATGAGTCACTTACCTTAGGTCACTCTATCACTTATTTTCTTAGTTCATCTCACATAGTCAAATAGTCTCTCTCTCTCTCTCTCTCTCTCTCTCTCTCTCTCTCTCTCCAAGAATTGTTGCTTAAGGATTAAACAACAATTGTGAATAATAATAGCATCACAAGGATTTAAAAATAAAGATACCTCCATTATCACTTGATTGCTTGTAGTATAGACTGTTGAAGAGGGAGATTGCTTATAGTATAGTCTTGAAGAGGGAGATTGCTTGTAGTAGTGTAGAGAGTGTTGTAGATGGAGATTATTTAATTTCAGAAAATGACATCAAAACCACTCCTCAATGCTACTTTAGAAGTTTTCATATGCAATAAACCATATTCTGGAGAGAAAGAGAAGAGTACACAAAATTTGGGATAAAACTAGAGCTTTTAGAGGGAAGGAAAAAATGCCTAGAAATGGGCATATACTTGTCCAAAAGAGATAAAAATTTACAAGAAAACTCTCGAGTAAAAAAGGTATCTTTGGGTTAAAAAAATCTTAAAATATGATGTGTATGTCAACTTATACCATTTTTTAACTTCCATCATTTTAAGAAGCGGGAAGGAGAATGATTCTAATATATTTTAATGTTGAAAAGTCATGAGGGTATTAAAGAGTCATTTGTCAATGATTGGCTCCATTTTTGGAGAAAATAGAATTGTATTTTTAAGTTATGAGGATTTTGAGAGAAAGTGACCTTATCTTATCACTTGGGAATAAAATAATAGGTGAATTAAATTAAAAATACAAATACGAGATTTGCTTGATTGAAAAGATATCTTATTATAACATTATTTTGGAATCTCTTTTTAGAGAGAGACATGTGAGAGAAACGAGAGAGAAATTCCTTAAGGGGAAAAAAGGAGAGTCCATATTTCTCCAAATGAGAGGATGATAAATATAAGGTAGATAAGCCAATATAGATACTTCCCAAGACAATGATGAGGAGGAGGATGAAGAGGGCATTGAGGTGGGAAGCTGTAATGCTAATCTTTGATCTTGGTGATCTCTGTGTATTGCTATACATGATAGGTAGGCTATATGAACCAAGAGAAAGTATGTGACTTTTATGTATGTCCTATTTGGGTGATTATGATATGGCCATTTGACCCAAGAGGAGGTTATGGGAAGCATGGTACTATATTTGATAGCTTATGGAAAATTTGATATCTTAAATTTGGTATTAATCAGAAAGATTCTAATGTGGTGTGTGATACATCTAGACTGAGCTTTTATACCTAAGGAATAGGTCCACTAAGTTTATTTGCTAATCGATTCAAATATGAAAGACACATGGTTCAGAAGGTTGATGTCTATAGTGGATTGCATACAAAGTTTTTTTCAAGCTTTGGGAACTTGGCTCTAGTCTCTTCAAATAAGTTTTAGTTTTGGATCTAAAGCTACAATTTCCCTTCAAAAAGCTCAAAAATTCGACTTACAAATTGTGATATCCTGACTTTAATTTAAAAAATTTCCAACTTTTTGCAAAATGGACTTTAAGAACTCTAAAGTCATTACATAGAAAAGATCTCAAGCAAAAAGACCTGAGGATCGTAACCTGACATTTTCTAGATTGACAAGGACTGTAGCCACCCATCACGGAAGTTACCACATTGTCATGCCACTACGCAGACACGGTGTGAAAAAATCCAAAGTGCATCATCATCAAACTTTCTTATTGATTAAGAGAGTCAAAGTAATTTGAGTCATTAGTACTAGTGTGAGTGGCATGAATGGTCCAAAAATACTAGGATTTTGGATAATTTTAGCCTATTTTTGATATTATTTATTGTGAAAATCCGAAAAAGTTAGAAAAGCTTCTTGATTAGTATGGCGTACAAAAAGCAAGTTGCTTTTTTAGCAAGTTATTGTATTTTCATAAAAAAGGAGGGACGAAATCGAGTGCGTCGCGATCGCTGTTGATAGGCTGCACTTTGAACTGGAAGAGAAAGGAGTGAACTAAGAGACCCTGACCAGGTGTCCTGGCATGTGTCTGGGGGTCTTACCTCCCTTTCAAAGCCAACGGAGCCATCAGATTTGGGTTTCGAGCAGCAGAGAAGGGGCTGTTATTTTGATGCACGTTTTTGTTCTACGAAGGAGCTTCAGGAGATCTAATGCTTGGAGCTTGCTTATAAGTAGTGCAAGACAAAGGATTTTAGGTTCTGTCAATACATATTGATTCAATTCATTGTGCTTTATCTTTGTCATGTTTACCTCTTCTCTATTCTTTTTCTTCTCTTCCATCTCCCTTCTCTACTTCCTTCTATCTTTGATCCCTGGTGGATTCGACCTTTCGACAAAACCCCTTCGAAATTGGTGAACTCAACATGAAAGGTCATCAGAAGAAGGAAAGACAAGATGGGAGAACCTTCAAAAAAAAATTTCAATGATGTTTTGTAACAATTTGTGTAAAATATGAATATGCTTATGCATGTACAACAACAACAACAGTTGATTCAGGTTTCTGCTCAAATAGAAAGTGTTGTGATGAATTGTTTGCAAGAAGTTGAGCATGAGATAAAGTTATTCAATGGTAGGAATGTATTTGCATATGTACATACCTATGCTCAAAAGATGGAATTCTTTGGGATGGCTCAACTTGCATGGAGCTAGTATATTGTACGTGTTACTGTACATGAACTGAAAGCACGAATGACTGATTTATACATGTAGGATGTTGAGTGGGTAGCTTTCAAGAAGACACTCAGGGAAGAATTTTACATTGAGGATACCAGTTTGATTACACGCAAGACTTTTTAGGAGTGGATTTTACAACCCAATAAGGGTCTTATGGCTACAGAATTGTTAAGAGAATTTGAAAGTCGATGTGAGTAGTTGGATCTTGCAGAACAGCAAGATCTTGCAAGTAAAAAAATTGAATTATTTCTACAAGCAATAGATCCTGAGCTTCAAGAGAAGCATGATGATTTGCTAGAGGATCAGACTACAGAGACAGGTCTGAAAACATAGTGGAGACATGTCAAGGAAGTTATTACATTACTTGTGAAAAAGCATAGAAGAAGAGAAAGAATGCATATCTCTAGCTTTCCCACTGTTACAAGCAAAAAAACTGAAGTATCCAATAAGCCACCCACTTCTGTGACTAACCCTATGGCTCTACCTACTATTGTTCCCTCTGTTAGGGAAGATGTGTTGGATGAATTGGTCAAAGGCATGCACGATCTTCAATTGAAGGTTGCAAAATTGGATGAAAAAGGACAAGAGGATAGGGGATAGGCACCGGCCCCTAAGCTAGGAAAAAGATGTATGTGGTGGTTGTGCTGTCTATCAGGAGGCCTTGGCACAACAACTCATCTTTTGGAAATAGCAAGATCCATGCACAAGAAATGGGATTGCCTCTTTCTTTGAATTTTGGAAAGGGAGGTATGCAGAAGTTGTTGGAAGACTTGGTTTTCTGAAATGCTTATGCGGCGATACATATTTCTACTTTTGGTTTACAGTTGGATAGAATGCATGGCCAAGTGATGGTTGGGGTCCAAAGGTTGAAATATAGACACATGCTTTGCATGTAGCTGAAAAGTAAAAAGTTACTGATAGTGAAATGTCTCATGCAAGGCAAAACATTCGTGACATAACTGGTTGGGAATCTCCGGTAGATGCATATTCAATGTAGGCATATTTAGCAAAGGTATAAAACATGGATGTACTTGTGGAAAAAAAACAAAAGGGAGATGAAGATGATGCACGGGCATCTAAAAGAGTGACAAAAAGAAGTGTGGATCAGCTTAAAGCTACAAATCAGCCACCTCCCGAGCATATTATCGAAGAGGTCAATCAAGAGCAAAAAGAGGATAGCAAACAAGAGGGAAAAAAGAAGGGCAAGCAGCCATGATATAATTTGCAGTTTGACATTGAGATAGTCATAGATCTTAAGAAGTTTTTTGAAGAACAGATCTTAAACAGTGGGGTGGAACTCACCTTGGGAGAGTGCTTGGAATCGCCAAGTGAGAATTTCATGATGAGATCATTGATATAATTAAGAGGAAGCGTCAGTTTCTTGGTGATACCACTAGTGCATTGCTGCAATTTGAAGAGGAAACTAGTTTGTTGGGTATTCGGGCTAAATATGAGCATGAAGTAAGTATGTGATTATCTATGCAGTATGCTACTAATCAATGGACAACATGTGAAAAAGAGAAAAAAGTGGTTGAAAATGCATTATCTTGTAGCAATATGCATGGTGGAGTAAGGCAGATGTAACAATATGGGGAAGAAACTCTAGGATTTATTCCTTGAAGTCATTACACAAGAAATTATTGGGCTAGGGCTACCACTGAAATGGTAGTGAAAATAGGAGAATGTGAAACTCCTTGTGTTCCTTTACTTGACCATGGGCCTGAGATTAATGTCATTGAGCATGGATTGTACGAAAATGGTGCATGACCTGTGGACACTGACCATGGTTGGTGTATGAGGGTTGCAAATAATTCTTCGGGAGAGCTCTACGCTACATGTCCTAATGCAAAAGTGATGATTGGTAATGTACAAGAAGAGCAACACATCTTTGTGCAAGATAATTCCTCATATGCAATGATTTTGGAACAGCCCTATATTACAAGAGTATGTATGGAAACAAAGGTGCTTGATGATGGTTCTGTTTATGCAAGAGTCAGAAGCAAGGATGGGAGGAATTGACAAAAGTATAAGACAAAGTATAAGACAATTGACAAAAAGGTGAAACCAAATTTCTTTGCCACTTCCACCAGAAAGTGAGGGTCTGTATGAAAAGGTATCAAGGTAGCCAAGCTTACGGGATCCTAAAGATATAGGTCATTAGTTTACTTCTGAAACATTACATGAATTGAAAGTTTGTACAAAAGGGTTTCTTTTTCCTATTGAAAGAGACTATTTAATGCAGATGTTCGCTAGGCATGGAAAGACATTTGCATTTTAGCCAACTGAAATGGGTTGTGTGGATCCAAATGTTGTCTCTCCTATGGTAATATTTACTATGCCACATGTACCATGGAACTTGAGGCCTATTCCATTGCCTAAATCTTACTTGCCAAAGCTAATGGATTTGCTAAATGAAAGATTCACATGAAGATCTTGGAGCCCTCTTCAGCCCCGTACCCAAATTGTTGGTTTACTATGCCCAAAAAGAATGGGGCTTTGAGATTCATTCAAGACATGCAATCAGTCAATAAAGTGACCATAAGAAATTTGGGTACAGTTCATGTGGTTGATGAATTTGTAGAGGCTTTTGCAGGTAGAGCAATCTATTCTTTGGGTGATCTTTAGTCGGGGTATGATCAGTTTCAGCTTGCAATTGAAAGGAGGGATATCACAACCATGAAGACTTCCTGTGGGTTAGTACGGATGTGTACTCTCCCGCAGGGTGCAACAAACTCAGTGGCACACATGACAAATGCTATGAATAGGGTACTCAGGGATTTTATACCACAATTGATAATGCCCTTCTTGGATGATGTTCCAATCAAAGGGTATGTAGTGGATAAAAAGAATGAAGAGATGGATGCTCATGGGTGCATACAATTTATTGCAGACCATATTGTGGATTGTGAGAGGATTTTGACACATCTAAAAGAGGTGCATTTAACTCTTTCTGGAAAGTTTGTCTTTGGAGTTGAAGAGGTTTTGATTGTTGGGCATATGTTTGGGCCCTGTGGGCGAAGACCATCACCAGTAAAAATAGATGGGATTGATAGAATGCAAGATGTATGCACAAATGTATCAGAGCTGTGTAGATTCTTGGGTGCATTTGTGTTCTATTTGATATGGATTCCTCACTTTGCACATGTAGCTAATGATCTATATCACCTTTTGAGGAAAGGTTAGAGATTTCATTGGGAAAGGAAGCATAAAAAAGCAATGAAGAAATTGAAGCAGCTCTTAAAATCTGCTCCTACATTGAGAAAGACTGACTATTCACATGGAAAGCCTATCATTATTACTGTTGATACAAAGCCCAATCGGGATTGGATGGGCAATTCGGCAAGATGATGAGGAAGGGAAAAGATATGCAATACGCTTTGGTGCTAAAGTATTGACTGAACGATAGAGAAGGTATCCACAAGTAAAAAGAGAAAACCCTGAATTTCAGCATATTGTAGGAAGAGAATACCCGGTGACAAACCTGTTATCTTGAGCACACTATGAGAGTGAAGATGGGATGATGGATAAGGAGGAAGAAGATGACTTTCTTGCGGCTGAAAATGATGTTGCAAAAGTGAATTTAGCAATGTAAGGTGTTGCTAAAGCATTAACAGAAGCTTGGACAACAAAGAGAAGACACTTTAGATGTTTTGTATCTTATGTAGAACTGTTTCTAGAAGAAAAATATATAGGAGAGTGGCTGAGAATTGGTCAATACCTCAGTACATTAACAAAGAGGGATTAATGGTTAGATGAGGAGTTTAAGAAGATCAAGAGGAAAGCCTATGGGTTTTTCTTAAAAAATGGATACTTATGGAAACATGCTAAAAAGAAATAGGGTATGCCATTGCGAGTTTTGGGTGATAGAGCTTCACATGTAAATGTTATGCAATAATTTCATGAAAGCTTATGGGCTGGTCATAGAGGTTTTTTGGGTACTTTTGCAAAGATCAAAGAAAGATATTGGTGGCAGGGTATGTATAAGGATGCTGCTCACTTTGTGGAAACATGTACAACATGTCAAATGTATTCATTTGTGAGACATCATGATGGATTGCAGCCCACATATCCATTGTCTCTTCATTTTAAGTGGGTGATGGATTTAGTCACGATGCCTATAGGTCTTTGGAAAATGAGATATCTTGTACTTGCTTGTTGAATGTTGAAATGACTAGATTTATTTGGTTGATTTTTGTTATTTTTGAAGTCTAAATGGTTGATTTTTGATATATTTTGAGTGATGATTGGTTGTTTTGGAATTGTTTGAGAGTGTTTTGGATGATATTGATTATGTTTTGGAAGCTCATGATGATTCTCAGTAGAAATATGAGGTTCTGTGATGTTTTGATAGGTTCTGTTGAGGTTCTGAGATCTTCTCTTTAGCTTATGTTTTGTTCTGATTTTCTTCTATATGAAGTATGGATTGATGATTGATGAAGGTTGAGGTCCTTTGAAAGCTTATCGAATAGTTTTTGATAGTTTTAGTATGAGTTATGAGGTTTTGATGTTTTCTGTTGACCTTCTGTTGAACCTCTGTAGACCTTCTGTAGAGCCTCTGTTCCTGCTCTGTTTCTGTTTCTGTTCTATTCTATAGATATTCTGTATGTGTTCTGTGATATGAGGGTGTACTTTGGAAAAGTTTTATAACTTTTGGAAAGGATGAATCTAAGTTTAAAAGAGCTCAAGAAAATGGAAGAAGCAGCTATTGAAGACTCAAGAGAAGATTGAAGTGAAGTGGTAGTAGCGAGCTATGAAGAGACACTGTAGTGGCTTTGGTTCCCTTTCATACCTCCCACACCTCTTGGGAGGTGCATCCAAGACAAAGAGAGGATTATTATGAGTAATTATTGATTATTGTAGTGAGGAGATGATGCATTATTGATTGAGATAGAGATAGATAGAGAGAGAGAGAGAGAGAGAGAGAGAGAGAGAGAGAGAGAGAGAGAGAGAGAGAGAGAGAGAGAGAGAGAGAGAGATCAGAGATAACTAATTCTATCAAAACAATGTATCCTTCAATGAGAGATTGAGAGAGTGAACTATGAAGACAATGAAGATGAATACTATGTGATTATTTCCATTCAAAAGTGGTGTATTCTTTTGTGTTTCTTGTTCTATTGATGGATTCTATGAAGATGTTGAAGATTATGATTGATTTTATCAAATCCGTGGGAGATATCTACTATGATGCTGCATGAAGATTTGTTCTTTTCCTTGTTGTGGTTCTCTAAAGAATGGAACAAAATCTTGTTAATGTTACAAGATAGACTTTCTTGCAATAGAAACCCCTTTTCCTTGGTGTTCCTATTGGGGCTCCATGTTTTTGGTGTGCAGCCGGGGAAACTTGCCATCAACAAGCATTAGAAGAGACTGAAAACGAAGGAAATGGCATTGCAAAGAAGAGGAGAATTCAACAGATGCTTGCAAAGTTCCTTCTTCCACTAAAGAGTTGGAGATTCTTATTGCCAAATCCACTTTCTACAAGAAGTTCATCCCACAATGGCAGAAACATATTACCATCATAATGCAAGCTCTATGTGGTGGACCATTTTCTCTTCCTATTGAAGTAACAGAGGCATGCATCTTGGTGGAAAATTATTTGGGAACAAACCAAAGAGAAGAAACAGAGAGAATGACCATCCATGGAAGATTTGGCATTCATTGAGAAGTTTCCATACATCATCAAGTGGGAGATCGTCAAGAAGCTTCAGGAGGTGTGGTTTGTGGAGGTTCACAAGAATAAGAAGGAAAAGAGTTGGGACCTGTTTGTAGATGCTCAACATCAAGATATGTGGGATGCTTGGTGTTCTGAAAATCTTCTATTTGTTCAATTAGCAACCCACTAGAAGTTGGTAGACAGAGTATTCTTTACAACATATGCTATTGAAACCATCAGAAGTTGCATTACTATGATGATGGCACCACAACAATGCTTAGACGCATGAACTTTGACACCTTCAGAACCGAATACCTTCCTCTGTGTAGTGGCATGAAAGAAAAATTCAGAGACATTGAAAAGAAAGAAGTAGAAGAAATGTTGGTAAGAGAGTCCTCCAGAGACTAAAGCCTTCTAATTTCCTTCTGTGGAGCACTAACAACTTAATGGAGCCAACCCCCTCATGAATTATGCCATAAGGATACAAGCGCTAGAATGAGTCCAGAGGTATATGAGAAGAGAAAATGAAAAAATCAAGGATGATAATGAGCTTGTAGTAGAAGCCTCCTTTGATGCCTTAAAAGCACTCTTTACAGAAGTTCCCATAGCTACTCAAGGTCCCCTTCCTAGTCAGATTCGTCCTGGAAATATTGATTGATAGGCTAGCAAATGTAGTCCCATTGCTAATTTTTAAGGGAGAGTACAATGAAGACCTTGATCTTCATGTAGCAGAATTTATGGTAGCATGTATGGCTAACAATGTTAGAACCCCCGAGCATTGGTTAGTGATATTCCATGCCACTTTCAAGGGTGCGACATTTCAATGGCATGAGAGACAAGCATCAAGAACTTTTGGCACATGGGATGACCTGAAGTTGACCTTCCTTACTAAATTCAGGCATGAAGGTTTTGAAGAGTGGATGCAAAAGAAGTTCATGAGTCTTTTGGAGAAAGAGTAGAAGCTTATGTCTTGCAAATGGAATCCATCTTGAAGAGATGGATCAATCATCATTTGGATGAAGACATCCATAAAGGAGTGTTCCTCAGAGGCCTACAACTAGAAGTTCGCAAGTTTGTGGAATTGAGAAGACCAGCCAATCTGCAAGCTACAGTGGAAGGTGCAAGACTATATAACGAAGTTGAAGCAAGGTTGTCAATGACTTTAGGAATAGGAGTCTTACCTCCTCCCATGCTAGGAATGATATATCCACCACATGTGGTTCTAAGGACATTTCCCTACCCCTACCCTCAGATGCAAACAGTGCCGCAATACAATGCACCTAATCCACAGTGGCTGCAAACGACAATGCCTCAAATGACGGTTCAACCACAATAGCATTGGTCTCCAACAATTCCTCCAATGATGACTCAACAACAGTGGAATCCTACCCACTGGAATCAACAACCCCAAGTCTCAACAAGAGCTCTGAATCAAAAGCAAAACAATAGAGGACCTCTTGGATCAACCCAACCCGTGTATGTAGTAATCACTGAAGCTTTCCAAAATCTTACTACAAGTACTCTAGGAGGTGAAAAACTGAAGGACTACCTATCCAATTCAATGGTGGCAAGTATCAAGAAAGAGCTTATGGATGTGATTACAGAGCAGCTACAAATGCCAAAGGTGAATACTACCAATATATCCACTCCTGCGGGAGGTGGGAGAGATGTGATGCATTCTAATATATGGTGTGGATAAGAAGTGTTAGAAATGCGGGATCTAGAGCATGACATACCCGGAAGCTATGGAGGATGGAAGGAGAAGTGTAGACTCATGATGGAATGACACTGTTTGTTACACAAGTGAATTAGGTTCCAAGATTGAGACTTGGACTCATAAACACAATCTTGTGTATGTGGACAATGACATTGACACTTTACTTAAATGAAAAGAGTACTATCATTTGCTTTAAGAAAGGAAGCAAGTACAATGCTTTATAGGAAAGTAGGAAACTGCAGTAGGCACCATTGTGCATATGGGATAAGTCACCCTGCATGTCCTTGACCCTGAGAATCCATACAAAGAGGCTGTTTGAGTGTGATTGCTGATTCTCAACACCCCTCCTCAATCACAACTAGGAAAGGCACAAAGTGTGTAGAGGCTGTAATGAGAGCCACCTGCAAAGTGTGGGTATACCACAGACATGGCAAAACACCAGAGGCTGTCGCAGAAAAAGCTAAGTGTGGGTACCATAAACATGGTGGACATCCAGAGGCTGTAACAGGGGCCTCACAAAGTGTACAGGGACTGTAATGCTTCCTGCCATAAGCTATGTAAACTCCTTATGTAACTTGGCATTACAGTCCTTGTACACTTTGTGAGGCCCCTGTTACAGCCTCTGGATGTCCACCATGTTTATGGTACCCACACTTAGCTTTTTCTGCGACAGCCTCTGGTGTTTTGCCATGTCTGTGGTATACCCACACTTTGCAGGTGGCTCTCATTACAGCCTCTACACACTTTGTGCCTTTCCTAGTTGTGATTGAGGATGAAGTATGAAGTTGGAAATAGAGTCATACACCAATCTTGAGCTGTCCAGAGATGAAGAGGAGCTGAAAGAGCAGAGAGGAGACCTGAGACATGCTAAGCCATGCTCAGCTGTGCTCTGATACCATGTTAGAAATGCGGGATCTAGAGCATGACATACCCGGAAGCTATGGAGGATGGAAGGAGAAGTGTAGACTCATGATGGAATGACACTGTTTGTTACACAAGTGAATTAGGTTCCAAGATTGAGACTTGGACTCATAAACACAATCTTGTGTATGTGGACAATGACATTGACACTTTACTTAAATGAAAAGAGTACTATCATTTGCTTTAAGAAAGGAAGCAAGAACAATGCTTTATAGGAAAGTAGGAAACTGCAGTAGGCACCATTGTGCATATGGGATAAGTCACCCTGCATGTCCTTGACCCTGAGAATCCATACAAAGAGGCTGTTTGAGTGTGATTGCTGATTCTCAACAAGAAGGAAGGCTAGTGAGCCTTATAGTGCACTGCATAAGAACAAATAGTGCTTTGTGCATTGAGAGGTCCAACCCATGCATACAATACTCCATTCCACATAGCTCACCTCTCGTTTGAATTGAAGAGAAAGGAGTGGTCACTCACCCCACCCTTTGTCTCATGCTTCACTGATAGATAGCGAGAGTAGACTATACTCACATCCCCATCCGGTTAGGATGAAATCTTGCATCACTCAAGGGTTGTCGATGAAGATTTCTTTGTCTATTATTGTCATCAAGCTGTTGAAGATGAGACATACCCAGGGAGGTAGCCAACACATCTGGTTCTTCGATGATTTGTATTAAAGATTGTCAGTTAAACAGGGTTAGACGGACTGTATATACTGGCACAGGGTAAGATGCACAGTTGCATCATCAAATGCACACAAGGCATACAACCTCTGCACAAGTGATTGTGAGGCTTACATCAATGGGTGTAAGGAATAGGCTGCCCTCTTGTATTCATCAACAGAGCGTGAGACAGAGGGGGTTGAGTGTGACTTTCCTCAATCAATTATTGAGGGGTGAGGATTGAGGGACGTTACGACATTGGAGTAAGGTACATTCTCGTTTTCCTATGCACCCATGGGATGGGTCTCTACCACCATCACAGACCACGTCACCCTGTTCTGTACATTGCACGATAAGGCTCCTTGGCCTTCCTTCTCGCATCATATACCGACATCGGGTGGAACGCACAAATGCATCATCAATTGTGTACACTGGCATGTTGAGATATCGAGCTCCACTTGTGATACGCCAGGGTGACCGTTGTGTATTTATGTCACCGACTTGTCAGTTGCAGATGCGGTTGGTACACCGTCCATGAATAATAGCTAGATGACAGCTATCCTTATCTACTCTAGTTCATGGCTCAGTTAGTATGCCACCTTAGTTAGTTGTCTTTGGTTTGAGACCCATATATAAGGTTCTTCTATTTCTTTGTAAGAGAGTTCTTTTGGCTTCCATAACTAAGAAGAAAAAAAACTGTTTTCAGCCTCCACCCTTGTGTGTATTCCCCCATTGTGCAAGCAAGAAAGCTACAAGTGAGACTCCTTCCTTCTCTCCCACAATCTTGACATGGTATCAGAGCCTTGTTCGTGGTAAGGAGCTCAAGAAAGCAAGCCAAGCTCGTGGTGTTCTGGTAAGAGGAGCAGTGTTGCTTTCGTTTTCTGTTTTGGGAGCAGATCTCTGTAGGTAGCACAGCTAGAAATTGCAAGAGTGCATTGTCTCAGGTTGAGACGCCCTTCGCGGTGAAGCAAGAGGGCAATATATGCTGCGGGGAAGGGCTTTAGCCCTAGGCGACCCTGTTTTTTTGATTTGAGGCCATTTCGGGGCCTGTTTTGGAGGCGGAAGTTTTCTGCACGCACTCAGGAAAAAGCCCCATTTTATGTTGTGCGACCACTGTTCTACAGGTCGGTGAAAAGTTACCACAGATATTGCATCGTACGCTCGTGTGCAGAGACATTGGGAGTTACATAATCATTCTTGGTTCTTGTATATGCAAAATCGTCACTAGGAAGTGACTGTGTGGTCAAATACCACTTTCGCCAGTTTTGCAGATTTGCCCTTGTGAGGCTGAAGCTGTGTTTTTTGTAGTGACAGAATTTTTTGCAGTGTTCCGTAATGGCGTCTGATTCTCTTTCACAGATTGTCACTGAAAAGCTTGACAAGAACAACTTCCAAGCATGGAAGTTTAGAATGACGAATTTCCTTATGGGAAAAGGATATTGGGAATTTGTTGCAGGAAATGAAGAAGAACCAGTTCTTTCTGATGTTCCCAATCAACAGCAAATGCAGGCATTTAAAGCATGGCATGAGAGAGCCAGGAAAGTTATGTACTGGCTGTCTATCAGCATTTCAGACTCTATGATTGTGCATATTCAAGATGCAAGTACGCCAAAGGAGGCATGGGATACTTTGTCAAAAATGTATAGCACAAATACGCAAGCCAGGAAAATACAGCTCAAGCAAGAGTTGCACAATGTGCAAAGAGAAAATATGAGCATCAACGACTACCACATGAAGGTGAAGAAGATTGCAGATGCACTTGCTTCCATTGGGTCGCCAGTGGAAGATGATGATTTAGTTTCTGTGACCTTGAATGGTCTAGGAAAGGATTATGCACAGTTCCGAATATCCATTTCCATCCGTGAAAGATTTCCTGATTTTGAGGAGTTGATTGCTCTTCTAATTTCTGAGGAGCAGAGAAATGGTGGTGCATCTTCTTCAGGAGGAACTTCAAAAGAAGCTGTCTTGTACTCAAATGCTGGAAGAGGTAGAGACAGAGGTAGAGGAGGCCGATTTGGAGGCCGTGGTAGAAATCAGAATATGCAACAAACTCAAGAAAACCAGTCCTATGGAGGAGGACGTGGTAACTCTAGAGGCAGGGGGAGCCAAAGAGGTCGTGGTGGATGGCAAAGAGGTCAAAATGCAAACAACAATGTTGAATGCTACTACTGTGGTAAAATGGGTCATATGGCTAAAGACTGCTATAAAAAGCAGAATGACATCATGAATGGGAAATTGCAACAAGGGAATTATGCATCTTCTAGTAGACAGGGTGATGACAGAAGTGAGCATTTGTTTATGGTGCAGCACATGAACAATTCTGTGACAAGTGCAGAAGAAAGCAATGATGTATGGTATGTTGACTTAGGTGCATCAAACCACATGACAGGTCATACAGAATGGATGGAGGATGCAAGGAAAATGGAAAAACCAGGATTTGTGGAGACTGGTGATGATACTGCACATCCTATTGTGCAGATTGGAAAAATTCATTTGTCTATGTAGGATGGGAAAAAGAAATACCTGTCCGATGTATTTCATATCCCAAATATCACCAAGAATCTGGTTTCTGTTGGTCAAATGGTTGAGCAGGGCTTGCAGGTCAGATTTAATCCTCATGGATGCTTTGTTGAGGATATGAAAAATAAAGGTCGCTTGATAGCAAAAGGAAAGAAGAAGGGTAGAATGTTTACATTGGATGCAGACATGTCTGAATTGAGTGCAGCAATTTTGCACATGGGACCGGTGTAGTTGCAGATATTGATATCTGGCATAAACGCATTGGTCATGTTAATGTACAGCGACTTAAATCAATGCAGGCCCAAAATATTGTTGCAGGATTGCCAAAATTCAAGATTGCAGAAATGCATAAGGTATGTGAAGCCTGTCAGTTTGGAAAACAGGCAAGGAAACCATTTCCTAGACATGTTCAAGAGAGTAAGAAGCCATTGGAATTAATCCACTCTGATGTGTGGACTACTAAAGCTGCATCTCTTAGAGGCTGTCATTATTTTGTCACTTTTATTGATGACTATAGCAGAAAAGTTTGGGTGTATTTTATGAAAAAGAAAAGTGAAGTTTTTGGGCATTTCAAAACTTTTAAAGCTATGGTTGAAAAAGAAACAGGTTTGCAAATAAAATGCCTAAGGTCAGATGGAGGGGGAGAGTACCTCTCAAATGAGTTTGCAAGGTTCCTGCAGGAGCATGGCATAAAGCAGCAATATTCATGCAGTCATACCCCACAACAAAATGGAATTGCAGAAAGGAAAAACAGGCATATTGGAGAGGTATCTCGTGCCATGCTCAACGAAAAAGACTTGCCAGATTTTTACTGGGCTGAAGTAGTTGCTACAGCAGTCTATATAATGAACAGGACTCCCACTGCAGCAATATATGGGATGACTCCAGAGGAGAGGTATACTGGTAGGAAACCAGATATTTCTCATTTGAAAATTTTTTGTTGCATTGCCTATGTACATGTGCCAAATGAGTTGAGATCCAAGTTGGATCCAAAAGCTGAGAAGTGCATCTTTATTGATTACTCTCTGTAGCAAAAAGGGTATAGATGCTATAACCCTTCTACTCGTAAGTTTACAGTGAGCAGAGATGTTGTTTTTGATGAGATGAGTAGCTGGTATAAACCAGTAAATGTGATTGATGATGTAGATGCACAAAATGGTAATGTTGCACAGAATTCACAGCAGCAGTCACAAAATATTAGTGGACCTGGAGCGTCCTCTAGCAGTGGTTCACATTCTTCGCTATGGACAGGCAGATTGAGATCAGGAGAATCTTCTCAAAGCAATGCAGATAGTGGTATGCTGGTATCACGAAAAGGAAAAGAGAAGGTTGATCAGCCCATGTTTGATGTGAATGCAGGTCACTCTTATGTGGATGGTGAATCCAGTGGCTCAGAACAGAGCATTGATGATGAGTTGGGTATTCCTTTTATTGTTATACCTGGAGTAAGGAAGACCAGGGATATTTTGAGAGCACCTGGGAGTGAACCTACTTTGCGCAGGTCTACGAGAGCTAGGTATCCTGTGGATAGGTTGAAATATGATGGATTTACAGCCATTCACTATGCATATATGGTCAAAGTGATACAGGAACTAGAACCCACTTCTTTTGAGCAAGCCATGGGAAAAGAAAAATGGGAGAAAGCCATGGATGAAGAAATGGATGCCTTGGAAGCAAATGCTACATGGGAATTGGTACCTTTGCCTAAAGGTAAGAATGCAATTGGCTGTAAGTGGGTTTATAAGATGAAGCACAATGCAGATGGTTCTGTGAACAGATACAAGGCAAGATTAGTAGTCAAGGGGTATGCACAAACATATGGCATTGACTATGAAGAAACATTCAGTCCGGTTGCAAGGATGGCAACCGTAAGAGCAGTCATTGCTATGGCTGCATCAAAGGGATGGTCTTTACATCAGATGGATGTAAAGAATGCCTTCTTGCATGGTGATTTGCAAGAAGAGGTATATATGGAGCAGCCACCAGGTTATGTGCATGCTGTTCATCCTGAGTTTGTTTGCAGGTTGAAGAAAGCCTTGTATGGCTTGAAGCAAGCACCTAGAGCATGGTCTGACAAGATAGGACAGTATCTTGTCACTATTGGCTTTCAGATTTCCAAGGCAGATTTCTCACTTTATGTGAGAAAAACAGAGAAAGGTATTATGCTACTTGTCATTTATGTTGATGATTTGATTATGACAGGTGACAGTGATGAAGATATCCTTCATGTGAAAATACTATTGAAGCGGAAGTTTGAGATGAAGGATTTGGGAGAGCTGCGTTATTTCTTGGGCATTGAGGTGATTAGATCACCAAGTGGGATACAGCTCTTGCAGAGGCAGTATGGATTGGACATGCTGTCCAAGTATGGGATGATAGGCTGTAAGCCTATTTCAGTTCCTTTGGAGCAGAATGTGAAGCTGAGTGCAAATGCAGGTGAGCTTCTGGAAGACCCTACTATGTACAGATGCATAGTAGGAAGTTTGATTTATATGACTATTACCAGGCCAGATTTGAGCTATGCTGTTGGATTGGTAAGTCAGTTTATGCAGGCTCCAAGGAAACCGCATTTGGATGCGGCTAGATGCATACTCAGGTATGTGAAGTCCACATTGCAGTATGGACTATTTTATGAGACTGGGGTTCAGATACAACTGCATGGATACACTGATGCTGATTGGGCTGGTAGTATTTCTGATAGATGATCTACTAGTGGATATGTGTTCTCTTTTGGGAGTGCTGCAGTCACTTGGAGCAGCAAGAAATAGCCTACAGTTGCCTTGTCGAGCACAGAGGCTGAGTACAGGGGTGCAGCAATGGCTAGATGTGAGGTAGCTTGGTTGCATAAGCTACTTTATGATATGCATCAGCTTACAGATGGGCCAGTTGTCATTTATTGTGACAACATGAGTAGTATACACTTGGCAAATAACCCAGTCTACCATGCTAGAACAAAGCACATTGAGGTGCATTATCACTATGTGCGGGAGAGGGTTTTACTAGGTCTTATTGATCTAGTTTATGTCAGCACAGAGAATCAGGTAGCTGACATATTCACGAAGGCATTGGGCGCAGAGAAGCTGCGCAAGTTCAGAGACCTGCTTGGTGTGCAGGAATTGGGATTGAGCTCGAGGGGGAGTGTTGAGATATCGAGCTCCACTCGTGATATGCCAGGGTGACCGTTGTGTATTTATGTCACCGACTTGTCAGTTGCAGATGCGGTTGGTACACCGCCCATGAATAATAGCTAGATAACAGCTATCCTTATCTACTCTAGTTCGTGGCTCAGTTAGTATGCCACCTTAGTTAGTTGTCTTTGGTTTGAGACCCATATATAGGGTTCTTCTATTTCTTTGTAAGAGAGTTCTTTTGGCTTCCACAACTAAGAAGAAAAAAAACTGTTTTCAGCCTCTACCCTTGTGTGTATTCCCCCATTGTGCAAGCAAGAAAGCTACAAGTGAGACTCCTTCCTTCTCTCCCACAATCTTGACATGGCATACTCCCTCCAAAGCATTTTCCCCTTGTTCAATTCTAAACCGAGCGTGAGTTATGGGATTTCATGCTTATTCGTTGAACGATGTGCGTCATAGGGCGAGCGACTGTTCTATCATCCTCCTACGTGCCCGTGAGCTGAGAGTTCTATTCTTCATCATTGACACTTGACTCAATGGACTTTACCGATAAAGCTACCTCCCTGGGTACTGTTGCATGGTCCCTGCCATGTTGGACGTGTTCTATGGCGAGCCTTGGTACCTTCTGTCGATGTCTCCGATCTTCCTATATCAACAATGACGATTCCCTTCAACCATCTACGAAATGGGCCAAGTGTTCCTAGCCGTACCTTTCTATTTGCTAGTGCATGCTATTTCTTAAGTGTGGGGATGTCAGCATCTAATCGGTTGACATGTCCTTGGCCGTATCGATCAATCTACCATAACTGGTAAGGTCTTAAGTGTGGGGACGCGTCCATGCAGATTTGCTGTGCATACTCCCTGCATATATCATTCACCAATCATCCGTGTCTACCACATACTAGTTCTCCCTGATGGGGTCCCTTCCCCACCCCCTACCCTCGTACCCCTTGTCATCGAGACCATTTCCCTTGCAGTTGCTTTTATTACGCCATTTTTTTCCCTTTTCTATGTGAATACACCATATGTTCACAAACTCCCAATCAAACCTTATAGCCCTATTTGTCCCTTCAAATGACACACTTTTCCTTTTTACATCCCTCTGTTGCGGCTTACTGTTTTTGCGTTATTGATTTTTGAAGCTTTTCCTGTACCCTTGGATGTATTTCCATGCAAACATGCCCTTATCGCTTCAGAACAGAAATTTGATGTGCCAATCCTATCCTATGCCTTCCCTTGGCCATTTTTCCTTTTACCCGCCTGTTATTCCGCTATATAATTTGTCAGTTATTAATCTTGCGGGTTTTCGTATATTTTTCGTGCGTTTTTTTGCCCTTTTTCTATATGAATATGCCCTATTCTCCTCGGAATTCCATTTTTGACTGGATATCCTTGTCTCGCCACCCTTCTTACACATTTCTCCTTTTTCGTGCACCTTGTTTCGACCTTTGGATTTTTTGTTATTAATTTTTATTGGTGTTTTCAAGCTCCATTGTCTTGTTTTTTCCATGTGAATGCCCCCTAACCCCTCTGGAAACACATTCCAACATGACAATCGTGTGAACTAGTGTTTTATGGACATTCTTCCTTTTTACTGCCCATCGTTCCGGTGCCCGGATCTTCTTATATTAATTTTCGTGTCCCGTTTCAGGGGTGATGTTTCGGTTTTTTCCATGTGAATGGGTCTTATCTTCATCAGAACTATGTTTTGACATGATAAGCATGTTCAACATGACTTTTCGCACCCTTTTTCTTTTACTTGCGCTTCATTTCGGCGATCGGATTTTTTAGTATTAATTTTCATCTATGTTTTCGGGCCCGATTTTTGTGTTTTTTCCATGTGAACGCCCTGACTTGTTCTTGGACACCCTATTGCACTTTTCTACTGTCTTTCTCTTGACTCGAGCACAACTATCCTTTTTACAGCATTTCGTTCCGGTGCACAGTTTGGATTTTATGAAAATTTCCATTCAATTTGCGCTAGTCATGCCTCTCGCATCGTGTGTGAGTGCCTCTTTTTTTTTTTCAATTTTAATCATGCCCTCGCGTTCGTCGCGTCATCCTGCACCCGTGTCGCCATCTAGGCCCGTGTTGCTTCCCGTCATTGCAAATTTTTTTACTCTCGCCTCGCGTATGCGCACGGGACGGGGGCGGCCTCCCATTTTTTCTTTCTTTCTTTCTTTTTATTTAAATCATATTTTTCAAAAAAAACCCCTCCCTCCCCAAGGGTTTCCCCCCTCCCCTTCTCCCCCTCTCTCTCCTTCTCTCTCTCTCTCCCTCTCTTTCTCTCTTGCCGACTCCATCTCCATCTCCATCTCCCCTTCCCTCTCCCTCTCCTCCTCTCCCCTCCATTTTTTTCCTCCCTTCCTCCTACTCCCCTACCTTCTCCTCCTTCTCCTCCCTCCCACCTCCCTCTTCCCCTTCGACTCCATCAGCATCTCCTTCTCCCTCCCACCTCCCTCTTCTCCTTCGCCTTCCTTGCCATCTCCTCCTCCCTCCCACCTCCCTCCTCTCCTTCACCTCCGCCATCTTCCTCTCTCCACGCCACCTCCTCCTCCCCTTCCCCTCCTCCTCTTCCTTCCCTTCCCCTCTTCCTTTCCTCATTTTCCCTACATGCCATCTCCTCCTCCCCTTCCTCTCCTCCTCTTCCTTCCCTCATTTTCCCTTTCTCTTCCTCCTCCCTTGAGCCTCCCTCCTCCCTTCGGTGCCGCGTCCGCTGGCCCCTAGCTGCTTGCTGCCCCACCCGGGTCCTCCCTACCATTGCGCGCAGTCGCCGCCACTCGGGTCCTTGCCACCATGCCAGCTCGTTTGCCACCGCTTGCAAATAACCCACCCCCTCCCCTCCCCTCCCCTACCCGCCCGTCCCACCCCACTAAACCCCTACCCCACCCCCGTCCCTTGCCCGCCTGTCCCCCCCTTCCCCCCCCCCTCCCCCCCCCTCCCCCCCCCTCCCCCCCCCGCCCCCCCCATTATCCTAACCCCCCACCCCTAACCTAATTTCCCCCCCACTTAACCTTCTCCCCCCTCCACCCATTTGTCCTAAACCCCCCACCGCTAACCTGATTTCCCCCCCACTTAACCTTATCCCCCCCCCAATTATCCTACCCATCCCACCCCACCCCAAACCTAATTTTCCCCCGAGTTAACCTTCTCCCCCCCCCACCCACTAACCCCACCCCCTACCCTTCCCCTTAAACCCCCTTCCCACCACCCCAACCCTCCCCCTCAAACACACACACCCCCCCTTGGGCCCCATTCCCCCGTAGAAACCTGTCGAGCCCCCTTTGGCCCCGTTCTCTCATAGCCATCCGCCGCACACTTCTGCCACCCGATTGATGACACTACCTCCCTTTCCATGCACCAATGGGTCCACACCCCTACCTTGTCCCACCACCCTATTTGTAGGTGTTCGCGAGCCGCCGCGTGTTTGTTTGTGTTCGTGTTCGTGAGCTACACGCGGGTGTTCACGTGTGAGGACGTGCATTTGGACTTGTCTTTATGGTGGTGTGTGCCCGTCTGTTCACAAGCAGTTGTTCACACGTAGTTGCATACCCCACTTTTCATTAAAAACCTGTCAAAAACCATAAAAAATACATAAAAATAAAAAAAAGCCACAAATTCCTCAAATTTCATAAAAAATTACAAAAATAGCTGACAATTCATTTGACTAACTAGTCAACTTTTGAATTATTTTCCAAAGCTGAAATTCCAAAAATAAATTGCAAAAATTTCAAAAACTTCACAATTCATTTAAAATCCATTAAAAATTCGCAAAAAATCGTTTAAAAAAATCAATAAAAATTTCAAAAACTTCCATCCACCTTTTTCTTTAATTTTGATTTTTTAAAAATAAAAATGCTTTACAAAATGGTCAAATTTTTATTTTTGGGCAAAATTCTTAAGAAAAACACGATAAATGCTAAATATAAATGGAAAAATGTTGGAAAAATCTAGACACCTTGTTGCAATTTTTTGGTTCAGTTTTCACTCAGGTTGGATGGTTGAAACATCATACTTAAAATTTGAAACCTTTTTTGGGATTTCTTCATTAAAAACAACAAAACAAAAATAAAACAAAAGTCAACACATAACTGAAACAGTAAACCAAGAAAATTAAATATACCCACCCTAATCTTGTCAATAAAAGTATTGTTTTGCAAAAATATAACAAAATACCACATGTTTCTTGATTTGTTTAATAAATGAGGTGTTGGGTTGGGTTTTTATAAGCTTACCATGTTCAAATCTTTTTCAATTGTTGACTTTTCTCTTTTGAGACTCATTTGCATTGTGGGATTGATACGTATGCATTCAGCATCCTTGCACGCGCGCGCGCACACACACACACACACACACACACACACACACACACACTCACTCACTCACTCACTCACTCTCTCTCTCTCTCTCTCTCTCTCTCTCTCTCTCTCTCTCTCTCTCTCTCTCTCTCACTCACTCACACACACACACACACACACACACACTCTCTCTCTCTCTCTCTGGTAAAATTTTCCCCCTTCTCGTTTATTTTTTGCGCTACCCTAAAAATCACATATTAATTTCTAAAATGAACCTTAATCACTACCATGGCACGCGCATCCATGCTAAACACACCTTCTTTTGAATTACATAAAACTCAACTAGTCATTTACTTTTCACATGCTATGTGCGCTTTAGAGGCACCTTAATTTTAAATAAAATGAACCAGTCGTCACAAAAATGCATGTGGTAAAAAAGAAGAGTGATTCAAACACATTAAATTCTTAATTAATAAATCTGCATTTAGAGACCCAGTCTAGGTATCGAAGTTTAGGATTCGTTAAAAGCACCGTTTCACCTTAATAAATTGTAAATAAAAATTTAAAAACAAAACACCATTTTTTTAATTAAGGTTTACAACTTAATAAAATTTCACTCATTTTTAATAATTTATTAAAATGAATCCTTCATTAAAATCATTCCCCTCACTGGACTTTCTTTTTCCCCTTTTTTAATAAACACGCTTCGTGGGATGGGCACGTGAAGTCTTTAGCATGGTCTTTCTTATCACTGATGGTCAATGATGTTGGTAATGTTGTGTGTGGTTATTGATTTGGTTGATTTATACGATTAAGTGTATAGATTGAATTTATTTTTTAATTTATCTGCTTGATATGGGGTCTAGAGTGCATGTTTGATCCATAGTATGAAACTTTCAGTCGCATTTGTCTAGAGGTCATGTCGAATTTTTTCTAGGATGTGCCTTGCTTGGGGATAGTCGGTCGAATCTCGTTTCCAACCCTTGGTTGATATCATATCTTTGATCTTTTCTATTGGTTTTGCAGGCATCTCTTTTGTTTGTGAGTTGTGTTGTGTGTTCACTATCTAAATGGCACCCCGTATGCCTTCTCCTGTTCAGTAAGTCCCATTAATCATTAGAAATTATTCTTCCCTAAACTGACTTTTGAGCCTATTGCAAAAGCTGGCCTTGCATCTTTTGTGATTGCTGCTCTCCCTCTGATTCGAGATGATCTAGCCCTTTGTGATGAGTTTCTCGCGTCATACAGTAAGAAATCAGGCTTGGTTCATGGTACTTCCATGGTCTTGACACCTAGAGGGTTAGGAAAGGCTTTGTTCCTTCCCTACAAAGGGGAACCCTTTGTCACAGCCAGACAGTTATTCTCAAATGAAGAGATCCTCAAGCTATTACAGAAGCATATTAAAGAGATCCTTGATGTCAAGAAGGTGATTAATACTTCAGGAGTATCTTTCTCAATGATCACTGATTATCTTTGGAAGCCAGTCTGCCAATTTCTCTAGGATAGGCTCATGCCTACTAAGACACCATCTCACAACTTGTCCAAGGAGCTCTTCACAGCTTCCATGATGGTTTTGAGAGGGGTTACCATTGATTGGAGCACTTATCTTCTTATAAAGATGGATCAACATTTTGTCAAGGTGACTAGAGGGAATGTTACCAATGTAACCTTTGGTTCATATTTATATGCTTTTCTGACATATTCAGGCCTTAAGAAGGATGTTTTACCTCCTCCTCCATCTGATCCAGTCCCGCCCCCTCCACCTTCCGAAGATTCAGAACCCATTGACATAGAGGATACTAACTCTCCTCCTCCACTAGTCATTCAACGGAAGTGCTTGAAGTGTGTAGCAGAGACAATTCCACCAGTCATTCCTTCAGTGTTAGTTCCTGCTACCTCTAGAAGTGAACTACATGCCTACCTCATATGCAACAACTTATTCTGGGCACATCGAGAGGGTTCTTTGGATATATCAGTTCCTTTGTTGAACCGCTTAGTGACAGGGGATGCCATCCCTTTCCTTTGTAAAGACATCTAGAGTTCTATTGAACTCTCAATGACAGCTTGTGCTCAATAGTTATATTCTTATTTCTATGAAGAATTGATGCAATCCAAAGACCAGATGAATAAGACAACCACAGAGCTAGCCTTTGCCAAAGACACTCTTTCTGAAATATCTTCTTTGAAAAATCAGTTAGCAGAAGCTCAGTTAGAGGTCACCAGAGTCTCTAAAGAGAAAGAGAAAATGTCCAAAGAAGCTCAAGAGTTCAAGAATCTTCTGGATACGAAATTGTCAGACTTCCAGACTGCTCACAATATAGTGGAATCCCAAGCCTCCCATATTGAATAGTTGAAGGGCCAAATGGCGTAGTCACGATCCGTTCCCCCAAGTCCCAATGTCCCCATGATTCCTTTTATGTTTCAGTAGGACTTGACTGCTCTTCAATGGAATGCAACTTTGTGTCCTTTATTTCAGGCCAAGGTTGAGAGATTCTAGTCTAGAATGGATATTTTATGGACCACTTTTGAGTAGTTTAGAGTTTTTTCCTCACGTCCACTCTTTCTTTGTTCATTATTAACAACAGAAGTTGGCCTTTTATGTTAAACTTTCAACCATGGATTTATCTCCTCCAGAGATGGTTGGAGTGGAACACCTAGTCTACGGATCTATTGTCTGAAGTGGTCAAGATGGTGTTTGAGGATTCGGTAGTCCCAGATCCAATGTTGATGTCCTCTATATGCCTCAGAGGTGACTTGTTAATTCCAGATGATGAAGACCTCTCTTAGTATGTTGGAGATATAGTCTTGCAAGTCATACTCTATGTACACCAGTTGGAGCTTAAGATTGATGAAATGTTTCAAAAGTATTCTTCTAGAGTAGCTGACTGTGTAGAGGATTCTTGGCTTCCTATGCTGGATTCTGTGATCTTAAATCAAAGACAGTTAAAGGCTTTGTCTCATGTGCAAAATGTCAACCAACTGAGGGTGGATCTGTTATCCCATCTTTCCAAGCAACCTCCTTTTGATCCTTTATTTTTTGAGGCCTATGCTAGACATTCTGCCTTAGGACCATCAGTTCCATCCTTGACCTACTATCAACAAATGGCTCATAGGTATAACGCTTATCTATCTCTTTTCTAGAATACCCCACATGTCATTTTACCCCTTCTATTTTAACCTAAAGATACACCCCATATTCCTATTTTTATGTAATGTCCTTTCATCATTGACTGGGTATTTTCTCCCCTTCTTCCTTGTCCTCCCCCATCTTTTCATTTCTTGTCCACGTTCCCACCACATTTCCTTACTCCCTTCCTTTCTGATACTGCTAAATTACCGGATTCTCGTACCTTATCTTATTCTTCTTTTTACGACTTCACTTATCCCTCTCTTCATCCTTTATCCCTTATTCCATTCTTATCTCTTTCATCTTTTATTCAGACTCTCCCTCAATTGGTTATAGAATATGGAATTTTTGATCAGACAATCGTGAGAAGAAGAAGTTGGAGTACTAGAGATTCTTTGATGGGACCCCAAATTAAATGGCGTGTGATTCTAGGAGAATGAAAGATAGCAAATCAAGCCTTTCACAATTATTAATGTTTTTCTCAGCTTCATTCTCAATCTTTGGATCCATCAATAAGACTGACTGCCCATTTTTCATGGTATCTAGCCTTTATGCATCGTCACTCTCATGGTGATAAAAAGCAGGTGCCAAAGTTATGTTTGGATGTCAATATAGATGTGGATACCCATCACATGGATGTGCTTTATTTTCATGCTTTGTGCTTGCCAAGCAGATTTGTTATCCTACTGGATAGAATGTGTTGTTTACAATTCTTGCAAAATCCTCCAAAAAACCTTTGTGGATGAATCTTTATCCCTAGAAAGGTTTAAAAATCATCAATCCTTTAAAAGGGATCATCTTTATTAATCCATTATCCTTTGTAACTTTGATGCTTGATCAAAATATATCTATCTTTTTCCTTCAAAAGAGGTGCCATTCAGATATTATTTGTGTAAATGGTGAGAGTTGTGGTATGTGTATATTGTTTATCTTTGTTGAATGGAGTTGAAGTTGAAGATGGATTGATGAAGAAGATATTGGATTAAAAGCTAGCAAAAGATGATGCTGATTTAAAGAAAACTTTTATAATATCCTTTATGAGTTTGTGTTGCTATCAATTTTTAAAGAAAATGGAGATAATATCCAAAAGGGTGTTTTCCTTTCATTGTCATATTATCAGATATATAGGTTACTTGTTGGGGTCGTGGTTGGGTGATTATTGAAGATACTAAAGAAGATTGAATTGAGATCTTTACTAAACTTATATTCTTATTTTCCTTAGGTCGTGAGGATGCTTCCTTTCTAAGTGTGGGGATATATTGAATGTTGAAATGGCTAGATTTTTTTTGGTTGATTTTTGTTGTTTTTGAAGTCTGTATGGTTGATTTTTGATGAATTTTGAGCGATGATTGGTTTTTTTGAAAGTGTTTGAGATTGTTTTGGATGATATTGATTATGTTTTGGAAACTGTAGTGGCTCTGGTACCCTTTCATACCTCCCACACCTCTTTGGAGGTGCATCCATGACCAAGAGCGGATTATTATGAGTGATTATTTATTATTTTAGTGAGGAGATGATGTACTATTGAGAGAGAGAGAGAGAGAGAGAGAGAGAGAGAGAGAGAGAGAGAGAGAGAGAGAGAGAGAGAGAGAGAGTCAAAGATAGCAAATTCTATCAAAACAATGTATCCTTCTATGAGAGATTGAGAGAGATAACTATGAAGATAATGAAGATTAATACTATGTGATTATTTCCATTCAAAAGTGGTGTATTCTCTTGTGTTTCTTGTCCTATTAATGGATTCTATGAAGATGTTGAGGATTATAGTTGATTCTATCAAATCCGTGGGAGATATCTACTATGATGCTGCGTGAAGATTTGTTCTTTTCCTTGTTGTGATTCTCTAAAGAATGAAACAAAAGCTTGTTGATATTACAATATAGATTTTCTTGTAGTAGAAATCCATTTTCCTTGGTTTTCCTCTTGGGGCTCCATTGCTCGTGAAGACTTGACTAATCAAGTGGAAGGGAGAGCTCTACGTACTAAGATAACAAATGTTGTGTGTATTTTTCTCTTAGAAGAGATCTTTTGTCGGTATGGCTGTGTGGGAAAAATTACTGCAGATAGGGGTGAGCTGGATGTGGATGAAGCTCATGATTCCTTTGCACAGTTGGGGATAAAGCTTGCTTTAACTTCAGCATATAACCCTAAAGAAAATGGCAAAAGTGAAAGAGGTCATCCACCTATTGTGAAGGCATTGGCAAAAACATGTGGAGAGAAGGTAAAAGAGTGGCCATGATTGCTCCCTTATGCCTTGTGGGCTGACAGAACAACTCATAGTGCTGTTACATGATATATGCCTGCAGAATTGATGTGTGGTAAAAAAAAAACCTATCACACTGATAGAAGAGAAGACAGCCACCTGGAGTGTGCTACCTTGGGAAGAGGAGTTGAATCAAGAGGAGTTGTTGGCCTTACACATTAGATAGTTGGAAAGAAAGTCAGAAGACATAGAGGCAACAATTGCAAAGTTAAGGGTAGCAAGGATATAGAACAAGAAACCGTTTGACAAAAGACATAGATTGAGACCAAGAACCATACAAGATGGGGATTGGGTATTGGTTTATGATAGTAGTTTAGACAATCAGCATAGTGCCATGCATAAAGTTTGCAAAAGATGGTTTGGAACCTATGTGGTAATATCGGTGTTTGATAATGCTACTTATGCATTAAATGAGCTAGACGGGACAACCATAAAACTTCCAGTAGCAAGGAAAAGAATCAAATTATTCAAGAGGTGGGAATCTAATGCCTATGAGTTGCCAAAACTCGAAGAAAATAGTGGCTATGATACAGGGGCTAGCTAGGAAGATATGGAAGATGAAGAAGCAAAGGATATGGTTTACAGAGGATGAGGAGGACTCATAATCTGATGACAACTAGGATTTTGGCACGTAGTGGAGGATGTGCAGATTCAGAGGGGGTGGATGTCATGCCACTATGGACACGGTGTGAAAAACTTTGGAGTACATAATCATCGGACTTTCTAATTGATCAAGAGAGTCAATGTGATCTGAGTCATTAGTATTAGTGTGAATGGCATGAAATGGTCCAAAAATACTAGATTTTTGGACAAGTTAAACTTATTTTTGATATGTTGGATATTATTTATTACAAATATCCAAAAAAGCTAGGAAAACTTATAGATTACGATGGCATGCAAAAAAGCAAGTGGCTTTTTCAGCCAATTATTGGATTTTTTATAAAAGAGAAAGAGGAACGAAATCCTGCGCATCGCGATCGCTGTTGATAGGCTGAAAACTGCACTTTGAACTGGAAAAGAAAGGAGTGAAATAGGAGATTCCTGAGCAAGTGTCTTGCGATTTTAACCCCTCCTGAAGCCAATGGAGCCATCAGAATTGGGTTCCGAATAGCAGAGAAGGGGTTGTTATTTTGATGCATATTTTTATTCTACAAAGGAGCTCCAGAAGATTTAATGCCTAGAGATTGCTTCTGAGTAGTGCCAGACAAAGGATTTCAGGTTCTAACAATACATATTGATTTAATTCATTGTGCTTTGTCTTTGTTGTGTTTACCTCTTGCCTATTCTTTTTCTTCTTTTCCATCTCCTATCTCTACTTCTATCTCTGATCCTCGGTGGATTCGATCTTTCGACAAAAATCCCTCTGACAATGTGAATGAGAGTTATGAGCCATATTAGTCATTAATATCAATGTGTATAATATGGTTGGTCTGAAAATATTAGATTTTTGGAACAAGACTAGTATATTTTAGATATTATAGATATTATTAATTGTAAATATCTTAAAAAGATATGAAATTTTCTAGAACAGGATGTCATGTAAAAAAAAAGCAAGTGGTTTTTTTTTGTAGCCAGTTTTGGAGTTTTAAATAAAAAAAAGGATTAGCAAAATCATGCGCGTTGTGATCGCAGTTTACAAGCAGCAAACAACACTTCGAATAGGGAGAAGGAGTGATCTAGACTATTTCTAAACAAGTGTCTTGGAGTTTTACCCCCCTTTCAGAGCCAACAGAACCATCAGATTTGTGATGTAAGCATCAGATTGCTGATTTTACCAAGATCCCCTCCATAAAGAACTCTTCTTCTTAGCCACAACCCTTCCTCTCAAATTGAGCTATAAATAATAGGCTTGGCGAGCCATTGAGAGTAATCCAGAGTAAGAGGGGAGACGCCCTTCTCAGGAGTATAGAATAAGAGGGAGTGAGACAAGAGAAGCGCAAGCACGGGAATTTCTCATCTCAAGAAGACAATGAGGATACTTTGCGAGCTCTCAAATTCAATTCCTCCATTCCTTCCATCCTATTTCCTCCTATGGAATCAAGTCTCTTCTCAATTTCTTGAGATCTTTGGTGATCTCTTCCCCCTTCAGTCAATCTAATTACCCTCAAGCTCATTTACTAGTTTTTTTTTTTTTTTTTTTTTGCGGTCTCATGATAAAGACCATGGTCCTGAAGAAGAAAGCTACCAAGGTCATGGATGCAAGAGCTACCAATAATGTTGCGAACACAATTACTACAAATTGAATGGCAAGTACGGGCATTACAAATGAAGCCACAAATACCATCAACCAAGCACCCGTCACGGATCTTTAGGTACTAATTTTCTTAAATGAAAGTAGCTATCAGGTCTTTATTCCATGAATAGGCAACACAAGCTGCATGCCAAAAATAAGATTTTATTCGATTCATGCATATAATTTCTTTGAGGAATTCTTAACAACGAATCCCAAGGATTAACTTGGGTTTGTACTAGATGAACCTATGCGAGTACAAGGAAGGTACTGTGTCCCTAAAAGATTTAATATTTTCAATTTTTGTGTTGATCAAATGAAATCTTTGAATCACAAATGCTAATCCTTGGTATATAAGAGACCTTGAGATGCAATTACCAAATGATATTGTTCGCAATTAAACTAATCAATATTTTCTTTTATTGTGGGAAAAGACCCACGAAACTCCAAGGGAGTTATCCTCAAGTATGAAATTCTTGCTTAAATTCAATCCAAACTAATCCCAAAGAAAGAGGGAATCCAGAAAGACCATTTGAAGGTATTGCCACTTATGCTGATTTGTCTCAAAGTTATTTTGCCACTAAGTTATTTTTCCACTTAGACTAATTTATCTCAAAGTTATTATGTCACTTATATTTATTTTTCCACTTATGCTAAATTGCCTCGATGTTATTAATTTTGAAAAGAAAAGATATTGGAAATAAACTTGTTAAGAGTTTATGTATAATGCATTTGAAATAAGATGTTTGTGATTGTAAGCTAGGTACTAATCTCTCCTGAAATCATCAGGCTAAAAGATGGATGATTGAGTATAGATCGCCGATTGAGGTAGTATTCTGGTGAACATAGAATATCAACTGAGGCAGTGTTCTTGATTATGGTGCTAGACCTCCCCAAGGCCAGCATGAATAAAACCTACTCCAGGGGGTTTTTCTTTTTTATTTTGCATTAGTGAGTTTAGACCAATCATGATGTGAAATGTCTTATTGTAGGGAACTCTAGTCGGTAGGAGGAGATGAGGATACTAGGGGGCTCTGGTCATAAACTCCTTAAGGTCTTATGAACTGCCAACTACCCTTTGATTTTGAGACTATGTTTTGGAAGTTCCAATACTAGTTGGGAAACAGAACTTGGAGAGAATAAAATTTCAAACAGAAGACATTGTAAAGGTCATTTTTTTGAAGGAACTATTAAGAAGGAAATGCTTTACTCTATTTTTGTGTTATAAATTAAAGGCGTGTAATGAATTTATATCAAGAGATAATTCAGAGAATCCGATATATTGAACCTAAAGTGGTAGGTAATTAAATAACTAAAACTACTATCTTGAGGGAAGTAGGAGGATGGACCTAGATCGAGATCTATGATTGCATGGTCTCAGTAAGCCAATAGCTTTTCTAAGAAGGAATAAAAATTGCGCTTGATGGACCATTAGAAACCAGAAAGAGTGACTCACATCACTTTAGAATCTGCTAATATTAACTAGCCACTAGTAATAGATTAGACCAGAAAAACTCAGGCCAATCCTCGTGGGAGCGGCCGGAACTTCCATTGCGGGGTATAAGACTCAAGCGAACCTAGTTAGCAAACTCCAAGGGTTTTATCAAAATCTTGGACGGCGCTTCCTAAGACATCTCTTGATGGGCTACTAAGAATGTATCGCCATTCGTGCGGCACGTTATAGTTGGTATCAAAGCACATGTTGATGTAGGACACAACGCAAGCAAATAAAACTAGTTATATTTACTTCAACAACGCATTTCTTTAGCTTTAGCTAGAGAAACTAGATGATGCAGATATTAGATTAGATATACAATCCTTCACTCGTGTAGTACGAAAGACAATGGATGTTAAGCAAAGGGTATTATTACATTGATATAAATCATCTTGCTTACCTCCATAATTACCTCCATAATAATTGAAAGAGACTAAGATGGATGGAAGCCCTTAAGGTTGCCAAGATTTATCTTTTCTATGAGGTCAAACATGTTCACTAGAGGGCGACAAATAAAACTAAACCGGTACATCTATGAGGAGGTTACATGGGTTATACCGATTGATTGAGTCATGGTTCTAGGATGCTCTAGTTGGTGCAACTACAAGAAAGATGGATTACCTAATCTTCCTCTGAAATATAGATTTTTCGATATATATTCTCAGAATCCTAATTACTATGCGATGGATGTATCACAATGCCATGCTTAGATTGTGGTAGAAAAATCTTTTCTAATAATAATGTGAGCTCTTGAACTATTCAAATAATGTATTCCCTTCCTATTGACGTAAAGAATTATTTTTGTCCATCCATTTATCTCCTTGATAAATAAAAAATAGTAGATAGACTTTTTTTTCTTGATTAAAAATCAAATGTAGTGGGAAGCTTTATACCCAGGAGAAGGAGCAATGAGACTCCAAGGTGTTTCTATTGCAACAAATTAGGACATTTCAAGAGGCAATGCCCAAAGGTTAGCCAAGGTCAGTTTCGCAGGAAAAGCTAAGATGCCAGGGGAAAGGTTGCTGGAATAACCCTAAAGGAGGATAGTAATGATAAAGATTCCACAATGGAATCTAATATGGAAAGAGCTAGAGTACACACCACTCTCAATAAGAAGGGTCCAAATTGCCAATTCTCAGTAATTCAAACACCAACAGATTATCAAGGTAAACCCTTTTGAAATTTAATCGACTATGGAAGTACCCACTCTTTCGTATCACCAAAATGTGCAAAAAGGCTAGGCATAAGCACTATTCTTGCACCTAGAATGCTTGTGGAATTAGCAAACAATAAGGAAGTTCTATCAACACTCGGGGGGTTCACTATATATATATTCTCTATATAACGTGCGTTCATGGCCTATTTATAAATATCCTAATCTATGAATTTTTCTTGAATAAAACACAACCCTTTTCTATTCAATCTGTAAGTAACCCCTTTATATGACACCCTTTTGTATGTAAAAAATGTATAAAAATGGTGTTTTAAAAACCCCTTATTTTGAACTCACGTTATATATACATATATTCATGAGTGACTCCCACGAGTATCAACATGACAAACTAGTAGGATAGAATTTAGCTTGGGTGGCAATTCTTCCAAAATGAACTTCCGAATTATGAACCTCGAGGCTTATGATTGTTTGCTAGGAATGGATTGGTTAATTCCAAATAATGCCCATATTCATTGCAAAAAGGGCCAAATTACACTCCAAAACTCAAAGGGAGAACAAGTAACCACTCAAGGAGAAGCAGGAAATCCTAAGGTTTAGCTGGCTAAAGCCTCCCGAGTAGTAAAGGGATTGAAGAAATGATTACCCATCTATCTAATTAAACTCAATAAGGTTGAGTAGGATAGTGAAGCCAAGGATCAACCATATTGGCTAAAAGAATATGCAGATGTTTTTACACGATAGAGCTCCCACCCACAAGGGAAGTAGATCATGAAATTCAACTCATTCTAGGCACTGCCCCCATTGCCAAACGACCTTACAGAATGTCAATTCTTGAGGCCATTGAGCTAAAAGAACAATCAAGAAGCTATTAGACTAGGGATACATTTGACCAAGTAATTCACCATGGGGAGCCTCGATTTTATTTTAGAAAAACAAAGACGAAACACTGTGCCTTTGTATTGTTTACCGTGGATTAAACTAGGTGACAATGGAAAACAAATATCCAATTCCCAGGATAGATGAGTTGCTTGACCAACTCCAAGGAGAAAAGGTCTTTTCAAAGATTGATCTCAGATCAGGATATTATCAAATAAGAATTAGGGAGGAAGATATCCCTAAAACTACTTACATAAATAATCCCCACATGATTTATTGAATAACCCTTTGTAATCATGCAGTAGAGTAGTACTCTTGACTGCCCTGCCTTGTTTTGTAATAAGTGCCCATTTTTAAAAAAAGGGTAAAAACCTTTGGGTGGGGATGGAATGTAAGAGATGAGGAATACAAGGGGAAATATGAGACTAAATAATGGAGGAAAAATACCTGCTATAATGGTGGGTATGTAAGATATAAGGGACTTCACATTTTTTTCATTAGATTATAATAACAAGTCTCCTTCATCTTCTCTCACTCTCTCTCCAGCTTTCATGGCTTTCTTCCTTCCTTTTCTATATTTCTCTCTCTTCTTCTAGTCTTTCTCTCTCCTGATCACTCTATTTCTCTCTCTTCTCTCTTTTGTAGTCTTCTCTCTCCTCTTTCTCTCTCCCCAATCCTCTCTTTGACAACTATTACCATATTTTTGAATAAATTCTACGCAGATGCGGTTATAGTTGTTGTCTTTGGTGGATCCGTCTTTACAGTCTAATAAGGAAAGAAGGATACTAGGATGACCTTGATACTATACATAGATGCAATGTTATAACCTTACGGGTGCTAGAGAAGAATGATTGGCAATTAGATTTTTTATCTCCCCACTTGGCAAGCGTAAGATGTTGTAAGGTGCGATAGATAATAATAACAAGAGCTTGAATCTTGTGCATTGTGCTTGGAAGGTGGATTTTTATGGGTTGATTTATATTAAGAGAACTAAAGTAAGCAAGACTTTTTGGAGTACTCAAAGGTATTTTTGAATGAGGACTTTCCTGTAAATGATCAATCCTTCTCTATGGCTTTGTAGTTGGATAATTGACCATTCTTTTAGGGCAAAGGAATACTCCAATAGGGTAGTGTTGCGAATTGGGTGCTGTAAAAAAAAACTGTAGCATCTTCAAATTAGACATTTCAGAGGGAATTATAAGGTTTAGAGAATATGGTTTTAAGGGGGAATTAAAATGAAACAGAAACAAGGGAAAAAAGGATGCTAATTGTGAGGGAGAGCGGTGTCGTGATGTTATGAGGACACAGTGTGAAAAAGTATGGAATGCATAATCATCCGAATTCTTTATTGATCTATAGAGTCAATGTGATTTGAGTCATTAGTATTAGTGTGAGTTGCATGGATTATCCAAAAATACTAGATTTTTGGATAATTTTAGCCTATATTTGATATTATTTATTGTAAAAATCTGAAAAAGTTAGAAAAGCTTCTAGATTAGGATAGCATGCAAAAAGCTAGTTGTTTTTTCAGCCAATTAGGAGATTTTTCATAAAAAATATAGATTGACGAAATCGTGTGCATCGCGATCGCTGTAAACAGGCTGAAAACTACAGATTGAACTGAAAGAAGAAGAAGGAGTGATCTGGGAGATTCGTGATTAGGTGTCCTGGGGTTTTACCCCCTTTTGGAGCCAACGGAGCCATTAGATTTGGGTTCCGGACAGCAGAGAAAGAGTTGATTTTTCTGATCCACTTTTGGTCTACGAAGGAGCTCCAGGAGAACTAATGCCTAGAGATTACTTCTAAGTAGTGCAAAGATTCTAGGTTCTTTCAATGCATATTGATTCAATTCATTGTGATTTGTTTTTGTCGTGTTTACCACTTGGGTATTCTCTATCTTCTCTTCCATCTCCTATCTCTACTTCCTTCTACTTCTGATCCTTAGTGGATTTGACCTTTTGACAAAAACCCCTCCGACATTGGTGAACCCGACGTGAAAGGTTGTCACAGAAGAAGGAAAGATAATATGGGAGAACCTTTGAATACAATCTCCAGTGATGTTTTGCAATAGTTGGTGCAAAATATGAATATGCTTATGCAGGTACAACAACAACAACAGGTGATGCAAGCTTCAGCTCAAACAAAAAGTGTTGTGATGAATGCTTTGCAAGCAGTTGAGCATGAGGTGAAGTTATTCAATGGCAGGAATGTATCTGCATATATACATACCTATGCTCAGAAGATGGAATTCTTTGGAGTGGCTCAATCTACATGGAGCCGGTATTTTGTACGTGTTACTGTTCATGAACTGAAAGCATGGATTACTGAATTATACTTGCAGGATGCTGACTGGGTAGCCTTCAAGAAGACACTCAGGGAAGAATTTTACATTGAGAACACCAGTTTGATTACGCACAAGACTTTTCAGGAGTGGGTTATACAACCCAATAAGGGTCTTGTGGCTACGGAATTGTTAAGAGAATTTGAAAGTCAATTCGAGCAGTTGGATCATAGCATTTGTTATGTCTGCCACTGAGTTTGTTGCACCCTATGGGAGAGTACACATCCGTACTAACCCCAAAGGAGTCTTCATGGTTGTGGTATCCCTGCTTTCAATTGCAAGTTGAAACTGATCATACCCCAAATAAAGATCACCCAAAGAATAGATTACTCTGCGCCTGCAAAAGCCTCTGCAAATTCATCAACCACAGGACCTGCACCCACATTTCTTATGGTCACTTTATTGACCGGTTGCATGTCTTGAATGAATCTCAAAGCCCCATTATTTTTGGGCACAGTAAACCAACGATTTGAGTATGGAGCTGAAGAAGGCCCCAAGATCTTCATGTGAATCTTTTCATTTAGCAAATCCATCAGCTTTGGCAAGTAAGCTTTAGGCACTGGACTAGGCCTCAAGTTCCATGGTACATGTGGCATAGTAAATATGACCATAGAAGAGACAACATTTGGGTCCACACAACCTATTTCACTTGGCTGAAATGCAAATGCCTTCCCATGTCTAGCCAACATCTGCATAAAACAGTTTCTCTCAGCAGGCAAAAGAAACCCTTCTGTACCAACTTTCAATCGAAGTAATGTTTCAGATGTAAACTGATGACCTATATCTTTAGGATCTCGTAAAGCTTGGTTGTCTTGACACTTTTTCATACAAACCCTCACTCTCTAGTGGAAGTGGCAAAGCAATTGGTTTCACATTTTTGTCAATTGTCTTGTACTTTGTCTCCACAAGTGCTTTAGCCCATTGTAATCCTTCTTGCTGAGCAAACAATGCTATAACATCATACATATCCAAAGAACATATTGACAACACTGTTTTCAGCCTCATTTTCTGCATGTATAGTTGCTAAAATTTCAGCCATAGTGCCAGTAATATTCAGCCCATAAAAGATGCCTGAAATGCCATCATTTTCAACTAACAGCCCCAATGATCTCAGTTTCTTAATAGCCCATTTCATAGATATGCGTTCAGCCCTACACATAGCTTCCATAGGCTTAAACCAACATGAACTATTTGCTATAAACTGAGAATTACCAATAGTAAATACATGCTTCATTTCATCAAGAGGCGAGTACACTCTTTGAACAGCACTACTGTAGCCTCACATTACAGCAGTGCTTAATGAAAATCCAGGTCTTTGAATTCCCTTGCATTTGGAACCAAAGGAGACTCTCGAAGCCTATCACGATTTCTAGGATGATTAACACAAACAGTAAGAAATTGGACAGCTTTCCTCCCATCTTTGCTTCTGACTCTTGCATAAGTAGAACCATCATCAAGTACCTTTGTTCCCATATGCACTCCTGTAATATAGAGATGTCCCAAAATCACTGCATATGAGGAATTATCTTGCACAAAGAAGTGTTGCTCTTCCTATATATCACCAATTGTCACTTTTACATTAGGACATGCAGCATAGAGCTCCCTTGAAGAATTATTTGGAGCCCTCATACGCCAACCATGATCAGTTTCCACAAGCCATGCACCATTTTTATACAATCCCCACTCAATGACATTTATCTTAGACCCATGGTCAATTAAAGCAACACAAGGAGTTTCACGCTCCCCTATTTTCGCTACCGTTTTAGTGGTAGCTCTAGCCCAATGATTTCTGGTGTAGTGACTTTGAGGAATAAATCCTAGAGTCTCTTCTCCATATTGTTGCATTTGCCTTACTCCACCATGCATATTGCTACAAGACAATGCATTTTCAGCCACTTTTTTCTCTTTTCCACATGCTGTCCCACTGATTAGTAGCATCCTGCATAGATAATCCAGTATTTACTTCATGCTCATATTCAGCCTGAATACCCAACAAACCAGTTTTCTCTTCAAATTGTAGCAATGCACTAGTGGTATCACCAAGAAACTGACGCTTCCTTTTAATTATTTCAATGATCTCATCATGAAATTCTCGCTTTGGCAATGCCAAGCACCTCTCCCAAGGTAAATTCCACCTGACTGTTTAAGATCCGTTCTTCAAGAACCTTCTTAATATTTGTGGCTGTCTCAATGTCAGATTGCAACTTATATCCTGACTGCTTGCCCTTCTAACTCTTGTTTGTTATCCTGTTTTTGCTTCTGACTGACCTCTTCCATAACATGCTCGGGAGGTGGTTGATTTGCAGCTTTAGGCTGATCCACACTTCTTCTTGTCATTCTTTTGGATGTCCCTGCAATATCTTTATCTCTTTTTCATTTTTCTTCCACAAGTACATCCGTGTTTTGTACCTTTGCTAAATATGCATACACTGAATATGCATTTACCGGTGATTCCCAACCAGTTATGCCATGAATATCTTGCCCTGCATGAGACATTTCACTATCAGCGACCTTTCTCTTTTCAGCTGCATGTAAAACATGTGTCCATATTTCAGCCTTTGGACCAACCATCACTTGGCCATGCATTCTATCCAACTGTAGACCAAAAGTAGAAGCATGTACCGCCGCATAAGCATTTCGGACAGCCAAGTCTTCCAACAACTTCTGCATACCTCCCTTTCCAAAATTCAAAGCAAGAGGCAATCCCGTTTCTTGTGCATGGATCTTGCCATCTTTCCAAAAGATAAGCTGTCGTGCCAAGGCCTCCTGATAGACAGCACAATTCTTTCTCTCGTGCTGCAAATTGTCACACCACATACATCTTTTTCTAGGCTTAGGGGCTGCTACCTATCCCCTTTTCTCTTGTCCTTTTTTGTTCAATTTTTCAATTTTCAATTGAAGATTCCACATCCCTTTGACCAATTCATCCAAGACATCTTCCCTAACAGAGGGAAAAATAGCAGGTACAACCATAGAGTTAGCCACAAAAGTAGGTGGCTTACTGGATACATCAACTGTCTTGCCCGTAACAGTGGGCAATCTAGAGACATGCAATCTTTCTCTTCTTCTGTGCTTCTTCACAGGCGCAGTAATAGCTTCCTTGACATGTCTCCACTCTATTTTCAAACCTGTCTCTGTAGTCTGATCCTCCACTCTATGGGCAAGCTAGATACATGCAATCTTTCTCTTCTTTTGTGCTTCTTCACAAGCACAGTAACAACTTCCTTGACATGTCTCCACTCTGTTTTCAAACTTTTCTCTGTAGTCCGATCCTCTAGCAAATCATCAAGCTTCTCTTGAAGCTCAGGATTAGCTGCCTGTAGAAATAATTCAATTTTCTGACTTGAAAGAGCTTGGTACTTAGGGATTTTATACCACAATTGACTATGCCCTTCTTGGATGATGTTCCAATCAAAGGGTGTGCAGTGGATGAAAAGAATGAAGAGATGGATGCTCATGGATGCAGACAGTTTGTTGCAGATCATATTGTGGATTGTGAGAGGATTTAGACATATCTAGAAGAGGTGCATTTAACTCTTTCTGGACAAAAGTCTGTCTTTGGAGTTGAAGATGTTTTGATTGTTGGGCATATATGTGGGCCTTATGGGAAAAGGCCATCACCAGCAAAAATAGATGGAATTGATAGAATGTAAGATGTATGCACGAATGTATCAGAGATGCATAGATTCTTGGGTGCATGTGTGTTCTATTTGATATGGATTCCTCACTTTGCACATGTAGCCGATGTACTTTATCAACTTCTAAGGAAAGGTCAGAAATTTCATTGGGAAAGGAAGTATCAGAAAGCAATGAAGAAATTGAAACAACTCTTAAAATCTTCTCCAACATTGAGAAAGGCTGACTATTCACATGGAAAGCCTATCATTATTACTATTGATACAAGCCCAATCGGGATTGGATGGGCAATTGGGCAAGATGATGAGGAAGGGCAAAGATATGCAATTTGCTTTGGTGCAAAATTATTGACTGAACGACAGAGAAGATATCCATAGGTAAAAATAGAATTATGGGGAATTGTGACAACCCTTAAATGTGATAAGCAGTATTTTATGGGTGCTCATGTAGTCATTCAGATTGATTGTTTGTCGATATTGGGTATGATTACTAGTTGTGCTACCCCGGACATTGCTATGCTCCGGTGGATTGCATACATCAAATCTTTGAACCCTGAATTTCAGCATATTGCAGGAAGAGATAACCTAGTGGCAGACATGTTATCTTGAGCACGCTATGAGAATGAAGATGGGATGATGGATGAGGAGGAAGAAGATGACTTTCTTATGGTTGAAAATGATGTTGCAAGAGTGAATTTAGCAATGCAAGGTGTTGCTATAGCATTAACAGAAGCTTGGACAACAAAGAGAAGACACTTTAGATGTTTTGCATCTTGTGTAGAAGTGTTTTTGGAAGACAAATATGTAGGAGAGTGGCTGAGAATTGGTCAATATCTCAGTACATTAACAAAGAGAGATGAATGGTCAGATGAGGAGTTTAAGAAGATCAAGAGGAAAGCCTATGGATTTTTCTTAAAAGATGGATACTTATGGAAACATGCTAAAAAGAAACAGGGTATGCCATTGCAAGTTTTGGGTGACAGAGCTTCACAAGTAAAAGTAATGCAAAAATTTCATGAAAGCTTGTGGGCTGGTCATAGAGGTTTCTGGGGTACTTTTACAAAGATCAAAGAAAGATATTGGTGGCAGGGTATGTATAAGGATGTTGCTCACTTTGTGGAAACATGTACAACATGTCAAATGTATTCAACTGGGAGACATTGGGATGGATTGCAACCCACATATCCACTGTCTCTTCATTTTAAGTGGGTAGTGGATTTGGTCACAATGCTTACAGGTCTTTGGCAAATGAGGTATCTTGTGCTTGCTCGTGAAGACTTGACTAATCAAGTGGAAGGGAGAGCTCTACATACTAAGACGGCAAATGCCGTATCTACTTTTCTCTTAGAAGAGATCTTTTGTCAATATGGATGTGTGGGAAAAATGATAATAGATAGGAGTGAGTTGGATGTAGATGAAGCTCATGATTTCTTTGCACAGTTGGGGGATAAAGCTTGCTTTAACTTCAGCCTATAATCTTGAAGAAAATAGCAAAAGTGAAAGAGGTCATCCACCTATTGTGAAGGCATTGGCAAAAGCATGTGGAGAGAAGATAAAAGAGTGGCCACGATTGCTCCCTTATGCTTTGTGGGCTGACAGAACAACTCATAGTGATGTTACAGGATATATTCCAGCAGAATTGATGCATGGTCAAAAACCTATCATGTCGATAGAAGAGATGACAATCATATGGAGTGTGTTACCTTGGGAGGAGGAGTTGAATTGAGAGGATTTGTTGGCCTTACGCATTAGACAATTGGAAAGAAAGTCAGAAGACATAGAGGCAGCAACTACAAAGTTAAGGGCAACAAGGATACAAAACAAGAAATAGTTTGACAAAAGACATAGACTGAGACCAAGAACCATACAAGATGGGGATTGGGTATTGGTTTATGATAGCAGTTTAGATAACCATCATAGTGCCATGTGTAAAGTTTCCAAAAGATGGTTTGGACCCTATGTGGTAAGACATGTGTTTGATAATGCTACTTATGCATTAAATGAGTTGGATGGGACAGCCATAAAACTTTCGATAGCAAGGAAAATAATCAAATTATTCAAAAGGTGAAAATCTACTGCCTATGAGTTGCCAAAATTAGAAGGAAATAGTGGCCATGATACAAGGGCTAGCCAAGAAGATATGGAAGATGAAGAAGTAAAGGATATGGTTGCAGAGGATGAGGAGGACTCAGAATCCGGTGACAACTGGGATTTTGGCACATACTAGAGGATGTGCAGGTTCAGAGGGGGTGGATGTCGTGATGTTATGAGGACACAGTGCGAAAAAGTATGGAATGCATCATCATCCGACTTCTTTATTGATCTAGAGAGTCAATGTGATCTGAGTCATTAGTATTAGTGTGAGTTGCATGGATTATCCAAAAAATACCAGATTTTTGGATAATTTTAGCCTATATTTGATATTATTTATTGTAAAAATCCGAAAAAGTTAGAAAATCTTCTAGATTAGGATGGCATGCAAAAAGCTAGTTGCTTTTTCAACCAATTAGAAGATTTTTCATAAAAAAGACAGATTGACGAAATCGCACGCGTGCGATTGCTATAAATAGGCTAAAAACTACAGATTGAACTGAAAGAAGAAGAAGGAGTGATTTGGGAGATCCGTGAGCAGGTGTCTGCGGTTTTACCCCCCTTTCGGAGCCATCAGATTTGGGTTCCGGACAACAGAGAAAGAGCTAATTTTTCTGATCCATGTTTTTGGTCTACGAAGGAGCTCCAGGAGAACTAATGCCTGGAGATTGCTTTCGAGTAGTGCAAAGATTCCAAGTTCTTTCAATACATATTGATTCAATTTATTGTGATTTTTTTTTGTCGTGTTTACCACTTGGGTATTCTCTATCTTCTCTTCCATCTCCTATCTCTACTTCCTTCTACTTCTGATCCTCGGTGGATTTGACCTTTCAACAAAAACCCCTCCGACAGCGGGAAACCTTGTGTAACTCCCATATTACTCTCAAATACTTGTGACAACCCATTGCGACCTATGAGATGGCACACCACTCGTTGACATATCCTGTAAATTCCCATGTATAGATCATTCGGGACCCCTAATTCTTGCATTTGTTGCCATAAGTGAACCCTTGGTGCAGTGTCAAAAACCTTCTTAAAATTCAAAAACAACAATACAAGGTTGCTTTCTCAAGCCGACTCTCATCCATAAGCACATATAAAGTAACCAAATGGTCTATGGTGTTATGACCAAGGCGAAAACTTGCTTGTCCATAAGCTTGTTTGTTATTACTTTCTGCCCATAACACCATATTGGGGAATATGGGAATTTTCCATAAGTTTGGGAGATGTGGTCAAATCTTTGGATTGATCATAACTTGAACACTATAACTCCAAATTGAGCGCTTACAGCTTAATAGATTCCATTTTTCAAGCGCTTTCCAATGATAGGTCACATCATATGGTTTTGAGAAACTTATGGGCATGTCATTTGGGTGCCACCTTTTGAGTATTCAAAAAATGGGAGTAGGGAGATTCCCAAACTCACTAATATTGTGTTCCATTTACTCAATAGCATTTCCAGGATGGTTATATCCAATTCTTGTGCTATTCTTGGGGAAAACCATATGCAAAAGCATGATGTATCACATGCAACATAAATAGTCTCGTCTCCTTTGTTGTCCATTTCAACATGTCTGCTTTCAACTGCAAAGTATCACATGCTTTTCCATTAGCCATCTTATTAAGGGCTGCCTCCAATGTTTCTAATGTGAATAGAGCACTAAATGGCTGCATATGTACATCACATTTGATGGGTTGTACCCCTTTATGCATGTAAAGTTCTGTAACATATGATAGCATGTCAGCATCTCTAAAATCCCCCATAGCATTTGACCATTTGGTTTGCAAATTTCTCCATGCTTGCCTTGGACATTTCTCAAACTTCCTAGCATCTTCACTTTCTTTGGCCACTACATATCATCGTCACTTTTTATGCGTGAGAGTATTATATCATTTTTTCGCCTCATTTCATTCTTGTTCCTTAGGGAGGATTTTTGGCTTTCTACGTGCAGCCTTACATTCATCATCAAACCATTTCTTGCATGGCAATCCTTTGACATTTTTGTGACTGCTCTTTGGTTTCCCAAAAACCTCTATAGCCGTATTTAACATTGCATCTCTTAGATCAGCCCATGTGCTCCTAGTAAGATTGCTCATAAGACTATCTAGGTGACCAACATATGCTTGTTTCTTGTCTACATCAATACGGAATACACTAGTACCTACTGTGCCCCCTGCATGTCCTACATGGTGGCAAATATTAAGTGTCATGCCCAAAGCTATATGATTTGATTCTGGATGTTTTTTACCTAACCATAACTCTTTGATCATGCATAAATCATTAATGTGTACCATTGCATAGTCTACCACATTGGAACCTCCACTAGTTGAGTAGCACATGTATCCTTCAGTATCGAGGAAACAATTCATACCATTCAATATCAGCATATGCAAACCATTAACCATATCCATCAAAGCACGTCCATGAGCATTGGTGTCAATATCCTCAGAATGTCACACCAACGTGCATCTACATCCACAACCTCTTCCTTGTCTAGCTCATCACAACTATGGGCTGAAATTGCATACGTCCAATACACACATTTAAGTCACCTAAGACCATCACATGTCCTTGTTGTATATATGTGCATGCATCCATACTTAAATCTTCAAAAGGTTCTTACGAATCCACTTCATGTCATGCATAGAAGAGGGACTCCTTATGTGGAATGTAACATCCCGCAATGTACATCGGTGTAGTGTGCGTGAGCACAATCCATATGTACCACTTATGTCAATCTAGTTTACATACAACAATCATTCCTTCAAAATGACATTTGTATATGCATGCAATTCCTCGGCCTCTTTTTCCTATGTACATACACTTATGTCGGCCTACTTTACATACATCAATTATTCCTTCCAAATGACATTTGTATATGCATGCAATTCCTCCTTGCCCTCTTTTTCCTACATGTGGTTGACATGCCCTATGAAATATGTACCTTGGGATATTCAGAATTCTACATGTCTCCCGCTCCCATGTCTCGGTGAGGAGCACAATGTTAGCATCACCAACAATAGCATTTATGCTTTCACCTTTATGCCATGGAAACCCTCTGCAATTTCAAAACAACAAGTTCACAAGTGCATAGCTCCCATAAGTCATGCATCCTTATGCATCCTTTGAAGTGTTATCTCTAGATTTCTTTCGCTTATTGTATTGCTTTCGACATTCCTCTTGTTGCATGGGGGTACGATCCTTGTTCACATTAAAATCTATTACCTTGAGGTATACTCAACTACTGTCTAAAAGTATAGTTCTCTTACGTGCATCCAATAGAGTGCATACAATGGCTCTTGCCTTCCCATCGTCTTTCTTCTTGCCCATACGTCGAGCACCAAAGATAGGTACATCTACCATGGCAAAATACTTACCAAAAAGCTCTATGACTTCCGTAGTAAGAGACAGTGCAATCTCATCGTCTGTTTTGGGTAATCCCCAAATAACCAGGTTTTGAATGTGATTTTGTTTTTCTTTATGTTCACATGCATCCACATCATCTACCAGTGCATCAAAATCATCTGCATGAAGTACATGCATGTCTTCATTTGGGGGAGTATATGCTACCATGTTTTGGGTGTTTCCATGCATGTGTGTGTCACCATACTCATTTCCAAGTCTATGATTCTCTTGGCATGTTTCTCCACAGTCTATTCCAACTATGTATTCTTGCTTTCCAATGCTTGACACTCAAGAGCCAAGCGTGTGATTTCTTGATTCTGTGCATTGATTGATGCTTGAAGTGTCACCAAAAAATTCCATATCCCATCCTGTAAGATTTCTCCAACACATGGAGAGAGAGAGAGAGAGAGAGAGAGAGAGAGAGAGAGAGAGAGAGAGAGAGAGAGAGAGAGCCTTTCAAAATCAGTGGTCAGTAGTTTTGGAGGGGAATCACCATGGAAGAGGAGGGGTGCCATTGTTGTGCTTATGAAGAATGACTTAAAGAGAGAGAGAGAGAGAGAGGAGAGAGAGAGAGAGAGAGAGAGAGAGAGAGAGAGAGAGAGAGAGAGAGAGAGAGAGAGAGAGAGAGAGAGAGAGAGAGAGAGAGACTTTCAAAATCAGTGGTCAGCAGTTTTGGAGGGGAATCACCATGGAAGAGGAGGGGTGCCATTGTTGTGCTTATGAAGAATGACTTAAAGGGAGAGAGAGAGAGCCATGAACATTATCATGGCTTGAATAGGGGGGAAGCTCTGAAGCATTATAATCATCTTCCTCTCAATCACTATCATGCTATTACTCTTGCCATCTACTATTACCAAGAATTAAAATAATTGCTTAATTATCATTATTTTAAATCCTTGTGATCACTTTGTTGATCATTGTCATAATTGCCATCATTTTCGTCTCTTGATCTGTCAAACATGCAACATCATTATGGAGCATTCATGGTGCTAATATTTTGATACAATAGAGAGGAAGGCAACTTAATAATTTACATTAACCTTGGGAGCCAAAGGTCTAAATAGAATATCTTTAAGCCTAGTTCATATGATGATAAGGGCCAACACTTGAGCAAGAGGTATGGAGTGTCCTGGTGGGAGCAAGAGAGAAAGGAATCACTATGCAAGACTTGGCTCATCGACAATTCTTGTTGGACTACGAAGATGTGAACTCCAAAGACACGATTACGACCTGCATATTACCAAGTAATCATCCTATTTTGTTTATAATAAATAAATAGTGTGATGTTACAATTTTCTCAATTTATGATTTTTATACAATGTCACAAAGCTAGATTTTCCACTTTGAATGGTTTCTAATATTTATGGATATTTGATTTAAATTTCTAAAATTAAGAAAATATTAAAAATGCTTAAAAATTATTATAATACTATGTCATATGAAATTTTCTATAAAACTTATGAGTGAATCTTTTTCAAATCTAATCCTTTTTTATAAAATTTATACTGTGGAAAGTCAATTGATTTTTTTTTGAGAATTTTTAGAGATGGTTTAATATGTTTTAAAATTCAAAAAGTGATTATTTTGAGCAAAAAATAAGAGTTTTAATTGATAGAAAATTATGTTTTCATTTAAAAATTACAATATTTCATGAAAAAGTTTAAAATACCATTTTTTATTTTTAGTAAATTTCATAAAATTTAGAGAAATAAAAAATAATTTGTTGATATTTTTAAAGGAAATACTCACACGAAGCATTATGTTTATGAATCTATACAAAACATGAATATATGCAATGCGCTGATCTATGTCACATGGGGGCAAGGGAAGTGTATGTGTATTCTTGATCAATATTTCTATTGGTAACTTTGATATGAGTTATTAAAAATAATTAATAAGGAATAATTACTATCCAAAGATTAAATATACAAATTCTTAAACAACACTGAAATTCACAATTGGTTAACTTGATCGCATGAGGAAAAGCTTTAGCATCTACGCTAGAATTTTACATATTATTTATATAAACTTTGCTTAGGTGATCAAGAAAGTAAAGAGTGGAGGGTTCTTAGAGTAATTTATGAAGTAAGGGAAGACATTCGGTTTAAAATGAACTTGTTTTTATCATGATTGATGTTTAGTTTAAAGAGATGAGAGAATGACGATTTTATCAAAAAATAAGAATGAAGTAATTATTCAAAAATTAAAGAGAAATGATAGATTGCACAATATGGAGAGGGTTTCCATTTTAAAAAGGAAAAATAAAGTTTATGGTTTGTGGAACATTAGTTGATTTTCTTTGAATGTTTCTTGATTAAATAAATAAAAGGAATTCATTGTATAAAAGGTGGAGAAGAAAACAATTAATATGAACTTAAAGGGAGATGTATAGATAGATCCATTGGATTTATACTCTGAAACCAATCTTCTTAAAGTTAAACAAATTTCCTAGATAAACCGCCACAAGTATGGCAGGAGCAAACTATGAGGAGCCACCTCTAAAAGATGGGGGGCAACCATAGCTATCCTAGGCTTAGCACTCTACTGCTCAATCTAGAGACCTACTCGTGAAGTGATTATTAAAAAGGGAAACAAAAAAACTGAGTAGATTTGCTTAGTTCTTAGACATTGAGTGATATTAGTTGAACTACTATGGAAAAATAATGTCATAAATTCCCGGAAGGCTAAAGAGAGTTATCAAAATTAGTAATAAATATCACCTATCTAGTGCAACAACTGTTAGGAGTTGGCTTGGCAACCCAGTTAAAAGTGGTGCCAGTCATTTTTTGGTGCGTCTGCCGAGAGTCAAGTACACTCAGGCAGGTGGTGAATCTACTTAAGATATTCAAATCCTAGGCACATTTTTGTTAAGCTAATGAGTGATTACAAAGTTTATTTTTTAAGGGACTATTTTTCAAATTTTCCTTAGGATTATCAAAGGCAGTATTAGATTGGGCAAGAGACACAGAATTAGTAGAGGGTGGCAAATATTTTGGTCCCAGGTTAATGCTCGATGTTGAACTATTATCTTCTTGGAGTTGGGGGTATAATGATTGCATGCAAACCATTGTTTTCTTAGCGGCACATTTTGGGTTGATAAATGAAACTGAAATAAATATGATTAGTGTGACATACCACTTTGATTGGTATTATTGCACAGCTTATTAGACATTTAGAAGGACTGAATGGAATGATGTATTGCCTTGGATTCGTATATCCAGAGGCTTGAAAATTTCTTTTGACACAAAAGATGTGAGAGAGGTAGCTAAAATTTTAGGTCTAATTCCTGAGCAGAAGGAGAAACTACTGTATGGAGAAGTAGATCTAGAATTGCTGACTATTCTCAAATTATTGAGCGCATACACAACCACAATAACCCTAAATTTGTAGCTTTAGGGGAAAACGTATAAGTTGTAAGAAATTTGTGGAGGATGACATTAGTGGGTACTAAATTAGTGGTGGATGAGTTCTGAGGAGAGATGGAGACAACAAACTGAAGCTGGAGACCAACGTGCAAGGGAACGAGCAGCTCGACAGGAGGCTTTGCTGCTAGAGAGGCTAGAAAGGGTGAATGCTTTGTTAAATTTGGGAATAAATGTTGCGTCAAGTTCAAAAGTGGAACCGTTTGGTCCTAACATACCATTTGATAGAACCCCATCACAAGAAAGTGAAGAAGATCCATATCAATGAAACCAAGTAGTTTCAAATATTAGCAGTCCCATTATAGAGAGAGGAGTAGACAAAGTAGCGAAAGTATAAAAAGTGAAGGCAATGCTATAGTAGGAAGTAACGAATCATCCATTGATTGGGACTTAGAGTCAGATTTTGGATTTCACCAATTATTTAGAAAGCTAGTGGAGGCACAGATATTAATGCAAGCATGCTCCTATGGATTATTAGGGGGTTATCTTTATAAATTTTTTCCAAGAGACGATATTTCGATGTATATGAGAAGAGGAAGTTTCGGTAGTTTTTAAAGCATTACATGATGAACCTTGTGGTGGCCATTTTGCTAGCAAACTAACATCAAGAAAGGTTTTATTAGCTGGGTATTGGTAACCTACTTTATTTAAGGATGCTCATTATTATTGCCAAAAATGTGATGTATATCAAAGGACTGGGTCGGCCTTCTAAAAGTTTTGCTACACCTTTGACCCCTATCTTGGCTTTAGGACCTTTTGAGAAATAGAGAATTGATTTTGTGGGCCCAATTGATTTGCCTATACAATATTGATCTAATCGATATGCTTTAGTTTGTAGTGATTATATCACCAAGTGGGTGGAAGAAAAAGTGCTTAAGACAAATAAAGTCATTGAGGTAGCTAAGTTTATGTATGAGAACATCATAACACGTTTTGGTTGCTCGCTAGAATTAGTAAGTGATCAAGATTCCCATTTATTGAATGGTTTAATTAGCAAGTTAACAAAACTATATCAAATTAAGTATCACAAATCAATACCTTATTATCCCAAAGCTAATGGCCAAGTAGAAGTAACTAATCAAATTATTCGTGGAATTTTAATTTAAATAGTTGCTTCTCATAGACGAGATTGGATGAGCATTTATATGAGGCATATAGGCCTACAGAACTAGCTACAAGGTGACAATGCAAAATAAACCATTCAACTTAGTTTATGCAACTAATCCTATATTTCTTATTGAGAAAGATTTGCCTACTTTGTGAGTAGCTCTATCGTTACGGTTAGTGGAAGCCAAATCATTGAAGCAAAGGATTTTACAATTAGTGAAGTTAGATGAGGAACGATTGTTAGCTTTACAAAGCTTAGAAGCAATGCAGAAGCGTTGAAAAGCTTGTCATGATCAAAATATCAAAATACGAGAGTTTAAGAAGAATGATTTAGTTTTACTTTATGACTACCATTATTATAAAATTTTGGAAAAGCTTAAAATTTGTTGGTTAGGACCTTTTAGGGTGATTAAATTTTACGATAATGGTTCTCTAGACATACAATATATTAATGCTAAACAACAGGCCTCTCCCCTTGGTGCATTATAAGAACCTGTCATGCCTTTGAAAACATGGAATACTATAAGATCCGGCATGAACAGGATCAGATTATCTGCATCAAGATGAGGGTAGATGGCATCCATCCACAAAAAGTCATACCTACATCCCATTAAAACCCCTCCCAAAAGAAAGAGAAAAAAAAACCCCAATTCAAATTAGTCAGGGGTTATTCTAACCACTAGCCTAATTGTACCTAACTACCCTAAGTCACAAAATGTTTAAGGTGGAGAACATTAACCCTAAACACGATGTCATTTTGAAACCCCCCATGATGAATTTTTTAAAAAAGGGGGCTAATTGGCCCCCTCTAAAGGCCATGCCTATAACTTTTGTCTCTTTTGTCCATTTCAACCTTGGCAATGATCGACCTCCCGTATCTCTTCCGTCTTCTGCCCACTTTCGAATCTGTAAAATTTTTCTTGACTGACTTCATATCCCAAACAGTCGAGAAGCTCTCTCTCTTTAATTAGGCTGTCGAAAAAATTACTAAAAATCTGCAACCACTGCAACGGTCAAAGTTTTACATTTTCATCTTCCTTGGTCTCTAAAAATTGTTGAATCTTCATGTTCTGCTTCCGTCGACTTTAAATCCCTACCTAAAATTCACATTGATCTAGGTTTTTTACAAACTGGATTTCTACCACAAAATTTGGCCAAAACCCCTATCAAAAGCCTTACCATATCACTTTGGATTTACTCTTCAAGCACTAGGTATGCTACATTGCTTCTTGATTATGATAACTCTAGCAAATTGAGGAAACAAGTTCTTAGGAGGGATATCAATGTAAAGGGTAAAAGGGATGGTTATCTTAGTGAAGATGGAAATGGATTACACCTAGGAGTTGAGTGAGTGCATAGATTTTTCAAAGGACTAGCCTCCAACTACACGTCCGTTTCACCTACATCACTAAGATTTGGAATCTATCACCATCATTATAGGACACCTCACCCTAGTACACAAGTCAATATCCACATCATAGTGTCATTTGGATCTTACACAAAGCTTACAAGCATGGACCCCTTCTGTCACATGCTTATATGTGTTTATATATATATATATAAGAAACTAAAGTCAAAGCAGCTTTTGGAAGCTATTTTTTATAATCTCAATAACTCCCAAGGAAAATCAAATTTCAAGAAAATTCTCGCGAGGCCCGATCGGTTCTGACCTGATCTACAAAGTTGCAGAAGAAACTTTTTTCAGATTCTTCACTGATTTGAAGTTATGAAGGCGAAAACTGTTGGCTTCATGCAATTTTCTTCTCTCTTTCACCACATCAACTTTCCATTCTATCCTTCTTGTAAATATATTATAATAATGTGCTTTGGGCACCCACCTCTTGTAATCTAGCTTCCTTTCTCTATTTTGTCTACCACCACCCTTGGCTTCTTGCATGATGACCAAGGTGGAGACTTGTCCCATCCACTATTCTCCATATTTTCAAAGATGCCATACATAAGCTAGGATTATATTAATTAAAAATATTAGCTTAATCTAATCCCTCATGGAGGCTATATAAGGAGCCCATTGAGATGTAAAGAATGAGAATGACAAGGACAATGACAACCACATGAGAGCACTCTAGAATACCCTCATGCTAGTCCACCTCTTTGAGGTAAGCTATGAGTGAGTTCTTTTATTATGTAGCATAATGGCAAGCTTCCTCTACTTCTTCTCCTCTTATCTTCCTCTCTTCTCATCTTCTCATTCCATAAATACATAATGGCAAGCTTCATCTACCTCTTCTCCTAATGGCAAGCTTCCTCTACCTCTTCTTCTCTTGTCTCTCTCTCCTCTCATCTCTCTCTCTCTCATATTCTAATATGGTGTCTAGTACATATATTCTCTCTTGTGAAGTTGTGTCTTGGTTCTTTTGATTCTCTTTGAGAAAAGGGATGTCCTAGCCCATCCTCCCTTTGGCTAGGTGGTGCCCCTCTTTATTTCTCTCAGTGAGGATTGGAGGTTGGATGGGTAAGAGGCAGGGTAAGAGGCAACCCATTCATCATTTCAACCCTCAATATTAATAAGCTCCGTTTCAACACTTCATGCGTCTTTAAATATTGCTCTCACATACTAAGTCAAACAATGCATAATTGATTATACTAATCGATTGATGCTATAACTATGCAAGTTGTAGTTCCTTAGAGAGATTGAGAGAATAGGATCCCATGAGCTATCCACATTTTTTAACTTGCTCGAATCTATAGAGTTTCAAGTCGAGGATCTTCTTGCTGGCCACAAAGTACTTCATTCTTTGGATCCCAAACTCTCCATGCAATAAATACAAGGATATTTTGCATTGGTCCATTACTTACTCCAAGCATACATTTGATAGTTTTTAAGTCAACACTCATATGCCATTCAACATTAAAACTACCAACACCATTGACTACTAACATTTGACATTCACTTTGAGACTTTATAATATCAAGAATACCTATATAAGAGAATAACTAGTTCAAGATTTCATGACTTTTAGTTGGTACCTGGGCCGCACCAATCCACCAAAGCTCCATCTCGGATTGTATCTTAAACTCCTGTTCTTGGCCCCTCTATTAGTACTATAATCCAATGCCCTGTTCATGATACACATACTGACTCTTTCTATCTTTTGTACCTTTTGAATCTCTGCTTCATCCAATTTTAGTGCAAACTTCAAAATACCACCACATTCTTGGACAATAAATTACATATAGACCATTGTAATCTGGACTCTTTTAAGATCAATCCAAATATTATTAAATGTGGTGTATTCAAAAAAGGCCTTTGTTTTATGTTTTTCATAGGGTATATATCCTTTTATATGGATATACTCCCCAAAAACATCTGGAATCCTATGGTTCATAGATGTCCTAGAAATTGAAACTGCAAGAGGTCGAGGCAAACCAAATGCACTTATTCTATGACATTTAAGATTTGTAAACCACAATTTAGAGAGAGCACGATAACCTCTATGACTAATACCCATACTGTCACATGTCTCCACTATTTCATTTAGTTTAACTGTTCCTTTTAAATCTTTCACTAACTCTTTCAAAGTTTGGCTTCTTAAGTCTACATTTTCAGGTGATTTAAGAATCCTTATAATGTCCTTCCTTGTCATGGTTTCTTTAATAAGCTTAATCCTCTCATCATTCTCTCAAATATTAATACTTGAAATATTAGAGACACATCTCTTTGCAAGATCTAGTCTCCTTTTCTTCACCCGACTTCACAAGTCTATTATATTTTTAAGTGGTCTTTTTCTCTGTCTAAATACTATTGGAGTTTCTTTCAAGCACAATAAATTTTCTTGCAATTATTTATTAGAGTTTTCTAGATTATCAACCTTTTCCATTAGCTCAAAAATAGTTTTTTGTGCCAATGTTAGTGCTTCCTTAATTTCATGCATTTGTTTTCTAAATGTAAAAGATGTAGAATATAACCTCATGCAATAGCCAAGCATCCTATCACAACCATCTCCAACATACCTTATGAAGTTGTGAATATTATAAAACCGAGGATGTTTACTTGTAGAAGGTTTTGGAGGATAACTATTTCTATCCATCCATAAGTCTACATGCTTCTTTACTTGTAATCGCAACCTGTTAGCTTTATCCTTGTCCAACAATGCTCGATGGTGTATACTCCTCCAAGATGAATAGACAGGATCTAACTGAATAGTAAGTTTACAATTGCGTGGTGGGGCTATGCTTGTATTGCTAGAAGAGGTACTGGTAAACATTTTGGTAGGGAACCCTAAACGAGGCAATAATATCACAGAGAAGGAAATAGAACCACAAGAAAGAGACATGCAAAAAATGAAATTCGAGGAACAAACAAGCGGCGTCTTTTGGTGTGAAAATTAAAAAATAAAAAATTTTCCAATTTCCAAGAGAATAAGACTGAAAAGGTTACACTTAATGTCCATTAAAGATTGAAGATATTTAATACCCGACCTCTTAAATGAATAATGCATTCTCTCATTAATCATGTTCAGGCAACCAAATTTGGAGGATTTTTTCTTCTAAACCTCCTCCAATTCTCAACTTAATCATTTTCTTACAAGTGCCATTTTAAAACCTTTTTGGCCCTAATTTCTTTTATAGTTAATGAGGTTATATATATTCAAGTGTTGAGATACTAGATTGTCAACACGATTTGCTTCGCAATACTTGTTCATCATTTTTATCCTCTCATGAATCCAAAGCTCAAAAGGCACTCATTGCCCAAGCCTTGGAGTCTTTTAAAAGAGCTCTTATGATGAGGAATAAGATTATTCCAAAGATGAGCAAGCAAGCTAGGAAGAGGAAGGTGGTAAAAACTATATTGATAAGGAGCATGCGGATGAGGAGAATTAGGATAGCTATAATGGAGGAAGCTTGAGGATCTTGTATGACCCATAAAACATGTGTGCAAGCTTATTACTTAAGCTATCCTTCAAAGTGGTGCACCAAGACTTTAGCACTTTCAAAAGTACTAACTCTCCCTATTGAAACTCCATAGGGTGCCTTTTATCATCAGCATACAACTTCATCAATTCCTAGGCATTCTTAAGATTCAACTTGCACTATTGAAGAAGGGCATGCATGCGATTCAACTCCTATTTTTCTTGAGGATTTTTCTTTCACTAAATAAGACTATAGGAAGTGAGACCTTATAACCATATAGGCCCTTGAAAGGAGAAAACCAATGTTGAAATGAATAGAATTGTCATAGGTAAACTTAGTTAAGTGAAGCCATGAGTCCCACGCATATTACACATCATGACAAAAATGTCTAAGATAAGTTTCTAGCCACTTATTAACTCTTTTTATCTAGCCATCAATCTAAGGATGGTATACTATAGATGGAGCTAACTTGGTTCCCATTGAGCTAAGGACCGCTTGGCAAATATTTATCATAAAATTGGTGTCTATGTCACAATGACTTATGTTAATCCATGTAATTTAAAGATTTTCTCCATGAACTAGTTGGCAAATCATGATGCAATAAATTAAGTCTTAGTGGAAATAAAATGGGCTACCTTGGTGATTTTATCCACCACATATATACTATTCCACTCCTTGGTTGTAGGTAAGCCAATAATAGTTATGTGCATTCATTTTTCCTTAGGGATAGGTAATCGCTACAATAAACCAGTGGCTTATGGGTGAATGGCACACATCTAGAGCCATAATCTTTTACATTCATCATAAAGCCCTTCTAGTGAAAGCTCTTAGAAAACTTGTCATAGGTCTTGAGAACACCTAAGTCTCTAACTGTGGTTAGGTGAATAGTATATCTCCTCCATAATTCTTTACTTGTCATAGGTCTTGAAAACACCCAAGTCTCCAACTGTGGTTAGGTGAATAGTATATCTCCTCCATAATCCTTTACTTGATATAGGAGATATATGGGATAATAATCTTGCCATTAAAAAAAATGAGACCATTTCTGAATTGAAAATGAAAGTCTTCCTCTATGATTCCTTGCTGCAATTTCTAAAATACACGGCTAAGTTCTTCATCCAACAAATATTCTTCTTGTAACTCTTCAATCTAGTCACCTCGAAGCTCAATAATGGCTAAAGGCTTTGCATTTCTACATTTTAGAGAGTGACTTAGCCACTATATTATATTTACTCCAAGTGTAAGTAATGTTAAAATCATAATTTTGTAGTGTAGCCACTGACCTACACTACTTAGGAGTAAGATTTGACTAAGAGAGGAAATACTTGAGGACCCTATGATCACTTTTAAATCTAAATTATCTACCATATAAATAATTGTGCCATTTCTTGATTGCATGGAGGATAACCCATATTTCTTAGACATAAACATCTATTGCCATCTCTTTTTCTCTAAGCTTGTGACTTTCAAATCCAATAACTACATGCTCATGTAACAAGATTGCACCTATGTCCCATCCATTGGTATTGTATTGAAAAATGAATTCCCTAGAGAAGTCTAGGCAAAACAAAATAAGGGTAGAAGCAAGAAAGTCCCTAACCTTGTTGAAGTAGGATAATAATTTTGAAGGAAGTCTAGGTAGGGTTTGAGTAGTGAGAAATTTGGCTTAGGAGGGTAGGCTTAATGATAAGGTTATGATGGATTTTTGGAAGGGGTTTCTAATGCATTCCTTGTCAAGACAGTGAATAAGGGGGACAACAAGGGTAAGGTGATATGATAGGGGATGGAGAGGAAGTGGTAATGGTAGTTGGATTTACTTTAGAGTAGATGGATGGGAACAAAGAGAGTGGTAAGGTAATTTGGTATGATGGAAATCTCCAAAACTGTGAGCATAAATTAGCACAAGACCCTTGAGTATGAGCCAACTATGCAACCCTCGATCTCTCACTCCCTCTATGCACAATTCTTACTATTTCTTATTATTTCTCATACTCTTTAACTATTCCTCTCTCTACCCTTGATCTCTCACTCCCTCTATGCACACTCCTCACTCTTTCTTATTATTTCTCATACTCTTTCACTATTCCTCTCTCTACCTCTATCTTCTCTTTCTCAACATCTCTCCCTCTCTTCTTCTTCTTATTCTGTGTGTGTGTGTGATTACATTTTTCTCTATCTCCTTCTCTTTCACCATCTCTCTCTCTATCTCCCTTTCTTCTACTACCTCTTTGTCTCTCTCACCCACACTCTCTCTAGCTCTTTCTCTCTCACTCTCTCTATTATGCCTCTCCCTTTCCACCTCTCTCTCTCTCTCTCTCTCTCTCTCTCTCTCTCTCTCTCTCTCTCTCTCTCTCTCTCTCTTTGTCATTATATTTTTCTCTATCTCCTTCTCTTTCACCATCTCTCCCTCTATCTCCCTTTCTTCTATTACCTCTTTGTCTCTCTCACCCACACTCTCTCTAGCTCTTTCTCTCTCACTCTCTCTATTATGCCTCTCCCTTTCCACCTCTCTCTCTCTCTCTCTCTCTCTCTCTCTCTCTCTCTCTCTCTCTCTCTCTCTCTCTCTCTCTCTCTCTCTCTCTCCCCTATGTGTGTGTGTGTGTGTGTGTGCGTGCGTACGTGCTAGCATTCAAATAATAAACAAATAGCCTATAAGCTCTAAGGCTATGGCTGATGGGACCTATAATGGGCCGGCACTGGCTCATGCACTAGCCGGACCTCTATCATGCGCTCAACAACCCCACGGCCTCGCGGCCATGAGCGTTGATGACACATACATTGCCTTCCTAAACATCTTGCGTTTGTATCACGTCTCGTAGTCCAACTCTAACCGAATTAACACTCCTCAGAGGGAGTCCCAGCACATTGCCAAATGTCACGAAGTACAAACATAGGAGGTCCTCCAATGGTTGACTGCCGCTACGTCATTGCGACTCTCCTACATCTTGGGGATTGGCCTCTCGATGCATCGCTAAACATATATAACACTTCGCACATAGTCCTCTCAAGGTACCAATTATTTCGTTCCAGGATGTACCATACCTCACTTTACTTTCCCCTTAGACTCAAGGCCTAGCCTACAGCTTGGGACAACCTTACTCACTCAACGTTGGTCACGATCTAGAGAATACATGTGCTATGCATCCAGGAGGTATTGTCTGATACCTTTTATCATTTTATGCTTCATGCAAATTATGAATGTCCATGTGCTCAAACAAAGAAAAATCAGCATTGTGCTTAGTGCAAAAACATTCTTTCAATGAATTTCTCTGACGCGTAACTGCTACGTTGCACGAACCTAGCACCGAGGAGACCTGTGCTACTAGATCCTCATTTTAAATTAACGATCGATCTATATGATATGGATAGATGAAAACAATCAGCCTTTTCTTTCTCTCAACACTTAAACACCACTCTCATTCTCTCTACCCCCTCGCCGTTTAGATTGTGCACGATGCATAGGTTTAGGGCAATATTTTTCCATATTTTTTATTGTATAAAAAGCAATAAAAACTCACTAAAACATAAAGGTAGGGCTGAACTGAGACTAAACCTCATACTTCAGACCCCCCATACATACACAAACATGAATCTTATTTTTTAGTATTTTTCGCACACTCAAAACCTATTTTTCCCTTATTTTTACCCATTTTCCCTATTTTTCTTGTATTTTTCGCAATATTAAATAACTAAAAATGCAAAATGAGTTGTGGGCTGTGGCCCTTAGGTTCATTTGCAGCAAAAACACAAATTTAGTTGGTGTGTCTCATTATATTTTCCATTTATATATCAAAAACACCCAATTTCCCCCTATTTCGCGTGTTTTACATGTTTTATTTTATTGTTTTCAGCCATACAGCTCATGATTTTTTGGTTTTCTAATTTCAAATAGTTGGAAGACATTGCAAACAACATTATTATCAATTTATAGCCCATATGAACAATGTCTCATGTATCAAATAGCATAAAGAATCAAATTTTCTTATAAAAACGCATTACCAATTGTATTTTCGGGTTGTGGGTTTTTATGCCTCATTGCGGGACTGATTTCCAGCCGCCATTAATGCTCATGACAGTCCGGAATCAGCAATCTTCATTCCTCTTGAACCACGGAGCAATCTGGTCTTCATTGGACAAGCATCCGTCATCCATTATTATTATTCTTCTTCATCGCACGAATCTGCCCTTAGAGGAGAGAGAGGGAGGAGAGAGAAAGACTGATTTTTGTTCTCTCTCTACAGTCCACCATTTTGCGCATGAAGGACGGCGATACGGAGCGAAGAAGTAGTGGATTAGCCCTGCCTTATCATTGCCATGGCTTACTTACAGCCATGAAATTGATTTTTTGGGGGGGGGGGCATTTTTTGATCGCACCGATCTGGTTGACAACATGCCGCCCTCCTTTTTCGTGAGATTTGGGGGTAGGGGGTCCCAAGAGGCACCCCCTTTGGCCCCCTCCTTGGCCACCCTTTCAATTCTGGCCCTTTTCCCGACCTTTCTCGCATACGATGTCTGAATCGCATTCCGAAAAATCCTGGGCGTTCGCCTCGGCATCCTGGACTGGCCAGCAGCTTCCCTGACTCGCACAGGCACATGAAAAAATTACTAAAAGTCTGCAAATGTCGCACGGGCATCTTTAGAGCTCTTGACGCTTAAAATCGTCCTAGGTCGAGCCGTTGCTTTCGTGGTTGAGTATTTTTCCCAGCAATTCCACATTTTTCTGCTAATTTTTAGCACATTTCGGGGGCCTAAAATCTAGCTTTCATTGGCGACCACGAGATAGGGCGACTCATCCCGTCGAATCCATGAAGAAATCTGCACAAAGCAACCAAGGAAAGCATAAAGCTGAGACAAAAAGATACATAATAAAACACAGCACAATGCTTACCCTACCCCTGACAAAACCCAAGGCATGAAATCCACGAGGAGTAGGCCCAACATAATCTGCCAGAAAGCCTGAAGCTAGTCACTAACGGACTGCTCCAACACGACCAGACTAAAAAGAACTATCATAGAGGTTGCCCTAAGTGGTGGTCTGAACTACCTACCTAACTAAGGACAACACAACCAGGAGCTTCTACCAGGCGAGGACTCCTATAGCCTGATAAAAAAGTATTTTCTTTTAGCATATTTCTTCTTTTAGGTTTTTATTTTTCCATACTCGGGCGTGTAAAAAGGAGGGAGCTGAGCGTAGTGACCCAAGGAGAACAGGGCATTGGCCTCAGGTCTTGTCTCGGTACCCAAGAACCTACCAAGCCCTCGCAAGGTCTACACAAGCATTAAGTGACAATTGAAAAAGATGAGAAGAGATCGAGAAAATCTTATAACTTGCCAAAAAAGTCTTGCTTTGGAGGAGCAAAGGCTAGGAAGTTTCTCTCAGCACCTATCAACGAGGAAGGAAATGTCATGGTTCGTAGGCCGCAGGACTACGGTAGGTGGAAAAAGTTACACTTTGTAGTTCCTGATCGAAGTAATGGAGAAAAAACAAGGTTGGCCAAAGCTAAGGTTTGGATAAGTCTTAAAAAATTCACTCCCTTATTTCACAAGATGGTGTTTAATAATGAAGATAAGTAAGAATTTATTGATGTTGTGCATAGCTTCTATAAAAACATGGTGGAAGCATGAGACAAAAGCTCTATCACACATTACATGGTGCGTACTAAGTTAATATTTTAGAATTGTATGAATTGTATAAACTATTGAGTATAGTTTTACTCATTGTGTGATATAAGTCTTTGTAGCATATCCTTGAGGCACATGGGCCATACTTTGCAAAAAAGGAAAGCATCGGAGTTTGATCTATACAAGGGATGGAAAATTCACATTAGATAGCGCATGGTGCATACCAAAGAAAAACCAATCATGGTGGAGGGGTGAATGGTAGCAATTCAATGATCCAATTGCTATCTTGGTGGTACAGGATTATAGTAGCGAATGAAGCTAAACTCTCGCAAAAGAGAGCAAATGAAATGCTAATGAATCGGTTGCAAACATGATGGAATCATGTCGTGCCACTAAAAGAGTGCGTTATGAAGCCTCAAGTGCCAAAGAAAACCATGCCAAGTGGCTAGAAACAATGCTTTGACAGGGCAACAAATGGGTTTGAAGAGAGCTAAGATAGTAAGATGAACAATGTGTTTAGTGTGAATGAAATTCATAGTTTAAGAGAGGAAGAGAGAGTGTGTATCTATGTGAACGAGTCTTATAGTTTAAGGTTATATAAAAGAGGGTTTCATTTTCTATCTTGTTCATTGAGTTCTCACATCTCTTGTGCATGAAAGATAGCTAGATCTAAGGCAGTTGCAAATAAGCTTCTGCTCAGAGCCCCATATCGTGTTCAATCCCTTGGAGCATCTACTAGGTCAGATGCATCCCCTTCTCAACCTAACCCAACTTCCTTAAGTCGCCCTCACAAGGGTCCTCCTTAGTATTCCCACAAGAAATGCAAGTGGAAGCCAAGTACAATGGCCCTGAGAGAAATCAAGAGATATCAATGCTCTTTTGATCTCTTCATTACAAAGGCGCGCTTCTCGAGACTTGTTCACGAGATTATGCAAGACGTCTACCACACAGAAAGCAGCAGGTGGTTTTTGGCACAAGGTCAGGATAGACCTGATCGCATCACAAAAGAATGTATTCATGCTCTGCAGTGTGTTGCAGAGGCCTAAGTTTTAGTTGACTTGTGATGTTTGATGTTCAGCGAAATGCAATACATGCAAAGTGCATTACTGTAACTCCAAAGGACATCCAACTTGTAAGAAATCTTCAAGCAATGAAGGATGCATTCGTTCCAATGGAATGAACACAATTTGTAATGTTATCTTTTTTGGCATAGTGTTCTCCTTGTGCATTGGATGTATGACTATGTCCTAGTGCAAAACTATTGTACAGCAGGGTGGCAGCATCCTAGAGCTGGGTGGTAGGTTGCATAGCAGGGCTGCACCTCCTCTAGCTGGGAAACGACTCTTGCAAGGAGTGTGGGCAGCTAGTTGAAAAGAAGGGAGAGGGAACATTCAAGGAGGAGTAAGAAAGTGAAAATGACATAGTGAAAAGAGAATTGTGAAATGGAATGGTAGGAACGGCACCTTAAACGGGGTAAGGCGTTGTTCCTTGGACCCTGACAAGCTGGGAGGAGGAATGCATTCAACTTAGTGGAGCATATTACCTATCCTGTTCCCAATAATATTCTGACCTAGGAAAATTCCAATATAGACTGATAGTGATGGCAAATACAAAAAATTAATAGCCAACAAGAACTCTCATTGGTTCCTTGTCTTTTTCATTGGTGGAGAGGAGAGGCTAGCTTCCGATGAAAATATAAGTTCCTTATTTGCTTCAAAAATGATACACTCCCCCTTCAACTCTTTCTCCAAGAGAAGCATATCTGACACTTTAGCAAGGTCACCTAATGTAGCAAGCACTCACATTGCTCCACCATGTGTTTGGTCAAACAAGTAAAGAAGCTTTGATCGGTTGATTAACACCACCTTCTCCAAGCTAGATGTCACAAGTATCACTCAAAAAGGTCCAAACTTGATCAAAGCTTGAATATTTACGATTGTTTCTTGCCCTTGTAGTGAGTACTTCCTATGGAAGACCACCAAGTCTGCAATAAGGTTGCTAATGTACTCCTTCAGAGCTGAATCCTTCCGTCGATCCCCATGTCGAGCTCCTCCTTGCCTTGATGCAAACTCATCTATATAAAGTATGTCCTAAATGACAAAGTCAAATCAAACAATATATTTAGCAACTAACCTAGAGTTATCAAAAAGCGATGAAACTTGATGGTAGAGTGCATCGGATCCCCAGAGTCCATCGATGAAATCTTGGCAAAAAATGATGCATGTAGCTGTCTTGTCTGAAGTCTAGCATTTGGGGCTATTTTTCGGCCAAGATCTCACCGGTGGACTATGGGGGACCCAATGCACTCGCCCTGAAAGCGGCCCTAGATGCCAGACTTTGAATAGGGCAAGTGTAGGCATCATTTTTTGCGAAGATTTCATCAGTGGACTCTAGGGGATCGATGCACTCTACCATCAAGTTTCATCACATAAAAATATATGGTAGTTAGAAATTTCACCGTCAAGGTCTTGGTCCAAAAAAATCATGCTGTAGTGATTTAAATTCAACATCTGGCAGAAGGTAATCTTCTTCAACCGAGGTAATGTGATCCTGTACTGCTATGATGGCACTCACTGTATCTAAGCTTATGCCATCATATCTTCCAATCTCTACCATCCTCGAACGCACATCCATGTAATCATAATCAATCAGGTCTTCCATCGAATCCATGACTAGGATGGAAAACAACTCTTCTTTCTTCATTTCCAAGTATTGCACAACATATGATAGAATCAAGTATTGTATACCATCTACTTTAATGGAAATCAAGGAGGCAAGGCTGGATTTGTTGACTTGTGGTTGTTCTGAAGAAGATGGCATCATGAGAGCCAACCCTTGCGATGTTCCTCTTCAACATTTATGAACTCTTCAATCGGTTCTTCTCCCGTATATGTGATAGTAACAACCTGTGGAGTTGTATCTTCATCACTCTTCTCCTCTAGGGGTGTATCCAATGCAAGGAGGTAAATTGCTAGTGTGCAATCACACTCCACCAGATCCAAAGGTGTTGTACTTGGTGCACTACCCATGAGAACAATGTATACTCTGTGCAAAGAATCCATGTGGGCTAGACACCTATTCACCACTATTTGGTGATTCTTCCCTACCTAAAATACCATGAGTTGTTCCAGAGGTAGCCAAGGGATCCCTCGATGGAGTATGTGCAAGTAGCAATGGTGCTCACAAAGTCTTCCAAAACCTGAAGGGGGGATCTAGCGATGAGAGCACGCTTTCAAGGTTGAAGTTCTTAGAGAAAACCCTAAACATCTTGTCACCCTAGCTAGCAAAGATAGTCTCAAGAATGCACGAGCATCCATCGTAGCAGGTTGGAGGGATATGGTGGATGTAAAGAGATGAAGAGAGAAAGTGTGAAATGAAACAATGAAACAAGAACTAAACTAGTTTTACTTTAAAAACCTTAAGTTTTAAACCATTAAGGGCTATTCGCATACGATATTTAGTTATTGCTTTACTTATGTCTTTGTAAAGTTTACATGCATATGTAAATGTGTTGATGTGGAAAGTGTATAGCAAGTTATGATTTTGCATAAATATCATAATTTTTAAATATTGCAAGTTTGCAAGCGACAATATTCTATTGGAAAAAAAAACAAAAATTTACAAGTGTTGGATATTAAAACTTGTGATGTTGGGATTTTTAGGGAAACTCTACAATTTCTAAAATATGTGGAACCACACACTTTCCACTGGTAATATTATCCTCAGCAAAGTGTATAGCAAGTTATGATTTTGCATAAATATCATAATTTTTAAATATTGCAAGTTTGCAAGCGACAATATTCTATTGGAAAAAAAAACAAAAATTTACAAGTGTTGGATATTAAAACTTGTGATGTTGGGATTTTTAGGGAAACTCTACAATTTCTAAAATATGTGGAACCACACACTTTCCACTGGTAATATTATCCTCAGCTCGGCCTCAAATTTTCCGACTATCTAGTTTAAAATAGAAGCTAACATGTGGATTCTACATTAACATTGTAATTTCGTGGTACATTATACTCAAGGGCCAATCATCCTCCATTTGCAACACTTGGGGCTCATTTCCCTTGCAAGTGACAGTAAGATCCACAGTTGCACTTTCACGCATGTCTTGATCAAGGCACAATCATTTACCCTTGAGCATTCTCCATCTATGATACTTGAACACTAGGCATAAAGTCTGTCGTGCAACAAAGTACCTGTGATTGGAAAGGAAAGTTAGCTGATCCATCCCAAAATAAGATAATAGTTAACTAAGAGAGAAAAATTTTACCTGAAAACCATGTCCCTTGTTGTGACTTGGCACTTCACTGTGTCAGGATTGTGACTTATTTTTATGTCCAAATTTTGCCTAGAATCCTTGCTACATAATCCTTCGATGCACTTTTTATGATGTACATGCTTCTGATATGTCTCAAACCCTTATATTCCTTGAACTTATGTGCAAAAATTGCAATCGGTATGAACCAGCTTAGATGTATGTTATTTGACCCGGTGCTTGGCTTCATGGAGTTCAATATGTCTGCTGAAATTTTTGTGCTACGCATGTGCAAAATGTTGCTACTACACAATGGCCATTATATGCTATTAAGATTTGATATGTGTATAGACTCAAGGGTTCCCTATTCTCGATCCCCCTTGGGCAATATGTACTTAGAGTCATAGAAAAAACCAAGGTCCTCTGCAAGCTGCTTAGTTGTATGCCCCTCAAAGAGCAATCAATCAATTTTGAGGTGGTAACGCTTAAAAGAACTTATGAAACTCTCAACATTTTGCTACTCACAACAATCCAAAGGGTATACTTCTGTAAATATGAGACAAGTAGTTACATAGATATCATGAAATTTCTCATTCTCAATGAGTTGCAAACTCTTACTATTTGCAATGTTTTGTTTAAAGGGCATAGTGGGTGCAATGTGTATTTGTTTTTGCATGAATACATGTTGTACAAACGCCTTTGTTACAAGGTGAGAATCAACCTTTCTTTTTTTGAGAGCTAACATTTTATCCTTCCATTGCTTTGATACATCTACAATTGCAGATGCTTTCACCTTGAAAGCTCCCTTCATACTTGGACACATATGTATCCAAGACAAGTAATGATACGTATCAGTGATCCCATTCCCTTCTTCATCTTTTTTTTACACACGTCTATCGAGAGAATGCTTGTTCTTCTCTCAAGCATTATAACCTACACATCAATGTAAAAAAATATGTATTAACCCCTAAATAATAAGCATTTTAAGTCTATTCACTAATCACCAATATACCATACAAATCAACATGGCATTAAGAGATGTTTACACTTTTGTAAACATACATAAACATCGATATCGAAACTCGTGTGGATATATACATTGACACAAAGTATAGATTCAATTTCAAGGCATCACCTTAGTCATACCATTTACATGAAATATAATGAAAATAATAGCACAAGAATACTCAGAGAATTTTACCAAAATAAATTTTATTATAATGAATAGAAGTTTGATTTGACTCAATACATTGTATGAAATGTGGGTATTATAGAGTATTTGTTACAAGGATAGCAATCACATGGTATGCAAATCTTAATAGACACATTGGATTGACACCTGAGATATTCTATGACTCAACACATTGTGCATTATATGGATAATATGATACAAGAGTTTCATGGATCATTGCCAATTGGCATGGAGATTCAAATGGAGACATAGGACCAATAAAGCAGAGGATTTTTCAACCATCAACTTCCAGCAGATCCATATCATCCATCACAAAGGAATCACTCACCACATCAAAATAGTCAATCGAGAATTATGTGCTTCACCTAAACCTTGTATAATACCTGTATGTACAAAAAAATACCTACATGAATCCCTTTTAACAAACATGCTTGTATGAATCCCTTTTAACAAAAAATATCTAGATAACTACATGAATAGAAGCAATACAAAATAGGGCCAATTTACCTATAAGTTGATATGCTAAAGATAAGATTGAATTGTTGTTGATCAAAATCCATTGCAAATGATGGACAAAAGAAAATATCAATCCCATCAAATATAAAAGTCACTAATTAAATGAATAAATTTTGTCATCACAAAAAATGGTAGATTTACCGATAAATTGAGCTACAGAATCTCTGCTCTACCTTGTGTTAAGTGCTGCAACAACAATTGATCCTTAAGTTAAAACTAGCATCAAACCCTGTTGTAAAGATAGTAGAAAAGAAAAAACACAGAGAGGAAGAAAGAGAGAGTGTACGAGTACCCAGGAGAGAGAAAGAAATGAGCACCTGTCCAATCTTGTCCAAATTGATCTCTGCAAAAGACAATAGCAAAAGTTAGTATTTTACATGAAGGTATATTGGAAAACTAGTAGAAAAGAGGAAACATAGAGAGAGAAAGAGAGAGGGAGAGAGAGATGAGCACTTATGCAATGTCACCCAAAATGATCTCTACAATAAAACAACAAAGGTTAGAACTACCATCATGTTGTATTGAAAAGATAACAGAAAAAAAACCAAACAGAGCGAGAAATTAACACCTTTGTCTCTTGCTCCAAATAAACTCTGCAAGAAAACAACAATTAGAACCAACATCAAATTCTATTGAAAACACAACATAAAAGAGAAACAACACATAGAGAGAGGGGGAAAAGAAAGAGGAGAGAGAGAGAGAGAGAGAGAGAGAGATGAACTCTGCAATAAAACAACAATAACAATAAGAAATGACATCAAACCCTATTGAAAAAATAGCAAACAAGAGAAAATGCAAAGAGATATAGGCACCTGTGTTTTTCCCAAAATCTAGAACTGCATGGAGAAGAAAGTGTAGAGGTAAGTAGAACGCTCAAAACCCTAATTACTCTCACCAGGGAGCTTCAATGGAGATGAAAATTCACGAGTATAGAGAAGAGAGTTGAAAGTGGTATGTTGCTCAACTTTTGGGTTAAACTAATTTCGTAAGAGGGAAAAGAATCAAAATTGAAGATCCTCCAAAAAAAGGGGAAAAATACGAGGTGAGAGAAACTCAAATTTTATGTACTATTAATTCTCCCTTTTTTAAAATCCCCAACTACCCCTTTTTTTAATAAAAAACCCAAGATTTGGAGAGAGAAGATTCACCCTCCATGGATGTCAATATCTAGCCTTCCTATTGGACAATCCAAAAGACCCACATCTTAAACTATATTATTTTTAAGGGCCCGTTTGTGACTTCATTTTTTTCTAGTTGAGTATTGAGGTTTGATCCACCATATCTATCATAAAATATCTTTATAAATATGTTTATAAAGGGCATGATTGTGTGATTTTCAAGTTCCAAACAGTTGGGAATACTTCAACAAATGAAGACAGTGAGATCAAAGTGTTGTTGGCAATGTTAATGATATATAGATGTATATTGATGCTAGATATGTATCTACTTTGGAGGGATGCTAGAGGATCTTTGATTATTAGTTTCATAGTGAAAAACCAGAAGTCATTTGTTTACATATATACTTTCTCAGGGAAAATACTGTGACATTTCATGACAATGATGATATCAAACAGGTGGTTGCAGATGACAACATCCACTGGACAACCCCGACATTTGGCTTGTATGCAATCAAAGGCATCTAGAGGAAAATGGGTTGCTTTATCAAGAACTTTCTTTGCATGGGCTTGGAATTATACAAGAAAAGCTTGGACTAAATAAAAGATGGGGATGTTTGTGGCCATATCTTTTTTTCTCCGCCATTTGTGGGTAAGATTTATTACTTGGGAATGATGCGCATAGTGTGCAAGGGTTGTAAGTCTTTTAAGGATCTTCAAAAAGTTGACATAGTGCTATACTTGACCTTCAAAGCAGCTTGCATTGTGAAGGGCTTGCTTGAGAGTGATCACAAGTGGTACAAATGAAGGGCTTGCATTGTGAAGGGCTTGCTTGAGAGTGATCATGAGTGGTACAAATGTAGGAAGCTATGGTAGTGGTGCAAACTAGTAGATAGTTGCATACTCTTTTTGCAACTTTGTGGTGAATCCCGGAAGGTCCCCAAGAACAATGAACTCTACCTTTTTGCACAAAAAACCATGTAAAAGCATGCACGATAAGAAGCAAGAGACAAATTGGGTTCAATCTCCCCCCATGCCTTGTGTGAGCGCTTCACAAAGCATGTATTTTATGTATATTTCCATCTTCATGCTCAATAATAGCCCAATTTACAAAAATATGACAAGCTTTTAGCTTTTGAGTTTGCTTTCTACAAAAATAGGAAATAAAGCTAATGGACGGTGCCCATAGAGTTTGGCACACCCAATCTCAATGTCCAAAATAGAAATAACATATCCGTGCGCATAGGCACATACAAAATAATAATCAATAATCGATGTCTCGATAGACATAACAAAATATAGGTGTGGCGCCTATCAAAATATAATCCAAAGGTCGAATACTCGCTAGACTCCAATGCTTTCCTCCGCCACTGCTGCTATCTCTACACATCAACTGAAGCATTCACAATCGTTAGTAAAATAATACAATTAAACCGACAAAAGTGAATACCTAGCAATCTTCAGCTACATAAATAAATCAACTGGTTAGAAATAAATCCTAACCTTAATTTATTACGAGTGCGCACTCTAAACTCATAAACGTTTATTAATTTAATATGCATTTTGCGGAATCACCCGTTATGGAATCACCCATGTACACACTAAATTAATGAAACGCCCGAAAAGGACAGGCGTCCCCATCAACTTCTCGCACAAAGAATCCTCTTTGTGTATGAGCCCCGGTCATCTAAGTTTACGGAATCCACCGTAAAACCTCACGGAATCCACCGTGGCACGGAATCCACCGTGGAATATGCCTCCTGGCAAGTCTATTAAAGGCAGGCAATTGTAGAACTGGGGCATTGGTTAATGCACGTTTCAGTAAGTCAAAGGATTTCTACTGAGTTTCAGTCCATTGATAAACAATTCATTTCTTAAGAAGTTTGGTTAATGGTAAAGCAAGTAATGAAAAATTACGTACAAACTTCCTATAGAAACTAGCAAGACCAAGGAATGAACGTAACTCATTCACATTTTTAGGAACAGGCCAATGCAATATTGCATCAATTTTCTTAGGATCAACTTTAATTCCTTCTTTTGATACAATATGACCTAAATATTCTATTTCTGTCTTAAAGAATTCACTCTTTTCAGGATTTGCAAACAATTGATTTTCTTTCAGTAATTGAAAAACTAATGATAAATGCTCATAATGCTCTTTTTCACTTTGACTAAACACCAAAATATCATCAAACAAAACAATCACACAATACTGATATTTCAAAAAGATACGGTTCATCATTCTACTGAAAGTAGCAGGTGCATTAGTTAATCCGAATGGCATGACTAAGAATTTGTAATGGGCAAACTGTGTTCTGAATGCAGTCTTAAATATGTCGGATCTATCTAGCCTCACCTGATGATATCCAGACTTAAGGTCAATTTTACTAAATATAGAAGATCCTTGCAGTTTGTCCATAAGGTCATCAACTCTAGGTATAGGATACCTATTCTTTACAGTGATTTTATTTAAGGCTCGGTAGTCAATACACATACGATAGGTATTATTCTTTTTCTTGACTAAAAGTACAGGTGCACCGAATGGAGAACTGCTAGGTCGAATTAAACCTCTATTTAGTAATTCTTCAACTTGACTCTGGATTTCTTTTTGCTCTATTTGATTGTGCCTATATGGTGCTTTGCAAGGTGGTTGTGTGCCAGGAATTAAATCAATCTTATGGTTTTCTGGACGTGAAGGAGGTAAACCTGGTGGTAGGTCTTCTGCAAAACAGTCCTTAAAATATGCAAGAAATTCCTTATGCCTAGGGTGCATATGATTTTCCTTTGCGTGCAATTCATTCACCCAAATGAGATATGATTTAGTATTCTTGCGTAGTGCACGTTTTGCTTGAGTATGCGAAAGCAGTGGAAAAATATTAGATGCATGCATACCATATAATATAATAGATTTTCTTTGAAAATTAATATGCATTGTGTGCGTGGAATAATCTATATTTGGATTATGCTGGTGTCTCCAAGGCATTCCTAAAATAATGTCGCTTGACTGTAATGGGACAACTAAGAAATTTCTTCTTTCAGTATATGAACCAATTTGAATTTCTAAATCTTGTACTTCTTGTGTGCCATTGTACCTAGTGCCTAAAAATGCAGCTTTTATGCGATAATGCGTAGGTACTGTATGTAATTTCAATTCCTTTACCAATTTTGCTGAAATAAAGTCATGAGTACTACCGTCATCATGCAAGATAGTTCTTTCCTTTCCATGCACCAAACATTTTATAGTCAATAATGAATGTGGAGTAGGCATACCTGGTAAAGTGTCGGAAGTAGTAGTAGTATCATGTTCATCTTCAGTGAAGTCTGGCATATCCTCATGCTCGTCTTCGTCCATGGCTCCAAGATAGTTGATATGTGCTGGTGGTTTCTTTGAATGACAATTTGCTGCGAGATGCCCTGGCTGGTGACATTTATAGCATACTATTGGCTTGGCTTTGGTTACATTATTTGCAATGGCTGGAAGCCTGGGTACATTTGGATTTGCTTGTGGAATAGGCTTAGGATTTGGATTGACATTGGATGGTAATGTAGGTGGTTTAGCCCAATTCTTGCGGAAAGATGGTGATGAGAAACGACCTGGATTAAACCTTCTAAAATTGGAATTGAATTGTTTAGATCCATAATTACCATTGGCTTGGAATTGCTGTGGTCGTCTGTCTCTTCCGCGTAACTTATCTTCAGTGTCGTGAGCTAGTGAGATGGCGTCATCAAGGGTAGCAGGCTTGAACATGTTCACTTCAGCGTAGTAATGTCCAAGAAGTCCAGACATATACTTCCGCTTATGTGTCGTCTCTGGTACGTCTTCAAGCATGCATAGCTGTAGGAGTGCATTCCAAAACGCTCTGTATACTGTGGAATAGGCTCACGATCACGTTGTTCAAGTAAATCCCATTGCTTGATAGCCTTCTCATGAAATTGCGGTGGAAGGAAATTGTGCATGAACTTCTTCTTGAAATCTTCCCAAGTAGCAGGACATTCTATGCTCTTGCGTACTACAGTCCACCAAAGTGATGCTCTGTCTATCAGATGATTAGTAACACACTTGATTTTATCTTTTTCGGGATAAGTTTCCTCATGGAAATAGTCATCAAACTGGCTAATGAATGATAAAACAGTCTTTCCTTCTCGTATACCGTTGAAAGTGCGAAACTTGAAACTTCCTTTACTTATCTTGGATTCCTTGCGAATGGTTTGTGCTTCAAGAGTGGCGTCGATGGTATGTCGAATCAAATCTTCAGCTTGAGGTTCTTCTTTATCGGTGGACGCTCTTTGTAGTTTTGTCAATTGCGCTTGCAATGCTTGCCTAGCCCTTCGCTCTTCTTCCAATTGTAGCATGATTAGATCCAGCTTTTGTTCCATGGTAGGCTCAGGTAAGTCGTCTTCAGTCATAGGATCATCCATATGTGGGGTCGTCATCCTGTAAAACTCAATAAACCTTTCTCACTCAAAATGAGGTTAGCAGGATGAGCGTAGCTCAAATTTGGGGTTACAAGGCTATGTATTTTTGGGTATTTCTTTCTCAATTTTCAAAAAATCTGCAATATTTCTGTCTTCGTTTGCTGAAAATACTTCAGCGGACCTGTAGATAGGTAGAACACCTTGCCACGAACAACTTTCCAGTTCAGAGCTTTTGGATAGGAACAAGTCTTCTAGGAGTTTTAAGCACTAGTCAGTTCTGACTCCAGTTGACTAGTCTGACTTGCAGAGTTGCAGACTTAGCCGACTTACAGAATTACAGACTTGCAGAACTTAGGCCGACTTGATGAACTTGCAGGACTTGATTCCACGTGACTTGCAGAACTTGACTTTTGCGGTGCAAGACCTAGAGTTTGTCGACTTTGTTGCCTTGTGTAACTTGCAGAAAGCTTAGAGTCTTAAGCTTATTAGCTTAAGCTTAAGCGTAAGAGACAGCACGGCGCAATTTCGTGGGGGGGGCCGTTTTTCCCACGTCGCGAAATTTTCGGCCTTCCTCAGAGACCACGTCGAATAATCGTGAAGCTATTAAGCTTCTTGTTAAACTTATAAGCTTAGTAATTAAGCTTTGAAAAAGATAGATTATAAAATTCCTCACTGTTTCTTCACGACTTGATGAAGGAGATGGATGCGTGGTCCTTCGCCTACAGAGCCTGGTCCTTCGCGATCTGACAGTAGAAACAGGGGTTCTTGATCGCCAGAAGTCTGCCTGTATCGACGGTTCGCGACGAGATTGACTGTAGAGCCCGATCATTCCTGGAGCTCCGCCTTCGCCCGAGATTGGTAGCGATTGGAAGCTCTTGATCTTAGCTCCCCGCTGATACCACTGGTCCGCAGATCGGACGCAGAATGCTCACATGGTGAATCCCGGAAGGTCCCCAAGAACAATGAACTCTACCTTTTTGCACAAAAAACCATGTAAAAGCATGCACGACAAGAAGCAAGAGACAAATTGGGTTCAATCTCCCCCCATGCCTTGTGTGAGCGCTTCTCAAAGCATGTATTTTATGTATATTTCCATCTTCATGCTCAATAATAGCCCAATTTACAAAAATATGACAAGCTTTTAGCTTTTGAGTTTGCATTCTACAAAAATAGGAAAAAAAGCTAATGGACGGTGCCCATAGAGTCTGGCACGCCCAATCTCAATGTCCAAAATAGAAATAACATATCCATGCGCATAGGCACATACAAAATAATAATCAATAATCGATGTCTCGATAGACATAACAAAATATAGGCGTGGCGCCTATCAAAATATAATCCAAAGGTCGAATACTCGCTAGACTCCAATGCTTTCCTCCGCCACTGCTGCTATCTCTACACATCAACTGAAGCATTCACAATCATTAGTAAAATAATACAATTAAATCGACAAAAGTGAATACCTAGCAGTCTTCAGCTACATAAATAAATCAACTGGTTAGAAATAAATCCTAACCTTAATGTATTACGAGTGCGCACTCTAAACTCATAAACGTTTATTAATTTAATATGCATTTTGCGGAATCACCCGCTATGGAATCGCCCATGTACACACTAAATTAATGAAACGCCCGAAAAGGACAGGCGTCCCCATCAACTTCTCGCACAAAGAATCCTCTTTGTGTATGAGCCCCGGTCATCTAAGTTTACGGAATTCACCGTAAAACCTCACGGAATCCACCGTGGCACGGAATCCACCGTGGCACGGAATCCACCGTGGAATATGCCTCCTGGCAAGTCTATTAAAGGCAGGCAATTGTAGAACTGGGGCATTGGTTAATGCACGTTTCAGTAAGTCAAAGGATTTCTGCTGAGTTTCAGTCCATTGATAAACAATTCCTTTCTTAAGAAGTTTGGTTAATGGTAAAGCAAGTAATGAAAAATTACGTACAAACTTCCTATAGAAACTAGCAAGACCAAGGAATGAGCGTAACTCATTCACATTTTTAGGAACAGGCCAATGCAATATTGCATCAACTTTCTTAGGATCAACTTTAATTCCTTCTTTTGATACAATATGACCTAAATATTCTATTTCTGTCTTAAAGAATTCACTCTTTTCAGGATTTGCAAACAATTGATTTTCTTTCAGTAATTGAAAAACTAATGATAAATGCTCATAATGCTCTTTTTCACTTTGACTAAACACCAAAATATTATCAAAGAAAACAATCACACAATACTGATATTTCAAAAAGATACGGTTCATCATTCTACTGAAAGTAGCAGGTGCATTAGTTAATCCGAATGGCATGACTAAGAATTCGTAATGGGCAAACTGTGTTCTGAATGCAGTCTTAAATATGTCGGATCTATCTAGCCTCACCTGATGATATCCAGACTTAAGGTCAATTTTACTAAATATAGAAGATCCTTGCAGTTTGTCCATAAGGTCATCAACTCTAGGTATAGGATACCTATTCCTTACAGTGATTTTATTTAAGGCTCGGTAGTCAATACACATACGATAGGTATTATTCTTTTTCTTGACTAAAAGTACAGGTGCACCGAATGGAGAACTGCTAGGTCGAATTAAACCTCTATTTAGTAATTCTTCAACTTGACTCTGGATTTCTTTTTGCTCTATTTGATTGTGCCTATATGGTGCTTTGCAACGTGGTTGTGTGCCAGGAATTAAATCAATCTTATGGTCTTCTGGACGTGAAGGAGGTAAACCTGGTGGTAGGTCTTCTGCAAAACAGTCCTTAAAATATGCAAGAAATTCCTTATGCCTAGGGTGCATATGATTTTCATTTGCATGCAATTCATTCATCCAAATGAGATATGATTTAGTATTCTTGCGTAGTGCACGTTTTGCTTGAGTATGCGAAAGCAGTGGAAAAATATTAGATGCATGCATACCATATAATATAATAGATTTTCCTTGAAAATTAATATGCATTGTGTGCATGGAATAATCTATATTTGGATTATGCTGGTGTCTCCAAGGCATTCCTAAAATAATGTCGCTTGACTGTAATGGGACAACTAACAAATTTCTTCTTTCAGTATATGAACCAATTTGAATTTCTAAATCTTGTACTTCTTGTGTGCCATTGTACCTAGTGCCTAAAAATACAGCTTTTATGCGATAATGCGTAGGTACTGTATGTAATTTCAATTCCTTTACCAATTTTGCTGAAATAAAGTCATGAGTACTACCGTCATCATGCAAGATAGTTCTTTCCTTTCCATGCACCAAACATTTCATAGTCAATAATGAATGTGGAGTGGGCATACCTGGTAAAGTGTCGGAAGTAGTAGTAGTATCATCCTCATCTTCAGTGAAGTCTGGCATATCCTCATGCTCGTCTTCGTCCATGGCTCCAAGATAGTTGATATGTGCTGGTGGTTTCTTTGAATGACAATTTGCTGCGAGATGCCCTGGCTGGTGACATTTATAGCATACTATTGGCTTGGCTTTGGTTACATTATTTGCAATGGCTGGAAGTCTGGGTACATTTGGATTTGCTTGTGGAATAGGCTTAGGATTTGGATTGACATTGGATGGTAATGCAGGTGGTTTAGCCCAATTCTTGCGGAAAGATGGTGATGAGAAACGACCTGGATTAAACCTTCTAAAATTGGAATTGAATTGTTTAGATCCATAATTACCATTGGCTTGGAATTGCTGTGGTCGTCTGTCTCTTCTGCGTAACTTATCTTCAGTGTTGTGAGCTAGTGAGATGGCGTCATCAAGGGTAGCAGGCTTGAACATGTTCACTTCAGCGTAGTAATGTCCAAGAAGTCCAAACATATACTTCCGCTTATGTGTCGTCTCTGGTACGTCTTCAAGCATGCATAGTTGTAGGAGTGCATTCCAAAACGCTCTGTATACTGTGGAATAGGCTCACGATCACGTTGTTGAAGTAAATCCCATTGCTTGATAGCCTTCTCATGAAATTGCGGTGGAAGGAAATTCTGCATGAACTTCTTCTTGAAATCTTCCCAAGTAGCAGGACATTCTATGCTCTTGCGTACTACAATCCACCAAAGTGATGCTCTGTCTATCAGATGATTAGTAACACACTTGATTTTATCTTTTTCGGGATAAGTTTCCTCATGGAAATAGTCATCAAACTGGCTAATGAATGATAAAACAGTCTTTCCTTCTCGTATACCATTGAAAGTGCGAAACTTGAAACTTCGTTTACTTATCTTGGATTCCTTGCGAATGGTTTGTGCTTCAAGAGTGGCGTCGATGGTACGTCGAATCAAATCTTCAGCTTGAGGTTCTTCTTTATCGGTGGATGCTCTTTGTAGTTTTGTCAATTGCGCTTGCAATGCTTGCCTAGCCCTTCGCTCTTCTTCCAATTGTAGCATGATTAGATCCAGCTTTTGTTCCATGGTAGGCTCATGTAAGTCGTCTTCAGTCATAGGATCATCCATATGTGGGGTCGTCATCCTGTAAAACTCAATAAACCTTTCTCACTCAAAATGAGGTTAGCGGGATGAGCGTAGCTCAAATTTGGGGTTACAAGGCTATGTATTTTTGGGTATTTCTTTCTCAATTTTCAGAAAATCTGCAATATTTCTATCTTCGTTTGCTGAAAATACTTTAGCGGACCTGTAGATATGTAGAACACATTGCCACGAACAACTTTCCAGTTCAGAGTTTTTGCATAGGAACAAGTCTTCTAGGAGTTTTAAGCACTAGTCAGTTCTGACTCCAGTTGACTAGTCTGACTTGCAGAGTTGCAGACTTAGCCGACTTACAGAATTACAGACTTGCAGAACTTAAGCCGACTTGATGAACTTGTAGGACTTGATTCCACGTGACTTGAAAAACTTGACTTTTGCGGTGCAAGACCTAGAGTTTGTCGACTTTGTTGCCCTGTGTAACTTGCAGAAAGCTTAGAGTCTTAAGCTTATTAGCTTAAGCTTAAGCTTGAGAGATAGCACGGCGCAATTTCGTGGGGGGGGGGCCGTTTTTCCCACGTCGCGAAATTTTCGGCCTTCCTCAGAGACCACGTCGAATAATCGTGAAGCTATTAAGCTTCTTGTTAAACTTATAAGTTTAGTAATTAAGCTTTGAAAAAGATAGATTATAAAATTCCTCACTGTTTCTTCACGACTTGATGAAGGAGATGGATGCGTGGTCCTTCGCCTACAGAGCCTGGTCCTTCGCGATCTGACAGTAGAAACAGGGGTTCTTGATCGCCAGAAGTCTGCCTGTATTGACGGTTCGCGACGAGATTGACTGTAGAGCCCGATCGTTCCTGGACCTCCGCCTTCACCTAAGATTGGTAGCGATTGGAAGCTCTTGATCTCAGCTCTGCTCTGATACCACTGGTGCGCAGATTGGACGCAGAATGCTCACGTGGTGAATGCCGGAAGGTCCCCAAGAACAATGAACTCTACCTTTTTGCACAAAAAACCATGTAAAAGCATGCACGACAAGAAGCAAGAGACAAATTGGGTTCAATCTCCCCCATGCCTTGTGTGAGCGCTTTACAAAGCATGTATTTTATGTATATTTCCATCTTCATGCTCAATAATAGCCCAATTTACAAAAATATGACAAGCTTTTAGCTTTTGAGTTTGCTTTCTAAAAAAATAGGAAATAAAGCTAATGGACGGTGCCCATAGAGTTTGGCACGCCCAATCTCAATGTCCAAAATAGAAATAACATATCCGTGCGCATAGGCACATACAAAATAATAATCAATAATCGATGTCTCGATAGACATAACAAAATATAGGCGTGGCGCCTATCAAAATATAATCCAAAGGTCGAATACTCGCTAGACTCCAATGCTTTCCTCCGCCACTGCTGCTATCTCTACACATCAACTAAAGCATTCACAATCGTTAGTAAAATAATACAATTAAATCGACAAAAGTGAATACCTAGCAGTCTTCAGCTACATAAATAAATCAACTGGTTAGAAATAAATCCTAACCTTAATTTATTACGAGTGCGCACTCTAAACTCATAAACGTTTATTAATTTAATATGCATTTTGCGGAATCACCCGCTATGGAATCACCCATGTACATACTAAATTAATGAAACGCCCGAAAAGGACAGGCGTCCCCATCAACTTCTCGCACAAAGAATCCTCTTTGTGTATGAGCCCCGGTCATGTAAGTTTACGGAATACACCGTAAAATCTCACGGAATCCACCGTGGCACGGAATCCACCGTGGAATATGCCTCCTGGCAAGTCTATTAAAGGCAGGCAATTGTAGAACTGGGGCATTGGTTAATGCACGTTTCAGTAAGTCAAAGGATTTCTGCTGAGTTTCAGTCCATTGATAAACAATTCCTTTCTTAAGAAGTTTGGTTAATGGTAAAGCAAGTAATGAAAAATTACGTACAAACTTCCTATAGAAACTAGCAAGACCAAGGAATGAGCGTAACTCATTCACATTTTTAGGAACAGGCCAATGCAATATTGCATCAACTTTCTTAGGATCAACTTTAATTCCTTCTTTTGATACAATATGACCTAAATATTCTATTTCTGTCTTAAAGAATTCACTCTTTTCAGGATTTGCAAACAATTGATTTTCTTTCAGTAATTGAAAAACTAATGATAAATGCTCATAATGCTCTTTTTCACTTTGACTAAACACCAAAATATTATCAAAGAAAACAATCACACAATACTGATATTTCAAAAAGATACGGTTCATCATTCTACTGAAAGTAGCAGGTGCATTAGTTAATCCGAATGGCATGACTAAGAATTCGTAATGGGCAAACTGTGTTCTGAATGCAGTCTTAAATATGTCGGATCTATCTAGCCTCACCTGATGATATCCAGACTTAAGGTCAATTTTACTAAATATAGAAGATCCTTGCAGTTTGTCCATAAGGTCATCAACTCTAGGTATAGGATACCTATTCCTTACAGTGATTTTATTTAAGGCTCGGTAGTCAATACACATACGATAGGTATTATTCTTTTTCTTGACTAAAAGTACAGGTGCACCGAATGGAGAACTGCTAGGTCGAATTAAACCTCTATTTAGTAATTCTTCAACTTGACTCTGGATTTCTTTTTGCTCTATTTGATTGTGCCTATATGGTGCTTTGCAACGTGGTTGTGTGCCAGGAATTAAATCAATCTTATGGTCTTCTGGACGTGAAGGAGGTAAACCTGGTGGTAGGTCTTCTGCAAAACAGTTCTTAAAATATGCAAGAAATTCCTTATGCCTAGGGTGCATATGATTTTCATTTGCATGCAATTCATTCATCCAAATGAGATATGATTTAGTATTCTTGCGTAGTGCACGTTTTGCTTGAGTATGCGAAAGCAGTGGAAAAATATTAGATGCATGCATACCATATAATATAATAGATTTTCCTTGAAAATTAATATGCATTGTGTGCATGGAATAATCTATATTTGGATTATGCTGGTGTCTCCAAGGCATTCCTAAAATAATGTCGCTTGACTGTAATGGGACAACTAACAAATTTCTTCTTTCAGTATATGAACCAATTTGAATTTCTAAATCTTGTACTTCTTGTGTGCCATTGTACCTAGTGCCTAAAAATGCAGCTTTTATGCGATAATGCGTAGGTACTGTATGTAATTTCAATTCCTTTACCAATTTTGCTGAAATAAAGTCATGAGTACTACCGTCATCATGCAAGATAGTTCTTTCCTTTCCATGCACCAAACATTTCATAGTCAATAATGAATGTGGAGTGGGCATACCTGGTAAAGTGTCGGAAGTAGTAGTAGTATCATCCTCATCTTCAGTGAAGTCTGGCATATCCTCATGCTCGTCTTCGTCCATGGCTCCAAGATAGTTGATATGTGCTGGTGGTTTCTTTGAATGACAATTTGCTGCGAGATGCCCTGGCTGGTGACATTTATAGCATACTATTGGCTTGGCTTTGGTTACATTATTTGCAATGGCTGGAAGTCTGGGTACATTTGGATTTGCTTGTGGAATAGGCTTAGGATTTGGATTGACATTGGATGGTAATGCAGGTGGTTTAGCCCAATTCTTGCGGAAAGATGGTGATGAGAAATGACCTGGATTAAACCTTCTAAAATTGGAATTGAATTGTTTAGATCCATAATTACCATTTGCTTGGAATTGCTGTGGTCGTCTGTCTCTTCCGCGTAACTTATCTTCAGTGTTGTGAGCTAGTGAGATGGCGTCATCAAGGGTAGCAGGCTTGAACATGTTCATTTCAGCGTAGTAATGTCCAAGAAGTCCAGACATATACTTTCGCTTATGTGTCGTCTCTGGTACGTCTTCAAGCATGCGTAGCTGTAGGAGTGCATTCCAAAACGCTCTGTATACTGTGGAATAGGCTCACGATCACGTTGTTGAAGTAAATCCCATTGCTTGATAGCCTTCTCATGAAATTGCGGTGGAAGGAAATTCTGCATGAACTTCTTCTTGAAATCTTCCCAAGTAGCAGGACATTCTATGCTCTTGCGTACTACAGTCCACCAAAGTGATGCTCTGTCTATCAGATGATTAGTAACACACTTGATTTTATCTTTTTCGGGATAAGTTTCCTCATGGAAATAGTCATCAAATTGGCTAATGAATGATAAAACAGTCTTTCCTTCTCGTATACCATTGAAAGTGCGAAACTTGAAACTTCGTTTACTTATCTTGGATTCCTTGCGAATGGTTTGTGCTTCAAGAGTGGCGTCGATGGTACGTCGAATCAAATCTTCAGCTTGAGGTTCTTCTTTATCGGTGGACGCTCTTTGTAGTTTTGTCAATTGCGCTTGCAATGCTTGCCTAGCCCTTCGCTCTTCTTCCAATTGTAGCATGATTAGATCCAGCTTTTGTTCCATGGTAGGCTCATGTAAGTCGTCTTCAGTCATAGGATCATCCATATGTGGGGTCGTCATCCTGTAAAACTCAATAAACCTTTCTCACTCAAAATGAGGTTAGCGGGATGAGCGTAGCTCAAATTTGGGGTTACAAGGCTATGTATTTTTGGGTATTTCTTTCTCAATTTTCAGAAAATCTGCAATATTTCTATCTTCGTTTGCTGAAAATACTTCAGCAGACCTGTAGATATGTAGAACACCTTGCCACGAACAACTTTCCAGTTCAGAGTTTTTGCATAGGAACAAGTCTTCTAGGAGTTTTAAGCACTAGTCAGTTCTGACTCCAGTTGACTAGTCTGACTTGTAGAGTTGCAGACTTAGCCGACTTACAGAATTACAGACTTGCAGAACTTAGGCCGACTTGATGAACTTGCAGGACTTGATTCCACGTGACTTGCAGAACTTGACTTTTGCGGTGCAAGACCTAGAGTTTGTCGACTTTGTTGCCCTGTGTAACTTGCAGAAAGCTTAGAGTCTTAAGCTTATTAGCTTAAGCTTAAGCTTAAGAGAGAGCACGGCGCAATTTCGTGGGGGGGGGCCGTTTTTCCCACGTCGCGAAATTTTCGGCCTTCCTCAGAGACCACGTCGAATAATCGTGAAGCTATTAAGCTTCTTGTTAAACTTATAAGCTTAGTAATTAAGCTTTGAAAAAGATAGATTATAAAATTCCTCACTGTTTCTTCACGACTTGATGAAGGAGATGGATGCGTGGTCCTTCGCCTACAGAGCCTTGTCCTTCGCGATCTGACAGTAGAAACAGGGGTTCTTGATCGCCAGAAGTCTGCCTGTATTGACGGTTCGCGACGAGATTGACTGTAGAGCCCGATCGTTCCTGGACCTCCGCCTTCACCTGAGATTGGTAGCGATTGGAAGCTCTTGATCTCAGCTCCGCTCTGATACCACTGGTGCGCAGATCGGACGCAGAATGCTCACGTGGTGAATGCCGGAAGGTCCCCAAGAACAATGAACTCTACCTTTTTGCACAAAAAACCATGTAAAAGCATGCACGACAAGAAGCAAGAGACAAATTGGGTTCAATCTCCCCCATGCCTTGTGTGAGCGCTTTACAAAGCATGTATTTTATGTATATTTCCATCTTCATGCTCAATAATAGCCCAATTTACAAAAATATGACAAGCTTTTAGCTTTTGAGTTTGCTTTCTAAAAAAATAGGAAATAAAGCTAATGGACGGTGCCCATAGAGTTTGGCACGCCCAATCTCAATGTCCAAAATAGAAATAACATATCCGTGCGCATAGGCACATACAAAATAATAATCAATAATCGATGTCTCGATAGACATAACAAAATATAGGCGTGGCGCCTATCAAAATATAATCCAAAGGTCGAATACTCGCTAGACTCCAATGCTTTCCTCCGCCACTGCTGCTATCTCTACACATCAACTAAAGCATTCACAATCGTTAGTAAAATAATACAATTAAATCGACAAAAGTGAATACCTAGCAGTCTTCAGCTACATAAATAAATCAACTGGTTAGAAATAAATCCTAACCTTAATTTATTACGAGTGCGCACTCTAAACTCATAAACGTTTATTAATTTAATATGCATTTTGCGGAATCACCCGCTATGGAATCACCCATGTACATACTAAATTAATGAAACGCCCGAAAAGGACAGGCGTCCCCATCAACTTCTCGCACAAAGAATCCTCTTTGTGTATGAGCCCCGGTCATGTAAGTTTACGGAATACACCGTAAAATCTCACGGAATCCACCGTGGCACGGAATCCACCGTGGAATATGCCTCCTGGCAAGTCTATTAAAGTCAGGCAATTGTAGAACTGGGGCATTGGTTAATGCACGTTTCAGTAAGTCAAAGGATTTCTGCTGAGTTTCAGTCCATTGATAAACAATTCCTTTCTTAAGAAGTTTGGTTAATGGTAAAGCAAGTAATGAAAAATTACGTACAAACTTCCTATAGAAACTAGCAAGACCAAGGAATGAGCGTAACTCATTCACATTTTTAGGAACAGGCCAATGCAATATTGCATCAATTTTCTTAGGATCAACTTTAATTCCTTCTTTTGATACAATATGACCTAAATATTCTATTTCTGTCTTAAAGAATTCACTCTTTTCAGGATTTGCAAACAATTGATTTTCTTTCAGTAATTGAAAAACTAATGATAAATGCTCATAATGCTCTTTTTCACTTTGACTAAACACCAAAATATCATCAAAGAAAACAATCACACAATACTGATATTTCAAAAAGATACGGTTCATCATTCTACTGAAAGTAGCAGGTGCATTAGTTAATCCGAATGGCATGACTAAGAATTTGTAATGGGCAAATTGTGTTCTGAATGCAGTCTTAAATATGTCGGATCTATCTAGCCTCACCTGATGATATCCAGACTTAAGGTCAATTTTACTAAATATAGAAGATCCTTGCAGTTTGTCCATAAGGTCATCAACTCTAGGTATAGGATACCTATTCTTTACAGTGATTTTATTTAAGGCTCGGTAGTCAATACACATACGATAGGTATTATTCTTTTTCTTGACTAAAAGTACAGGTGCACCGAATGGAGAACTGCTAGGTCGAATTAAACCTCTATTTAGTAATTCTTCAACTTGACTCTGGATTTCTTTTTGCTCTATTTGATTGTGCCTATATGGTGCTTTGCAAGGTGGTTGTGTGCCAGGAATTAAATCAATCTTATGGTCTTGTGGACGTGAAGGAGGTAAGCCTGGTTGTAGGTCTTTTGCAAAACAGTCCTTAAAATATGCAAGAAATTCCTTATGCCTAGGGTGCGTATGATTTTCCATTGCGTGCAATTCATTCACCCAAATGAGATATGATTTAGTATTCTTGCGTAGTGCACGTTATGCTTGAGTATGCGAAAGCAGTGGAAAAATATTAGATGTATGCATACCATATAATATAATAGATTTTCCTTGAAAATTAATATGCATTGTGTGCGTGGAATAATCTATATTTGGATTATGCTGGTGTCTCCAAGGCATTCCTAAAATAATGTCACTTGACTGTAATGGGACAACTAACAAATTTCTTCTTTCAGTACATGAACCAATTTGAATTTCTAAATCTTGTACTTCTTGTGTGCCATTGTACCTAGTGCCTAAAAATGCAGCTTTTATGCGATAATGCGTAGGTATTGTATGTAATTTCAATTACTTTACCAATTTTGCTAAAATAAAGTCATGAGTACTATCGTCATCATGCAAGATAGTTCTTTCCTTTCCATGCACCAAACATTTCATAGTCAATAATGAATGTGGAGTAGGCATACCTGGTAAAGTGTCGGAAGTAGTAGTAGTATCATCCTCATCTTCAGTGAAGTCTGGCATATCCTCATGCTCGTCTTCGTCCATGGCTCCAAGATAGTTGATATGTGCTGGTGGTTTCTTTGAATGACAATTTGCTGCGAGATGCCCTGGCTGGTGACATTTATAGCATACTATTGGCTTGGCTTTGGTTACATTATTTGCAATGGCTGGAAGTCTGGGTACATTTGGATTTGCTTGTGGAATAGGCTTAGGATTTGGATTGACATTGGATGGTAATGCAGGTGGTTTAGCCCAATTCTTGCGGAAAGATGGTGATGAGAAACGACCTGGATTAAACCTTCTAAAATTGGAATTGAATTGTTTAGATCCATAATTACCATTGGCTTGGAATTGCTGTGGTCGTCTGTCTCTTCCGCGTAACTTATCTTCAGTGTTGTGAGCTAGTGAGATGGCGTCATCAAGGGTAGCAGGCTTGAACATGTTCACTTCAGCGTAGTAATGTCCAAGAAGTCCAGACATATACTTTCACTTATGTGTCGTCTCTGGTACGTCTTCAAGCATGCGTAGCTGTAGGAGTGCATTCCAAAACGCTCTGTATACTGTGGAATAGGCTCACGATCACGTTGTTGAAGTAAATCCCATTGCTTGATAGCCTTCTCATGAAATTGCGGTGGAAGGAAATTCTGCATGAACTTCTTCTTGAAATCTTCCCAAGTAGCAGGACATTCTATGCTCTTGCGTACTACAGTCCACCAAAGTGATGCTCTGTCTATCAGATGATTAGTAACACACTTGATTTTATCTTTTTCGGGATAAGTTTCCTCATGGAAATAGTCATCAAATTGGCTAATGAATGATAAAACAGTCTTTCCTTCTCGTATACCATTGAAAGTGCGAAACTTGAAACTTCGTTTACTTATCTTGGATTCCTTGCGAATGGTTTGTGCTTCAAGAGTGGCGTCGATGGTACGTCGAATCAAATCTTCAGCTTGAGGTTCTTCTTTATCGGTGGACGCTCTTTGTAGTTTTGTCAATTGCGCTTGCAATGCTTGCCTAGCCCTTCGCTCTTCTTCCAATTGTAGCATGATTAGATCCAGCTTTTGTTCCATGGTAGGCTCATGTAAGTCGTCTTCAGTCATAGGATCATCCATATGTGGGGTCGTCATCCTGTAAAACTCAATAAACCTTTCTCACTCAAAATGAGGTTAGCGGGATGAGCGTAGCTCAAATTTGGGGTTACAAGGCTATGTATTTTTGGGTATTTCTTTCTCAATTTTCAGAAAATATGCAATATTTCTATCTTCGTTTGCTGAAAATACTTCAGCAGACCTGTAGATATGTAGAACACCTTGCCACGAACAACTTTCCAGTTCAGAGTTTTTGCATAGGAACAAGTCTTCTAGGAGTTTTAAGCACTAGTCAGTTCTGACTCCAGTTGACTAGTCTGACTTGTAGAGTTGCAGACTTAGCCGACTTACAGAATTACAGACTTGCAGAACTTAGGCCGACTTGATGAACTTGCAGGACTTGATTCCACGTGACTTGCAGAACTTGACTTTTGCGGTGCAAGACCTAGAGTTTGTCGACTTTGTTGCCCTGTGTAACTTGCAGAAAGCTTAGAGTCTTAAGCTTATTAGCTTAAGCTTAAGCTTAAGAGAGAGCACGGCGCAATTTCGTGGGGGGGGGCCGTTTTTCCCACGTCGCGAAATTTTCGGCCTTCCTCAGAGACCACGTCGAATAATCGTGAAGCTATTAAGCTTCTTGTTAAACTTATAAGCTTAGTAATTAAGCTTTGAAAAAGATAGATTATAAAATTCCTCACTGTTTCTTCACGACTTGATGAAGGAGATGGATGCGTGGTCCTTCGCCTACAGAGCCTTGTCCTTCGCGATCTGACAGTAGAAACAGGGGTTCTTGATCGCCAGAAGTCTGCCTGTATTGACGGTTCGCGACGAGATTGACTGTAGAGCCCGATCGTTCCTGGACCTCCGCCTTCACCTGAGATTGGTAGCGATTGGAAGCTCTTGATCTCAGCTCCGCTCTGATACCACTGGTGCGCAGATCGGACGCAGAATGCTCACGTGGTGAATGCCGGAAGGTCCCCAAGAACAATGAACTCTACCTTTTTGCACAAAAAACCATGTAAAAGCATGCACGACAAGAAGCAAGAGACAAATTGGGTTCAATCTCCCCCATGCCTTGTGTGAGCGCTTTACAAAGCATGTATTTTATGTATATTTCCATCTTCATGCTCAATAATAGCCCAATTTACAAAAATATGACAAGCTTTTAGCTTTTGAGTTTGCTTTCTAAAAAAATAGGAAATAAAGCTAATGGACGGTGCCCATAGAGTTTGGCACGCCCAATCTCAATGTCCAAAATAGAAATAACATATCCGTGCGCATAGGCACATACAAAATAATAATCAATAATCGATGTCTCGATAGACATAACAAAATATAGGCGTGGCGCCTATCAAAATATAATCCAAAGGTCGAATACTCGCTAGACTCCAATGCTTTCCTCCGCCACTGCTGCTATCTCTACACATCAACTAAAGCATTCACAATCGTTAGTAAAATAATACAATTAAATCGACAAAAGTGAATACCTAGCAGTCTTCAGCTACATAAATAAATCAACTGGTTAGAAATAAATCCTAACCTTAATTTATTACGAGTGCGCACTCTAAACTCATAAACGTTTATTAATTTAATATGCATTTTGCGGAATCACCCGCTATGGAATCACCCATGTACACACTAAATTAATGAAACGCCCGAAAAGGACAGGCGTCCCCATCAACTTCTCGCACAAAGAATCCTCTTTGTGTATGAGCCCCGGTCATGTAAGTTTACGGAATCCACCGTAAAATCTCACGGAATCCACCGTGGCACGGAATCCACCGTGGAATATGCCTCCTGGCAAGTCTATTAAAGTCAGGCAATTGTAGAACTGGGGCATTGGTTAATGCACGTTTCAGTAAGTCAAAGGATTTCTGCTGAGTTTCAGTCCATTGATAAACAATTCCTTTCTTAAGAAGTTTGGTTAATGGTAAAGCAAGTAATGAAAAATTACGTACAAACTTCCTATAGAAACTAGCAAGACCAAGGAATGAGCGTAACTCATTCACATTTTTAGGAACAGGCCAATGCAATATTGCATCAATTTTCTTAGGATCAACTTTAATTCCTTCTTTTGATACAATATGACCTAAATATTCTATTTCTGTCTTAAAGAATTCACTCTTTTCAGGATTTGCAAACAATTGATTTTCTTTCAGTAATTGAAAAACTAATGATAAATGCTCATAATGCTCTTTTTCACTTTGACTAAACACCAAAATATCATCAAAGAAAACAATCACACAATACTGATATTTCAAAAAGATACGGTTCATCATTCTACTGAAAGTAGCAGGTGCATTAGTTAATCCGAATGGCATGACTAAGAATTTGTAATGGGCAAATTGTGTTCTGAATGCAGTCTTAAATATGTCGGATCTATCTAGCCTCACCTGATGATATCCAGACTTAAGGTCAATTTTACTAAATATAGAAGATCCTTGCAGTTTGTCCATAAGGTCATCAACTCTAGGTATAGGATACCTATTCTTTACAGTGATTTTATTTAAGGCTCGGTAGTCAATACACATACGATAGGTATTATTCTTTTTCTTGACTAAAAGTACAGGTGCACCGAATGGAGAACTGCTAGGTCGAATTAAACCTCTATTTAGTAATTCTTCAACTTGACTCTGGATTTCTTTTTGCTCTATTTGATTGTGCCTATATGGTGCTTTGCAAGGTGGTTGTGTGCCAGGAATTAAATCAATCTTATGGTCTTGTGGACGTGAAGGAGGTAAGCCTGGTGGTAGGTCTTTTGCAAAACAGTCCTTAAAATATGCAAGAAATTCCTTATGCCTAGGGTGCGTATGATTTTCCATTGCGTGCAATTCATTCACCCAAATGAGATATGATTTAGTATTCTTGCGTAGTGCACGTTATGCTTGAGTATGCGAAAGCAGTGGAAAAATATTAGATGTATGCATACCATATAATATAATAGATTTTCCTTGAAAATTAATATGCATTGTGTGCGTGGAATAATCTATATTTGGATTATGCTGGTGTCTCCAAGGCATTCCTAAAATAATGTCACTTGACTGTAATGGGACAACTAACAAATTTCTTCTTTCAGTACATGAACCAATTTGAATTTCTAAATCTTGTACTTCTTGTGTGCCATTGTACCTAGTGCCTAAAAATGCAGCTTTTATGCGATAATGCGTAGGTATTGTATGTAATTTCAATTACTTTACCAATTTTGCTAAAATAAAGTCATGAGTACTATCGTCATCATGCAAGATAGTTCTTTCCTTTCCATGCACCAAACATTTCATAGTCAATAATGAATGTGGAGTAGGCATACCTGGTAAAGTGTCGGAAGTAGTAGTAGTATCATCCTCATCTTCAGTGAAGTCTGGCATATCCTCATGCTCGTCTTCGTCCATGGCTCCAAGATAGTTGATATGTGCTGGTGGTTTCTTTGAATGACAATTTGCTGCGAGATGCCCTGGCTGGTGACATTTATAGCATACTATTGGCTTGGCTTTGGTTACATTATTTGCAATGGCTGGAAGTCTGGGTACATTTGGATTTGCTTGTGGAATAGGCTTAGGATTTGGATTGACATTGGATGGTAATGCAGGTGGTTTAGCCCAATTCTTGCGGAAAGATGGTGATGAGAAACGACCTGGATTAAACCTTCTAAAATTGGAATTGAATTGTTTAGATCCATAATTACCATTGGCTTGGAATTGCTGTGGTCGTCTGTCTCTTCCGCGTAACTTATCTTCAGTGTTGTGAGCTAGTGAGATGGCGTCATCAAGGGTAGCAGGCTTGAACATGTTCACTTCAGCGTAGTAATGTCCAAGAAGTCCAGACATATACTTTCACTTATGTGTCGTCTCTGGTACGTCTTCAAGCATGCGTAGCTGTAGGAGTGCATTCCAAAACGCTCTGTATACTGTGGAATAGGCTCACGATCACGTTGTTGAAGTAAATCCCATTGCTTGATAGCCTTCTCATGAAATTGCGGTGGAAGGAAATTCTGCATGAACTTCTTCTTGAAATCTTCCCAAGTAGCAGGACATTCTATGCTCTTGCGTACTACAGTCCACCAAAGTGATGCTCTGTCTATCAGATGATTAGTAACACACTTGATTTTATCTTTTTCGGGATAAGTTTCCTCATGGAAATAGTCATCAAATTGGCTAATGAATGATAAAACAGTCTTTCCTTCTCGTATACCATTGAAAGTGCGAAACTTGAAACTTCGTTTACTTATCTTGGATTCCTTGCGAATGGTTTGTGCTTCAAGAGTGGCGTCGATGGTACGTCGAATCAAATCTTCAGCTTGAGGTTCTTCTTTATCGGTGGACGCTCTTTGTAGTTTTGTCAATTGCGCTTGCAATGCTTGCCTAGCCCTTCGCTCTTCTTCCAATTGTAGCATGATTAGATCCAGCTTTTGTTCCATGGTAGGCTCAGGTAAGTCGTCTTCAGTCATAGGATCATCCATATGTGGGGTCGTCATCCTGTAAAACTCAATAAACCTTTCTCACTCAAAATGAGGTTAGCGGGATGAGCGTAGCTCAAATTTGGGGTTACAAGGCTATGTATTTTTGGGTATTTCTTTCTCAATTTTCAGAAAATCTGCAATATTTCTATCTTCGTTTGCTGAAAATACTTCAGCAGACCTGTAGATATGTAGAACACCTTGCCACGAACAACTTTCCAGTTCAGAGTTTTTGCATAGGAACAAGTCTTCTAGGAGTTTTAAGCACTAGTCAGTTCTGACTCCAGTTGACTAGTCTGACTTGTAGAGTTGCAGACTTAGCCGACTTACAGAATTACAGACTTGCAGAACTTAGGCCGACTTGATGAACTTGCAGGACTTGATTCCACGTGACTTGCAGAACTTGACTTTTGCGGTGCAAGACCTAGAGTTTGTCGACTTTGTTGCCCTGTGTAACTTGCAGAAAGCTTAGAGTCTTAAGCTTATTAGCTTAAGCTTAAGCTTAAGAGACAGCACGGCGCAATTTCGTGGGGGGGGGCCGTTTTTCCCACGTCGCGAAATTTTCGGCCTTCCTCAGAGACCACGTCGAATAATCGTGAAGCTATTAAGCTTCTTGTTAAACTTATAAGCTTAGTAATTAAGCTTTGAAAAAGATAGATTATAAAATTCCTCACTGTTTCTTCACGACTTGATGAAGGAGATGGATGCGTGGTCCTTCGCCTACAGAGCCTTGTCCTTCGCGATCTGACAGTAGAAACAGGGGTTCTTGATCGCCAGAAGTCTGCCTGTATTGACGGTTCGCGACGAGATTGACTGTAGAGCCCGATCGTTCCTGGACCTCCGCCTTCACCTGAGATTGGTAGCGATTGGAAACTCTTGATCTCAGCTCCGCTCTGATACCACTGGTGCGCAGATCGGACGCAGAATGCTCACGTGGTGAATGCCGGAAGGTCCCCAAGAACAATGAACTCTACCTTTTTGCACAAAAAACCATGTAAAAGCATGCACGACAAGAAGCAAGAGACAAATTGGGTTCAATCTCCCCCATGCCTTGTGTGAGCGCTTTACAAAGCATGTATTTTATGTATATTTCCATCTTCATGCTCAATAATAGCCCAATTTACAAAAATATGACAAGCTTTTAGCTTTTGAGTTTGCTTTCTAAAAAAATAGGAAATAAAGCTAATGGACGGTGCCCATAGAGTTTGGCACGCCCAATCTCAATGTCCAAAATAGAAATAACATATCCGTGCGCATAGGCACATACAAAATAATAATCAATAATCGATGTCTCGATAGACATAACAAAATATAGGCGTGGCGCCTATCAAAATATAATCCAAAGGTCGAATACTCGCTAGACTCCAATGCTTTCCTCCGCCACTGCTGCTATCTCTACACATCAACTAAAGCATTCACAATCGTTAGTAAAATAATACAATTAAATCGACAAAAGTGAATACCTAGCAGTCTTCAGCTACATAAATAAATCAACTGGTTAGAAATAAATCCTAACCTTAATTTATTACGAGTGCGCACTCTAAACTCATAAACGTTTATTAATTTAATATGCATTTTGCGGAATCACCCGCTATGGAATCACCCATGTACACACTAAATTAATGAAACGCCCGAAAAGGACAGGCGTCCCCATCAACTTCTCGCACAAAGAATCCTCTTTGTGTATGAGCCCCGGTCATGTAAGTTTACGGAATCCACCGTAAAATCTCACGGAATCCACCGTGGAATATGCCTCCTGGCAAGTCTATTAAAGTCAGGCAATTGTAGAACTGGGGCATTGGTTAATGCACGTTTCAGTAAGTCAAAGGATTTCTGCTGAGTTTCAGTCCATTGATAAACAATTCCTTTCTTAAGAAGTTTGGTTAATGGTAAAGCAAGTAATGAAAAATTACGTACAAACTTCCTATAGAAACTAGCAAGACCAAGGAATGAGCGTAACTCATTCACATTTTTAGGAACAGGCCAATGCAATATTGCATCAATTTTCTTAGGATCAACTTTAATTCCTTCTTTTGATACAATATGACCTAAATATTCTATTTCTGTCTTAAAGAATTCACTCTTTTCAGGATTTGCAAACAATTGATTTTCTTTCAGTAATTGAAAAACTAATGATAAATGCTCATAATGCTCTTTTTCACTTTGACTAAACACCAAAATATCATCAAACAAAACAATCACACAATACTGATATTTCAAAAAGATACGGTTCATCATTCTACTGAAAGTAGCAGGTGCATTAGTTAATCCGAATGGCATGACTAAGAATTTGTAATGGGCAAATTGTGTTCTGAATGCAGTCTTAAATATGTCGGATCTATCTAGCCTCACCTGATGATATCCAGACTTAAGGTCAATTTTACTAAATATAGAAGATCCTTGCAGTTTGTCCATAAGGTCATCAACTCTAGGTATAGGATACCTATTCTTTACAGTGATTTTATTTAAGGCTCGGTAGTCAATACACATACGATAGGTATTATTCTTTTTCTTGACTAAAAGTACAGGTGCACCGAATGGAGAACTGCTAGGTCGAATTAAACCTCTATTTAGTAATTCTTCAACTTGACTCTGGATTTCTTTTTGCTCTATTTGATTGTGCCTATATGGTGCTTTGCAAGGTGGTTGTGTGCCAGGAATTAAATCAATCTTATGGTCTTGTGGACGTGAAGGAGGTAAGCCTGGTTGTAGGTCTTTTGCAAAACAGTCCTTAAAATATGCAAGAAATTCCTTATGCCTAGGGTGCGTATGATTTTCCATTGCGTGCAATTCATTCACCCAAATGAGATATGATTTAGTATTCTTGCGTAGTGCACGTTATGCTTGAGTATGCGAAAGCAGTGGAAAAATATTAGATGTATGCATACCATATAATATAATAGATTTTCCTTGAAAATTAATATGCATTGTGTGCGTGGAATAATCTATATTTGGATTATGCTGGTGTCTCCAAGGCATTCCTAAAATAATGTCACTTGACTGTAATGGGACAACTAACAAATTTCTTCTTTCAGTACATGAACCAATTTGAATTTCTAAATCTTGTACTTCTTGTGTGCCATTGTACCTAGTGCCTAAAAATGCAGCTTTTATGCGATAATGCGTAGGTATTGTATGTAATTTCAATTACTTTACCAATTTTGCTAAAATAAAGTCATGAGTACTATCGTCATCATGCAAGATAGTTCTTTCCTTTCCATGCACCAAACATTTCATAGTCAATAATGAATGTGGAGTAGGCATACCTGGTAAAGTGTCGGAAGTAGTAGTAGTATCATCCTCATCTTCAGTGAAGTCTGGCATATCCTCATGCTCGTCTTCGTCCATGGCTCCAAGATAGTTGATATGTGCTGGTGGTTTCTTTGAATGACAATTTGCTGCGAGATGCCCTGGCTGGTGACATTTATAGCATACTATTGGCTTGGCTTTGGTTACATTATTTGCAATGGCTGGAAGTCTGGGTACATTTGGATTTGCTTGTGGAATAGGCTTAGGATTTGGATTGACATTGGATGGTAATGCAGGTGGTTTAGCCCAATTCTTGCGGAAAGATGGTGATGAGAAACGACCTGGATTAAACCTTCTAAAATTGGAATTGAATTGTTTAGATCCATAATTACCATTGGCTTGGAATTGCTGTGGTCGTCTGTCTCTTCCGCGTAACTTATCTTCAGTGTTGTGAGCTAGTGAGATGGCGTCATCAAGGGTAGCAGGCTTGAACATGTTCACTTCAGCGTAGTAATGTCCAAGAAGTCCAGACATATACTTTCACTTATGTGTCGTCTCTGGTACGTCTTCAAGCATGCGTAGCTGTAGGAGTGCATTCCAAAACGCTCTGTATACTGTGGAATAGGCTCACGATCACGTTGTTGAAGTAAATCCCATTGCTTGATAGCCTTCTCATGAAATTGCGGTGGAAGGAAATTCTGCATGAACTTCTTCTTGAAATCTTCCCAAGTAGCAGGACATTCTATGCTCTTGCGTACTACAGTCCACCAAAGTGATGCTCTGTCTATCAGATGATTAGTAACACACTTGATTTTATCTTTTTCGGGATAAGTTTCCTCATGGAAATAGTCATCAAATTGGCTAATGAATGATAAAACAGTCTTTCCTTCTCGTATACCATTGAAAGTGCGAAACTTGAAACTTCGTTTACTTATCTTGGATTCCTTGCGAATGGTTTGTGCTTCAAGAGTGGCGTCGATGGTACGTCGAATCAAATCTTCAGCTTGAGGTTCTTCTTTATCGGTGGACGCTCTTTGTAGTTTTGTCAATTGCGCTTGCAATGCTTGCCTAGCCCTTCGCTCTTCTTCCAATTGTAGCATGATTAGATCCAGCTTTTGTTCCATGGTAGGCTCATGTAAGTCGTCTTCAGTCATAGGATCATCCATATGTGGGGTCGTCATCCTGTAAAACTCAATAAACCTTTCTCACTCAAAATGAGGTTAGCGGGATGAGCGTAGCTCAAATTTGGGGTTACAAGGCTATGTATTTTTGGGTATTTCTTTCTCAATTTTCAGAAAATATGCAATATTTCTATCTTCGTTTGCTGAAAATACTTCAGCAGACCTGTAGATATGTAGAACACCTTGCCACGAACAACTTTCCAGTTCAGAGTTTTTGCATAGGAACAAGTCTTCTAGGAGTTTTAAGCACTAGTCAGTTCTGACTCCAGTTGACTAGTCTGACTTGTAGAGTTGCAGACTTAGCCGACTTACAGAATTACAGACTTGCAGAACTTAGGCCGACTTGATGAACTTGCAGGACTTGATTCCACGTGACTTGCAGAACTTGACTTTTGCGGTGCAAGACCTAGAGTTTGTCGACTTTGTTGCCCTGTGTAACTTGCAGAAAGCTTAGAGTCTTAAGCTTATTAGCTTAAGCTTAAGCTTAAGAGAGAGCACGGCGCAATTTCGTGGGGGGGGGCCGTTTTTCCCACGTCGCGAAATTTTCGGCCTTCCTCAGAGACCACGTCGAATAATCGTGAAGCTATTAAGCTTCTTGTTAAACTTATAAGCTTAGTAATTAAGCTTTGAAAAAGATAGATTATAAAATTCCTCACTGTTTCTTCACGACTTGATGAAGGAGATGGATGCGTGGTCCTTCGCCTACAGAGCCTTGTCCTTCGCGATCTGACAGTAGAAACAGGGGTTCTTGATCGCCAGAAGTCTGCCTGTATTGACGGTTCGCGACGAGATTGACTGTAGAGCCCGATCGTTCCTGGACCTCCGCCTTCACCTGAGATTGGTAGCGATTGGAAGCTCTTGATCTCAGCTCCGCTCTGATACCACTGGTGCGCAGATCGGACGCAGAATGCTCACGTGGTGAATGCCGGAAGGTCCCCAAGAACAATGAACTCTACCTTTTTGCACAAAAAACCATGTAAAAGCATGCACGACAAGAAGCAAGAGACAAATTGGGTTCAATCTCCCCCATGCCTTGTGTGAGCGCTTTACAAAGCATGTATTTTATGTATATTTCCATCTTCATGCTCAATAATAGCCCAATTTACAAAAATATGACAAGCTTTTAGCTTTTGAGTTTGCTTTCTAAAAAAATAGGAAATAAAGCTAATGGACGGTGCCCATAGAGTTTGGCACGCCCAATCTCAATGTCCAAAATAGAAATAACATATCCGTGCGCATAGGCACATACAAAATAATAATCAATAATCGATGTCTCGATAGACATAACAAAATATAGGCGTGGCGCCTATCAAAATATAATCCAAAGGTCGAATACTCGCTAGACTCCAATGCTTTCCTCCGCCACTGCTGCTATCTCTACACATCAACTAAAGCATTCACAATCGTTAGTAAAATAATACAATTAAATCGACAAAAGTGAATACCTAGCAGTCTTCAGCTACATAAATAAATCAACTGGTTAGAAATAAATCCTAACCTTAATTTATTACGAGTGCGCACTCTAAACTCATAAACGTTTATTAATTTAATATGCATTTTGCGGAATCACCCGCTATGGAATCACCCATGTACACACTAAATTAATGAAACGCCCGAAAAGGACAGGCGTCCCCATCAACTTCTCGCACAAAGAATCCTCTTTGTGTATGAGCCCCGGTCATGTAAGTTTACGGAATCCACCGTAAAATCTCACGGAATCCACCGTGGCACGGAATCCACCGTGGAATATGCCTCCTGGCAAGTCTATTAAAGTCAGGCAATTGTAGAACTGGGGCATTGGTTAATGCACGTTTCAGTAAGTCAAAGGATTTCTGCTGAGTTTCAGTCCATTGATAAACAATTCCTTTCTTAAGAAGTTTGGTTAATGGTAAAGCAAGTAATGAAAAATTACGTACAAACTTCCTATAGAAACTAGCAAGACCAAGGAATGAGCGTAACTCATTCACATTTTTAGGAACAGGCCAATGCAATATTGCATCAATTTTCTTAGGATCAACTTTAATTCCTTCTTTTGATACAATATGACCTAAATATTCTATTTCTGTCTTAAAGAATTCACTCTTTTCAGGATTTGCAAACAATTGATTTTCTTTCAGTAATTGAAAAACTAATGATAAATGCTCATAATGCTCTTTTTCACTTTGACTAAACACCAAAATATCATCAAAGAAAACAATCACACAATACTGATATTTCAAAAAGATACGGTTCATCATTCTACTGAAAGTAGCAGGTGCATTAGTTAATCCGAATGGCATGACTAAGAATTTGTAATGGGCAAATTGTGTTCTGAATGCAGTCTTAAATATGTCGGATCTATCTAGCCTCACCTGATGATATCCAGACTTAAGGTCAATTTTACTAAATATAGAAGATCCTTGCAGTTTGTCCATAAGGTCATCAACTCTAGGTATAGGATACCTATTCTTTACAGTGATTTTATTTAAGGCTCGGTAGTCAATACACATACGATAGGTATTATTCTTTTTCTTGACTAAAAGTACAGGTGCACCGAATGGAGAACTGCTAGGTCGAATTAAACCTCTATTTAGTAATTCTTCAACTTGACTCTGGATTTCTTTTTGCTCTATTTGATTGTGCCTATATGGTGCTTTGCAAGGTGGTTGTGTGCCAGGAATTAAATCAATCTTATGGTCTTGTGGACGTGAAGGAGGTAAGCCTGGTGGTAGGTCTTTTGCAAAACAGTCCTTAAAATATGCAAGAAATTCCTTATGCCTAGGGTGCGTATGATTTTCCATTGCGTGCAATTCATTCACCCAAATGAGATATGATTTAGTATTCTTGCGTAGTGCACGTTATGCTTGAGTATGCGAAAGCAGTGGAAAAATATTAGATGTATGCATACCATATAATATAATAGATTTTCCTTGAAAATTAATATGCATTGTGTGCGTGGAATAATCTATATTTGGATTATGCTGGTGTCTCCAAGGCATTCCTAAAATAATGTCACTTGACTGTAATGGGACAACTAACAAATTTCTTCTTTCAGTACATGAACCAATTTGAATTTCTAAATCTTGTACTTCTTGTGTGCCATTGTACCTAGTGCCTAAAAATGCAGCTTTTATGCGATAATGCGTAGGTATTGTATGTAATTTCAATTACTTTACCAATTTTGCTAAAATAAAGTCATGAGTACTATCGTCATCATGCAAGATAGTTCTTTCCTTTCCATGCACCAAACATTTCATAGTCAATAATGAATGTGGAGTAGGCATACCTGGTAAAGTGTCGGAAGTAGTAGTAGTATCATCCTCATCTTCAGTGAAGTCTGGCATATCCTCATGCTCGTCTTCGTCCATGGCTCCAAGATAGTTGATATGTGCTGGTGGTTTCTTTGAATGACAATTTGCTGCGAGATGCCCTGGCTGGTGACATTTATAGCATACTATTGGCTTGGCTTTGGTTACATTATTTGCAATGGCTGGAAGTCTGGGTACATTTGGATTTGCTTGTGGAATAGGCTTAGGATTTGGATTGACATTGGATGGTAATGCAGGTGGTTTAGCCCAATTCTTGCGGAAAGATGGTGATGAGAAACGACCTGGATTAAACCTTCTAAAATTGGAATTGAATTGTTTAGATCCATAATTACCATTGGCTTGGAATTGCTGTGGTCGTCTGTCTCTTCCGCGTAACTTATCTTCAGTGTTGTGAGCTAGTGAGATGGCGTCATCAAGGGTAGCAGGCTTGAACATGTTCACTTCAGCGTAGTAATGTCCAAGAAGTCCAGACATATACTTTCACTTATGTGTCGTCTCTGGTACGTCTTCAAGCATGCGTAGCTGTAGGAGTGCATTCCAAAACGCTCTGTATACTGTGGAATAGGCTCACGATCACGTTGTTGAAGTAAATCCCATTGCTTGATAGCCTTCTCATGAAATTGCGGTGGAAGGAAATTCTGCATGAACTTCTTCTTGAAATCTTCCCAAGTAGCAGGACATTCTATGCTCTTGCGTACTACAGTCCACCAAAGTGATGCTCTGTCTATCAGATGATTAGTAACACACTTGATTTTATCTTTTTCGGGATAAGTTTCCTCATGGAAATAGTCATCAAATTGGCTAATGAATGATAAAACAGTCTTTCCTTCTCGTATACCATTGAAAGTGCGAAACTTGAAACTTCGTTTACTTATCTTGGATTCCTTGCGAATGGTTTGTGCTTCAAGAGTGGCGTCGATGGTACGTCGAATCAAATCTTCAGCTTGAGGTTCTTCTTTATCGGTGGACGCTCTTTGTAGTTTTGTCAATTGCGCTTGCAATGCTTGCCTAGCCCTTCGCTCTTCTTCCAATTGTAGCATGATTAGATCCAGCTTTTGTTCCATGGTAGGCTCAGGTAAGTCGTCTTCAGTCATAGGATCATCCATATGTGGGGTCGTCATCCTGTAAAACTCAATAAACCTTTCTCACTCAAAATGAGGTTAGCGGGATGAGCGTAGCTCAAATTTGGGGTTACAAGGCTATGTATTTTTGGGTATTTCTTTCTCAATTTTCAGAAAATCTGCAATATTTCTATCTTCGTTTGCTGAAAATACTTCAGCAGACCTGTAGATATGTAGAACACCTTGCCACGAACAACTTTCCAGTTCAGAGTTTTTGCATAGGAACAAGTCTTCTAGGAGTTTTAAGCACTAGTCAGTTCTGACTCCAGTTGACTAGTCTGACTTGTAGAGTTGCAGACTTAGCCGACTTACAGAATTACAGACTTGCAGAACTTAGGCCGACTTGATGAACTTGCAGGACTTGATTCCACGTGACTTGCAGAACTTGACTTTTGCGGTGCAAGACCTAGAGTTTGTCGACTTTGTTGCCCTGTGTAACTTGCAGAAAGCTTAGAGTCTTAAGCTTATTAGCTTAAGCTTAAGCTTAAGAGAGAGCACGGCGCAATTTCGTGGGGGGGGGCCGTTTTTCCCACGTCGCGAAATTTTCGGCCTTCCTCAGAGACCACGTCGAATAATCGTGAAGCTATTAAGCTTCTTGTTAAACTTATAAGCTTAGTAATTAAGCTTTGAAAAAGATAGATTATAAAATTCCTCACTGTTTCTTCACGACTTGATGAAGGAGATGGATGCGTGGTCCTTCGCCTACAGAGCCTTGTCCTTCGCGATCTGACAGTAGAAACAGGGGTTCTTGATCGCCAGAAGTCTGCCTGTATTGACGGTTCGCGACGAGATTGACTGTAGAGCCCGATCGTTCCTGGACCTCCGCCTTCACCTGAGATTGGTAGCGATTGGAAGCTCTTGATCTCAGCTCCGCTCTGATACCACTGGTGCGCAGATCGGACGCAGAATGCTCACGTGGTGAATGCCGGAAGGTCCCCAAGAACAATGAACTCTACCTTTTTGCACAAAAAACCATGTAAAAGCATGCACGACAAGAAGCAAGAGACAAATTGGGTTCAATCTCCCCCATGCCTTGTGTGAGCGCTTTACAAAGCATGTATTTTATGTATATTTCCATCTTCATGCTCAATAATAGCCCAATTTACAAAAATATGACAAGCTTTTAGCTTTTGAGTTTGCTTTCTAAAAAAATAGGAAATAAAGCTAATGGACGGTGCCCATAGAGTTTGGCACGCCCAATCTCAATGTCCAAAATAGAAATAACATATCCGTGCGCATAGGCACATACAAAATAATAATCAATAATCGATGTCTCGATAGACATAACAAAATATAGGCGTGGCGCCTATCAAAATATAATCCAAAGGTCGAATACTCGCTAGACTCCAATGCTTTCCTCCGCCACTGCTGCTATCTCTACACATCAACTAAAGCATTCACAATCGTTAGTAAAATAATACAATTAAATCGACAAAAGTGAATACCTAGCAGTCTTCAGCTACATAAATAAATCAACTGGTTAGAAATAAATCCTAACCTTAATTTATTACGAGTGCGCACTCTAAACTCATAAACGTTTATTAATTTAATATGCATTTTGCGGAATCACCCGCTATGGAATCACCCATGTACACACTAAATTAATGAAACGCCCGAAAAGGACAGGCGTCCCCATCAACTTCTCGCACAAAGAATCCTCTTTGTGTATGAGCCCCGGTCATGTAAGTTTACGGAATCCACCGTAAAATCTCACGGAATCCACCGTGGAATATGCCTCCTGGCAAGTCTATTAAAGTCAGGCAATTGTAGAACTGGGGCATTGGTTAATGCACGTTTCAGTAAGTCAAAGGATTTCTGCTGAGTTTCAGTCCATTGATAAACAATTCCTTTCTTAAGAAGTTTGGTTAATGGTAAAGCAAGTAATGAAAAATTACGTACAAACTTCCTATAGAAACTAGCAAGACCAAGGAATGAGCGTAACTCATTCACATTTTTAGGAACAGGCCAATGCAATATTGCATCAATTTTCTTAGGATCAACTTTAATTCCTTCTTTTGATACAATATGACCTAAATATTCTATTTCTGTCTTAAAGAATTCACTCTTTTCAGGATTTGCAAACAATTGATTTTCTTTCAGTAATTGAAAAACTAATGATAAATGCTCATAATGCTCTTTTTCACTTTGACTAAACACCAAAATATCATCAAACAAAACAATCACACAATACTGATATTTCAAAAAGATACGGTTCATCATTCTACTGAAAGTAGCAGGTGCATTAGTTAATCCGAATGGCATGACTAAGAATTCGTAATGGGCAAACTGTGTTCTGAATGCAGTCTTAAATATGTCGGATCTATCTAGCCTCACCTGATGATATCCAGACTTAAGGTCAATTTTACTAAATATAGAAGATCCTTGCAGTTTGTCCATAAGGTCATCAACTCTAGGTATAGGATACCTATTCTTTACAGTGATTTTATTTAAGGCTCGGTAGTCAATACACATACGATAGGTATTATTCTTTTTCTTGACTAAAAGTACAGGTGCACCGAATGGAGAACTGCTAGGTCGAATTAAACCTCTATTTAGTAATTCTTCAACTTGACTCTGGATTTCTTTTTGCTCTATTTGATTGTGCCTATATGGTGCTTTGCAAGGTGGTTGTGTGCCAGGAATTAAATCAATCTTATGGTCTTGTGGACGTGAAGGAGGTAAACCTGGTGGTAGGTCTTTTGCAAAACAGTCCTTAAAATATGCAAGAAATTCCTTATGCCTAGGGTGCATATGATTTTCCATTGCGTGCAATTCATTCACCCAAATGAGATATGATTTAGTATTCTTGCGTAGTGCACGTTATGCTTGAGTATGCGAAAGCAGTGGAAAAATATTAGATGTATGCATACCATATAATATAATAGATTTTCCTTGAAAATTAATATGCATTGTGTGCGTGGAATAATCTATATTTGGATTATGCTGGTGTCTCCAAGGCATTCCTAAAATAATGTCACTTGACTGTAACGAGACAACTAAGAAATTTGTTCTTTCAGTACATGAACCAATTTGAATTTCTAAATCTTGTACTTCTTGTGTGCCATTGTACCTAGTGCCTAAAAATGCAGCTTTTATGCGATAATGCGTAGGGACTGTATGTAATTTCAATTACTTTACCAATTTTGCTGAAATAAAGTCATGAGTACTATCGTCATCATGCAAGATAGTTCTTTCCTTTCCATGCACCAAACATTTCATAGTCAATAATGAATGTGGAGTAGGCATACCTGGTAAAGTGTCGGAAGTAGTAGTAGTATCATCCTCATCTTCAGTGAAGTCTGGCATATCCTCATGCTCGTCTTCGTCCATGGCTCCAAGACAGTTGATATGTGCTAGTGGTTTCTTTGAATGACAATTTGCTGCGAGATGCCCTGGCTGGTGACATTTATAGCATACTATTGGCTTGGCTTTGGTTACATTATTTGCAATGGCTGGAAGTATGGGTACATTTGGATTTGCTTGTGGAATAGGCTTAGGATTTGGATTGACATTGGATGGTAATGCAGGTGGTTTAGCCCAATTCTTGCGGAAAGATGGTGATGAGAAACGACCTGGATTAAACCTTCTAAAATTGGAATTGAATTGTTTAGATCCATAATTACCATTGGCTTGGAATTGCTGTGGTCGTCTGTCTCTTCCGCGTAACTTATCTTCAGTGTTGTGAGCTAGTGAGATGGCGTCATCAAGGGTAGCAGGCTTGAACATGTTCATTTCAGCGTAGTAATGTCCAAGAAGTCCAGACATATACTTTCGCTTATGTGTCGTCTCTGGTACGTCTTCAAGCATGCGTAGCTGTAGGAGTGCATTCCAAAACGCTCTGTATACTGTGGAATAGGCTCACGATCACGTTGTTGAAGTAAATCCCATTGCTTGATAGCCTTCTCATGAAATTGCGGTGGAAGGAAATTCTGCATGAACTTCTTCTTGAAATCTTCCCAAGTAGCAGGATATTCTATGCTCTTGCGTACTACAGTCCACCAAAGTGATGCTCTGTCTATCAGATGATTAGTAACACACTTGATTTTATCTTTTTCGAGATAAGTTTCCTCATGGAAATAGTCATCAAATTGGCTAATGAATGATAAAACAGTCTTTCCTTCTCGTATACCATTGAAAGTGCGAAACTTGAAACTTCGTTTACTTATCTTGGATTCCTTGTGAATGGTTTGTGCTTCAAGAGTGGCGTCGATGGTACGTCGAATCAAATCTTCAGCTTGAGGTTCTTCTTTATCGGTGGACGCTCTTTGTAGTTTTGTCAATTGCGCTTGCAATGCTTGCCTAGCCCTTCGCTCTTCTTCCTATTGTAGCATGATTAGATCCAGCTTTTGTTCCATGGTAGGCTCAGGTAAGTCGTCTTCAGTCATAGGATCATCCATATGTGGGGTCGTCATCCTGTAAAACTCAATAAACCTTTCTCACTCAAAATGAGGTTAGCGGGATGAGCATAGCTCAAATTTGGGGTTACAAGGCTATGTATTTTTGGGTATTTCTTTCTCAATTTTCAGAAAATCTGCAATATTTATGTCTTCGTTTGCTGAAAATAATTCAGCGGACCTGTAGATAGGTAGAACACCTTGCCATGAACAACTTTCCAGTTCAGAGTTTTTGCATAGGAACAAGTCTTCTAGGAGTTTTAAGCACTAGTCAGTTCTGACTCCAGTTGACTAGTCTGACTTGTAGAGTTGCAGACTTAGCCGACTTACAAAATTACAGACTTGCAGAACTTAGGCCGACTTGATGAACTTGCAGGACTTGATTCCACGTGACTTGCAGAACTTGACTTTTGCGGTGCAGGACCTGGAGTTTGTCGACTTTGTTGCCCTGTGTAACTTGCAGAAAGCTTAGAGTCTTAAGCTTATTAGCTTAAGCTTAAGCTTAAGAGACAGCACGGCGCAATTTCCTGGGGGGGGGCCGTTTTTCCCACGTCGCGAAATTTTCGGCCTTCCTCAGAGACCACGTCGAATAATCGTGAAGCTATTAAGCTTCTTGTTAAACTTATAAGCTTAGTAATTAAGCTTTGAAAAAGATAGATTATAAATTTCCTCACTGTTTCTTCACGACTTGATGAAGGAGATGGATGCGTGGTCCTCCGCCTACAGAGCCTGTTCCTTCGCGATCTGACAGTAGAAACAGGGGTTCTTGATCGCCAGAAGTCTGCCTGTATCAACGGTTCGCGACGAGATTGACTGTAGAGCCCGATCGTTCCTGGAGCTCCGCCTTCGCCCGAGATTGGTAGCAATTGGAAGCTCTTGATCTCAGCTTCGCTCTGATACCACTGGTGCGCAGATCGGACGCAGAATGCTCACGTGGTGAATCCCGGAAGGTCCCCAAGAACAATGAACTCTACCTTTTTACACAGAAAACCATGTAAAAGCATGCACGACAAGAAGCAAGAGACAAATTGGGTTCAATCTCCCCCCATGCCTTGTGTGAGCGCTTCATAAAGCATGTATTTTATGTATATTTCCATCTTCATGCTCAATAATAGCCCAATTTACAAAAATATGACAAGCTTTTAGCTTTTGAGTTTGCTTTCTACAAAAATAGGAAATAAAGCTAATGGACGGTGCCCATAGAGTTTGGCACGCCCAGTCTCAATGTCCAAAATAGAAATAACATATCCGTGGGCATAGGCACATACAAAATAATAATCAATAATCAATGTCTCGATAGACATAACAAAATATAGGCGTGGCGCCTATCAAAATATAATCCAAAGGTCGAATACTCGCTAGACTCCAATGATTTCCTCCGCCACTGCTGCTATCTCTACACATCAACTGAAGCATTCACAATCGTTAGTAAAATAATACAATTAAACCGACAAAAGTGAATACCTAGCAGTCTTCAGCTACATAAATAAATCAACTGGTTAGAAATAAATCCTAACCTTAATTTATTACGAGTGCGCACTCTAAACTCATAAACGTTTATTAATTTAATATGCATTTTGCGGAATCACCCGCTATGGAATCACCCATGTACACACTAAATTAATGAAATGCCCGAAAAGGACAGGCGTCCCCATCAACTTCTCGCACAAAGAATCCTCTTTGTGTATGAGCCCCGGTCATCTAAGTTTACGGAATCCACCGTAAAACCTCACGGAATCCACCGTGGCACGGAATCCAGCGTGGAATATGCCTCCTGGCATCACTTTGTTACTCTTTTGTGATCCAATGAGACCAAGTCATTTGTGGGATCATTTGAAAGTTCATTTAATGGATATTTTGCATTGATTGGTTTCCCATGGTAGTCATGACCACTCCAGCTTTTGGAGGTTGCTTTCAATTTAGGGTTGATGCATTTGGAACACATCTTGTGGCAAGATGGTCAAAATTTGGACTACTTTGAAGGAATACCAAGAATAGAAAGGACACTAGTTTCAACTTTTGTTAATCCTTCGATTCATGAGGAGTTGGATGTTGATGTATAATATCAACAAAGTACAACAATCTCAATGGAGTTCAATTTAAATGAATGTCAAAGAAGAGTAGTCCTAGATGCGCTTGATGGCCGTGTGAACTCATCACCTAGTGTCATGTTCTTCTTGGATGTTCTAGGGGGGCCGGCAAAAACATATTTGTATAATTTCTTATGTGTAATATTTTGAGGGGAGGAGAAAGTTGTGCTAGCAATAGCATCTTCAAGTATTACTGCATTATTGTTGCTTAAGGGATGAACCACACACTCAAGATTTAAGATTCCACCAGAACTAAAGAACACCTCCTCTTATAATGTTTCTATGTATGGCCAACTGACAAAGTTGTTGAGGGCTACTTGGCGTATTGTTTGGGATGAGGCACCGATGATGCATTGCTATATTGCTTTTAAGGCTTTAGATAAAACTTTGTGAGACATCATGGGTGGCAATATGCCATCTGTAGGAAAGGTGATGCTTTTTGGAGGAGATTTTTGCCATATTTTACTTATGGTGGCAAAGGGTAGTCATGAAGATATAGTAGTTGCAACACTTGCTTGCTCCCCCTTGTTGAATCATATGTGCATTCTATGATTGTCTCAAAATATGTGTGTGTCTATGCAAGGAGAGGATTTTGAGGATTTGAGTTTTGTTAATTAGCTTCTATCTCTTGGGATGGTCAAAACTTCTTGAAAGACAGTAACCATATTGCAACTCCTCAACGCATGATTTTGGAAGGAGCTACAATGGATGATCTTATCTCGCGAGTTTACATGGATATCCACTTTGTGCAAAACTATGTCTCATTTTTTAATGGGTGTGCAATTTTGGCCTCACGAAACAAGGATGTTGATTCCTTGAATATACTACAGCTTTGTGTAGAATGCCTAATGATTGTCCTTTGTGCTAGTGCTAATTCCATAACTAAGCATGATACAAATTGCTTCCTTTACTTCATTGAGTATCGTAACTCCATCGATCTTGGTGGTGATTTTTCTCCTCATTTCTTGGTGTTGAAAAAAATGATCATGTGAAGTATACTATTTGGAAATTTGAACCCTACTATGGGCTTGTACAATGGTGCTAGATTGATATGTAGATAATTCCATGGGAAGGTCTTGGAGATTGAAATTACTATAGAAACAAACATTAGTGAAATTATCTTCATACCCATTATCAGTTAGTAGGATTGCCCACGGTGATGAGAAGGCAATTTCCAATTTGATTGGCTTTTGCAATGACAATCAATAAGTCTCAGAGCCAAATATTGAAATATCTAGGACTGTATCTCAAAACACCAGTATTCTCCCATTGTCAACTTTATGTTACTTCTGTTATGTGAAGTTTGCCAATTCAATCAAGGTTTTGTTAGAAGAAATGAGTGCGAACTTAGATACGAACACAAATATTATGTATCATAAAGTCTTGGAGAAAGTGAAATAATATTTTCACGACTGCTTTGTATTCCCACTTAATGCTTATCTTTTGCAATATATTTTGGAATTTTTGTTTGTGTCAGCTATTCTTTCTCGCAAGCTAATTTTCTTAGTTTTTGTAGGTAGCATGTATGATGGTTTCATTCTATTGTTTTCCAAAAGACTCTTGCATGACAATCGATGGCCATTAGAACTTTATCCTTGAGGTGCTTACATCCATGCCAAGTGTCACTACAAGATATAGACCTTATACCGACGTTTAAAGTGACGAAAATACAAATAACAAAATTTGCCCCCATCGTTGCAAAAAGTGTAGTTATTAACGATGCCATAGAAACGTCACTATTAGCATCGCTATCAGCGTCGCAAAATGCGATGCTGATAGTGACGCAACCAGTAAATTTGCGACGTGCATAGCGATGTCAATAGCGACGAGAGCAGTAAATTTGCGATGTCTATAGCGACGGTAACAGGGACAAACAGCTGCCCTGCCACATATAGCACTGTGTACTGTATGAGAGCCATACAAAGTAGTTTCTGCACTACTGTATACAAAGCGCTTGCAAACAAAAAGAATGTATACTGAAATCATAAAACTGATACATGAAATAAATACATGATTGTATAAAAAGCGATTGGTACAATCATGACAGGATATCACTAATACATAGAAAATGTCTACGTAGATCAGGCGACTAAAAAATAAAGGTGTGTAAGCTCCAAGGATCCAAGGGCGAGCTACAAATCCTCGTCTCTCGAAAGCTCGTCCCGTCGCAAAGGAGCATTGAACGGACTCTGCAGAAAAAGAAACAACACATCAATCCACCATACAATAATGCATTCAAATATCTCATGGTAACTACAAACAAGAAAGATGAGTGACTTACAGGGCCGCCACGTCTATACAATCAGTTGATCAATGCATTGAGACCGTGCCTCTCTGCATATCGAGTCTCAAGGCCTATCGGATCGCGATTTGTAATGGAGTGCTGCAAAGAAAACAAAATGCTAACTGTTAGAAACATGATTGTCATTACAAAGAATATTTCAAAAAAACAAACAAGCAAAACAAAAGAAAAACTTACAAAGTCCTCCAAATATGTCCTGTGGCCGCCACTCCCAAGATGATGGACCACTCCGGCCTCGAGTCGTGCCCTCGCCGCCTCGCGCTGCTGACTCCAACGTCATGGAGAATCTGTAGCCTCCTCCCTCAGTCGGCGCCAGTCGTCTGCATCTAACCACTCAGGCTTTGCAGCCCCACTCTTAATTGCCTTGCGTGCATCGGATCATCTATGTGACATATATGCACGCATGCAATCCATTATCCAGCCCATAGAGAATCTATCTACTGTGGCTGGCACCGGAAACTCCTCGTGCAAGGATGCTACTATGTAGTCCTTGCTCCCCTCCAGTATGTTTTTCCAATGATTCAAGACGTTGTGCCGAAAAACTTGTTGGCACAACTCTCTCATGCGAGCCATCACCCTCCTCCCATGATGATGGCTCCTAACCTACTATCGACCAGATATCCATAACCCCTAGGAGTCTGCCTAAGATGGGTCCTCTCCAATCTGCGTCTACGCTCCTGGTCATATCCAGGAGACCCCTCTATATCTGGTGTACTGACGGGGGTAATCTCTCTCGGAGTGGTACCCAAAGGGGTGGCACCTGCTGACAGCTGTGCAAAAGCCGGAGTAACTGGAGTAGACGTCCCCACAGGTGTGACAAATCCTGGAGGTGATGCAGCTCCAGCTGAACGACGAGATGGAGACACCACATCCATGTCTCCACAGTAGCATCCCCTTGATCCCGATGCACTCCCTCCCTCTGGCCCAAGTCGTGAGCGTCGAGATCGTCTGCTCGAAGCCGAAGCATCCGATCGCGCTGAAGTAGATCTAGCAGAGCGCCCTGACGAAGAACGAGACAGCTTCTGGTCTGCTATCTCTCTGAATCTCGCGAGCTGGTCTAGAGACATGTGTGCGAAGATGTCCTGCAACTCCTCATCGCTCATCCCTCGACTCATCCTGAAAATGTCACCTACACAGATAAAAAATGATGTTAGAATAATCAATTTAAATTATACAAAGCAAAGTAATATAAATCATTTTTAAAAAATCTCTCTTAAAATGCATATCTTATGTACCTTTATCAGAGATTGGTCAACGAATTGAGTAAGTGGATGCTCCAAGTATGAAGTATCCTATGGTCCCATGTTAATCTCTTAACACAACTCCGCATACACTGGAAGGTCGATAGACATGTCACCACAAAAGAATGAGCCTGTCTTATTCTCAAAAAATTCTTGGACTCTTGTATTTCCATCATTGTTAGCCGATGCTGGCTCCAAGCTTTCGACGGCCTCCACCCCTTGTAATATCGATCCCTCTATTTGCATATTATCTTTATCTATGCTCGGAACATCACTTTGATCATATACTCTTGCACTTCGGGGAGTTGAAGGTATAACATATCACCATCGAGGTTGTCGGGGGTTTGGATAGAAGATTACCTGTTCACAAACACGTACAAAGCGAGTTCAAACCATTGTGACATAAACCATGTCGTAATATAATTAGCAAGCAAATGACTCCATGCACCTGTTCACAATGGGCCGGCAACACAAAGGTGTCGTGCAAATCCGTACATTTTTTTTCGGAATCTATTTTGAGAAATCCCGATGGACCTCGTCGAATTGTTGCTCCAGCTCCTCCAAGTACCACTTTGAACCACTACACATCGAATAGTATCATGGAGAAGCTACGGTAATCCACCATAATAATACTTTGCAAGTTTCCAAAATACTCCATCTCATCCACAACCGTGTTTGGATCCGTTGCTCGTCGCCGGCTCTCTTGCTCGAACCTTGCAATGACACCACAGTCCATTGTGGAGTGCATTTTGTCAATACGCTCCACGCGAAAATGCCGTGCGCGCGACCAACTGCACTATATATTTTGTACTGTACATTGAAACACTCAAATTAGATGTCGCATATAAAATTTAGATACGACAGATTCTAAATCCCTCATCACCTTTGGACTACATCCCCTCGAGAATTCCCATTCCTCCATTGAGACCTCTGTCCCTTCGCTGGATGCTGCGGTGAAGGCTCCATGCAACCATCGCGTTGACATAAACCGCGACATCTCCTCCATGCCTTCGGGATATCAAATCAGTCGATGACGCATACTATGTCGGAATTCAGCTTGCGCTTCCTCTTGATCTTGCCTTGCAATCTGGTACTTGGCGAGCCACGTCTCCATTGAGGCATGGTGCAACATACAAAAGCGATTCACCTTCTCTTCCATTGAGGCATCCATTCTTTTTTCTACCCCATTTCCAACCACCATATCTCCAGTCAGTCTATCATCGTCCTTGAGCATCCAGAGCATTTCATTGTTTGGTTCCACCATTGGTAGCCATTATGAAATATGCATTAACGCCTCTGACACCAACCAACCTTCGGCCATGCTACATTCTGGACGAGCTTGTTGTCGCACAAAGCCTTTCAGGGTTTTCATGAAGCGCTCCAGGAAGAACATCCATCGCGTATGGACATGTACAACAATCTCTACTTCGTCCACAAGATGCATAAGAAGGTGGATTTGTATCGTGAGCATGCTAGTGGGCAGGTATTTCTCAAAGAGATAGACCATCTCCACTGCTCCCCGCCTCGCGGATTCAATAGAGGACATCTTAATCTCTTTCTGTGAGATCCATAGCACCAAAGTTGACAACTTGTAAATAGTCCCGTGAATTTCTGGAGTAAGGCATCCTACGATTGGGATCGGTAGGACAAACTGCCACCTGAGATAAAATATAGATATTACTAGCGAGAACGGAGGCCTGCTCACCTGAGCACTCTCCCAATCCCGAAAAGTCATGCATCGTCCACATGAGAATGGCTCGAATATTAGCTGACCGCCGACCATCACGCCTGCTCATATCTTGCACAGTGACCCCCTCCTCCCACAAAATCTTAAGCTCATCGACTAATGGACGAAGATACACGTCCATATTTTTTACTTTGTAGTGGCCTTGGACGAGCAAGCTAAGGATGAGATGTCCTTTCTTCGTAGAAAGCCATGGAGAGATGTTGTAGTTGACAAGGACTATAGGCCACACATTGTAAGAAGTTGAGCGCAGACCGAATGGGTTCACGCCATCCATTGCGAGACCGAGCCGAAGATTCATTGGCTCTCGCGCAAAGCCTGGGAAGGTAGAGTCAATGTTGCTCCATGCGCGCAAATCCGCTGATATTCGTTGAACTCCATCCGTGGTCCTATTTTGCAGTTGCCACGTTGTCAAGCTCGCCATGCCGGACGTACGAAACATGTGGTTTATGTGGGGGATGAACGAAAAGTGTCTGAGAACTTTTTGAGGGATGGTTTGCCCTTGCAAGTCCTGTCGATACTTGTGAGCACCACACTTTGGACATGTCTCCATAGTCTCATATTCTTCTCGAAACAGTATACAATCGTTGATACATGCATGGATGCTATTGTAGTCCATGCCAAGCTTCCGTAAAACATGTCATGCATCATCACGAGACTCAGGCATGGTATTTGTAGGTGGTAATATATGATATTTCAATAACTTGAAAAAAATCATAAAACATCTTGAAAAAGCACAAATATTTGTAATAATAGTGTCAAAAAAAAATAAATCAATGAAGCCTATGTGCAAGGTACTTGAATAACTCGGTCACACTCGTATTTTGCTTGCACACTTAAGAGTGCAAGCAGTGTCTTCAACCGAGATACTCGGCACCCATCATATAATGGTATGGATGCTTCCTCTCTAAGCGGATAAGATGTCTCGACATCCATGGGAATCAATGCATCGATCATTGCCTCCATCTCAGGCTCCAAGATTGTAGGTAGGTCTAGAAGGTTGTCTGTCTCCTCTGGCATTGACGGTATAGATTGACCTTGCGAGTGGTGGATTGGCTCCTGCACTCCATCCATCGCACGCCCACAAACTCTTCTAATTGGCCGCAAAGGGTGCACTCCCCCTTGGGACGAGACATCACCTCCTTGGATAGAAAATTTGCCAACAAGACCCAATCTTATTGTGTATGGTTTTGAATTAGCTTGCGAGTACAATGCATGATTGATATTAACTTCAAATTACCGTTTGCTGAAAATCTGCAATTGCCTGATCAATGATCTCAGATTGAAACTTGTCAAATCGTCGTATGTGTTCTATAGACAATCGGTGTTTTCGTCTAATTGCCAACTTGCATTGAGAGCAAGGACATGGGACACACTGATTAAGATATGCCTCGCGATTTTGAACAATAAGACCTTCTTCGTTTTCCATCTTATCTACATTACAACAAACGAGGCTCAAATGGATAGGTTTATGGAGATGTATGTCAAGTTGTAAGTTGACCATAAGCTCTTGCTTGAGAGGTTTTAGCCTCTGCAAGAGATTGAGAAGCAAATTTTTTAAAACATTGAGGTTGATATTGATGCATCCATGGTGTTGAAATCTAAACTTCAAGATATAAAAAATGCCTTACTGATTGATGTAAAGAATGCATTGGACATAGTAGTTGAGAGATTTATTGATGTTATATCTCGGCCATATACCATGCTCAAGGATTTGTTTGTCCCGGTAGATAATTATTCATTATTGTAAAAAAAAAAGCATTGGCTCATAAGGTTCATGAGTCGAAGTCTAAATGTTTGGACTTGACTAAAAGATTGGATAATGCCTTAGATGCTAAAAGGAAAAGTGATGAATATATTACTTCATCATTGCAACAAAAAGATTGGTGACAAGGATGCTATGATTAATGAAGTTCTTCACGAGGTGAATATAGAGTTGAAGGGGATGGAACACGATTCTTCTTTGGAATTTAGTGGTGATCAGTCAATTATTGAGGTGTCTTCTTGTGCAACCATTATACCTTATATACCTAGCTACGGTCTCTAGGTTATGTACTTTGAGTATCTTAGAGGGGCTCTACTAGGATTACTTATACAATTGTACTAGAGGGCTTTGAGTATAAGTAATCCATTTATGAGCATCATTGAGGATCTCTTAGTCTAATAATAAATCAGTCTCAACAAAAAGCATCTTAGTAATGTGATTTTTTTGTCCTAGGTCCATGTATAAAAATTAATGCCATCTATGAAATTTATCAACTATAGTAATAAAATTTGTTTCAATCAATTCTACTCATAGTCATAACATTTGAAGAAAATATCCTATGCTCAATTTAAGGGATTCTTCTTCTATAGCAATACTTTTGGATTCATTTTGATGAAGTACCATAATGACCATTAGCTAGGGTATCATTTTCTTTTAGTCCTTCCGTTGACTAGTTGGCATGATTACTAATTTGTTATACCTATAAAGTTAATACAAAAACAATGAATTATGCATATCACAATTAGATCCTCTACTTGGACATTATGAAGGATATGACCAATTTTAAGCCATCTTAAAGAGTCACCAATGTACGTGGCCCATGGAAAAGCACATTGCATACCATTATCGATAAGCCTGTTATCGTGCATCTTAAATCTCCTAATTAGACTTTATAAAGTGTATGACTAATTTTTAGCCCTCTTAAGGAGTCGATGTAATGGTACCCATAAAAAAAGCAAAGTGCATACCATTACTATAATCATGGATATGTTATCGTTTCAATATATACACACATAGGTGGACTACATCTTGAGTAGACAAAAGCTATCCATTTGAGTAGACATACATCTCCATAAAGCTATCCATTTGAGTATACATCTCTTTCTCTTTCTCTCCCTCTCTCTCCCTCTCCCTCTCTTTCTGATCTCTCATTTCCTCTCCCTCTCACAATATATCCTAACACTCTCCAAAAGCAAAAGGGAGAGGGAGAGAGAAAATGCACTCTCCCTCCCTCTCCCTCTCCCTCTCTTTCTCTTTCTCTTTCTCTCCCTCTCTCATTTCCTCCCCCTCTCTCTCCCTCTCCCTCTCTTTCTCTTTCTCTTTCTCCCTCTCTCTTTCCCTCTCTTTTTCTCGCATTTCCTCTCCCTCTCACAATATATCCTAACACTCTCCAAAAGCAAAAGGGAGAGGGAGGGAGAGTGCATTCCCTCTCCCTCTCCCTCTCCCTCTCTTTCTCTTTCTCTCCCTCTCCCTCTCTCTCCCTCTCCCTCTCCCTCTCTTTCTCTCTCATTTCCTCTCCTAAACAAGCAACAGAGAAAGTGATTTAACTGGACCTCTCCTTCGCGAACAACGGCAGCGGTGGCGGCGGCGGCAAGTCTTCTTCCTCTCCTTCTCTCATGACAATCGCTCTCTCCCTCGCTCTCGCTCTCAAAACACAAAATACGAAAATGCAAAATAAAGTTGCGCTCGGTTTCGGCCCGTTTTTTTCCCCTGTGGACCGTCGCTATTTGCGTTAGCGACGCAAATAGCAACGCCGCTACCCGCCGTTGCTAATCGCCATCGCTACCAGCTCAAATCCTTGTAGTGCACACTCCTTACCACCACTCCAAATATAAAACCTTTGGGTGATCCAAAAGATTGTAAAACAATGACCTCTCATAAACACTTGCCTTCTTGGTGTCAATCAACAAGGTCATTATTTATTACATTACTTTGTGCATTCTTTATGACAATATGGATGTTTCTTGCCTCCATTGCTCAAATGATATTATATATTGTGGGCCTTGACATGCTACTTTCATTCACCTATATTGTCTTATGTGCCTCTCAATAGTCTTAGGAGATGATATTATAGTACATTGGTTTTTCTTAGTTTCAGGGTAAATAGCTTTTTGGAGACAAAAAAAAGCCACGAGCCTAAACAGGAAAACAGAGTGGAAGAGCAACAAGCTCATCCTTCTAGCTTGGAGCATCCGAGACCTTTAGAGGCAACGATGAGTTCAACGACTTGGAGTTTTTGTAAGATCGAAGACAAATTAAAAAGATTATTTTTCATGTTGGCAATAGCTTTCAGAGTTTGTCCAAAGAAATGCAAACTCAAAGTTCATATCTCCCTAATGGTGCTGGAGTGATGAAGCCGACACGTCTTGCCCTTCACAATGTTATGAATAAGTTGCGTTGTGGGCTGAAAGGTCATAATCGGCAGTGTCCGGCCTGAAATGGAAAATGAAATCGCGCTTACAGAAGAAAGCCCTCGAATACTCAACCAATGTCGCCAAAGAATCGACATATCGGGTCCTAAAGGTAAGCGGAACATCGGAAACCAGGTTTCGAATCAACCTCCCTGAGCGATGCACCCACACTACCTCCATCAACCATATCAGCCCTCACGCGCTTGCACGTTATACATACATACCTATAAAGTTTATATTAGTCTACAATGTTTCGTCGCTGGGACTTGTTTCGCAATTAGCCTCTTCACCCGAAACCCAATATTAATGACAATAGAACTTGCTCGGATCAGCTCCAATGTTGAAAACTTGCAGCCCAATATTAATCACAATTATTCCTCTCTCTCTCTCTCTCTCTCTCTATAGACTCTCTCTCTCTCTCTCTCTCTCTCTCTGTGGCACGCAATTATGAGCGATCGCTGCATGCAGACTGCAGGTGTACATATATTGTTCAATGTTGATGCTGCCTGCGCTGACACTTTCAAGTTTCAGTCTATACTATATAGCCGATCCGATACGGCACTTGAGATGAGTACGGCCCGTCAGTACTGATCACTCTGTCGAGTCTTACATGATCCGAGCTGAATCATAGTCATCATCAGCTCATGTCCTCATGCATCCTCCACTCATCCACTCTCATCATTATTGCACGGGTACAGGGCCCAAGGGCCAACGGCCAAGCCACTGAGCCAGGCACGCCTCTCTCTCTCTCTCTCTCTGAGATCGCGTGCGTAGCATCAGAATCTGACGCGCATACTTCGAAGAGGTTCGAACTTCGTACAATAAATATATTTAAGCTCGGTGGCAATTGCTTATATTCGGGCACCACCACCACCATAATCATCATCATCATCATCGATACATGGTCGGCATAGTAAAAATCTTCATGCGCGATACGCTAGAAATCACATCGGGTCACGGGACAGGCCGCAGCAGACGATAGCACTACTGCAGCCGATATCTACCGACAATCCCATTTCCCGATTCATAAGCTCCCAGTGCCCATTACGCAGATGAATACATATATTGAGAGATCAAGTTGATCAAGTGCCGAGTCCCGACGAGCGCTGCACAATACTGCAAGCCTCAAGGCTCAAGCCCTAAGTCTGCGTACCTTGCAGCCAAAAAGCATGGCACCCGCAGCAGCGCCCTGTATAAGATCAGTGGAACCGGTCATAATACATATGTATTGCTCTGATTCGAGCATCAGTACGTATGAAGCGGCCCCCTGCCTTACCCACACAACAAAAAAACTTTTGAAGCCGGCCAGCAAAAGCTCCTTACCAGCCTTACAAGTTACAGCTTCCTCCTTTCGGCCGCCTTTTTGTCTTCCAAGTTCCCTATATCAGCCATCCTGATCAGAGCTGAAGGTACAAATTCCCTATACCATCGTGAAGATTTTGCATATCTTCCAGCTGACCGCTGTAAAAACTGCCAGTAACTTTCCTTAGAGAAGAACAACACTTTCATAAAGTTTAAACACTGGTCACCTTCATAAAGTCGAAGAAATGCTGGGCACCTTGAACTTCTACTTTTGTTTTTATAAAGTAGAAGTCAGCTTTTGGGGAGACCACATCACTAGAATTGGCATGTGAGAGCAAACAATAAAAGCAAGGAAATGCATAGAACTGTGGAAATAATATAAACAAACACGCAATTAGTTGTAAAAAAAGAAAGCGAATTATTATCACATTGTTTTCCACCCTTGGAAGTTGGCACACATACAAACAGAGAATTAGTTACGAAGTGACTAAATTGAAGAGGGGAAATGTAGGACAAGGGAACAAGCATGTTATAACGAGCTTTAAATCGTTTCTCTCATACAAATATAGGGAGATTTTCAATATTCCCTATTTGTTTATCTATGTATTCACTACATCTAAGAAGTGAATTACATTCCCTATTTACAACTTTGGGGAATTGTATGTAGATACATGGAACTATCTAACATTTCCTATGTACCATTGTTCGGGAAAAAAAAAATGTGAACCTAACACAGATCCTTCTTCTCTTAGCCTAAGGTGGTTTCATAAAATTTGAACCATTCAAAACCTTTACATTCTAAATTGAATCAGCTCAATTCCCTTGATTCTACAAATTGAATTGGTCAAGTTCCTTTTTAAATCTTTAATGAAAGGATAATCATATTTTTTTCTATTATTTGAAAGGGTTTTTATCTCAAAGTTTTCATTGGAATTTGTTCAATTACTTCTCTTATACCTTAGAAATGAAAACCCTTATTATCATTAGTAACTGGATCTACATTACATATCTAAAATTTAAATAGATAAAAACAAATGTATGCAAGTGGTTTCTATGTCTCTTAGTGGGTCTATGCCATATGGCCTCAGAGAAGTATATACATTATAAGCGCAAAGATAAAGAGAACGTATACAAAAATAGAAACCCGAAAGAAAAGAAGTTAAAAGCATAGAATAAACAAAAAGAAAAAAAACAAAACTAGCATAAAATATAAAATAATAAAATATAAGCAAAACAAAAAACAAAAAAGTTTAGAAAAAGTCAAACACATTTTATTAAAAAGCAATCATGATACAAAAAGAAAAAACAAAACTAACATAAAAGAGAACATAATGAAATACAATCAAAATTATAAACAAAAAAGTTCGAGTACATTTTATTAAAAGCAAGCATGATCTAAAAACAAATGTGAAAGATTTTTATTCAAAAGATAGAAGCAAGCAAGGGAAAAATAAGTTTAACATAGAAAAATGATTAAGAGTCAAAAGAATCAAGACAATAAAAGTGCAAATAATGCATAGTGGCTTCAAAATCATCATAGGCCATAAAAAATCAATTGCTCTTATGAATATGAAAATTTATTGTAAAATCAATGAGCAAATTCCTTGTGCCGTGTAATATTCCAAACTTCACGCGTGAACCGCCTCTATAAAGGATAATTGAATTGGATAATGGCAAAATTTTTTATTATTCCCTTTACCCCCCAGCCGACAATCGTGCTGGAGGGGAGGGGAATAGCATGTATGTGCAAGCTCCTTGCTGGAGCTTGTAGAGGGAAGGAGGCCATGCCCGATGGCGCGTAGGGGAGGGAGGAACCTCTCCCTCTCCTTATAAAACTCGTAGCTATGGGGAGCCTTGAGGGGCAGAATGAATAGTCGAGACGCTGTGCAAGGGTGAGAGAGGTGGGCGCCGCCGTGAGAGAGAGAGGATGCTGTGCTGCCGTCGAGAGCTGGAGGAGAAATTTTGCTGCTGCCGTGGAGTGACACCGCCAGTCCGCCATGGGGAAGCTGAGCTGCTACCGTGAAGGAGGAAGTAGAGGATCATGAGAGGCGGCCCTGCCAGCTGGCCCACGAAACTGCCGTCGAATTATGCCTCCCTTGCCCTCCACTTACAGAAGCTCTCTGAAGCTTCTGGAAGCTTCTAAGGGGGCTTGTTAAGCCCCCTTTCTCCCCCCAAATTTTCCTTGAAGGGCCTTTAAGTGGTCTTTAAGCCCCTTTTTCCCCCCCTCACACCAAAGTCCCCCTAAGGGCTCTATAAGCCCCTTTTTCTCCCCATACCTTAAATCCTCCTAAGGGCTCTATAAGCCCCTTTTTTTCCCCATACCATAAATCCTCCTAAGGGCTCTTTAGGCCCTTTTTCCCACAAAAGGATTTCCTATATCCTGAGGGGTCTTCTATACCCTTTTTCCCTCTTTTCTTGCGGGCCTTCAAAAGGCCTTCCAAAGAGGTTTGATAAGCTCCCTCCTCCCCGGGTTTTAAAACCCTTCCCATTGGTTTTCCTCACCCCCACAATCCAAAACCCTTAAAAATCCTTTCTTGTGGCCTTTTCCCAAAGCCCTATCATAGTTCTTATATCCCCTACCCTTTAGGATTCTTCCACCCGAATTCGCGTGAATTCCACCTAAATCCCTATCCGTGTTTGCGTACGAAGGAGACGGACAAGATTGTAACTCCGGACCCAAGGTGAAAAGGCTACGTTCGCGATGGCTCCTAATAAAGCCCAAGGCACAACCGCAGGAGGATCATCTCCTAGCATCCACGTGGACATCTCACCACAAGTCCAGGTTTTCCTTCCTAATTTTTATTTTATGTTGTTATAATTCAATCGTGCGAGGATAATTTTTGGAAATAGGATGCATTTTTCGTCTTAAATACTTTGGTTAATTTTGAAAGAATTAGCTCACGACGAAAGAGTTCGGCCATTAGTATTTTTAATAAAACAAACAAATGAAGTAAGCAGAAGATTAATATGCATTTCTAGCAAGTAGTTTTGTGCATTTCAATGAATTGAACTTAGACTAATGTCCATATTTACAAAACGGAATTAAGATAGTGCACTCCGTTTAGGCATGGGAGTATAATTTGCATGTCGCATTATTAGGACATACCTTCTTCGCAAATGAGTCATTATGGAAAGTGCTAATAACCCATAGGAAATTGCAAGGCATGAAATGATTCTTATGTTGCATAACTCTAGTCAATTATCGTTTTTCAACTGCATAATTATTAGTAAAAGACTACTTGTCTTAGCATGAATCTTGTTCGCAAGTTATAGGATGATTAATTAGAGTTAGGTTATAACCTAACCTATGCTTGATCTTAAATCGAAAAGTTAGGGTTGAAAAACAACTTATGCGTAGACAATGAGTCACGTGGTTATGGAAATAATAGCGTAATTATCTTCAAGAATAGATAGGTTAAATTGGCATAAACCTAAACACCTAAAAACCGCGGAGTACTCGTTTAGAAAAGGGTTAATTCAATGCGACGTATCCCAAGGAACTGATGAGGGTTAGCCCGGTGGAGACATTTACTAGTCGCACGTATTGCCAAAAACTGAAACTCCTAAACCCTAAATACTTGCCCACATTCACAGAATGTAGGGATAGTAGGACCTACTTGCGAGAAGTGATCTAGGGTTTTCCTAAGAATCTCTCGCTAAAATGATGAAACTAGAAACCCTAGGACTGACAAGTCGGCCTAATGCCATCAAGAACAGACTATTTCGTGACTCCATTCAATGGGTAAATAGTCCCATAGTTGATGTGACACTTGTGCAACAAGTGGTAGAGTCGCATGATCTTGTGATTTGATCACAAGGGAATGGCCAAATTCCTCGGAATGAGATTGGCAGATTCTTACGCAAGTTATCTTGCAAGAGGATGAATAGTCTTCCTAATATAGTATCTTTCTTGAGTAAAGATAATTGCTTGGAAGCAAAAGACCAGCCGATAAATTGGAATAACATATGAACTTAAGGTTTTGACCAAGTCGGGTTAATAGGGTATGCCCTAACCCAGGATATAGGGGATCTTGCCAAAGCGCAATTGATCCCAGATCGAGTGCTGGATGCATTCAGGAAGAAGGATTCATTCCTTAGCAGTTGGCCAACAATAATGACCAATGGAAATGGTTGTGCTTGTTACAGATTTAAGAGCACTGTTTTGCTTTGTTTGATCAATGAATTAAATGATAAATGGATATCTAATGCTTCAGGTTGAAGGCCTGAAGGGAGAGGCAGCTTCAGTTACCCCCGACTGCCTGCCTGACCCTAACCAAGGGGGTTGTTAACCGCGCCAGGAAGGTGAACCGAACCCACTGTGTGAGGTCTCTTCGTTGAGCACTACTTGGAGCAGGAGGACGCTTGGGTGCCAGGGGGGCTCTAGCCGTAAATCCCTCGCCTTTCGGGCCCTGCACAAGAGGCTAACGTGACTCAGGATTAGATCTCAAGGCCCGCATACTAGTCTATGGGCAGAATCTTGGATTAGTGATCCTTGTGGATTGTTGGATAGCCTTCGGGCAGATTGTGGATAAGCCTATGGGCTGGACTTTATGTATTTCAAAGATAAATATGATAACTTGTTAACAAGGAACTTGTTTGACATTGCTTTTCTATGTTAAGTGCTATGATTACGTAAAGGAACCAGTGCCTAACGGGCTAATTAAGGAAGCTGATTGATACATGTCCAACTAAATGTATGAGGTAATTAAATAACTAAAACAACCTGAGGAAAGTGCGGTAGATGTGGCCATAGGTCCGTCCTACAGATGGGTGGTCCCGGTTGGCCGCGAACTTTTCTCAAATTACGATGGACAGCCAGAAGATCGTCAAAGAACATGAACAACAAGAGTGTTGACCTAGAGTTATAAATGATCCCGATTTACGTTGTTTTAGGGGAACAAAATGGGACTATGCCTTATGGCGGAGAGGTTGAGCTTCACATCCCTCTCGTTTCCCATTCTCCTTAAACCAAGCGCAGCGTGAATCCGCTTCGTACCTGGCGTTTCTGTGTAAAGTAGTTCGCTTAGGTTCGACGCTAGTTGCCGTTAGGAAATGACTAATAGGGAAAACGCTAATTCAGGTCGGTCCTAAGTGGGAATTGTCGAAATACTTCTGCTAGGTGGCAGATGCGGAAAAGTCCTAGATCGCAAACCCCGTAACATTCAATGGGAGTGTCGGGCGCAGCTTTTTAGACATCCTTTCCGATGGACTGCTAAGACATGTCTTGAAGATAACAAGTGGATATGTTACAGTTGGTATCAGAGCCAACCAATAAAGGAATTGTTTTTATGAAATCTTAATAAGATAAAGTAAAGTAAATGTGGCTATTTCAAAACATTCTCTTACTTTCAATGGTGTCTTGCAAAAGTACGAAGCATGGAACAGGTTCTTAGTATTCCGCGTCATGTTTATGACTACGATGCATTCCCCGGATTATCAACAAAGGGTCAAGATGATGAACATCCTAGAGCGAATCTATAATCCATCGCCTTTGTATATGGAACGAAGATGGACGGGTACCTCAGGAATCTACTATATAGTTGCCCACCGGTTTGCATACCTACAGACCAACCTAAAGAGGATCAAGTGGTTGGAAGACCTAAAAGTCGTGAAGCTATTCATTTTTGTGGAAGCTCACGTAAATTCAGCTTTACATATTCGAGGTCGGAGGGTTGAACTGAACTCATATATATATGAGGAAGTAACTCATGTAATCCCCGCCGACAGGATTAAAGTGTTGGGGCGCCATGAGAAGAATGGGTTCCAAAGGAAAGGATACCCTGAACTTCCAATGACTCACTGATTCCAGAAGATTCATGACCCAGGAGAAGAAGTTTCTTCTCAAGCAGATTAAGCCACCCGAATTTGACGGGAGAGGCAGATCCGTCCAAGCAGAAGCTAAAATTTGGATTGAATCCATGGAGGATTTCTTTGAAGCAGCCGCACCAATCAGGCTATGCTCGTCAAGCTGAAGCTCACCAGCGAAGCCAGGCTTTGGTGGAAGCAATGGTGCAGGGATCAAGGGATCGCGGAAGGATCCGTTACCTGGGAGAAGCTGAAGAAAGCTGTGCAGGGAAGATACTTACCACCTGCATATCGCACGCAGAAAATGAATGAGTTCTACGAGCTAAAATAGCTGGGACTCACTCTTGATGCTTACTACTCCAAATTTGTCTCACTTCTTAAGTATGCATCTCAGATGGACATGACACAGCAAGTGTCAAAATTTTGTGCTGGTTTAAATCCACCAGTAAATACCCGTCTCGAATCCATGCGTCCATCAGATCTTCAGGACGCTCTCATTCGAGCTGCCCCTGTAATTTAAGAGGTGCAGTCTAGACCAAGAGGTAACAAAACTTGGTCTTATAATGACCCAAACAGAGGAGCATTCAGGCCTCAGATGAAGAGAGTTCAAGGTCAGAATTAGGGACAAAGAAAGAAAGCAACAACTAATAACGTCAACAACTTTGTTCCTACTCAAAGCAATAGCTAAAACCTCCGTTGTTTCCATTGCAACGAGCCCGGTCATTTCAAGAGGCAATGTCCCAAGCTTGGAGGAGGACATCGTCAAGCACCTTTCCAAGGAACGGGTCATGGTTAGGGAGCCACTACTCGAGGCAGAGGAAGAACCGCCTGCATTGCCAATAGGCAATTGTGCGAAGAAGAAGAAGATCCGACCATTGAAGCAGAATTTGAGAGGGCGGTAGTCCATGCCGCTCTTCACAAGAAAGGGCCGAATCGCAAGTTCTTGGTGATTCAGACACCGTCGGACTATCAAGGTAAAAGTTTCAAGACCTTGATTGACTGTGGCAGTACACATTCCTTTATCTCACCAGCTTGTGCAAAAAGATTAGGAATAGCCACAATAGAAGCATATATTTTGCTTGTGGAATTGGCAAATGGTCGTGAGGTTACTTGTAATAGGCAAACTGCGAAGGTGGAATTCTTTCTGGGAGGAAAGACGACTTTGGTCAAATTCAGAGTCATGAATTTAGGTATCCATGAGTGTCTACTCGGAATGGATTGGCTTAAGCCTAACGACGCCCACATTTATTATGGGAAGGGCCAAGTTTCCTTTTGAAACTCTAAAAGGGAATTAGTCACAACTCAAGGTGAGGCTGGAAATCCAAAAATCCAATTCGCCAAAGCATCTCGGATCATAAAAGGAGTCAGAAAAGGATTACCTGTCTACTTGATTAAGCTCAACAAGTTAGATTAGAAGCAAGAGTCTAGTGAAGGACCTTCTTGGCTAAGGAAATACGCGGATGTATTTCGTGAAGAACTAACAGAACTCCCGCCTCAAAGAGAAGTGGATCATGAGATCAAGCTAATATCAGGAGTTGTGCCAATTGCAAAGAGACCTTATACGATGTCTATACTAGAAGCAATTGAGCTGAAGGAACAACTCAAGCAACTGCTAGATCAGGGCTACATCCGTCCTAGCAGTTCACCATGGGGAGCTCCAGTACTGTTCCAGAAAAAGAAAGATGGAACACTTCGACTATGTATTGATTACAGAGGGTTGAATCAATCCACTTTCAAAAACAAGTACCCTATTCCTAGAATAGATGAGCTTCTTGATCGTCTTCAAGGGGCAAAGATCTTCTCCAAGATTGATCTCAGGTCGGGTTACTATCAAATAAGGATCAAGGAAGAAGATATCCCAAAGACGGCCTTCAATACAAGATATGGACATTTTGAGTTCCTAGTTATGTCATTTGGGCTTACGAATACGCCTGCCACCTTCAACAGGTTAATGCATGATATTTTTAGGCCATATCTTGTTGACTTTGTGCTCGTCTTCTTCGATGACACTTTAGTCTATTCTAAACAGGAAGAAGATCATGAACCCCAACTTCGGATTTTCCTTGAGACAATGAGGTCACATAAGCTGTATGCTAAGATGAAGAAGTGTGCATTCTTCAAACGTCAGATTGAATATCTGGGATTCATCGTATCAGCGGAAGGAATCTCAGTGGACCTAGCCAAGGTCAGAGATGTGCTAGAATGGCCAATACCAACATCTATCAAAGAAATATGTAGCTTTCTTGGATTGACAGGATGGTATAGGGTCTTCATCAAAAACTATGCTTTGATTGCAACACCTCTGACAGACTTACTGAAGAAGCAAACATCCATTGCATGGTCAACTCTCGAACAATCCAGCTTTGATAGACCTGCCTTAGGTTGTGTGCTCATGCAGGAAGGTCATCCTACAGCATTCTCTTCAAGGAAGCTGAAGAGTCATGAGAAGAATTATGCTACCCATGATCTGGAATTGTTAGCTATCATCCATGCTCTAAAGCTTTGGAGACACTACCTGTTGGGTAACAAGTTTACTCTAGTGACTGATCATAAGAGTTTGAAGGGGATCTTTATCCAAAACGAGCTCAACATGAGGCAACGTCGGTGGATTGAAGTGCTAGAGGAGTATGACTTTGAAATCAAGTACCGACCAAGAAAAGAGAATGTAATTGCCGATAAACTCAGTCGCAAGGCATTCCTTAATTCCCTAATCTTGCAGAATCTATCAACAGCTAGATCTCTAGCTACAAAAGTATCTATGTTAAACAGTCCAATACTTGAGTTAGCTAGAGAGGATGCATGCCATGATCCAGCCTACCAAACGATGCTAAGGGAGATCTCTATCAAGGATCAGAACCAAAAGCTGCAAGCTAAGTATCATGAATTCTCTATCAATAGTGGACTTGTCTACTATAGAATGAGACTGTGTATACTGACAAGTCAGTCACTTAAGCAGAAGATATTATGGGAAGCTCATGATTCCCCTTTCTCAGGACATCTTGGCTATGCCAAGACTCTCAATGCAGTTAGAAAGAGCTACCATTGGGAGAGGCTTAAAGGTGACGTTTTCAAATATGTCACCGAGTGTTTATCTTGTCAACGTATCAAAGCCAAACATGTCATGATGCCAGGGAAGCTGCAACCGCTTGACATTCCCTAAATGAAATGGGAATTCATCAGTATGGACTTTGTTGTTGGCCTACCCCAAGTTCAGGGAGGATACAGCTCCATCATGGTTGTGGTTGACATGTTGACTAAGGTTGCACACCTTATTCCAGTAAAGACAAACTATAAAGCATCAGACATTGCAAGATTGTTTATCAAGCAGATATTCAAGCTACATGGGCTACCTAGAAGAATCATTAGTGATCGTGATTCTCTCTTCACATCACACTTTTGGAGAGCTATCTTTGAAGCCATTGGGACTCAAATCTGCTTTAGCATAGCTTATCATCCCCAAACAGATGGCCAAACAGAGCGAGTCAATCAAGTCATCGAGGACATGCTTAGGGCATACTGTTGTCATGAGCCAAAAAGGTGGATTCAATACTTGCCTTTGGTTGAATTTGCCTACAATGCTTCTTACCAACAAAGCATTCAGATGACCCCTTTCCAAGCATTGTATGGTCATGACTGTCGAAGTCCCCTAAACTTCTCAGATCCAACCTTAAGGGTTGAAGCTTCAAGGCAGATGTTGGAAGAGATGGATGACCAAATAAAGTCAATAAGACAGGACATCCAAGCTGTCAAGGATAGACAGAAGGCATACAAGGTTTTGAAGCATCAAGATAGAGCCTTCGAATAAGGAGACATGGTCTTCATTTGCGTACGCCCTAAGAAGAGTTCCCTATCCTTAGGAGATTGCAAGAAGCTAAGTCCAAGGTATTGTGGACCCCTAAAAGATCCTTAAGTGCCTAGGACCTAATGCTTACAAACTGCAACTCCTTGAGAACCTAAAGGTTCATAATGTATTCCACATCAGCCTATTGAAGAAGTATGTACCTAATCCTAACCATGTACTTGATGACCAACAAGTTGTAATGCCTAGTCAAGGAGTCCTTGAACTAAGGCCTAACAGGATCTTAGATGTTAGGGAGAGACAACTGAGATCCAGAACCTTGAGAGAATGCCTCATCCAATGGAAAGATTATCCTAAAGAAGATGCCACTTGGATAGATAAAAGCACTCTCAACCACCAATATCCCCAGTTTATCTCAAGATGAGGACATCTCGATTCCTCCAAGGGGGAGAGTGTTGGGGGTAAAGGCGCCTCCGCCGTGCCGCCCCGTGTATTACTACACTGACAGTACCCGCCACTGCACACTGCAGGTGGCGGGCGCCCGTCACGTCACTTTATTCTTTATTCTTTTAGTGACAGTTTGAATAAAGGAAGGCCCGGTCACACATTGTGACTGTTGGAGTTCCCATTTCTTGTCTCTCTCTTTCTTGCTCTTGCTCTCCCGCCATAGCTCGCGTGCAAGCTTCGATCCTTCTCACCTTTCAACTGGTATCAGAGCTTGGCATTCTCTTGCTCGAGCTCGACTTGGTGCTTCCCGACCTTCGCATCGACTCGCTTCACGCATTGGGTCTCCATCCCGGCAGCCATAGCCGACCTCTTGAGCTCCCGACTCTCCCCGGCTTCCCGAGCTCCATCCTGGCCTTCTTGAGCTTCATCAGGGCCTTGCCCTTGAGGTATTGCTTCAGCATTTGCAGGCATTTGAGTGTATTCTCAGATTGAAACAGGGCAGGAACAAAGGGCAGCCACTCTTCTTGAGCTCCATAGCTCATATCTTCCCTCCCCTTTGCATTGGGCCTTCATGGCTTGGTATGTGCCTACCTTGGGCCATCATTGAGCCCCCCATTACCCCCTTTTCAGCCCATGTGGAGCAGCAGCAAGTTCAGCACCAACAGGGCAGATTGCATCATTTTTTCCAGGCTATGAGCACTCATCTACTTCAACTCCACACTTGGCCATTGCTTCTTGCTCTCTACCTTGATCAAGAGGGCTATAGACTTCATGTTTGATGTCATTAAAGCTTTGGGCATTGGTCTTGATCTTTCGGGGATGATTTCTTCAGATTTGGGACTATCATAAACTATCATAACAGGCTAAAAACAGGGCAGCACCATTGGCATTAGCATTTGTTGCTTATACTCCATTCCGGTTGTGCTATTTGATGCCCGTATGCGGTCTACATGATGCCTAATGCCTTGGGAATGTATGCACATGATTATGCCATGATTTTGGCTTGAAATATTGGCTGATTTGGGACTATTATTTACTGTTATACAGTGCTGGAAACAGGGCAGCCACACTTGGCATTGGCATTGAATGCTTATACTCTACTCCGGTTACCTTGTTTGATGCCCGTATGCGGTCTACTTCCTACCCGGATGTATTGGGGATGTATGCATTTGGTTTGACCATGATTTTGGCTTGAATTTGGGGCTGAAATCTACTGTTTAGAACAGTAAATACATGCTGGAATAACAGTGGGCTGAAGGTACTTTACATGCTTTGGCACTTACCTACCGATACCGGATGTATGCTTTGAGCTTTGGCATGATATCTGTGACATTTGGGGACGACTTGGAGCATATGTATGAGATTATGGGATGCTTTTGAGCTTCGCATTAGCTCCGTCTTCACTGGCATTTGGACCGACTCGGCATGCTCGTGGATCGCCTATGCCTCATGTCTCTGCTTGACAGTTAGGCTTTTGCATTACATGCTTTGGTTCGTGACATATGCTATTTGGTTCGTGTATGCCATACCGACATTTGGAGCTTGGATTTGGATGTATTTGAGCATTCCCGGCTTACTTGATCACTGATCTTGGTTGCTATTTGGATGTCATTGAGTTGACCGAGAGCTTATTTGGGCTTATGTATTGCTTCATGGTTAATACGACCGGTGCTTCATGTATGTCATGCTCTCTCGGATGCGCTTGATGCATTGACATGGTCACTTATCACTGGTGCTTTCTCTTGGGTTGTTTGAGCTTCTGAGCTCGCTTTGTACGCCTTTTGTGCCAGTGGGAGCATTTTACATGATTTCTTGACCTTTGACAGTTGCATGCTATTGGAGCACTTACATGTATTTGGAGCAGTTTATGTCTTGAGCAGCTACATACACATTGAGACTTTGGGATCATACTCCGATCTTTATGGATATGCATTGATGTACTCTTGGTTCACAGGATGCTTATGAGCTGAGTCTCATATTTGGATCTTTCTCTTTGAGCACATACCTATTTGTGTCAGGTTTTGGCAGTTACAGGAACACTTTGCCTAGAGTGTCTGGTGGTGTGCCTTTCACTGGCAGATGTTATTTTGACATGCTTGGTGTTGAGCTCATGTTCTTTTCACTGTCATTGGCCTTGCTTATGTCCATTTCATGCCGGCTTTGGACCTAGCATTGTTTGCTTGACATTGGATCCTATTTTGGGACAGTTTGCTCTCTAGACTGCATACCTGCAATTTATTACAACAAGCAGTTATTGGTGGACTGAGGTGTACTTTTCATGCTGAAATATCCTGATTTGGTGTACCGCACCTAGTACTAAGTGGGCAGCCACTTTTGGCACACTTTGCTCGCCCTTTGGACCCCGTTTTGGTCATTTTTGGGCAGTTTCTGCAGTAAAACAGCAAGCAGTTTTGGACTGTTTGGGCATTTCCAGCCTGCATAATGGCGTCATCTTCGCATGATAGTGCCATCTTTAACATTACAAAGTTGGATGGTACCAACTACTCTTACTGGAAGAGTCAAATATGGCAGGTTTTGGTGCAGAAATCTCAGATTAAGCCACTTCGGTTGAGTGGGGAGCAGCCTGAAACTATGGACAATGACGACTGGCTTGAACTTGATGAGCTATGCAAGTCCACGATTGTATTGTCTCTCACTGAACATGTACATTATAATGTATTTGAGGAAGCACAGAGTGCATGGGATCTATGGAATAAGATCAAGAATCTTTATGATAAGAAAAGTCCGGCAAGTCAGATGTACTGGTTGAAGCAGCTTATGGATCTGCGCATGAAGGATAATGCGACTATGTCTGCTCACTTGAGCCAGTTCCATGCTATACTGAAGAACCTGACTTCGCAGGATATCACCTTTGGAGAGGAAGTAACTCCTCTTTTCTTGCTTGGAACTCTGAATGAGTCATGGGATGTATTCCGCACTGCCCTTTGTGCCTCTAGTGCTACTCTAAAATTGGCAGATGTTGAGAGTGCTCTTCTTCAGGAAGAGGTGAATCGCAAAAACTTGGATGCCTCTCATGGTAGTCATGCTTTGACAGTTAGAGGCAGGAATGACAGGTATGACCGTGGTAATGGCCGAGGCCGTGACTCGCAGAAGGGTCGGTCTAAATCTCGTGGTGGCAAGTCGCATAGTAAGTCGCGTGGACGCAATGCAAATGTCACTTGTCATCATTGTGGGAAAAAGGGCCATATTAGACCACAGTGTCATGAGTTGCGCAATGAGAAGCGCAAGGATAAGGGGAAAGATAAAGTGCAGGAGAAGTCCTCTGATCGCAGCATAGTACCTGCGAAGTCCAACGTCAAGATTGAGGAAATTAATGTCACGTAGACTGAAGAGTCCGATGGTGGTGATGAGTTTATACTTGCAGCTAGTTCTTCTGATGCTTCACACTTGATTGAGACACCTAGTATGTATGCACAGTGCTGGTTATTGGATTCAGGTGCGTCCTTCCATGTGACGCCTTACCGTGAGTGGTTTCACTCTTACCGTACTGTGTCTGGATCAGTCAGACTTGGAGATGACAGGTCTCTTGATATTGTGGGCTGTGGAGATATTCAGTTGCAGTTTTCCACTGGCAGTTCCTTTTTGCTCAGGGATGTACGTCATGTACCTGCGCTTACGCGTAGTCTTATGTCTGCAGGACAGTTGGATGATGCATGATTTCATGTCTGTTTTGGGGATTCTGCCTGGAAGATTACCAAAGGCAGACTTGTGCTTGCTAGAGGCGCCAAGGCTGGCAGCCTCTATCCTCTTGTTGTATCTGGGTCTTCTGTAGACCATGTTTTGCCAGTGGGCTCTATCCCACATGTATCACTTTGGCATGCCCGTTTGGGGCATATGTCTTTGAAAGGAATGAAAATGTTATCTGGTTTGCAGTATCTTCCGCCTTTGGATTATGCATGTTTTGACTCGTGTGATCATTGTCTTTATGGTAAGCAGAATAGGTCTACGCATAAGAAATCGGGTAGGCCATGCATGAGTGAGCCCTTGGCATTGGTGCATTCCGATGTTTGTGGGCCTATGCCTTGCATGTCTATGGGTGGCGCGAAGTACTTCGTTACCTTCATTGATGATTTTTCTAGGAAAGTGTGGGCTTATCCCATAAAGCAGAAGTCCGATGTCCTGGCAATTTTTCAGAGATGGCTTGCTCTTGTTGAGAACCAGACTGGGTATAGGCTGAAATGCCTTAGGACAGATAATGGGGGAGAATATGTCTCGCATGCTTTTGAGCAGTTTTGTGATGACAGGGGTATTAAGCGTCAGTTGACCGCCCCTTACACCCCACCCCAGAATGGTTTGGCTGAGCGCATGAACAGGACTATTCAGGAGCGTGTGCGCTCTATGCTTAGCCATGCAGGCCTACCCCCGAGTTTTTGGGCTGAGGCAATTAGTACGTCAGTGCATGTCATAAACCGATCGCCTTCCAGTGGATTGGATTTCCAGGTTGCAGAGGAAGTTTGGGCTGGTAAGCCACCCTCTTATGCGCATCTCCGTGTCTTTGGATGTGAGGCATTCTGCCATGTGCCCAAGGACAAGAGGAGTAAATTGGATCCAAAGAGCATTAAATGCATATTCCTTGGCTATGGTGAGTCAGGAGAGATGGGCTATCGCCTATGGGATCCGCAGGCGCGGAAAATAGTACGCAGCCATGATGTCGTCTTCCATGAAGACAAGATGCACAGGCAGCCTGAGAAGGTGGTTGAGATCCGCAGAGTGATCTTTCAGGAGGAGCCTAAAGCTCCAGCACAGCCAGTAGTACAGCCTGCAGCAGTTCCTCCACAGGGCCAGGATGTTGGACAGGTAGTTAGACAGGCAGCAGAGCCTGCGGTGAGACGGTCTGCTAGAGATAGACGTCCACCTGACAGATTTCAGCCCTCTATGCATTATGTTTTGGTTACAGATGCAGGAGAGCCTTTCACTTATGATGAGGCTATGCGCAGGGGTGATAGTCACTCTGCCCCGTGTATTACTACACTGACAGTACCCGCCACTGCACACTGCAGGTGGCGGGCGCCCGTCACGTCACTTTATTCTTTATTCTTTTAGTGACAGTTTGAATAAAGGAAGGCCCGGTCACACATTGTGACTGTTGGAGTTCCCATTTCTTGTCTCTCTCTTTCTTGCTCTTGCTCTCCCGCCATAGCTCGCGTGCAAGCTTCGATCCTTCTCACCTTTCAGAGAGAATGTAATATTCCGAACTTCAAGCATGAACCGTCTCTATAAAGGATAATTGAATTGGATAATGGCAAATTTTTTAATTATTCCCCTTACCCCCTAGCCGACAGTCGTGCTGGAGGGGAGGGGAATAGCATGTATGTGCAAGCTCCTTGCTCGAGCTTGCAGAGGAAAGGAGGCCATGCCCGATGCCGCGTAGGGGAGGGAGGAGCCTCTCCCTCTCCCTATTAAACTTGTAGCTATGGGGAGCCTTGAGGGGCAGAATGAATAGTCGAGACGTTATGCAAGGGTGAGAGAGGTGGGCATCGCCGTGAGAGAGAGAGGACGCTATGCTGCCATCGAGAGGAGCTGGAGGAGAAATTCTACTGCTGTGGAGCGACGCCGCCAGTCCGCCATGGGAAAGCTGAGCTGCTGCCGTGAAGGAGGAAGTAGAGGATCGTGAGAGGCCGCCCTGCCACCTATCATCCGCCAGCTGTCCCATGAAACCACCGTCGGATAATGCCTCCCTTGCCCTCCACGTGCAGAAGCTCTCTGAAGCTCCTGGAGGCTTCTAAGGGGGCTTCTTAAGCCCCCTCCCCCCCCCCCCCCCCCCCTCCCAAATTTTCCTTGAAGGGCCTTTAAGTGGTCTTTAAGCCCCTTTTTCCCCCCCTCACACCAAAAGTCCCCCTTAGGGCTCTACAAGCCCCTTTTTCTCCCCATACCTTAAATCTTCCTAAGGGCTCTATTAGCCCCTTTTTTTCCCCATACCATAAATCCTCCTAAGGGCTCTTTAGGCCCTTTTTCCCACAAAAGGATTTCCTATATCCTGAAGGGTCTTCTATACCCTTTTCCCCTCTTTTCCTGTGGGCCTTCAAAAGGCCTTCCAAAGAGGTTTGATAAATTCCCTCCTCCCTAGGTTTTAAAACCCTTCCCATGGGTTTTCCCCACCCCCGCAATCCAAAACCCTTAAAAATCCTTTCTTGTGGCCTTTTCCCAAAGCCCTATCACCGTTCTTATATCCCCTACCCTTCGGGATTCTTCCACCCAAATTCATGTGAATTCCACCTAAATCCCTGTCCATGTTCACGTACGAAGGAGATGGACAAGATCGTAACTCCATGGCCAAGGCGAAAAGGCTACATTTGCGATGGCTCCTAAGAAAGCCCAAGGTAGAACCACATGAGGATCATCTCTTAGCATCCACGTGGACATCTCACCACAAGTCCAGGTTTTCCTTCCTAATTTTTATTTTATGTTGTTATAATTCAATTGTGCGAGGATAATTTTTGGAAATAGGATGCATTTTTTGTCTTAAATACTTTGGTTAATTTTGAAAGAATTAGCTCATGACGAAAGAGTTCAGCCATTAGTATTTTTAATAAAATGAACAAATAAAGTAAGCAGAAGATTGATATGCATTTCTAGCAAGTAGTTTTGTGCATTTCAATGAATTGAACTTAGGCTAATGTCCATATTTACAAAACGGAATCAAGATAGTGCACTCCGTTTAGGCATGGGAGTATAATTTGCATGTCGCATTATTAGGACATACCTTCTTCGCAAATGAGTCATAATGGAAAGTGCTAATAACCCATAGGAAATTGCAAGGCATGAAATGATTCTTACGTTGCATAACTCTAGTCAATTATCGTTTTTCAATTGCATAATTATTAGTAAAAGGCTGCTTGTCTTAGCATGAATCTTTCGCAAGTTCTAGGATGATTAATTAGAATTAGGTTATAACCTAACCTATGCTTGATCTTAAATCGAAAAGTTAGGGTTGAAAATGAACTTATGCATAGACAGTGAGTCACGTGGTTATGGAAATAATAGTGTAATTATCTTCAAGAATAGATAGGTTAAATTGGCATAAACCTAAACACCTAAAAACCGTAGAGTACTCGTTTAGAAAAGGGTTAATTCAATGCGACGTATCCCAAGGAACTGACGAGGGTTAGCTCGGTGGAGACATTTACCTAGGACTGACAAGTCGGCCTAATGCCATCAAGAACAGACTATTTCGTGACTCCATTCGATGGGTAAATAGTCCCATAGTTGATGCGACACTTGTGCAACAAGTGGTAGAGTCGCATGATCTTGTGATTTGATCACAAGGGAATGGCCAAATTCCTCGGAATGAGATTGGCAGATTCTTATGCAAGTTATCTTGCAAGAGGATGAATAGTCTTCCTAATATAGTATCTTTCTTGAGTAAAGATAATTGCTTCGAAGTAAAAGACCAGCCGATAAATTGGAATAACATATGAACTTAAGGTTTTGACCAAGTTGGGTTAATAGGGTACACCCTAACCCAGGATATAGGGGATCTTGCCAAACCGCAATTGATCCCGGATCGAGTGCTGGATGCATTCCGGAAGAAGGATTCACTCCTTAGCAGTTGGCCAACAATAACGACCAATGGAAATGATTGTGCTTGTTACAGATTTAAGAGCACTGTTTTGCTTTGTTTGATCAATGAATTAAAGGATAAATGGATATCTAATGCTTTAGGTTGAAGGCCTGAAGGGAGAGGTAGCTTCAGTTACCCGCGACTGCCTGCCTGACCCTAACCAAGGGGGTTGTTAACCGCACCGGGAAGGTGGATCGAACTCGCCGCGTGAGGTCTCTCCGTTGAGCGCTACTTGGAGCAGGAGGATGCTTGGGTGCCAGGGGGGCTCTGGGCATAAATCCCTCGCCTTCCGGGCCCTGCAGAAGAGGCTAACGTGACTCGGGATTGGATCTCGAGGCCCGCATACTAGTCTACGGGCGGAATCTTGGATTAGTGATCCTTGTGGATTGCTGGATAGCCTTCGGGCTCGCGAGTCCAGCGGCCAGCCTCCAAATAGACTAAAGCTACCAGAGTGGCTGTTGGCCAACCTCCAGGAGATTCCGCTCGGGGTACCCAGGACTAACAAAACTGTAACCGTCAATAGCACTTAAGGGATGGCGTTTGGGCTCGGGGGGGGGGGGGGGGGGGGGGGGGCGTATTATGTAATATAGGTGATGAATGTTTAATAGAGTCTGGCATAGCGGCTAGCCTATAGGATGCAAGGACAAGCCTCAACAAGTGTAGCAACCCTGGGGCGTGCAGGTCCTGGAGGCTTAGAGGCTAGGCAATGCGGGGGTGTAAGATGCAAATGCCAAAAAGACTGAAGTCAAAACTCAAGTCTTGCACAATGTATCATTTGCATGATGAACCCAGAGTTTTAACTTTTAGCCATTTGCCATTAGCCCATTTGAATTTTGGAAATTAGCACTCTTTTTGTCTCTCTCTCTCTCGTCTCTCTCCAATTTGCTGATAGTAGTCAGCATCTTTAATTATAATTAAGGCTAAAACGTTTAAACTTAAAACTTGAAAGTTGAAAATTGAAAATTGAAAATGTTAATAATATTTAATTCGAAATTATAATTTAAACATTAATATATACATTGTATTATTGAAAATCCTTTTCCATTTATATTTAGAAAGATCTTATCCTTCTACTTTAATCATGAGAAGGATATTCTCCTTCTATGATAAAGGTGAACCGGCCTAAATCCTTTTAACATGTATTTTTCACAGGTAGACAATTCCTCCTCAGATTGGATCGAACGAGTTTTCTTCTAAAATGAATCGACCTTAGGATGAAGTGAACCCCTAGGACATTATAATCTACATCACCCATTGTCAACATCCAAAAGGATCAACAGTCACTCCCCAAAAGAAGTTAGTTCTACTACTTGAGTATCACATTCTTTTCTACTCTTCACCTTTACACTCTTCAAGATGTCATTGCAAGTTGGGTGATATTAATTTGCATCACATTATTATTGATTGATCAAAGAATGTTCCTAGAAATCTAAACATGGATGTGCATATTCTCAAGCTTTGATTATAACAATCAATTGTGTTGTTAGTGGATGTTATAAAAAATCCTTCCATTTGGACAAAACATGTGCAAGTTATGTGCATTCTCTAACATGTAATTTCTTTTGTTTGGGTACTCTAGGAGTCTCTTATAGTCAAGAACAATGATCTTTTGAACACTCAACTTCTTCTTCAACATCTTATGGTTTCTTTGTAAACAAAGCTACACGTATATTGACTTGTTTTTCTGCTGCTCCATAGTTAAATTTTATCTCACTTGGACAAAATGTATGCCAGTTGTATGCGTGCTTAGCTTTCCTTTGTTTTTTTATTTCAAGAGTCTTCGAGGTTGGAGAACAATGATTTTTTAAAAATTCAACTTCTTCAACATCTTTCGGATTCTTTGCAAAGAGAGCCACAGGTATATTGTCACTTTTTTCTATTGCTCCATGGTTAAGTTTCAACTCATTTGGACAAAGGTTGTGTAAGTTATATGTATGCTTTGACTCGATATTTCTTTTGTTTTTGTACTCTAGGAATTTGTCAGTGAAGGAACAATGGTCTTATTATAAGTCAACTTCTTGTTCAACATCTCTGGGCTTCTTTGTGAAAAGAATTACAGGTACAATGTTGTTTTTTAATTACTCCATTTAAATTTCATTTCATTTGGAGAGAAAATTTTCAAATTATACACGTGCTGATGGGTAACTTTTCTATTTTGTTATTATAGATGTCTTCACGGAGGAAAAGCATTAGTAACATACTTGTAGTGGAGGTCTTCAATAGGAAAGATAGTGGTAGTAACTGGATTTGTAATAAGTACTATAAGTTGGATTGAATTTTGATGCACCCAAGTACTCAAGGGAGTTTCAAGGTCAGGCATAAGGATGTTGTAAACCCTAGCAAACATTGGAAATGTAGAATTTTAGAGTTCACAAAAGTGTTTAATGGAACAAGTATAGTAACATAAGTGTTGATCCAACATGTTTTTACGCACAAACAAATCTCTGTACACGATAAGAATTACATTGCAAATTATAAACAAAATAGTAACTTTTTAAATTTTATCATTGTTTATTCTTTTGCATCAGATTTATTTTTAAAAATCGTTGCAATATTCTAATTCAATCTTGTTTTACTAACAGCTCTATATCCATCAACTTTGCATGAATGGCAGAATGTGGAATGTTTGAGTAGCAAGATACATGTTTGGCATGAAGACATAGGTTCTTTGATCTATGATAATAACTCTATAAGGCAACTTGCAACACAAAATATTTTTTTAAAATAATTCATTGTATGTAGTAGAAAGCCAGAGATTACAGCATGTCTCGTTGCCGCCACTATTTAGTGGTGAATGGTTGATTGGTAGCTTCGAGTTGTCAAGAGGATGTAATTCCAAGATAAAATCTGACATCAATAGTGCTAGGAAATCCACCACAGGCTCCAAAGATGTGCATCATAGTTGGTTAATTCCATTCTCATTGTTTGCACATTTATTTGGTTAATGTGATATTTTGAAGAAAATAAAGATTACTTATCAATGAAAGTGTCCATTTGAGGAATGGATGAGTCAGCTATTGCGTGAGTCTTGGAAAGTCAAAAGAACACATTTTGATGAGATGATTGAGTGCAGGGTCAACCGATCTGATCTCACATTCAAGTAAATCTTTTTTACTACTTTGAATGTCTTGATTTAATTGACATAGGTCTTGCTTAGATGAATTGTTGTCTTAGTCGCATTTACATACCATTATTTTTATTTTTATTACATGTATTTCATCGCTAGACAAAATTTTTGCATTCTCTATTGATATAGAAGATGGCGACTTTTGCGAGGAGAGCGGATAAGCTTGGATCAAGATACCCAAGTTGAGACACTTACGGCTCTCATAGATGTGGTTATCTTGTGGAATGGTTATAATCATTTTGTGGTCAACGCAGAGAGCCATTGGTCCGTTTCTTTTCTGAGACAAGAAATCCAGTTAATGTCCAATGAGCCCCTTTGCAACTTCTTTTTCAAGTTAGATAATAGAAAAGTCACGATTCATAGTGAGCAATCCATGACATGTAAACAATGTGCTTCTCCACATATCCTTTAGATAGTGGAATCCTTGTACATTTTTTTATAAAGAACGAATATAAACTTTTTTTAAACTTTTGAGTACTTTAAATTTAGATAATCTTAGTTTACTGTGATCGAAGCGTATGATAATGCATAATGTAACTAGTCAATTGTGTTGGTTAAAATCATAATTAAATTGCAAGGTTGAAGTTCTATAATCTATGCAATATAGTCTTTGCATAATGATATATTGTAGCTCATCTCTTCCACTCATTACTTAAAATTAAATATTAAATTGGATCCAAGGGACTTTGAAGGTCTTTTAGATTTTTTTTCTTAAATTATTTAAATATCTTCTATAGTTGGACTTGAATATACTCAACAATCCAAGTATATTCAAGGATATAATAATGTAAAACGAAGCATTTGTCTATATGAGTAATTTTAACGGTGACCTTAAAGTATTGAAATAAATAAACTAAGGTAATATTTTTAATTTGAAACTTTAGGGCTAAAAAAGAATCTGTATTTAAAATCCTAGATACATAAAAGCTATAACTCCAAACTCATTTTCACTTTCATTCTCTACTTCCCTATACTTGTGCTCTCCTTCCTTCTCTCTTTCTGTGCCATGGCTACCACTCTCGCCTTCGTCGCATGGATTAGCTCCACACGCTATGCACACCTACGAGACCAGATGTACCCTAGGTTTTACATGACCTTGAGTCTAGAGAGCTCACTTTTCATCGTAGACACTAGCTCTAGCATAGTGACATCATTTTGTGATACGAAAAACCATCTATGCTCTCAAATGGGTCCCCATAGATTTGTTATATAGTTTATGTGCTAGATCAAGCCATGCAAAGGTGATAAATCGAGCCCTCGTGCATGTGGGGTAGCATCTCTAGAGCAGTACATGTTGAGAAATAAGCATGGAAACTCTCCTTATACTAGAGAGGATAAGGGTAGCTAGGTGTAAATGCACTGGAGGATAGGGGAGCAAGGGAAAACCCTAACCCTAACTCCTCTAGAGACTATATAAAGAGCCTAAAGTACACACTCATAGTTGAGGAGAGTGTGCTAGTTGTACCTTGAACAATTGACTAAACAAGATCTTATTCTTGTACTTGAGCTCTCTCTCTCTCTCTTGTGCACACTCTTTCATGCTTCCAACTTTGATTTGCATCATTGTATCATATCCATCTCTGATCCTTTAGCTTCCCTTAGCTTTCCTACATCATTAAGTGCACATGAACTTACATTCTCTACCTCTTACCTCTTGACCACCATATCCATAGCTAGACCCATCTCTAATGGAGGAATTGGGGAGAACAAAGGAGGAGGTTTCAACTCAAGGGTTCTCCTAAGAAACTTTTCCTCATCTCAAGACAACTTGGTGTGGTACATTAGAGGCCAACATAATGGTGCACAAATCGAATGCTATATGTGTACGTAACGAGCGCCGGAAGGTCCCCAAGAACAAAAGAACTCTACTTTAGTTCAAAAAGTAAGAGAGAAGATTTGCACGACATGAAGAAAAGAGACCAATTGGGTATAATCTCCCCCAATGCCTTGTGTGAGCGCTCCACAAGACATGTATTTATAAATTTATTAATTTTCAAGCTAAAAAATAGTCCAATTTTATAATAAGCATGCTTTAGCTTTTGTGTTTTCTTTTGTCCAAATAAAGAAGAAAGCGGTTGGGTGGCCCAAGAGTCCGGCTGTGCCCAAATACAATGTCCAATAATGAAATAACTAAACCGTGTGCCTATGCGTATACAAAATAATAAATATTATCGGGCACTTCAATCAATAAGAGCATCTAAATAAATACTAGTACCACTCCTTTAATGATAAGATATGCGCCCATAAAAAATGATAATTTCTTCTAAGTAATCTGAATACACGCAACCGCCTAGCGCTTCCCAATGCCACCGTTGCCTGCTTTACACATCAACTGAAGCATTCACAATGGTTAGAAAATAATAAAATTAAACTGACAAAAGTGAATACCTAGTAGTCTTAGGCTAGAAAATAAATAAATAGGTTGAAACTTTGTCCTAACCTTAATTTAATACGAGTGCGCACTCTAAACTCATAAACGTTGTTACACGAGCAATGATCGAGAGCAACCCTCACTCACAACCCGATAACGAGATGTTAAGGAGTGCCGATTGGGATAATTGACTTTTTCGGATGCACAACACAACACAAAAATTTAAATATTTTGACAAACACCACACACAAAAACACACGAAAACAAGACAACACACAATGCCTCTTGAACTCAAAATAATTTAAAGCCCGAATGTGGGTAGAGCATCACACAACCACAACACAATGAAAATACCAAGAATTCGAAAACAAACCAAGTGAAATATATTTTCGTACATTAATAACATTGAGCCGACACTCAGTGCCACAAATCCAAATTCTCCAACTTCCAAATTGGCATGACAAGAGCTTACTCTAGCATGCGACCCTCCTCTCTCCCATAATACAATTGTAAGCAATGGGGAAATGCCCTTAACTCTTCTAGTTCTCTCTTTAAATAGTTTTTCATCCACTCTCACGTTGATCTTGCTTTCCAAAAAGCATATAGCTTTTATGCCTTTTCCTTAAGGCTAAAAAGCCTTAAACGTTCTTTCAAAAGATAAAAACCTTAAGGCTTTTCAATACGTATTGTCTTAAGCTACATGTTACGCCTTCTCTGCATTTCAAACAGCTGCCTTTATCTCAGTCAATAATGCTCTCATCATACATTGCATCTCTAGAATGCCATTATGCCTACAATCAACATTGCCATCCTCTCGGTCAAATATAATGCCTTCGTCCTACTTCGGACACCTTGCAACAATACCATCTTCTGCCCGAGAAACTCTGCACGCCATGATAAATGCCACCATTATTACTCACAGGCCACCATCTTTTCCCGCAAGCCGGTGCTGTTGACCCTTCTATAATTTTATGCTTGTTTTGATCTCCAAGCCATATCTCATACATATTATACCTTCGTAAATAGCATCTTTACATTTAACAAGCCAAATTCATAGTCAAAGCGTCGCCACCATTACCATTATTGGGAGCCAATCAGTCCACTACCTGTACCTACGAGTCAATGAACTGTTCGTCATCCTTGCCCTTCGCTGAATTGCTTGCCATTTATAATGTGATCCTTGGTCAAACTTAGTCGCCATCTTTATGCATCAACAATCGTCCTCCTGCGCTATATAGCTATTGAGAAAGACTACATATTAAAGCTTCACCTTTGCCTAAGAGATCTTTGGTTTTGACTTCTTCAACAACTCCCTCACTATAAGTTAATCTTCTTTTGCATCTTCACGTTCAACACCTTTGCTGTCGCAAATTTCTTCGGCTTCTCTTCCTTCTTTGTCATGGCACTATTTTAATCTTTCATCTCAATTATGCTGCCTTCTATTAGTCTATTGGCCACCTCAAAAACACTTTGTCTTCTTTTCGATTCTTTGCTTTATTATAATCCAATTTGATGCGTCCTCTCCTCCATATATTTTATATACCATATTCTACTACAAGCGTGGTTCAATTCATAAGCCCTTGAAATACATCTCAAGTTCTTCTATAAACTAAATCCTCTTGGTTCAACTTCCCCAATGTCTTCAATGGGGCTGATATTTTTTTTATATGTGCCTCGCTTTGTTCATGTAAAGTGCCCTAGTAACAAAATATGTTATGAAATAGAACTTCATGCTCATCCACTCTTGATTTGAGAAAACATGCAATATAAAATCGATGCTATGCAACCATTCAACCGATACTTCACACAAAAATATGGATGCACTAAAGAAGTTGTGCCTAGCCTATTTTCTCATGATCGTGTGTCATGCAAAATGCAAACAAAATTCCTTGTTAATTTAAAATTCCTTATCCTCACCTCTCAACTCTTTAGTAATAAGATATGATATACTCTGCTCCTCCCATCCAATTCTCACAAGCACTCTAGAAAATGATGGTCCTCAAGATATTGACCAGATATGAACAACCCATCTCACAATTGGTGGCGTCCTTCATGACCCTCTAACTCACCCAACCACCTTACACACTCAACTAGAGGTTCCTAATTTTGTGATGAACATCCCAAATATCGTGTATGCAAGAAATGTGCGTGCTCAATGACATGTGCTCTCTCATGTGCGCATGCATCTAAAAGTTACTACATATAGCTGCAGTGGACCTCATGCCATGCAAGTGCTCAACAATGGTGAAGAATGTGCATAATCCCAATCCATGGCATGGAAGTATTCAAAAAAATCAGGAGATGACCCCCGAGTGTAGTGCATCAACAAGTGCAATGTGAAGTGGTCGTGAACCCATTATCCCCGTGGTGTGCAAAAGTCTCAGCAAAAAATCAAACTTGTTCCATAATATTCGACAGCTACTAGCATACTCCAACTCCTACATGTCCAAAACAATACCAAGCTCGACCAAGGCTATCAAGTTTTACACTCAACAAATCAAACAAAATGACAGAAGCAAATCCGAAACTAGACAAGCACAAGAAATCCAATTATGAAATGACAAAGTAAACTGTCACGCAAATAACTAAGTTAGCAGAAACCAAACCTAACTACAATTTGACTAGGGGTTTTCAGTTTCCACAAAAACGCTTGACATATTTAGCCCTTCCCCTAGTCTGCAAACATTCATGTGTAGCAATTGCTTTCATAAAATGATGCAACATTTATGAGCCAATCAATAATCGAATCCAACACTCCATCTCTGAGTTCTTCAAACTCAAAAATAAAAAAAATCCATGACACACCATTCTCAAACCACTTCTAAATTGACACACAAAAATCATCAACAAATTTCTCTTTGAAATCCTCAAAATTTTCAAATCCAAATTTCTCAAAACAACTCACATTGTCAAAGCAAAACATCTCATCACCCACAATGACAATCCACATACCCTTCCCATCCTCCCATAGGGAAAACATGACAAAGTTAGGGTTTTGAAACAAGGTTTGAACTCTTTCTATGTTGCCAAAATCAAACTCATCCACAAAAATTGCAAACATCTTAGGAAAAACTAGAAAATCATCTCCCATCATCACAAAATATCCAAAGACACCATGATCCACATCAAATAAAACCTCCTCAAGACATTCATTCAAACAATGAGACTTTATCTCTTCAAAAAAAACAAACACAACAAACAATCTTTCCCACACCATTCTCACAAAGAATGTGATAAGACTTTCCACAAAAATCACATACATACACCTTAGGCAACACATTAAAATCATTATCCTCATTCGAACATGTAATTGTCAAATTTTCTTCAACTACAACCTCACAATTTTCTTCATACTCTTTACTCTTAGTGTTGGATCTCTCTTCTCTCAAATTTTCAATCCTTTCCAAAGTCTTATTAAAAATTTCTCTCACATCCTCTTCAATGTCACACTCAGGGTCATCAAATCCCCAATCAAAATCATCACAAACTTCAGGAGAACTCAAGGAAACCACAAGTCTATCAGATGAAGTTTTCTCTTTGACATTGTTGCCTAAAACAACCAAACAATCATCATCACAACTATCAAGGAGTAAGAGATTAGGTCTACTTAAAACCACATCATCAACACCACAAACAAAAGCCTCTCCAAGGCTACTCAAAACATCACCAAATAACTCACAAGACTCAACTGAGTCAACAACACCAACACCAAAATCACAACATGAGTCAGAACCTAAAACCTCAATACTCTCTTGATCAACAAATTCACAACCAAACTCACAACAATTCTCAATAGACTCATCAAGCAACAAATTCGAACCCTTAACTTCATCTTGAAAAATTACAATTTCTAATCCCTTCTCCTCATAGTCTTCCAAAAGACTCAAAAATTCATCCTCAATTCTCTCTTCCTCTCTCTCAAAACTCACTAACCAACTGTAACAGATGACACCTCCCTATCAGAATCACTCTCTCAACTCTCATTCTCACTATCATCTTCCTTAGAAGAGCTATCACTCTCTTCCTCGTTTTCTTCTTTAGAATATTCTTCATTCACAAGTTCCTTAGACATGTCAAACTTCTTTGGTACTCCCCTTCAATCATAAATTGTTATTATCCCTTTTCCTCCCCAGTCTTGAATTGCTCTTGCTTTCCTAAGCCAAGGTCTACCCAATATGAGTGGAAAAGCTTCCAACCTTGATAATCAATTTTCATAGAGACTCTATAAACCTTCACTTCCAAATTCTGAATCATACCTAAGCACCTCACTTTAGCATGATTAGCAAGCCTGATTCAAAATTTAAACCCTTCAATGATTCGAAGTCCAAACTGCTCAACACAAGCCTGAGTAATCACACTAATTTGCGCTCCTCCATCAATATATGCTTCTCCTATGTTCTAATTCTTATACCAAGCCTCAACAATAGGACAAATATCAGGCAATTCTTCAATACTCAAAACTCTCACTGTTCCTTTCTTTTTTTTCTTATCCTTCGGATTCACTAATTTCTTCCACTGTCCTCTCATCTTAGGGCACAACTCCATCACTGGGCAAAAGATTTATCGGCTTTCTTACCCATCATATTCTTTTTTAGGTCATATTCACTCTCTCCTTCCCCCAAAGGAATGCTAGTAGCATGATAATGTTTCCTAGGCACTCTTGATTTATTTTCTTTTCTCTTCTCTCCTCTCTTTGTTTTTCTTCCTCTCTCCTCACCAGCCTTACTAGTTTCAGGTTCATCTCTCTCAGCATCTCTTCTTCTTTTAATTGCAGGCATTACATCAACAATTTTATTTTCCACATTTAGATTTTCTAAAAGAATACAATTTATAGCACTTTTCCCTTTCTCTTCTTTAGTCAATCTAGGTTCTTGCAAGGTAGAATCGTTTTTAATTTCTATCTCAAAATCATTCTGTCTATTAGACAAATTTTGAGGTAAAGGATACATATCCCACACCATCGGTCTACCAAAATATCCTCTACCATTTTCTCCTCTTCCAATTCCTAAATTTTCCTGATTGGTCTGTCCTACAGGTCCTCCACTTCCTCTGCCCCAAGGTCTTCCTCTCATAGCTCCTAATCTCATATTTTGTAATTGACCAGACAATTGATCCTCAATCTCTGGTGCTAATTGGGCATTTTATCTTGTTAACATTTGAAAGATTTGTCCTTGCCAATTTTGGTCTCTAATTTCAATAGGTGTTCTAAATGACTCTTTTTTTAATTTTCTCAAATTTCTCTCTTTTTCTATGACAATCATCACTGCTTCTTCAAAATAACTAGGTTCTTTAACTTCTAATTTTATCCTCACCTCTCCCTACAATTTTTCAATGAAATGTTTGATTTTCAACATTTTCGGGGTTCTCTTCCTAGGCCTAAAGATACATTCCAATGATCCCAAATTCTAGCGTACTCCATGGCAAAAAATTCTATGGTTGGTCTTCTCTTTTGGCAAGTTTCTATTTTTCTCCAAAGGTCCTAGGAAGTCTCGGTTTCCTTAAAACGGTAAAGGAACGCCTGCTTAGTTGCTTCATATTCCATAGGAACAGGAGGATTTCTCAATCTAAGGGTCTTTTTTACGACCTTAATCCAAAATTGAAATTTCAAAATTTGGAGTTTCAGGGTTGAGTCATTTATTCGTTGGATAATACATCCAAGCTCCAGTTTTTTGAGGAATCGCTTAGAATCCTCTCTCTTCTTACCATAAAATTCAGGAAAAGAACTAGCCATCGAAAAAATGATTACAAACAAGAAATCAATCCACAAATCACGCACAAAGTCAAAAAAATTTCGGTGCTCCTTAGCGGGGGCACAAAAAAGAGATGTTACGCAAGTGGTGATCGAGAGCAAGCCTCACTCACAACCCGATAACGAGATGTTAAGGAGTGATGATTGGGATAATTGACTTTGTCGGATGCACAACACAACACAAAAATTTAAATATTTTGACAGACACCACACACAAAAACATACGAAAGAAAGACAACACACAATGCCTCTTGAACTCAAAATAATTTAAAACCCGAATGTGGGTAGAGCATCACACAACCACAACACAATGAAAATACCAACAATTCGAAAACAAACCAAGTGAAATATGTTTTTGTATCTTAACAACCTTGAGTCGACACTCAACACCACAAATCCAAAATCTTCAACTTCCAAATTGGCACGACAAGAGCTTCCTCTAGCATGCGACCCTCCTCTCTCCCATAATACAATTGTAAGCAAGGGGGAAAGCCCCTTAACTCTTCTAGTTCTCTCTTTAAATATTTTTTCATCCAGTCTCACGTTGATCTTGCTTTTCCAAAAAGCATATATCTTTTATGCCTTTTCCTTAAGGCTAAAAAGCCTTAAACGTTCTTTCAAAAGATAAAAGCCTTAAGGCTTTTCAATACGTATTGTCTTAAGCAACATGTTATGCCTTCTTTGCATTTCAAACAACCGCCTTTATCTCGGTCAATAATGCTCTCCTCATACCCTACATCTCTAGAATGCCATTTTGCCTACGATCAATGTTGCCATCTTCTCGGTCAAATATAATGCCTTCGTCCTACTTCCCCCTCCTTGCAACAATATTGTCTTCTGCCAAAGAAATTCTGCACGCCGTGATAAATGCCACCATTATTACTCACAGGCCACCATCTTTTCCCGCAAGTCGGTGCTGTTGACCCTTCTATAATTTTATGCTAGTTTTGATCTCCAAGCCATAGCTCATACATATTATACCATCGTATATAGCATCCTTACATTTAACAAGCCAAATTCATAGTCAAAGTGTCACCACCATTACCATTATTGGGAGCCAATCAGTCCACTACCTGTACCTACGAGTCAATGAGTTGTTTGTCATCCTTGCCCTTCGCTGAATTGCTTGCCATTTATAATGTGATCCTTGGTCAAACTTAGTCGCCATCTTTATGCATCAACAATCGTCCTCTTGCGCTGTATAGCTATTGAGAAAGACTACATATTAAAGCTTCACCTTTGCCTAAGAGATCTTTGGTTTTGACTTCTTCAACAACTCCCTCACTATAAGTTAATCATCTTTTGCATCTTCACGTTCAACACCTTTGCTGTCGCAAATTTCTTCGGCTTCTCTTCCTTCTTTGTCATGGCACTATTTTAATCTTTCATCTCAATTATGCTGCCTTCTATTAGTCTGTTGGCCACCTCAAAAACACTTTGTCTTCTTTTCGATTCTTTGCTTTATTATAATCCAATTTGATGCGTCCTCTCCTCCATATATTGTATATACCATATTCTACTGCAAGCGTGGTCCAATTCATAAGCCCTTGAAATACATCTCAAGTTCTTCTATAAACTAAATCCTCTCAGTTCAACTTTCCCAATGTCTTCAATGGGGCTGATATTTTTTTTATATGTGCCTCGCTTTGTTCATGCAAAGTGCCCTAGTAACAAAATATGTTATGAAATAGAACATCATGCTCATCCACTCTTGATTTGAGAAAACATGCAATATAAAATCGATGCTATGCAACCATTCAACCGATGCTTCACACAAAAATATGGATGCACTAAAGAAGTTGTGCCTAGCCTATTTTCTCGTGATCGTGCGTCATGCAAAATGCAAACAAAATTCCTTGTTAATTTAAAATTCCTTATCCTCACCTCTCAACTCTTTAGTAATAAGATATGATATACTCTGCTCCTCCCATCCAATTCTCACAAGCACTCTAGAAAATGATGGTCCTCAAGATGTTGACCAGATATCAACAACCCATCTCACAATTGGTGGCATCCTTCACGATTCTCTAACTCACCCAACTGCCTTACACACTCAACTAGAGGTTCCTAATTTTGTGATGAACATCCCAAATATCGTGCGTGCAAGAAATGTGCGTGCTCAATGACAGGTGCTCTCTCATTTGTGCATGCATCTAAAAGTTACTGCATATAGTTGCAGCGGACCTCATGCCATGCAAGTGCTCAACGATGGTGAAGAATGTGCATAATCCCAACCATGGCATGTAAGTATTCAAAAAAATCAGGAGATGACCCCCGAGTGTAGTGCATTGACAAGTGCAATGTGAAGTGCTCGTGAACCCATTATCGCCATGATGTGCAAGAGTCTCAGCCAAAAATCAAACCTGTTCCATAATATTCGACAGCTACTAGCATACTCCAACTCCTACATGTCCAAAACAATACCAAGCTCGACCAAGGCTATCAAGTTTCACACTCAACAAATCAAACAAAATGACAAAAGCAAATCCTAAGCTAGACAAACACAAGAAATCCAATTACGAAATGACAAAGCAAATTGTCACGCAAACAACTAAGCTAGCAGAAATCAAACCTAACTACAATTTGAGTAGGGGTTTTCAATTTCCACAAAAATGCTTGACAACGTCCATTAATCTAAATATGTATTTTGCGGAATCATATCACCCCCGTACACATTGAATTACTATGACACCTGAAAAGGACATGCGTGCCTGTCAACTTCTCGCACAAGGAATCCACATTGTGTACGAGCCCCAGCAAATAAATATAAGTTTATGGAATCCACCGCAAAACCTCACGGAATCCATCGTGAAATAAAAACTCACGGAATCCATCGTGGTCTTATAGAATCCACCGTGGAATATGCCTCCTGGTATCATACCCCCGGGGTGGGATAGCAATTGTCCTCAATTGCTATTAGCTCAATGTGGAGCCAACAGTGAGGGGTAAGCACTTAGGTCACGAGCGTGCATTCATTGGGCCTCTCTTCAACATGATGATTTTTAAACTTAACCAAATATCTAGAGTATCTACAGCCAGTTCTAGTGGTCATAAAGTCAGTATTTAGAATAGTTTTAGGTTCAAGGATTTTGGTTTCTTCTTCTAACAAAGGAGATTTTTCATAGATAGGGTGTACAAGTAATTGGCTCTAAAAGGTCGTAATAAACAAATGTGAAAAGTATTGTGGATTTTCCAGTGTTGGGGTAGTTCTAATTTAAATGCATTGTCATTGATTTTGTGAATCATCTTGAAAGGTTTATAAAATCTAGGAGCTAACTTTACAATAGAGTATTTCTCAACACTTTGTAATCTTCTCTTTTCAATGCGTAACCAAACATAATCATCCTGTTTTAGGGGAACAGAATGGGACTATGCCTTATGGGCAGAGAGGTTGAGCCTTGCATCCCTCTCGTTTCCCATTCTCCTTAAACCAAGTGCAGCATGAATCCGCTTCGTCCCTAGCATTTCTGCGTAAAGTAGTTTGCTTGGGGTTCAATGCTAGCCGCCGTTTAGGAAAGTGACCATTAGGGAAAACCCTGATTCAGGTTGGTCCTAAGTGGAAACGACCGGAATAATCCCAATTTATGTTGTTTTAGGGGAACGGAATGGGACTATGCCTTATGGGAAGAGAGGTTGAGCCTTGCATCCCTCTTGTTTCCCATTCTCCTTGAACCAAGTGCAGCATGAATCTGCTTCATCCCTAGCATTTTTGAGTAAAGTAGTTCGCTTGGGGTTTGACGCTAGCCTGATTCAGGAAAGTGACCATTAGGGAAAACCCTGATTCAGGTCGGTCCTAAGTGGGAACGGCCGGAATACTTCCGCTACGTGGTAGACGTGGGAAGTCCTAGATCGCAAACCCCGTGACATTCCATGGGAGTAGCGGGCGAAGCTTTCTAGACTCTCTTTCCGATGGACCGCTAAGACGTGTCCTGAAAGGGAACCGATGGACACGTTATAGTTGGTATCAGAGTGAACCAATGAAGGATCTGTCTTTATAAAAAAAAACTTAATAAGAAGAAGTAAAGAAAATGTTGTTGTGAAGAACATTTCCTTACTTTCAATGCTATCTTGCAGAATTATTAAGCATGGAACAAATTCTTAGTGTTCCAAGTCATGTTTATGACCATGATGCATGTCTCAGATTATCGAGGAAGGATCGATATGATGAACATCCTAGACCGTATTTATAATCCATCACCTTCGTACGTGGAACTGGGGTGGACGGGTGACTCAGGAATCTATTATATAGCTGCGCACTGGTTTGCGTACCTTCGAACCAACCTAAAGAGAATCAAGTGGTTGGAGGACCTGAAGATCATGAAGCTATTCATTTTTGTTGAAGCTCACGTAAATACAACTTTACATCTCGAAGGTCTGAGGGTCGAGTTGAACTCATATGTATACGAGGAAGTGACCCACATAATCCCCACCGACAAGATCAAGGTGTTGGGATGCTACGAGAAGAATGGGTACCAAAGGAAAGGATACCCTAATCTTTCGATGACTTATCAATTCCTAAAGATCCATGACCCAAATCCATATTATTATCCAGTTCCCATAGCTAAATGTAACACAACATTATTCTCCCCGAACTAATGTACCAGTTGCTCTACCATCCCAAGAAATATTGTACTCCGAAAGGGCTATGCCCATATGAATGGAATAAGACTTCTTTTTATCAATGATTATCTTATCTATGAGTATTGATAAAAAGTTAAGTGGCTAGGTTTCTTGGCTAAAAGCTGAATTGGCTAGGAAGCTGAATTGGGTATGAGATATAATCATAACAATTAGCGAGTTGTTAACGTTAAGAATCCTCTACTCAGGCACAACCCCAGGTATAGATTCCCAGTCCGTCCCCTACATCAAGTACGGCCGTGATTCAGGAGAAGAAGTTTCTTCTCAAGCAAATCAAGCTGCCAGAATTTGACCGAAAAGGAAGGATGGTCCAAGCTGATGCTGAGATTTGGATAGAGTCCATGGAAGATTACTTTGAAGTGGCCAGTACTGCACTCGCCAACTAGGCTATGCTCGCCAAGCTGAAGCTCACCGACGAAGCCAGGCTTTGGTGGAAGCAATGGTGCAGAGATCAAGGGATCTTGGAAGGATCCGTTACTTGGGAAAAGCTGAAAAAAGCTGTGCAATGAAGATATTTACCACCTGCGTATCGCACACAGAAAATGAATGAGTTCTATGAGCTGAAATAGTTGGGTCTGACTCTTAACGCATACTACTCAAAATTCGTCTCACTTCTAAAGTATGCACCACAAATGGATATGACACAACATGTGTCAAAATTTTGTGCCAGTTTAAACCCACCAGTGAATACCCGCCTCAAATCTATGCGCCCAACAGATCTATAGGACGCACTCATTCGAGCTGTGCCCATAATTTAGGAGGTGCAGGCTAGGCCAAGAAGTAACAAGACTTGGTCTTATAATGATCAGAACAAAGGAGCATATAGGCCCCAAGTCAAGAGAGTTCAAGGCCAAAACCGGGGTCAAAGGAATAAAGCGAGGACCAACAATGTCAATAACTTTGTCCCTACCTAAGGGAATGGCCGCAATCTCCGTTGTTTCCACTGCAACGAGCCCGATCATTTTAAAAGGCAATGTCCCAAACTTGGCGGAGGACAACGTCAAGGACCTTTCCAAGGTACCACCCGTGGCCAAGGAGCTGCCACCCGAGGCAGAGGAAGAACCGCCTCTATTGCCAACAGGGAAATGTGCGAAGAAGAGGACCCGACCATGGAAAAAGACTTTGAAAGGGCAACAATCCATGCCGCCCTTCATAAGAAAGGCCCAAATCACTAGTTTTCGGTAATTCAGACACCATCGGACTATCAAGGTAAAGGTTTCAAAACCTTGATTGATTGTGGCAGTATGCATTTCTTTATCTCACCAGCTCGTGCAAGAAGATTAGGAATAGCCATAGTAGAAGCACCTACCTTGCTTGTGGAATTAGCAAATGGTCGTGAGGACACTTGTACCAAGCAAACTGCTAAGGTGGAATTCTTTCTGGGAGGAAAGTCAACTTCGATCAAATTCAGGGTCATGAACCTAGGTATCTATGAGTGTTTGCTCGGAATGGATTGGCTTAAACCTAATGACGTCCACATTCATTGTGGAAAGGGCTAAGTTTCCTTTCTAAACTCTGAAGGGGAATTGGTTACAACTCAAGGAGAGGCCGGAAAGCCGAAAATTCAATTGGACAAAGCATCTCAGATTATAAAGGGAGTTAGAAAGGGACTACCCGTCTACTTGATTAAGCTTAATAAGCTAGATCAAAAGCAGGAGTCTAGTGAAGAACCCTCATGGCTAAAGAAGTATGCATATGTATTTCCTGAAGAACTGATAGAACTTCTGCCTCAAAGGGAAGTGAATCATGAGATCAAGCTAGTGCCAGGAGCTGCGCCAATTGCAAAGAGGCCTTATAGAATGTCCATCTCAGAAGCAATTGAGCTGAAGGAGCAACTCAAGCAACTGTTAGATTAGGGCTACATCCGTCCTAGAAGTTCACCATGGGGAGCTTTTGTGCTTTTCCAGAAGAAGAAAGATGGAACACTTCGATTGTGTATTGATTTACAGAGGGTTGAATCAATCAACGATTAAGAACAAGTACCCTATTCCTAGAATAGATGAACTTCTTACCCGTCTTCAAGGTGCGAAGATCTTCTCCAAGATTGATCTCAGGTCTTGATACTATCAGATAAGGATCAAGGAAGAAGATATCCCAAAGACGGCCTTCAATACAAGATATGGACACTCTGAGTTCCTGGTCATGTCATTCGGGCTGACGAATGCACCTGCCACCTTCAACAGGTGAATGCAGGATATCTTTAGGCCATATCTTGACGACTTTGTACTTGCCTTCTTCGATGATACCCTAGTCTATTCCAAATAGGAAGAAGATCATGAACCCTAGCTTCGGATTGTCCTTGAGACAATGAGGGCACACATGCTTTATGCTAAGATGAAGAAGTGTGCATTCTTCAAGCGTCAGATTGAATATCTGGGATTCATCGTATCAGCGGAAGGAATCTCAGTGGATCCGAGAGATGTTTTAGAATGGCCAATACCCACAACTGTCAAAGAAATACGTAGTTTTCTTGGATTGACAGGGTGGTATAGGGTCTTTATCAAAGACTATGCTTTGATTGCAGCACCTTTGATGGATCTACTAAAGAAGCAAACATCCATTGCATGGTCATTTGCCGAACAATCTAGCTTTGATAGATTAAAGCAAAGTTTGGTATCAGCACCTATCTTGAAACTTCCAGACCTGAGTAAGGAGTTCGAACTAGTAACTAATGCTAGCGCGCTTGCCTTAGGATGTGTGCTTATGCAAGAAAGCCATCCTGTAGCATACTCTTCAAGAAAACTGAGGAACCATGAGAAGAATTATGCTACCCATGATCTAGAACTTTTAGCTGTCATCCATGCTCTAAAACTTTGGAGACACTACCTATTGGGAAACAAGTTTACCCTAGTGACGGATCATAAAAGTCTCAAGTGGATCTTTAACCAGAACGAGCTCAACATGAGGAAACGTCGGTTGATTGAAGTGCTGGAGGAGTATGATTTTGAAATCAAATACCGGCCTGGAAAGGAGAATGTAGTTGTCGATGCACTCAGTCGCAAGGCATTCCTTAATTCTCTAATCTTGCAAAATCCATCAACAGCTAGATCTCTAGCCACAAAGGTATCCATGCCAAACAACCCAATACTTGAGCTAGCTAGAGAAGAAGCATGCCATGATCCAACCTATCAAAAGATGCTAAGCGAGATTCCTATTAAGGATTGGGACCAAAAGCTACAAGCTAAGTATCATGAATTCTCTATCAGTAGTGGATTTGTCTACTAAAGAACGAGATTATGTAAATGGGCAAGAAAGTCACTCAAGCAAAAGATGCTGTGGGAAGCTCATGATTCCCCTTTCTTACCACATCCTGGCTATGCCAAGACCCTCAATGCAGTCAGGAAGAGCTACTATTGGGAGAGGCTTAAAGGTGACGTTCTCAAATATGTCACTGAGTGTTTTTGTTGTCAACGTATTAAGGCCAAACATGTCAAAATGCCAGGAAAGTTGCAACCACTTGACATTCCCCAAATGAAATGGAAATTCATCAGTATGGACTTTGTTGTTGGTCTACCTCAAGTTCAGGGAGGATACAACTCCATTATGGTTGTGGTTGATATGCTTACTAAGCTTGCACACCTTATTCCTGTTAAGACAAACTATAAAGCCTGAGACATTGCAAGGTTGTTTATCAAGGAGATATTCAAGCTACATGGGTTGCCCACAAGAATCATTAGTGATCGTGATTCTCTCTTCACACCACACTTCTGGAGAGCTATCTTTGAAGCCATTGGGACTCAACTCTGTTTTAGTACAGCTTACCATCCACAAATCGATGGTCAAACGGAGCGAGTCAACCAAGTCATGGAGGATATGCTAAGGGCACACTACTACTGTGAACCAAAAAGGCAGATTCAATACTTGCCACTGGTTGAGTTTGCCTACAATGCTTCTTACCAACAAAGTATTCAGATGACCCCTTTCCAAGCATTGTATGGGCATGACTGTCGAAGTCCTTTAAACTTCTCAGATCCAACCCTGAGGGTTGAAGCTTCAAGGCAGATGCTAGAAGGGATGGATGACCAAATGAATTCAATAAGAGAGGACATCCAAGCCGCCAAGGATAGACAAAAGGCATACGCGGATTTCAAACATCAAGATAGAACCTTCGACGAAGGAGACATGGTCTTCATTCGCATACTCCCAAAGAAGAGTTCCCTATCCTTAGGAGATTGCAAGAAGCTAAGTCCAAAGTATTGTGGACCTTACAAGATCCTCAAGTGCTTAGGACCCAATGCTTATAGACTGCAACTCCCTGAGGACCTAAAGGTTCATAATGTATTCCACATCAGCCTACTGAAGAAGTATGTACTTAATCCTAGCCATGTACTTGATATGACAACATAAAAATGGATATGGGTAATTAAGAAAATCAAATGGATCAAAAGGATAACATCTAATACCATGTATAAGAGAAAGGTCTAATACGAGAGAGAAAATAGAAGAGAGTATAGAGGAGAGAGAAAGGCTAGAATGGAAGAGAGAAAGATAGGAAGAAGGGAGAGAAAGAGGTGGAAGCCATTAAAGCTATGAAGATTAAGAAGGTTGAAGATGAAAGATGAATGTTTACTATACAACATGATGAAAAAATGAGCCTCTTAAATCTTACATACTCATGTGAATACAACTAGAGTATCATTCACTTATTGTCCAAAATAATAACATCTTTTTCACATCTTTACATTTATAGCAAATAAGCTTCCATAATTGTAGATTTGATATTCTCATTGACTTCTTTATTAAATTTTTTTCATTGACTCCTTTTTTAACTAAAATATATGTATCTTTATCCCGTGATTAATTTTCAATAAATAGATAAGAGTTCATCTTTTTATATACAAGTCAAGTTGACCCTTTCCAATGCACATCAAGAAATGAAAAAAAAAGGTCATTTTCTTTGTATCTCCATGGCATGTTTCAAGATCACAATTTCTTAAATAATCTCAAAAGAAAGGATTTCATTATTAGGATGATTGAAGAGATTACTTTATTTATTTTCATTTAATATTAATCCATATATTATAGAGTTAAGAATTAAAATCTTGTAGATTTATTAGATTTCTAAGTTGAAGGATCTTAGATTATGAATGATTGTAAAGTAAGTTTAATGTTACAATAGTATACAAGTACTTAATATTATAAAATATCAATATTATATTAAATATTACTATATTTTTAAAATTATTTTAAGTTAAATCTTAAATTTTTTATATTATAAAGTTTTACTAAATAATGTATCTTCGATATTAATAATTTATTTTATTAGATATCTTTGACATAAATAACATTAGAGCATGTGGGTGCCCATCACTACCACTTCATTCTTTATTCTTTCAGTGACATTTGAATAAAGGGAAAGTCGATCACACATTATAACTGTTGGAGTTTCCACATCTTGTGTGTGTTTGTCTCTCTTTCTCTCTTGGTCCTTCTACCATAGCTCTTGCTTACACTCGTGTGCTTCCATTCTAGGCTTACTTCCTTCAACTGTATCAGATCCAACCATTCCAAGAGCTTCTTCATCCTCTTCTTTAGCCTAATTTAAAGCTTCAATTCAATGGGGCAGCTATTCTTTCTTTTTGTCGAGGTATGCATTAAGTTTTTCCTTCTTTCGACATATTCCAACTTGCTCTACGCTTGTTGAGGAGATTCCCAAGGCTTAGTTGAGACTTGGTGAGTGCTTATTGAGCTAAGCAATAACAATTTTATCCACTTTTAAGTGGATACAAAGTATGATGTAGAAATCGTGGACAACTATGGCAACTTGAGAGCATTGTCGTATGTTGGCCATAACTTTTGTATATGATATCGGATTTAGACATTCTATATCTAGAAATAAATACGTAATGAGATCTACAAATTTGGGCACTCACAAAGTTGATTCTATATAGTTTTTTATTCTTTGTTTTACATAGAATAGAATTGTTTTGGTTTGAATAGCAAACATTAAATTCAATAATGCATGTTTGATGCTTCCTTGAGTAAGTTACTCATGAACATATATGTGCATCACATGATTCAAAATGTAATATTCCTGCTCAAAATATTACCGAACTTGGCTCCTCGCACGCCACGTAAACCCTTTTCAAGGTTATCTTCCATATGGTAATTGCCAACAGTTTAATCCGTAACCCGCACGCGTGAAAACAGGACCCCCGCATTGGCAAATCGAGCACGGGGGTTCAAATCTACATAATCGCGGGAAAACACCCTCTTGGGAGGGGCAAAATGGATAATATTAATGCAAATTTTTTTATGTTTTATCCCTTTCCCCCAGCCGATGAGTGGCTAGAGGAGAGGGAGTGTGGAGAGGGATGGGCTAGGTGGAGTTGTGGCTTGCATGAGGAGGGGGGGGAAACCATGTAGAGGCCACGTGGGGAGCTTCTCTCCCCACCCCCTTAAGGCTTATATAATCCCCCCTTAGTGGGGAAGGAGGTAGGAAGAGGGAGCAGAGGGGACGCCGTCCTGAGGGAGTGGAGTGAGAGAGCAAGCTGCCAATGACATCGCAAGAAGTAGGCTGTCACGCCATTGAGCAAAGGAAGAGGTGGAGGGCACCGCTCCTGCCATTGCCATTAAACCACCGCCACCGGGCTGAAGCCCTTTTCGCTGATTGCTGTTGGCTGTGGTCCACGTTGCCACCAACACGTCAATTACCAGTTCATCATCATCTATCCACCTCATTATTACCCTCTCCCTCTTCCACGTCGATTCTGACCATAGCCAAAAGCTTCTTAGAAAGAAGCTTCTAAGGGGGCTCTCTTAAACCCCCTTCCCACAAGCCATCCACCATAAGTCCATTCCTAGCCACCCCGGGCTTTAAAAGAAGAAGAAGAAGCTCATAAGCCTCCATTCCCGTAGCTCTCTCGTAAAAGAACCATCTCCACAATCCAAGCTCCAACCCCACAAGGCCTCCCATAAGCCCAAATCTCGCAAGCCGGTATTCTCAAGGATCCACACTTCAGAAGGGATCTCCTACGTACGAGGGAGAAGGGCAAGATCTTGAGGCTGCTTACCAAGGCGAGCAAATTCACCGATCGTGTAAGGGTAAAGGCAAACTGGAAGTCCATAATTACAACCACGATGGCCCCCAAGAAGTCGCTCGGGGGGGCCCCGCGGGGGGGTCACTCATGAATATATGTATATATAACGTGAGTTCAAAATAAGGGGTTTTCAAAACACATTTTTTACATACAGAAGGGTGCTATATAAAGGGGTTACTTACAGATTGAATAGAAAAGGGTTGTGTTTTATTCAAGAAAAATTCACAGATTAGGATATTTATAAATAGGCCATGAACGCACGTTATATAGAGAATATATATATAGTGAACCCCCCGAGAGAAGTCGCAACTCGCGCCTGTGGGAGGATCTTCTCCTAACATTCACGTGGACATCTCCCCGAGCCCACAAGTCCAGGATTTTACTAATTTTGATTCCACGCAAAAGTAATGCATTATGCACGATAATTTCATGAACTAGGAAGCACCTATGCATGTCAAATTTACCTAGCCTAGTTAAATGCAATTCGAAATAAATTGACTATTTGAAAAATTACTAGAAGTAGTTCATGACATGAAATTGGGTCATTGGTATTTTCAATATAAAGAAATTGTCTATCCATTTAACGTTCTTAATAGTATGTTGCCCTGTCATGCATTTCAAAGTGACTATCCTAGAACACCTATTGCCTATCATTATAAGATTCAAATTATTAAGTGCACCTTTGACTAGACATGGAAAGATTAAGCGCATGTCACATTTTTTTCATTGTAATGATTCATTAGGGAAAGTCGTTAACACCTATAGGAAATAGCAGAGCGCGGAAATGATTCTATGAACTTGCGTGTGGAATGCGCTTGTAAATTGGAATACGTTAACTCTAGCTTTATTTGGCATGAATTTCACTATGTGGTAGTTAGGAAAGGATTGCATGTTGCACATTCGTCATATGCAAAATTTCATTCATCAAGAGTTGTATTTAGGGAAGGGCTGCATGGTTTATTAAAGCATGAAATTTTAAAAGCTTAGAAAAAAAATTGTGGGCATGATTCTTGAATGTAAGTCCTAGTAGGTTCAATGAAAGTTATTTTGCAATTTATCATGCGATTTGATTTTAACAAGAAAAGTTAGGGTTATTGCGAATTTAGTGGTATGTAGCATCAATGAATCATGTGATTACGTGAATTGTGACATGTTGCAACTAGTTTTCTCCTTTAGATCAAGTTAACCTCTCTAGGAATGGTTCATCCTTGTTGCAAGACAAGTAGATCAAATTATCTAAATCACCTAACCCACAAGGGATTCGCATAGGCATGGTTAAATTGATACGATAAATACCCCAAGTGCTAACTAGGGTTTAGTGCGTTAAGGACTCGGCCTAGTTTCACACTTGTTGCCAAGTCGTTATTACACCATATTGGGGAATATGAAAAATTTCCATAAGTTTGGGACACCTGGTCAAATCTTTGGATTTGTCATAACTTGAATACTATAACTCCAAATCGAGCAATCTATAGCTCATTAGATTCCATTTTTCAAGTGCTTTTCAATGATAGGTCACATCACATGGTTTTGAGAAACTTATGGGCATGTTATCCAAGTGTCACCTTTTTAGTATTCAAAATATGGGAATTGGGAGATTCCTAAACTCGCTAATATTATGTTTTATGACATGATGACTGAAAATGAAGATATTTTAGGTATTTTTTTTGGACTAATTACTACTGACACATTGGCTGAAATATATACAGCTGCTTATGTAGAAAATTAGGCTGAAAATCAGTCCATAGAAGTATGTACATTTTTATCAAACAATTCAAGAATTTGTTGAGCAGGAAGACATTGGTTTACTCAACAAGGTTGAAGCGCAAGTGGAAACAAAATACAAGATGGTGGATAAGAAAGTCAAACCTGTGTGGCAGTCCCATTGCCTCGTGAAAGTGAAGGGCTTGCTGATAGGGCAGCAAATTAGCCAAGTCTTCGTGATCCTTCCAACATTGGTCATAAGTTCACATCTCAAAGTATAAAAGAGCTCAAAATAGGTGAAAATTCTTTTCTTTTTTCGACTGAAAAACACTCTTTTATGCAAATGCTAATGAAACATGAAAAATCTTTTGCATTTCAACCAAGTGAAATAGGCTATGTGGATCCAAATATTGTGGTCTCTATGGTCATTTTTATGGTCCCACATGTGCCTTGGAACCTCAAGCCCATTCCCTTTCCAAGGGTGCATCTGCCTAGATGATTGGAACTTCTAAATGAGAAGATCAGAATAAAGATTTTAGAATCTTCTTGAGCACCTTACTCAAATCGGTGGTTTATCGTACCCAAGAAAAATGGATATTTATGATTCATCTAAGATCTATAGCCTGTTAATTGTGTCACAATCCCAAATGTTGGTTTGGGTCCAATTGTTGATGAGTTTGCTCAAGCTTTTGTAGGTAGAGCAATTTATTCTATGGGCAACCTACATTCAGGATATGACCAATTTCAGCTTTCATTAGAAAGCTGAGACATTACCACAATGAAGACACCTCTTGGATTGGTCTACATGTGCACTCTACCATAAGGTGCAATAAACTCCATAGCCTATATGATGAATGCCATGCACAAAGTCTTAAGGGACTTTATTCCACAACTTACTCTTCCATTCTTGATTATGTACCTATCAAGGGATGTGAAGTCAATGAAAAGAATGAGGAGCTTGATGAAGATGGCTACAGGACAGTTATAGTTAACCATATTCATGATTGTGACAGGATTTTGACAAGGCGAGAAGAGGTAAATCTTACCCTTTCTAGAGCTAAGTCGATTTTTGGAGTAGAAGAAGTCCTAGTGGTCGGTCATCTATGTGGCCCCTATGGACACAAACCTTCTCCAATCAAGATAGATGCCATTAGCAAAATGCAAGAAAAATGTATAAATGTTTCAGAGGTGAGACGATTTCTTGGCGCATGTGTATTCTATCTCATATGGATACCACACTTTTCTCATGTAGTTGAAAATCTGTATCAATTATTAAGAAAATGCCAAAGATTCTCTTGGAATAAAGAGCATACTCTCACTATGCGCAAATTCAAGAAGCTGTTAATTTTAGCCCCCACTCTCAAAAGGGCTGACTATTCAAATGGTCAACCCATCATCCTTACTATGGATACAAGTCCCATTGGGATAGGATGGGATGTTGGCCAAGAGGATCTTGAAGGAAATAGGTATGCAATTTGTTTTCTTTGGAGAAAAAGTTTTCAATGAACGTCAAAGAAGGTATGCACAAGTAAAAAGGGAATTATGGGGAGTTGTAACAGTATTAAAGTGTGATTGTGAATACTTTATAGGTGCTTCCGTAGTGGTAGAAACTGATTGTCTTTCACTCTTGGGCATGATTTCCAACTGCTCTACACCCGACATTGCTATGCTAAGATGGATTGCATATATTAAGTCTCTCAACCACAAATTAAAGTATATTGCAAGAAAGGCGAATCCAATTACTGACATGCTATCATGTGCAAGATATGACAATGAAGAAGAGCTAATGGAAGAAGATGAAGCTGAAGAATCTATACTTGTTGAATTTCATTTCATGGCTGCTGAAAATACCTTTTCAGTTATTGCATATACTGGTCCAAAGTTGAAAACAACAGGATGATCAACTAGAAGTCAGAATGCTCATTGCATTGCTCAAGTTCTAGTTCATTTCCTTAAAGAAGATTATGAAGAAGATCGGTCAATATTTGAGCACAATGAAGAAGAAGGAGACTTGGACTGATGAGGAGTTCAAGCATATCAAGAGGAAAGCTGATGGCTTTTCTCTTAAAGAAGGACATCTATGGAAGCAGCAAAGAAGAAGAAAGGAGTGCATGTTCGAGTTTTAGGTAACCAAAGAGTTTTTTGAAACCTGTTATGTGTGTCAGATGTATTCTATGGTCAAGCATCGAGATGGGTTACAACCGACTTATCCCTTGTCTATACATTACAGATGGGTTATTGATCTTGTAACCATGCCTATAGGAATATGGAATATGCGGTATTTAGTGCTTGCAAGAGAGGATCTAACCAATCAAGTTGAAGGAAAAGCCTTAACAACAAAATCCATTCATGTTGTTTGTCGTTTTTTGCTTGAAGAAGTGTTTTGTAGATATGGTTGTGTGGGTAAAGTAACTACAGATAGAGGAGATTTGGATGCTTATGAGGCATGCAACTTCTTTTCTCAATTGGGTATTAAGTTGGCTTTAACATCTGCCTACAACCCTGAAGGCAATGGAAAGAGTGAGAGAGGTCATCAACCTATTCTCAAAGCTCTAGCAAAGTCTTGTAGAGGAAAGATCAAAGAATGGCCTAAAATGCTACCTTTTGCATTATGGGCTGACCGGACTACTCACAGTTCAGTGACTGGCTATATGCCAGTTGAACTTATGCATGGACAACAATAAATTGTGCCAATTGAAGAATCTATTTTCACATGGAGTCTTCTACCTTGGGAGAAAGGCATCACTAGAGAAGAGTTGCTGACTTTTCGCATATGGCAGCTAGAAAGAATGTTTGAAGATGTTCAAGTAGCTATTGAGAAGCTAAAGACATCAAGACTAAAGAATAAAAGAAGATTTGATAAGCGACATCAACTTCGGCCAAGAGCAATTCAAGAAAATGATTGGGTGCTTGACTATGATAGCAGCCTAGACAATCAATTCAGTGCTTCTAGGAAGATGGTGAAGCGTTGGTTGGCCTATATGTGGTAAAGGTCGTTCATGACAGTGCCACATATTCATTGGCTGAGTTGGATGAAACAAGCATGAAGATACCCATAGCTGGAAAAATAATCAAGCTCTTCAAACGAAGAGAAAGTTCAACATATGAGCTAGAAGACTTGAATATAATTCAAGAGCATGAAGACATGAAGACATAGAGGAAGAAGAAGAGGCAAAAGATGAAGACATTGACATGGCAGAATATACTTCTTCTGACACTACAAATCATAAGACTTTGGCACATGCCAGAGGATGTGTAAGTTAGGAGGGGGTGGATGTCGTGCCATTACATGCACACTATGTAAAAAAATCTAGAGTGTGGCTTCCTTTTAGATTTGGAGAGCCAATGCCGCTTTAGGCTGTAATATATTAAATAAATTTAAGGGAAAAAAAATTTCTCCGCCCTCATGGCAGAGCGTGCGCTGTGCCGGACGCCACATGTATCGAATTGGAATGAGGGGGGGGGGGGGGGCAGCAAGCTCCTCACTAGAGCTTGCTCCTCACTGGAGCTTGCTCAGGGCCCTCTCCATGCCGACTGATAGGCAAGGGGGGGGGAGGATTCCTTCCCCTCCCCTATTTAAAGAGGGAGGGCTACTCGGATAAGGAACGGAGGGGGAGAAGGGATGAAGCTGATACCACCATCGACGACTTGCTGAAAAGGAGGAGATGGCCGAATCGCTATCACGAGCTGGAGGGCCGTGTGACTACTGTGAGGAGGGAGGACGACTGAACGCTGCGTTAACGGACAGAGGGCTAGAGACTTTGAAGAGACATCGTACGCCATCGTTGCAGAGAGGGAGAGAGTGAGCCTCTCCCCTCGACTCATGAGGGTGCGATACCCACTGCCAGTCCTCCCAGCACCACGGCCTGCAGCCACAGGCCTTGCCACCTCACAAAAGTGCCGCCAGCGTTGAATTTCCCTCTTGCCACGTATGAAGCAAGAGAAGCTTCTAAGGGGGCTAGCTAGGCCCCCTTTCACCCCCTTGTTGTTGCCTCATCAAATCCATTCCCCCCCCCCCCCTCCCCCCATGTCAAAAACCCCCTTTCCATGGGTATTAGAACCCCCCTCCGGGTTTGAAAACCCCCTAAGCCCCTTTTCACCCCCTTATAACCCTTATAACCCTTTTTCACCCCCCTCATTACTCTTTTTTTTTTCACAACCCCCTAAGCTTTTTCTTAATCCCCCATGTCCCCATTACTTCTTTCTTTTTTCCCGCTGGACCCCAAATCCAAATCATCATCATAGGCTCAGATGATATCCTGTGAGGAAAAAGTAGGCCATGAGGAAGAATAAAAGAGGGAAAGTAGAGGGAGTGAAAAGAAGGAGTGAAGGAGGAAGAGTGGGAAAAAGATAAAAGATAGGGAAGGAAAGTAGAGGATAAGGAAGGGAAGTAGGGAGGAGTGAAGGAAAAAGGAGTAGTGCGAAAGAAGTAGAGGATAAGGAAAAGATAAAGAAGAGTAAGAAAGGAGTAAAAGAGTTAGAGTAGAGAAGGAATAGAGGGAGGTAGAAGGGTAAAAAGGGAGGAAAAAACGAGGAGTGGAGGAGGAGGAGTAGGGAAGTAGAAGAGAAGGAATAGAGGAAGTGTAAGGAAGGATAATAAGTGCCTTCTATACCTTTTACCCCAAGTCAAAGTTCTCCAAGGGTTTTTGTGGTTGCAAAACCACACTCACCCATAAACTTTTTTCTAGAGAGATGGTGGAATTCCAGAAGAAAGAGAAAAAGGCTACCTCACATTCTAACTATGATGCCGCCTAAGAAAGTCCAAGGTGTAGCTGCGGGAGGGTCATCTCCCGGTATCCATGTGGATATCTCACCCCAAAACCAGGTTTTTCTTCTTGGCTTTAATTCGGTTTTAAATCAATCATGCTAAGAGAAATTGTTAGGGATAGGATATATTTGTCCGAGTTATTTGTAATGAAGGAGTTTAGCTTATTTGAATGAATGATAATGTATAGAACTTAGTTTCCTTCGAATAGCATCATGCATTATAAATTATGAGCAAGATTATCTATTTACTATAGTAGTATATTTCAGTTAAATCCTAAAGGTATAGAAATTGTATCTTGCACCATTAGTCCTATTCCTTTTCACAACGAATCATTGTAAATGATTAAATTCATGAAAGGTTTCTTTCGTTGCTCAAATTACTAGGAAGTTATCATTGCTAATTACACATCTTAGCAAGGGAAATTATTGTTATTTGGCATGAGTTCGTCTGCAAGGAAAAAGGAAGATTAAATTGAATTGTATTGACTGAAAAGTAAATTGTCACAAGGATAGAAAAACCGTGACAAGGCGATCAATATTACCTTCCGAAAGATAACCAAACCAATCTAAACATAGAAATACCATGCGGAAGAGTACAATATGCCTTGGAAATGATTTAAAGACCAAAGTAATATTCATACCCTAAGCACTTGACTACTTTCCTTATTGTAGGGTCAAAAAAAAATCGTAAAGATAAAGAACTAGGGTTGTCCCTGAGATTCTTAAAAAGAAACCCTAGGTCCGACATATGCCAGCTTAAAGGATCTAAAACGGATTATTCCATCGCAGGACTTGCGCAGCAAGTACGAAACCATTTAGTCTTGTGATTGATGCACAAGGAGAAAGGGTAAATACCCTCAACAAGGATGGCAGATCCCTACGCAAGTTATCTTACAAAAGGACATATTTTTGGATATCCTTCAAAATAAGGAAAGTTGTAAACCGGAAACTAGAGTATCTAAGGAACTTTAGGGTTGACCAAGTTGGGTTAATAAGGTACGCCCTACACCGGAACATAAAGGATCTTGCCAATTTACAAGCCACCTTGGGAACGAGTGCTGATACACTCAAAAAGAAAGAACACTTCCTTAGCAGTTTTGCCAAACAACACGGTTGATTAATGGAAATGTTTGTGCTTGCTAGAGATTTTAGAGCTCTGTTTGAATTATGAATTACAAACTAAATGAATACCTATACTTCAGGTTAAAGGCCTGAAGGAAGAGGCAGTTTTAGTTACCCCCAACTGACTGCCTAACCCTAACCAAGGGGGTTGTTGACCGCGCCGGGAACGTGGACCAAACCCGCCGCGAGAGGTCTTTCCGTTGAGCTCTACTTGGAGCAGGAGGATGCTTGGGTGCCAGGGGGGGCTCTGGCCGTAAATCCCTCGCCTTCCAGGTCCTGCACAAGAGGCTAACATGACTCGGGATTGGATCTCAAGGCCCGCATACTAGTTTACGGGCGGAAGCTTGGAATAGTGATCCCTGCGGATTACTGGATAGCCTTCGGGCGGATTATGGACAAGCCTACGGGCGGAACTCATTGTATTTCAAAGATAAAATGATGAAATGTTAATAAAGAACTTGTTTGATATTGTTTTTCTATGTCACATGATAAGATTACGTGAAGGAACCAGTGCTTGATGGATTAATTAAAGAAGCTGATTGTTATATGTCGAATCAATGTGTTAGATAATTACATAACTAAAAACAAACCGAGGAATGTGCGGAGGATGGGCCATGGGTCCGTCCTACGGTTGGGTGGTCCCGGTTAGTCGGGAACTTTTCTCAAAAATCTCGAAGAACAGCGGGATGATCATCAAAATGAATAACGAAAGCAATGACCTAGAGTGTGTCTTACCCGATTTACGCTCTTTTAGGGGAACGGAATGGGACTATGCCTTATGGCAGAGAGGTTGAGCTTTGCATCCCTCTCTTTTCCCATTCTCCTTGAACCAAGTGCAGCGTGAATCCGCTTCGGACCTGGCGTTTCTGCGTAAAGTAGTTTGCTCAGGTCCGACGCTAGTTGCTGTTAGTTAATGACCAGTCACGAAAACCCTAATTCCGGTCGATCCTAAGTGGGAACGGCCAGGATACTTCTGCTACGTGGCAAATGCGGGAAGACCTAGATCGCAAATCTTGTAACATTCCATGGAGTGCCGGGCGGAGCTTTCTAGACATCCTTTCCGACGGACTGCTAAGATGTGTCCTAGATGATACTAAGAGGACACGTTACAGTTAGTATCAGAGCCGACCAACAACGGAATTGTTTTTATAAGATCTCAATAAATTGAAGTAAAGAAATTGTTGCTGTCCAAACATTTCATTACCTTCAATGCTGTCTTGCAGAATTATGAAGCGTGGAACAAGTTTTTGGTATTTCGGGTCATGTTTATGACTGCAATGCATTCTGCGCTTTACAGACAAAGAATTGGGATGATAAACATCCTGGAGCAGATTTATAATCCATCACCTTTATACATAGAACGAAGATGGACGGGGTCTTCAAGAACTACTATATAGCCGCCCACCGGTTTGCTTATCTACAGACCAACCTAAAGAGGATCAAGTGGTTGGAAGACTTGAAAGTCGTGAAGCTGTTCATTTTTGTGGAAGCTCACGTAAATTCAACTTTACATATTCAAGGTCGGAGGGTTGAGATGAACTCATATGTATATGAGGAAGTAACCTGTGTAATCCCAGCCGATAGGATTAAAGTGTTGGGCCGCCATGAGAAGTATGGATTCCAACGGAAAGGGTATCCTGAACTTCCAATGAATTATCGATTCCTAAAGATCCATGACCCAAAACCCTACTATTACACAGTTACTGTAGACAAATGCAATACAACGTTGTTCTCCCCAAACTGAATGTAACGATTGGCTTATCATCACATGAAACATTGTATTCAAAAAGGCTATGCCCATGTAAATACAAATAAAGACTTCTTTTTATCAATATCTGGCTGTGCATAAGAGTTGTTAAAAAGTTAAGTAGTTACATTGTTTACGAGATAGCTGAACTAAAAATGAAAGATAAGCTAACGTCAATTATCATATAATACATTAAGAAAACCTTTATCCAGGCACAACCCCAGGTACAGGTCCAAATTCGCCTCCTACATCAAGTACTGCTGTGACCCAGGAGAAGAAGTTCCTCCTCAAGCAGATAAAGCCACCCGAGTTTGACGAGAGAGGCAGATTCGTCTAGGCTGATGCTGAAATTTGGATTGAATCCATGGAGGATTACTTTGAAGCAGTTGGTACTGCACCTACCAATCAGGCCATGCTCGCCAAGTTAAAGCTCACCGACGAAGCTAGACTTTGGTGGAAGCAATGGTGCAGGGATCAAGGGATTTCAGAGGGGTCCGTTACCTAGGAGAAGCTGAAGAAAGCCATGCAGGGAAGATACTTACCACCTGCATATCGTACGCAGAAAATGAATGAGTTCTACGAGCTAAAACAGCTAGGACTCACTCTTGACGCATACTACTCTAAATTTGTCTCACTTTTAAAGTATGCGCCACAGATGGACATGACGCATCAGGTGTCCAAATTTTGTGCGGGCTTAAATCCACCAGTAAATACCCGTCTCGAATCTATACGTCCATCAGATCTTCAGGATGCACTCATTCGAGCGGCGCCTATAATTCAGGAGGTGCAAGCTAGACCAAGGGGTAACAAAACTTGGTCTTATAGTGACCCGAACAGAGGAGCATTCAGACCTCAAATGAAGAGAGTTCAAGGTCATAATCAGGGACAAAGAAGGAAAGCAAGGACAAATAACGTCAACAACTTTGTTCCTACTCAAAGTGATGGCCGAAACCTCCGTTATTTCCACTGCAACGAACCCGGTCACTTCAAGAGGCAATGTCCCAAGCTCAGCGGAGGACATCGCCAAACGCCTTTCCAAGGAGCAGGCCGCGATCAAGGAGCCGTTACATGTGGAAGAGGAAGAACCGCTTGCATTGCCAATAGGCAAAGATGCAAAGAAGAAGAAGAGGAAGATCCAACTATGGAAGCTGAATTCGAAAAAGCGACAGTCCATGCCGCTTTACACAAGAAAGGGCCGAATCGCTAGTTCTCGGTGATTCAGACACCGTCGGACTATCAAGGTAAAGGTTTCAAAACCTTGATTGATTGTGGCAGTACATATTCCTTTATCTCACCAGCATGTGCAAAAAGATTAGGAATAGCCACAATAGAAGTACCTACCTTGCTTGTGGAATTGGCAAATGGTCGTGAGGTAACTTGTACCAGGCAAACTGCTAAGGTGAAATTCTTTCTGGGAGGAAAGAAGACTTCAGTCAAATTCAGAGTCATGAATTTAGGTATCCATGAGTGTCTACTCGGGATAGATTGGCTTAAGCCCAACGACGCCCACATTCATTGTGGAAAGGGTCAAGTTTCCTTTCGAAACTCTGAAAGGGAATTTGTCACAACTCAAGGTGAGGCAGGAGTGCCAAGAATCCAATTGGCCAAAGTATCTCGGATCATAAAAGGAGTCAGAAAAGGATAGCCCTCAACAAGTTAGATCAAAAGCAAGAGTCTCATGAGGGACCTTATTGGCTAAAGGAATACGCATACGTATTCCCTGAGGAATTGACTGAACTTCCGCCTCAAAGAGAAGTAGATCATGAGATTAGGCTAGTGCCTGGAGCTGCACCAATTGCAAAGAGACCTTATAGAATGTCCATACCGGAAGCAATTGAGTTGAAGGAACAACTCAAGCAACTGTTAGATCAGGGTTACATCCGGCCTAGCAATTCACCGTGGGGAGCTCCAGTACTATTCCAGAAAAAGAAAGATGGGACACTTCGACTATGTATTGATTACCGAGGGTTGAATCAATCAACACTCAAGAACAAGTATCATATTCCTAGAATAGATGAGCTTCTTGATCATCTTCAAGGTGCAAAGATCTTCTCCAAGATTGATCTCAGGTCAGGTTACTATCAGATAAGGATCAAGGAAGAAGATATTCCAAAGATGGCCTTCAATACAAGATATGGGCACTTTGAGTTCCTGGTTATGTCATTCCGGCTTACAAATGCACTTGCTACCTTCAATAGATTAATGCAGGACATTTTTAGGCCATATCTTGATGATTTCGTGCTTGTCTTTTCGATGACACTTTAGTCTATTCTAAAGAGGAAGAAGATCATGAACCTCAACTTCGGATTGTCCTTGAGACAATGAGATCACATAAGCTGTATGCAAAAATGAAGAAGTGTGCATTCTTCAAGCGTCAGATTGAATATCTGGGATTCATAGTATCATCAGAAGGAATATCAGTAGACCCAGCCAAGGTCAGAGATGTGCTTGAATGGCCAATACCAGTATCCATCAAAGAGATACGTAGCTTTCTTGGATTGACAGGATGGTATAGGGTCTTCATAAAAAACTATGCTTTGATTGTAGCACCTCTTACAGACTTACTAAAGAAGCAGACTTCCATTACATGGTCAACTTCCAAACAAAATAGCTTCGACAAATTGAAGCAAAGTTTGGTATCAGCACCTATTCTAAAACTTCTTGACCTCAATAAGGAGTTCGAAGTAGTAACTGATGCTAGCATTCTTACCTTGGGGTGTGTACTTATGCAGGAAGGTCATCCAGTAGCATACTCTTCAAGGAAATTGAAGAGTCATGAAAAGAATTATGCCATGCATGATCTGGAATTACTAGCTGTCATCCATGCTCTAAAGCTTTGGAGACACTACCTGTTGGGTAACAAGTTTACTCTAGTAACCGATCATAAGAGTCTCAAATGGATTTTTACCCAGAACGAACGAGCTCAACATGAGGCAATGTCGGTGGATTGAAGTGTTGGAGAAATATGATTTTGAAATCAAGTACCGACCCAGGAAGGAGAATATAGTTGCCGATGCACTCAGTCGCAAGGCATTCCTAAATTCCCTAATCTTGCAGAATCCATCAACGGCCAGATCTCTAGCTACAAAAGTATCTATGCCAAACAACCCTATACTTGAACTAGCTAGAGAGGAAGCATGCCATGATTTGGCCTACCAAACAATGATAAAGGAAATATCTACCAAGGAGCAAAATCAGAAGTTGCAAGCTAAGTATTAGGAATTTTCCATTGATAATGGACTTGTCTACTACAGAACAAGGCTATGTATACCAGCAAGCCAGTCACTTAAGCGGAAGATATTATGGGAAGCTCATGATTCTCCTTTCGCAGGACATCCTGGCTATGCTAAGACTCTTAATGCAGTTAGGAAGAGCTACCATTGGGAGAGGCTTAAAGGTGACGTTCTCAAATATGTCACTGAGTGTTTGTCTTGCCAACGTATCAAAGCCGAACATGTCATGATGCCAGCGAAACTGCAACCGCTTGACATTCCCCAAATGAAATGGGAATTCATCAGTATGGATTTTGTTGTGGGCCTACCCCAAGTCCAAGGAGGATACAATTCCATTATGGTTGTGGTTGACATGCTTACCAAGGTTGCACACCTGATTCCAGTAAAGACAAACTATAAAGCCTCCGACATTGCAAGATTTTTTATCAAAGAGATATTCAAGCTACATGGATTACCTAGAAGAATCATTAGTGATCGAGATTCTCTCTTCACATCACACTTCTGGAGAGCTATCTTTGAAGCTATTGGGACTCAACTCTATTTTAGCACCGCCTACCATCCCCAAACAGATGGCCAAATAGAGCGAGTAAATCAAATCATCGAAGATATGCTTAGGGCATACTACTGTCGAGAGCCGAAGAGGTGGATTCAATACTTGCCATTAGTTGACTTTGCCTACAATGCTTCTTACCAGCAGAGCATTCAGATGACCCCTTATCAGGCATTATATGGTCATGATTGTCGAAGTCCTCTAAACTTTTCTGATCCAACCCTAAGGGTTGAAGCGTCAAGACAGATGTTGGAAGAGATGGATGATCAAATAAAATCAATAAGACAAGACATACAAGCGGCCAAGGATAGACAAAAGGCATACACAGATTTGAAACGCCAAGAAAGAGTCTTCGAAGAAGGAGACATGGTCTTCATTCGTGTACGCCCTAAAAAGAGTTCTCTATCCCTAGGAGAGTGCAAGAAGCTAAGTCCAAGGTATTGTGGGCCATACAAAATCCTCAAATGCCTAGGACCCAATGCTTATAGATTGCAACTCCCTGAGAACCTAAAGATTCACAATGTATTCCATATCAGCCTATTGAAAAAATATGTACCCAACCCTAACCATGTACTTGATGACCAACAAATTGTAATGCCTAGTCAAGGAGTCCTTGAACTAAGGCCGGATAGGATCTTAGATGTTAGGGAGAGACAGTTAAGATCTAGAACCTTGAGAGAATGCCTCGTCCAGTGGAAAGATTATCCCAAGGAGGATGCCACTTGGGTAGATGAAGGCACTCTCAACCATCAATATCCCTAGTTTATCTCGAGATGAGGACATCTCGATTCTTCTAAGGGGGAGAGAATGTAATATATTAAATAAATTTAAGGGAAAAAAATTTTCTCCGCCCTCATGGCGGCGCGTGCGCTGTGCCGGACGCCGCATGTATCGAATTGGAATGAGGGGAGGGGCGGGCCAGCAAGCTCCTCGCTGGAGCTTGCTCAGGGCCCTCTCCATGCCGACTGACAGGCAAGGGGGGGAGGATTCCTTCCCCTCCCCTATTTAAAGAGGGAGGGCTGCTCGGATAAGGAATGGAGGGGGAGAAGGGACGAAGCTGATACCACCGCCGGCGACTTGCTGAAAAGGAGGAGACGGCCAAATCGCTATCACGAGCTGGAGGGCCGTGTGACTACTGTGAGGAGGGAGGACGAATGAATGCTACGTTAACGGACGGAGGGCTAGAGACTTTGAAGAGACGTCGTATGCCATCGTTGCAGAGAGGGAGAGAGTGAGCCTCTCCCCTCGACTCGTGAGGGTGCGATACCCGCTGCCAGTCCTCCCAGCAGCACGGCCTGTAGCCACAGGCCTCGCCGCCTCACAAAAGTGCCGCCAGCGTTGAATTTCCCTCCTGCCACGTATGAAGCAAGAGAAGCTTCTAAGGGGGCTAGCTAGGCCCCCTTGTTCTTGCCTCATCAAATCCCCTTTCCCCCCCCCCCTCTCCGGGTTTAAAATACTCCTAAGCCCCCTTTCACCCCCCGTGTTCAAAAAAAAAAAATCTCCCAAGGCCCTTCTCATGCCTTTTGGAACCATTATCATCCCCCCCCCCCCCCCCCCCCCATGTCAAAAACCCCCTTTCCATGGGTATTAGAACCCCCCTCCAGGTTTAAATACCCCCTAAGCCCTTTTTCACCCCCTTATAACCCTTTTTCACCCCCCCTCATTCCTCTTTTTTTTTTCACAACCCCCTAAGCTTTTTCTTAATCCCCCTGTGTCCCCATTACTTCTTTCTTTTTTCCCCCTGGACCCCAAATCCAAATCATCATCATAGGCCCGGATGATATCCTGTGAGAAAAAAGTAGGCCGTGAGGAAGAATAAAAGAGGGAAAGTAGAGGGAGTGAAAAGAAGGAGTGAAGGAGAAAGAGTGGGAAAAAGATAAAAGATAGGGAAGGAAAGTAGAGGATAAGGAAGGGAAGTAAAATATAAGGAAGGGAAGTAGGGAGGAGTGAAGGAAAAAGGAGTAGTGCGAAAAAAGTAGAGGGTAAGGAAAAGATAAAGAAGAGTAAGAAAGGAGTAAAAGAGTTAGAGTAGAGAAGGAATAGAGGGAGGTAGAAGGGTAAAAAGGGAGGAAAAAAAGAGGAGTGGAGGAGGAAGAGTAGGGAAGGAGAAGAGAAGGAATAGAGGAAGTGCAAGGAAGGAGAATAAGTACCTTCTATACCTTTTACCCCAAGTCAAAGTTCTCCAAGGGTTCTTGTGGTTGCAAAACCACACTCACCCATAAACTTTTTTCCAGAGAGACGGTGGAATTCCAGAAGAAAGAGAAAAAGGCTACCTCACATTATAACTACAATGCCGCCTAAGAAAGTCCAAGGTGTAGCTGCGGGAGGGTCATCTCCCGGTATCCATGTGGATATCTCACCCCAAAACCAGGTTTTTCTTCTTGGCTTTAATTTGGTTTTAAATCAATCATGCTAAGAGAAATTGTTAGGGATAGGATATATTTGTCCGAGTTATTTGTAATGAAGGAGTTTAGCTTATTTGAATGAATGATAATGTATAGAACTTAGTTTCCTTCGAATAGCATCATGCATTATAAATTACAAGCAAGATTATCTATTTAATATAGTAGTATATTTCAGTTAAATCCTAAAGGTATAGAAATTGTATCTTGCACCATTAGTCCTATTCCTTTTCGCAACGAATCATTGTAAATGATTAAATTCATGAAAGGTTTCTTTCGTTGCTCAAATTATTAGGAAGTTATCATTGCTAATTACACATCTTAGCAAGCGAAATGATTGTTATTTGGCATGAGTTCATCTGCAAGGAAAAAGGAAGATTAAATTGAATTGTATTGACTAAAAAGTAAATTGTCACAAGGATAGAAAAACTATGACAAGGCAATCAATATTACCTTCCAAAAGATAACCAAACCAATCTAAACATAGAAATACCATGCGGAAGAGTAAAATATGCCTTGGAAATGATTTAAAGACCAAAGTAATATTCATACCCTAAGCACTTGACTACTTTCCTTATTGTAGGGTCAAAAAAAAATCGTAAAGATAAAGAACTAGGGTTGTCCCTGAGATTCTTAAAAAGAAACCCTAGGTTCGACATACACCAGGTTAAAGGATCTAAAACGCATTATTCCATCGCAGGACTTGCGCAGCAAGTACGAAACCATTTAGTCTTGTGATTGATGCACAAGGAGAAAGGGTAAATACCCTCAACAAGGATGGCAGATCCCTATGCAAGTTATCTTGCAAAAGGACGTATTTTTGGATATCCTTCTAAATAAGGAAAGTTGTAAACCGAAAATAAAGTATCTAAGGAACTTTAGGGTTCACCAAGTTGGGTTAATAAGGTATACCTTACACCGGAACGTAAAGGATCTTGCCAATTTACAAGCCACCTTGGGAACGAGTGCCGATACACTCAAAAAGAAAGAACACTTCCTTAGCAGTTTTGCCAAACAACACGGTTGATTAATGGAAATGTTTGTGCTTGCTAGAGATTTTAGAGCTCTGTTTGAATAATGAATTACAAATTAAATGAATACCTATACTTCAGGTTAAAGGCCTGAAGGAAGAGGCAGTTTCAGTTACCCCCGACTGCCTGCCTAACTCTAACCAAGGGGGTTGTTGACCACGTCGGGAACGTGGACCGAACCCGCCGCGAGAGGTCTCTCTGTTGAGCTCTACTTGGAGCAGGAGGACGCTTGGGTGCCAGGGGGCTCTGGCCGTAAATCCCTTGCCTTTTGGGTCCTGCACAAGAGGCTAATGTGACTCGTTATTGGATCTCAAGGCCCAGATACTAGTTTACAGGCAGAAGCTTGGAATAGTGATCCCTGCGGATTACTCGATAGCCTTCGGGCGGATTATGGACAAGCCTACGGGCGGAACTCATTGTATTTCAAAGATAAAATGATAAAATGTTAATAAAGAACTTGTTTGATATTGTTTTTCTATGTCACGTGATAAGATTACGTGAAGGAACCAGTGCTTAATGGATTAATTAAAGAAGCTGATTGTTATATGTCAAATCAATGTGTTAGATAATTACATAACTAAAAACAAACCAAGGAAAGTGCGGAGGATGGGCCATGGGTCCATCCTACGGTTGGGTGGTCCCAGTTAGCCGGGAACTTTTCTCAAAAATCTCAAAGAACAGCGGGATGATCATCAAAATGAATAACGAAAGCAATGACCTAGAGTTATGTCTTACCCGATTTATGTTATTTTAGGGGAACGGAATGGGACTATGCCTTATGGCAGAGAGGTTGAGCTTTGCATCCCTCTCGTTTCCCATTCTCCTTGAACCAAGTGCAGCGTGAATCCGCTTCGGACCTGGCGTTTCTGTGTAAAGTAGTTTGCTCGGGTCTGACGCTAGTTACTATTAGTTAATGACCAGTCAGGAAAACCCTAATTCCGGTCGATCATAAGTGGGAATGGCCAGGATACTTCCGCTACGTGGCAGACGCGGGAAGACCTAGATCGCAAATCCCGTAACATTCCATGGGAGTGCCGGGCGGAGCTTTCTAGACATCCTTTCCGACGGACTGCTAAGACGTATCCTAGATGATACTAAGAGGACATGTTACATAGGCATTAGTGTTAGTGTCCATGGTTTAAAATATTAGATGTTTTTGGACAAGTTTTTAGTCAATCTTTGATATTTTAGATATTATCTCTTGTAAAAATCCATAAAAAATATAGAAAACTTCCAGATTAGAATGACATGTAAAAGAAAGCATGTAGCTTTCAGCCAAGATTTTATGTAAAAAGAGAGATTGAAGAAATCGCACGACGTGCGATCATTATTTTCAAGCAGTGAACAACACTCCAAAGTGGGAGATGAAGGAGTGATCTGGCTGAATTTTGATTAGGTGTCCTGGTATTTAACCCCCCTTTCGGAGCTAATGAAAGCATCAGATTGGCAATCTGAGCAACATAGAGGAATGCATTATTTTGTACATGTTTTTTTCTATTAGAGTTATATTTTCTCATAATGCTGAAAGAAATTGACAGGCTTCATCTCTGTTAGTATTCTTTTATATTTTCTAATTATTTTTGGGAATATTCTTCTACATCTTCAATCTCTTCAAACACCTTCTCTTCCATCTACTCCTCTCCCTAAATCTACCTTTACCCTGTTGTCTCTTATCTTCAAGAACTTGGCTTGAAACTTTCAACCGTTATCTTATCTTCAAGAACTTGGCTTGAAACCTTCAACCCTTATCTTATCTCTACCATCTACGGAGTAAAAGCTCTTGAACCCCCATACATTCTTCTCTTGCCAAACCCCTATGGTGACCTTCAACCCTACGCGTTGCAACATGGGTTCAAAATAAGATATTTTAAAATACCATTTTTATGCATTTTTTACATACAAAAGGGTGTAATATAAAGGGTGTAATATATAGACAAGGGTCATCTTTTATTTAGGAAAATTTCACAGATAATGATATTTATAAATAGGCCTTGAATGCATGTGATGCAAGAACCTCAAGATTCTTCAAGTTGCCTTCAAATTTTGGTCCTGAAGCTTCAAGATTGTAGTCTACAAACCATTGGAGATTTCTTACAAGTTTCGAAGAGCCTTTGATACTTGGAAGGCATTATGGGGTGCATGTAGTAAAGACCTCCCTTCTATGCCCACCTATGCAAGCTGTGAGCTATTGAGAGCTCAATCCCTCCATCCCAATTGAAGAACTTTTCTACTTTAATCTCAAAGATTCCTCTCTTGGGTGAGAATTTCTATCATGGAGTTTATTGGAGCATAATGGAGCATCTTGGAGCACTCAAGAAGGGCTGAATTATTTTTTGATTGCCATCTTCATCAAGAATCATAAGGTACTTGATTCTTGAACTCTTATTCTCTTGAATTCATCCTCTTGCTGAGACATAACCAATTGCTTGAGATAATGCAAGAACTCAAGTAGGCATTAGGAGATAGAATTGATGCTTGTATGCTATCCAATTCTTCACAGTCATTTGCATTGGAATGGATAATTTCATGTTGAAACTCATTGAGGATTATTGTTTTTGATTACCTTAACCAATTGAGTTATTGTTTCTTAACTGAGCCACTTAAATCATTTTAAAAAAATCCATTGTATAAGGGCAAGTTAGCAGTGAGTCACTACTTGGTAATCCCTTACCCTTATCCCAATTTTCTATAAGGGCAAGTCAACAATGAGTCACTACTTGGTAATCCCCTACCCTTAATCCCAATTTTCCATTCCATGCATTTCATGAAAAGGTTCAATTCCTATTTTCCAATGCATCTCATGTTGGGTGTTTAATTAATAAATGTCTGCCATGTATATTTTGGGTGAGGAAAAGCTTGATGCCAGGCGAGGTGGCAAGACAAAAGAGGGGTGACCACCCCTTGCCATCAAAGACCCTGGAGGGGTGCACAACCTGTCCCAGGAGGAACTTTGCCCATTTTCCGATGATCCAGAGTCTGAAATTGCTTGCATGTGCAGGTACCCACTTGAAGAACTGAGATATTTACTTGGCTCTTATGTATGAGATATATTTTCTTATGTATGGATGTATTATTGGCTGCGAATGTATGGAAAAATTGTAACTAAGGATGCATTTGCAGACATGAGAATACATATGCAGTCATTGGCAGTGAATACAATGCTTCGAATGTATGGGAGATGCCCATACATGGGAAAATTATGCTAAGAGATTCTTATGACATGCTCAACTCTAGAATAAGGTTGCAAAAAATTAATTTGGATGATTGGGCAATGTATTATGCCATGTGGGATAACCTCTCACTCATGTATTGACAAGTTGATCCCTTACAACCCCTTTCTTTACCCCCATAGGGTGCTATAAGCAATTATCTTGCATTTACAGAAGTATACCTACTTCAAGGAATTGAGATGCAGGTCTCACAGAGTGCACAAAGTTCTACTAAGAGCGTTGATCTATTTTGGAGATCTATTTGGACCCTACAAGAAACTTATAGGTCAAAACAGACCTCCTACAGGTGTAGACAAGGTGTTGGACTACAAAATATAGAAGTACTTTTTCTATTATAGAAATTTTTGTATAAAACATCAGAGTGCATGCATATGCTCAGTTTGAACAAGACATCCTTGGATTTAACTTGAACAAAAAATTAGGTCAATCAGAGCTTCCTAGCTCAAGTTATGGGTAAAATAGTGGCAGGTGGTCTAACAGGAGTGCACCTAACCATGGCAAGGAATAAAGAAAAAACCAAGGCCAATGAAGATGTTCAGCAACAAATCAAGGATACATGAGAACCAAGGACCAAAAAAAACCTTGAAATGGATTATGAGGAGTATCCTCATGACATTGGAAGCCTGAGTGCTCTTCATGACACTCTATACACGCATGAGACAAGGCATAATCAAAGACATGAGGCTATTTTGGAAAGACGAGAGGCTATAGTTGCATGCATAGAAGTAAACATAGAAAATCATGCTGAAATGATGAAGGAAATGCATCAAGTGAGAGCCACCATGGAAACACTTAATGCCGATTTCTCTAAGTGGTTGGAGGTTCAATTGCAAGGAAAAGGATAAGAAGATCAATCATATGTACATGCTGAAAGAACCACCTTCCCATTAGTTAGTACGAATTCTCAAGGAATTTTAGGAAGAATGGGCATTCCTAATGATAGCTTTGAGCTTGGTAAGCCTTCTCATAGGCAAGAGGACCCATTGAGGAATGCATCATGGGGAAATTCTCAGCTTTTATTGGTCCCCATGCCTTCAGCATGGTTTTAGTAGTCTTTGGGTAGGAACACCTCTCATAATAGTACCATTTTTAGCACTCAAAATGCTCAATTTTAGTTGGGATAGTTTGGACATGCCACTCCTCAATGAATGAGAGCTAAGAGATAAGATTATCCTATCCAAATTTAATGGCCAATCATGTTCCTCAGCTGAACTGGAAGAATGGCTTTCAAAGCTTGAAGAGTACTTTGATATTTTGTTGAGAAATGATGACCAAAAGATCAACTTTTCCATGATCCACTTGGAAGGATTTTCTCATACGTGGTGGAGGTATATTAAGAGGCAAAATAAGCAAGTTGATACTTGGGATGCATTTAAACCACTTATGGTTCAAGTTTTTGTGTCTCCTATAAGAGAAAGATAAGCTTGCCGATATAGCTTAGAGCAGCGTGGCTTCACAATTCAAGACAACAAAAATCAATTTCTTAATCTCATGATGTATGTTGAGTCCATAACTGATGATGCCAAGCTACATAAGTATATGTATGGCTTGGATTCTTAGTTATACTGATTTGTTAGCATAGTCACCCTTCGATTTGCTCAAGGCTATTGAATTGGCTGAAAGATACTCCCATAAGTATTGTAGGGATACTTCAGCTAAGTTAGAGTATGGACAACAAAGAGGCTTGCCTTAGCCATGTTTTGGGTAGCCTAGAGGGCCTATACCGTCCAATTTTGGATAGTAAAGAGTTGCTGTAAAGTAAGGCCAATTTGGGGCCAGTTATGGTGGTGCAAATATGCCATTTAGCACCCCTAGAGTTTGCATGTATCCCACCTTCAATGCCTTAAGGCAAACCAATAATTTTAGGGCAATAAATAATGGTAGGGCTAAGAATAAACAAGGGGACAACAAGAACAAGAATGTCTCAACCTTTGGAGGTCAACAATCCATTCCCATGGATTTGTACAAAGAAAGGAAAGAAAAGGGACTTTGTTTCAAGTGTGGGGAAAAGTACACAGTTGAATGTGCTTTCAAATGTTATTATAGAAATGCAAAGGCAAGAGTTTAAAGTATGTTGGTCTTTGAAGACTTGAAGGATGACCATGAGGATGCAAGTGCCTTTGTAACCACTGCTGAAAATGATGAGACTGATGAAGAAATTGGGCAGGAAGAGTTCTTTGACCTTGCAAACACATTTCCTTTTGACCTGGGTAGTCATGTACGTGTAGATACGGGTGATAAGAATAACTCACATGCTATTGCCACTATTTCTACTATCTTCCTGGATGCTTGGACAAGATCAAAGAGTCCTAATACTCTTCATCTTAAAGGCAAGATTCATGGGAAAGATGTATTTATCTTAACCACCACTGAGGATGCAAGTTGCCAATGGGAGGGAAGAAATTAGTACTCAAATATGCCGAAATGTACATATTCAGCTTGCTAAAAATTTTGGGAAAAATGTAGACTTAATTGCACTTGACTGTAACGTGTCCACCTGTTCACTCGTAGGACACGTCGTAGCAGCCCATCGGGAAGGGAGTCCAGAAAGCACCGCCCAGCACTCCCATGGAATGTCACGGGGTTTGTGATCTAGGTCTTCCCAAGTCTGCCACGAAGCAGAAGCATTCCGGCCATTCCCACTTAGGATCCGACCTAAATCAGGGTTTCCATAATGGTTAAGTTCCTCGGAGATAACTAGTGTCGAGCCAACTACTTTACGCAGAAACATCAGGGTCGAAGCAGATTTATACTGCACTTGGTTCAAGGAGAATGGGAAACAAGAGGGATACGAAGCTTGACCTCTCTGCCCATAAGGCATAGTCCCATTCCATTCCCCTAAAACAACATAAATCGGGACTCTAGCTTCCTAGATTCTAGGTCATCGTTACCTTGTTAATTCCGTTGAGAAAAGTTCCCGGCCAACCGGGACCACCCATCCGTAGGACAGACCCATGGCCACATCCACCGCACTTTCCTCAAGGTTGCTTTAGTTATCTAATTACCTACCACATTTACTTTGACAAGTAAAAAACAACTTCCTTAATTAGCCAATTAATCACCAGTTCCTTCACGTAACTTAAGCACTGACATAGACAAACAATGTCAAGCAAGTTCCTTTTCAATAATTGATCTTATTTATCAGTCTTTGGAATACATCATATAATCCAGCTCGAAGGCTAATCCATAATCCGCCCGAAGGCTAATCCATAATCTGCCCGAGGCAATTCCAGTAATCCTCAGGGATTGCTATTCCAAGTTTCCACCGGTAGACTAGTATGCGGGCCTTGAGATCCAATCTTGAGTCACGTCGGCCTCTTGTGCAGGACTCGGAGGCAAGGGATTTATGGCCAGAGCCCCCCTTGGCACCCAAGCGTCCTCCTGCTCCAAGTAGCACCCACAGAGAGACCTCTTGCAGTAGGTTCAATCCACGTACTCGGCGCAGCTGACAACACCCTTGGATAGAGTCAGGCAGACAGTCGCGGGTAACTGATAGTGCCTCTCCCTCCAGGCCTTCAACCTAAAGCATTAATTATTTTTCCATCTTTAGTTCCTTGAGCAAAGAACTATAAACAATGCTCCTAACTGTACAAACACAATCAATCAAGTGGTCGTTTGTTTGGCCAACTGCTAAGGTATAATTCCTTCTCTCCGAATGCATCCAGCATTCGATCCGGGATCAATTTGGGACTTGGCAAGATCCCCAAGGGTTTCGTTGCTTGTTTATCCTTTTATCCTTGGGTTAGGGTTTATACCCTATTAACCCAATCAACAAATACCTTAGGTTTCCTTACATTAGGGTCAATAATTCCTGGGCAACCTCGTCGCCCTAACTTGATTGGTCAATTTCTTACTAGGCAATACATAACTTCCCTAACTTGGCAAATCAGTCTCAAGGAAGGGTGATGTAGCAAGATGACCACTCATCCTCTTGCAAGTTAGACTTGCACTTAGAACTTGCCAACCTTGTTCTAAGGAGTGGCAATTTTACTTTGTGATTTAAACACAAAACCCTATAACGTTGCAACTTGTTGCATAGGTGTCACACTTGACTTATGGGATTATTTCTCCCATTGCATGGTATTCCTTGGTCAAGGATACCTTGGTCAAGATGTAGGGTTTGGGAGTCCTCTTGACTCAACCCAACCCTAACCCTACTAGGCCGACAATGTTTGGCCCTAGGGTTCCTAACTTCCTTGCAGAAGTCTAGCATTTGCTCATCTGATCATTAAGGTCAGAACCCTAGATCGTTCTTGCATGGGAGTTTAACTAACCCTAACATGCCGTGAGTGTGGGTAGGATCTTTGGGATCGAAAGTCTTGACTTGGAATCCCAAGTGCGATGCTAGGCAGAATTTTTAACGTAACTAAACCCTACCTAGCACTTTGAGGTGTTCTCATACTAACTATTTATGCTTTTATGAATCCCATGTGGGTTATGCCATTACAAGTGATTTACCTAAATTGATCTAATTGTCTTACGACAAGAAGTGATCTTTCCTTAGAGATGCTAATATTTTTCCTAAAAGATGTAAATAATTGCAAGACATAACATTCCATGCAAATATACGATTCATAGTATTTTTCCTTCTATGCAACTATAAAATGTACAATGACATTTCTTTTCCTTGCCTAAACTATAATGATTGACAATTTAGGGCTAACTCATATAAAAACCTATGTTGATTTACATCGACTATGCCTATAAACTCTTTGTTTAATGCATTGAATTCAAGCTTTAATATGAAATTGCATTTTTCCTAAATACAATCTTTGATGGAAAAACTCCACGCATGAATGAGTACCATAAGACCATTATTGATTTAATTCATCCTTCAGCACTTAGCCCAACCTAGGATGTAATTTTCACCGCATGCAATTTGCAAGGTACATAAATCCCTTTCATGCAATGCGACTACTTGGATAACATCTAATGGACATGAACGATTATCTCATACGAATCACAACTAGGAAATTATTACCTAAATGCATTATATGCTGTTCTTTTTCAGAGGGCAATCAAGGATGCATTTAGACAAATCCACCTTTTAACTTATGCAATATGCAACTTGGAAGTGCAAGCAATTTCAAATGCACATCATGCAACTAAATCTTTGAAAATCGGGTGAACAATTAAAATTTCCAAGAGTAATTAAACTTTCTTACGAGAATTGGACGTGCCTAGTGCATTCTTTTTATGAGGAATCAATTTTAAGAACCTGGGCATTGGGGTTCGAGGTGTTATCCACATGCGAACTCGGAGTGGAAGCTCTCACATGTGCGCCTCTCACCATTTTCTTGGGAGCCATTGGAAAATTGAATCCTGGTTCAACAACTTCCTCTTGGGTCCTTTACACGTTACGAATCCCTCTCCGATTGAGTTCTTCTCCTCTGCGCAGGACACGGCCCTTACAGAATGCGGTTTAAAGAAAAACCCGCAATGCACGGGAGAACAGGGCTTATGGAGGCTCTAATTTAGAAGCTTCCAAAGAAGCTTCTAAGCTTCTGTCTTCTAACAGAAACGTGGAGAGAGAAGATGGTAATTGGGGAATGATGAGGATGGAGGGAAAGATGATGACAATGATGATTATGACAGTGATGGTGGTGAGGCAATAGCGGCAGCGTGGTGCAGCAGGCGTCGATGGTGGTAGCAGCATGGCGTGAAGGCGGCGATGGTGGGAAGCATGACAAATTCCTTCTCTCTTCCCCCCCTCAAGCTTTAAGGGGGGGTCATATAGGAAAAGGGGGGGGGGGAAGATAGCTACACAGGTGGCTCTACATGCCTCCTTCCTCCCCCATGCACTCCACCACTCTAGCTTTTTCCACACTCATACTCCTGCTCCGTGCCATGCATCGGCTGACGGGATGGGTTAATAAAAAAATTTACACAAAATTTAACCATTATCCCTCCTTTTTCCCCGTGAAGGGTGTTCGTGCGTGGGCTTGTGGTCTTCAAGCCATGGTCTCTTGTGCGCAATGCGGGCTAGAGCTTTATTGATGCATGCGCGGGGTAAGCACTTAACCATCAACTTTTACCGATGCGGAAGATTATTTTAGTTTTCTTTTTGCGCGGACTACAGGTCTTCAATATTTCATAATAGATATATTACATTGACATGGGGCCAGTAGACATTGTGTTGGGATGTGATTGGCTAAAGACTTTGGGCACCATTTCTATGGATTTCTCTTTGCTGTATATGTTGTAAAAATATTACACGGAGCAACGAACAGAATCTGAGAAGAAGATAGAGAGTACACAACAGATAAGAGGAGAATCAGTAAATTCTTTAACTCCAAACAACTGATACAAAGATGGCTCTGTCCACCCGTGCACTTCCACTATATGAAGCTTAGATGGCAATCTAGACAGAAGATAGGTGAAGAGCTTAAGGCTAGCTGGAACAACAACTCTGTCTGGGTGAAAGATGAGTGATAGATGGCTGTGAAGGGGTTTAGCTTTTATAGTCTGCGAAGGTTGTTAGGTCGGCCTGATCGACCTACCATATGAGCCTCCACTAGTCGGTCAAGGAATATTCCAGGGAATATTCCCTTTACCATCGCGATGCACCTCGAGTTGCTACCAGCTTAACCACTCCATCTAACACAAAGATTAGACCCACAACGGTCACCTTTTTGCCATCCGGTCACATAGACCTCATCTGATATACAAGTTAGGACTCAACCAATGTCCGGGCTCACATTTGGCTTCTCCTCATAATGGGGGCCTTACAACTTTGAGCACCATGGATCATTGGTGGCACCTAATGAGGGTGGGGCATTGATCATATCTAACACCCCCCCTCAATGTCCACCCATAGGTGAACTATCTGGACAATCACTACAGACTTTTTATCATCCCTGTAAACATAAAAATTAGCATCTGAGGCACATCTTTTGAAGTTTAGGTTTAAAAAGAACTTATCTATCCACTGGTACCATGCTCTGGGGGCTTGTTTCAGCCCATACAATGCCTTCTTCAGCTTAGACACTTTGTTCTCAGAATGGGGGGCCTCAAACCCTGGTGGCTGAGCCACGTACACCTCCTCCTTGAGGTCACCATTTAAGAACGCTGACTTAGCATCCATTTGGTACACTAGCCACTTCTTGTGGGCAGCCACTGCAAGTACTGTGCAAATAGCGGTCATTCTGGCAGTTGGGGCAAATGACTCTTGAAAATCAAACCCTTCAACTTGTGAAAATCCTTGGGCAACCAGTCTAGCTTTGTACTTTTCTAAGGTACCATCAGCCTCGTACTTTACCTTCCAGATCCACTTGGTGCCAATAACCTTCTTCTTTGCTGGTCGATCCACTAGCTCCCAAGTGTCATTCTTCATTATCCTGTCATACTTCGCTTGCATAGCAGCCTTCCATGATGGATCTGCAAGTGCTTCTTCTAAGTCAGTTTGCTCCTTTACTTCTCTCATAATCTCAGCCATTAAGGCCATATTGACTATGTGAGCAGAAGCCCTCCTTTGCTCCTCTATTCTCTGAGACCTCCTTAGTCCGTCTACCTTCTCCTCAACAGATGCAGGCATAGGAACATTGTGGTCATAGAGTTGCTTCACCCAGCGCGGCAATGGATTTTCCCATGGGGTGATGTCAGGTTGGTGAACTTTTTCCTCATCATCTGAAGATGATTCTTCCTCCTCCTTAAGGATAGGGATAGCTCTCGGGACAGGTTCATAGTGGGCTACTTCTTCACTTGATGATAAAGTGGAAGAACTTGCCTTCTCCTCCTCCACTATATGCGGCTCCTCCTTGAACACCACATCACGGCTCGCGATGATCTTCTTTGCCTCTTGGTCATATAATTTGTAAGCCTTCTACTCATCACCATAACCCAACAAGATACATTTTCTGCTTTTTGGTTTTAACTTGTTTCTCTTCTCATCTGGAACATGTGCATAACATTCACATCCAAAAATTCTAAAATGTGAGACAGATGGTTTCTTATCAGTGTAAGCCTCATGAGGTGTTTTTCCCTTGAGAGCCTTTGTGTAGCTCTGATTTAGAATGTAGACTGCAGTATTAACAGCTTCAGCCCAAAAATGGTTAGGCAATCCCTTGCCCTTTAGCATGCATCTTGCCATCTCCACAATGGTGCGATTCCTACATTCCACAACACCGTTCTGCTGAGGTGTGTGAGGCGTCGTCAATTGATGCTTGATCCCTTTGCTCTTGCAAAAGCCTTCAAACTCCTTTGAGTTGAACTCACTACCACCATCTGTTCTAAATTTCTTCACACTTTTCCCTCTTTCATTCTCAACAAGTTTTAGACATTCTTTAAACTTACCAAAAGCTTAACCCTTATCACGAAGGAAGTACACCCACATCTTCCTACTATAGTCATCGACAATCAACATAAAATAAGAAGATCCCCCCAAGGCCTGTGTAGGCATCTTACCACACAAGTCAGCATGCACCAACTCTAGAGGAGCCTGTGCTCTATTATTGCTTTCTTGTGGAAATGCCTTTCTCTGTTGCTTGCCCATCATACAAGCTTCACATGGTTCCTTCAATTCAGTTATTGTAGGTAGGTGAGCAACCATACCTTGCTTTTGCATCTCCTTCAACACTGCAAATCCGATGTGTCCAAAACTTTCATGCCAAAGCTTACTTGTACCCACTCCAGCGGTGGCTGTAAGAGCACTTAGCTCATACAGGTTGTTCCTTCTTTCTCCTTTGCCAACAATTGTGCCAGCACTATCAAGAATTTCTGCACCTGTCTTCTTGAACCTCACTTCATGACCAAGATTAGTTATGGCAACAACTGATAACAGATTTCTCCTGATTTCGGGAACATACAACACATTTGAAAGCTTTTTGACTTCCACCATTTGCAGCAACAAAAGAAATAGTACCTGTGCCCGCACTAGTGCATTTAGCATCATTTTCAACCATCACAGTGATGGATTCTTGTAGAGGCTGCATAGAACTATATAGACCTTTCTTGTTGGTCATGTGACGGGAGGCCCCACTATCCAACACCCATGACTCAGTGGTAGATTCTTCTTGCGCCGAGAAGCACACTTCCTAAATGGTCACCATGAATAATTCCAACTCTGCTTCAGCCGTATTGGCTGTCTCTTTCCCTTTACTTTTAAGGGTACCATTCTTCTCATCTGCCTTCTTGACACGACAATTTGCAATTGCATGTCCTTTCTTCTTGCAGTAGAAGCACTCTCCTTGAAACTTCTTCTTGCTGCCCTTCTTCTTTTTGTCACCATCATTTTTGGTAGAGGAACCACCTTTGCCTTTTGCATTGGCAGAGAATGCAGCATCTCCATTGTTGCCATACTCAAAGTCAGTGAATAAGCCTCCTTACAGGTTATCCAAATATGAAAGAAAGAAAAGAAGTGGCCAAGCACGTTAAGAATTTATTTGATATGGGTTTCATAGAGCCTAGTTCATCTCCCTATGCATCACCTATCTTGCTAGTTAAAAAGAGAGATGGCTCATTTAGAATGTGTGTAGACTATAGAGATTTGAATAAGATCACCGTGAAGAACAGATAGCCTATCCCCAGGGTGGATGACTTGTTAGATGAGCTGAAAGGGGCTAAATATTTCACAATGATTGATTTGAGATGTGGATACCATCAAATACACATACGTGAAGGGGATGAGATTAAGACAACAGTCAAGTCTGATCGTGAGCTTTATCACTTCTTGGTCATGCCCTTTGATTTGACAAATGCACCCATCACTTTTTAGAGCCTAATGAATAAAATACTTCAGTCATTTTTATTCAGATTTGTGTTGGTATTTTTTTATGACATTCTCATCTATAGTCTCTCATTGGAAGCTCATCTATTACACATGAGGCAAGTGTTTGATGTACTTAAACAATAGAGACTCTTTGCTAAGGAGTCAAAATGTTCCTTCATGCAAACTCAGGTAGAGTATTCGGGCCACATGGTTTGTGAGGCAAGCATTAAAGCTAATCCAAAGAAATTGCAATGTGTTATGGTCATTATGAGTTTATTGTGATGTCATTTAGGTTAACAAATGCTCCTGCCACCTTCAACAAGTTGATGCAAAACATTTTCCGATCCTACCTTGATGACTTTGTTCTCGTCTTCTTTGATGATATCTTAACATATTTCAAGAATTAAGAAGACCATGAGCCACAACTATGAACCATTCTTGAAAGAATGAGAGCCCACAAACTGTATGCTAAAAAGAAGAAATGTGCTTTCTTCCAGAAGCAGATTGAATATCTAGGATTCATAGTATCAGAAGATGGCATTTTAGTGGGTCCTACCAAGGTCCAAGATATACAAGGCTGATCACCCCCAACAACGATTAAGGAAGTGCAAAGATTTCTAAGGCTAATGGGTTGGTATAGAGTCTTCATTAAAGACTATGCCTCAATCACCGCATCTCTCACCGACCTTCTCAAAAAGTAGGTCTCCATTATATGGACGTCCACAAAAAAATCTAGCTTTGAGAAGCTTAAGCAAAGTTTAGTAAGTGCCCCTATCCTAAGGCTACTTGACCTCAGCAAAGAATTTGAAGTTATAACTGATGCAAGCTCTCTGTAACATGTCCACTTGTATCTTCAGGACACGTCTTAGCAATCCATTTGAAAGGATGTCTAGAGAGCTCCGCCTGGCACTCCCATGGAATGTTACAGGGTTTGTGATCTAGGAGCTTCCGTGCCTGCCACGTAGCGGAAGTATTCCGGTCGTTCCCACTTAGGACCGCGACCTGAATTAGGGTTTTCCTTATTGGTAATTTTCTAACGGCAACTAGCGTCGAACCCAAGCAAACTACTTTACGCAGAAACACCAGGTCCGAAGCAGATTCAGGCTACACTTGGCTCAAAGAGAATGGGAAACGAGAAGGATGCGAAGCTCAACCTCTCTGCCATAAGGCATAGTCCCATTCTGTTCCCCTAAAGCAATGTAAATCGGGATCAATTATAACTCTAGGTCAACGCTTTTGTTGTTTGTGTTCTTTGACGATCTTCTGGCTGTCCATCTTGATTGAGAAAAGTTTTCGGCCAACCGGGACCACCCATCTGTAGGACGGACCTATGGCCACATCCATCGCACTTTCCTCAGGTTGGTTTGGTTGTTTAAGTACCTAACACATTTAGTTGGACATGTATCAATCAGCTTCCTTAATAAACCTATTAGGCACTGGTTGCTTCACGTAATCATATCACTTGACATTGAAAACCAATGTCAAACAAGTTTCTGGTTAGCAGGTTATCATATTTATCTTTGAAATACAAAAAGTCTAGCATGTAGGCTTATCCACAATCCGCCCGAAGGCTATCCAGCAATCCACATGGATTACTAATCCAAGATTCCGCCCGTAGACTAGTATGCGGGGCTTGAGATCCAATCCCGAGTCACGTTAGCCTCTTGTACAGGGCTCGGAAGGTGAGGGATTTACGGCCAGAGCCCCCAGGCACCCAAGCGTCCTCCTACTCCAAGTAGCGCTCAACGGAGAGACCTCTCGTGACGGGTTTAGTCCACCTTCCTGGTGTGGTTAACAACCCCCTTGGTTAGGGTCAAGCAGGCAGTCGCGGGTAACTGAAGCTGCCTCTCCCTTCAGGCCTTCAACCTGAAGCATTAGATATCCATTTATCCTTTAATTTATTGATCAAACAAAGCAAAACAGTGCTCTTAAATATGTAACAAGCACAATCATTTCCATTGGTCGTTATTGTTGGCAAATTGCTAAGGAGTGAATCCTTCTTTTCGAATGCATCCAGCACTCGATCCGAGATGACTTGTGACTTTGCAAGATCCCCTATATCCTGGGTTAGGGCCGTACCCTATTAACCCGACTTAGTCAATACCTTAAGTTCATTGGTTTTTCCTTTGCTCCAAGCAATTATCTTTACCCTAGAGAGATATTATGTTAGTATGATTATTCATCCTCTTGCAAGATAACTTGCGTAAGAATCTGCTAACCTCATTCTGAGAATTGGTCATTCCCTTGTGATCCAATCAAAAGATCATATGACTCTGCACTTGTTGCACAAGTGTCCCATCGAACTATGGGACTATTCTACCCATCAAATGGAGTCATGAAACAATCGATTCCGGATTATATTAGGCTGACGTTGTCAGTCCTAGGGTTCCAAGCTCCATCTTTTTAGCGAAATATTCTTAAGGAAAAACCCTAGATCACTTCTCAAGTATGTTTCGCTATCCCTACATTCAGTGATGTGGGTAAGTATTTAGGGTTTAGGAGTTTTAGTTTTTGGCAATGCGTGCGACTAGGTAAATGTCTCCACCGGGCTAACCCTCGTCAGTTCCTTGGGATACGTCATATTGAATTAACCCTTTTCTAAACGAGTACTCTGCGGTTTTTAGGTGTTTAGGTTTATGCCAATTTTAACCTATCTAATCTTGAAGATAATTATGCTATTGTTTCCATAACCACCTGACTTATTGTCTATGCGTAAGTTGAATTTTAAAATCCTAACCTTTCGGTTTAATATCAAGCATAGATTAGGTTATAGCCTAATTCCGATCGATCATCCTATAACTTGCAAACAAGGTTCAGGCTAAAACATGCAGCCTTTTCTATTAATTATACAGTTGAAAAAATGATATTTATACAAATTTATGCAACTTAGGAATCATTTCATGCCTTGCAATTTCCTATAGATTATTAGCACTTTCCATAATGACTCATTGCGAAGAAGATATGGCCTAATAACGCGACATGCAATTTTGTATACTTCCATGCCTAAACGGGGTGCATTATCTTAATACCGTTTTGTAAATATGGACAATAATCTAAGTTTAGTTCATTGAAATGCAAAAAAAATACTTGCTAGAAACGCATATCAAAAGATTCTGCTCACTTTATTTTGTTCATTTTATTAAAAATACTAGTGACTAAATTTCTTCGTCGTGAGTTAATTTTTCTAGAGCATTTAAGATGAAAAATGCATCCTATTTTCAAAAATCATCTACGCCTATCTTAATTATAACAACGTAAAATAAAAATTAGGAAGAAAAACCTGGACTTGTGGTGAGATGTCTATGTGGATGCTAGGAGACGATCCTCCTGCGCTGCGCCTTGGGCTTTCTTAGGAGCTATCGCGAATGCAGCCTTTCCGTCTTGGATGCGGCTTTGCGAACTCCCTTTTGAAATACCACCATCCTTTATGAGTCTTATGTTCCTTCCTTTCGTAGAAGCTCTTTGAAGGGATACTTGTGGAGGAGGGGAGAAACCACGGAAAGGGTTTAAAAACCCGGGAAGGGGGTATTTTAAAATCCTCTACGAGTAAGGATCATTAAAGCCACGAGGGGGCTTAATGGACTTTTAAAGGCTTACAAGAAAGGGGAAAATGGAAAGTGTAAAGGACCCTTACGAGGGCTTTTGGTATGGGGAAAAAAGGTGTCAAAAAAAAAAACCCTTAACCCCCTCTTTTCTTTTTGTGTGGAGGGGGGAAACAAGGTATGAAAGGGCCAAAAAAAGGAATTCTTGCATAGGGAGGGGGGGAAAGGGCGTAAGGGCCACTTGAAAGCCCTTTAATGGCAAATCGGGGGAGGGGGGGGGCGGGAAACGGCCTAAGGGAGCCCTTAGGGGGGAATTTTGAGGGGGTGGGAGGAAGGGCTTAAGGGGCATGTGAAGGCCCTTTTAAGGTAAAGCTTTCTTTTAGGGGAAAAGGGGGCTTATAGAGCCCCCCCTTAGAAGCTTTGGAAGCTTCTAGAAGCACGTGGGGGGGGGGCTTAACTGTGAGATAGCGGCTGGTGACAGATGGCGAATGGATGGTGGCAAGGCGGCTCCTCCTCAACAGCGGCCCAGTGCGGCGCCCTTCTTACTCTACGATAGCACAAAATTTCCTCCTTTACGACGGCGATCAGTGCCTCCACTCCTCCTCTCCCTTTCACGGCAGCGGCAACGCCTTCTTTTGCTCCACGGCAGCTTCCTTCATGGCACGTCGACGATCAGAATTCTCCTTCTTCTCACCACTATGGCAGTGACCACCACCCCTCTCATTCCCTCTCGACGGCCACGCAATCAGAGTATCTCCTGGCAGCACTTTTCTCATCGTCCCACCATCCCGAGTTAAATAGGGGAGGTGAAAAGATCCTCCCTCCCCCACATGGCAGCGGGCATGGCCACTTCTCTCCTGAAGCTCCATCGAGGAGCTTAGTCACTCCTATTCCCCTCCCCCTCCAGCATGATAGTCGGATGGGGGGAATAAGGGGAATAATTAAAAAAAATTGTCATTATCCCAATTCAATTATCCAAACCAAATGTTATTATCCCCATGACCCCTTCCCAAGAGGGGATTCGTGCAGTATATGCGGTTTCATAGACCTGGATTTTGTCAAAGGAGATAATGCTACACTGCATCTAATTTCGTACCGTCGGGGATCCAATGCTGGCATTATCTTTTGCCGAGAATTCACATGGCCTCAATATATATTTTTGGTAGAAATATTACATTCTCTCCCCCTTGGAGGAATCAAGATGTCCTCATCTCGAGACAAACTAGGGATATTGATGGTTGAGAGTGCCTTAATCTATCCAAGTGGCATCCTCTTTGGGATAATCTTTCCACTGGACGAGGCATTCTCTTAAGGTTCTGGATCTCAGTTGTCTCTCCCTAACATCTAGGATCCTATCAGGCCTTAGTTCAAGGACTCCTTGACTAGGCATTACAACTTGTTGGTCATGAAGTACATGGTTAGGATTAGGTACATACTTCTTCAATAGGCTGATATGAAATACATTATGAACTTTTAGGTACTCAGGGAGTTGCAATCTATAAGCATTAGGTCCTAGGAACTTGAGGATTTTGTACGGTCCACAATACCTTGGACTTAGCTTTTTGCAATCTCCTAAGGATAGGGAACTCTTCTTAAGGAATACGCGAATGAAGACCATGTCTCCTTCTTTGAAGGCTCTATCTTGATGCTTCAAATCCGCGTATGCCTTCTGTCTATCCTTGGCAGCTTGGATGTCCTGTCTTATTGACTTTATTTGGTCATCCATCTCTTCCAACATCTGCCTTGAAGCTTCAACCCTCAATGTTGGATCTGAGAAGTTGAGGGGCTTCGATAGTCATGACCATACAATGCTTGGAAAGGGGTCATCTAAATGCTTTGTTGGTAAGAAACATTGTAGGCAAATTCAACCAAAGATAAGTATTGAATCCACCTTTTTGGCTCACGACAGCAGTATGCCCTAAGCATATCCTCGATGACTTGATTTACTCGCTCTGTTTGGCCATCTGTTTGGGGATGATAAGCTGTGCTAAAACAGAGTTGAGTCCCAATGGCTTTGAAGATAGCTCTCTAGAAGTGTGAGGTGAAGAGAGAATGACAATCACTAACGATTCTTCTTGAATATCTCCTTGATAAAAAATCTTGCAATGTCTGAGGCTTTATAGTTTGTCTTCACTGGAATAAGGTGTGCAACCTTAGTAAGCGTGTCAACCACAACCATGATGGAGTTGTATCCTCCCTAAACTTGGGGTAGCCCAACAACAAAGTCCATACAGATGAATTCCCATTTCATTTGGGGAATGTCAAGCGGTTGCAGCTTCCCTGGCATCATGACATATTCTGCTTAGATACGTTGACAAGACAAATACTTGGTGATATATTTGAGAATGTCACCTTTAAGCCTCTCCAATGGTAGCTCTTCCTAACTTCATTGAGGGTCTTGGCATAGCCAAGATGTCCTAAGAAAGGGGAATCATGAGCTTCCCCCAATATCTTCTGCTTAAGTGACTGGCTTGCTGGTATACATAGCCTCATTCTATAGTAGAAAAGTCCATTGTTGATAGAGAATTCATGATACTTAGCCTGCAGCTTTTGATCTTGATCCTTGATAGAGATTTCCCTTAGCATCGTTTGGTAGGCTAGATAATGGCATTCTTCCTCTCTGGCTAACTCAAGTATTGGATTGTTTGGCATAGATACTTTTGTAGCTAGAGATCTAGCTGTTGATGGATCCTGCAAAATTAGGGAATTAAGGAATGCCTTGCGACTGAGTGCATTAGCAACTACATTCTCTTTCCCTGGTCGGTACGCTGATACGATGAATCCGAGATATTCAATCTGATGCTTGAAGAATGCACACTTCTTCATCTTAGCATACAGCTTATGCGACCTCATCGTCTCAAGGACAATCCCAAGTTGGGGTTCATGATCTTCTTCCTATTTAGAATAGACTAAAATGTCGTCGAAGAAGACGAGCACGAAGTCATCAAGATATGGCCTAAAAATATCCTGCATTAACTTGTTGAAGGTGGCAGGGGGATTCGTAAGTCCAAATGACATAACTAGGAACTCAAAGTGCCCATATCTTGTGTTGAAGGCTGTCTTTGGGATATCTTCTTCCTTGATCCTTATTTGATAGTAACCTGACCTGAGATTAATCTTGGAGAATATCTTTGCACCCTGAAGACGATCAAGAAGCTCGTCTATTCTAGGAATAGTGTACTTGTTCTTGATAGTTGATTGATTCAACCCTCTGTAATCAATACATAGTCGAAGTGTTCCATCTTTCTTTTTTTGGAACAGTACTGGAGATCCCCATGGTGAACTCCTAGGAAGGATGCAGCCTTGATCTAGCAGTTGCTTGAGTTGTTTCTTCAGCTCAATTGCTTCTGGTATGGACATTCTATAAGGTCTCTTTGCAATTGGTGCAACTCCTGGTACTAACTTAATCTCATGATCCACTTCTCTTTTAGGCAGGAGTTCTGTCAACTCTTCAGGGAATACGTCCGCGTATTCCTTTAGCCAAGAAGGTTCTTCACTAGACTCTTGCTTCTGATCTAACTTTTTGAGCTTAATCAAGTAGACAGGTAATCCTTTTCTGACTCCTTTTATGATCCGAGATGCTTTGGCGAATTGGAGTTTTGGCACTTCAGCCTCACCTTGAGTTGTGACCAAATCCCCTTTAGAGTTTCAAAAGGAAATTTGGCCCTTCCCACAATGAATGTGGGTGTCATTAGGCTTAAGCCAATCCATTCTGAGTAGACACTCATGGATACCTAAATTCATGACTCTGAATTTGATCGAAGTCATTTTTTCTCCCAGAAAGAATTCCACCTTAGCAGTTTGCCTGGTACAAGTAACCTCACAACCATTTGCCAATTCCACAAGCAAGATAGGTGCTTCTACTATGGCTATTCCTAGTCTTTTTGCACAAGCTGGTGAGATAAAGGAATGTGTACTGCCACAATCAATCAAGGTCTTGAAACCTTTACCTTGATAGACGGTGTTTGAATCACCGAGAACTGGCGATTTGGGCCTTTCTTGTGAAGAGCGGCATGGATTATCGCCCTTTCAATCTCTGCTTCCATGGTCGGATCTTCTTCTTTTTCGCGCATTTGCCTATTAGCAACGTAGGCGGTTCTTCCTCTGCCTCGGGCATCGGCTCCCTGACCATGGCCCGTTCCTTGGAAAGGTGCTTAGCGATGTCCTCCTCCAAGCTTGGGGCATTGCCTCTTGAAATGACCGAGCTTGTTGCAGTGGAAACAGCGGAGGTTTTGGCTATTGCTTTGAGTAGGAACAAAGTTGATGTTATTAGTCCTTGCTTTCTTTCTTTGTCCCTGATTCTGACCTTGAACTCTCTTCATTTGAGGCCTGAATGCTCCTCTGTTCGGGTCATTATAAGACCAAGTTTTGTTACCTCTTGGTCTAGCCTGCACCTCCTGAATTATAGGCACAGCTCGAATGAGCGCATCCTGAAGATTTGAGTGGCACATCGATTCAAGATGCGTATTTACTCGTGGGTTTAACCCAGCACAAAATTTTGACACCTGTTGTGTCATGTCCATTTGTGGCGCATACTTTAAAAGTGAGACGAATTTAGAGTAGTATGCATCAAGAGTGAGCCCCAGCTATTTTAGCTCGTAGAACTCATTAATTTTTTGCGTGCGATATGTAGGTGGTAAGTATCTTCCCTGCATGGCTTTCTTCAGCTTCTTCGAGGTAACGGATCCTTCTGCGATCCCTTGATCCCTACACCATTGCTTCCACCAAAGCCTGGCTTTGCCGGTGAGCTTTAGCTTGGCGAGCATAGCCTGATTGGCGGGTACAGTACCGGCTGCTTCAAAGTAATTCTCCATGGATTCAATCCAAATTTCAGCATCTGCTTGAACGGACCTGCCTCTCCTGTCAAATTCGCTCGACTTAATCTACTTGAGAAGAAACTTTTTCTCCTGGATTACAGCAGTACTTGATGTAGGAGGCGAACTAGGAACTTGAACCTGGGGTTGTGCCTGGATAAAGGTTTCTTAACGTTATTACACGATAATCGTTATTGATTTTTATTTCATCTCCAATTTCCCTATCAACCAAGCAATCTGACCACTTAACTTTTTATCAATTCTCATGCACAATCAGACATTGATAAAAAGAAGTCTTATTTGTATTTATATGGGCATAGCCCTTTCGGAATACAACATGTCTTGGGATGATAAGCCAACTGCTATATTTAGTTTGGGGAGAATAATGTTGTATTACATTTATCTACAGGAACTGTATAATAGTATGGTTTCGGGTCATGGATCTTATCCTTTCCTTTGGAACCCATTCTTCTCATGGCGCCCCAACACTTTAATCCTGTTGGCGGGGATTATACGAGTCACTTCCTCATATACACATGAGTTCAGTTCAACCCTCCAACCTCAAATATGTAAAGTTGAGTTTACGTGAGCTTCCACAAAAATGAACAGCTTCACAACTTTTAGGTCTTCCAACCACTTAATCCTCTTTAGGTTGGTTTGAAGATATGCAAACCAGTGGGCATCTATATAGTAGATTCCTGAGGCACCCGTCCATCTTTGTTCCATGTACAAAGGCGATGGATTATAGATTCGCTCTAGGATGTTCATCATCTCAACCCTTTGTCGATAATCAGGGGAATGCATCGCAGTCATAAACATGACTCGAAACACTAAGAACTTGCTCCATGCTTCGTAATTCTGCAAGACAGCATTGAAAGTAAGGAAATGTTTGGACAGCAACATTTGCTTTACTTTATCTTATTAAGATTTCATAAAAACAGTTCCTTGTTGGTTCACTCTGATACCAACTGTAACGTGTCCACTTGTATCTTCAGGACACGTTTAGCAGTCCATTGGAAAGGATGTCTAGAAAGCTCTGCCCGGCACTCCCATGGAATGTTACGGGGTTTGTGATCTAGGACCTTCTGCGCCTGCCACGTAGCAGAAGTATTCCGACCATTCCCACTTAGGACCGACATGAATTAGGGTTTTGCTTATTGGTCATTTTCTAATAGCAACTAGTGTCGAACCCAAGTGAACTACTTAACGCAGAAATGCCAGGTCCGAAGAGGATTCACACTACTTGATTCAAGGAGAATGGGAAACGAGAGGGATGCGAAGCTCAATCTCTCTGCCATAAGGCATAGTCCCATTCCGTTTCCCTAAAGCAGTGTAAATCAGGATCAATTATAACTCTAGGTCAACACTTTTTTTGTTCATGTTCTTTGACTATCTTCTGGCTGCCCATCTTGATTGAGAAAAGTTCTCGGCCAACCGGGACCACGCATCCGTAGGACAAACCTACGGCCACATCCACCACACTTTCCTCGGGTTGTTTTAGTTGTTTAATTACCTAACACATTTAGTTGGACATGTATCAATCAGCTTCCTTAATTAACCTGTTAGGCACTGGTTCCTTCATGTAATCATATCACTTGACATAGGAAAACAATGTCAAACAAGTCCCTTGTTAACAGGTTATCATATTTATCTTTGAAATACAAAAAGTCCAGCTCATAGGCTTATCCACAATCCGCCTGAAGGCTATCTAGCAATCCACAAGGATTACTAATCCAAGATTCCGCCTGTAGACTAGTATGCATGCCTCGAGATCCAATCTCTAGTTACGTTAGCCTCTTGTACAGGGCTCGGAAGGCGAGGGATTTACGGACAGAGACCCCCCTGGCACCCAAGCGTCCTTCTGCTCCAACTAGTGCTCAATGGAGAGACCTCTCACAGTGGGTTCAGTCCACCTTCCTAGTGCGGTTAACAACCCCCTTGGTTAGGGTCAGATAGGTAGTCGAGGGTAACTGAAGTTGCCTCTCCCTTCAAGCCTTCAACCTAAAGCATCAGATATCCATTTATCCTTTAATTTATTGATCAAACAAAGCAAAACAGTGCTCTTAAATCTGTAACATGCACAATCATTTCCATTGGTCGTTATTGTTGGCAAATTGCTAAGGAGTGAATCCTTCTTTTCGAATGCATCCAGCACTCGATCCGAGATGACTTGCGACTTGGCAAGATCCCCTATATCCTGGGTTAGGGCCGTACCCTATTAACCCGACTTAGTCAATACCTTAAGTTCATTGGTTTGTCCTTTGCCCCAAGCAATTATCTTTACCCCAAAAAGATACTATATTAGGACGATTATTCATCCTCTTGCAAGATAACTTGCGTAAGAATCTTCCAACCTCATTCCGTGAATTGGCCATTCCCTTGTGATCTAATCATAAGATCATATGACTCTGCACTTGTTGCACAAGTGTCACATCGAACTATGGGACTATTCTACCTATCAAATGGAGTCACGAAACAATCTGTTCCTGATTATATTAGGCCGATGTTGTCAGTCCTAGGGTTTCAAGCTCTATCTTTTTAGCGAAAGATTCTTAAGGACAAATCCTAGATCACTTCTCAAGTATGTTCCGATGTCCCTCCATTCAGTAAATGTGGGCAAGTATTTAGGGTTTAGGAGTTTCAGTTTTTGGCAATGCATGCGACTAGGTAAATATCTCCACCGAGCTAACCCTCGTCAATTCCTTGGGATACATCATATTGAATTAACCCTTTTCTAAACGAGTACTCCGCGGTTTTTAGGTGTTTAGGTTTATGCCAATTTTAACCTATCTAATCTTGAAGATAATTATGCTATTGTTTCCATAACCACCTGACTTAATGTCTATGTGTAAGTTGAATTTTAAAATCATAACCTTTCGATTTAAGATCAGGCATAGATTAGGTTATAGCCTAATTCCGATCAATCATCCTATAACTTGCGAACAAGGTTCATGCTAAAACATGGAGCCTTTTCTATTAATTATACAGTTGAAAAAATGATATTTATACAAATTTATGCAACTTAGAAATCATTTCATACCTTGCAATTTCCTATAGATTATTAGCACTTTCCATAATGACTCATTGCGAAGAAGATATGGCCTAATATCGCGACATGCAATTTTTATACTTCCATGCCTAAATAGGGTGCATTATCTTAATTCCGTTTTGTAAATATGGACAATAATCTAAGTTCAGTTCATTGAAATGCACAAAAACTACTTGCTAGGAACGCATATCAATCTTTTGCTCATTTTATTTTGTTCATTTTATTAAAAATACTAATGACTCAATTCCTCCGTCATGAGTTAATTTTTCTAAAGCATCTAAGACGAAAATTGCATTCTATTTTCAAAAATCATCTACGCCCAATTTAATTATAACGACGTAAAATAAAAATTAGGAAGAAAAACTTGGACTTGTGGTGAGATGTCCACATGGATGCTAGGAGACGATCCTCTTGCAGTTGCGCCTTGGGCTTTTTTAGGAGCCATTGCAAATGCAGCCTTTCCATCTTGGATGCGGCTTTGCGAACTCCCTTTTGAAATACCACCGTCCTTTATGAGTCTTCGGTTCCTTCCTTTCGTAGAAGCTCTTTGAAATACTTGTGGAGGAGGGAAGGGGGTATTTTAAAATCCTCCACGAGTACGGATCATTAAAGCCACCAGAAAGGGCTTAATGGCCTTTTAAAGGCTTACAAGAAAGGGGAAAATGGAAAGTGTAAAAGACTCTTACGAGGGTTTTTGGAATGGGGAAAAAAGGTGTCAAAAGGAAAAAAAAAAACCCTTAACCCCCTCTTTTCTTTTTGTGTGGAGGGGGAAAACAAGGTATGAAAGGGCCAAAAAAAGGAATTCTTGCATAGGGAGGGGGAAAAAGGGCTTAAGGGCCACTTGAAAGCCCTTTAATGCAAATCAGAGGGGGGGGGGGGGGGAGAAGGGCCTAAGGGAGCCCTTAGGGGGGAGTTTTGAGGGGGTGGGAGGAAGGGCTTAAGGGGCATGTGAAGGCCCTTTTAAGGTAAGGTTTTCTTTTGGGGGAAAGGGGGGCTTATAGAGCCCCCCCCTTAGAAGCTTTGGAAGCTTCTAGAAGCACATTGGGTGGGGGGGAACGGGGGGGGGGCCTTAACTATGACATAGCAACTGGCGATAAATGGCGAATGGATGGTGGCAGGCCGGCTCCTCCTCGACAGCGGCACAGTGTGGAACCCTTCTTACTCTACAGCATCACAAAAATTCCTCCTTCACGACGATGATCAACGCGTCCATTCCTCCTCTCCCTTTCACCGTAGCGACATCGCCTTCTTTTGCTCCACGGCAGCCTTCCTTCATGACATGTCGACGGTCAGACTTCTCCTTCTTCTCACCACTATGGCAGTGACCACCACCCCTCTCATTTCCTCTCGATGGCCACGCAATTAGAGTATCTCCTGGCAGTGCCTTTGCTCATCGTCCCACCATCCCGAGTTAAATAGGGGAGGGGATAAGATCCTCCCTCCCCCACGTAGGAAATTCTTGAGGGGATGTAGTCCAAAGGTGATAACCTATTTAGGGTTTGTCATATCTACATTTTATATGCGACAAGTAATTGAGTGTTTCAATGTATAGTATAGAATATATAGTGCAGCGTGGTCGCACGGACGGCATTTTCACATGGAGCGTATTGAAAAAATGCGCTCCACAACAGATTGTGGTATCATGGCAAGGTTCGAGCAAGAGAGTTAACGACGAGCAACGGATCCAAACACGGTTATAGATGAGATGGAGTATTTTGGGAGCTTGCAAAGTATTGTCACGGTGGATATTAGCTTCTCCATGATCCTATTCGATGTGCAGTGGTTCAAAGTGGTACTTGAAGGAGCTAGAGCAACAGTTTGACGAGGTCCATCTGGATTTCTCGAAATAGATTCCAAAAAAAAATGGATGGATTTGCGCGACACGTTTGTGTTTGTTAACCCCAACACGAAGAGAGCGAAAGAAAGTGGAAAAGACGCAGGGCAAAGGCAGAAAAAAGGTAGCCCGACGGAAGGAAAAAAAGGAGAAAAGGCCAAAAGCGCAAGGACAACCTTAAAAGGCCAAGGCAAACACGAAAAGGGAAAGGCACATAAAAAGCGCACCCTAAAATCTTGTAAAAGAGTGCCGGGCTCTCACCCGTGCAATTTGTAAATATAGAAGGGTAGTGAAAAGGAAACAAGGAAGATAAAAGGATAATGGAAAACAGGGCCTAGGCTATGACCGGCCATGTAAAAAAGGGAAAAAGGGGATGACCGCCTAAAAGGGAAGTAGGATTTTGTATATAAAGTTGAAAAGTGAATGAAGAGCTCATTCTTTGGTGTGGCAAAACTAGTCTTCTTCTTCCTCTCTTCTTCTCTCCTTCTTGCTTGTGTATGCTCTTGAGAGAGGGAGTGTAAGAGTGTGAGGGAGTGAGTGTATGTGAGAGCGAGGAATCAAGAGGGTGAAGCTCTTCACCATCTCCTCTCCCCAACTTCTCTTCTCTTCTCTTCTCTTCGCTTGTGCGCGCGGCTATGGAGGATGGAGCTTGGAGATGGAGGAGGCTTGAGGATGCTTGAGCTAGCATCAAGAATCGTGGAGCTACTGGAGTGTGAGAGAGAGGAGGGTACTCGATCGAGCATCAAAGTAAGGGGAATAATTTAAAAAAAATTCATTATCCCAATTCAATTATCCAAACCAAATGTTATTATCCCCATGACCCCTTCCCAAGAGGGGATTTGTGCGGTATATGCGGTTTCGTAGACCCGGAATTTGTCAAAAGAGATAATGCTACATTGCATCTAAGTTTGTACTGTCCGGGATCCAATGCTGGAATTATCTTTTGCTGAGAATTCACATGGACTCAATATATATTTTTGGTAGAAATATTACACTCTCTTATGCAAGAAGGACATCCACTATCCTCTGCTTCAAGAAAATTAAAAATCCACAAAAGAAACTATGCCACACATGATTTAGAGTTACTTGCTGTAATTCATGCCTTTGAACTATGGAGACATTACCTGCTTGGTAATAGGTTTTCTCTAATCACTGATCATAAGTGCCTAAAGTGGATTTTTACTCGGGCAAATCTCAATATGGGACAACACCGATGGATTGAGACCTTGCAAGAATTTGACTTTGAAATCAAGTATAGAAGCAAGGAGAATGTGATTGCACATGCCCTAAGCCTTAAATCATTTCTTAATGCTCTAATCCTAGAAGAACCCTCTAAAGCTGGAACTCTTGCCACAATGATTTCAATGCCCAGTAACCTTCTCCTAGAAATGGCTAAAGAAGAGGTGGCGAAGGATCCAAGCTATCAAGACTTGTTAAGAGAAATTTCTTTCAAGGATTCAAATCCAAAACTCAAGACTAAGTATCAAGATTTTTCCATAAACGAGGAGCTTGTCTATTATAGGACAAGGCTATGTACTCCTGCAAGTTAAGAATTCAAAAGGAAAATACTTTGGGAAGCTCACAATTTCCCATTTTCAAGTCATCCTGGTTATGCTAAGACTCTTAATACACTCAGAAAAAGCTTCTGTTGGGAAAGACTCAAGGGTGATGTACTCAAGTATGTCACCGAATGCCTAGACTGCCAATGAATTAAGGCCGAGCGTGTCAAGATGCCGGGAAAGCTCTAGCCACTTGACATCCCTCAAATGAAATGGGAGTATATCAACATGGACTTCATAGTTGGATTACCCCCGATACAAGGAGGATATAACTCCATAATTGTAGTCATGATATGCTGACAAAAGTTGCACATCTTATTCCTGTAAAAACCAATTACAAGGCTTTCGATATCGCCAAGCTTTTCATTAAGAAAATTTTCAAGTCACATGGATTTCCCCCAAAGAATCATCAACAACTAAAATTCTCTATTCACCCCAAACTTTTGGAAGAATTTGTTTGAAGCTCTAGGAATTCGGCTCTGCTTCTGTTCTACTTACCATCCCCAAACTGATGGTCAAATAGAGCAGAACAACCAAGTTATTGAGGATATATTGAGGGCTTATTGTTGTATTAGCAAACCCAAACGACGAATCCAATACCAACCCTTAGTTGAATTTTCCTTAAATGCATCATACCATCAAAGTATTCAGATAACTCATTTTCAGGCACTATATGGGCAAGATTGTCTTATCCCATTAAATTTTTCTGATCCTACACTATGGGTAGAAGAAACTAGGCAAATGCTAGAAGAAATGGATCAACAAGTAAAAGCTATAAGGCAGTATATTCAATTAGCCAAGGATCGATAGAAGGCATATGCTAATCAAGGAAGGCAAGAACGCATCTTCAAAGAAGGTTACATGGTTTTCCTTATCTTTGGGGGAATTCAAGAAGCTAAGTCCTAGGTATTGTGGGCCATATAAGGTGCTAAAGTGTATAGGGTCAAATGCCTACAAGCTGTAACTCCCTAACAACTTGAAAGTACATAATGTATTTCATGTTGGTCTATTGAAAGCATATGTCCCTAATCAAAAGGGATGTAGGAGACGCGGGAGAGAATGTAGGTGTTGTCAACAATGTTATGATAGCCTTATTGCACTTTCAAATATATATGAATAAAGAATATAGGCGGTCATTGTATATAGGAAGGCCCAATGGCCTTTTACCCCAACAACCTCCCACTAAAAGGCCAATGGGCCAGGGAGTGAAAAAACAAAACAAAAAAAAAGAGACATGGTGAGGAATCATGACATCTCACCCAATGCCCAATCAGAAAGCAAGCTTTGCAATAAGTGGTGGAAACCTCCTCACAAGAAGAGTCAAGCATAAGAGATTCCATAGCTCCATACAACGGAGAAATCAAGCACAACTCATGGGTGCATGGCTGTACATCATCATCATCACAGTAGCGCATAGCATCAGCGTGGCACATACAAGACAACGGAGAGCATCCAAACTCTCCAGAGTCAATCACTAAAAGAGGGCCAGCATCCCGGACACAAGTTAGACAGGGTCTCAAGATAGTATGAGACCTTAGCGAAGCGGAAGACTGACATACAGCTATAGAATCAGCCATAAAGTGCACTGAATGCGCATCAAGAGGTCTAAGAGGTGTCTGCATCTCATAAAAGACAGCATGATGGTTGCATAGAACCTGCTGGGCATCCAAATCCCAAAACTTGTAAGCCGTAAAGTCACCATGTCCATAACCAAGGAGAAGACATCTGCGTGACATAGACTCATGTGGCATCTCGGGGGGTTCACTATATATATATCCTCTATATAACATGCGTTCATGGCCTATTTATAAATATCCTAATCTGTAAATTTTTCTTGAATACAACACAACTCTTTTCTATTCAATCTATAAGTAACCCCTTTATATGACAGCCTTTTGTATGTAAAAAATGTATAAAAATGGTGTTTTAAAAACCCCTTATTTTCAACTCACGTTATATATACATATATTTATGAGTGACCCCCCCCGAGTGTGGCATATTGATAGTGGCTTGGCAGCCAAATATCCTCAAGTGATCATACGAGGGTCTCATACCAGTCCATGCCTAATGCGGTGTAATACCATCCAAAGTCAAGCACGGCATCTTGTTAAGTAAGTAGACTGCCGTCATAAGGGCCTCAGTCCAAAATCCATAAGAAAATCGAGTTGTGGTAAGCATAGCAACAACCTTCACTTGTAAGGTCAGGCACATGCCATGAGAAATCCCATAATACTGGGGGCATAAGAAATCAATGCCATATTGCTGACAAGAGATCCGTAGGCTGGGAGAGATAGCATGACTCTCATAATCCATCTGCAAGCATCTAGGCCTGCTACCAGCAGAATCCGTAAACCTGTCAAGCATAATAATAGCATCCTCAATCCCTACCAAAGGGTAAGCCCAAACACGATGGGTAGCATGATCCATGAAGGTCACAAAATACGACACTCCACCAAGTGACTAGGAAGGCATAGATCCATATACTACAACATGGACTAGATCTAGAGGAGCATGCCTCATGCGATTGCCATAAGCCAAAGAGGCTCTGCACAGACCATTAGTACAATGAGGGAAAGTAGCATGGGGAAGAGTAGGCAATAAGCCCATATCACATAAAGCATTCATCTCAATGTGTCGTACATGGTCTAAGCGACAATGCCATAACAATGCATGTGGTATTTGCATAACTGCAACCATAGAATCTCCCACATGAGAGACATGCACTACATAATCACTACCATATCTAGCACCTCTAGCCAATACCAAGCAACCACGATGGATTTTCCATGAAGTATCCCCAAGAGAGACATAATATCTTGCACCATCCAACTGACTGACAGAGATCAGGCTCTTACTGAGTGTAGGTATGTGCAAGACATCACGGAGCATAGAAGAAGACCCATTTGGCAAAGGCAAGTGTATATCCCCTGTACCAATAACATGATAATCTTGCTCAAGGCCCAAAGAAATACATTCGTCAACCTCCCAATAAAAAGAGAACCAAGTTCTATGCGGAGTAACATGACAAGATGCCATACTGTCTAAAAGCCAATCAAAGGTATAAGATGTATCACTAAGCAAGTAATTTGCAGGGTAACACGATGCTAGGAGTCTAGGCTCAGCTACATCATCATGGGTAACTACATGCACCATACCACTATCAACAATGGTCTCACCTACTGTATCACTAACTCTGCTCTCATGTCTAGTGCGGCGCAATCTTTTCTACTCTCTAATCCACTTGAAGCATTTATGTTTCACATGCCCTGCCTTTCCACAATGAAAACAAACGAAACCTATAGAAGAGGACAGTTGCTATGTAATAGCATGAGTAGGGCAGTCCAATACATCCAAGGATCTCAAAGAATCAAAGGAACTCTCATAAGAGAGAACAGGCTCATCAATAGGACTGTTTGCATGACTAGAAGAGTTGGAAGTCATCATAGCATACTGCAAAGGCGACACCAGAAGGGGAGAACACAAAGGCATCAACCACGAATGCAAAAGCAACCATAGAGACAAGCCTAGCAGACAAAAGCATGACATATACAACCACTGTAGCTCGCAGCCATAAAAGCATGACGGATCATAAAAGTCTCAAGTGGATCTTTACCCAGAACGAGCTCAACATGAGGCAACGTCGGTGGATTGAAGTGCTGGAGGAGTATGATTTTGAAATCAAATACCGGCCTGGAAAGGAGAATGTAGTTGTCAATGCACTCAGTCGCAAGGCATTCCTTAATTCTCTAATCTTGCAAAATCCATCAACAACTAGATCTCTAGCCACAAAGGTATCCATGCCAAACAACCCAATACTTGAGCTAGCTAGAGAAGAATCATGCCATGATCCAACCTATCAAAAGATGCTAAGGGAGATCCCTATCAAGGATCAAGACCAAAAGCTATAGGCTAAGTATCATGAATTCTCTATCAGTAGTGGACTTGTCTACTAAAGAATGAGATTATGTATATGGGCAAGCCAGTCAATCAAGTAGAAGATACTGTGGGAAGCTCATGATTCCCCTTTCTCAGGACATCATGGCTATGCCAAGACCCTCAATGCAGTCAGGAAGAGCTACTATTGGGAGAGGCTTAAAGGTGACGTTCTCAAATATGTCACTGAGTGTTTGTCTTGTCAACGTATTAAGGCCGAACATGTCAAAATGCCAGGAAATTTGCAACCACTTGACATTCCCCAAATGAAATTGGAATTCATCAGTATGGACTTTGTTGTTGGTCTACCCCAAGTTCAGGGAGGATATAACTCCATTATGGTTGTGGTTGATATGCTTACTAAGCTTGCACACCTTATTCCTGTTAAGACAAACTATAAAGCCTCAGACATTGCAAGGTTGTTTATCAAGGAGATATTCAAGCTACATGGGTTGCCCACAAGAATCATTAGTGATCGTGATTCTCTCTTCACATCACACTTCTGGAGAGCTATCTTTGAAGCCATTGGGACTCAACTCTTTTTTACTCATGTGCATTCATTGCATGTTTTATATATCCCTATGTAACGTATTTTGCAATATTTTCTTGACCCTTCTGTGAATTTTAACCATAATTTATAAATCTCTTACTATAAGTTTATTTTTTTCATAAAAGAATTTAACAAACCCGTATGTAATAGATACAAAACACTAGATCTATCAAAGAATTATCATAAACTAGTTGAAGCATGACTTCAAGCTATTCTATGGAAGGGTGCAAGCATATTAATGGTTATCACCATTGAAAACCATGAAGGGCACGCTTACAGAAGATATGACAAGCAAACACAATGTGCGACCAGTGTTTGCTGAGCTAAAAATACATTACAAATGTAAAGAAGGCCTATTCTACTATGAAAATCAACAAAAAAACTAATGAACTGAACTACAAAATAACAGGAAATAATATGAAATGCTTCATTCTATGCCATACCATATTCATCTTCCATTATACCATAGCACATTGTAGTCATGGAAGCTGAAATCAAGATACAAGAAACAAAGCTTGGTACTCACCCCAAGATGGTGATGAACAAGAAATTTCTAAGAAAATAGTGTAAGCGTAAAAAAGCTCCCTACATTAGCACTTCTTGCCTTTTTATAGCAAACCCTAGTACCATCATGACTAAGGTATTTACATGGTTGTTTTTTTGTAGAGGTAAGTAAACTAATGTGGCTAATTTGCTTCATTACAAACCATCCCTTCCAAAGATGATTTTGTCCTCAAAACTGAAGATAATGTGGTGATAGACAAGTCACTAATGAAGCAAATCATGTCGATGAAGATCCAAAAGAATGTGGAAGCACTTTCCATGAAGAAATCTCATAATGAACCTGAAATAGTGAAATGACTACTTGCTATCAAAACATGAGTGAATTAGTAAAACTACCATAAATTTTGACGGGAGTTTCCAAATTGAGTTTTTGAGATATAAAAATAAAGTACACAACCTAAGGCATCAGCCTATACCATCAAAACCACTTTTTAATGTATTATTAAGGCAATTTAATTCCTGACAAAAATTCACATAGCAAGCTATCCACTATCTTGTAGCTGTAATAATCCCACTATTTTGAAGGAATCATGAAGCCCTAGAGAGGATGATTGAATATGCTGAGGAATCGGCATTGCAAGCGTAATGAGGTAGAAAGAGAGGAGAATACAGAGAAGAGAGAGAGTAGATAGTAGAGAGGAAGGGTGAAAGAAGGTAGAGAGGAGACACACCCCACCAACAATGAAAGTCATTGAAGTCCAATATGCCTCTAGGGTCAAATGAATAGCCATCAAAATAGTCATCACAACCATAAGTCCCCTCTGCAAAAAAATATATCCCATCATTGCCTCCCGGGTCAAATGAAAACAAGGAAGCATCCTCATGATCCCCCGGATCAAATGGGAAGATAAGATCATCAATTGAGAACATGTCATTTGAAACCATAGATTGGTGTATGGCTTCATTAAGCTCCTTTGCATGTCCCTCTTCAATTACTACATTCACTTGGTCATTAGCATGATGTAGGTTAGAAAGATGATAGGCATCATGATCAACTTCAAAGGATTTGTAAGTCTCTCCATCTTGGATTTTACAATTGACTTCCTCTTTAGCCTCTTCATCTTCCTCTTAATCATTCCGAAACTCTATAATCAACATTACTTTTGTTAGAGTGTAGCAACATGGAAGCATAGGATAAAGGTTGAGAGAAAGTGAACACAGAGAGAAGAGAGAGAGAGAAAAGGAGAAAGTGTAACGTAGAAAATCTGTAATGTAGTATGATGTATGGGAATGTAGAAATATACATGGGTGCAGAGAAAATATCTACATGTTTCTCTGCCTTGAGGACCTCGATCTCCGTCAGCTTGACATTTGTACACCCTATCTTTGTCAGATCTCAAGATCAGAATGTGTGTCCAAGTGTTGGACTAAATTGCTATAAATAATAGGGAAAATAACCACAAAAAATGGGCAAAATCAGTTTGGCTACATTTAATGTAGAGTCGACTACATAGAAAACTTGGCCGACTGCTGTTGTGCCACATGGCACCTGTCCAACCTATTTGATTGCTACTGACATGGCATTGACTACACTATTAGTACTGCGTGCTGCGATACTAATGTCCAAGAAATGACATCTCTAACACCCCCTCTCAGATCTTAGACAAGGGGAAAAAGACAGCGGGATCTGGAATGTTACCGAAGAGGAGCCTATGAAAGCGCATTCGTAAACAAATCTGCAAGATTATCCTCCGTCTTGCAGTACTCCACATCAATGGTCCCATCTAGAAGCTTCGCCCAAATGAAGTGATACTGGATCTCAATGTGCATTGTTCGGGCATGGAATACAAGATTTCGTACCAAGGCAATGCAACCCTCATTGTTGCACCACATAAGTGTAGGATGAGTTTGGGGCAGCCAAGCTCCTCCAACAATCTCCGAAGCCACACAACCTCACATGTGGTGGAAGGCACGACCTGATACTCCACTTCAGTAGAAGAAAGGGCTACGATGGGCTGCTTCTTGCTACTCCAAGAGATAACATGTGTACCCAAGGTAAAACAGTAACCTAGAGTAGACTGTCGATGGTCCACATTGCCAGCCAAATCCGAGTTGCTCCAACCTACAAGAAAAATATTGGAAGCATCTGTACCTGCTGGATAAGAAATCCCTAAGTCAAAGGTCCCCCGTAAATACCAAAGAATCCATAGGGTAGCCTGCTAATGCACTTGTTGGGGTTCACTCATGAACCCTGCCAAAAGACCCACAGCAAAGCAAAGATCAACACGAGTGTTGAGTAGCCAAATCAAGGATCCAATCAACTGATAGTAGCAGGAAGCATCCGTCTTGGGAGAATCGGAGTGTAAAGTGGCCTTCCAGTTCAGATCCATAGGAATAAAAACTGGGCGCTGAGCAAAACCTTTAGCAACAAGGAAAGCCTTGTACTTGTCCAAAGAACCATCGCTAAGGTACTTAGTCTTGAGGACCCACTTGAAACCAATCACCTTCTTGTAAGAGGGACAAGGCACAAGAGACCAAGTGCCATTCCTCTCAATAGCCTCCAACTCGAATTCCATAGCCTTCTACCAATGGTCAGAACTGCAAAGCCTCCTTCACTGAAGTGGGCCCTCGATCTTGCATAACACGGGTCATCAAACAACATTCAGAGCAAAAAAGATCCGTAGAATGTGCATGGTTACTATGTGACCTCCGTGGTCCATCTTGTGGTTCCCACTCTTCAAGGACCCCCTCAATCCCTAAATCTTGGAGTGTGTCATGGGCCCAACAAGGAGGAGTCCCGCCGTCCCTCTCCATCTACAACATAAGTTCCCTCTACAAAAAAATATATCCCATCATTGCCTCTCAGATCAAATGGAAACAAGGAAGCATCCTCATGATCCCCCAGATCAAATGGAAAGATAAGTTCATCAATTGAGAACATGTCATTTGGAACCATAGATTGGTGTATGGCTTCATTAAGTTCCTTTACATGTCCCTCTTCAATTACTGCATTCACTTGGTCATTAGCATGATGTAGGTTAGAAAGCTGATAGGCATCATGATCAACTTCAAAGGATTTGTAAGTCTCTCCATCTTGGACTTTACGATCCACTTCCTCTTTAGCCTCTTCATCTTCCTCTTAATTATTTTGAAACTCTATAATCAACATTACTTTAGCATTGCTTTTCTTGCATATATCTTTATGACTAGAAGATACTGGTTCATCACATCTATAACATAATCCTTGTGCATGTAATCCTCTAATATCATCACTGGTTAAGTGTTTTCCTCGAATAACATCATGCTGGCCACTATGGCTAACATAGTTCTCATGATAAAATGGTTTTCCATAGTCATGATTAGTTCATTTCTACTAGCATAATGCTGATGTCCAGGAAATGGTTGATCATCATCATAATATTGATGTCCAAGAAATGGTTCATTTCTCAATTGCCAACTTAAGATTCAGTACTAGTTCTCACTCTAGAAGCTAAGGATATTGAGGATGAGGATGGGGCTAAGGCTCACGGTGATGGGAGTGTTGATGTTGAGGCTATGGTTGAAAGGGTTAGGGATGTGGTTGTTGTACTATAGGGCTAATGGGGCTGCCTATTGGGTTGTTGAAAAACATGTTCCTGCATAGGAAATGACTGAGGAGTTTGTAAATATGGTTGTGGTGTTGCATCTGGCATATGTTGCTAGAAAGCTTGCTGCTGCTGAATGGACATTTGTTGATATTGTTCATATTGTTGGTATTACTGCTGATATCGTTCATACTGTTGATAGTATTGCTGATACTACTACTGATACCAATGATTAGCTACAGGAACTCTTTGCTATTGTACAACAAGTCGAGGTATCGTTTGCTGTTTGTTGCTGTTGTACATCAAGCATTGCAACGTGCTACTGTGGTGCTGACTATACCACATGCAACCCACATGTTGACAGGTGTCCACTTGAAAGTGGCTGAGCTTGAGGGTGCTCCTCATGGATGTCCAGTAAGCTCATAATGTCAGCCAACAACACATAATCTTGGTCATCCAACATCGTAAGCGTAGGTAAAGACATGCCTCCTTTCTTGGTATATGAATCCAATAATAGTTCATCCTCTAGGTTAGCAGGGATAATAACTAGGGATTTGTCAAAAATTTGCCTTTGTTAAGTAGCCTCCATCGCTTCCTCCTCTGCATCAAAGGCTACAATCACCTATGCCTCATAAATCTCTCTATTATCAATAATAGGCTATCTCATGTTGCCAATTTGTAGTGCTTGTGAAGTCCCTTTCCCATTCAGTAGAAGATGAAAGTAGCAAAGGAATGCAAAGGAATAATTAGCCTATGTAGAAGCCTCCCTCCCTTGGTGACATCCCAAGCCACATTCAAGAGCACATGAGGGTCAACACCAAGCAAGAATGTAGGGGACCTTTAGCCTAGAAGGCATCCCCATCTCTTGATGGTGACCCATACTATGTTCAATGCATATGAGGGTCAAAACCAAGCAATGTGGGAGTTCTCAAGCCTAGGGAGAAGCCTCCCTTGCTTGGTAGTATCCCATACTACGTTCGAGTGTGCTTAAGGGTCAACCATGCAGTATTCAGTGCATGCCTAGGTAAAAAACAAATGACCCCTATGGCTTTAGTGCATGGACCTCTCACTTGACATACACAGAATTAGAGGTAGCACAAATTTAGAAGTAGCCCACAAAGTTAGAAGTAGTCCACAAATTCGTGGAGGCACCTCTCATCACTATGTCAAAAACCAAGCAATGTGGGAGCTCTTTGGCCTAGATAGAAGCCTCCCTTGCTTGGTGATTGATCCTTGAGGGTCAACACCAAGTGATATGGGGGCCCTTGACTCTAGGGAGAAGCCTCCCTTACTTGGTGGTGGCCCATACCACATTTAAGTGAACACTATGTCAAAACCAAGTGATGCAAGAACTCTTTGGGTTAGATAGAAGCCTCCGTTTCCTAGTGGTGACCCATGAGGGTCAACACCAAGAAATATGGGGGCCCTTGACCCTAGGAAGGAACCTCTGTTGCTTGGTGGTGACCCATGAGGGTCAACACCAATCAATATGGGGGCCCTTGACCCTAGGAAGGAGCCTCCCTTGCTTGTTGGTGACCCATACTACATTCAAGTGGACACAATGTCAAAACTAAGTGATATGGGATCTCTTTAGTCTACTTGTTCCTTAGCTAAGGGGAAAATTTTGATCATAGCTAGGGGCTATGATGTGTTGGATTCCACATTGAACTTGAAAGTACTAACTACGAAGTTAATGGACATGCAGAAGACAGTGGAGGTCAGGTAATTTAGGCAAAAAGACATCAACATATTCATGTAGAACTGGATAGGATCAAAACATTAGCTAGTAGCCATCTCATCTCTCTGGAAACCTTATCATTTTAGCTCAAGAAAGGAATACAATAGCTAGGCAACTTCATGATTATCTAGCAAACAAATTTATTAAACCTAGTAAATCTCTTTGGGGAGCATATATCCTTCTTGCCAAAGGAAAAAACAAAACAAAGGGAAGGATAATCATAGATGGCACGATGCACTTTTGTATAGATTATAAAGGTCTCAGCAATAAGGTGATCATCAAGAACAAATATATGTTGGCTCAAACAGATTATCTTATACATTGACTCTATGGTACATGCTCACCAAGATTGATCCGTGTTCAAGTGAACACTACAACAAAACCAAGCGATGTGAGAGTTCTTCGGCCTAGATAGAAGCCTTTCTTTCTTTCTGGTGTCCCATACTACATTTAAGTGCAATTGAGGGTTAACCCGTGTGACGTTGAGTGCATGCTTGGGTCAAAAATAGGTAACCCCTATGCTGTTAGTGCACATGGGTCCCCTAACCCCAAAAATTCATAGAGGTTCCCCTCACTTGGCATGCACAAAATTAGAAATAGCACAAAGTTAGAAGTAGTGCACACTTACTACATTTTTGGATGACACTTTGGGTGAAGAACTAGCATCCATGAGAGCGGAGTTTTGATGCCAAGAAGTGCTTAAAAATAGCTAAAAATTACTAATATCAAGGGAAAAATATTCAACGTCGAAGGCGGCGGCTCCAGCTAGCACAATTTTAAGCACCAAGTGAAATACGACTCTTAAAAGGCGCTCGAGCGACACTTGTTGATTTTTGATAATTTTTCAAACTAACGTGTGCGTTGTCAGGAGTTACTGGCCAATGCGGGACGTTGAGCCGGACGCCCAGGATTTTTGAGAGCTCAATTCGGAGCCAGGACGGGGAAATGGCCACAAAATGGTCAAGATATGAAAAGGTGGACACTTGGGAGGCCAAAATTGGGCATGCCTTTTGAGTTTGGATCCCCTCTCTAAAATTTTATGCACCTTATGAAGCAAAAAACGTGGAGAGAGAATGAGGGATGAAGAAAAAACGTGGAGCAACATGGCGGCCGTTTTTTGCGCCCTCTCATGATGGAGATGGAGTATGCAGGCTGAAAGCAACCCATACAACCGATCATGGGGCTGATCTTCCCTCTCTTGGCTGGTCTTATCGCCTATCTTCGCCCATGAAATGGCTGTGGGAATGAAGAGATGGAAATCTAATCTTTCTCTCTTCTCTTCTAAGGGCAGATTCATGTGGTGAAGAAGAAGAAGAAGAATGGATGACGGATGCTTGTCCAATGAAGACCGGATTGCTCCATGGTGCAAGAGGAATGAAGATTACTGATTGTGGACTGTCATGAGCATTAATGATGGCTAGAAATCAGTCCCGAGATATGACAAATAAAAACCCGCAACCCGCAAAGAACGGTAATTTCATTTTTACAAAGGAAATTGATGTTTTATGTAATTTGCTTCATGAGTATTTGTTCCCATGGGATGATTATGCATCATGTTGATGATTGCTATGAGTTTGATCAGTTTATGCTCAGAAAATCAGAAAATCACAAGTGTTGTGACTGAAATTAACAGTGTAAAACCCGTAAAGCACGCGTATGGGAAAATTAGGTGTTTTTTATATATAAATGGAAAATATAATAAGACACACCAACTAAATTTGTGTTTTTGCTGCAAATGAACCTAAGGGCCACAGTCCACAACTCATTTTGTATTTTCAATTATTTAATATTGCAAAAAATACAAGAAAAATAGGAAAAATGGGAAAAAAATAAGGGAAAAATGGATTTTGAGTGCCGAAAATTAAGAAAAAATAAGATTCATGTTTGTGGATGTATGGGGGGTCTGAAGTATGAACGGGTGAGGGGGTAGACTGTATAAAAGGTGTTTAAATGCTGAATGAAATGATGAAAAGCTTGTTGGTTTTTATGCATATCGTATAGATCGATCGTTAATTTAAAGTAAGGATCTAGTAGCACGAGGGTCTCCTCGGTGCTAGGTTCATGCAACACCGCATATGAGCAATAGTCAAAATCATTGAAAGAATGCTTTTGCACTAAGCACAATGCTGATTTTCTATTGTTTCTGCACTAAACCATTCACATTATGCACTATGCATGGTTCATGGTATCGAAGGAAAATCTCATGGATTACATAGCAATTGTTTTCTTGGGACTTTGACCCACGATTGAGAGTGTGAGGTTATCCCTTGCCGTAGGGTAGAGGGTCGGTTTCCTAAGGGACTGTGAAGTGAGGAAGCATGGTATATCTCCTGGAAATACGAGAAATATAAAAGAGAGGAGTTTGTGTTCGTTTGTGTTATATGTTTAGCAGCGCATCAAAGGGCCAATCCCTGTGATGTAGGAGAGCTGCAGTGGGGCTCCGACTATTAGTTGGTGGAGTGCCTCCTATATGTGTGTGACGAGGCGTTATGCCTAAGTACTTTGGGATCTCCCTCTGAGGAGTTTAAATGGGGAATTGACATGAGATTAAGTGTATCTACAATTCTCTCTCTTTAGTAGATTGCAAAGGACTTCCTCATGGATTTTTTTTGAGGATGCATATTTTCTAATAGCCCATGCTTACAGGGTGACTATCATGTTATCGAAAGATTTTGATAGCTTGCACCACACCTATGGCTATAGTATAATAGATATTGAATGGTGTTGATATCTCAGACCTACGCATGTGAAAAATTCTTGTCATTTTGCCTCTTCACCATCAACGATCCTAGCGAAGATCCCCCATTCCACATGAGAGAGACATGTACTTAAAGAGATCAAGAGCAATGACCCCCAATAGGTGGCTGAGTTGTGGACCCGACTGGCCTAAGCACCTCCAAGTCTTGCCCCACCACCCCAATTTCCATTACACTAATCCCCTTCATGCCCTCTAGGAAGAGCCCCACTACTCCAATTCCCTTTAGGTCTCCTAGCCCTCGAGCCCTTTTAGGTTTTACTCCACCACTCTGACTCCCTCTAGATCCTAGCATTCAAGCCCTTGCAAGTTAGGCATCACCACTTTAAGACTCTCTAGGATACGCCCCACCAGTCTAAGATCCATCAAGACCAGCCCCACCACTCCACATCCCACACACCACTTCGAGCTCCTCTAGGACAAGCCCTTCCAAGAGGAGCCTCTCAAGGATGAACCTTCCTAGACCGAGTTGAGCCACTCTAGACAAAGTGTCATCATGGTGAGTCCATCCATGCCCATGAGCCCCAACCTCGCCACCCAAAATCCCTCAATGCCAAGCCCCTCAAGGATGAACCTCTCCACCTAACCCCCTAGGGATGAGCCCCTCCATATTGAGCCCCCCAAGCATGAGTCCCTTCAAGCGGATCCCCATCGCCCACACTCAGAGTTTGAAGTCAAGAAATTCAAAGTTAGCAACATTCAATTTTTTGCATATGCAATTGCCGAGAGCTACAAGGAGGAGGTGTTGCAAAGAGAGAAGTTAACGAGAGAGAGATTTTGTAGAGGAGGTTTGAGCAAGAATTGTTGAGATATCGAGCTCCACTCGTGATATGCCAGGGTGACCGTTGTGCATTTATGTCACCGACTTGTTAGTTGTAGACGTGGTTGGTACACCGCGCATGAATAATAGCTAGATGACAGCTATCCTTATCTACTCTAGTTCGTGGCTTGGTTAGTATGCCACCTTAGTTAGTTGAGTTTGGTTTGAGACCCATATATAGGGTTCTTCTATTTCTTTGTATGAGAGTTCTTTTGGCTTACACAATAAGAAGAGGAAAACTGTTTTTAGTCTCCACCCCTGTGTGTATTCCCCCATTGTGCAAGCAAGAAAGCTACAAGTGAGACTCCTTCCTTCTCTCCCACAATCTTGACATGGTATCAGAGCCTTGTTCGTGGTAAGGAGCTCAAGAAAGCAAGCCAAGCTCGCGGTGTTCTGGTAAGAGGAGCAGTGTTGCTTTCATTTTCTATTTTGGGAGCAGATCTCTGCAGGTAGCACAGCCGGAAATTGCAAGAGTGCATTGTCTCAGGTTGAGATGCCCTTTGCGGTGAAGCAAGAGGGAAGTATATGCTGCGGGAAAGAGCTTTAACTCTTGGCGACCCTGTTTTTTTTATTTGAGGCCATTTCGGGGCCTGTTTTGAAGGCGGAAGTTTTCTGCACGCACTCAGGAAAAGGCCCTGTTTTATGCTGTGCGACCACTGTTCTACAGGTCGGTGAAAAGTTACCACAGAGATTGCATCGTATGCTTGTGTGCAGAGACATTGGGAGTTACAGAATCATCCCTGTTGCCTGTTGATGCAAAATCGTCACTAGGAAGTGACTGTGTGGTCAAATACCACTTTCGCCAGCTTTGCAGATTTGCCCTTGTAAGAGTGAAGCTGTGTTTTTTGCAGTGACAGAATTTTTTGCAGTATTCTGTAATGGCATCTGATTCTCTCTCACAGATTGTCACTGAAAAGCTTGACAAGAACAACTTCCAAGCATGGAAGTTTAGAATGACGAATTTCCTTATGGGAAAAGGATATTGGGAATTTGTTGCAGGAAATGAAGAAGAACCAGTTCTTCCTGATGTTCCCAATCAACAGCAAATGCAGGCATTTAAAGCATGGCATGAGAGAGCCAGGAAAGTTATGTACTGGCTGTCTATCAGTATTTCAGACTCTATGATTGTGCATATTCAGGATGCAAGTACGCCAAAGGAGGCATGGGATACTTTGTCAAAAATGTATAGTACAAATACTCAAGCCAGGAAAATGTAGCTCAAGCAAGAGTTGCATAATATGCAAAGAGAAAATATGAGCATCAATGACTACCACATGAAGGTGAAGAAGATTGCAGATGCACTTGCTTCCATTGGGTCGCCAGTGGAAGATGATGATTTAGTTTCTGTGACCTTGAATGATCTAGGAAAGGATTATGCACAGTTTCGAACATCCATTTCCATCCGTGAAAGATTTCCTGATTTTGAGGAGTTGATTGCTCTTCTAATTTCTGAGGAGCAGAGAAATGGTGGTGCATCTTCTTCAGGAGGAACTTCAAAAGAAACTGTTTTCTACTCAAATGCTGGAAGAGGTAGAGGCAGAGGTAGAGGAGGCTGATTTGAAGGCCGTGGTAGAAATCAGAATATGCAGCAAACTCAAGAAAACCAGTCCTATGGAGGAGGACGTGGTAACTCTAGAGGCAGGGGGAGCCAAAGAGGTCGTGGTGGATGGCAAAGAGGCCAAAATGCAAACAGCAATGTTGAATGCTACTACTGTGGTAAAATGGGTCATATGGCTAAAGACTGCTATAAAAAGCAGAATGACATCATGAATGGGAAATTGCAACAAGGGAATTATGCATCTTCTAGTAGACAGGGTGATGACAGAAATGAGCATTTGTTTATGGTGCAGCACTTGAACAATTCTGTGACAAGTGCAGAAGAAAGCAACACTCACGTACTCGGGGTGGAAGCTCCCACGATGCTCCTCTCACCTTTTGTTTAGGAGCCATTGATGTAGTAATTTTGTTTCATCAACTCTCCCCTGGTTATTTTCGCGTTTCAAATCCTCTCTGTCCGAGATCTTCTCTTCTGCGTAGGACACAGCCCTTGCAAATATGGTTTTAAGAAAAGCCGAGGATGGCACGGGAGAACATGGCCTATGAAAGCTTCAGTAGAAGCTTTCAAATGAGAAGCTTCCAAACCTGGGCATAGAGATCGCAGAGAAGCTGCGCAAGTTTAGAGACCTGCTTGGTGTGCAGGAATTGGGATTGAGCTCGAGGGGAGTGTTGAGATATCGAGCTCCACTCGTGATATGCCAGGGTAACCGTTGTGCATTTATGTCACCGACTTGTTAGTTGTAGACGTGGTTGGTACACCGCCCATGAATAATAGCTAGATGACAGCTATCCTTATCTACTCTAGTTCATGGCTTGGTTAGTATGCCACCTTAGTTAGTTGAGTTTGGTTTGAGACCCATATATAGGGTTCTTCTATTTCTTTGTATGAGAGTTCTTTTGGCTTACACAATAAGAAGAGAAAAACTGTTTTCAGTCTCCACCCCTGTGTGTATTCCCCCATTGTGCAAGCAAGAAAGCTATAAGTGAGACTCCTTCCTTCTCTCCCAAAATCTTGACAAGAATAAGATTAGATAAGGGCTTTCGAAGAGGTGGTAGATGCCATACAAGGTCATGAGGAGGCCATGGAAGAGGTTCATCAATGAATTGAATCAAGACAAGCTATAGAGAGTGGAGTCACAAGTGGTGGAGAGGGGATCAAAGAGATTGGAGGCTCTTTGGTGTGATATGGAGAAAGCACATCAACCCTCCTCTGAGTCCTAGCTAGAACCTCCCCCCCATTCCAACAACAACCTCATCGCCCTCAAAGACAATCTAGCCGTACTCGCATAGCCAAGTTCTTTATCAAAGATTTGGTCTCTACCCTCAAGGAGACCCTCGAATTTAACCTTCAAGGCCTCTATGTTGTAAATTTTTAGTGCTCCTTTTCCACTTTCTAAATGGAAATGATAATGAAACAAGAATTAGAAAAAGGAAAGGTTCTCATACTTTGCTATATTTGTTGACATCTATTTGATGGTATGGTCTTTTTTTAGTATAAAAGTCCTATGAAATGTTTGCCTTTCTTTTGAGGAAAGTGCATATGTCTATAATAACCACATATTCAAGATTTTGAAAATTTTCATGAAGTTTGGGAATTCTTAATGTGATTAATATTTGGAAACACGGTCAAATATTATCCCCTTACTTGAAGGTGAAATTTTCCCTAGATACTATATAATAATCCCCCCAAGTCCCATTCTTAAATATGGGATTAAGATTTAGCCACTTGGTCAAATATTTACTTCTTATTTGAAAGAGAAACTTGAGAGATTCCCAAATTCTTTAATATAATATTTAATTGTGAGAATGCTAGTTCATTTTGATTATAATTGAAGTATTTATTGTGTGAGATGAACCCCATGGGGGTCACCACCAAGCAAAGGAGGTGCCTTCCTAAGGCTGAAGGGCCCCACTTTGCTTGGTGATGGCCCTCATATGCACTGAATTTCATATGTATCACCACTGAGCAAGAGATGTACCTCCCCAGGAAAATGGCCCCTGTATCGCTTAGTCATGACCCTCCAAGTGTAGGCTAGCTCATTTTGTCTATAATTGGAGTGTTTCATGTGTGGTGAATCCTACGAGGGTCATCACCAAGAAAAGAAGGCCCTCCCTAGGTTGAAAAGCCCCAATTCACTTTGCGTTGACCTCGGTTTGCATTGATCATATGGGTCACCACCACCAAGTGAGAGAGGCACCTCCCTAAGGTGATGTCCCCATATCACTTGATCATGACCCTTCAAGTATAGGCTATTCAAATTTGGTGCCATTCTCAATGGTTGTTAGCTCTAATATGATTTGCTCACGGACCAAAGTAGACTAGTACACACTGATACGAGAAATGACTCAAATGAGGCAGAGGGAGCATGCATTTATGAACTTATTTATCATATACAGAAAGTACCCGGATGCCACCAAAATGTATTAATGGAACTACCAAATTTGGTACTCAAAAGCACCGAGACTACCAATAATGGTAGAATAAGATAGACAATAATGGTACTAAGGAAGTACAAAAAACTACCAATTTTGGTATCTTGGGACAAAGAAAACCATAAATAAAGAGAGTCGTGGATAGAAGTATGGAATGATTCCAAATATAAAATAAGTGTTGAAAGCTAGCGAATGTGCTATCCAAATGCAAATTGTGATGCTTAAACTTCAGCCTATTCTACTTTACGTTTGTATAACTTTTGTTCTATATCTGTGTTCTCACTCTCTATCTTTGTATATCTCTGTCACTATCATTGCTGCAGTTGTATCTCTTTATAAGAGTGAGGCTAGATTCATTTTTTGATTATTCAGTGTGGATGAACATCATAGGCAATGATGACATATATCTCTCTTTCATTGTCCAAGCCTTGATTTTAGGTGTATCTCCTTGAATCTTGCAAGTACATGCTTGCTGTCCTATAACCGTGCAGTCCTCGAAGGTAGCTCTACCACGTTGCTAATGGCAATACAAATGCATAATATTGTTTGTTATCTCTTTAGATGTGAAGATCTTTTCTTTTCTTATTGGGACCTAGCAAACATCAAGAGAGTAATTAGAAATAAAGTGATGTAAACAATTCCTTTGATCATGTGAATGTAAAGCAAGATAATCAATGCAAGTAGCAATACACCTTTTTATCATCAACATAGAAGCTAAACAAAGTAGGAAGTTGGATGTCTTCATTGTGCAAGTCCGTCCTTAAATGTCAAAATGTGCACATTGACCCTACCTTCATAATGATCAAAAGTTCATGTAATATTTCTGCAACAAAATATTGAAGATCCTAAATTTTGCACAAAAGCGGTGCAAAGTAATCTCCCACAACGGAAAAAACTTGGGCTAAGTGCTCCCTCCATGTGCATCATCAAACTCCAGCCTCCGTTGTGCATAAGAGACCATGGCTAAAGATACGTAGTTCCATGTGAGAACACTTCCAATGGGAAAAGGGATAATGGATAAATTTTTGGAAAATTTTTTAATGGATAAACTCCCCTCCCCTTCAGCCATTGCATGACGGGGGAGAGGGAGTGTGAGAGGAGCTTGAGTGTGGAGTAGGAGAGCATGGGGGGGAGGAGGCATAGAACTTGCCACATGTGTGGCTATTCCCTCCCCCCTCTACCTATATGAACCCCCCCTCTCCCAAGCTTGGGAAGGGGGAGAGAGGATTGTGCCATTGCTACCGCTGCCACGTTGCCTTCACGTCGCCAGGGCTGCCGCCAGGCTGCTGCCTCCGTCCTCACCGCCATCATCATCGTCGTTATCCTCACCTCCATCCCCATCATTTTCCCAATCAATGCCCCGAATCTTAATGCCCAGGTTCCGATAAAATTCATGCATGAAAAGTATACACTAAGCATGTTAAATTCTTGTAGGCAAGTTTAAATACATTTGGAAATCTTATTTGCTCACCCGATTTACAAAATTTAGTTGCATGTCGTGCATTTGCAATTGCTTGCACTTTCGTGGTCAAGATGCAATCCTGAATGCATAATGCATAAGTAAAAAGTCGGAATTGTGCAAAGGCATCTTTGTTGCACCTCCAAAAGGATAGGACATATAACTCGTAATGCATTTATGTAATAAATTCTTGGTTGTATCTCGTGAATAAGGTAATCATAGACGAACATTAAATGATGTCTGAATAGTTGCAATGCATGGAAAGGATTCATGTGCCTTGCAAATTGCATGTGATGATAGTTCATTTTGGGTCGGGTTAAGTGCTAAAGGAAGGATTAATTCAATGATGGACTCATGGTATTCATTCATGCATGGTGTTTTCTTATCAAAGTTTGATTGCATCTTCATTAAAAATATTAGAGCTTGAATTCGATGCATAAAACGTAGGGCTTTAAAGAACAAGATCTGAATGTCAATCAGTATCGCATAGGGCAAGGAAAAGAAAGACTACTATAAGTTCAATAAAAGTATAAGGTCTATGGTTTGAAGTTGCATACTCGCATGGAATGATACGTCTCTTACATCTTGCAGTCATTTACATCTATTAGGGAAAGTATTTGCATCTCTAAGGAAAGATCACCCCTTGTCCTAAGACAATTAGATCAATTAGGTAAATCTCTTGTAATTGTGTAACTCACGTGGGATTCATAAAAGCGTAAATAGTTAGTATGAGAAACACCTCAATGTGCTAGATAGGGTTAAGCTATGTTAAAATTCTGCCTAGTATCGCACTTAGGATGCCAACCTAATATTTCCGATCCCAAAGATCCTACCCACTACCCACATTCTTGGAATGTTAGGGGTATTTAAATGCCCATGCAACAACGATCTAGGGTTCTCACCTTAAGGATCAATTGATCAAATACTAGACCTCTGTATGAATTTAGGAACCCTAGGGCCAAAGTGTTATTGGCCTAGTAGGGTTAGGGTTGGGTTGGGTCAAGAGGACTCCCAAACCCTACATCTTGACCAAAGGTATTCTTGTCCAAGGAATACCGTGTGATGGGAGAAGTTAGGTGCTGACCCTTATCTTGTGCAACAAGTTGCAACGTCGCATGGTTTTGTATCTAAATCAAAAAGTAGTATTGCCACTCCTTAGAACAAGTTTGGCAAGTTCTAAGTACAAGTCTAATTTTCTAGAGGATGAGTAGTCATCCTGCTACATCACCCATCCTTGGGGCTGATTTGCCAAGATAGGGTAATTATGAATTGCCTAGCAAGCAATTGACCAATCAAATTAGGACAATGGGGTTGTCCAGGATTTATTGACCATAATATATGGAAGCCTAAAGTATTGACAATTTGGGTTAATAGGGTATAAACCCTAACCTAGGGAAAGAGGGTAAACAAGCAAATCGGCTTATGAAATCCTTGGGATCTTACCAAGTCGTGATTGATCGCGGATCGAATGCTAGATGTATTCAGAGAGAAGGATTCACACCTTAGTAGTTGGCCGTATAAACAAGCACTGGAGTGCTTGTGTTTGTACACTTAGGAGCACTGTTTGTTCTTCTTTGCTCAAGGAACTAATGCTGGAAAATAAATAATGCCTCAGGTTGAAAGCCTGGAGGGAGAGGCAGCATCAGTTACCCCCGATTGTCTGCCTGACCCTATCCAAGGGGGTTGTTAGCTGTGCCGGGTACGTGGACCTGAACCCATCGCAAGAGGTCTCTCCGTGGGTGTTACTTGGAGCAAGAGGACGCTTGGGTGGTGGCTCTGGCCGTAAATCCCTTGCCTCCTGATCCTGCACAAGAGGCCGACGTGACTCGAGATGGGATCTCGAGCCCCGTATACTAGTCAATGGGCGGAACTTGGAATAGCAATCCCTGAGGATCGCTGGAATCGCCTTCAAGTGGATTATGGATTAGCCTTCGGGTGGATTGTATGATGTATTCCATAGACTGATAAATAAAGATCAAATGTTGAAAAGGAACTTGCTTGACATTGTTTTTCTTTGTCAGTGCCTAAGTTAAGTGAAGGAACCTGTGTGTAATTGGTTAATTAAGGAAACTGTTTTTGCTTGTCAAACTAAATGTGGTAGGTAATTAGATAACTAAAGCAACCTGAGGAAAGTGTGGTGGATGTGACCTTGGGTCCGCCCTACGGAAGGGTGGTCCCGGTTGGCCGAGAACTTTTCTCAAAGGAATTGACAGTAAGGTGTCAATGACCTAGAATTTTCAGAGCTAGAATCTCGGTTTATACTGTTTTAGGGAAACGGAATGGGACTATGCCTTACGCGCAGAGAGTTCGAGCTTCACATCCCTCTCGTTTCCCATTCTTCTTAAACCAAGTGTAGTATAAATCCGCTTTGACCCTGATGTTTCTGCGTAAAGTAGTTCGTCTGGAGTTCAAGGCTAGCTACCATTCTAGGAACTTGACCATTAGGAGAACCCTGATTCAGGTTGATCCTAAGTGGGAATGGCCGGAATGCTTTCATTTCATGGCAGACTCGGGAAGACCTAGATCGCAAACCTCGTGACATTCCTTGGGAGTGTCGAGTGGCTAGTTCCACGTGAGAATACTTCCAAGGGGAAAGGGGATAATGGATAAATTTTTGGCAAATCTTTTAATGGATAAACTCCCCTCCCCTTCAGCCATTGCATGGCGGGGGAGAGGGAGTGTGAGAGGAGCTTCAGTGTGGAGTAGGAGAGCATGGAGGGGAGGAGGCATGCAACTTGCCACATGTGTGGCTATTCCCTCCCCCCTCTACCTATATGAACCACCCCTCTCCCAACTTGGAAAGAGGGAGAGAGGATCATGCCATTTCTGCCACCGCCATGCTGCCTTCACGCCGCCAGGGCTGCTGCCTCCGTCCTCACCGCCATCATCATCATCGTCATCCTCACCTCCATCCCCATCATTTTCCCAATCATCAATTTCTCTCTCCATGTCATTTCTGTGCCCAGGTTTGGAAGCTTCTAATTTGGAAGCTTCTATTGAAGCTTCCATAGGCCTTGTTCTCCCGTGCCATCCCCGGGCTTTCTTAAAACTGCATCTGCAAGGGCCATGTCCTGCGCGGAAGAGACAATCTCGAATAGAGAGGATTTGAAATGCGAAAGTGACCAGAGGAGAGTTACTAAAACAAAATTAATGCGTCAATGGCTCCTAAAAAAAAGGCAAGAGGAGCATATGCGGGAGCTTCCACCCAAGTACGCGAATGGACAACGCCCCGAATCTGAATGCCCAAGTTTTGATAAAATTCCTGCATGAAAAGGATGTACTAACCATTTTTAATTCTCGTAGGCAAGTTTAAATACATTTGGAAATTTTATTTGCTCGCCCGATTTACAAAATTTAGTTGCATGTCGTGCATTTGCAATTGCTTGCACTTCCGTGGTCAAGATGCAATCCTCAACGCATGATGCATAAGTAAAAAGATGGAATTGCGCAAAGGCATCTTTGTTGCACCTCGAAAAGGATAGGACATATAACTCATAACGCATTTATGTAATAAATTCTTGGTTGTGTCTCGCGAATAAGGTAATCATAGATGGACATTAAATGATGTCCGAATAGTTGCAATGCATGGAAGGGATTCATGTACCTTGCAAATTGCATGCGATCATAGTTCATTTTGGGTCAGGTTAAGTGCTAAAGGAAGGATTAATTTAATGATGGACTCATGGTATTCATTCATGCATGGAGTTTTCTTATCAAAGTTTAATTGCATCTTCATTAAAAATATTAGAGCTTGAATTCGATGCATAAAACATAGGGCTTTAAAGAACAAGCACTGAATGTCAATCAATATCGCATAGGGCAAGGAAAAGAAAGACCACTATAAGTTGCATAAAAGTAGAAGATCTATGGTTTGAAGTTGCATACTCGCATGGAATGATACGTCTCTTACATCTTGCAGTCATTTACATCTATTAGGGAAAGTATTTGCATCTCTAAGGAAAGATCACCCCTTGTTTTAAGAAAATTAGATCAATTAGGTTAATCACTTGTAATTGTGTAACTCACATGGGATTCATAAAAGCATAAATAGTTAGTATGACGAACACCTCAATGTGCTAGATAGGGTTAAGCTATGTTAAAATTCTGCCTAGTATCGCACTTAGGATGCCAACCTAATATTTTCGATCCCAAAGATCCTACCCACATTCTTGGAATGTTAGGGTTATGTAAATGCCCATGCAACAACAATCTAGGGTTCTCACCCTAAGGATCAATTGATCAAATACTAGACCTCCGTATGATTTAGGAACCCTAGGGCCAAAGCGTTATCGGCCTAGTAGGGTTAGGGTTGGGTTGGGTCAAGAGGAATCCCAAACCCTACATCTTGGCCAAAGGTATTCTTGTCCAAGGAATACCGTGTGATGGGAGAAGTTAGGTGCTGACCCTTATCTTGTGCAACAAGTTGCAACGTTGTATGGTTTTGTGTCTAAATCACAAAGTAGTATTGCCACTCCTTAGAACAAGTTTGGCGAGTTCTAAGTACAAGTCTAATTTTCTAGAGGATGAGTAGTCATCCTACTACATCACCCATCCTTGGGGCTGATTTGGCAAGATAGGGTAATTATGACTTGCCTAGCAAGCAATTGACCAATTAAGTTAGGACAACAGGGTTGTCCAGGATTTATTGACCATAATATATGGAAGCCTAAAGTATTGACAATTTGGGTTAACAGGGTATAAACCCTAACCCAAGGAAAGAGGGTAAATAAGCAACTCGGCTTATGAAACCCTTGGGAACTTGCCAAGTCGCAATTGATCCCGGATCGAATGCTGGATGTATTCGGAGAGAAGGATTCACACCTTAGTAGTTGGCCGTATAAACGACCCCACTGGAGTGCTTATGTTTGTACACTTAGGAGCACTGTTTGTTCTTCTTTGCTCAAGGAACTAATGCTGGAAAATAAATAATGCCTCAGGTTGAAAGCCTGGAGGGAGAGGCAGCATCAGTTACCCCCGATTGTCTGGTTGATCGTATCCAAGGGGGTTGTTAGCCGTGTCGAGTACGTGGACCTAAACCCACCGCGAGAGGTCTCTCCATGGGTGCTACTTGGAGCAGCAGGATGCCTGGGTGCCAGGGGGGCTCTGGTCGTAAATCCCTTGCCTCCTGATCCTGCATAAGAGGCCCACGTGACTCGAGATGGGATCTCAAGGCCCACATACTAGTCAACGGGCGAAACTTGGAATAGCGATCCCTGAGGATCGCTGGGATTTCCTTCGAGCGGATTATGGATTAGCCTTCATGAAGATTATATGATGTATTCCTTAGACTGATAAATAAAGATCAAATGTTGAAAAGGAACTTGCTTGACATTGTTTTTCTTTGTCAGTGCAACGTGAAGAAACCAGTGTGTAATTGGTTAATTAAGTAAATTGTTTTTGCTTGTCAAACTAAATGTGGTAGGTAATTAGATAACTAAAGCAACGTGAGGAAAGTGCGGTGGATGTGACCTTGGGTCCGTCCTACAGAAGGGTAGTCCCAGTTGGCCGGGAAAATTTCTCAAAGGAATTGACAGCAAGGTATCAATGACCTAGAGTTTTCAGAGCTAGAATCTTGGTTTATACTATTTTAGGGGAACGGAATGGGACTATGCTCTATGGGCGGAGAGGTCGAGCTTAGCATCCCTCTCGTTTCCCATTCTCCTTGAACCAAGTGCAGTATAAATCCGCTTTGACCCTGATGTTTCTGCATAAAGTAGTCGATGCTAGCTACCATTCTAGGAACTTGACCATTAGGAGAACCCTGATTCAAGTCGGTCCTAAGTGGGAACTGCTAGAATGCTTCTGCTTCATGGCAGACTCGGGAAGACCTAGATCGCAAACCCTGTGACATTCCTTGGGAATGCCGGGCGGCGCTTTCTAGAGTCTCTTCCCGATGGGCTATTAAGAGGTGTCCTGCAAGTGGACAAGGGGACACGTTAAAATTCACCATCCAACCAAACATCAATGTCTCCTAATGAATTCCTAGAAAACTCCATTATGCCTTGGTTTACTGGCATCAATTTCCCACAAGCATGGTGCCATCTTCTATAAAAAAATATCATGATCAAATTTTGAGTGGCAATCATGTACTTACAAACAATAGAATCTAGTTGCACCTTGCAATTGATTCCTTATTATATCTTTGTATCCCAGCCTGCATCCTCAAACTCTAGGATATTTTCTATATCTATGCACTTCACAAGGAACATAGTTCTTCACACTAAGGTCTAGACCATTAGTGTTGGAGAAAAAGTCCACAAAAATGGTTGTAGGCATAAAAGTGGATATTTTTCTTTGACTACTTGAAATGTTAGGCCTTGGACCTCGTGAAATATTTTGTACATGTAACTCTCACTTATTTTAGAATTTGGTAATGGCCATTCCTTGCTCTTGAAATTTGAAAGGGGAAGGCTAGACAAGGATCCCCATTGCCTAGTAGAGGAAGGTGATATATAAAAATGATCATAAAAGAATATGCCCCTCTCACTTAGTGCTACTTTAGTCCTCCCCTTGTAAAGCTCTTTGCCAACAAAGATGTGGATGACATCCAAAAAATATACTATACATTCTACTGGCTTCCACGCCTTGACACTTGATGGATACAAGTTTATTAACATCAAATTGTCTTGTCAATTACAAGGTGAATAAGAAACACGTACCTTCATTCATACTAGAAACTAGATGCAACCAAAATGTACCAATAGTTGGATCTATGGAGCGGGAGATTAGAGATAGTGAGCTTAAGGTGAAAATCCTTATGCATGAAAACAAATTGCATGTGCAGTTCTTTGATTATCTTCTTGAAGTCACCAAGCCCAAAATCTGTTACCCTACCCTTTTAACATGATAAAAAAGAGTTTTCTAACAAAGATCTATTTTACTTTCTTTGTTATATGATTATCCAACTTCCCTCATTATGATCAAGGGAACCCACATGTCCTGCTCATTGAGCATGGTGATGATGGACTCGATGAAAGCACCAGGTATCTTGCATCAAGAAGATGCCTCCATGGAGTAGAAAGATGGAGAGTATTGAGATGGAAAGCTCAATACGTGCAGACATTGATGATGGACCGCTTGGCTAGATGGTATCTACACTTATCATATCCATGGTCATTATGATCCTCACATGGCTAATGACTTATCACTTATTATATTTACTTTATTGCATATTATAGTATATCACTTATTATAGTATAGTTAATTCTACATTGTTTGACTTAGTACATCACTTTTCTTCATCTTGTATCTTATTTATACTTTTTATACATTGTATTGTGTCTCAAAAGAGAAGAAAAAACCAAAAAGAGAACGTTTTGACCTCCATCTCTCTTCTTGTGTCATTGAGTGAGCTTTCACTTATGTGTATGGTGTGTATTTATTGCAGTAGCTTAAGAAAGTCTCCCCACCACACGATTCTTGACATGGTATCAGAGCAGCACCACTAAGAAAGCTCCGTTTTAGAAGGCTAAAGTGAATGAGAAGAAGCATATATTTGAGCAAGTAAGAAATAGGTAAGAAGCTCTCCCATTCTTCCACTCTTTCTCTTGGACAGTGCTTGTGGAGGCATTGGAAGTAGGGATAGAGTGAAAATCTTTGATTGCTATGAGATTTGTTGTGCAAGAAAAGCATGATATATTCTACAAATAAGTCATTTAGGGTTATCTCGTTGATTTTTTAAGAATCTAAGATTGTTTTGGGTCCCATTTTAGAGCCGCAAGGTTAAAGACAATAGTTTTAGTATATTGTGATTTTGACTGTATCGATCGAAAGTGGATACACAAGTTGCAAATTTTGAATCTCTAAATTTTTAAGTGTTTGTCAAGAAATAAATGTAAGTTTTTTATGTAAACAAATAGGTTGTAGATTACATATACTATTGAACAATGAATGAAAAAGGTTGATTGATTTATTAATGTGTACTTGTAGTGAAAGATTATAGAAGACTTGCTTGCTGTTCTGTATCATTTTTGTGATAATGGCAAAGAATAGTGGAAATCTCATCATTGGGAAGTTGGGCAAGAACAACTACTCTTTATGAGAGTTACATGTAATGAGCTTCCTCATTGGAAAGGGCCTTCATGAGTTTGTTTCATGTGAAGAAAATGAGCCAGAGCTAAGTATCCCTATGCAACTGCAGATGAATTAAAGGCATGGAAAAAATAAAATGCAAAAGTGATTGATAATAGTATGCTAGGACATATCAGGAATGTAGAAACTTCACATGCAGTTTGAACAATTTTTAAGAACATCTTTTTAATAAATACAAATGTATGAAATATTCAACTCAACAAAGAGTTGCCTTGAGAAAAGGAAAAATGTATTTCTATGAATATAATTTAAAGGTGAGGAGCATTACAGGTGCTTTAGCAATGATTGATGCAATGTCTGATGATGAAGATTTGGTTAAATCTACTTTGAATGGCCTTCATAATGAGAAGGCTCGGAAATCACTTCTATATATGTACAGAAGCCATTCCTAGATTTTGATGAGTTGGTCTCTCTCGTGATTACCAAAGAGATCAATTTTCCTCATTGTCCTCTTGCATATCAGTGTACAAAACATAGATGGCAAAGACTACATCATGCTTGATGAGATCCATTGTGATGTGGTCCTAGGATGAGGTGGATACAACTTTAGCATGGAGTTGTTGCCCCACATGCACTAGAGCTCAATTTATTACCTTTGCATGGCTCGGTCCCCGGCACGTAGACTGTATAAAAAATTTATCAGAATCCACCTAAGAGTAGAGTTTGGGATGGAGCAAGTGAGAGGGTTCATCTCAACACAAAATGATACCAATATGCTAGAGCTAGGATCTACCATGGAAAGTGAGCTCTCTAGATTCAAGGTCATGCAAAACCGTGTGTAAATTTGGTCTCTTATAGGTGCATAGTGTGTAGACCTAATCTGTGCAACGAAGGCGGGAGTAGTAGCCATGGCACAAAGAGAGAGAGAGAGAGAGAGAGAGAGAGAGAGAGAGAGAGAGAGAGAGAACGAAGGAGAGCACATGCATAGAGAAGTAGAGAATGAAAGTGAAAATGAGTTTGAAGATTTAGCTTTTATATATCAAAGGTTTTCAATAAACATTTTATAAAAATTGTAACCTCTTAAAGTTTCAAATTAAAACCCTAATCATAGATACTTTATTTCAATAATTGAAAGTCACCATCAAAATGACTCAAATAGACAAATGCTTTATTACACTTCATTATATCCTTAGATAAATTTTGATTGTTGAGTATGTTCAAGTCTAACTAGAGAAAATATTGTATTGTTTTAAGAAAAAAATCTAAAAGACTTTCAAACACAAAAACTAGAAATCTAAGTACTTTCAAAACTTATTTTCATTCCTTCCAAAAATAGAGCGAGTGCTAAAGAAATGAGTAGAAGAGATGAGCTACGATATATCATTATGCAAATACAATATTCTAAAGACTACATAAATCCAGTCTGCACTTTGATCATGATTTTAACTAGTGCAATTGACTAATTACAACATACATACTCACACACTTGGATGCCAGTAAATCAAAATTATCAAAATTAAAAGTACACAAAAGTTTTGAAAAAGTTTGTATTCGCTCTTTAAAAGAATTTTTACAAGGATTTCACTATCTCAAGGATATGTGGAGAAGCACATTGCTTACATGTCAGGGATTTCTCATTGAGTTCTAATCTTTCTATTATCTAACTTGAAATAGAAGTTGCACAAGGGCTCATTGGACACTAATTTAATTTCTTTTCTCAGAAAACAAATGGGCCAATGACTCTCTACACTGACCATATAAGGATTATGACCATTCCACAAGATAACCACATCTATGAGAGGTGTTTGTGTCTCATCTCAGGTATCTTGATCCAAATTGATATTAAAAGAGAATGCACATTGTTTATCTAGCGATGAAATACCTATAATTATAACAAAAAATATGGTAAGTAGAAGTGACTAACACAAAAATTCATCTAAGCAATAACTATATCAATTAAATCATGGCATACAATTCAGTAAAAAAGATTTACTTGAATGTAAGGTCTAACTGGATGACCTTGCACACAATTGTCTCATCAACATTTATTCTTTTGACTTGCTATGACTCGCCCAATAGTAGCAGACTCATCCATTCTAGGGAGGTGAGCCTTGAAGTGGAAGCATGAGTGGAAGCAAGAGCTATGGTGGAAGGAGTAAGAGCAAGAGAGAGAGACACACACGATGTGGGAACCCCAATAGTCACAATGTGTGATCGGTCTTCCCTTTATTCAAATGTCATTGAAATAATAAAGAATGAAGTGATAGGAATGGGCGCCCACTGCCTACAGTGTGCAGGCATGTGGATGTACTATTTGTGTAGTAATACACGGGCGGCTAGGCAAAGACATCTTTATCCCCATCAACCTTCCACTTAAAGGTGAATCTCCCTCAGTGATAAGTAAAAAGAAAGAATAAATGACAATACAATATATACATAGATACAACAAGATGAGAAAAGATGTCATCTCATCCAATGCCTATCAACCTCTTAAGGAAGGCCAAACACTCTATAAAGAGGCTTTTCATTAGCAAGTCTGCAGGATTCTAGTCAGTTTTGAGATCTTGACAAGGTCAACAGATGTGTCCTCAATGACCACATGAATGAAATGATACCTCACCTCAATGTGTTTCGTCTTCACATGAATGGAAGACCGGGTTCTTGGCTAATTGGATAGCACTCATAGAATCTAAATTCAATGTAAGGATATCATCTATAATACCAAGGTTAGCAACCAAAAAACCCAACCACATGGCCTCCTTACAATCCTTAGTGGCTACAACATACTGCCTCTATATAGTACAAAGGGTCGTGCATTTTTGCACCCTGGAAATCCATGAAATAGTATATCCTCCAACAAAAGTAAACACATAGCTAGAAGTGGACTTCCTACTATCTACATGTCTTACATAATCAGAGTCAATGTAACCCATGACTCTTGTATCCTAGCTACTATCACATATGCACATATCAATAGTGCCCTTCACGTACCACATGATACCCTTCAAGGCATCCCAATGCCTCTTGCCACGTGTAGCCATATAACGTGCCATAACACCTACTGCAAATGTAATATATGGACAGGTGGCTATCATGGCATACGTAGGATTGCTCACTGCCGATGCATAGAGAATGTTGGCCATCTTGGCCCTTCTGTCTGCAAACAATTAGCCTATGATGCCTTCACATGAGAAGGCAATTGATAGCCAATAGGCTTCACATCCTGCATATGGAAGTGCTGAAGGACTATATGGATATAATCCTTCCATGATAGATAGAGTAGTCCCTAAGACTTGTCATGCATAATGCACATACCAAGTATATGAGGGGCCTATCCCAGATCTTTCATCTCAAATCTCTTCTTAAGCTAAGCCTTAAGAGCATCTACCCCATCACAAGCTTTCCCTGTTAAAAGCATGTTATCCATATAGAGTATCAAAATCAGTAATGAATCATTACGAGCTTCTTGTACAAGCGTGGATCCATAGCATTACGGCTATAGCCGTATGACTCCATGAATGCATCAAAATTGTGTTACCATTCCCTAGGTGCTTGCATCAAGCCCATATAGACTCTTCCTCAATCTGCACACTAGTAGGTGTTCCCTACTGCCTGGCACTTTACAAAGCCCTTAGGCTACTCCATGTATATCTCATCATGCAAGTCCCCATGTAAGAAGGTCTTCTTGACATCCAATTAGTATAAGTCCAAGTCAAGCTGTGGAGAAAAAGCCAAGAATACCATAGGATGATCATCTTAACCACAGGAGAGAAGACCTCATCAAAGTCAACACCATGCTCTTGCTTAAACCCTTTGCTCCCAATCTGGCCTTGTATGCCAACCTGGGATGTCAAGGAGTATTTTTCAACTTGTACACCCACTTGAAAGGTGGAAAAACCCACTTGCCACCATGCAAGGAAACCGAATCCCATGTACAATTCTTATACAATGAGTAAATCTCAGACTACATAGCCCTCTCCTAGGAGTGACTGTCACCCTGCACATAGCCTCATGATAGGTGAGAAGCTCTCCTACATTTGTAACCAAGACATGATTTATAAAGTGCTCATAGTGGTTAGGAGGTCGTTTATCTCTACTACAATGCCTCAATGCAGGCTATGTTTCCTATTTAACATCTTATTTAATATCCTTGCTATGAGGATCAGCTGCTAGTATAGGCTGTCTAGCTAGCTATGTGGGAGCATGGGGCTCCTCTTGAAAGATAACCCTACGTATCACAAGAACTTTCTCAGGATGCCTATGAATTTTGCCGTCATGGAACACAACATCATGGCTTTCATGCCCGTGGATCTGAAAGATGATATTCCATCTCACCTGCATCTCCATAGCTAAGGAAAATGTATTTCACACTTTTAGGATCCAGCTTATTGCTTTTGTCCTTTGCAACATGGCAAAAGGCCTCACATCCAAATAGTCGTGTAAATAAAGGCAAAGTGTACTTAGATCATAGCACTGATACATGAAATAAATACATAATCGCATAATGAAAGCGACCGAAAAATGTCTACACAAATCACGTGACCAAAAAAGAAGGGTATGTGAGGTCCAGGGATCCAAGCTCTAGGGATCCAAGGGTGAGCTATAGATCCTCGCCATCCGAAACCTCATCCTACCACAAAGGAGCATCGAACAAACTCTGCAAAAAAAGAAACAACTACACATTAGTCCACCATACAATAATGCATTCTAATTAAACATAGTAATTACGAACAAGAAAGATGAGTGACTTACAGGGCTACCGCATCCATACAATTTTTTGATCAATGCAGTGAGACCGTGCCTCTCTGCATATCCAGTCTTAAGGCCTGTGGGATCGCAATTTGTAATGGAGTGCTGCAAAGAAAACAGAATACAACTATCAGAAACACGATTGTTAGTATAAAGGATATTGTAAAAAAATAAGCAAGAAAAACAAAAGAAAAACTTACAAAGTCCTCCATATATATATTGTGGTTGCCACTCCCAAGATGATAGACCACTCCAGCCTCTAGTCGTGCCTTCCATATATATCTTGTGGCCACCACTCCCAAGATGATGGACCACTCCAACCTCTAGTCATGCCCTCGCCGCCTTGCACTGCTATCTCCAACCTCTTGGAGAATCTATAGCCTCCTCCCTGAGTCGGTGCCAATTGTTCATGTCTAGCCACTTAGGCTTTGAATCCCCACTCTTGAGTGCCTTGCGTGTGTCCGATCGTCTATGTGACATATATGCACGCATGCACTCAATCATCCAGCCCATAGAAAACCTATTTGCTGCTGCTAGTACCGGAAACTCCTCATGCAAGGATGCTACTATGTAGTCCTTGCTCCCCTCTGGTATGTTCTTCCAATAATCCAAGACGTTTTGCCGAAAAACTTGTTGGCACAACTCTCTCATGTGAGCCATCACCCTCCTCCCCTCATCATTCATGATGATGACTCCTGACATATCATCTACAAGGTGGGCATATCCTCTGGGGTATGCCTAAGATAGGTCCTCTCCCACTTGCGACCACGCTCTTGGGCATATCCAGGAGACCCCTATACATCTGATGTACCTACCGGGGTAGTATCTATTGGAGTAGCACCCATAGGGATGCCACTACTTGCGGACGGCTGAGCAAAAGTCGGAGTGAGTGGAGTAGACGACTCCATAGGTGTGAAAAATCCCGGAGATGATGCAACTCCAGTAGAACGATGAGATAGAGACATTGTGTCCGTACCTCCACAGCAACCACCTGAGCTAGCTCTGTGGAACCGCCTCGAGAGCAAGGAGTAGCACCTGTATCCCGAGCCGACTGCGAGCTCACTGCATCTGAATCTCTACAGCATCCCCCTGAACCACTCCATCCGTCTAGCCCAAGTTTGGAGCATCGACCTCGTCTGCTAGAAACTGAAGCATCAAAGCGCGCCAAAGTAGATCTGATGGAGCAGCCTGACGCTGTCCGAGACAGCTCCTAGTCCACCATATCTCTTAATCTTGCCATCTGATCTGGAGACATATGCGTAAAGATCTCCTATAGCTCCTCGTCGCTCATTCCTTGACTCATCCTAATGATCTAAATAACCACAAAGGTCACCTGCACAGACAAAAAATGATGTTAGCATAATCAATATAAATCATACAATGCACGGTAATATAAATCTTCAAAAAATGATCTTACTTAAAATGCATATCTTATGTACCCTTATAAGCGATTCGTCAATGAATTAAGTAGGTGGATGCTCCAAGTATGAAGTACCCTATGGTCCCATGTCAATCTCCTGACACAACTCCGCATACACTGGAAGGTCGATAGGCATGTCACCAGAAAAGGATGAGTCCATCTCGTTCTCAAAGAATTCTTAGACTCTTGTATTTCCATCATTGTTACCCGATGATGGCTCCTCTATATGCTCCAACCTTTTGATGGCCTCCACCCCTTGCAATATCAACCCCTCTATTTGCATATTGTCCTCATCTATGCTTAGAACATCACTTTGATCTTTTATTCTTTCACTTCGGAAAGCTGAAGGTATAACATACCACCATCAAGGTTATCGAGGGTTTGGATAGAAAATTACATCTTCACAATCATGTACAAGAGAGATTTAACTATTGTGACATATACCATGTCGTAATACAATTAAAAAACACATGAGTTCATGCACCTATTCACAATGGGCCGGCAATACAAATATGTCGCACAAATCCGTCCATTTTTTTTCAGAATCTATTTTGAGAAATCCAGATGGACCTCGTCAAACTGTTGCTCCAGCTCCTTCAAGTACCACTTTGAACCACTGCACATCGAATAGGATCATGGAGAAACTACGGTAATCCACCGTGACAATACTTTGCAAGTTCCCAAAATACTCCATCTCATCTATAACCGTGTTTGGATCCATTGTTCGTCATCAGCTCTCTTGCTTGAACCTTGCCATGATACCACAATCTGTTGTGGAGCGCATTTTGTCAAGACGCTCCACGCGAAAATGTCGTCTCTGTGACCAAGCTGCACCATATATTTTGTATTGTACATTGAAACACTCAATTTTTTGTCTCATATAAAATATAGATACGACAAACCCTAAATACATCATCACCTTTGGACTACATCCCCTCAAGAATTTCCACTCCTCAGTTGAGACCTCCGCTCCTTCGCGAGACACTGCGGTCAAAGCTCCATGCAACCATCACATTGACATAAACCGCTGCATCTCCTCCATGCCCTCAGGATATCGAATCGGTCAATGGTGCATACTACGTCGAAATTCAGATCATGCTTCCTCTCAATCTTTCCTAGATTGCTGGTATCTAGAGAGCCATGTCTCCATAGAGGCATGGCAACATACAAAAGTGAATCACTTTCTCCTCCCTTGCAGCATCTATTCTTTTTTCTAACCCATTTCCAACCACCACATCTCTGGTCAGTCTATCATCGTCCTTCAGTGACCATAGTATATTGTTGTTTGAATCCACCGTTGGTAGACATTGTGAAATATGCACTAGTGCCTCAGACACCAACCAACCTTCAGCCATGCTACCTTTTGGCTGAGCTCATTGTCACACAAAGCCTTTCAGGGTTTTCATGAAGTGCTCCAAAAAAGAATATCCATGGCGTATAGACACGTCCAGTAATCTCCACTTCATCTACAAGATGCACAAGAAGGTGGATTTGTATCGTGAGCATGCTGGTATGCATGTATTTCTCAAAGAGACAGACTGTCTCCACTGTCCCTGCCTAGCGGATTTAAATAGAGACATCTTCATCTCCTTCTGTGAAATCCATTGCACTAAATTCGACAACCTATAAATCACTCCGCGTATTTCTAGAGTAAGGCATCTTGCAATCGCAATCAGTAGTACAAACTACCACAAACAAGAAAGCATTATGAACAACGACTACACTCCAAATAGCAAAATATGCAAGCCACTTACAATCCATTTGTAGTACAAACCCGACATATCTTATGCCAATCATGGGATTTTAGCCCTAATAATTGGTCGTCTTTAGAAAATGCAGACCTAAGAGAACGCATCATACCCGTCGGAGTGCGGATAGACTTGACTATTTGCTTCACAATGCGCTCTTCTTTAGTAGACAAAACCCAAGGAGTGTGAGGTAGCTGCAAGCGACCATCAACACTCAACTGCGGCCAAAGTGCCTCCATCTTGCCTACCTCCTTCAAATCCATTCATGCCCCTACAGTGTCTCTCTTTCCTATGATGTGATCCCATAGCAAGCTGTCCATGTTCTTGAAAATATACATGGGATCCAATAAGTGGTTGATCTATAAGTGGGTCCAATATGGAAACTCATAGAAAACTGAGAACCGTCGCATTTTGTTTTGATGTGATTCTGTGTGGACCATTTTCAGCTCGTACCAGCTTTGGGCATTCATACATGCTAGAGGTCATTCAAGAAAACCTTCCCTGAGTTCATGACCCTTTGGCAAGAAAGTGACATGTCCTTGATATACCATCTTCTTCATGGTTCGTGACCTTCGGGAGTCTAACTATGGCCCGCACAATGGACATGCATGATAACCTAAGATAACCAGACCTGTCACAACATCTCTATCCAGTGAATATTTGTATTGAATGCATCCAACAACTTTGTATTGGACATATGTAGGGTTTAGATTACTATGGTCAAGTTCTACAATATGTCTATGGAAGAATGTGGAGGCAAGCTTAAGTTTGTCCTTAAACTTAATGAGAGTGAGATTATTAAGGGGCAAAAACTTAAACCTGTGAGTATAACACTTATGAATCAAGCATTGAATCCCCACATCAATGAAAACCATCCTTTATACTTCAGTGTACAATCAGAGAATGAAATATGGTGGCTTGCAACATTTAAAGTACCAAAGGAGGACCATGAAGTACTTAAAGTTTTTTTTTATACCTCACCAATATACCCAGTGTTATTCAACAGTAAAATAATGGAGAAATTTTACACATCGAGGGGTTTGGGGACTATCGAGTTGAATGACATCTTGCAGATGATTTAAAAACATTGAAGTGTATATTTGATTTATCAAATGCAATGAATGCAAAATTTTTGTGTATATACTACATGCAAACTAGGAAGAGAATGGCTTGCCAAGGTAGGACAACAAGGTGCTCGAACACATGATAAGAAAGTCATGAGAAATGGAATGCTAGTTCTAAGCGTAATGACCCAAGGAGAACAAGGCATCGGCCTCAGGTCCTGTCTCGGTACCCAAGAACCTACCAAGCCCTCGCAAGGCGACAATTAATCCTTTTCTGACACTCACTTTTATTTTCACTCCAACCTTCCTTACTTTCTTCTTTTCCAGCAAGATGCCATCCCTAGGAAGATAAGGCATCGGCCCCAGGTCTAACTCGCCCCCACGAACCTACCAGACCTTTGCAAGGCAATGATCAACTGCTTATAAATTTTCCTTTCTTTGCTTTTCTATTTTTATAGGGGGTTAGAACCCCTTTTTACACATCTTTGTATATATTTATTGTCTTTAAGATATTCAGGGTTTCTTCCTCTCTATCATCATCATTTTCCTTCTGTAGGCTTCTGTAACTGCCTCACAATTAACAAGAACTCCTAGAACGGCTGTCTAGCAGGCTAGCAGAACAAGGTCACTAGGACTACTTTCTAAAATAGGTCTTTCGGTGCCTGGCAATGTCTTTACAGGAGGCAACAACTACTCAGACCTCCCTCAGACATGTCAAACCTAAACCTGGGACTTCATGCCTTGGACGCCGGTCCCCAACAAGAAAAGAAAATCCCCTACAAGTACACTGACACATATAGCATAAAAACACATACTCGTAAAGGAGAGATATCACCTGGATAGGACCACGAGAAGTCTCCATCGACATAGGCTCCTTCCAAGCTCTTCTTTGAACCTATCTAGCACAGGACTAAAACAAGAAACCATTAACCGCACCTGTACTAAACAGACATCTGGCCCTCTTGGCCTAATAAAATAAAGCATTTAACTACAAAACTGACTGGCCCTCTTGGCCTAACAAAATAAAATAGAATAGCACCTACACATCCCTCCCTGAAATAGTACAAATATACAATAATCTGCTCCTTTCCATGGAGGAAAAAGAGGACTTGCAGCCCTAAGCTAAATGCATAAGATTATGACCCATCCCTCCTGCATATATAGCAAGAGGTGTATGCATAACATGTTGTCTAATCAATCTATGGGTCCAGGATAACAATGGTAGATTGGTCTTGGCTACTCTTTGCATCACCCATATCAACCATCGCCTGCCATATATTGCATGCTCTGATAACATTCCCCACAAGCGACCGGGTCCTGTCTCATTATTGATAGCAATATCCAAACTAGGACCACAACTGAAGAAAAGGTCTTCTTCATAAGCAAGATTTGCCAGTGAATCCGCAAACTGATTCCAGTAACGTGGAATCAGTTGAAAAGACACTCTCTCAAACTCCTCAAGTAGGGTCATGGTAGTTCGATGATACATACAAAGGATAGGATTCCGCACTGTGTATGTCCCATCTAGCTGATTCAAAATCAACTGGGAATCCCCTTTTACTAACAACAGCCGAATACCACCTTGTTTGGCAATATGCAGTCCCATAATCAAGGCTTTATACTCTACCATATTGTTAATGAATCCTTCCCCGAGATAAGCAACTAACTTTATCGTAACTCTACGTTGGGGATCTCAGATTACTACTCCAACACTCCCTTTTTTATTAGGGCCCCTGGACACTGCGTCAAAATATAATGTGTACATCCACAATAGGTTTACATAGCCTGCCATCACGAACTCCTCTATTCGTAATTATAATAGTCAAAATTTAACATGTTTAGAGGGTGAACTGACGGTTCCATCCCACCTTCTTCATTAAACTCAACAGGGATACTTGTCAACATTCGTAAGCAGTGATGGCAGAAGACTTTGATCTCCCACACAAAGGTTCCGTCTTCTTGCTCAATCACTTTGTATCCTTTGCTCCACCAGATGAGTTTCCCCTGATGGTATCTCTCCTCCAAATATGGGTGCTCTAAATAAGGAATTAACCACCCCATCAACTAGCTTTAAGCTCTTTTGCAGGTCTCAAATTAGCCCCAGCATGGACTTGCAATGCATTTTTCCACGTTAGCATACTTAGAAAAAATAATAAGGTTTAATCTTATTAAGATTAACCTTATTATTAAATTCTACTCCCTGCAAATCAGCTAGTAGAGCCATAGACCTATTTTTCCCTATCCTGACAATCTTATAGGGGCCATCCCATCTAGGTTCCAGCTTCCCTGGAAACAGCTCCCTATGCGCATCGTAATATAGAACTAATTGCCCTTTTTTAAAGGTATACTTCTTTGCTTTAAGGTCGTGCAACTGCTTCATCCGACGTTTAGCTATCTCTTGGTGTAATAAGCTCTGCAATTTCAGTTCATCCAGGTGGGCTATGGTCGTGAAACATTCAAAGAGTGAATCCTCATCTCCCAAACAGTGTGTAATTGCAAACCGTATGGTTGGCAACTCAATTTCGAGGGGTAGCACACACTCTTCCCCATAAACTAATTTAAATGGAGTATGGCCAGTAGTAGCTCACTTGAACGTTGTATTGTACACCCATACTGCCACATACAACTTCCTGTCCCAGTCTCATTTCTTCTCAGAGACTATTTTAGACAAGATACCCACAAGTTGCTTATTAGTACTTTTGACTTCTCCGTTGGCTTGCCGATTATAGGGGTCATTTTATTGTGCTTGATTTGTCAAGCTTTAGTCAAGCTTTTGATCACTTTATTCAAAAAATGGGTTCCACAGTCTGACACTAGTTCCTTCGGTGGACCGAAACGGTAGATAATCTGCTCTAAAAGAAAACTTGCAGTCTCTTTTGCATTGTCCTGCCTTGTCACCCACGCTTCTGACCATTTTGTAAAATAATCAGTTGCTACTATAATGTACTCTTCTGAGTAGTAGACGATGGGGTGATAGGACCCACAAAGTCAATGCCCCACTTCCCAAATGGAAGGATAGCCATGATAGGCGTAAGTGGGCGTTTCCTACTCTCTTTGCTATCATGTCTTTGACAGGTATCACATCTCTTAACATAATCAAAGGAATCGTAGAAGGTGGACGGCCACCAATATCCAGCTCTTAAAGCTTTCTGTGCCGTCAACCGTCCAGCGAAGTGCCCTCCACATGCAGAGTCATGGCACTCTTCCAAAATGAAAGGAACCTCGTCAGGCATCACACATCGACGATAGATATCATCAACACCCTGCCGATATAGTGTTCCTGCGATCAAGGAAAACTTCAAAGCTTGTTGTCTGATTTTCCTCTTTTTTGATTTTGATAAGCCAGCTCCAGTCTCTCCTGTTGATAGATAATGCGTGATAGCAGCATACCAAGATGGGATAGAAGCTGTATCAATTTTAAACATTTCTTCAATATCTTTCCTTCAACCAAAGTCTCTTTTGACTCCCCGAAATCCACAAGGCATTCCACAATACCCTACAACCTCGGTGGCTTACTCTTAATCTCATAATCGAACTCTTGCAAAGTGATTAACCACTTTGCCAGACGATCAGGTGGTTGTAGCTTGTTCATAAGCAATCTAAGCCCTTCTGCCTTCGTATAGAAAACTACCCTCTCATATAGGATGTAGTGCCTGAATTTTTTAGTCACAAAGACCATCGCAAGGCACAACTTCTCCATGTAGGTATAATTAATTTCTGATATGCCCAATTTTCGACTAGAAAAAGCTATGCCCAATAAATGGCAACGGGTAGTAATCCTGTTTCACATCATCAAAAGCTACCTTACAAGGATCGCTCCATTCAAATTGACAGCTAAAGGATAATAAGTTCGTTAATGGCAACGTCCTTTCTGCCAAGGCATTTATAAACCTCCGATAGTACCCTATCGATGACAGAAAGCTATGTACCTATTTCGGAGTGCATGGTGGACTCATAGCAACTATAACCTTGATCTTTTCAGGGTCAGTTGTGATTCCTACTGAACTGACTACATGACCTAGCAATAGCCCATAAGGCACTCCAAAGATACACTTCCGTGGGTTAAGAGAGATACAAAATTGTCTGCAGCGCTCAAAGCACTTTCTTAAAATAATCAACATCCTTTCCCTTACAGTGGCTGCCCCCAGGTCATCGATAAATACTTTTAACTCATCTGGGGAGATGTCACCAAAGGTATTGTCTGCTGTTCGTTGCTATGATCTAGGTGCATTGCACAAACCAAAGGCCACCACAAGGTACGCAAAAGTACCAAACACAGTAATGAAAGTTATTTTCAACTTGTCCTCTTCTGCAATTGCCATCTGGTTGTATCCTACAAAGAAATCCATAAACGAATATATTTCCCTACCTGCTAATTGATCCAAAATCTGGTCAATAAATGGCAACGGGTAGTAATCCTTAACTGTCTGCTTATTCAACTCTCTAAAATCTACACATTGTCGGGATCTGGTTGTTTTTCTTCTTCCTGATAACAACTGGTGAACACCATTCCATGTGCTGTACAGGGAAAATTAAACCATCTTTTTGCAACTTCTGTAACTCCTCAAACAGCCCGTCCCTCAATTCAAAAGGCATACACCTTACCTTCTGACGCACAAGACGATTGCCTTCTTTTACAGGAATAGTATGAACAGCCAGGCTGGGAGGAATGCCTCTCAGTTCGTCATAACTCCAAGCAAAGATGTCGCGGAATTCCTGAATCAAGGACACATAGTCCTCCCTTTCTTCTGAACTGAGCATGGAACCTAATTTAATTGGCCGCGAATCATTCGGCGTGCCAAGGTCCAACTCAATCACATCTATGTCTCTTATCCTATCTTGCGGCTCTATCGGCTCATTTAGAGTTATCTGATAAATATCCTCTGTAGTGGACCCCTCTTTAGATTCATCACTAGATGATGTCTCACTACTAGATGGATCGTCTGCTATTTCTAATTCAGTAGAGGATAAAGGAGCTCTCTCACTCTGAGGAGAATCAGGATAAGCATCAACTATTACTCGATTAAGCACCTCTAGCTAGAACCACTCGACCGGCGGGTATATCGACTTGACAGTCTGTTCGTAAGATCCAAGGCCTACCTAGCAAGACTCGATAGCTAGGATGTCCTGCAAATCTTATCACCCTAAAGTCCAAGAAGCATTCTACACTTGCAACTCTAACATGAACTTTAGTAACACAACCTTATGTTTGCCTTAGACTATCATCAGCCATTCTAAGAAGGGTGGAGCTATTTTTCTGGATGCCTAGACCCAACCTCTCCATCAACTCTGAACTCATGATATTGACGGAGGACCCAGTGTCTACGATAGCATGCTCTACTAATATTCCATCCACGTATGTTGGAACCCTAGGGAAATTCTTTTCAGCATGATCAAACCAATCTTCCCCTACTCATGCTATGCCCAAAGGTTCTACAATATACCAATACGCAGGATCTTCTTGAATTCCTTGCATACTCCTAGAGATAATTTAATCAACTGTAAGAGGTTTACATCTGGTTTGACTTCGCAAAGAGAACTTGCTGAATCAAATCATGATAGGTAGCCAAATCTCTCTTTTCTTGCCGAAACCATTCTTTCTTTTGGTCTCGGGACCGGCTTTGGGGTTCGTTTTTCAGCTCTTGCCTTCTTTCTTGGCACTTCCTCATCCTTCTTAGGATCAACTTTTTTGTCAACAGGCCTTAGAGGTCCACCTTCCACGCCAGGATTCAGGACTTGCATCCCCTTATCCCCTTGCTTAGGGTTTCCCTCAACCGGTTTTGCATTATCTCTATCACCCTCTTTAGCCTTTTGGCCTCTTGTCACGGCTCTTAGGCTAGAGTTTTCAGCACCATTGATGCGTACAGCCTCGATAAGGCTAACTCCATTGCCTTGTGGCAACTCTTCTATAGTGGTCTTTCCCCTTTGCAATATTTGCCTTGGTCCATCATTTTGCTGGAGGTTATTACCTTGCGCTCTATGATTAACTGGACATGGTTGTTTACTCCCTTGTTGGAGGGAACTAATCTTACTCCAACAGGTAGCGGCTAAATGGCCCGACTTCCCACAAATATCACATTTAACATTTGGAAAGTTTCTAGGGAAATGTTGTCCGCCGCACCACTTACAGCTGAATCTTGAGGGACCACCCTCTTCAGGGCATCGACTCCCTATCAGATTCTGCTGCTTCTTCAGGAAATTGACATCAACAGCTATTTGTCGATATTGTTAAGAAATCATGTCGGTGTAATGCTTCATCATATCCTTAACTTCCCCAAGGACATTAGAGGCACTCGACTCATAGTCTTGATCATCTATCCGTCGTTCCATTGGCCTAACAATTTGGTTGGGCATTGGTTGTTGACTCACAGGAACAACATTAGGGTTCGAAACTTGGCCTCCAACATTTGGTGGAGCCAACTGACTAGCCATAGGCATAGTCACACTGGGAGGGGCTGGCAGAGCAAAGGTACATTTTGAACCATGCTTCCTCTCCCATTAAAGTTATTCATGGGCATCCCTTGACTTCCATTCATCAATGGTAAATTGCCACCAGGTACTAAACCCACATTCAGATTTATTCAAGAGGAGTAGGCCATTTGTAATCGTGACTCTACTCCTTCTGCCCGTGCGATGGCGGTGTCTATATCAGCCAAAGCCACACTGCTCAATTGTACCTGAATATTGAAATCCAATCCATGCAAGAAGTATTGCAATTGGGCAGCCGGCGGAATAGGAATGTAAGTTTGTAACTTACGAAACACTTCCTTAAGCTTCTTGGCATAGGCTTTCACATTCTCATGGGGGTCTTGGCGTATTACATTCAAAACACGCAACCAGCATTGGCCACCTCTTTCACAGGCATATTCTCCTCGAAAAGCTGCATAAAACTGGTTGATTGTAGTGATGGTTCCAGTCTCTATGCTATGATACCATACTGCAGCCCTTTCTTTTAATGTCATGTTAAAGAACATCATAAGATGTCCCTCATCTTGGATGCGGTAATTAAACATTAGTCTTTGGAATTCACAAATGTGAAACTCTGCATCTTCTTCGGCTAACCCATTAAAAATGGGCAAAGGCACTCCTAAAGCTGGCAGATCCGACGTCCCTGTAGGAATTGCAATGGGTTGTGCCATGACGACAATCGAATTGACAATAGGATTTTGAACTGATGAAATCACACCCCCACTTGAAGTGGCTTGACTTGGTGGAAGAGAGGAAGAACTTGCGCTTCCTCCTACACCTAAAGGACTATGTGCAGTAGTTGGGTTACTAAGACCACTGCCTTTTATGAGTATCAGGCTACTCCTTTGAGGAGAATAGCGACTTACAATCTCCAATCGCCGTCTAGCCCTCTCAGCACATTCTGTTTTTTGTATTTCAGCTTGAAGTTTCTTGTTAGAGGACATAAACCAACTTTCTTGGTCCCTAAAAAACCTAGATTCTAGAACCACCACTTGTTGGTAGCTCTCGACAGACGCACCACTGATGGGACCTCAAATGGGCCGGCACTGGCTATGGCACTAGCCGGACCTCATACTCACGACAATCAAACACACCCTCACGGCCTCGCGGACTAGGGGCGTCAATCTACTGCTAAAGGACAAACTGCCCAAAAGCCTAATCTATGCGTTTGTAGTTTTATAGTTTTGTAGTCCAATGTTTCTCTTTTTATAAACTCCACAGAGGGATAACCCATACACATTGGCCATAAATACCATGATAATCACATACATAGGAGGCAACCTCTTGGTAGAAACACCGCGGTCCCACTGCAGCTCTCCTACATCACAGGGATTAGCCCCTTGATGCACTACTCAACATATAAAACAAACGAACAAACTCCACTCTTTCATTTCGAAAGCATTTCAGGAGATACCATGTTTCCTTACCAAATAATCCCCCAAGAAACGACCGTCTATCCTACGGCTTAGGATGCCTTTCCACACTCAAATTTGGGTCATTGTCATTGAAAACAGGTGCTATGCATCCAGGGTTTTTTATTCTGATACCATGATTGTCATGCACATGCAAAAGTGAATGATTCTAAAGTGCTCAAACATCATTTTTAAATCAGAAACACATGGTGCACAATCAGGCTTTTCAAATGCATTTACTAACCCATTGTGGCGATGCAAGGATAGCACCGAGATAACACTCGTGCTACTATCCTCTTACTTAACATACCATGAATCCTATGAAATCATATGCATCAGAAAATCAGCAACAATCAACACGCAAATCACACCATTCAAACCTCCCAACCCCCTACGTTTATGTATTGCTTTCGTTGTATAGGTGTAGAGGTTCATTTTGTCATGTTTTGATGTATAGAAAGCAATAAACCACAAACTTTGACAAGGAGATAGGGAAAACTGAGGCCAAACCTCATGCTTTGCCACTACCATACATCCACAAACAATCATTATATTTTTCCTTATTTTTCCAAGACGTATTTCTATTTTTTTCCTTATTTTCCCAATTTTCTTGATTTATTTAGCAATAAAATATAATATTTTTTTATTTTTCTTGTTGCAATCACTTCAACATACTAACATTCAATTTATCTTCCATATTCCCCCCATGGGAACAAATTTTACCCACCCGAAACGGAAAAACTACAATTTTTACTGCTTAAAAACCGCATTTCGGATTTACGAAAATTAATGAAAGCATGTAAATCATTGCAAAACCAAAATTTTTTGATACACATCAATTATTCATGATGCAAACAGCACACAAACAAATTTTCATCCAATAATAACATAATTATCATCATAAACTATCAAAAACCCTTCATTTTCTTCATAAAAATGGTCATACCGTGTTTTTACGTAACCCGAGACACCTTGAATGCATGCATAACCAGCAGACGGAGCCTCCATTGCTCTCAATCCAATGCTGTGCTTCAATCTTCAGCAGCTTCGTCAATCTTCATCACCATTTCCTTCATTCTTCTTCCCCGGTTCCTCCTTCAAGATGGTACACAAGAACAGCCCATAAAGAAGAGAGAGAGAGGGAGGAGAGAGAAATACTAGAATCTATTCTCTTCATCCGGGTAGCCATTCCTCATGCGAAGACAGGAGAAATCATCAGCAAAGAGAGAGAAGTTGCCAGGCATTGTCAGTTGCATGAGGTATTTGCAGCCTGCAATTACCATGAGAGAGGATCATGGCGCATTTTTTGGTGCCTTCCTGTTCACGTCATGCTCATCTTCTCTCTCCATGATTTGATCAAAAAATTTAGGGGGGGGTTAAAATTCCAAAGGGCACCCCCCCTTTGGTCCAAGTTGTGGCCACCCTTTCAAATCTTGGCCATTTGTTGGCCTCTTCCCCCGTCCGGACTCCGATTCGAGCTCTGAAAAATCCTGGGCGTCCGGCTCGACATCCCGCATTGACTGGAAACTCTTGACATCCTACAATGTAGTCGGAAAAATTATCAAAAATCCACAAGTGTCGCTCGGGCACCTTTTAAAAGCCGTCTTTCACTTGGTGCTTAAAATCATCCTAGCCGCATCTGCCACCTTCGATGTTAAATATTTTTCCCCTAAATTCCGGATTTTTTGGAAAATTTTAGGCACATCCCGGGTTCAAAACTCCGCTCTCAGGAAGGCAATATACTTGTAAAAAAACTAGAGAAGTATGAAGCATGGAAAAACTTGCACCTTATTGTTGCAAATTGAAGCAATGGGGGACGAATGAGGATTGGAAAGGTAGAAGTGTGGATATAGCTAGATAGATTAGCAGCTTTTCTTACAAAAGTTGAGGTTTAGGGATGGTGATGCCAATACATTTAAAGAGACAGTTGCTAAATTTCATAAGTCCATGGTGGAGGCATGGACTACAAACAATATAACACACTACATGGTCAGTATTGTCACGATTACAAAAGAATATCATCATTTTGAATTAGTTTGTGTTTCTAATCTCTCTTTTTATGCAGCATATACTTGAACCACATGGTCCATACTTTGTAGATCAAGGAAGTTTGGCAATATGGTCAGCTCAAGGCATGGAACGATCTCATTGGACAGTTCACTATGCTTTTCAAAAGGCAACTAATCATGGAGGTGGCATCAATGATTCCTATTCTATGAGGTAATTATTACGATGGTGGTATAGGAGATTAGAGATATGATATGAGAAAAAATAAAATAAGTCCAAAACCTCTCAAGCAGAATTTTTTATAAGTAGGACAATATATGAAGTGAGAAAAGAAAGATATGAAAACAACATAGCCAGACAATGCCACGCAGAATGGTTGGCAACCCAAGAGAGAGATGGCAAGAAATGGAGACCTAGATAAAGACAATACTTTTGATGCATTTAGAGTCCAGGAGAGAGCATAAGTACCTAGGATATGACACATTAGTACTCCTATCTTTAACATGAGATGTCTTGCAAATTATGTTCAAATTTTTGAAGGTTTGTCAATATGTTTTTCAAAATTGATTTTGAACTATGTGTTTTAAATATGAAAAGTCAATTTTGAAATACTAAGACAAAGATATGAAAATTCCAAACCTTGGAACATTCACTAGCCTAGACAGAGAGGGCATGAGGGGGGTGGTAGGAGATAGAGAGAGGCATGGATGGGGTGGAGAAATGAAATGAAATGATAATTTTAAAGTTCATTTACACCACAATAAGTTTAAAATTTTCATACTTAACCCAAGTATCTCCTTTCATTTTTTCCCATTACTCTTCACTCTACCATCCACTTTTCTATACTTCTTCATCACAACCATGGCACGTTCCAAGCTTCCTATCAAGAAGGTGCTTGCAAGAGCAAGAGCTCAACACTCTTTTGAATCTAATGAGCATACTGTGAGTGACAAAAGTCCCTTGCTGGCTAACAATGATGGCCCAACTACAACTAATAATGTTAGCGCTAGTGTGTCCAACAATGGTGCCCTAGTGTGGTCAATAATGATGGTTCGACATTGTTCACAAATGGTGGTTCACATGCTCTAGTTGCTCCACCTTCCACTACTACTCTAGCTGGTAATAGACGACCTCCAACACATAAGAAGCAAAGATGGAGATGAGGCACAACTGCGCTACATGAGATAAGGAAATTCGAGAAGAGTGCCAACTTGATTATCCCTAAGGCACCATTCTCTAGGTTGGTGTGAGAAATACTACAAGATCTGCACTTAGGGCATTATCAAAAGTTATTTTCAAGGAACTAGGCAAGAAATGTGGGAGAATGGTCAAGCCAAAGCCTTGCTTGCTCTCTAAGAAGCAGCTGAAAGTTACTTAATTGATCTAATGGGTGATTGTCAACTTTTAGCCATTCATGCCTGACATGTCACTATTAAGCCCATAGATATAGTTCTTGTTCATAGGATCTGCAACAACAAGGATGCATTTAATCTTAATATCAACAAAATGCTTTGATGAACTACCTAGTAATTGGATCTATGTTTTTAGCTCAGGTTTGGTTATAGATTGTAAGGAGCTTAGTTTTGGGTTATCTTTCGAGTAGATCTTCAAGTATTTAATATCAATGGCCTAAAAAATGGATCTAACTTTTTTCTAGCTCTAGTTGTACTTGGTGAGATGCACTATCTACCGTGTATTTCATGGTTTCATAATGCCAAATCTGATATTTGATATTCTATTTTTCCATGATTTGCATTGTGCGTATTTTCAAGTTTCTAATTTTGAAAGTAGTTTTGTTGAGAATAAATTCAATGTGCAATCACACACACATCAATGATCAGTTGTACATGGGCCGATGCACTATATCTTTATTGTATTTAGCAGTTTGGCAACACTATATTCGCTATGCGATATTCCAATTGACCCATGACTTATTTTTTGTGAATTTTCAAGTTTCCAATATTTCACATAGTGTGGTTGACAACACATTTAATATGCATTTGCACATACTTGGTGTGGTGGTGAGTTTTTCTATTATCACTGAAGTATAATCTAGTTAATGCATTTTCAAAAAATGATTGAACTATCAATTTTATAAATCAAAATTTGGTGAAATTTCACCCACATGCTGGGCATCATAAAAACTCATGAATGTTAAAAGTTTGGCCCCATCAAAAGTCTCTGGGACACTTGTCCGGAGGCGGCGTCTAGGGCCTTGAATTTGGGGATCTATGGCTCCAACATGAGCCTCTGGACAAGTGTCCTAGAGACTTCTAATGAGGCCAAATTTTTTTGGGTAGTTGATGTATCCCAGAGGAGTCCACACGTAAAATTTCACGTCAATCTGATCACTCATCATATTTTTCCAAAGCCTGGATACATTAATTCAAGTTGAAATATTTTTTAAAAGTTTTGCTATAAGTTTAAAGTTTCACCTCATTTTACACATTTCACTTTTGAGTTTTGAGTTTTGAGTTTTCTCTCCTAGAAGACATGACACACACCAAGCAAGTGGGCCAGAGATAGTCCCCCTAGAAATACTATGCACAAGCCACCTCCCTCAGATCCACCACCACCACCACCATGGTGCCAACATCGCAAGCGTTGATGGAAGCTAAGCATAGTGGCTCTTCATGAGATCCGCCATTACCAAAAGGGCACACATCTCCTAATACCAAAGGCTCCATTCCGAAAGCTTGTGCATGAGATTATGAGTAGTTCTTGCCCATACCTAGTACTAGAGAATAAGTAAAGGAGCTTTGAACGTCAAAGCAACACTACTTTCTCCAAGCTAGAGCTCATTGGAATGGTCTTGAAGGGCCCAGCCTTTGTTAATGCTCTCAACTTCAAGAAGTTATCAACAAAATTCGGAGAGATTGTCTTATTAAATACAATAATGTCACTCAAAAGTTGGTCGATATACTCCTTCAATGCCGAGTCTTGCATCCTTCCTTGGCTACCAAATTGGCCACCTTTCCTAGATGAAAATTCATCTATATAGACAATGTCTTGCAACACATGAGTTCAGTGTCAGACTCATTATGCATAGAGTTTGCTAAAGATATATACATTGAATTTTCTCAAAAATTTACCAGTAGTTGCTAAATTTCATAAGTCCATGGTGGAGGCATGGACTACAAACAATACAACACACTACATGGTGAGTATTGTCACCATTACAAAAAAATATCATCATTTTGAATTAGTTTGTGTTTCTAATCTCTCTTTTTGTGCAGCATATACTTGAAGCACATGGTCCATACTTTGTAGATCAAGGAAGTTTGGTAGTATGGTCAGCTCAAGGCATGGGAATGATATCATTGGCAAGCTCGCTATGCTTTTCAAAAGGCAACTAATCATGGAGGTGGCATCAATGATTCCTATTCTATGAGGTAATTATTACGATGATGGTATAGGATATTAGAGATATGATATGAGGAAAAATAAAAGAAGTCCAAAACCTCTCAAGCAGAATTTATAAGTAGGAACCTATATGAAGTGAGAAAAGCAAGATATGAAAACAGCATAGCTAGACAAGGCCACATAGAATTGTTGGCAACCCAAGAGAGAGATGGCAAGAAATGGAGACCTAGATAAAGATAATACTTTTGATGCATTTAGAGTCTAGGAGAGACCATAAGTACCTAGTATATGACACATTAATACTCCTATCTTTAACATGAGATGTCTTGCAAATTATGTTCAAAATTTTGAAGGTTTGTCACTATGTTTTTCAAAGTCGATTTTAAGCTATGTTTTTTAATTATGAAAAGTCAATTTTGAAATCCCAAGACAAAGATATGAAAAATCCAATTCTTGGAACATTCACTGGCCTAGATAGAGAGGGGCATGAGGGGGTGGTAGGAGACAGATAGATGCATGGATGGGGTGGAGAAATGAAATGAAATGATAATTTTAAAGTTCATTTACACCACAGTAAGTTTAAAAGTTTCATACTTAAGCCAAGTCTCTCCTTTCATATTTTCCCATTACTCTTCACTCTACCATCCACCTTTCTATCCTTCATCATCACAACCATTGCACGTTCCAAGCTTCCTATCAAAAAGGCACCTGCAAGAGTGAGAGCCCAACACTCTTTCAAATCTAGTGAGTGTATAGTGAGTGACAAAGATTCCTTGGTGGTCAACAATGATGGCCCTACTACACCTAATAATGGTGGCACTACTATGTCCAACAATGGTGGCACTATTGTGTCTAACAATGGTGTTCCTACTGTCGTGAATAATGATGGTTCGACATTTTCTACAAATGGTGGTCCACATGCTCTAGTTGCTCCACCTTCCACTACTGCTCCAGCTGGTAATACATGACCTCCAACACATAAGAAGTGAAGATGGAGATTAGGCACAACTGCGCTACATGAGATAAGGAAATTCTAGAAGAGTGCCAACTCAATTATTCCTAAGGTACCATTCGCCAGGCTGGTGTGAGAAATACTGCAAGATCTACAGTTAGGGCATTATCACAAATTCTTTTCAAGGAACTAGGAAAGGAGTATGGGGCAATGGTCAAGCCAAGCGTTGCTTGCTCTTCAAGAAGTAGCTAAAAGTTACTTGATTGATCTAATGGGTGATTGTCAAATTTTAGCCATTCATGCCCGACGTATCACTATTAAGCCCATAGATATGGTTCTTATTTATAGGATCTACAACAATATGGATGCATTTAATCTTAATGTCAAAAATATTCTTTGAGAAGCTACCTAGTAATTGGATCTATATTTTTAGCTTAGGTTTGGTAGTACATTCTAAGGAGCTTAGTTTTAGGTTATCTTTCCAATAGACCTTTAAGTATTTGATATCAATGGCCTACAAATGTAACGTGTCTGCTCGTCCACTTGTGGGACACTTCTTAGCAGCCCATCGGGAAGAGAGTCTAGAAAGTGCCGTCTGGCACTCGCAAGGAATGTCACGGGGTTTGCGATCTAGGTCTTTCTGAGTCTTTCCCGAGCAGAAGTATCCCGCCATTCCCACTTAGGACAGACCTGATGTTAGGGTTTCTTTCCTGTCAACCAAGTCTCTAGGCAATAGCTAGTGTCAAGCTCCTGATAAACCACTTTACGTAGGAACAACAAAGTCGAAGTGGATTTACTCTGCACTTGGTTTATGGATAATGGAAAATGAGAGGGATGCAAAGCTCAACCTCTCTACCCATAAGGCATAGTCTCATTCCACTCCCCTAAAACAACATAAATCAGGATTCTAACTCTACTGACTCTAGGGTCTTCACAGTATCATTTTCACGTCTTTTGAGAAAAGTTCCCAGCTAACCGGGACCACCCTTCCATAGGATGGACCCAAGTCACGTCCACCACACTTTCCTCGGTTTGCTTAGTTATCTAATTACCTACCACATTATGTTTGACATGCAAAAGTAACTTCCTTAATTAATCAATTTAAACACAGGTTCCTTGACATAACTTAGGCACTGACACAAAAACAATGTCAAGTAAGTTCCTTTTTCAAATATCTGATCTTTATTTATCATAGTCTTGGAATACATCAAGTATCATGCCCGAAGGCTATCCCAGCAATCAACAGGATTGCTGCTCCAAGTTCTGCCTGTATACTAGTACACGGGCCTCAAGATCCCATCTTGAGTCACATCGGCCTCTTGTGCGGGATCCGGAGGCAATGAATTTACAGTTAGAGCCTCCCCTAGCACCCAAGTGTCCTCTCGCTCCAAGCAACACCCACGGAGAGACCTCTCGCGGCGGGTTCGGTCCATATACTCGGCACGGCTAACAACCCCCTTAGATTGGGCCAGGCAGGTAATCGGAGGTAATTTCAACCTACCACTCCCTCCAGGCCTTTAACCTGAAGCATTAAGTGTTTTGCCTTGAATTAGTTCCTTCAGCAAAGAAGTTCAAACAATGTACCTAGGTGTACAATCACGATCATTTCAGTGGTCGTTTATACGACCAACTGCTAAGGTGTGATTCCTTTTTCTCGGATGCTCCCAGCATTCGATCTTGGATTATTTGGGACTTGGAAAGATTCCAAGGGCTTGGCAAGCTAGGTTGCTTGTTTCCCCTTTATCTTTGGGTTAGGGTTTATACCCTGCCGACCATATTTATCCTTACCTTAGGTCATGGACAACCCTGTCGTCCTTGGTTGGTCAACTTGCCGGTTATCTCCTAGATCCCTTGTAGTACCTATGTACCTTTATCTTTGATCTTAATTGATCAAGATTGTCTATCACATTGACCATGGTTAGTCAAGATGGTTCTATTTAGAACAATCCTACTCCATCTTAAGTATAATCTTCTTAAGCCCTCTTAATAATACTCATAGGTGCTTAAGCTTTTACCTATCCCTCTTGAAGTCACCAAGGACTTTGACATGGGACTCATGGATTTTAGTCCCGTTTGGTAGATTACAAACAACGTTGAATTTTCCCAATAATTTTAATGCACGCATGCCATGCCTTCATTTCCATGCTTACAATTTTGATATAATCCATACGATATTTTATGCCACACATGCGAAGGTACTTTCTATGCATGCATTCTTAACATTATCCTCTATGTAATTATTTACATGATCTATAACCTTCTTGAATGATCTAACTTTGTGTGATCATTGTATGAGTCTAGCTACACTTTAATCTTTTCTGCGGATTATTACATGTACCTTAGAATCCATCTTGCGATATGGACATGCACTTTGTTACTTTCAATGTCCTCTGAAATGCGTTTTAAGCAATAACTTCTGCAAGGAGCAACGCACTTTAGGCAAGAATTCATGCAAGACGTTTTTGGTAAATTATCTAATCAATTTCACCTATTATGATGTCATCTTACAACGAAAATTATCTTATTTGTTGCATACATCACAACTAAGTTCATACCTAGGAAATTATCAAACACGCAATTAATGTGATGCATGTAAATATGATTTTTCACCGTGATATTTATAACCTATGATTTAATAATAGAGTAATCTAGGTTTGTATGTCTTGATGTCAGTGGTACTGATGCCTGATGAACTGTTCGCGGTTGCAGAGCTACCTTGTTTCGAACCTCCATGCACACTTGCAGGGTTCCCGGCCATCTTTGTGGAACTAGGCTTCGAGGCCATACTCAAAGACGCGTGTATGAGTGATAGATTTCTCGCACTCTCCTATGAAAAATTCTTGCTGCCTTTCCTTGAGTGGAGGAAGAGATTGAAGGGGAGTGTATTTCCAGAATAAACATAAGTGTGTGTGACCTCCCTTTAAGGGGGGAGAAGAAGCTTTGAGAAGCTTCTCTCTCTCTCTCTCTCTCTCTCTCTCTCTCTCTCTCTCCCTCTCCCTCTCTCTCTCTCTCTCTCTCTTTCTCGTGATGATGATGGGGGGGCTACGTTGTAGACGACGAGGGGGGCGTTGTTCACGATGAGGGAGGAGAGGGGCTGTTGCATGCTCAGGACCATTAGGGGGGAGGGCACTGCCTGCAGATGAAGAGGGGGGTGGGAAGGGCTCCCCTTTATAGTGGGGAGGGGTGGTGTATGAGGGGGGGGAAGACGGATGTTCACAGCCGCCACCCCTTCCACCTTGGATTGCATGCCCCCCTCTCTCACTTTACTCACACACACACTCTCTCTCTCTTCCCGCCATGCAGTCGGCAGGGGGAGAGAGAGGAAGAGTTAAAAAATTTAAGTTAATTTTAAAAGAAATTTAAGAGGGGGTTCTCATGGGGGGAGGCAGGGGGAATATTACATCCTCTCCCCCTTAGAGAAATCAAGTTGTCATCATCTCTAGAAGACCTCGGGGTATTGTTGGTTGAGAGTATTTTCGTCCATCCAAGTGGCATCCTCTTCTGGATAATATTTCCGCTGGATGAGGTATTCTCTCAAGGTCCTTGATCTCAAATGCCTCTCCCTAACATCTAGGATTCTATCAGGCCGTAGCTCAAGGACTCCTTGGCTAGGCATTACAATTTGCTGATCATCAAGTACATGATTTGGATTAGGTAGATACTTTTTCAATAGGCTAACGTGGAATACATTATGAATCTTTAGAGTTGCGGGCAACTGTAGTTTGTAAGCATTAGGCCGTAAGCACTTGGTGATCTTATAAGGTCCACAATACCTCAGACTTAGCTTCTTGTACTCTCCCAAGGACAGTGAACTCTTTTTAGGGCGTACACGGATGAAGACCATATCACCTTGAACGAAGGATCTGTCTTTTTGTTTCAAGTCAGCATAAGCCTTCTGTCTATCCTTGGCAACTTGAATGTCTTGTCTTATTGATTTGATTTGATCATCCATGTCTTTCATTATCTGCCTTGAAGCTTCTACCCTCAAAGTTGGATTTGAGAAGTTCAAAGGGGTTTGACAATCATGCCCACAATGCTTGGAAAGGGGTCATCAGAATACTTTGTTGGTAAGAAGCATTGTAGGAAAATTCAACCAGTGGTAAGTATTGAATCCACTTTTTGGGTTTGCGACAGCAATATGCCCTAAGCATATCTTCAATGACTTGATTAACTCATTCTGTTTGACCATCACTTTGGGAATGGTAAGTTGTACTGAAATAGAGTTGAGTTCCAATAGCCTCAAAGATAGCCCTCCAAAAGTGTGATGTGAAGAGAGAGTCACGATCACTAATGATTCTTCTGGGTAACCCATGAAGTTTGAATATTTCCTTGATGAATAATCTTGCGATGTCTGAAGCTTTATAGTTCGTCTTGATAGGGATGAGATGTGCGACCTTGGTGAGCATATCTACTACAACCATAATAGAGTTATATCCTCCCTAAACTTGGGGTAAGCCAACAATAAAGTCTATACTAATGAACTTCCATTTCATTTGTGGAATGTCAAGTGATTACAATTTCCCAGGCATTTTAACATGTTTTGCCTTAATGCGTTGACATAACAAACATTCCGTGATATATTTGAGAATGTCTCCCTTGAGCCTTTCCCAATAATAGATCTTTCTGACCGCATTAAGGGTCTTGGCATAGCCAGGATGTCCTAGTAAAGGGGAGTCATGGGCTTCCCATAGTATCTTCTGCTTGAGAGTTTGGCTTACAGGGATACATAATCTTGTCCTAAAGTAGACAAGCCCACTACTAATGGAGAATTCTTGATACTTCGTCTTTAGCTTTAGGTCTTGATCCTTGATGGGGATCTCCCTTAGCATTCTCTGATAGAATGGGTCATGATATGCCCCTTCTTTTTCTAGCTCAAGAATCGAGTTGTTTGGCATTGATACCTTTGTGGCTAGAGACCTTGCTGTTGATGGATCTTGCAAAATAAGAGAATTTAGAAATGCCTTGCGACGACTGAGTGCATTGGCAACTACATTCTCTTTTCCAGGCCTTTATTTGATTTCAAAATCGTATTCTTCCAGCACTTCGATCCATCGACATTGCCTCATATTAAGCTCATTCTGGGTGAAGATCCATTTAATAATCTTGTGGTCCGTTACTAAGGAAAATTTGTTACCTAGAAAGTAATTGTCTCCAAAGTTTGAGAGCATGGATGATAGCCAACAACTCCAGGTCGTGGGTAGCATAATTTCTTTCATGGCTCTTCAATTTCCTTGAAGAATATGCTATGGGGTGACCTTCTTATATAAGTACACATCCTAAAGCAAGTGTGCTAGCATCAGTTACCACTTCAAACTCCTTACCAAGATCAGGAAGTTCCAGGATGGGTGTTTATACTAAGCTTTGCTTTAGTTTGTCAAAGCTGGTCTGTTCAGCAGGTGACCATGCAATTGCTACTTGCTTCTTTAGTAGATCAGTCAGAGGGGCTACAATCAAAGCATAATCTTTGATGAAAATTCTATACCATCTTGTCAACCCAAGAAAACTACGTATTTTTTTGAAAGAAGTTGGTGTTGGCCATTCCAGAACGTCTCTAACCTTAGTTGGATCTACTGAAATTCCTTGTGCTGATACAATGAATCCTAGATATTTAATTTGTCGCTTGAAAAATGCACACTTCTTCTTCTTGGCATAAAGCTTGTGTGGTCTCATTGTTTCAAGAACAATGCAAAGCTGGGGTTCATAATCCTTTTCCTATTTTGAGTAGACTAGGGTATCGTCAAAAAAGACGAGTACGAATTCATCAAGATAGGGCCTAAAGATATCATGCACTAACCTGTTGAAGATAGCAGGAGCATTCCTTAGCCCGAATGACATCCCTAGGAATTCGAAGTGTCCATACCTTGTACTAAATGCAGTCTTTGGGATATCTTCTTCTTTGATCCTTATATGATAATATCAAGATCTCAGATCTATCTTTGAGAAAAACCCTTGAAGACGGTCAAGTAATTCATCTATTCTTGGAATGGGGTATTTATTTTTTATGGTTGCTTGATTCAACCCTCTGTAGTCAATGCATAGGCGAAGCATTCCATCTTTCTTTTTTTTGGAACAACGTTGGAGCTCCCTATGGAGAACTACTAGGACGGATGTAGCCTTGGTCTAACAGTTGCTTGAGTTGCTCTTTTAGTTTGATACCTTTTGGAATGAACATCTTATACAGCCTCTTTGCGACCAGTGCAGCTCCTGACACAAGTTTGATTTCGTGGTCGACTTCCCTTTGGGGAGGAAGTTTCATCAGATCTTCAGGAAATACATCTGCGTATTCCTTTAACCATGAAGGTTCTTCTCCAGATTCCTGATTCTGATCTAGCTTATTTAGTTTAATCAGATAGACAGGTAGACCCTTTTGAACATCTTTTATTATCCGTGTTGCTTTTGCCAACTATATTTTTGGCTTACCAGCCTTACCTTGAGTTGTGACTAGTTCCCCTTCAGAATTTCAAAAGGAGACTCGGCCCTTCCCATAGTGGCTGTGGCCATCATTGGGTATTAGCCAATCCATTCCGAGTAAACATTCGTGGACACCTAGGTTCATTACCCTAAATCTCACAGAAGTTGGCTTCCCACCCAATAGGAATTTCACCTTAGCAAATTGCCTAATACAAGTAACCTCACAACCATTTGCTAATTTCACAAGTAAAGTAGGTGCATCTATTGTGGCTATCCCTAATCTTTTGCATAGATTGGTGAAATGAAGGAATGTGTACTACCACAGTCAATCAGGGTTTTGAAGCTTTAACCTTGATATTATGATGGGGTTTGAATCACCAAGAATTGGCGATTTGGACCCTTCTTGTAAAGAGTGGTGTGAATCGTTGCCCTCTTAATGTCAGCATCTGTGGATGGATCTTCTTCATTGTCCAGATCCTTGTTGGAAACACTGGAGGTTCTCCCTCTGGTCATAATGGTGGTTCCTTGGCCATGAGCGGCTCTATTTTGACCTTGGAATTGCCCTTGGCGATGCCCTTTGCCAAGCTTGGGAAACTCCCTCTTGAAGTGTCCGGGCTCTTTGCAATGGAAGCAATGTGGGTTGCGATCATTACTTTGTGTTGGAACAAAGTTGTTGACAGCATTGACCCTAGCTTTCTTTCTTTGGCCTTGATTCTGACCCTACGCTCTCTTAGTCTGAGCCTTAGACATACCCTTATTCTGATCCTTGTAAGTCCAAATCCTGTTGTTCCTTGGTTTGGTCTGCACCTCCTATATTATTGGAGCATCTCGAATGAGTGCGTCTTGTAGGTCGGTTGGGTGCATTGATTCCAATCTAGTGTTTATGGGTGGATTCAACCCAACACAGAATTTTGACACCTATTGTGTCATATCCATTGGGGGTGCATACTTTAGGAGTGAAACAAACTTCGAATAATATGCTTCAAGGGATAATCCTAGCTACTTCAAGTCATAGAATTCGTTTATCTTTTGTGTGTGGTAGGTAGGTGGCAGATACCTCCCTTGCACAACTTCCTTAAGCTTATCCCAAGTGACTGTCCCCTTCAAGATCGCTTGGTCTGTGCACCACTGTTTCCACCAAAGTCTCGCTTCACCTATAAGCTTGAGTTTGGTGAGCATGGCTTGGTTAGTAGGTGCAGTTCCTACTGCCTCAAAATAGTCCTCCATGGACTCAATCCATAACTAGGCGTCGGCTTGAATAGTCCTTCCCTTGCTATCAAACTCGGGTGGCTTAATTTGTTTGAGAAGGAACTTCTTCTCTTGAACCACAGTTGGACTTAGTGCAAGAGTCGGATTTGGAACCTGCACTTAGGGTTGCATCTGAACAATAAGATTCTTTATGTTAACATCTTATCACACGTTCCCATATTATGTTAATATGACTAGCACAGCTTTTTAGCTAGGTGATTTAATCACTTAAAACCTTGGCTAACATTTACGATCAAGATAGAAAATTATAAAAAGTCTTATTTATTCATGAGGGCATAACCCTTTGAGTACATTTATTTGGATAAGTAGGACATGCTGATTGATACATCAGTTTGGGGAGAATAGGATTGTGTTATAATCGGCTACAGGGAGGAATAATAATATGGAGTGGGGTCAAGGATTTTCAGGAAACGGTAAGTCATAGGAAGCTTGGGATATCCCTTCCTTTGATACATGTTCTTCTCATAGTGCCCTAACACTTTGATTCTGTTAGTAGAGATCACCCAGGTTACTTCTTCATAAACATACTTGTTCTACTTGACTTGCCGACTGCTAACGTGCAAAGTTGCGTTTACGTGAGCTTTGACAAAGATGAAGAGCTTCACAATCTTTAAATCCTCCATCCACTTGATTCTCTTCAAGTTGGTCTGAAGATACGCGAGTCAGTGGGCTGCTATGTAGTATATTCCTGAGTCTTCTGTCCATCTCCGCTCCGCATACAGGGGTGAAGGATTATAGATGTGGTCCAGAATATCCATCATACCAAGCCTTTGGTGATAATTCGAAGCATGCATTGCAGTCATGAACATGACTTGGAACACCAAGAACTTGCTCCATGCTTCGTGACTCTGCAACCCAGCATCCATAAGTGAGTAAAGAAATGTTTTCAACAGAAAACGCTCCTCTATTTTACTCACCTTCCCCTGTTTATCCCCTTGTTCCCTTTATTTTCCTCCATTGAGTTCCCTTGTAATCTTTAGATCTCGTTGGTTCGCTATGATACCAATTGTAATGTGTTCACTCGTCCACTTGTGGGACACGTCTTAGCAGCCCATCGAGAAGAGAGTCTAGAAAGCGCCGCCTGGCACTTGCAAGGAATGTCACAAGGTTTGCGATCTAGGTCTTCCCGAGTCTGTGCCGAGTGGAAGTATCCGGCCGTTCCCACTTAGGACCGACCTGAAGTCAGGGTTTCTTTCTTGTCAACAAAGTCTCTAGGCAGTAGCTAGCATCGAGCTCCTGATGAACCACTTTATGTAGGAACAATAGAGTCGAAGCGGATTTACGCTGCACTTGGTTCATGGAGAATGAGAAATGAGAGGGATACAAAGCTCAACCTCTCTGCCCGTAAGGCATAGTCCCATTCCGCTCCCCTAAAACAACATAAATTGGGATTCTAACACTACTGACTCTAGGGTCTTCACAGTATCATTTTCACGTCTTTTGAGAAAAGTTCCTAGCTAATCAGGACCACCCTTCGGTAGGACAGACCCAAGTCACATCCACCCCACTTTCCTCGGTTTGCTTAGTTATCTAATTACCTACCACATTATTTTGAAATGCAAAAGCAGTTTCCTTAATTAATCAATTTAAACACAGGTTCCTTCACGTAACTTAGGGAGTGACACAAAAACAATGTCAAGCAAGTTTCTTTTTCAAATATCTTATTTATCATAATCCCGAAATACATCAAGTATCATGCCCGAAGGCTATCCCAGCAATCAATAGGATTGTTGCTCCAAGTTTTGCCCGTAGACTAGTACACGAGCCTCGAGATCCCATCTCGAGTAACGTCGGCCTCTTGTGCAGGATCTGGAGGTAAGGAATTTATAGCCAGAGCCTCCCCTGGCACCCAAGAATCCTCCCGCTCCAAGCAGTACCCACGGAGAGACCTCTCACGGCAGGTTTGGTCCATATACTCGATGCAGCTAGTAACCCCCTTGGATAGGTCTAGGCAGGCAGTTTGAGGTAACTCAACCTGCCACTCCCTCCAGGCCTTTAACCTGAAACATTAAGTGTTTTTCCTTGAATTAGTTCCTTGAGCAAAGAAGTTCAAACAATGTACCTAGGTGTACAATCACGATAATTTCAGTGGTCCTTTGTATGACCAATTGCTAAGGTGTGATTCCTTTTTCCCGGATGCTCCCAGCATTCAATCTTGGATCGTTCGCGACTTGGCAAGATTCCAAGGGCTTGGCAAGCTAGGTTGCTTGTTTCCCCCATCATCCTCTATGTAATTATTTACACGATCTATAACCTTCTTGAATATTCTAACTTTATGTGATCATTGTATGAGTCTAGATGCACTTTAATCTTTTTTGCAGATTATTACATGTACCTTAGAATCCATCTTGCGATATGGACATGCACTTTGTTTCTTTCAATGTCCTTTGAAATGCGTTTTAAGCAAGAACTTGTGCAAGGAGAAATGCACTTTAGGCAGGAATTCATGCAAGACATTTTTGGTAATTTACGAGGCAATTATCTAGTTGATTTCATCTATTATGATATCATCTTACAATGAAAATTATATTATTTGTTACATACATCACAACTAGGTTCATACATAGGAAATTATCAAACACGCAATTAATGTGATGCATGTGAATATGATTTTTCACTGTGATATTTATAACCTATGATTTAATAATAGAGCAACGTGGGTTTGGAGTGATGTCTTGATTCCAGTGGTATTGATGCCTGATGAACCATTTGCAGTTGCAGATCCACCTCGTTTCGAACCTCCATCCACACTTGCAGGGTTCCCGGCCATCTTTGTGGAACTACGCTTTGGGGCCCTACTCGAAGACGCGTGTACAAGTGATAGAGTTCTCACACTCTCCTATGCAAATTTCTTGCCGCCTTTCCTTGAGTGGAGGAAGAGATTGAAGGGGAGTGTATTTCACGAATAAATATAAGGGTGTGTGACCTCCCTTTAAGAGGGGGAGAAGAAGCTTCTCTCTCTCTCTCTCTCTCTCTCTCTCTCTCTCTCTCTCTCTCTCTCTCTCTCTCTCTCTCTCTCTCTCTCTATTGTGATGATGATGGGGGGGGGGGGGGGGGGTGGTTTCTGATTACGGGGGGGGAGGGGGCTACGCTGCAAACGATGAGAGAGGAGAGGGACTGCTGCATGCTGACGACTACCAGGGGGGAGGGTGCTGCCTACAGACGATGAGGGGAGGGAAGGGCTCCCCTTTATAGCGGGGAGGGATGGTGTATGAGGGGGGGAGGGGGGGAAGATGGCTGTTCACAGTTGCCACCCCTTCCACCTAGTGCTGCATGCCTCCCTCTCTCACTTTACTCACACACACACACTCTCTCTCCCCGCCATGCAGTCGGTAGGGGAAGAGAGAGGGAGAGTAAAAAATTTTAAGTTAATTTTTTTAAGAAATTAAGAGGGGGGGTCTCACGAGGGGAGGCACGGGGAAATATTACAACAAAATGGAGCTAAAATTTTCCTTGCTCTAGTTACACTTGTGAGATGCACTATCTACCATGTATTTCATGGTTTTGTAATGCCAAATATGATATTTGATATTCTATTTTGCCAATATTTGCATTGTGAATATTTTCAAAATTCTAATTCTGAAAGTAGTTTTGTTTAGGATAAATTCAATGGTCAATCACACACATCAATGATCAGTTGTACATGGGCATATGCACTATATCTTTACTATATTTAGCGGCTTGGCAACACTACATCCGATATGCGATATTCTATTTGACCCATGACTTATTTTTTGTGAATTTTTAAGTTTCCAATATTTCATATAGTATGGTTGACAACACATTTAATATGTAGTTGCACATACTCGATGTGGTGATGAGTTTTTTTGTTATTAGTGAGGTATAGTCTAGTTAATGCATTTTTTAAAAATGATTGAACCGTCAATTTTATAAATCAAAATCTGGTGAAACTTCACCCACATGCCGGGCATCATAAAAATTCATGAATATTAAAAGAATTGGTCCTATCAGAAGTCTCTAGGACACTTGTTTGGAGGCTGGCGCCTGGGGATTCAGGACCCGAGAAGGGAGCCTTGGGGTATGTGTCCTAGAGACTTCTGATGAGGCCAAACTTTTTTTGGGTAGTTGATGTATCCTAGCAGAGTCCACATGTAAAATTTCATATCAATCGGATCACTAGTCATATTTTTCCAAAGCCTTGATACATTAATTCAAGTTTAAATATTTTTTAAAAGTTTTACTATAAGTTTAAAGTTTCACCTCATTTTACACATTTCACTTTTGAGTTTTGAGTTTTCTCTCCTAGAAGACATGACACGCACCAAGCATGTGGCCAGAGACAGCCCCTAAAAATCATATGCATATACCACCTCCCCCCAGCTTCACCACCACCATGGTGCTACCATCGCAAGTGTCGATGGAAGCTAGGCATAGTGGCTCTTCATGAGATCCGCCATTACCAGAAGACCACTCATATCCTTATACCAAAGGCTCCATTCCAAAAGCTAGTGCCTGAGACTATGGACTGCATACTAATTAAGGACAACAAGAGGCACTTCCCAGATGGATCACGCTTGCAACAACCCAATCACTGGACCGGCCCAAGCCCTCCTTGCACTACAAAAAGCTACCGAAGCTTACCTCATCCACTTGTTCGGAGACTCGGTCTATGCAGCAGCGCATGCAAGAAGAGTCACTATCACTAAAAGGGATTTGCAGATAGTGAGGTTCTTCCGTCGATGGAAGGATAGTCCTCGTAGAGATCAACATAGGGATGTACTACCAAAACATATACGGAATGTAGCTTCTAAAGAGATTTTGTAAAACCATGGTTGTAATGGATCCCACGTAAAATGTTATGAATATGAATATAAATTTTTACCATCCCAATGAACTCTAGCTTGGAGAAAGTAACTTTGCTTCAATGTTCAATGATCCTCTACTTATTCTCTAGTACTAGGTCTGGGCCACTTTTTTCCATGGTGGCCCATAGCATGGTTTCTGGTGTTCAAGACCCTAATGTCATTAGGCACGAACTACTAGGGAAAAATGTGTTGTTGTTTATGATCAATAATAGCTCTGACCATGAATTTATCGAATGGTTTCTGGTGTTTATTTATCAGATTTACACGCAACACAATTCGTACCCTAAATTTAATACGTAGTGCTTTATTGAGTTCTTGCCCAATTGAATGCATGTAACAATAACTCAAAGACATAAATTAAAAAAAGACACACCAAAACTCACTTCTTGAGTCATGTCTTCGATTCCACACCTCATTGATGTTTTCCTTGGGGAGGGGGGGAGGGGAGCCCTTACATTTTTGGAATTGGAAAGCCTCTTGCTACAAGAGGAACAAACTCGAAAGAATGTTGCAATGTGTTTAGATGATGTAGCCATGGTCTCAAAGTACAAGGAAAAAGGGAAAGTCAAGTAGAATGTGAAAAATTAGGAAAAGGTTGATAACAAAAGATTTTTAAGGCATTTTTTAGGAATAACCTAAATATCATAGGCTGAATATCTACGACTCTATCATTGCAGAAGTTAGAAGGTTGGCTCAAAGAAAAGCAGGTTTTTTTCAAACTTTAGATATGCTTCATTATGGGTAAATCCAAGAAGAAGGAAAAGAGATGCAAAGTATGCTTTGAGCATGGACATGCTTCAAAGTGTTGTCCATATGTTCATGAGTCATGTGAAAGAGGAAAGTCTTGTAAGTATTTTTGCATGGTTGATAGCATGGGAAAAGTTGACATCTTTTGAGACTGTACTTGATGATGCTTATGAATGGCATTATGATCATGAAGGCTAGAAGGTTAAGTCTTGCTCAAGTTTGAAGCAACTTCAGAGATCGCTTAGAGTAGTTGAGATGCTCAAGGAGAAGTATTAAGATGTTTTGGATTCGGGTCTAGATTCAAGTTCAAGTGATGATGATGGTTGCTACCCTTTACCTATGGTTTTGCCAAAGATTGAGGCTGAGGGAGTGAGAGAGGATATGAGCCAAAGCAGCCAAGAATCCTCGAGTACCCCAAACCCAACACAAGAGCTTACCAATGGAAGAGTGGAGCATCACACACTTTACATCGACAATTTGAAGGTATTTTCCATACTTTGGAGTCTTGCCAACTATTATAATCAATCTCAAATATGTTTTACTGAAGAAAAAAGAAGTGATGAAGTTATCATCAAGGAAGTTGATCAGTTTGGTGATCAGTCTAGTGATCAAGAAGATTAGTTGCATATTCAAGAAGATGATGTTGTCATGGATGACAAGAATGAGGATTAACATGCTATTATGGATGATTTTCTTGGTTCTCTTACTGGTTTTGAGGAAGATTATGCAGCAAGGGAGTCAGATTTCACTGAAGAGGCTTTAGAAGCACTTAAATGCCACTACATATAGTGCAAAATCCATCATTTTTTATGTATTTTTTCAGCATATCTATATTTCCAACATGCTAAATACTATTCTAGGTCATTTCACTGTTCAACCTAAATAAATTCAGCAGGTTTTCATTGCTGTAAATTTTCACGCTTATTGCTTATATGAGGAGTTTTCAGGACAGTAGCAGATCAGTTTTCAACCAGCTTTAGGATAGCGGATGAATATTTTTTATCAAGGTACAGATTTACAGTAGCATGCTGAAAGTTAAGAATTGCAAAAATTAGTCCATTCATGTGGTTCTCATGAAGATTTGCATGAGTTATGTCCTATGACTTAATCTTCAACTAAGATGATTCAGTGTCTTTCTTCTGAGTTGGAAAAGGAGAGGAATGTAGCTAAAATTGCAGCAGATGAAGCTTTATCTGTGATTAATCTGCTTCAAGAAAAGAAAGCATGGCTTCAACAAGAGGTTTTTCATGTCAGGATTCCAATGGATTTGAAAGTTTGTTATTATTCTAAGGTCATTAATGCTCTTGAGAAAGTTTTTTTTCAAAAGGATAATGTAATTGTTGATTTGCATACTCAGTTGACTTGTTCTCATATTCCAAATCAAGATATTATTCTTGAGGATCTATATGCAAAAACAATTGATATGGTAGATGAAGTAGATGGTGATAATGAAGAATTATTTCTTTAAGAAAATGATTCAATGGTAGATGTCATTCAAGGGTATCATGAGTAGCCTATCAGTGCTAGAAATGCAGTTTTGGAACATCAAACTATTCACTCTACAGGTCAAAATCTGTCAAGATAGCATTCAGGCAGTTTTCCTGATGATCAAGAGCAGCCTGAATTTCAAGAGAGGTTAAGAAATGAGGATAATAACTTAAATCAAGACTCAAGAAGATGTTATCCTGAAAATAAACTCAAAGGGATACTCAAAAATCAGCAAATTGGTCATATTATAGTTTATGACTATTCACGACAACATCTTGAAGACTTTTTGCTAAGGAAGGATCAGTCTAAACTTCAAGAAAGTACAAGGACTGAAGTACACTACAAGATATAGGCCTTATACCGATGTTAAAAGCGACGAAAATGTAAATAAATAAATTTCTCCCTGTCGTTGCAAAAAGCATCGTTATTGGCGATGCCATAGAACAATTGGTATTAGTATCGTTATTAGCGTCGTTATTTGCGTCAATATCAGCGTCGCAATGCCAACACAAATAGCGACGTTGATAACGATGCTTTGCGATGTAATAGCGATGCCAATAATGATGCATGCAGGGTAAATTTGTGATGCTAATACTGACGTAACAGGGGAAAAAAAATTGTGGCAAGGAGCAAGCTGCCCTGCCACATATAGCACTATGTGCTTTATTTGGGCCATACAAAATAGTTTCTGCACTGTGTACAATGCTCTGTGAATAAAGACAAAGTGTACTTAAATCATAACATTGATACATGAAATAAATACATGACACATAATGAAAGTGATTGTTACAATCATGGCAAGATATCATTACTATATAGAAAATGTCTACACAAATCATGTGACCAAAAAAGAAGGGTGTGTGAGCTCCAGGGATCCAAGGGCGAGCTATAGATCATCGCCATCCGAAAGCTCGTCCCGCCGCAAAGGAGCATCGAACGGACTCTGCAAAAAATAGAAACAACTACATATTAGTCCACCATACAATAATGCATTCTAATTAAACATGGTAACTACAGACAAGAAAGATGAGTGACTTACAAGACCGTCGCGTCCATACAATCAGTTGATCAATGTAGTGAGACCGTGCCTCTCTGCATATCGAATCTCAAGGCCAGTCAGATCACGATTTGTAATGGAGCGCTGCAAAGAAAACAAAATACTAATTGTTAGAAACACGATTGTCAGTACAAAGGATATTGCAAAAAAATAAGCAAGCAAAACAAAAGAAAAACTTACAAAGTCCTCCAGATATGTCCTGTGGCCGCCAGTCCCAAGATGATGGACCACTCCAGCCTCTAGTCGTGCCCTCACCGCCTCGCGCTACTGTCTCCAATGTCCTAGAGAATCTGTAGCCTTCTCCTAAAGTCAGAACCAGTCGTCCACGTCTAGCTAGTCGGGCTTTGCAAGCCCACTCTTGAGTGCCTTGCGTGCGTTCAATCGTCTATGTGACATATATGCACGCATGCACTCCATCATCCAGCCCGTAGAAAATATATCTGGTGCGACTAGTACCGAAAACTCCTCATGCAAGGATGCTACTATGTAGTCCTTGCTCCCCTCCTGTATGTTTTTCCAATCATCCAAGACATTGTGCCGAAAAACTTGTTGGTGCGACTCTCTCATGCGAGCCATCACCCTCTCCCCTCATGTAATATTCCTAAAAAAAATTATTACGTACACGTGTGAAGTCTCGGGAAAAAGACAATGCCAACAAACACTCTCCATGGCCAATCAAGGCTAGGGACTAGAAAACCGCATATGCTCATGTGAACCTCCTCTTGGGAGGAGGTCAAGAGGATAAGGATTAAAATATGGAAAAAAAAATTATTATCCCCTCTTTCTCCCAGCCGACAGTCCTGCTGGAGGAAAGGGAGGGGAGGTGCTATGACTAAGCTCCTTTGCTGGAGCTCCCGGAAGGTTAATGCCATGCACTATGGCCGCGTGGGGGTGGGAAGGTCCCCTCCCCTCACCTATAAAAGCCTTGTGGGGGGAGGGGGGGGAAGTGAAGAAAGGTAGAGCCACAACGTTGCAGTGCTGCTGTGCGAGAAAGAAGAAAGTAGCATCGCCTCTATGTGCGTCGTGAGGCTAAAGAAGATCAAGAAGGGCCGGGAGGCTGATGGACGTGAGAGAGAGAGGAGTAAGGAGGAGCTGAAATTCGCCAACTCCGTCGTGAGGCTAAAGAATATCAAGAAGGGCCGGGAGGTTGATGGACGTGAGAGAGAGAGGAGTAAGGAGGAGCTGAAATTCGCCAGCTCCTCCTTGCTGCCACCTAAAGATCGGCCGCCAAAAATTCCTATTCCTTCCCATCATGCCACGTGGGGCTTTCCACGACCCCAGAAGCTTTAGAAGCTTCTTAGGAAGCTTCTAAAGCCCCCCTTAGGAAGCCCCCCTTCTTATGGGCTTCCACAAGCCTTCCTCTTGTGGTTTTATACCTCCCCCCATATTTAAGCTCCCATTTCCATGGGCTCCACCTAAGCCCTATCCTATTGCCTCTCAAACGGGTTTTTATAAAACCTCCCTTTCCCCCGGAGTTTAGGCCCTTCCCAAGATTGCTTTACACCCTTTCCCCATTGGAATTTAAGCCCTTTTGCCAACCTTAGGCCGGGTTTTAAAGACCCTTCCCATGGTCCATTCAAATCCCTTCTCTTGGGGTTCCACTAAAGCCTTTAAGTTCACCTTGCCTTGGGGTTTAAAGCAACCCTTTTTGTGGAAATCCTCACTCTCAGGTTTCAAAAACCCCTTTTCCATCGGCCCTACAAAGCGGGTTTTTCAAAACCCGAAGTTTAAGCCCTTGCATTTCACAAAGTCCATTTAAAGCTCCCTTCCTTGGACTTTCATGAGCCTTCCAAATCGGTCCTTATAAACATGGTTCCCTTTTAAAAAGCCTTCCATTTCAAGTCTTTTAAATCCATTCCCTACTTCAAGGAGGCAACTTTAAGGCCTTCTAAAGTTCGATTCTAAAAGACGGTGGAATGGGTCAAGGAAGCCGAATCACAAAGGAAGTTTCGCGTACGAAGGAGATGAGCCAAGATCATAGGTCTGTGACCAAGTCGAGAAGATCGAATACGTGATGGCTCCTAAGAAGGCACAAAGCACAAACGCACGACGATCATCTCCTAACATCCATGTGGAAATTTCACCACAAGTCCAAGTTTTTCTTGATTTTGATTTAGGTCATAATATTTCAAATTGTGCATGGATCATTTATGAAATTAGGTTGCACTTTTTTAATTGAAATACTTTGGCTAAATAGCTTACGATCAAAGAATCCGTCATTTGTATTTTTCAAATAAAAGAATGAAAAAAGAGCATAAGATCTCTATGCATTCCTAGCAAGTGGTTTTTTATGTATTACAAAGTAACGAATTTAGATAAACTAAAGATCATCTTTGTAAAGTCGAAATTATTATTGTACACTTCAATTATGCATGGAAAGAATAAACCATATTATTGAACATCTTTTCTTCAAAATGATTCTTTAAAGAAAGTTGCTAACAATCGTAGGAAATTGCTAGGCGTGGAAATGACTCTAGGGCTGCATGAAGTAGATTAAACCCTAGTCAATCGACTTAAATCTCAATCAACTACATAAATAGTTACGAAAGGTTGTGCAATGCTCATTCAACATACGAATACCTCATTTAGAAAAGAAGTTAGAAAAAGCTGCATGGTTCACATAAAACCCTAAAGATTAGTAGCATGAATCTTGAATGCATGTTATAAAAGGATCAATTGGAATTATGCCATAACTTAACATATGCTTTGATCTTAACTAGAAAAGTTAGGGATTGTAAATCTACTCATACGTAGGCAATAAATCATGTGGTTACGAAAATGGTATCATGAATATCTTCAAGAATAGACAAGTCAATTGGTTTAACCTAAACACCTAAACCGCGAGGGACTCATTTAGGAATGGTTAAAATTGATGCAACATATCCCAAGTGCTAACTAGGATCTAGCATGTTGAGGACGTGACCTAGTCACTCTTATTGTTGAAGCTGAAACTCTTATATCCTAAAGACTTGCCCACATTCACGGAATGTAAGGATAATAGGACGTACTTGCGAGAGACGATCTAGGGTCTTTACCCTAAGGATCGCTCGCTAAAAGGATGAAACGCGATTTGAATTTGGAACCTTAGGACCGACAATGTCGGCCTTGTGCAATTAAGAACGGAGTGTTATGAAAACACCCTAACCATATTTCCTATCTAATCATGATACCGTGATTAGAAGACGCCGTTGATGGGTAAAATAGTCCCTTGGATTAGATGTGACACTCGTGCAACAAGTTGCAGTGTCGCAGGATCTTGTGATTTGATCACAAGGGAATGGCCAATTCCTCGAAATGAGATTGGCACATTCTTACGCAAGTTTATCTTGCAAGAGGATGAATAATCGTCCTGATATAGTACCTTTCTTGGGTAAAGTGACCAAGATACGTGGATTAGATAATTGATTGGAAGCAAAAGACCAATCAGTAAATTGGAATAACATATTTACTGCTAATAGAATTTAAGGTATTCATTAAGTTGGGTTAATAGGGTACAGCCCTAACCCAAGGATATAGGGTTAACAAACAAACCCTTGGGAATCTTGCCAAATTGATCCCATATTGAATGTTGAATGCATTCAGAAAGAAGGATTCACTCCTTAGCAGTTGGCCAAAAATAACGACCACTAGAAATCATTGTGCTTGTAACAGTTGTATAGAGCACTGTTTGCTTTGTTTGCTCAAGGAATTAAAGGATGAAATGATATCTAATGCTTCAGGTTGAAGGCTTGAAGGGAGAGGCAGCCTCAGTTACCCCCAATTGCCTGCCTGACCCTAATCAAGGGGGTTGTTGACCGTGCCGGGAAGGTGGACCGAACCCGCCGTGAGAGGTCTCTCCGTTGAGCGCTACTTAGAGCAGGAGGATGCTTGGGTGCCAGGGGGGGCTCTTGCCGTAAATCTCTCGCCTTTCGGGCCCTAGACAAGAGGCCAACGTGACTCGGGATTGGATCTCGAGGCCCGCATACTAGTCTACGGGCAAAATCTTGGATTAGTAATCCCTGTGGATTGTTGGATAGCCTTCGAGCAGATTACAGATAAGCCTACGGGCTAGACTTTATAAATGTATTTCAAAGATAAATATAATAAGTTGTTGAAAAAGAACTTGTTTGACATTGCTTTTCTATGTCAAGTGTTATGATTACGTGAAGGAACGAGTGCCTAATGGGCTGATTAAGAAAGCTGATCGATGCATGCCCAACTAAATGTGGTAGGTAACTAAATAACTAAAACAACCTGAGGAAAGTGCGGTGGATGTGGCCATAGGTCTGTCCTACGGATGGGTAGTCTCGGTTGGCTGGGAACTTTTCTCAATCATGATGGATAGTAAGAAGATCGTTCAAAGGACACGAACAGAAAGGGTGCTGACCTAGAGTCTAAGTTATAATAATCCCGATTTACGCTATTTTAGGGGAACGGAATGGGACTAGGCCTTATGGTGGCAGAGAGGTTGAGCTTTGCGTCCCTCTCGTTTCCCATTCTCCTTAAACCAAGTGCAGCGTGAATCTGCTTCGGCCTTGGCGTTTCTGCATAAAGTAGTTCACTTGGGGTTCGACTATAGTTGCCGTTTAGGAAATGACCACTAGGGAAATCCCTGATTGAGGTCGGTCCTAAGTGGGAACGGCCAAAATACTTCCACTACATGGCAGATGCAAAAAGTCCTAGATCGTAAACCCTGTGACATTCCATGGGAGTGCTGGGCGGAGCTTTCTATACACCCTTTCCGATGGACTACTAAGATGTGTCCTGAAGAGGAAAGGTGGACACGTTACTGTTGGTATTAGAGCAAACCAACAAAGGATTTGTTTTTAAGAAATCTTAATAAGAAAAAGTAAAGCAAATGTTACTGTTCCGAACATTTCCTTACTTTCGATGCTCTCTCGCAGAATTATGAAGCATGGAACAGGTTCTTAGTGTTCGGAGTCATGTTTATGATGGTGATGCATTCCCCAGATTATCGACAAAGGGTTGAGATGATGAACATCCTAGATCATATCTATAATCCATCATCTTTGTACATGGAACGAAGATGGATGGGTGACTTAGGAATCTACTATATAGCTGCCCACCGGTTTGCATACCTTCAAACCAACCTCAAGAGAATCAAGTGGTTGGAAGACCTGGAGATCATGAAGCTATTCATTTTTGTGGAGGCTCATGTAAACTCAACTTTACATATTCAAGGTCAGAGGGTTGAGCTGAACTCATATGTATATGAGGAAGTGACCTGTGTAATCCCCGCCAACAGGATCAAAGTGTTGGGGCGCTATGAGAAGAATGGGTTCCAAAGAAAAGAATACCCTGATCTTCCAATGACTTAGCAATTCCTGAAGATCCATGACCCGAAACCATACTATTATCCAGTTCCCGTAGATAAATGTAATACAAAATATTTCTCCCCAAACTAAATGTAACCATACTAAATGTTGTATTCCAAAAGGGCTAGACGCATATGAATGCAATAAGACTTCTTTTTATCAATGTATGTTTTATCTATGAGAATTGATAAAAAGTTAAGTGGCTAGATTGCTTGGTTCATAGCTAAATGGCAATGAAATATAAATCATAACGATTAACGAGTAATAACATTAAGAAACCTTTATCCAGGCACAACCCCAAGTACAGACTCCCAGTTCGCCTCCTACATCAAGTACTGCCGTAATCCAGGAGAAGAAGTTTCTTCTCAAACAGATTAAGTCACCTAAATTTGATGGGAAAGGCAAATCCGTCCAAGCGGATGTTGAAATTTGGATTAAATCCATGGAGGATTACTTTGAAGCAGTCGGTACTACACCCGCCAACCAGGCTATGCTCGCCAAGATAAAGCGCACCGGCGAAGCCAGGCTTTGGTGGAAACAATGGTGCAGAGATTAAGGGATCGTGGAAGGATCCGTTACCTGGGAGAAGCTGAAGAAAGCCGTGCAGGGAAGATGCTTACCACCTATGTATCGCATGCAGAAAATGAATGAGTTCTAGGAGCTAAAACAATTGGGACTCCCTCTTGACACATACTACTCTAAATTCGTCTCACTTGTTAAGTATACGCCACGGATGGACATGACACAGCAGGTGTCAAAATTTTGTGCTGGTTTAAACCCACCAGTGAATACCCGTCTCGAATCTATGCGCCCATCAGATCTGCAGGAGGCACTCATTCAAGCTGCGCCTATAATCAGAAGGTGCAGGTTAGGCCAAGGGGTAATAAAACTTGGTCTTTTAATGACCCGAATAGAGGAGCTATTAGGCCTCAAATGAAGAGAGTTCAAGGTCAGAATCGGGGACAAAGAAAGAAAGCAAGGACTAATAATGCCAACAGCTTTGTCCCTACCCAAAGCAATGGCCGGAACTTCCATTGTTTCCACTGCAACGAGCCAGGACATTTCAAGAGGCAATGTCCCAAGCTTGGAGAAGGACATCGCCAAGCACCTTTCCAAGGAACTGGCCATGGCCAGGGAGCCACTACCCAAGGCAGAGGAAGAACCGCCTGCGTTGCCAATAGGGAAATGTGTGAAGAAGAAGATCTGACCATGGAAGCAGAGTTTGAAAGTGCGACAGTCCATGCTGCTCTCCACAAGAAAGGGCCGAATTGCCAGTTCTTGGTGATTTAGACACCGTCAGACTATCAAGGTAAAGGTTTCAAGACCTTGATTGATTGTGGCAGTACACATTCCTTTATCTCACCAGCTTGTGCAAGAAGATTAGGAATAGCCATAGTAGAAGCACCTACCTTGCTTGTGGAATTAGCAAATGGTCGTGAGGTCACTTATACCATGCAAACTGCTAAGGTGGAATTCTTTCTGTGAGGAAAGACAATTTCAATCAAATTCAGAGTCATAAACTTAGGTATCCATGAGTGTCTACTCGGAATGGATAGGATTAAACCTAATGATGCCCACATTCATTGTGGAAAGGGCCAAATTTCCTTTCGGAACTCTGATTAGGATTTAGTCACAACTCAAGGTGAGGCTGGAGTGCCAAAAATTCAATTGGCCAAAGCATCTCGGATTTAGTCACAACTCAAGGTGAGGCTGGAGTGCCAAAAATTCAATTGGCCAAAACATTCATTGTGGAAAGGGCCAAATTTCCTTTCGGAACTCTAAAGGGGATTAAGTCACAACTCAAGGTGAGGCTCGATCTCCTTTCGGAACTCTGAAGGGGATTTAGTCACAACTCAAGGTGAGGCTGGAGTGCCAAAAATTCAATTGGCCAAAGCATCTCGGATTATAAAGGGAGTCAAAAAAGGACTACCTGTCTACTTGATTAAGCTCAACAAGTTAGATCAGAAGCAGGAGTCTAGTGAAGGACCTTCTTGGCTAAAGGAATACGCAGACGTATTTCCTGAAGAGTTAACAGAACTCCCGCCTCAAAGAGAAGTGGATCATGAGATCAAGCTAGTGCCACGAGCTGCGCTAATTGCAAAGAGACCTTATAGAATGTCCATTCCGAAAGCAATTGAGCTGAAGGAACAACTCAAGCAATTGCTAGATTAGGGCTACATCCATCCTAGCAGTTCACCATGGGGAGCTCTAGTACTATTCTAGAAAAAGAAAGATGGAACACTTCGACTATGTATTGATTACAGAGGGTTGAATCAATCAATTGTCAAGAATAAGTACCCTATTCCTAGAATGGATGAGCTTCTTGATCGTCTTCAGGGTGCGAAGATCTTCTCCAAGATTGATCTCAGGTCTAGTTACTATTAGATAAGGATCAAGGAAGAAGATATCCCAAAGACGGCCTTCATCACAAGATATGGACACTTTGAGTTCCTAGTTATGTCATTCGGGCTTACGAATGCGCTTGCCACCTTCAACAGGTTAATGCAGGATATCTTTAGGCCATATCTTGATGACTTCATGCTCATCTTCTTCGACGACACTTTAGTCTATTCCAAACAAAAAGAAGATCATGAACCCCAACATTGGATTATCCTTGAGTCAATGAGAGCACACAAGCTGTATGCTAAGATGAAGAAGTGTGCATTTTTCATGCATCAGATTGAATATCTGGGATTCATCGTATCAGTAGAAGGAATCTCAATGGACCTAGCCAAAGTCAGAGATGTGCTAGAATGGCCAATACCAACAACTGTCAAAGAAATACGCAGCTTTTTTTGATTGACAGGATGGTATAGGGTCTTCATCAAAAGCTATGCTTTGATTGCAGTACCTCTGATGGATCTACTGAAGAAGCAAACATCCATTGCATGGCCAACTCCTGAAAAAAACCAGCTTTGATCAATTGAAGCAAAGTTTGGTATCAGCACCTATCCTAAAACTTTCAAACCTCAATAATAAGGAGTTCGAGGTAGTAACTGATGCTAGCACGCTTGCCTTAGGATGTGTGCTCATGCAGGAAGGTCATCCTGTAGCATACTCTTCAAGGAAACTGAAGAGCCATGAGAAGAATTATGCTACCCATGATCTAGAATTGTTAGCTGTCATCCATGCTCTAAAACTTTGGAGACATTACCTGTTGGGTAACAAGTTTACCTTAGTGACTGATCATAAAAGTCTCAAGTGGATCTTTACCCAGAACGATCTCAACATGAGACAACGTCGGTGGATTGAAGTGCTGGAAGAATATGACTTTGAAATCAAATACCGATCTGGAAAGGAGAATATAGTTGCCGATACACTCAGTCACAAGGCATTCCTTAATTCTCTAATCTTGCAAAACCCATCAACAGTTGGATCTCTAGATACAAAGGTGTCCATGCCAAACAACCCAATACTTGAGCTAGCTGGAGAGGAAGCATGCCATGATCCAGCCTATCAAAAGATGCTAAGGGAGATCCCTATCAAGGAGCAGGGTCAAAAGCTACAGGCTAAGTATCATGAATTCTCTATCAATAGTGGACTTGTCTACTATAGAACGAGAGTGTGTATACCAGCAAGCCAGTCACTTAAGCAGAAGATATTGTGGGAAGCTCATGATTCCCCTTTCTCAGGACATCCTGGCTATGCCAAGACTCTCAATGCAGTTAGAAAGAGTTACTATTGGGAGAGGCTTAAAGGTGACGTTCTCAAATATGTCACTAAGTGTTTGTCTTGTCAACCTATCAAAGACAAACATGTCAAAATGCCAGGAAAGTTACAACCACTTGACATTCCCCAAATGAAATCGGAATTCATCAATATGGACTTTGTTGTTGGCCTACCCCAAGTTCAGGGAGGATAAAACTCCATCATGGTTGTGGTTGACATGCTTACTAAGGTTGTACACCTTATTCTAGTAAAGACAAACTATAAAGCCTCAAACATTGCAAGGTTGTTTATCAAGGAGATATTCAAGCTACATGGGTTACCCAGAAGAATCATTAGTGATCGTGACTCTCTCTTCACATCACACTTCTGGAGAGCTATCTTCGAAGCCATTGGGACTCAATTATGTTTTACTACAGCTTACCATCCCAAAACTGATGGCCAAACAGAGCGAGTAAATCAAGTCATTGAGGATATGCTAAGGGCACACTATTGTCGTGAATTAGAAAGGTGGATTCAACACTTGCCTTTGGTGGAATTTGCCTACAATGCTTCTTACCAAGAAAGCATTCAGATGACCCCTTTTCAAGCATTGTATGGTCATGACTGTCGAAGTCCCCTAAACTTCTTAGATCCAACCTTGAGGGTTGAAGCTTCAAGGGAGATGTTGGAAGAGATGGATGACCAAGTAAAGCCAATAAGACAGGACATCCAAGCCGCCAAGGATAGACAGAAGGCATACGCGGATTTGAAGCATCAAGATAGAATCTTCGAGGAAGGAGACATGGTCTTCATTCACATACACCCAAATAAAAGTTCTCTATCCTTAGGAGATTGCAAGAAGCTAAGTCCAAGGTATTGTGGACCATACAAGATCCTCAAGTTCCAGGACCTAATGCGTATAGACTACAACTCCCTGAGAACCTAAAGGTTCATAATGTATTCCATATCAGCCTATTGAAGAAGTATGTACCTAATCCTAGCCATGTACTTGATGATCAACAAGTTGCAATGCCTAGTCAAGGAGTCCTTGAACTACGATCTTAGATGTTAGGGAGAGACAATTGAGATCTAGAACCTTGAGAGAATGCCTCGTCCAATGGAAAGATTATCCCGAGGAGGATGCCACTTGGGTAGATGAAAGCACTCTCAACCATCAATGTCCCTAGTTTATCTCAAGATGAGGTCATCTCGATTCCTCCAAGAGGGAGAGAATGTAATATTCATGCGGAAAATTATTATGTACACATGTGAAGTCTCGAGCAAAAGACAATGCCGGCATTGTGGTTGCGAACGATTTGATCACTAAACAATACACTCTCCATGGCCAATCAAGGCTAGGGACTAGGAAACCGCATACGCTCATGTGAACCTCCTCTTGGGAGAAGGTCAAGAGGATAAGGCTTAAAATATGGAAAAAAAATTATTATCCCCTCTTTCTCCCAGTCGAGGTCGTTCTGGAGAAAAGGGAGGGGAGGTGCTATGCCTAAGCTCCTTGCTAGAGCTCGCGGAAGGTTAATGCTATGCACTATGGCCACGTGGGGGCAGGAAGGTCCCCTCCCCTCACCTATAAAAGCCTTGTGGGGGGGGAGTGAAGAAAGGTAGAACCACAAGGCTGGAGTGCTGTCGTGCGAGAAAGAAGAAAGTAGCATTGCCTCTGTGTGCACCCTGAGGCTAAAGAAGATCAAGAAGGGCCGGAAGGCTGACAGACGTGACAGAGAGAGGAGTAAGGAGGAGCTAAAATTCGCCCCTGCCGCCGCCTGAAGATCAGCGGCCAACAATTCCTATTCCTTCCCATCACGGCACGTGGGGCTTTCCACGACCCCAGAAGCTTTAGAAGCTTCTCGGGAAGCTTCTAAAGCCCCCCCTTAGGAAGCCCCCCTTCTTGTGGGCTTCCACAAGCCTTTCTCTTGTGGTTTTATACCCCCTCCCCCCCCAAGAGAAAATTGCTCCACCTAAGCCTTTCTCTTGTGGTTTTAAACCTAAGCCCTTCCCAAGATTGCTTTACACCCTTTCCCCATTGGAATTTAAGGCCTTTTGCCCACCTTAGGCCGGGTTTTAAAGACCCTTCCAGTGGTCCATTCAAATGCCTTCTCTTGGGGTTCCACTAAAGCCTTTAAGTTCACCTTGCCTTGAGGTTTAAAGCAACCCTTTCCGCGGGAATCCTCACTCCCGGGTTTCAAAAACCCCTTTTCCATCGGCCCTACAAAGCGGGTTTTTCAAAACCTGGAGTTTAAGCCCTTGCATTTCACAAAGTCCATTTAAAGCTCCCTTCCTTGGGCTTTCATGAGCCTTCCCAATCGGTCCTTATAAACCTGGTTTCCTTTTAAAAAGCCTTCCATTTCAAGTCTTTTAAATCCATTCCCTACTTCAAGGAGGCAGCTTTAAGGCCTTCTAAAGTTCGATTCTGAAAGATGGTGGAATGGGTCAAGGAAGCCGAATCACAAAGGAAGTTTCGCGTACAAAGGAGACGAGCCAAGATCATAGGTTTGCAACCAAGTCCAGAAGATCGAATACACGATGGCTCCTAAGAAGGCACAAGGCGCAAACACAAGAGGATCATCTCCTAACATCCATGTGGATATTTCACCACAAGTCGAGGTTTTTCTTCTTCATTTTGATTTAGGTTGTAATATTTCAAATTGTGCATGGATCACTTATGAAATTAGGTTGCACTTTTTTTATTGAAATACTTTGGCTAAATAGCTTACGAACAAAGAATCAGTTATTTGTATTTTTCAAATAAAAGAATGAAAAAAGATCATAAGATCTCTATGCATTCCTAGCAAGTGGTTTTTTATGCATTACAAAGTAACGAATTTAGATCAACTAAAGATCATCTTTGTAAAGTCAAAATTATTATTGCACACTTCAATTATGCATGGAAAGAATAAATCGCATTATTGAACATCTTCTCTTCGAAATGATTCTTTAAAGAAAGTTGCTAACAACCGTAGGAAATTGCTAGGCATGGAAATGACTCTAGGGTTGCATGAAGTAGATTAAACCCTAGTCAATTGACTTAAATCTCAATCAACTACGTAAACAGTTACGAAAGGTTGTGCAATGCTCATTCAGCATAGGAATATCTCATTTAGAAAAGAAGTTAGAAAAAGCTACATGGTTCACATAAAACCCTAAAGCTTAGTAGCATGAATCTTGAATGCATGTTATAAAAGGATCAATTGGAATTATGCCATAACTTAACATATGCTTTGATCTTAACCAAAAAAGTTAGGGATTGCAAATCTACTCATACGTAGGCAATAAATCATGTGGTTACGAAAATGGTATCGTAAATATTTTCAAGAATAGACAAGTAAATTGGTTTAACCAACACACCTAAACTGCGAGGGACTTGTTTAGGAATGGTTAAAATTTATGCAACATATCCCAAGTGCTAACTAGGATCTAGCACGTTGAGGATGTGACCTAGTCACTCTTATTGCCAAAGCTGAAACTCTTATACCCTAAAGACTTGCCCACATTCACTAAATGTAGGGATAATAGGACATACTTGCGAGAGACGATCTAGGGTCTTTACCCTAAGGATCGCTTGTTAAAAGGATGAAACTCGACTCTATCATTATGGTTAGGAAAAGCCAAATTGTTGAAGCAAAGGATTTTACAATAAGTGAAGTTAGATGAGGAATGATTGTTAGCTTTACAAAGCTTAGAAGCAATGCAGAAGCGTTGAAAAGCTTGGTATGATGAAAATATCAAAATATGAGAGTTTAAGGAGAATGATTTAGTTTCACTTTACAACAACTATTATTATAAATTTTGGGGAAGCTTAAAATTTGTTGGTTAGGACCTTTTAAGGTGATTAAAGTTTACGATAATGGTTCTCTAGACATACAATATATTAATGCTGAACACCAGGCCTCTCCCCTTGGTGTATTATAAGTACCTGTCATGCATCTGAAAACATAGAATACTATAAGATCCGGCATGAATAGGATCAGAACTATCTGCATCAAGATGAGGGTAAAGTCATCCATCCACAAAAAAGTCAAACCTACATCCCATTAAAACCTCTCCCAAAAGAAATAGAAAAAAAACCCAAATTTAGAATAGTCAAGGGTTGTTCTAACCACTAACCTAATTGTATCTAACTACCCTAAGGCACAAAATGTTTAAGGTGGAGACCATTAACTCTAAATACGATGCCATTTTGAAACCCCCCCCATGACGAATTTAAAAAAAAAGGGGCCAATTATCCCCCATCTAAAGGCCATGCCTATAACTTTTGTCTCTTTTGTCCATTTCAACATTGGCAATGACCGACCTCTTGTATCTCTTTCGTCTAGTGCCCGCTTTTGAATCCATAAAATCTTACCTAACTGACTTGACATCATGAACAATTAGGAAGCTCTCTCTCTTTAATCTGGCTGTCAAATAAATTACTAAAAATCTGCAACCACTGCAATGGTCGAAGTTTTACATTTTCATCTTCCTTGGTCTCTAAAAATTGTTGAATCTTCATGTTCCACTTTCGCCAACTTGAAATCCCCACCTAAAATTCACATTAATCTGCTCCATTTTAGCACTTCATGGGTCTTTAAATATTGCTTTCACCTACTAAGTTAAACAATGTATAATTGACTATACTAATTGATTGATGCTATAACTATGCAAGTTGTAGTTCCTTAAAGAGATTGACAGAATAGGATCCCATGAGCCATCCACATTTTTGAAATTGCTCAAATCTACAGAGTGCCGAGTTAGGGATCTTTGTGCTGGCCACAAAGTACCCCATTCTTTGGATCCCAAACTCTCCATGCAATAAATACAAGGATATTTTGCATTGGCCCCATTACTTACTCCAAGCAAAGACATCTATATACTCTCGTAGGAGAGTAACAAGACTTGCTTCATCTTGCTCAACCAAGTCATTTTCTATCAAGACAGGTAGGGGGTCTCCCCCTCCCCAGCTAAATTGACCTCTTTGACCTTGGTGGGTCCCTCGATTGGTTTGCTTGCTTGCTCAAGTCATTTGGCTCTCGGCAAGATCACCACCCTATCTCCCTTTTTGAATTTTGTGAATTGTTTTGGTAGGTCTTATGGTTTTTGTTTTTTTGTCTATCTGCATTTCTTTGCTCCGTGCCTATCGTTCTTCATTCAACCATCGACGTCATAGGTGGATGGGTAGGTCCCCCTTACTGCATCTAGTATTGGGAGGCCGAGGTATTTCTGGGTCACTATCTGAGCTGACTTCCAATTCGAAATTGAACTCTCCTTCTTTGCTAGGAGAGAGGCTCTTTCTTGTGGTTGTAGCTCAGAAGGTGAGTCTATTTGCAGCTCTGGTGCATCACTTGGTTGGGCTAGGCGAACTTGCTCATAGTCAATTGCACTAGTGTGCTCCAACCAACTTCGATCACAATCCTTGTGTTTGACTCCTTTCTCTACTCTAAGTGCACTCTGCTCGCGTGGTTTGGGATCTACTCGTATTTGTTTGATTATATGCCTCCTAGTATCGTACTCTAGGATATCAATTTTCCTTTCGCTCTCATCACTGAAGGAACATGAGTCCTGATATTTGTCTTCAAAGCTATCTTTGTTCGGTTTCTCCTAATTTTCTTGGTTCTAAAAATTCTCTTCTTGTTTGTCAATGATTAAAGTCCAATTGTACTTTACGTTTAAATCATGTACCTTGGACCATCTCCATTCAGGCTCATCCAAGAGATCTTGGAGTGGCTTAAGATTCGTTGCTGGATTGCCAGCCAACTTGTTGATTAAGTACCCTAGGATCTCTAGGAGCTCTTGTCTATCATTTGGGGCTTGGAATGCAACAAGGTTGGGTCTCTCACGTAGGCTCTCAATCATCATGCAAACTAGCATTGAAGGTATGTCCTTTAGCTTGCCAGTCACCTTGATGGCCTATTCATACTCCTTAGTATTCTAGAATGGTAGGTCAATGATGGTAGCAAGAACATGCATCCAGTCTCACTTGTCCTCAGGGCATGGGATATACTTGGTAAGGGCCCCATAGGATGCCCTAGTCAGTCTGTCACCCTTTAGCATGATGGAGATGGCATCTAGGTTGACTGGCATAGTCTTCCAAGTTTCCATCTCTACTCTTATGTCTTTTGTTCGATTGCCTAAGAAGATAAGACCGTTGCCCTAGTCTTCTATGACTCTCATGTTGTGCATCTAGGGTCGGCCTAGTAGAATGTCGTAGTCCACTCCCTTCATGACTATGAAGTCAACATAGAATTGGATTCGTGCAATCTTTACTAGCCAATTTTTCAACACTCCGAACAGTTTCACCTTCATTCCATTTGTGAGTGTAATGTTAAACCTAGCAGTCTCGATTGGTGGGTTACCCCAATTTTGGAGTACCCCATGGCTTAGTACACTCACTCTTGCCCCTGTGTCCACAATCCCCTTTCTGGTGATGTCCCATAGTGCTAAGACTAGTAGCACTGCATGCATTTCCATGCCTTCCCAAAAGGCATTCACGTGCAAGGATTTAAGCATGGAGTGGAGTGTTAGACTCGGTATTTGGGTTTTTGCATTGTGCTCAAGCAAGTTTGTGGCAATTGGCTCATTTGGTTCTTCAACCCACTGCTTTAGCCCCAGTCATAGCATTGGGTGCTACCTAAGCAGATCGCCTAAGTTGAGAGTTATCGGGGTGGTCACCAGTGTATTGAGGAGGTTGCTAGTCACTTACCTCTCTCCTAGGTTTGTGGTTATTGGCCAATGGCCTTGATTGTCTTGCTAGCTCAGAGAATTTAGGCTTTGTCTTGGTAAACCACCTTGTGGTGCCATCGCCTCCCTTGAGCTTGGTCATGAGAGAGAGATTGGCATGCTTATGCTTGAGATATCATCAATCTTGTCTTCTAGTATGGGCTCAATGTCTTTTAGGTGCACCTGGGTCTCCTTCACCCATTCTTTCACCTTATTGATGGTTTCAAGTTGGCATTTTGGATTGGGGTACTCCCTGATCTTAGGACTTTCCTTTTCAGGTGGGACGTTTCTTCCTGTGTGTCAATGAATTTTCCTCCGAGAGGTAGTGTCGTGGTACTTTTGCTTTTGAGGGTGACCTTAGTATATGGTCTTTTCTTCCTTTGTCTACAACTCTTCTTTCCAACCGAGGTTGCGTCCAGCTTGCTAGGCCCTGCAATGATATGCCGGACTACTTCATTTGTGTGTGGGTCATGACATGCAATAGGATAGGCGTGGGCTCCCATCGAGTGTCTCGACACTAAACAACCCCAATGGAAAAAATGGATCGTTTCCTAAACTAGAGGGTGGTCTCCACTTAGGGAAATTGATAAAGAGATGAGAGATTCCACACTCAATGCATCTCAGGTCCACCTTATCTCTATTTTCTTGCTCCCTCTCATGGCAACACGAAGAAATATGTCTAGAGTGACTGCAACTCCAACACACGATTGGCTCTTGGGTTTGTGCTTGTAGTCCTTTGCCTCTCCCTCTACCTAATGCCATCACCGGTATTGGTTGATATTCCATGAGGATAGCATTTCCTTCCTCATCATATGACACATATGGGTTTACATAAGGGTTACCGTTGCTAGGCTCGTCCACATAGTGGACTAGAGTATCACTAGGTGGATGAGTCACGTAGGGTCCCAGTTGTCTAGGGATACCTATAGGATTTATTTCCATTCTAGGAATGGTTGGTTTAGCATTATTAGGTGCCAAGAGAGCCAATGGCACTCCCCTTCCAAAGAAGTTCGGTGGCCTATTTGCAAGGTAGGTTTGACTTAGGGCTACGAGTATGTGAGCCTCTAAGGGAATCAACAATGCATGCTGTCATGGACGAACCTACCACAATTAACACAAGGTCGTGACCTAGGGTCATGACACTCAACTGGCAAGTGATTTCCACAACAATGCACACATTGGACATGTGGGCACATTGGTTTTCTCATCATCTCCTATAGTTTGGCTATATCCATCCTAATCTCTGCTAGTTCTTGTCCTGACTCAGTGCCCTTTCCTTTGTTCTAAGTGCTTGGTTCTGCTCTCTCACTCAGCATTGAGGCTCTCGTGAAACTCCTAATAGTGGACTCTTATTCATTTGAGCCTCTGGAGCCTCTTTTCTTGAGTTGATCATCCACTCTACTAGCTTCTTCAAAGACCCTTGCCAATGCATCCTATTGCAAGCTTGAGTTGCCAAAGGCTTTGTAGAGCTCTTCTGTTCGTATTCCGTTGATGAATACCATGAATACCTCCCTTTTGGTTGGTCTCTTGACCATGGGAATTCTCTTCAAGAGGCTCCTCACATGGATCACATATCAGAACAGAGGAGCATATAGGCCCCAAGCGAAGAGAGTTCAAGGTCAAAACTTGGGACAAAGAAAGAAAGCGAGGACTAATAATGTCAATAACTTTGTCCCTACCCAAAGTAATGGCCGCAATTTTCGTTGTTTCCACTGCAATGAGCTTGGTCATTTCAAAAGGCAATGTCCCAAGCTTTGGGGAGGACAACGTCAAGCTCCTTTCCAAGGAATCAGCCGTGGCTAGGGAGCCACCACCCGAGGCAGAGGAAGAACCTCCTGTGTTGCCAACAGGGAATTGTGCAAAGAAGAAGACCTGACCATGGAAGCAGAGTTTGAGAGGGCAACAATCCATGCCGTCCTTCACAAGAAAGGCCCGAATGGCCAGTTTTTGGTGATTCAGACACCATCGGACTATTAAGGTAAAGGTTTCAAAACCTTGATTGATTGTGGCAGTACGCATTCCTTTATCTCACCAGCTTGTGCAAGAAGATTAGGAATAGCCAGAGTAGAAGCACCTACCTTTCTTGTGGAATTATCAAATGGTCCTGAGGTCACTTGTACCACGTAAATTGCTAAGGTGGAATTCTTTCTGGGAGGAAAGACGACTTCGGTTGAATTCAGGGTCATGAACCTAGGTATCCATGAGTGTTTACTCGGAATGGATTGGCTTAAACCTAATGATGCCCTCATTCATTGGTGAAAGGGCCAAGTTTCCTTTCAAAACTCTGAAGGGGAATTGGTCACAACTCAAGGAGAGGCTGGAAAGCCAAAAATTCAATTGGCCAAAGCATCTCGGATTGTGAAGGGAGTTAGAAAGGGACTACCTGTCTACTTGATTAAGCTCAATAAGCTAGATCAAAAGTAGGAGTCTAGTGAAGGACCTTCATGGCTAAAGGATTACACGGACATATTTCCTGAAGAGTTGATAGAACTCCTGCCTCAAAGGGAAGTGGATCATGAGATCAAGCGAGTGCCAGGAGCTGCGCCAATTGTAAAGAGGCCTTATAGAATGTCCATCCCAGAAGCAATTAAGTTGAAGGAGCAACTCAAGAAACTGTTAGATCAGGGCTACATCCGTCCCAGCAGTTCACCATGGGGAGCTCCAGTGCTGTTCCAGAAGAAGAAAGATGGAACGCTTCGACTGTGTATTGATTACAGAGGGTTGAATCAATCAATTGTTAAGAACAAGTACCCTATTCCTAGAATAGATGAGCTTCTTGACCATCTTCAGGGTGTGACGATTTTCTCCAAGATTGATCTCAGGTCTGGTTACTATCAGATAAGGATCAAGGAAGAAGATATCCCAAAGATGGCCTTCATCACAAGATATGGACACTTTGAGTTCCTAGTCATGTCATTCGGGCTGAAGAATGCACCTGTCACCTTCAACAGGTTAATGCAAGATATCTTTAGGCCATATCTTGATGACTTCATACTCGTCTTCTTCGACAATACCCTAGTCTATTCTAAACAGGAAGAAGACCATGAGCCCCAGCTTCGGATTGTCATTGAGACAATGAGGGCACACAAGCTTTATGCTAAGATGAAGAAGTGTGCATTCTTCAAACGTCAGATTGAATATCTGGGATTCATCGTATCGGCGAAAGGAATCTCAGTGGATCCGCCGGCCAAAGTCAGAGATGTTCTAGAATGGCTAATACCAACAACTATCAAAGAAATACACAGTTTTCTTGGATTGACAGGATGGTATAGGGTCTTCATAAAAAACTAAGCTTTGATTGCAGCACCTCTGACGGATCTACTGAAGAAGCAAACATCCATTGCATGGTCAACTGTCGAAAAATCTAGCTTTGATAGATTAAAGAAAATTTTGGTATCAACACCTATCCTAAAACTTCCGGACCTAAGTAAGGAGTTCGAAGTAGTAACTCACGCTAGCACGCTTGCCTTAGGATGTGTGCTCATGCAAGAAGGTCATCATGTAGCATACTCTTCAAGGAAACTGAAGAGCCATGAGAAGAATTATGCTACCCATGATCTAGAACTGTTAGCTGTCATCCATGCTCTAAAGCTTTGGAGACGCTACCTATTGGGTAACAAGTTCACTCTAGTGACGGATCATAAAAGTCTCAAGTGGATCTTTACCAAGAATGAGCTCAACATGAGGCAACGTCAGTGGATTGAAGTGCTGGAGGAGTATGATTTTGAAATCAAATACCGGCCTGGAAAGGAGAATGTAGTTGTCGATGCACTCAAGTGCAAGGCATTCCTTAATTCTCTAATCTGGAAAAATCCATCAATGGCTAGATCTCTAGCCACAAAGGTATCCATGCCAAACAACCCAATACTTGAGTTAGCTAGAGAAGAAGCATGCCATGATCCAACCTATCAAAAGATACTAAGGGAGATCCTTATCAAGGATCAAGACCCGAAGCTGCAGGCTAAGTATCATGAGTTCTCTATTAGTAGTGGACTTGTTTACTATAGAAGGAGATTGTGTATACCAGCAAGCCAGTCACTCAAGCAGAAGATACTGAGGGAAGCTCATGATTCCCCTTTCTCAGGATATCCTGGCTATGCCAAGACTCTCAATGCAGTTAGGAAGAGCTACTATTGGGAGAGGCTTAAAGGTGACATTCTCAAATATATCACTGAGTGTTTGTCTTGTCAACATATTGAGGCCGAACATGTCAAAATTCCAGGAAAGTTGCAACCACTTGACATTCCCCAAATGAAATGGGAATTCATCAGTATGGACTTTGTTGTTGGCCTACCCCAAGTTCAGGGAGGATACAACTCCATCATGGTTGTGGTTGATATGCTTACTAAGGTTGCACGCCTTATTCCTGTTAAGACAAACTATAAAGCCTCAGACATTGCAAGGTTGTTTATCAAGGAGATATTTAAGCTACATGGGTTTCCCAGAAGAATCATTAGTGATCGTGATTCTCTCTTCACATCACACTTCTGGAGAGCTATCTTTGAAGCCATTGCGACTCAACTCTGTTTTAGTACAGCCTACCATCCCCAAATTGATGGCCAAATGGAACGAGTCAATCAAGTCATTGAGGATATGCTAAGGGCACATTGCTGCTGTGAACCAAAAATGTGGATTCAACACTTGCCACTGGTTGAGTTTGCCTACAATGCTTCTTACCAACAAAGCATTCAGATGACCCCTTTCCAAGCATTGTATGGGCATGACTGTCAAAGTTCCCTAAACTTCTTAGATCCAACCTTGAGGGTTGAGGCTTCAAGACAGATGCTGGAAGAGATGGATGACCAAATGAAGTCAATTAGACAGGACATCCAAGCCGCCAAGGATAGACAGAAGGCATACGCGGATTTGAAGCATCAAGATAGAACCTTCAAGGAAGGAGACATGGTCTTCATTTACGTATGGCCAAAGAAGAGTTCCCTATCCTTAGGAGATTGCAAGAAGCTAAGTCTAAGGTATTGTGGACCATATAAGATCCTCAAGTGCCTAGGACCCAATGCTTATAGACTGCAACTCCCTGAGAACCTAAAGGTTCATAATGTATTCCATATCAACCTATTGAAGAAGTATGTACCTAATCCTAGCCATGTACTTGATGACCAACAAGTTGTAATGCCTAGCCAAGGAGTTCTTGAGCTATAGCCTGACAGGATCTTAGATGTTAGGGAGAGACAACTGAGATCGAGAACCTTGAGAGAATGCCTCGTCTAGTGGAAAGATTATCCTGAGGAGGATGCCACTTGGATGGATGAAAGCACTCTCAACCAATAATATCCCTAGTTTTTCTCGAGATGAGGACATCTTGATTCCTCCAAGGGGGAGAGAATGTAATATTCCCGCTCGTGAATATTCACTTCCCACACACCACGTAAACCCTGTGCAAGGTCATCTTCCGTATGGAAATTGCCGAAAATTTATTCCCTAACCCACATGCGTGGCAATCGAAACCTCCACATTGGCAAATCGAGCTCGGGGGTTCAAATCCGCAAACCGCGGGTAAAAACCCTCTTAGGAGGGGCAAAATGGATATTATTAAATCAATTTTCTTTATATATTTATCCATTTTTCCCCTAGTCGATGCACGGCTGGAGGTCAGGGAGTGTGGGCAGATGGGCTTAGTTGAGTGGTGGGTTGCATGAGGAGAGGGGGAGGGAGCCATGCAATGGCCACGTGTGGAGCTCCCCTCTCCCCCCTGGGCTATATAAACCCCCCTCTAGTGGGGAGGAATGATATAGAGGGACTGGAGGTCGCTGTGCTGAAGAATGGGTTGTGATGCGCCATTGAAGGGAGGAGGAAGTAGAGGGCATAGGCAGTGTGAAGCTTGGGAAGGAAGCTGCTATCGTCTGCGCAAGAGAAGGAGGCCGCTGTTGTGCTCGCCGCAGGCCACCAGCTATCACCCCAGCTCCACCGTGTCAGGCCACTGCCATTTCCTGACAAGCCCATCATAAGATTTTTTTTATTTTCCCCCCTACGTTAATCTCCCAATTTCTTTTCTTCTTCCATGTTGATTTCTAACTTAGTCAGAAGCTTCTTGGAAGCTTCCTTTAAGAAGCTTCTAAGGGCCCTCTATAAGCCCCATTCACACAAGCCATCTATAAGCCCTTCCCACTAGCCACATTAGGTTTTTAAGGGAACACATTTTTGTAGAAGATTTCCTACGCACGAGGGGAAAAAGTCTCAGCTTCCTTATGTCAAGATTGTGGGAGAGAAGGAAGGAGTCTCACTTGTAGCTTTCTTGCTTGCACAATGCTGGAATACACACAAAGGTGGAGGCTGAAAACTGTTTTCCTCTTCTTAGTTGTGTAAGCCAAAAAGAAGTCTCATACAAAGAAATAGAAGAACCCTATATATGGGTCTCAAACCAAAGACAACTAACTAAGGTGGCATACTAACTGAGCCACGAACTAGAGTAGATAAGGATAGCTGTCATCTAGCTATTATTCATGGGCGGTGTACCAACCGCATCTACAACTGACAAGTCGGTGACATAAATGCACAACGGTCACCCTGGCATATCACGAGTGGAGCTCAATATCTCAACACTCCCCCTCGAGCTCAATCCCAATTCCTACACACCAAGCAGGTCTCTGAACTTGCGCAGCTTCTCTGCGCCCAATGCCTTTGTAAATATGTCAGCTACCTGATCCTCTGTGCTGACATAAACTAGATCAATAAGACCTAGTAAAACCCTCTCCCGCACATAGTGATAATGCACCTCAATGTGCTTTGTTCTAGCATGATAGACTAGGTTGTTTGCCAAGTGTATACTACTCATGTTGTTACAATAAATGACAACTGGCCCATCTGTAGACTGATGCATATCATAAAGTAGCTTATGCAACCAAGCTACCTCACATGCAGCCATTGCTGCACCCCTGTACTCGGCCTCTGTGCTCGACAAGGCAACTGTAGGTTGTTTCTTGCTGCTCCAAGTGACTGCAGCACTCCCAAAAGAGAACACATATCCACTGGTAGATCGTCTATCAGAAATACTACCAGCCCAATCAGCATCAGTGTATCCATGCAGCTATATCTGAACCCCAGTCTCATAAAATAGTCCATACTGCAATGTGGACTTCACATACCTGAGTATGCATCTAGCCGCATCCAAATGCGGTTTCCTTGGAGCTTGCATAAAATGACTTACCAGTCCAACAGCATAGCTCAAATCTGGCCTGGTAATAGTCATATAAATCAAGCTTCCTACTATGCGTCTGTCCATAGTAGGGTCTTCCAGAAGCTCACCTGCATCTACGCTTAGCTTCACATTCTGCTCCAAAGAAACTGAAATAGGCTTACAGCTTGTCATCCCATATTTGGACAGCATGTCCAACCCATACTGCCTCTGCAAGAGCTGTATCCCACTTGGTGATCTAATCACCTCAATGCCCAAGAAATAACACAACTCTCCCAAATCCTTCATCTCAAACTTCTGCTTCAATAGCATTTTCACATGAAGGATATCTTTATCACTGTCACCTGTCATAATCAAGTCATCAACATAAATGACAAGCAGCATAATACCTTTCTCTGTTTTTCTCACATAAAGTGAGAAGTCTGCCTTGGAAATCTGAAAGCCAATAGTGACAAGATATTGTCCTATCTTGTCAGACCATGCTCTAGGTGCTTGCTTCAAGCCATACAATGCTTTCTTCAACCTGCAAACAAACTCAGGATGAACAGCATGCACATAACCTGGTGGCTGCTCCATGTAGACTTCTTCTTGCAAATCACCATGCAAGAAGGCATTCTTTACATCCATCTGATGTAAAGACCATCCCTTTGATGCAGCCATAGCAATGACTACTCTTACGTTTGCCATCCTTGCAACCGGACTGAATGTTTCTTCATAGTCAATGCCATATGTTTGTGCATACCCCTTGACTACTAATCTTGCCTTGTATCTGTTCACAGAACCATCTGCATTGTGCTTCACCTTATAAACCCACTTACAGCCAATTGCATTCTTACCTTTAGGCAAAGGTACCAATTCCCATGTAGCATTTGCTTCCAAGGTATCCATTTCTTCATCCATGGCTTTCTCCCATTTTTCTTTTCCCATGGCTTGCTCAAAAGAAGTGGGTTCTGGTTCCTGTATCACCTTGACCATATATGCATAGTGAATGGCTGTAAATCCATCATATTTCAGCCTATCCACAGGATACCTAACTTTGGTAGACCTATGCAAAGTGGGTTCACTCCCAGGTGCTCTCAAAACATCCCTGGTCTTCCTTACTCCAGGTGTAACAATAGAAGGAATACCCAACTCATCATCAATTCTCTGTTCTGAGCCACTGGATTCACCATCCACATAAGAGTGACCTGCATTCACATCAAACATGGGCTGATCTACCTTCTCTTTTCCTTTTTGTGATACCTGCATACCACTATTTGCACTGTCTTCAGAAGATTCTCCTGATCTCAATGTGCCTGTCCCTGGCAAAGAATGTGAACCACTGCTAGAGGACGCTCCAAGTCCACTAATATCTTGTGACTATTGCTGTGAATTCTGTGCAACATTACCATTTTGTGCATCTACATCATCAATCACACTTACTGGTTTATACTAGCTACTCATCTCATCAAAAACAACATCTCTGCTCACTATGAACTTACGAGTAGAAAGGTTATAGCATCTATACCCTTTTTGCTGCAGAGAGTAACCAATAAAGATGCATTTCTCAGCTTTTGGATCTAACTTGGATCTCAACTCATCTGGCACATGTACATAGGCAATGCAACCAAAAATTTTCAAATGAGAAATATCTGGTTTCCTACCAGTATACCTCTCCTCTGGAGTCATCCCATGTATTGCTGTAGTGGGAGTCCTGTTCATTATATAGACTGCTGTAGCAATTGCTTCAGCCCAATAAAAATCTTGCAGGTCTTTTTCATTGAGCATGGCACGAGATACCTCTCCAATATGCCTGTTTTTCCTTTCTGCAATTCCATTTTGTTGTGGGGTATGACTGCATGAATATTGCTGCTTTATGCCATGCTTCTGCAAGAACCTTGCAAACTCATTTGAGAGGTACTCTCCCCCTCCATCTGACCTTAGGCATTTTATTTGCAGGCCTGTTTCTTTTTCAACCATAGCTTTAAGAGTTTTGAAATGCCCAAAAACTTCACTTTTCTTTTTCATAAAATACAACCCAACTTTTTTGCTATAGTCATCAATAAAAGTAACAAAATAATGACAGCCTCCAAGAGATGCACCTTTAGTAGTCCACACATCAAAGTGGATTAATTCCAATGTCTTCTTACTCTCTTGAACATGTCTAGGAAATGGTTTCCTTGCCTGTTTTCCAAACTGACAGGCTTCACATACCTTATGCATTTCTGCAACCTTGAATTTAGGCAATCCTGCAACAATGTTTTGGGCCTGCATTGATTTAAGTCACTGTACATTAACATGACCAATGCGTTTATGCCAGATATCAATATCTACAACTACATCGGTCCCATGTGCAAACATTGCTGCACTCAATTCAGACATGTCTGCATCCAATGTAAACATTCTGCCCTTCTTCTTTCCTTTTGCTATCAAGCGACCTTTATTTTTCATATCCTCAACAAAGCATCCATGAGGATTAAATCTGACTTGCAAGCCCTGCTCAACCATTTGACCAACAGAAACCACATTCTTGGTGATATTCGGGACATGAAATACATCGTACATGTATTTCTTTTTCCCATCCTGCATAGACAAATGAATTTTTCCAATCTGCACAATAGGATGTGCAGTATCATCACCAGTCTCCACAAATCCTGGTTTTTCCATTTTCCTTGCATCCTCCATCCATTCTGCATGACCTGTCATGTGGTTTGATGCACCTGAGTCAACATACCATACATCGTTGCTTTCTTCTACACTTGTCACAGAATTGTTCATGTGCTGCACCATAAACAAATGCTCATTTCTGTCATCACCCTGTCTACTAGAAGATGCATACTTTCCTTGTTGTAGTTTTCCATTCATGATATCATTCTGCTTTTTATAGCAGTCTTTAGCCATATGACCCATTTTACCACAGTAGTAGCATTCAACATTACTGTTTGCATTTTGGCCTCTTTGCCATCCACCATGACCTCTTTGGCTCCCCCTGCCTCTAGAGTTACCACATCCTCCTCCATAGGACTGGTTTTCTTGAGTTTGCTGCATATTCTGATTTCTACCACGGCCTCTAGATCGGCCTCCTCTACCTCTGCCTCTACCTCTTCCAGCATTTGAGTAGAAGACAGTTTCTTTTGAAGTTCCTCCTGAAGAAGATGCACCACCATTTCTTTGCTCCTCAGAAATTAGAAGAGCAATCAACTCCTCAAAATCAGGAAATCTTTCACGAATTGAAATGGATGTCCAAAAATGTGCATAATCCTTTCCTAGACCATTCAAGGTCACAGAAACTAAATCATCATCTTCCACTGGCGACCCAATGGAAGCAAGTGCATCTGCAATCTTCTTCACCTTCATGTGGTAGTCATTGATGCTCATACTTTCTCTTTGCACATTATGCAACTCTTGCTTGAGCTGCATTTTCCTGGCTTGCGTATTTGTGCTATACATTTTTGACAAAGTATCCCATGCCTCCTTTGGCGTACTTGCATCCTGAATATGCACAATCATAGAGTCTGAAATGCTGATAGACAGCCAATACATAACTTTCCTGGCTCTCTCATGCCATGCTTTAAATGCCTGCATTTGCTGTTGATTGGGAACATCAGGAAAAACTGGTTCTTCTTCATTTCCTGCAACAAATTCCCAATATCCTTTTCCCATAAGGAAATTCGTCATTCTAAACTTCCATGCTTGGAAGTTGTTCTTGTCAAGCTTTTCAGTGACAATCTGTGAGAGAGAATCAGATGCCATTACAGAATACTGCAAAAAATTCTGTCACTGCAAAAAACACAGCTTCACCCTCACAAGGGCAAATCTGCAAAATTGGCGAAAGTGGTATTTGACCACACAATCACTTCCTAGTGACGATTTTGCATCAACAGGCAACATGGATGATTCTGTAACTCCCAATGTCTCTGCACACAAGTATACGATGCAATCTCTGTGGTAACTTTTCACCGACTTGTAGAACAGTGGTCGCACAACATAAAACAGGGCCTTTTCCTGAGTGCGTGCAAAAAACTTCCGCCTTCAAAACAGGCCCCGAAATGGCCTCAAATCAAAAAAACAGGGTCGCCAAGGGCTAAACCCTACTCCCGCAGCATATACTGCCCTCTTGCTTCACTGCGAAGGGCGTCTCAACCTGAGACAATGCACTCTTGCAATTTCCGACTGTGCTACCTGCAGAGATCTGCTCCCAAAACAGAAAATGAAAGCAACACTGCTCCTCTTACTAGAACACCGCGAGCTTGGCTTGCTTTCTTGAGCTCCTTACCACGAACAAGGCTCTGATACCATGTCAAGATTGTGGGAGAGAAGAAAGGAGTCTCACTTGTAGCTTTCTTGCTTGCACAATGGGGGAATACACACAAAAGTGGAGGCTGAAAACTGTTTTCCTCTTCTTAGTTGTGTAAGCCAAAAAGAAGTCTCATACAAAGAAATAGAAGAACCCTATATATGGGTCTCAAACCAAAGACAACTAACTAAGGTGGCATACTAACTGAGCCACGAACTAGAGTAGATAAGGATAGCTGTCATCTAGCTATTATTCATGGGCGGTGTACCAACCGCATCTACAACTGACAAGTCGGTGACATAAATGCACAACGGTCACCCTGGCATATCATGAGTGGAGCTCGATATCTCAACACCTTAAGCCCTATTTCCGAGTGGCCATCCCGGGATTTTAAAAAAAAAGAAGAAGAAGTTCATAAAGCCTCCATTCCCGCAAGCCCCATTCGCAAGAGCTCCTTCCCGCAAACAAGCTTCAATTCCCACAAGCCTGCTCGTGGAAACCCCAAGTCCTGCAAACACTCATTAAGTTCCATTTCCGCAACTCTCCCGCAAAAGGCCCAAGCTCCAACCCCTAAGGCCTTCCATAAGCCAAATCCAGCAAGTCGGTATTTTTTTCAAGGATCCGTACTTCAAAAGGGATCTCTTGCGTACGAGGGAGAAGGGCAAAGATCTTGAGGCTGCATACCAAGGCGAGTAAATTCGTAGACCGTGAAGGCAAACCAGAAGCTGAAATCACACCTACGATGGCCCCTAAAAAGTCACAAGGCACGTCTGCAGGAGGTTCATCTCCTAGTATTCATGTGGATATCTCCCCGAGCCCACAAGTCCAAGTTTTTACTAATTTTAGTTCCACACAAAAGTATTGCATTAATTACGATAAATTCATGGATTAGGAAGCACCCATGCATGCTCAAATTCACCTAGTCAAGTTAAATGCAACTGGGAATAAATGGACTATTTGATCAAGGATTAGAATTAGTTCATGACATGAAATTGGGTTATTGGTATTTTCAATATAACGAAATTGTCTATTCATTTAACGTCCTTAATCGTATGTTGCCTCGTTGTGCATGTCAAAGTGATGGCCTAGAACACCTATTGCCTATCATTATAAGGTTGAAATTATTAAAGTGCAACTTTGACTAGGCATGGAAAGATTAATCGCGTGTCACATTTTTAGGCAAATCCTTATTGTAATGATTCATTAGGGAAAGTCGTTATCACCCATAGGAAATAGCAAAGCATGGAAATGATTCTATGAGCTTGCATGAAAGAGGTTAACTCTAGCTTCAATTGGCATGAATTTCATTTATCTACGTTGTAGTTAGGAAAGGATTGCATGTTGCACATTCGTCGGGCGCAAGAATTTCATTCATGAAGAGTTGTATTTAGGGAAAGGCTACATGGTTCATTTAAGCATGAAATCTTAAAGGCTTAGAAAAAGAATTGTGAGCATGATCCTTGAATGTAAGACCTAGTAGATTCAATGGAAGTTATGCTGAAATTTAACATGCATTTTGGTCTTAACAAGAAAAGTTAGGGTTATTGTGAATCTAGTCGTACGTAGAAGCAATGAATCGCATGCTTACGTGAATTGTGACATGTTGCAACTTGTTTCTCCTTTAGATCAAGTTAACATCTCTAGGAATGGTTCATCCTTGTCGCAAGACAAGTAGATCGAATTACCTAAATCACCTAACCCGCAAGGGATTCGCATAGGTTGGTTCAATCGATACGATAAATACCCCAAGTGCTAACTAGGTTTTAGCACAATAAAGACTCGACCTAGTTTCGTACTTGTTGCCAAGTCAAAACCCTTATACCTAAAGGTCCTACCCACATTCACGGAATATAGGGAAAATTGGACGCTCTTGCGAGAAACGATCTAGGGTTGCTACCCTAAGGATCACTCATTCAAATGATGAAACTCGGACTGAGTTGGAATCCCTAGGACCGAATGTTGTGGGCCTGGTGCAATTAGGAATGGGTTGGGTAAGGTGACACCCTAAACCGTGTTTCTTCTCTAATCATAATTCCTTGACCAGAAAAAACCGTTCAATGGGTTAAATGATCCTATGAAATAGATGTGACACTTGTGCGATAAGTTGCAACGTCGCATGGTCTTATGGTTTGATCACAAGAGAGTTGCCATTCCTTGGAATGAGGTTGGCAGGTTCTTGCGCAAGTTTAACTTGCTAGAGGATGAGTAGTCATCCTGTTATATTACCTTCTTGGGAAAAATTGCCAAGTTAAGGGAAGTTAGGTATTTGCTTGGAAGCAAAGGATCAATCAATTTAAAGCGACATGGTCGCCAGGATTTACTGTTATTAAAACCTGAGGTATTGGTTAAGTTGGGTTAATAGGGTATGGCCCTAACCTAAGGACAAAGGGGGGAACAAACAAACCTTTGGGGATCTTGCCAAGTCGCAATTGATCTCGGATTGAATGCTGGATGCATTCGGAGGGAAGGATTCACTCCTTAGCACTTGGCCAAATAAACGACCACTGGAATTGATCGTGCTTATGACAATTTAGGAGCACTGTTTGCATTGTTTGCTCAAGGAACTAAAGGATGGAAATATATTGAATGCTTCAGGTTGAAGGCCTAAAGGGAGAGGCAGCACCGGGAACGTGGACCGAACCCGCCGTGTGAGGTCTCTCCGTTGAGCACTACTTGGAGCAGGAGGACACTTGGGTGCCAGGGGGCTATGGCTGTAAATCCCTTGGCTTTCGGGCCCTGCACAAGAGGCCAACGTGACTCGGGATTGGATCTCGAGGCCCGCATACTAGTCTACGGGAAAAATCTTGGATTAAGTAATACCTGTGGATTGCTGGATAGCCTTCGGACTGGATAGCCTTCAGGCGGATTATGGATTAGCCTACTGGCTAGACTTTATGGATGTATTCCAAAGATAAATAAGATACACTGTTGTAAAGGAATTTTTTTGACACTGCTTTTCTATGTCAAGTACTAAGATTACGTGAAGGAACCAGTGTCTAACAAGCTAATTAAGGAAGTTGCTTGATGCATATCCAACTAAATGTGATAGGTAATTAGACAACTAAAGCAACCTTGAGGAAAGTACGTTGGATGTGACCATGGGTCCATCCTACGGATGGGTGGTCCCAGTTGGCCGGGAACTTTTCTCAATCAAAATGGACAATAAAGTAGATCTTCCTGAAGGAAATGAACAGCAAGGGCGCTGACCTAGAGTCTAGGTTACAAAAATCCCGGTTTATGCTATTTTAGGGGAACGGAATGGGATTATGCCTTATGGCAGAGAGGTTGAGCCTTGTATCCCTCTCATTTCCCATCCTCCTTGAACCAAGTGCAGCATGAATCCACTTGGGCCCTGGCATTTCTGCGTAAAGTAGTTCACTTGGGGTTCAATGCTAGCCGCCGTTAAGGAAAGTGACAATTAGGAAAATCCGTGATACAGGTCAGTCCTAAGTGGGAACGGCCGGAATACTTCCGCTACGTGGCAGACGTGGGAAGTCCTAGATCGCAAACCCTGTAACATTCCATGGGAGTTCCGAGCGGAGCTTTCTAGACCCTCTTTCCAATGGACTGCTAAGACGTGTCCTAAAAGGGAACAGGTGGGCACGTTACATACACCTACTACTTCTACTTCACTTAGAGGTTTTCTTGTTCTATCCTCATTTTATTGTCAATTTATTAAGCAGTATGCAACTATTGCAGCTCCTTTGAGACTAATAGATTGAAGAAGGAACCTTTCTTTTGAGATGCACTTGGAGATAGTACTTCAACCAGTTAAAAAAACTCCTTACTTTTGCTCCTATTCTAGAAGTATGCCCATATTTTTTGAAGGAGCTTATCATACAGTGTGATGGGAGTGGTGGCTAAGACATAGGGACTATTCTATTACAGGAGCATAGAGTGATTGCTTTTGAAAGTTGCAAGCTTATAGATAAGGAAATGGCTATGAATATCTATAACTAAGAGATGTTGGCTATCTTACATGTGATAAAGAAATGGCACCATTATTTGTATGGCAGCCAGTTTAGAGTTCAAAGTGATCACATGGTCCTAAAGTATTTCCTCACTCAATACAATCTCACTCCTAAGTAGTGTAGGTGGGTAGCTACTCTACAACATTATAAATTTAATGTCACCCCTCATATGAGGGGCAAAGGCAATGTAGTGTCAAATTCTCTTTCTCGTATGTGGGCATGTAAAGTTTTAGCTATGAGTGCGCTACATAGTGATTGGATTGAAGAAATACAAGAAGCCTGTCTTTTGGATGAAGAACTCAACCATGTTTTTCACAAATTACGGCAAGGTCTAATGGAGAAAAACTCACATTATCAACTTAAAAATAGTATAATCTTGTTCAATGGTAAGATTGTTATTCCCTCTACTTTTTCTTTTACATAGAAAATTATGTAGGAGTTGCATTCTTCACCTTTAGTTGGACACCTTGGAGTTTTTAAAACCTCTTATAAGATCAAGAAAAGATTTTATTGGAAAGAAATATGGAAAGATATCAAAGATTTTGTCATAAAGTGTATGCTACAAAATAAGGACAACACCCATAAGCGAGGTTGTTTGTTGCAGCCATTACCTATTCCTACAAGAAAATGGACACACATTACCATAGACTTCATTACTAGCTTACCTACTACCAAAAAGCAATGTAATAGTATATATGTGGTGGTGGATAGACTCACCAAGGTAGCTCATTTCATTCCAACCAACACCTAGTTTATTGCTTCATCACAGGTGGCTAGTCAGTTTATGGAGCAAATTTTTAGATTACATGGATTACCATAGGTGATTTTTCATGATAGAGATTCAAATTTCATAAGTAACTTTTGGCAGGCGGTATTCACATCCATGGGCACTAAATTGGCATCTTCTATGGCCTATCATCTACAACTGATTGAATAGATAGAAAGAGTAAACAAGTGGTTGGAGACTTACCTTGCCATTTTTTTCATGATGTGGAACATTCATGGGATTCTTGGTTGCACTTGGCTCATCTTGCCTACAATAACTCCACTTATGCTAGTATTGGAGTTTCACTCTTTGAGGCTATGTATAGTTATAAGGTGCCCTTACCCATAGTCATTTTCAATGAGAAAATCAATCATCATTGGAAAGAAGAATGGAAAAGAATGTAGACCCTTCTTCAGCAATATAATATGAATCTTAGGAAGGCCCAAGATCAAATGAAGATGTATGCATATGAGAAGAGGCAACTCTTAGAGTTCCAAGAAGGATAATTAGTTTTGCTAAAAGTGCCCAAGTCTCCTTACTTTACTCTAAATTATGGATCCAGTAACAAGCTTGTTCACAGGTTTCATGAACCCTATAGGATCCTAAAGCACATTGGAGACTTGGCATATAGATTGGAACTACCCTCTTCCACTAAGATTCATAATATATTCCATGTTAGTGAAGTCAAGCATTTCTATGGTGCTCTTGTTGATACAGTTGCACCTATAGAGATGAAAAAGGTCTTATTCAATACATTCTTGAGGCTATCATACGTTCGCGTGAGAATAAGCTTTGCTCTCCCTCTATCATTGAATATTTGATTAGATGGAGAGGTTTATCACCTAAAGAAGCTTCTTGGAGACCAAATCTACATTAGATGAGTTTCCTTACCTATGGGACACATTGGTGGGGCAGAAGCATAATTACTATGGAGCTAGTTTTGGTTTGGATAGGATCTTGACAATGGTAATCTATTTTAGAATAGTTTTTAGTATGCCCAATTGTCAGAATTATGCCACCTACATAGGTTCAAAGTACCCTTCAAGATTTATGTTTTGACATGTGGTACACTTCATTTGGATACTTCTACCAGAAGTTATGGTAGATTTGGTTTGATAGGATCTTTCTTACAACAAGCTGTCTTCCTCATTTTGAGTCTATTTCCTGAAGACTTTAAGGCTCTAAATACTTTTGAAGCACTCCTGATCATGTATATAGCTAAGGCTTACTTTCATTCCTTCATTTCAGTCCATATGTCTTCAATCTTTCGTTCATTTCCCTACTTTATATAGCTAAAAATAGAGTAGCACTCTGTTTTATCCATCCTTTCCAACTTTTGTATATTTGTTTTTGTGGGGAAAAACCTTTGGGATAGTATGGATTGTAAGAAGTTGGGAGGAAGAGTATTTAGCATAGAATTAATAATAATACCTTGACACATTGACATAGGTATAAAAGGGAGAGATATGTAACTTTTTTCACATCTTTTTGAAACATTAATACATTATTGTCTCTTACCTCACCTCCTTGTTTACAGCTTCTATGGCTTCTCTTCATTTTCTATCTTTTTCTCTCCTTTTCTAGTATTTCTCTCTCCTCATCACTCTCTTCTGCACTCCTCTTTCTTCTACAATCATCTCTCCCCCCTTTCTCTTTCTCCAATCCTCTCCTTAACATTGTTCTGGGAAAGATAGGCTCTATTATGTGTTTTTATCTTATTCTTTTTGAATTTGTTAATTTATTCAAATTATTTTATGGTTAGTATAGTTTTTATTTCTAATATTTAAGATAGTAGATTCATCACACAATCTACTTTTTAGTAAAATTTCACCTAACTCAAAAACTAAACTTAAATTGATATTCTCAAAAAATTGAGGTCTTGAAAATGTGCTTTAAGGGAGTTTTACCTAACTATTCTGTCAAAAAATAGAGATAAGGTAAAGTTTTTAGAGACCAACTCCAAACTTATTAGAGACAATATTTTTAGAACCTACTTTTCAAGATTTTTCCATTCATATATACGGGTTGATAAAGTTTGGAAGTAAAACTATGAAGTTACATCAAAGATTTCTTTTTACCTAAGAAATATTATTATTATGGAATCTTTTAAGAGCAAAAAGAAATCTTTATGAAATCTTGTGTCATCAAATCTTGAAGCCCCATTATGTTGTATATCATCGGAAAGCTTATGAATAGTATATTCTAAAAATGCAATCTCCAACAAGTTTGAAATTGATTTGTAACAATTTTACAATATCCCCATTCTTTGAGAAAATATTTTGGTCATATTCCCTTAGAGGGCCTTTTTGAGATCTCAAATTTTTCTTTTGATTGTCATGCACTCTATCTAAATTTGTGAGAGTTGTATTTTGAGTAATGAACTGCCTATAAGTCCTCTTCCAAGTTTCCACAACCTAAAGAATCTTAATACAGCATGTACTCATCCTACAAGACCTGTTATAACCTTTTATGTGAGTAATAGCCTTGCAATGATCTATAATTGCTTTGCAATGCCTTGTTTTGCTCTTTAAGAGTGTTCACTCTTCAATAATGCTTAAATATTAATCCTCCATTTATTATACTTGTGTGAGGGATAAAAGGTGGACAAAGATTCCCTATACACATTTGGAACTAGTAGGGGGTTTGCAAAGCTTCTCCTCTAGTCGAGTTGTGTGTAACATTTCAAGTTCTTCAATATTGAGAAAGGGTCACCTTACTTTTGTCTTTCTAGCTTCCTTAACATCTACCATTTTCCACCATGAAAATTTCAACTTTTCAATGATATTCTATCTTTAAGCAATAACAATTTAGAAATTGCATTGAAATCCAAAGATCAGTTAAATGAAGCAAAGGCTCAAGGTAGAGAGTACCTTTTTTATTAATAAATCATTAATGTTACATCATATTTACCCTCTTTTATGGAAATTTATCAAGAATTGAGAGGAGTATGGATTAAAGGATTAGGAATAAAATTTGTAGAGTTGAATTCACTCTTTATTAAGCTTCTTGAGTACCATTTAAGCACAGATGCAAATACAAACAAGAGGCTTCTAATTTACTATTTTGGAAGAAACATCCATTCTAACCATGAAATCTAGTAAAATTTAATGGAGAATTCAATTAATTAATCCCTCCAAAAAATTGGATTAAGCACAGTAAATGGATGAGGGAGAGAGATTAAGAATTGTATAGAAATACATGTTTTAAGAAGTTGATGTAGGCTTGAATGCTCCATTTTCTTCATAATCCTTCTCCAATGGCCATGATAGATTGAAATATTAGTAATCTTCACTCCTTAATGGCCTTCAAGTAATCCTCAACCATTAATAATGGAAGATTGAATCATTACTGACATTTTTCCCAAATTTTCACTCCATGGGAAACTCCATTGTTGCAATCTTGGCAATCTTGCTTCAATGTCTTTAATATCTTCTACAAGAATGCAAAATATTCTTTGGAGATGAATTCCAAGACCAAAGTAAAGTGTTCCCCTCAAGAATGAAGAATAGTTGTTGGAGATGAATTCCAAGTTAAAATAAAGTATTCCCCTTAAGAAATTACTAAAGATTTAATGATTGAAGCCAAGCTTTCATGGTTTCCATAGCTAGAGTTTCAAGAAGCTTGAAATGAAGGAGTACTCAAATCTTGCTGGAAATGGTTGCCAACAATAGATTGTGAAAGACTAGAACAACGATTATAGAGATGACTGATAATTGCTTGTTGCAAAAAATGCTAGGAATCAGCCTAAAATTGACACTTTAAATTTCGAGGCTATTTTTCTATGGTTGATTGCTCAAGAATCTTGTCAATGGTTCTTGCTAAAACTAATGAGAATATGATTGCTCAAGTATTGGATGGCCTCTACAAGTTAGATTTTGAAAGAGAGAAGAAGTTCATGGCTAGTTTCCTCCATGAAAGTGGAGTGAAAGCTTGAGAGAAGGAAAAGAGAAAGTGAAACTTTCAAAAGTAGTCACAACTTAAGTATCTACTAACACGTATAATCCTTCTTTATTCAAAGTGCATGTAAAAATGGCTAAAAATTGGTCCACAAGTTGCTATTTTGGCCCTACTACTTTTGAACTTGTTGAAGACTCATGTCAATGCCTTGAAAGGTCATCATTATTGCATGTAGAAAGTCTGCTAGTTTTATCATGTGTCTAATATACCTGTTGTCTTAAATTTTTTGATATGAGAACATAAAAACGGATATGGGTAATTAAGAAAATCAAATGGATCAAAAGGATAACATCTAATACCATGTATAAGAGAGAGGTCTAATACGAGAGAGAAAATAGAAAGAAGAGAGTACAGAGGAGAGAGAAAGGCTAGAATAGAAGAGAGAAAGATAGGAAGAAGGGAGAGAAAGAGGTGGAAGCCATTAAAGCTATGAAGATTAAGAAGATTGAAGATGAAAGATGAATGTTTATTATACAACATGATGAAAAAATGAGCCTCTTAAATCTTACATACTCATGCGAATACAATTAGAGTATCGTTCACTTATTTTCCAAAATAATAACATCTTTTTCACGTCTTTACATTTATAGCAAATAAGCTTCCATAATTGTAGATTTGATATTCTCATTGACTTCTTTTTTTTTAAAAATTCATTGACTACCTTTTTTAACTAAAATGTATGTATCTTTATCCCATTATTAATTTTCAATAAATAGATACGAGTTCATCTTTTTATATACAAGTCAAGTTGACCCTTTCCAATGCACATCAAGAAATGAAAAAAAAAGGTCATTTTCTTTGTGCCTCCATGGCATGTTTCAAGATCACAATTTTCTTAAATAATCTCAAAAGAAAGGATTTCATTATTAGGATGATTGAAGAGATTACTTTATTTATTTTCATTTAATATTAATCCATATATTATAGAGTTAAGAATTAAAATCTTGTAGATTTATTAGATTTCTAAGTTGAAGGATCTTAGATTATGAATGATTGTAAAGTAAGTTTAATGTTACAATAATATACAAGTACTTAATATTATAAAATATCAATAGTATATTAAATATTACTATATTTTAAAATTATTTTAAATTAAATCTTAAATTTTTTATATTATAAATTTTTACTAAATAATTTATCTTCAATATTAATACTTTATTTTATTAGATCTCTTTAACATAAATAACATTAGAGCATGTGGGTGCCCATCACTACCACTTCATTCTTTATTCTTTTAGTGACATTTGAATAAAGGGAAAGTCGATCACACATTATAACTGTTGGAGTTTCCACATCTTGTGTGTCTCTCTCTCTCTTTCTCTCTTGGTCCTTCTACCATAGCTCTTGCTTACACTTGTGTGCTTCCACTCTGGGCTTCCTTCCTTCAACTGTATCAGATCCAACCATTCCAAGAGCTTCTTCATCCTTTTCTTTAGCCTGATTTAAAGCTTCAACTCAAGGTTTTATGGGGCAGCTATTCTTTCTTTTTGTCGAGGTATGCATTAAGTTTTTCCTTCTTTCGACATATTCCAACTTGCTCTACACTTGTTGAGGAGCTTTCCAAGGCTTAGTTGAGACTTGGTGAGTGCTTATTGAGCTAAGCAATAACCATTTTTTCCACTTTTAAGTGGATACAAAGTATGCTGTAGAAATCGTGGACAACTATGGCAACTTGAGAGCACTGTCACATGTTGGCCATAACTTTTGTATGTGATATTGGATTTAGATATTCTATATCTAGAAATAAATAGCACAATGAGATCTACAAATTTGGGCACTCATAGAGTTGATTCTATGTAGTTTTTTATTCTTTGTTTTACATAGAATAGACTTGTTTTGGTTTGAATAGCAAACATTAAATTCCATAATGCATGTTTGATGCTTCTTTGGGTAAGTTACTCATGAATATATATGTGCATCACGTGGTTCAAAATGTAATATTCCCGCTCGAAATATTACCAAACTTGACTCCCCGCACACCGCGTAAACCCTTTTCAAGGTTATCTTTCGTATGGTAATTGCCGACAGTTTAATCCGTAACCCGCACGCGTAAAAACGGGACCTCCGCATTGGCAAATCGAGGGCGGGGGTTCAAATCCGCATAACCGCGGGGAAACATCCTCTTGGGAGGGGCAAAATGGAAAATATTAATGCAAATTTTTTATGTTTTATCCCTTTCCCCCAACCGATGCGTGGCTGGAGGAGAGGGAGTGTGGAGAGGGATGGGCTAGGTGGAGTTGTGGCCTGCATGGGGGGGGGGGGGGGGGGGGAACCATGTAGAGGCCATGTGGGGAGCTTCTCTCCCCACCCCCTTAAGGCCTATAAAAACCCCCCTTAGTGGGGAAGGAGGTAGGAAGAGGGAGCAGAGGGGACGCCATGCTGAGGGAGTGGAGTGAGAGAGCAAGCTGCCAACGCCATCGCAAGCAGCAGGCTGCCGCACCATTGAGCAAAGGAAGAGGTGGAGGGCGTCACTGTTGCCGTTGCCATTAAACCGCCGCCACCGGGCTAAAGCCACCGTCGCTGAGTGCTGTCGGCCGTGGTCCATGTTGCCACCAACACGTTAATTACCAGTTCGTCGTCATCTATCCACCTCATTATTAACCCCTCCCTCTTCCACATCGATTCTGACCATAGCCAGAAGCTTCTTAGAACGGGGCTCTCTTAAACCCCATTCCCACAAGCCATCCATAAGTCCATTCCTAGCCACCCCGGGTTTTAAAAGAAGAAGAAGAAGCTCATAAGCCTCCATTTCCGCAGCTCTCTCATAAAAGGCCCATCTCCACAATCCAAGCTCCATACCCACAAGGCCTCCCATAAGCCCAAATCCCACAAGCTGGTATTCTCAAGGATCCACACTTCGGAAGGGATCTCCTGCGTACGAGGGAGAAGGGCAAGATCTTGAGGCTGCTTACCAAAGCGAGCAAATTCACCGATTGAGTAAGGGTGAAGGCAAACCAAAAGTCCGTAATTATGACCACGATGGCCCCCAAGAAGTCGCCAGTCGCGCCTGCGGGTGGATCTTCTCCTAACAATCATGTGGACATCTCCCCGAGCCCACAAGTCCAGGTTTTTACTAATTTTGATTCCACGCAAAAGTAATGCATTATGCAGGATAATTTCATGAACTAGGAAGCACCTATGCATGTCAAATTTACCTAGCCTAGTTAAATGCAATTCGAAATAAATTGACTATTTGAACAATCACTAGAAGTAGTTCATGACATGAAATTGGGTCATTTTTCTTCCTATTTTTTGATTTATGTCGGAATATCGTAATTATGCATGGTTAATTCACGAAAGTAAGATGTACTTTTACGATTGAAAAATATTGGCTATCTTAGGGAAAATAACTCACAATTGAGGAATTGGTCATTTGTATTTTTCAAAGGAACGAATGAAAGAAGGACATAAGACATCTATGCATTCTTAGCAAATTGTTTATATGCATTGCAAAGTAATGAATTTAGGTCAACTAATGATCATCTTTACAAAGTTGAAATTAATATTGTACACTTTGATTATGCATGGAAAGATAAAAATCGCATGTTGTATTATTAGATATATCTTTCTTCGCAAAGATTCATTAAAGAAGATTGCTAACAAACGTAGGAATTTGTAAGGCATGGAAATGATTCTAGGACTGCATGAAGAAGATTAAACTCTAGGCAATTGGCATAAATCTCGTTTCAACAGCGTAGTTGTTAGAAAAGGCTACATGCTTCAAACATAAAACCCTAAATCTTAGTAGCTTGAATCTTGAATGCATGTTCTAGAAGGATCAATAATAATTGAGTCGTAACTTAACATGCACTTGGGGCTTAGCCGATAAAGCTGGGGTTTGTAAATCTAATCATTCGTAGCCAATGAATCGTGTGCTTACGAGAATGGTATCGTAATGGTTTTACCCTAAACACCTAAACCACAAAGGACTCACTTAGGAATGATTAAATCGATGCAACATATCCCAAGTGCTAACTAGGGCTTAGCACATTGAGGACATGACCTAGTCGCTCTTATTGCCAAGCTGAAACTTTCATACCCTAAAGACCTGCCCACATTCATGCAATGTAGGGAAAATAGCACATACTTGCAAGAAACAATCTAGGGTTTTTACCCTAAGGTTCGCTTGCTAAAAGGATGAAACTCGGTTTAAATTGGAACCCTAGGACCAACGATGTCGGCCTAGTGCAAAAAGGAACGAATTGTTATGAAGACACCCTAACCCTGTTTCCTATCTAATCATGATTCTGTGATTAGAAGACGCGGTTTGATGGGTAAAATAGTCCCGTGGACTAGATGCGACACTTGTGCAACATGTTGCAGAGTCGCATGATCTTGTGATTTGATCACAAGGGAATGGCCAAATTTCTCGGAATGAGATTGGCAGATTTTTGCGCAAGTTTATCTTGCAAGAGGATAAGTAGTCATCCTAACATAGTACCTTTCTTGGGAAAAGTGACTAAGATAAGGGGATTAGATAATTGCTTGGAAGCAAAAGACCAATCAGTAATTTGGAATAACATATGTACTGCTAATAGAACTTAAGGTAATGGTTGGGTTAATAGGATACGACCCTAACCCAAGGACATACGGGTTAACAAACAAACCCTTGGGGATCTTGCGAGTCGCAATTGATCCCGGATTGAGTGTTGGATGCATTCGGAGAGAAGGATTCACTCCTTAGCAGTTGGCCAAAATAACAACTAGTGGAAATGATTGTGCTTGTAACAATTTAGAGAGCATTGTTTGCTTTATTTAATCAATGAACTAAAGGATGAAAAGATATCTAATGCTTCAGGTTGAAGGCCTGAAGGGAGAGGCAGCCTCAATTACCCCCAACTGTCTGCCTGACCCTAACCAAGGGGGTTGTTCACCGCACCGGGAAGGTGGACTGAGAGGTCTCTCTGTTGAGCACTACTTGGAGTAGGAGGACGCCTGGGTGCTAGGGGGGGCTCTAGCCATAAATCCCTCGCCTTCTGGGCCCTGCACAAGAGGCCAACGTGACTCGAGATTGGATCTCGAGGCCTGCATACTAGTCTACGGGCGGAATCTTGGATTAGTAATCCTTGTGGATTGCTGCATAGCCTTCGGGCGGATTATGGATAAGCCTACGGGTTGGACTTTATAAATGTACTCCAAAGATAAATATGATAACCTGTTGAAAAGGAACTTTTTTGACACTGTTTCTCTATGTCAAGTGCTAAGATTACGCAAAGGAACCAGTGCCTAATGGGCTAATTAAGGAAGCTGCTTGATGCATGTCCAACTAAATGTGGTAGGTAATTAGACAACTAATACAACCTGAGGAAAGTGCGGTGGATGTGGCCATGGGTCCATCCTACGGATGGGTGGTCCTGATTGGCTTGGAACTTTTCTCAATCATGATGGACAGCAAGAAGATCGTTTCAAAAGAAATGAATAGCAAGGGCGTTGACCTAGAGTCTAAGTTATAATAATCCCGATTTTTGCTGTTTTAGGGGAACGGAATGGGACTATGCCTTATGGCAGAGAGGTCGAGCTTTGCATCCCTCTCGTTTTCCATTCTCCTTGAACCAAGTGTAGTGTGAATCCGCTTCGGCCCTGGCGTTTCTTCGTAAAGTAGTTCACTCCGGGTTCGTCGTTAGTTGCCATTTAGGAAATGACCATTGGGAAAAACCCTGATTCAGGTTGGTCCTAGGTGGGAACCGCCTGAATACTTCTGCTACGTAGTAGACACGGAAAGTCATGAATCGCAAACCCCGTAACATTCCATGGGAGTGCCGAGCGGAGCTTTCTAGATCTCCTTTCCGATGGACTGCTAAGATGTGTCCTGAAGAGAACAGGTGGACACGTTACAGTTGGTATCAGAGCGAACCAACAAAGGATTTGTTTTTAAGAAATCTTGATAAGAAGAATTAAAGCAAATGTTGATGTTCTAAACATTTCCTTAGTTTCGATGCTGTCTTGCAGAATTATGAAGCATGGAACATGTTCTTAGTGTTCCAAGTCATGTTTATGACCGCGATGCATTTCCCGGATTATCGATGAAGGATCGATATGATGAACATCCTAGACCGCATTTACAATCCATCGCCTGTGTACATGGAAGGGAGATGGATGGGTGTTTCAGGGATCTATTACATAGCTGCCCATCGACCTACGTACCTTCGAATTAACTTGAAGAGAATCAAGTGGATGGGGACTTAAAGATCGTGAAGTTATTCGTCTTTATTGAGGCTCACGCAAATGCGACCCTGCATGTCAGAGGTCGAAGGGTTAATCAGAATAAGTATGTGTACGGGGAAGTGATTCGAGTAATCCCTGCCGACCGAATCAAAGTGTTGGGAGGTCATGAGAAGAACGGTTATCAAAGGAAAAGATACCCTAATCTTCCAATGACCTATTGATTCCTGAAAATCAATGACCCCAATCCGTACTATTACTCAGTTCCAGTAGGCTGACTGCAACAACATCTTATTCTCCTCAAGTTAATATATCAGCTTGTTCCATCGGCCCAAGAAATAATGGTACCTCGAAAGGGCTATGCCCATATGAATGCAATAAGACTTTTTTTTTTCAATGATTGTCCTGACTGTGAATATTGATAAAGAAGTAAAGTGATTTGGTCACTTGGCTAAAGGCTGAAGTAAATATGTAATGTAATGTGGAATTCTTTCTGGGAGGAAAGATGACTTCGGTCAAATTCAGAGTCATGAACTTAGGTATCCATGAGTGTCTACTCGAAATGGATTGGCTTAAACCTAATGACACCCACATTCATTGTGGAAAGGGCCAAGGGAAATTGGTCACAACTGAAGAAGAGGCTGGGGAAAAAAAAAATCAATTGGCCAAAGCATATCGGATTATAAAGGGAGTTAGAAACGGACTACCTGTCTACTTGATTAAGCTCAATAAGTTAGATCAGAAGCAGGAGTCTAGTCAAGGACCTTCATGGCTAAAGGAATATGAGGACGTATTTGCTGAAGAGTTAACAGATCTCCCGCCTCAAAGAGAAGTTGATTATGAGATCAAGCTAGTGCCAGGAGCTGTGCCAATTGCAAAGAGACCTTATAGAATGTCCATCCTGGAAGCAATTGAGCTGAAGGAACAACTCAAGCAACTGCTAGATCACGGCTACATCCGTCCTAGCAGTTCACCATGGGGAGCTCCAATACTGTTCCAGAAAAAGAAAGATGGAACACTTTGACTGTGTATTGATTACAAAGGGTTGAATCAATCAACTATCAAGAACGAGTACCCTATACCTAGAATAGATGAGCTTCTTGATCGTCTTCAAGGTGCAAAGATCTTCTCCAAGATTGATCTCAGGTCTGGTTACTATCAGATAAGGATCAAGGAAGAAGATATCCCAAAGACGGCCTTCAACACAAGATATGGGCACTTTGAGTTCCTAGTTATGTCATTCGGGCTTACGAATGCGCCTGCCACATTCAACAGGTTAATGCAAGATATCTTTAGGCCATATCTTGAAGACTTCATGCTCGTCTTCTTCGACGACACTTTAGTCTATTCCAAACACGAAGAAGATCATGAACCCCACCTTTGGATTGTCCTTGAGACAATGAGGTCACACAAGCCGTATGCTAAGATGAAGAAATGTGCATTCTTTAAGAGTCAAATTGAATATCTGGGATTCATCGTATCAGTGGAAGGAATCTCAGTGGACCCAGCCAAAGTCAAAGATGTGATAGAATGGCCAATGCTAACAACTGTCAAAGAAATACGCAGTTTTCTTGGATTGATAGGATGGTATAGGGTCTTCATAAAAAACTATGCTTTGATTGCAGCACCTCTGACGGACTTACTGAAGAAGCAAACATCCATTACATGGTCAACTGTTAAACAAACCAACTTTGAGAGATTGAAGCAAAGTTTGGTATCAGCACCTATCCTAAGACTTCTAGACCTCAATAAGGAGTTCGAGGTAGTAACTGATGCTAGCATGCTTGCCTTAGGATGTGTGCTCATGCAGGAAGGTCATCCTATAGCATACTCTTCAAGGAAACTGAAGAGCCATGAGAAGAGTTATGCTATCCATGATCTAGAACTATTAGCTATCATCCATGCTCTAAAGCTTTGGAGACACTACCTGTTGGGTAACAAGTTTATACTAGTGACTGATCATAAAAGTCTCAAGTGGATCTTTACCCAGAACGAGCTCAACATGAGGCAATGTCCGTGGATTGAAGTGTTGGAGTAGTATGATTTTGAAATAAGAATACCGACTTGGAAACGAGAATGTAGTTGCCGATGCACTTAGTCGCAAAAGGCATTCCTTAATTCTCTAATCTTGCAAAATCCATCGGCTAGATCTCTAGCCACAAAGGTGTCCACGCCAAACAACCCAATACTTGAGCTAGCTAGAGAGGAAGCATGCCACGATCCATCCTATCAAAAGATGCTAAGGGATATCCCTATCAAGGACCAGGACCAAAAGCTACAAGCTAAATATCATGAATTCTCTATCAATAGTAGACTTGTCTACTATAGAACGAGAGTATGTATACCGGCAAGCCAGTCACTTAAGCAGAAGATATTGTGGGAAGCTCATGATTCCCCTTTCTCAGGACATTCTAGCTATGCCAAGACTCTCAATGCAGTTAGGAAGAGCTACTATTGGGAGAAGCTCAAAGGTGATGTTCTCAAATATATCACTGAGTGTTTGTCTTGTTAACATATCAAAGCCGAACATGTCAAAATTCCAAGAAAGTTACAACCACTCGACATTACCCAAATGAAATGGGAATTCATCAGTATGGACTTTGTTGTTGGCCTACCCAAGTTCAGGGAGGATACAAATCCATCATGGTTGTGGTTGACATGCTTACTAAGGTTGCACACCTTATTCCAGTAAAGACAAACTATAAAGCCTCAAACATTGCAAGGTTGTTTATCAACGAGATATTCAAGCTACATGGGCTACCTAGAAGAATCATTAGTGATCGTGATTCTCTCTTCACATCACACTTCTGGAGAGCTATCTTTGAAGCCATTGGGACTCAACTATATTTTAGTACAGCTTACCATCCTCAAACGGATGGCCAAACGCAGGGAGTCAATCAAGTCATAGAGGATATGCTAAGGGCACACTGCTGTCGTGAACCAAAAAGGTGGATTCAATACTTGCCTTTGGTTAAATTTTCCTACAATGCTTCTTACCAACAAAACATTCAGATGACCCCTTTTTAAGCATTGTATGGTCATGACTGTCGAAGTCCCCTAAAATTCTCAGATCCAACCTTGAGGGTTGAAGCTTCAAGGCAGATGTTGGAAGAGATGGATGACCAAGTAAAGTCAATAAGACAGGACATCCAAGCCGCCAAGGATAGACAGAAGCCATCAAGATAGAATCTTCGAGGAAGGAGACATGATCTTCATTCGTGTATGCCCAAAGAAGAGTTCTCTATCCTTAGGAGATTGCAAGAAGCTAAGTCCAAGGTATTGTGGACCGCTTATAGACTGCAACTCCCCGAAAACCTAAATATTCATAATATATTCCATATCAGCCTATTGAAGAAGTATGTACCTAATCCTAGCCATGTACTTGATGACCAACAAGTTGTAATGCCTAGTCAAGGAGTCCTTGAGCTACGGCCTGACAGGATCTTAGATGTTAGGGAGAGACAACTGAGATCCAAAAACTTGAGAGAATGCCTCATCCAGTGGAAAGATTATCCTGAGGAGGATGCCACTTGGATAGATGAAAGCACTCTCAACCATCAATATCCCCAGTTTATCTTGAGACGAGGACATCTCAATTCCTCCAAGGGGGAGAGAATGTAATATTTCTACTGAAAATATTATGAGCCGCGTGAGTCTCATGCAATGACAATGTGGGCATTGAAAATACTAACGGTGCAAGTGTATACGACGTATCATGATTGGCAGAAACTAGATCAAAGTAAGAGAAACCGCATATCTTCATGTGAACCTCCTCTTGGGAGGAGGTCAAGAGGAAATTGATTTAATTTATGGCAATTTTTTTTTCTTTTATCCCTTCTTTCCCCCAGCCGAAGGCTGTGCTAGAGGAGAGGGGTAAGGCGCTGATGACTAAGTTTACAACATGGGGAGGGATAGGCCATGCATCAGGCCGTGTGGGGGGGGGGGAGGTCCCTCTCCCTACCATATAAAAACCCCCTCTAGGGGGGGGGAGTAAGAAAGGAAGGCCGGAACACTGCCAGGCCAAGGAAGAGAGAGACTGAGAAGGGTTGTAAGCTGTCATTGTGTGCTGCACCGTGAGGGAGGAGCTGTCGTAGAATGTTAACCCCAACACGAAGAAAGAAAAAGAAAGTGGAAAAGACGCAGAGCAAAGGCGGAAAAAAGGTAGCCTGATTGAAGAAAGAAGAGGAAAAAAGGACCAAAAGCACAAGGGCAACCTTAAAAGTCCAAGGCAAATGCAGAAGGCGAAAGGCGCATTTTAAAATAAAAAAAGGTGCACCCTGAAATCTTGTAAAAGAGCGCCGGGCTCTCACCCGTGCAATTTGTAAATGTAGACAGGCGGTGGAAAGGAAGCTAGGAGAATAGACAGACAATGAGAAAAGAGGCCTAGGCTAATGGTCGGCCATGTAAAAAAAAGGGGGATGACTGCCCATGGAAATTAGGGCATGTATATAAAGTTAAAAAGTGAATGAGAAGCTCATTCTCGTGTGTGGCAGAAAGCTTCTTCTTCTTCTCCTCTTGTTTCTTGCCTTCTTGCTTGTGCTTGAGAGAGGGATTGAGAGAGTGTGAGGGAGTGAGGGAGTGATTGAGAGAGAGTGAGGGATCTTGGAGAAGAAGATCTCCATCTTCTCTTGATGCCAGGAGGCATATTTCACGGTAGATTCCGTGCCACGATGGATTCCGTGAGGTTTTACGGTGGATTCCGTAAACTTTAATGACCGGGGCTCATACACAAAGTGGATTCTTTGTGCGAGAAGTTGATGGGCATGCCTGTCCTTTTCGGGCGTTTCATTAATTTAGTGTGTACATGGGTGATTCCATAGCAGGTGATTCTGCAAAATGCATATTAAATTAATAAACGTTTATGAGTTTAGAGTGCGCACTCGTAATAAATTAAGGTTAGGATTTATTTCTAACCAGTTGATTTATTTATGTAGCTGAAGACTGCTAGGTATTCACTTTTGTCAGTTTAATTGTATTATTTTACTAACGATTGTGAATGCTTCAGTTGATGTGTAGAGATAGCAGCAGTGGCAGAGGAAAGCATTGGAGGATAGCGAGTATTCGATCTATGGATTATATTCTGATAGGCACCACGCCTATATTTTGTCATGCCTATTTATTGAGGCATTGATTATTTATTATTATTTTGTATGCGCATGGGCGCATGGTTATGTTATTTCTATTTGGACATTGTATTGGGCGTGCCAGACTCTTTGGGCACCGTCCATTAGCTTTATTCCTATTTTTGTGTAAAAGCAAACTCAAAAGCTAAAAGCTTGTTATATTTTTGTAAATTGGGCTATTATTGAGCATGAAGATGAAATATACATAAAATACATGCTTTGTGAAGCGCTCACACAAGGCATGGGGGGAGATTGCACCCAATTGGTCTCTGGCTCTTGTCGTTCATGCTTTTTACCTTGTAATTTGTGCAAAAAGTAGAGTTCATTGTTCTTGGGGACCTTTCGGCATTCACTACGCGAGCATACAGTGTCCGATCTGCACACCAGTGGTATCAGAGCGGAGCTGAGATCAAGAGCTTCCAATCGCTACCCATCTCGTGCGAAGGCGGAGCTCCTGGAACGATCGGGCTCTACAGTCAATCTCATCGCGAACCGTCAATACAAGCAGACTTCTGGCGATCAAGAACCCCTGTTTCTGTTATTGGATCGCGAAGGATCGGGCTACAGAGGCGGAGGACCACTTCCAACTTCTCTTCATCAAGTCGTGGACAACCAGAGATAAGCTTCATAATTTCCATAGCTAATTCCTTTTCAAAAGCTTAATAGTGAAGCTTAAAAGCTTTAAGAAGCTTTAAAAGCTTCAAAATTGGTCTGCTAGGTCTCTGAGGACCTCCAAAAATCTCGCGACGGTACAAAAACGCCCCCCCATGATCTGCGCTAATTACGCTTCATTAAGCTTAAAGCTTAATCTATCAAGCTTAGCCACCTAAGTTTTCAACCCTGCAAGTCACAAACTCCAGGGCACACCCAACAAAATCAAGTTCAGCAAGTATTTTCTGATCAAGTTCTGCAAGTTCCATAAATCGACTAAGTTCTGCAAGTCTACAACTCTGCAAGTCACATAAGTCTGCAACTCTGCAAGTCAGACAAGTCAGCTGGAGTCAGAACTGACTTGTGCTTAAAACTCCTAGAAGGGCTGTTCCTGCGCAGAAACTCCAAACTACAAAGTTGTTCATTGGAAGGTATCTACCCATACGCAGGTTTGCTGAAGCATTTTCTGCATACGAAGAAGGATAAATCACAGATTTTCCGAAGATTGAGAAAGTTATACCCAAAACACATAAGCCTTGTAACCCCGAACTTGAGCTACACTCATCCCGCTAACTTGATTTTGAGTGAGAAAGGTCTTTTTAGTTTTGCAGGATGATGGAACCACATATGGATGATCTTATGGGTGGCTGAAGGCGACCTACCTAAGCCTACGATGGAGCAAAAGCTGGACTTAATCATGATGCAATTGGAAGAAGAACGAAGGGCTTGGCAAGCATTGCAAGCTTAACTGGCAAATTTACAAAGAGTGTCTACCGACAAAGAAGAACCTCAAGCTGAAGATCTGATTCGACGTACCATCGACGCAACTCTTGAAGCTCAAACCATCCGCAAGGAATCTAAGATAAGTAAACGAAGTTTCAAATTTCGTACTTTCAATTTTGGTTTTTCAGTTATTGAAAGAAAATCAACTGTATGCAAATCCTGAAAATAGTGAATTCTTTAAAACAAAAATTGAGTATTTAGGTCATATTGTATCATCTGATGGAATTAAAGTTGATCCTAAGAAAATTGATGCAATATTGAATTGGCCTGTACCTAAAAACGTGCATGAGTTACGCTCATTCCTTGGTCTTGCTAGTTTCTATAGGAAGTTTGTACGTGATTTTTCATTACTTGCATTACCATTAACCAAACTTCTAAAGAAAGGAATTGTCTATCATTGGTCCGAAAATCAACAGAAATCCTTTGACTTACTAAAACATGCATTAACCCATGCCCCTGTTTTACAGTTGCCTGATTTTAATAGACCATTCTTTCTAGTAGTGACCAATGCTAGTGGATCAGGAATAGGAGCTGTACTTATGCAAGACAACCATCCCATAGCCTATTCTAGTTCTAAGCTGAAACCCTCTGAGCTGAAATATTCCACATATGACAAAGAACTATTAGCAGTTGTACAAGAATTAAGACAGTGGAAACACTACTTAATGGGTTCAGAATTTATGATTAAGACCGATCAGCAAAGTATTAGACATTTACTTAGTCAACCTCAAATCTCTGACCGTCATATCAAATGGGCCTCTTTTATTCAAAGTTTTCATCCTATCATTCAATACCAACCCGGAAAAGAAAATGTAGTGGCTGATGCATTGAGTAGAAAACCTGCCATTCATAATATTTCTGTCATATCTTTTGATTCTTTGATTGCTATGAAAGATACATATCATCAGGATATTACTTTTCATACTGATTGGAATAAATTAGTTCAAAATAATTTCATTCCTATTGATTCATTGTCATATAATGATGGATTTATGTTTTATGAAAAGAGATTGTGTGTTACAATTCCATTCCGATCTTTTGTTTTGAATGAAATTCATTGTCCCCCATATCAAGGTCATAGAGGTATCATATCTACCTTACGTATATTAACTAAAGATTTTTATTGGCCGCATATGGATGTTGATGTATCTAACTTTGTTTCTGAATGTTTGATTTGTCAAAGAGTTAAGAGACATCATGGTAAACAGTATGGATTACTTATGCCTTTGTCTATTCCATCTAAACCTTGGAAACAAATTTCTATGGATTTCATTACTGGTTTACCTAATACTAAATCTAACCATGATATGATTTGGACAGTAGTAGATAGATTTAGTAAACAAGCATATTTCATTCCATGTAAGAAAACTTTAACAGCATCACAGGCAGCACAGTTATTTTTGAAAACTGTTTTTACTAACCATGGATTGCCAAAAATTATTATTTAGTAATTCTAGATTTTGTAACAACTTTTGGATTACTCTGTTTGCTAACCTAGGCACAAAGATTGATTTCTCATCTGCATTTCATCCAGAAACTAATGGACAAACACAAGCCACTAGCAGCACAATTCTAGATCTTTTACGTGCATATACTATTTCTAAACCACAGACATGGGACACACATTTGCATTTATTACAGTTTGCATATAACAATACACCACACACATCTACAAAGAAAGCACCGTTTGAAGTGATTTATGGATATAGATTATCTACACCTGTTGCATCTTTGTCAAATAGAGTTCAAAGTGCTGATGATATTGCTAGTATGCATAACACTATTTTTGATGAGGTTAAACATATGATTGCTAAAGCCCAGCAATCATATACCAAACAAGCCAACAAGAAAAGACAAGCAATGAATTTCAAAGTTGATGATTATGTTTGGCTGAGAATAGAAAAACGTAGACTACAAAGTGTAGTTATACACCCAGTTGTCAAATTAGCCCCTAGATTCTATGGACCATTTAGGATCATTCATAAAATTAATGATAATGCATTCAAGTTAGAATTACCACCTCATTGGAAAATTCACAACACATTTCACATTAGTTTATTGAGACCATTTAGAGGCCAATTACCTGTACACCCTGTTTATGAAAACCCACCTTTATTAGAGGAAGAGAGACTGAAATACTTGAACCAAAGCTATTATAGACACTGACTTTATGACCACTAGAACTGGCCGAAGGTATTCTAGATATCTAGTTAAATTTAAGAACCATCCTGTAGAGGAAGCACAATGGATGCACGCTAGAGACTTAAATGCTTTCCCCACTCTGTTAGCTCCACATTGAGCTAATAGAAATTGAGGTCAATTGCTATCCCACCCCGGGGGTATGATGCCAGGAGGCATATTTCACGGTGGATTCCGTGCCACGGTGGATTCTGTGAGGTTTTACGGTGGATTCCGTAAACTTTAATGACCAGGGCTCATACACAAAGTGGATTCTTTGTGTGAGAAGTTGATGGGAACGCCTGTCCTTTTCGGGCGTTTCATTAATTTAGTGTGTACATGGGTGATTCCATAGCGGGTGATTCCGCAAAATGCATATTAAATTAATAAACATTTATGAGTTTAGAGTGCGCACTCGTAATAAATTAAGGTTAGGATTTATTTCTAACCAGTTGATTTATTTATGTAGCTGAAGACTGCTAGGTATTCACTTTTGTCGGTTTAATTGTATTATTTTACTAATGATTGTTAATGCTTCAGTTGATGTGTAGAGATAGCAGCAGTGGCGGAGGAAAGCATTGGAGGATAGCGAGTATTCGATCTATGGATTATATTCTGATAGGCGCCACGCCTATATTTTGTCATGCCTATTTATTGAGGCATTGATTATTTATTATTATTTTGTATGCGCATGGGCGCACGGTTATGTTATTTCTATTTAGACATTGTATTGGGCGTGCCAGACTCTTTGGGCACCGTCCATTAGCTTTATTCCTATTTTTGTGTAAAAGCAAACTCAAAAGCTAAAAGCTTGTTATATTTTTGTAAATTGGGCTATTATTGAGCATGAAGATGAAATATACATAAAATACATGCTTTGTGAAACGCTCACACAAGGCATGGGGGGAGATTGCACCCAATTTGTCTCTGGCTCTTGTCGTTCATGCTTTTTACCTTGTAATTTGTGCAAAAAGTAGAGTTCATTGTTCTTGGGGACCTTCTAGCATTCACTATGCGAGCATACAGCGTCCGATCTGCGCACCATCTCTCTTCATCTTCTCCTCCTCTCTTCTCTTCTCTTGTCTCGTGCGTGGCTATGGAGGATGAAGCTCATGGGAGAGGGATTGAGATTGCTTGAGCTTTCCTCAAGGATCGTGGAGCTGCCCGTGTGCAAGAGAGAGGAGGGTACTCGATCGAGCATCAAGCTAAGCTCTCTACACCCATAAGGTAGGCATTGCGTGTCGGCTATGTGAGAGGTAGCCATGGCTGCTCGGTTCAAAACACTTGAGCAATAAGTGGTCCGTAGGTCTCGTGGTAGAGCTTGAAGAGCTCCCACATTTTGGTTCCATTGCCGGGACAGAAGGAATTGAGCTTTGAGCGCCGCATGCATCAGATCGAGCATGAAGATAGGGTTTCCAGCCTGAACCAGTGCTCAAGATAACTAGGAGACTTAGGAGGTTTTAATGTGAGGAACATGTAAGTATTTGGGTTTGTTAGAAGCATTAGATTAGGACTACTGTTCTGCATTTCTGTTTTTCATATTGGCTGCACCAGACTAAGGTTAGATTAGGGTAAGACCAGAGAAAACAGAGGTTCTGGCTGCTGCCGGAAACAGGAAAACAGGGGACCAGATTCAAGTTTCTGGGTGAAATAGGGACAGGAAATTGGCTGTAAGGTGTTACAGTGCTAGGAAAGAACCTTAAGAGGTCTGGGAGGCCAGGACAAACCTCATTTTCTTAGTTGTCTTTGTTTGTGAGAGAGAGAGAGAGAGAGAGAGAGAGAGAGTTTCTGGTTCATAGGACGAGGAAACGTGACTCCGATTCTGGGCACATTCGATTCATGCTGCTTTACGTGAGTCCGATGTGTTCCATTGGCTCTCTAATTGGTCATGGGAGGTTTGTAGTGATTGAGTGCAGCAAGCATTAGGAAGGATTCAAACGCGTCCAAATCGCGCCTGCCGCCGACGCAGTCAGACCAACCTACAGTGGTCCGATCCCTAGAATTGGACCACTCGAATTCTGGAGTCGGACCGTCTGACTCCCAGGATCGGACCGTCCGACTGAGAGAGAGTCGAACCAAACTGGTCTAATTCTCAGAATCGGACCGTCCCGATCGGATGTGCCACGTGGCACTCAGACTGCCCCTTATAATCGGACGCTCAACCGTCCGATGGGACCATCCTGTCCGATCAAACCACTCGGACCAGCCTGTCCAATCAGACACCTCGTCCGATCGAAGAAATCGGACCCACCCCTGTCCGAATTGGACCAGTCCAGAATCAAACCAACCCCCGTCAACTGTTAGAGTCGAACCAGACTGGTCCGATTGCCAGAATCAGACTGTCTGATTCTCAGAGTCGGACCATCCCGTCCGATTCCTAGAATCGAACCATCTTGCTAGAACACAAAGATAAGGATCTTTTGCTGACCTAACCACAGACCTGACCCCAGGACGCAACCCTGAACACCCCCAGAACCCAATTTGGCCATTAGAACCTCAGAGGTTAATCGAACTCAGGGTGCAGAAAGACCATAGAATAGCCGGGAACCGAGTTGAAAACTCAAATTAGGCTAAGAACATGGGTAGAAACAAGGTTGCATTAAACTCTTTCTACATCGGCATTTCAGTTTTGTGCTCCACTAAACCTGCACAGCAAGAAAAGAGAAAAGCATGTTTTCGCACCAAGCACCACGAAAGCACTAAGCACAATGTGTGAGTAAGGATCGACGTTGCTTTCAAATAACAAGGAACACATCTGGATACCTAATAACATTAAGGAACCCACTAGTAGGAGGAGACCCCAAGACTTAGACAAGTGCCTGAACGCCCTACTAGTAGTACGTGGAGAAAACACAAAGACATGGGAAGCAACAAGATAGAGGAGTGGAAGCTACCGGAGCTGATTGGATTCATCGACAATCTCGTGGAGCTGGAAGCAGAAACAATGTCGGGATCAAGAGGCGATCAAGGGGAAGACCAATTAGACTTAGGAGAATTTCCAGCTTCGGTCCAGGAACTGGTACACGACTACGATCTACTCACCAGGACTGAGATCCAAGGTAGACCTGTAGAGGAAGTGGTGGCTAACTTGGAAGAAGAGAGAAGAGCTATCAAGAGAGCATAGGAAGGCATAATTGCCTACAACCATGAGCAAAGGGCTAGAAGGCTGCAGTAGGACGTGGATATGTATGAGGCTAGAGGAGTACTAGACCTAGCTGGGGCAGCCAAGTCCAGACCGAATGTAGAGAGAGAACGGGCAGCAGAGGCTGGCATGACGTTGAGTGAACTGGTGGCAAAGTGACTCATGGACAATACATCCGTGGAGCGAAGTGCTACTACCCTAGCCACCGCGCTACTGTCAGGATTGGGAGTTACACAAGGGGCTAAAGGGCAGGCTAGAATCCCCATAGTAGCGAAACAACTAGCTCGATACAAACCTAGCAGTGACCCATACAGCTTCATGGAGCAGTTCGAGCAAGTATGTGAGGCGAACGGTCTTACTGACCCTGCGCAGTGAGCTCAAGCCTTCAATCTGTGCTTAGGCAACAAGGGGAGGACCTGGTACTCTAGTCTGGATGACGCAGAACGTACAAACTTCGCTCGTCTTAAGGGCCTCTTCATCAAGAGGTTTTCGGAGGCACGGTATTCGGAAAACCTCATTGTTAGGTTGATGAATATTAGTCTCAAAGGGAGAAGGAGGACGTTAGGGATTACGTTACCCAGATGCGCAGTCTTTATAAGAGAATCCCTGCCAATGAGCGACCTACCGAGAGGGCAGTGTCTACAGTATTCATGAACAGGATTCAAAGCGAGGAGCTCTACAAGGCTTTGGCCAGTAACTCCACCTTACAACGAGACATGCTAGCTCGAGTCTTCGAGGAGGCAATACGCATAGATGATCAACTCAGGGAACGTAGCATGAGGATTGCCGACCGAGATAGTGTGAGTCAGAGGGACCCTGAGAGATCAGCCATCTTAGGGGAAAAAGTAACTGCTAGTGCGCAGGACAAGGGAAAGAGTGTAGACCACGACCAAGGGATGGCAGAGATGAGAATGGAGATTGCGTGATTGCAAGAGCTCATTAGAAAGCCTGTGAGATCGCATGCACAATGTGTGTACTGCGGTGGCAATCACCTCCTAGTGGAGTGCCAAGATCCTAGATCTTGGCGGTGCTCAAATTGTAGTAGATTCGGACATGATGCAGTGCATTGCAGAATGCTGAGGAGACTCCCATATACGCAGCAGTACAACCCTCCATACTTAGGTAATAGGCCACCTAATTTCTTTGGCAGGGGAACCCAGTTAGCTCTCCCAGCACCAACTGACCCAAGACCTGTCGTGCCTAGGCTGGAGATGAACCCAATTGGTATACCCAGGCCACTAGGGCCTTTTGTGACTCACCCACCTAGCGATGCTCCTGTTCACTTTGTGGACGAGCCTAATGAGGAAGAGGCATATGTCAATCCTTATGTATCCTACGACGAGGAGGGCAACCCAGTCCTGATGGACTATCGGCCAGTGCTGGTGATGGCTTTAGGAAGAGGACGAGGCAGAGGCTTTGGAGGGCCAAGCCAGGATCCAGTCACATGCTGGACTTGTGGCCACCCAGGCCACATTTCATCACGCTGCCCAGAGCAAGAACAAGCTAACAAGGACAAAGCGGATCTCCGATGCACAGAGTGTGGAATCACACATCTGTTTCCTCACTGTCCTAGGCGGAAGCCATCAACGAGCGCTACCAACGTGCCATCGGTGCCTTTGGGGCTCTTTGGAGTTGAAACTTTTGATAGTGAGAATACGCCCATCCCACTACATGCTATGACACGAGCTCAAATGAAAAAAGCAGGGATCTCCTTGCTAGGGCCAAGTAACCTTGATGCAACCTCGATAGGGAAGAAAAGCCAGAGGAGACGGAAAAAGAGAACCGATGCAAAGATAACCCTTAAAACCGAGGAAACGACTATGCTGGTAACGGAAAAGAGGGTCACAGACACAGAGGCAAAGACCTCGGCTCCTAAGACAGCAGAGCTAGAGAGTGCCAAGGTAGGGGAATATCCCCATCCCAAATGGCAACTCGAAGCTATAGCCAAGGTCAAGGAGTGGGTCAAGGACGCCCAAAAGCACCTCAAAGATGCTAAACCCATATTGAAAGACCCTATGGATGACTTCTCCAACGTTAGCACACCAGTCTCACCCTCATAAACCAGAGGCTGGGAGCATGCCTGCACCACCAGAATCGACTCAGTAGCAAGGCCGGGAGGAAGCTTACTAGGGCAGACAGAATGCATGGCCTAGAACTGCCAGCCTCAGAGGAAGACAAGGGTCCAATAGCCTCCTCACAACTTTGATGTCCACCCCAGTAACTCTAAGCCTGGAGGATCTGCTTAGGCAAAATCACTCCTTGTGGGAGGAGTTAAAAGACTCGATCGAGGGACACACGGAACTTGCGGGTACTGATCCGCAAGATCATGATGCAGTTACACGGATCCCAAGTCTAACTCTACATGCAGATCCTAGGTCTTTGCACATCAATGCTTTTTGGGAAGGCACTGAAATGCACACAATTTTTCCCATCCTATCCTTAGGAGACATGACTCGAAAAGGAATTGTAGACACAGGCGCCCGTGTTAGTGTGCTAAACCATGCGGTCCTAGAGGCATGGGGAAACCCTCCTATAGAGACTGCTAGATTCAATGTCACGCTAGCAAACGGAATGAAGGTAAGACCATTTGGGGTCTTAAAGAATTGGCCGGTAAAGATTGCTGGTGTGCAATTCTCGGTAAACTTCATTGTCATGAAGGGAGTGGATTACGACATACTGTTAGGCCGACCTTGGATGAGGAATGCATGAGTCATAGAGGATTGGGGCAATGGATTGATTTTCCTAGGGAACAAAACTAGTGCAGTGAGGGTAGAGATGGATACTTGGACGACGACGCCTGTTGACCTGGCTGCCATCTCAACCATGCTAAAAGGCGATACTCAAACGACCAAGCCCTATGGATCGCTAGCTAGATATATTCCTTGCCCTGAGGATGAGAGGGATTGGATGCACGTGCTAGCAACCATTGACCTACCATTTTCGAATGAGGAAGGACCACATCAGCAGGCTGCTAAAACCGCTACCATGCCAACTGAGGAGCTAGTTGTGCCGCTTTGCATGATGGTAGGAAGCTCGCTCAACCCAGGCAAACCAGCCTCGCCCCGCATCCCCAACAACAAACTAGAGCTTCAGGAGATTGTAGAGTATTTGACCGATAAATTGAACGGCAATTTGGCCGCTAACTTAAAACCTCTACGTGACCTTTTAGCTAAACCAGAATGGAAATTGAACAAAGTCCATGACCTGAACTTGTTATATAACTGGGCTTTAGTTACTGACGACAAGGAGAGTGAAGAGGGAAGCTTAGGGGATGATGAGCAGTCAAAAGGACAGGACCCGGACGATGAGGAGTATGAGGACTGTCGCTCTACAGGAGAAGAGAGTGAAGAAGAAGTAGACACGATAGAGTACGACACGGAGGGAAAAGCGATAGAGCAAATCAAGGCAGACTTAAGGCCTAGGAAAGAAGGGCTCAGTCGAAACGAAAAAGGAGTCATACTAATAGAGTATGACAGATCCTGGCTGGAACAAATAGAAGTCGTAGATTACGAGCAAGCTGGAGTAGCACAACGATGGGTAATCCCAGTGCTCAAGATAGATTCACCTACGAAACTAAGACCCACTGGGGAAACACCTTCCTTAAGTGAAAGATGCGAGTTCAACTCAAAGTCGGAAGTTACCCCTGAGAGTGATCCCGAGATACCGCAACCCTCTGAGGTCAAACGCACCAAGGGAGACTTGCCAGTCCACCTGAGGCGCAGGAGGCTAAAAGAGGAGGCCAGGAAGCAAGCAAGGGGCTCGGAAGTGGAAAGGCAGAGGAAACCACAGGATCTACCCAAACGGTTTACAAAATTTAAAAAGGGTGACAGAGTGGTGGTCCTGCTAGGTGCAAAAAGACAAGGTCAGACTAGTGAACCGATAGAGGGACCCGCCAAAGTCAAAGAGGTTAACTTGGCTGGGAAAGGCAAAAAACCAAGACCAATGTTCGTCGCAGATGACTTGGCAGAGGAGGAAGCGACCAAACTTGTTGCGCTCCTGCAAGAGTACATTGACGTGTTTGCCTGGGGGACGAACTTAAGGGAGTCGACCCTAGGGTCGTGACTCATAACATCCCAATGATTCCATATGCAGTGCCAACAAAACAACGACCTTACCCCATGAATCCTAAACATGCCCATGCAGTGAAGGAGGAGATTGATAAACTCATGAGGGCAGGTTTCATATATGAAATCGAGCACATGGACTGGGTGTCACCTATCATGATTGTCATGAAGAAAAATGGAAAAATCCGAGTGTGCGTAAACTACAAAAAAGTGAATGCCGCTACGAAAAGGGATAATGATCCTTTACCTTACACCAAGCACATGCTGGAGAGGGTAGCAGGGAAGGAAGCCTACAGTTTTCTGGATGGTTTCTCGGGTTATAATCAAGTGCAAGTGCACCCCGACGACAGGCACAAGACTGTCTTTGCCACGGAATGGGGCGTATTCGCCTACATTGTCATGCCTTTTGGGCTAATGAACTCAGTTGCAACTTTCCAGCGCCTAATGTGCACTATCTTTAAAGACATGCTTAGGCGCGAACTGGAAGTGTTCGTAGACGACCTATGTTTACACTCTAGTTGGGACGAACACTTGAAGAAATTGAGAGCTGTCTTTGAAAGGTGTAGGCTGTACCACCTCTCGCTAAACCCCTTAAAGTGCCAATTCTGGGTAAAACAAGGATGCATCTTGGGGCACGTAGTGTCAAGGAACGGCATTGCCACTGACTTTTCCAAAGTCAGAGTCATTGTTGACCTACCGCCACCCGACAACTACAAGGGAGTTCAGTGCTTCCTGGGACACACTGGATATTATCGACGATTTGTGCTAAATTATGCATTACTAGCTAGACCTTTTACAAGCTATTGATAGTATTTGAGTGGACGGAGGAATGCCAGTGCACATATGAAGAATGGAAAAAGGCTCTTATGACTGCACCAATCTTGCAAGCCCCAGACTAGAACGTAACGTTCCATGTGCACATAGATGCCTCTAAGTTCGCTGTTGGAGCCATGTTATGCCAGCCTGGTGAGCATAACTTGGATTACCCATTGAGTTTTGCTAGCAGGCATCTCACAGAAACCGAGATGAACTATTCCACGACAGAAAGGGAGGGGTTGGCCATGGTATTTGCAGTAAAAAAATTTAGGCATTACCTGTTGGCCACTCCCTTTGTCTTCTTCGTTGACCATCAATCCCCACTGTATCTTGTGAACAAGCCTTGCGCTACGGGGCGCATAGCTAGATGGTTACTCCTTTTACTGGAGTTTGACTTCTCTGTGATTGTACGCAAAGGAAAGCAGCATTACATGGCTAACCACATGTCCCGCATACCCACAGGAGAAGCCGCTGGACAAGGCGTGCCTGATGATTTATCGGACGCCCATCTTTTTAACTTGTCTAGTGAATGATAATTTTTTAGAGCGGATCTGACACCATATTGGGCCGATGACATAGTGCAAGTGCTAGAAAATGGACTACCAGAGTGACCCATTGAGAAGGCCATGCTGAAGAGACTTATCCTGAAAATTCAGCCCTATCAACTAATAGCTAGCCAACTCTACACGCTGGGACAAGACAGTTTATTGCGCCGATGCATGTGTGAGCACGAGATGCACGACACATTAAACGAAGCACATGGCGGAATCGCTGGAGGACACTTTAGTGGGAACACAACAGCCCGAAAGGTGCTACAATCCCAACTATGGTGGCCCACCCTATTCTGCGATACAGCTAAATTTGTAAAGCACTGCGATGAGTGCCAAAGGACCAAAGTGCCTGTGTGAAAGGACAAGATGGAGTTGACCCCTGTCATAGCCCGACAACCCTTTGAAAAATGGAGCAGCGATTTTATTGGGCCTGTCAGTCCTGCAGCACAATATTTCCAAGCTCGATACATCATAGTGGCAATCAACTATTTAACGAAATGGACAGAGGTACGAGCCACGAGGAAGAACGATGCTAGGACCACCGCAAAGTTCTTGTGGGAACAGGTCATTTCACGGTTTGGTTGTCCAATCGAACTTGTAAGCGACCAAGGCTCCCACTTCATTAATGAAGTGATTGCCCACTTGCTCTCTACTTTCCTAATAATTCATCGGAAGTCCTCTCCCTATTATCCTCAGGCTAATGGCCAAGCCGAATCCATGAACAAAATCCTAGTCAATGTGCTTACAAAAGTTGTGTCTACTTTGAGAAGTGACTGGGACAACAAGCTAATGGCGGCCTTGTGGGCCTATCGCATGGCTTATAAAATGGCTATAGGACAGACGCCCTTTAGGCTGACTTACGGAACTAAAGGCATTTTGCCCGTAGAATTCTTCGTCCCTAGTTTGAGGCTAGCAATCCAGGAGCGTTGGGAGGGAAGAGAGGCTTGGACCAACCGCTTAGTAGAACTTGAGCACTTAACGGAGACCCGACTCCTCGCCACTCACTCTTTGATTTGTGAAAAGGCTCGACGAAAGATGTGGTTTGACAAGCACGTCACGCAGCGAGACTTCGAACAAGGGGACCTTGTACTCGGTAAAAGGACATAAAAAGAAGATGAAGTTTCAGGGGCTAGGGCCTTTCAGAGTACGCGTGATCGGTAGGACCGCGAATGTCAAGTTGGAGATACTTGACGGTGAGGGAATAGGCTTTTTTAATGGTAGCCGCATTAAAAAGTACTATCCTCCTTCACATCCATTATATGAGCCACCCATGCTACAACCCCCACTAAACGTCTGCATGGCTACTGTAACTGACCTGACAGATTAGGACGAAGAAGCAGTGGCACCGGCATACCTGCGGATCACAGTTGCAGCAAGAGCAGTGTATTCTCTCGACGCCTTGATTGATGAAGGTGCTGACTACAACATCCTAACACATGACCATTGGACACACATTGGTCAACCGCAACTATAGCCCACTAATGCTAAACTCACCCCGTTTAGGGGTACCGCTTACCCACTCCTAGGGAAATGCAAGGTGGTCGTTTCCATCAAGTCTGAAAGTTTACCAGCCTTCTTCCATGTGTTACCTGACACTAAGGACGCTGGTAATGTATCACTATTAGGCCGCACTTTCAAGAAACAAACCAATTGTAATGTGGATTATAACCTAAATCACATACATCTTGCTATCGATAATGTGTGCATAGTGACGACTTTCAGCAAGGGATGCCCTAACTCCCCCACTTTTACGAAGCCGCCGGTAGAAACCCCTATGACCACGCTTCAGCCTGAGTCTAAATAGACGAAAACTACGGCCTCGTGCCAAATTCTCAACCCCAGACCCACGCCCACCAAGAGCGCTCACAAGGCCAAAGAGTCCAAGTTTCTATGGATGCCGAAACGACAAAAACCACATCCGGGTAAACCACCCTAGTATGATCCTAAACGTCCAAATTATCAACCGTCCCGAACCAAGAGGCAGTCTAGGCGCTATCGCCGTAGACGCCCAACCACGCCACACTGGATTCCCAAAGACCTCTTGCGGTGGGTGCCTAAAAATGGCTAGCTAAGAAGCTCTTCTACAAGAAATCTCACCCTAACGAGAGAGGTTTGCACAAGTGGCACCCAGAATACAGTTAACAGGCCAGAGCCAGCGGTGGCTAGCAAGCCTCAGCTCATCTATCGACCAAAGCAAATGCCCCAGGCCTTAAACCTACCTAATCCTGAGAACTTACAAACCACGATGACTGCTCACTCAGAATCGAGTACAACCCCCATGCCTCTAGAGCTTCCTACAGTATCTCAAAGTGTTTCCCCTTGCGAGGCCCGACCCGTGACACCGATGAGGAAGTCACAACTATCTAGTCCAATTGCACTAGCCCCACCAGAGGGTCTTAAACCTTCATACGCAATACGACCTTTCCTCTCTTTGGCTAAGGACCTTGCCGCAACTTCTAGGGATGATTTAATAATCTACATTAAAATGTTAGATGAAACTTTCACTACATTTGCTAGAATCTACGAGAGGCTAGACTTAGGTCTTCTTGATGAAACGCTTGCTTCGGATGTTCGTGCATTACCATGCACTTGGGAGGAATACGAACTTATGACCACTAAAGTTCCCAAAATTGCTGCCGAACTGATAGCAAACGATGAAATCTCAAAGGATCAGGCTGCACTCAGAAGACTTATCACTTCTTGTCGTAAGCCTCCATGTTCTGCTCCTGAACAGGAGTTGCAAGAGCTCATGCAGATGGCAAGCTCACCTTCCACATTCTTGCAGCAGTGGTTTACGCTAAGGATCCAATGGGAGAAAAAAGGTTGTCGCATAATGACCAATGCTAAGCAACGCAGGGCAATCAAAACTATCGAATATGATCCCACTTACGTGGCACCTATCTCGTTTAGGGTCTTAGCCATCACCCGTGATCAGCATTTGGACGACCATGTGCTCGCCCACCCCTACATTGACCAATTCCTCACCAAAGAGGAATTACATGTGGCTAGTCTACTCAGTAGCGGAGATCTCTTCCACGACGTTTTGACCTACATTTCCCAAGTCTCCATCCAACCATCTACTCTGGATTGTCATGCCCAACTCGAATACAATCCAAACTTCTATGATTGGCTATTGGCTAGGTAAGTTAACCCACGTGAAACAGTGCTTATCTCGCCCTTACTGTGCTAATCCTAGGAAGGATTCTTTGAAAGATTCCTGACGGAGGGGGGAGCAAGGTGAGCAAGAGCAGAGCAAGGTAAGCAAGAGTAGAGCAAAGATGAAAACTTACGTTATCTAAGCTAGCAGATTGTTATAATTAAAAAAGTTTCCATGGAAGAATATTGCAGAATAAAACAATAGCAATGGTCAAGCCTCTAAGCAAGTGTACCCACTTTGGGCCCATATATGTTAGTTCTAATTAGAAATAAGCCAATTGTTAGGCATTAATGTTGGCATGGTGTGTTGACAGGTCACCACCATGGCAGGACAGGACAAAGGAGGCAAACTACCATTCTCAGAAGAGGAAATGACCAAATTTGGCATCACCATCGAGACACGTGGATTCAGTCACTTCACTTTCAAGCACACACTGAATCTGGACGAAGCCATCATGGAGGAACCCGCGATCAAAGACTTAGTGGACAGATGCCATCTCCACAAGTACGTGGAGAAGGTGGGGCAGGCAGTGGACTACAGCATGTGCGTGGATTTCCTGAGGAATTTCGACAAAAGTAGGAACTGTGGCACCATCACAGTAAGGACAGGGGAGCAAGAAAGGAGAATCAAAGTGCCCCTCAATGCAACGATCATAGAAAAGGCCCTGGGGCTTGTGCCAAAGAAAGAGAGAAGGCCGAGGCGAGACGTTTACACCATGCTGGGGGTCAAGAAAGAAGCAATGCATACTGTGGATGGAATCAGCTTGGCTGACATCCCGGACCTAGCGGTGAAACTACAAGCAAAAATGATCCATACCCTCTTCTCGGGCCAACGTTACAATGCGCTGATGAACAGGATCGGGGTCCCACTGTTGGAAAGCATAGCAGTAGGAGCCCCTAAAGAAATAGACTGGAATGGATTCGTACAGAAGACCATTCAAAGTTTAGCTGCTCTCCTCACTCCGACGAAAGCACCAGCAGAAGGAGAGTCCCCTACCTCAACAGCGCGCTTCGCAAGGAAGAAACCTGCGTCAAAAGTAGCTACAATCAGATACGGAGGCATCCTGATAGCCATCATAGATGAAGCAATAAAGAATGAGGGCGTCATGGAGGAGGAAGCGGCGCATCAAAGCTCAGCTCACCAGGAAGGAGGGGAATCAAGCGAAAGAATAGTAAGCGACAAGGGAGAGCAGGAAGTGCCACCTCCATGAGCAAGCAAACCCGAAGAACAAAGCAAAAGTAATAGGAGATAGAAGGAGAAGAAAGAGAAATTAAGTAAGGAAGAATGGGCTGACATCAAAAAGCTAAAAAAGAGTCTCGAAGGGCCAAGGAAGAAAGGAGAAGGAAAGAGGAGGAGGAGCTCGCTAGAATAGGAGAGGAGTTGAAGAAGCCAGAAGAGGACAGGAAAAGGAGGGCAAAGGAAGAAGCCGAGGAGTAGCAACTCAAGGAACTGGCCGAACTGGCGGAAGCTACCCGAAGGTCGGTGGAAGAGACCCATGGGGGCGGTGAACTCGAACCCGCAAGCCCTGGCCATAAAGCCGAAGCCAGTGCAAGTGTGGAAGTAGCACCTGTGGTCGTAGGCAAGGGCAAGTCCCTCCTACATCCACTCCCTCCCTCCTTGGTGCCAACAACAACTGAAATTACGATCGCAACCGCTCCACAACCCACGCCTCCTCTCGACGCGACACAGCTCATGACCATGATGCAGATGCTCGTGAGCAAGGTGGTCAAAATTGTCCCTGAAACTCGATTAAAAAGGTTCGCGGCTGCCGCAGATGCAGAGTCATGGCAAGACCCCAAACGACAAAGGCTGGAGGCATCGACCACCATGCCCAATACTCCCATACCTGCCGCAGACTATGACGCATATGTGGCCGAGTTACTGACACAACTAGACAAGGCAAAAGAAGAAAAGAAGGTGGCCCTGCTGGAACTAGAGAAAGAAAAGGAGACGTCAGCGGCCCTCAGGCTAGAGGTCTCAAGGCAGGAAGTTGACAGACGGAGAGAAATAAAGGCCCTGCAAGACCAGCTAGAAGAGAAAACGAAGGAAGCCCAAACCAATGAAAGTCGCCTTAGGCAAAGGCTGGAGGATGAGGAGCAAAGCCTGGTGGCGGAACAAAGGAACATAAAACTCTTGATGCAGCAATACAGTGATCTCCAGCAAAGGGTGGCCCAAGTGGAAAAGCTCTACCGGGAGGTTCAGGAAGGCGAAGCCACTGTTCCACAAGAACATGCCGCGGAGCCCCAGTCATGGCATGAGCAAGAAGAACAAAACTGGCTAATCAGGGAAATTGATTTCCTGACAAATGAAGGGCCGGGGGTCTCAGCACAGCTGAAGCAAAACGACTACAGGATGAAGTGCAGAGATTGCAAGATGCGCTGGAGACCTCCCAGGAAGACGTGGAAGCCCTCATGGCCATGGGGTATGCCTAAGATGGGTCCTCTCCCACTTGCGACCACGGTCCTGCGCATATCCAAGAGACCCCTGTACATCTGGTGTACCGACCGGGATAGTATCTATCTGTAATATTCCCACTCGAAATATTACCAAACATGACACGCACGCTGCATAAACTGCCTAACCATGTGGAAACACCCTTTTTGAAGGGGGCTACATGGATAATGTTCAATTTAATGCAAATGTTTTTGCTAATTCCCCCAGCCAATGCGTAGTTGGAGGGAAGGGAATGGGAGAAAGGGGAGATGTGGTGAGTTGGGTGTATGGGGGGAGAGCCATGCACCAGCCACGTGGTGGCTCCCCTCTCCCCCCCTTGGGCTATAAAAACCCCTCTCCCTTAGCCTTGGGAGGAGAAAAAAAGGCTATGTGGAAGAAGATGAGTTTGATAGGCCACCGTGTAAGGATCAATTGCCGTCGTACTACGTGAGGGCCGTCGCTGTCGTGGAGGAGCACCGTTGCTGTCGTGGCCTACTTAAATCTGCCGCCACCTCTGGGCTGAAGGCGCCATCACAAATCCTTCTCTCCATCATTATAATCGGCCGTCGTTATATTCTTTCCCCCCCTCAATCACCTCCTTTGACCTACGTGCTTCCTGGGGAAGTAGAAGCTTCCTAGAAGCTTTTGGAAGCTTCTAAAGAACAATGCTTAAGGCCTTGTGCACATGGGTTCCAACCCGGGTGTTAAAAACCTTCCCTTAAAGCCCAATTCCCATAAGCTTTTTCGAAAAGCTCCATTCCCACAGCTCCATTCCCGCAAGTTCTTGTAAAGCCCCAATCCCATAAGTTTTTTCCCACAAGGCCTCCCATAAGCCCAAGTCTCACAAGCCCCGGCCTTTTAAATATCCGAAGTTCGGTGAAGGTATCTCCTATGTACGAGGGAGAAGGGCAAGATCTTGAGGCTGCTTACCAAGACTGAGGAGAATCACCGATCGCGTAAGGGTAAAGGCAAACTGGAAGTCCGTAATCACGCCTACGATGGCCCCCAAGAAGTCACAAGGCGCGCATGCGGGAGGTTCTTCTCCTAACATTCACGTGGACATCTCCCTGAGCCCACAAGTCCAGGTTTTTTTCGAGTTTATTCTCACATAAAGAAATGATTTAGGCACGCTTAATTTCATAATGAAGAATGCATTTTGCGCTTATCGTTAATGCATGTGGCAGCGATAAATGTACACTTGATAAATTATCTCTTGAAACGTTAGACGAGGTTGGTGCATGTCATGAAATTGGAACGTTGCATTTCAAGAATTGTCCATCTTAGGAGATTAGCTGCATGTTGCTAATTTTGGTGCATTTCCAAAGTAATAAGTCTAAATGCCTATTACTTAGGGCAAAGGAATGAAATTGTTAAGTGCATTGGCCGTGAAGGAAAGGAGTATCTTGCATTTAGTCAATAGTTCCCTTTGTTATGATTCACACGAGGAAATTGTTAACTTCCATTTCGCGGCATGAAAATGAACTCCGGTCTTGTAAGTTACATGGAAAAAGATGCATGGAAATGGATTAAATCAATACTAGCCTTAGTGTCGCATGAACTTCATTTTTGAGATTGTTGTATCTAGGGGTCGCATGTTACATATTCACAAATTTCATTTTGTCAAGTTGCATTTGGAAAAGATTGCAATGCTTATTAAAACATGAAACTCAAACACTTAGACAAAAGGTTGTAGGCATTATTCCTCGATGTAAATCCTAGTAGGTCCTATGTAAGTTATCCTTCAATTTATCATGTGTTTTGATTTTAACAAGAAAGGATAGGGATATTGCAAATCTAGAGGTACGTAGAAGCAATGAATCACGTGTTTACATGAATTGTGACATGTTGCAACTAGTTTTCTCCTTTAGATCAAGTTAACATCTCTAGGAATGGTTCATCCTTATCGCAAGACAAGTAGATCAAATTATCTAAATCACCTAAACCACAAGGGATTCATATAGACATGGTTCAGTCGATACAAAAAATACCCCAAGTGCTAACTAGGGTTTGGCACGTTAAGAATTCAGCCTAGTTTCACACTTGTTGTCAAGTCGAGACCCTTCAACCGAAGGTCCTACGCACATTCACGGAATGTTGGGTCAATTGGATGCTCATGCAAGTAACAATCTAGGGTTTCTACCCTAAGGATCAGTCGTTCAAATGCTAAAACTCGGATTGAGTTGGAATCCCTAGGACTGGCCGGCCTAGTGAAATTAGGATTGGGTTGGGTAAGAAGACACCCTAAACCCTGCTTCTTGTCTAAATATAATTTCTTGACCAGGAAACACCATTCAATGGATGAAATGATCCCATGGAATAGATGCGACACTTGTGCAACAAGCTGCAACGTCGCGTGCTCTTGTGGTTTGATCACAAGAGAGTTTCTGCCATTCCTTGGAATGAGGTTGGCAGGTTCTTGCGCAAGTTTAACTTGCAAGAGGATGAGTAGTCATCCTGTTATATCACCTTTTCTTGGGGAAAATTGCCAAGATAAGGGAAGTTAGGTATTTTCTTGGAAGCAAAGGATCAATCAAGTTAGAGCGACATGGTCGCCAGGATTTACTGTTGATTTATGAAACCTAAAGTATTGGTTAAGTTGGGTTAACAGGTTCTGGCCCTAACCCAAGGACAAAAGGGTGAACAAACAAACCCTTGGGGATTTTGCCAAGTCACAATTGATCCCGGATCGAATGCTGGATGCATTCAGAGAGAAGGATTTACTCCTTAGCAGTTGGCCAAAAATAATCGACCACTGGAATTGATTTTGCTTGTAACATGTTAGGAGCACTATTTGCATTGTTTGCTCAAGGAAGTAAAGGATGGAAAGATATTTAATGCTTGATGTTGAAGGCCTGAAGGGAGAGGCAGCCTCAGTTACCCCGGATTGTCTGACTGACCCTAACCAAGGGAGTTGTTAGCCGCACCGGGAATGTGGACCGACCCTGCCACATGAGGTCTCTCCGTTGAGTGCTACTTGGAGCAGGAGGATGCTTGGGTGCCAGGGGGCTCTGGCCGTAAATCCCTCGCCTTTCAGACCCTGGACAAGAGGCCAACTTGACTCGGGATTGGATCTCGAGGCCCACATACTAGTGTATGGGCGGAATCTTGGATTAGTAATCCCTATGGATTGTTGGATAGTCTTCGGACAGATTATGGATAGCCTTCGAGCGGATTATGGATTAGCCTGCGAACTGGAATTTATGGATGTATTCCAAAGATAAGTAAGATAACCTATTAAAAAGGAACTTGTTTGACATTGTTTTTCTATATCAAGTGCTAAGATTACGTGAAGGAACTAGTTCTAACAGTCTAATTAAGGAAGCTGATTGATGCATGTCCAACTAAATGTGGTAGGTAATTAGATAACTAAAGCAACCTTGAGGAAAGTGTGGTGGATGTGGCCATGGGTCCGTCCTAGGGATGGGTGGTACCGATTGGTCGGGAACTTTTCTCAATCGAAATGGACAGCTATGAGCTCTTCTCGAAGGAAATGAACAACAAGGGCACTAATCTAAGATTTAGGTTACTAGAATCCCGATTTATGCTGTTTTAGGGGAACGGAATGGGACTATGCCTTATGGCCAAAGAGGTTGAGCCTTGCATCCCTCTCGTTACCCATTCTCCTTGAACCAAGTGCAGCATGAATCCGCTTCGTTGGAGTTTCTGCGTAAAGTAGTTTGCTTGGGGTTCGACGCTATAGCTGACGTTTAGAAAAGTGACCACTAGGGGAAACCTTGATTTAGGTTGGTCCTAAGTGGGAACGGCCGGAGTACTTTCACTACGTGGTAGACACGGGAAGTCCTAGATCACAAACCTCGTAACATTCCATGGGAGTGCCGGGCAGAGCTTTCTAGACTCTCTTTCCGATGGACTGCTAAGACGTGTCCTGAAAGGGAACAGGTGGACACGTTACAGTTGGTATCAGAGCAAATCAACGAAAGATGTGTCTTTATAAGAAAACTTAATAAGAAGAAGTAAAGAAAATGTTGATGTTAAGAAAATTTCCTTACTTTGGATGCTGTCTTGCAAAATTATGAAACATGGAACAAATTCTTAGTGTTCCAAGTCATGTTTATGACCGCGATGCATGCCCCGGATTATCGACAAAGGATCGATATGATGAACATCTAAGACCGTATTTATAATCCATCGCCTATGTACATGGAACGGAGATGGTCGGGTGACTTGGGAATCTATTACATAGCTACTCACCGATTTGCGTACCTTCGAACCAACCTAAAGAGAATCAAGTGGTTTGGAGGATCTGAAGATCGTTAAGTTGTTCATTTTTGTTGAGGCTCACGTAAACACAACTTTACATGTCAAAGGTCGGAGGGTCAAGCTGAACACATATGTGTGCGAGGAAGTGACCCACATAATCCCCGCTGACAGGATCAAGATGTTGGGATGCTACGAGAAGAATGGGTACCAAAGGAAAGGATACCCTAATCTTCCGATGACTTATTGATTCCTCCATGACCCAAATCTATACTATTATCTAGTTCCCGTAGCTAAATGTAACACAACATTATTCTCCCTGAACTAATGTACCAGTTGCTCTACCATCCCAATAAATATTGTACTCCAAAAGAGCTATGCCCATATGAATGAAATAAAGACTTCTTTTTATCAATGATTAACTTGTCTATGAGTATTGATAAAAAGTTAAGTGATTAGGTTTCTTGGCTGGAAGCTGAGTAGGGCATAATATGTAATGTATGAGACATTTAGCGAGTTGTTAATGTTAAGAATCCTCTATTCAAGCGCAACCCTAGGTACAGATTCCCAGTCCAACCCCTACATTAAGTACGACCGTGATTCAGGAGAAGAAGTTTCTTCTCAAGCAGATCAAGCCGACAGAATTTGACGGAAAAGGAAGGACTATCCAAGCTGATGCTATGATTTGGATAGAGTTAATGTGGAAGATTACTTTGAAGTGGCCGGTACTACACCCACCAACCAGGCAATGCTGGACAAGCTGAAGCTCACCGGCGAAGCCAGGCTTTGGTGGAAGCAATGATGCAGAGATCAAGGGATCTTGGAAGGATCCGTTACCAGGAAAAGCTAAAAAAATTTGTGCAAGGAAGATACTTATCACCTGCGTACCGCACGCAGAAAATGAATGAGCTCTACGAGCTGAAACAGCTGGGTCTGACTCTTGATGCATACTACTCAAAGTTCGTCTCACTTCTAAATTATGCGTCACAAATGGATATGACACAACAAGTGTCAAAATTTTGTGCCGGCTTAAATCCACCTGTAAATACCCACCTCGAATCTATGCGCCCAACAGATCTGCAGGACGCACTCATTCGAGCTGCGCCCATAATTCAGGAAGTGCAGGCCAAGCCAAGAAGTAACAAGACTTGGTCTTATAATGATTAGAATAGAGGACAAAATCGGGGACAAAGAAAGAAAGCAAGGACCAATAATGTCAACAACTTTGTCCCTACCCAAGATAATGGCCGCAATCTCCATTGTTTCCACTCCAATGAGCCCGGTCATTTCAAAAGGAAATGTCCCGAACTTGGCAAAGGACAACGTCAAGCACCTTTCCAAGGAACCGCCCGTGGCCAAGGAGTCGCCACTCAAGGCAGAGGAAGAACCGCTTGTGTTGCCAATAGGGAAATGTGCGAAGAAGAAGACCCGACCATGGAAGCAGATTTTGAGAGGGCAACAGTCCATGCTGCCCTTCACAAGAAAGGCCCGAATCGCCAGTTTTTGGTGATTCAGACACCATCAGACTATCAAGGTAAAAGCTTCAAAACCTTGATTGATTGTGGAAGTACGCATTCCTTTATCTCACCAGCTTGTGCAAGAAGATTAGGAATAGCCACAATAGAAGCACCTACCTTGCTTGTGGAATTAGCAAATGGTCGTGAGGTCACTTGTACTAGGAAAACTGCTAAGGTGGAATTCTTTATGGGAGGAAAGTCGACTTCAGTTAGATTTAGGGTCATGAACCAAGGTATCCATGAGTGTTTGCTCGGAATGGATTGGCTTAAACCTAATGATGCCCACATTCATTGTGGAAAGGGCCAAGTTTCCTTTCGAAACTCTGAAGGGGAATCGGTCACAAATCAAGGAGAGGCTAGAAAGCCAAAAATTCAATTGACCAAAGCATCTCGGATTATAAAGGGAGTTAGAAAGGGACTACCTATCTACTTGATTAAGCTTAATAAGCTAGATGAGAAGCATGATTCTAGTGAAGGACCCTCATGGCTAAAGGAGTACGCGGACGTATTTCCTGAAGAGCTGACATAACTTCCACCTCAAAGGGAAGTGGATCATGAGGTCAAGCTAGTCCCGAGAGCTGCGCCAATTGCAAAGAGGCCTTATAGAATGTCCATCCCGGAAGCAATTGAGTTGAAGAAGCAACTCAAGCAACTATTAGATCAGGGCTACATCTGTCCCAGTAGTTCACCATGGGGAGCTCTAGTGCTGTTCCAGAAGAAGAAACATGGAACGCTTCGACTGTGTATTGATTACAGAGGGTTGAATCAATCAACCGTTAAGAACAAGTACCCTATTCCTAGAATAGATGAAATTCTTGATCGTCTTCAGGGTGCGAAGATCTTCTCCAAGATTGATCTCAGGTTTGGATACTATCAGATAAGGATCAAGGAAGAAGATATCCCAAAGACGACATTCAACACAAGATATGGAAACTTTGAGTTCCTAGTCATGTCATTCGGGCTGACGAATGCACCTGCCACCTTCAATAGGTTAATGCAAGATATCTTTAGGCCATATCTTGATGACTTTGTACTCGTCTTCTTCGACGATACCCTAGTCTACTCCAAACAGGAAGAAGATCATGAATCCTAGCTTCGCATTGTCCTTGAGACAATGAGGATAGACAAGCTTTATGCTAAGATGCACTACAACAAAAAGGCCTCTTAGACGCACTTTTAGACGTGATTTTTGAATATAGAGAAAATCTTACAGGCGCGTCTATCCGCCCGCCGTCTATTTGCGTGTCTACAGCCTCCGTCTATTATCCCATGTATAAAGGAATTTACACGTAAAGATAGACGCGCAACAGACGCATATATACATGCGTGAATACAAGCGCATAAAAAAACCAAAATTGTTATTTATTTAATTTATTCTATGCGTCTACCAGCGCGTCTATGTGGCAAATTAGACGGGCATATAGACATGCCCGTAGACGCGCTTTTACAAGCACTCATAGACGCGAACGGAAAACAAAAAATCTTATTTTTTTAAAAAAGATATTTACTTTTGTTTTTAAATTTGAATTATCTAGCGCGTGTATGAGCACGTGTACTCTGCATTTTAGATGCGCTTATAAACGCACGTTTTCTGCAATTTAGACGCGTGGATAGATGCGCAAAACAGAACTGGAAAAAAAAAACCAGAGAGCATGCAACCACATGCTCTCTGGTTTTTTTTTTCCCCCTCCCATACATCTGATTGTGCATTTGGGAAAAAGACAATGGATGTAAAAGCACGAGAATTGAAAATAAAAGTCCATGTATTCATTATAGATCAAAAGCATTTACATGGGGAGTTTAAGTGCTTGCGACCTAAAGTATGGCCGCAAGCAGTAGGCTCAAAGAAGGATAATACATATACAAGAAAACAAGGCCACAGAGGATGTACGGTGCTCCTCTATGAATCTAAAGAAGAAACATCTTCGCTAGCACCACCATGGCTACTAGCATCGATATCCCCCTCCTCGCTATGCTCTAGATCCGAGTTCGCCTACACACACAAAAGATCAAGGTTGCTTATGTAAACATGGTGGAGAAAAAGTTATAATTAGCTATACTTTTAATAGGAAAGTAAGAAAAACATACCTCCTCTGGCTGTCGAATCCTCATAGCCCGGTTGTATTGGTCCTCAGTGATGAGACCCTCCTCATAGAAGTGAAGCCATGTGGCTGTGCGGTTATGGCCTCGATGGTAACCTACCTCTCTAGGAGTAGGTATCCTACCAATGATAGTAGTCTGCAAAACAATCATGATATATACAAACAATTATGAGACACAATGTATTAGAATAAATTATATAAATAATTGAAAGAAATATAAATTCTAAAAAACTAGAAATCAAAATATACTTACAAACTCCGCCTCCCACGACTCTCTGCCGCCCGATTCGTAATGTGACGATCCCGTGGTTTCCATTTGGATCCGTCGCGCCTCTGCATGCTGGCGACTCTTCACTTTCTCTGCTGCTTCCTTCTTGGCTTTCTTCCACTCTATGTGGTGGCACATAGGTGGTTGGCTATAGGCTCCACGTCCCTCCTCCTGCCTCCGCGTGAGTCCCTAGCGCGTGTCATGAGGTGGGATCTTTTGTTGTCAAGAAAATCCCTCACTTTTGTGCATCCCCAATCATCCAAGAATCACTGACCCTCAAGATTTGGATACCTCCTATGGACTGCCCTCAAGACCTCCTGCCACAAGCCACTTTTCTGATTTTTGAAGTAGACGAAACAATCTTGATACATCGCATGCATGACGCTCCTCATGTACGCCATTACATCCCTTCCTTCATCATCATGAAAGATGCCACCAGTATCTGTAACTCTATAGTACTGGTGTACTGGCTCCTCTACATGATCTACTAGTGAGGGTAATCGCTCGCCACCTCCTAGGCAACCCCCACACAAGCCCCATCCTCCCCCTTGACTCTCCCTCCTCCCTCTCTGTCGACTACCCTCTGCCTCGTTGAATGCACATGCTTCTGTAGATGCACGTGCATCGGCTGACACTTGTGCTTCAGCCGATGCATGTACAGGTGCTGCATGTGGAGTATCTGCACATGGAGTACCTGCAATTGGAGTCTGGGAAGTAGTGCCACGCAAAGACGTCAAAGGTGTTACAGACATGACACTGAACACCTCGTCTGCTGTGGGAGAGCGGCCAAGGTGTTTGGTTATCTCCCATGAAGTCTTCCCTACTAGGAAAACCAGACGCGGCCTCAGACGCAATGAGAGAAAAAATTTCTTTGCGTCTATCCCTGCATCTACACTGAAATGTAGACGCGCTGATAGACGCGCTCAGTCGGCTGATTTCAGTCCGACGACCGCCATTCATGATTTTCAAAATGAAATACTTAATGGAATCGGAAATCCTAATACAGAGAGAGAGAGAGAGAGAGAGAGAGAGAGAGAGAGAGAGAGAGAGAGAGAGAGAGAGAGAGAAAGAGGACTCACCTTGGGTGTTTGGTGTGGTGGATGGTGGCGCTTCTTCCTTCTCCTTCTTCCTCTCCTTGGTAAGTTACTCTCCCTTGATGCTTGCTTGCTTGGTTGCTGTTGCTGCTTCTTCTTCCTCTTGTTCTCCTCTCTCTTGTTCTCTCTTTCTTCCTCTCCTTGGCTTTCCTTTTTCCGTTCTTGTGTGTTTGAAATGAAAGAAGAGGTGAGTCATGAGGAGGTGAGGCATGAAGAGACTGCATGTCGGCTAAACTCGAGCTTCAGAACCACAAAAAATGTAGAAAAGGAAAGGCGCAGTTTGAAAAGAAATGATTTAAGTATGTTTTGAATTTTGACATGTGCATCTATTTTGGTGTGTATATGCGCATCTAACTTTACGTAAACGCACGTATAGACGCGAACCTAGATGCGAAAATAGACGCTAATTTAGACGCGTACGTAAACGCAGATATAGATGCACATTTAGGTTTTATCATAATTTTTTGTTTTTAAGATAAGTTTTGATAGTGAATTCTTATCATAAGTTTTAATGTATTTATGATGAGTTTTGTGGTTTTGAAATTGAGATCTTAGAATAATTAATACGCTAGCTTGAAGTTTTTATGTAAACATATGAATGATAAATATTTTGATGTTGTCATGAATTAGGTTTAATCATGTCATCGTCATCACCTAGTGCGATGCATGCTGATGAGAACGAGCACATCCTCAAGTGAGGATGAAACATTACGTCTTCATAATCGAGATGCATGGCTACAACAAAAAATTAAATGCATATGTGATCATTGTCGAGGGTGTAATTTTCGAGCACGTCGAATTGCAATGTCACACCTCAGCTTGTATGGAGAATGGGACCGAGAAAAATCACCGATATTCATTGTTTTTTTTAAACACTAAGATTGCTAGTCTATGTTACTCAATAGATATCAACATACATGAAACTCCCTTTTGTGGTTGAGCAGGATGTGGTGCCACATCCTCAGATGCTCCCTCCCAACCGGCGAGAGGCTGCAAAACGTCGACGCGAGGAGGCAGAGTCTTCAAGAAGAGTGGAGACTCACGACCATGATAGTAGCCCTCATGAAATGCCCTATCAAGTCGTAGAGGATGAGATTTTGGACAACATGGTACACCATCTATTTTCGCAACCGGTTTAGGGAGAAGGTCACTCTACGAAGCCAGATGATCCACTATACGTAGTGTCATCTACTCCGTTGTATGAAGGTTGTACGTACTCCGTTCTTCGTGCGTCCCTCGAGATACTTAACTTGCAAACAATTTAAGGATGGAGTAATGTCAGTATGGATGCGTTATTAAAGTAGGTATCAATTCAATTTGCCTTATGAATCATAATATTAATTGTTCTATTTACGCGTCTACAGCCTCGCGTCTATTATCGCATGTATAAAGGAATTTACACACAAAGATAGACACGCAATAGACGCATATATACAAGCCCATAAAAAAACCAAAATTTTTATTTATTTAATTTCTTCTGTGCGTCTACCAGCGCGTTTATGTGGCAAATTAGACGGGCATATAGACACACCCGTAGACACGCTTTTACAAGCACTCATAGATGCGACCGGAAAACAAAAAATCTCATTTTTTTAAAAAGATATTTAGTTTCATTTTTAAATTTGAATTATCTAGCACGTGTATGAGCGCGTGTACCCTGCATTTTAGACGCGCTTATAAATGCGCGTTTTTTTCAATTTAGATGCGCAGATAGACATGCAAAACAGAATTGGAAAAAAAACAGAGAGCATACTCTCTGGTTTTTTTTTTCCCCCTCCCATACATCAGATTGTGCATTTGGAAAAAAGACAATGGATCTAAAAGCACGAGAATTGAAAATAAAAGTCCATGTATTCATTATAGATCAAAAGCATTTACATGGGGAGTTTAAGTGCTTGCGACCTAAAGCATCGCCGCAAGCAGTAGGCTCAAAGATGGATAATACATATACAAGAAAACAAGGTCATAGAGGAGGTATGGTGCTTCTCTGCGAATCTGAAGAAGAAACATCTTCGCTAGCACCACCATGGCTACTAGCATCGCTATCCCCCTCCTCGCTATGCTTCACATCCGAGTTCGCATACACACACAAAAGATCAAGGTTGCTTACGTAAACATGGTGGAGAAAAAGTTATAATTAGCTTTAATTTTAATAGGAAAGTAAGAAAAACATACCTCCTCTAGCTGTCGAATCCTCATAGACCGGTTGCATTGGTCCTCAGTGATGAGACCCTCCTCATAGAAGTGAAGCCTTGTGGCTGCGGTGTTATGGCCTCGATGGTAACCTACCTCTCTAGGAGTAGGTATCCTATAAACGATAGTAGTCTGCAAAACAATCATGATATATAGAAACAATTATGAGACACAATGTATTAGAATAAATTATATAAAGAATTGAAAGAAATATAAATTTCAAAAAACTAGAAATCAAAATATACTTACAAACTCCGCCTCCCATGACTCTCTATCGCCTGCCGATCCGTAATGCGACGATCCCATGGTTTCCATTTGGATCCGTCGCACCTCTACGTGCTGGTGACTCTTCACTTTCTCTGCTACTTGGCTTTCTTCCACTCTATGCGGTGGCACATAGGTGGTTGGCTATAGGCTTCAGGCCCCTCCTCCTGCCTCCGCAGTGAGTCCCTGGCACGTGTCATGAGGTGGGATCTTTTGTTGTAAAGCAAATCCCTCACTTTTGTGCGTCCCCAATCATCTGAGAATCGCTGACCCTCAGGATTTGGGTACCTCCTATGGACTGCCCTCAAGACCTCCTGCCACAAGCCGCTTTTTTGATTTTGAAATAGACGAAATAATCTTTATACGTCGAATGCATGACGCTCCTCATGTACGCCATTACATCCCTTCCTTTATCATCATGAAAGATGCTACCAGTATCTGTAACTCTATAGTACTGGTGTACTGGCTCCTCTACATGATCTACTGGTGAGGGTAATCGCTCGCCAACTCCTAGGCAACCCCCACACAAGCCTCATCCTCCCCCTCGACTCTCCCTCATCCCTCTCTGTCGACTATCCTCTGCCTCGCTGAATGCACGTGCTTCTGCAGATGCACGTGCCTCGGCTGACACTTGTGCTTCAGCCGATGCATGTACAGGTGCTGCACGTGAAGTACCTGCAATTGGAGTCTGGGGAGTAGTGCCACGCAAAGATTCCAGTGGCTTAGAGAGCTTGGATGATGAGCTTGGCATTCCTTCAGTGAGGACTCCAGGTGTACAGAGAGCACGCATTAATGCAAAGACTCCATTGAGTGATCCAGTGACATGCAGATCTAGCCGGGTCAAATATCCTATTAAAAGATTTGGTTTTGAAGGTTATGCAGCTCACCATTATGCTTATATGGTGAAACTAGTTGAGGATGTTGAGCCCACATGTTGAGGAGGCTGTTGGTCATGTTCACTGGGATGCATCAATGGATGAGGAGATGGCTGCATTAGAGGCCAATACAACTTGGGATCTAGTATCATTGCCAAAGGGCAAGAAAGCTATTGGATGTAAGTGGGTTTATAAGATTAAGCACAATGCAGATGGTTCTATTAGTAGGTACAAATCTAGGCTGGTTGCAAAAGGCTATGCCCAGACATATGGCATAGATTATGATGAAACCTTCAGTCCAGTTGCTAGGATGGCAACTGTCAGATGTGTGATTGCTTTGGTAGTAGCCAAAGGTTGGAGGTTGCAGCAAATGGATGTGAAGAATGCCTTCTTGCTTGGTGATTTGCAGGAAGAAGTGTATATGGATCAGCTAGCAGGTTATGAAGATTTAGAGCATCCCACGTATGTGTGCAGGTTGAAGAAGGCGCTCTATGGGCTCAAGCAAGCACCTAGAGCATGGTCTGACAAGATCAGAGAGTATCTTGTCAATATTGGCTTTTATGTTTCTGATGTTGATCACTCACTTTATGTGAGAAAGGGAGATGCAGGTTTGGTCATCATAGTCATCTATGTGGATGACTTGATTATTACAGGTGATAGTGATAGTGGGATTGCTGAAGTCAAGGACTTCTTGAAGAAGAAGTTTGAGATGAAGGATTTAGGTGAGCTAAGGTACTTCCTTGGCATTGAGGTGATCAGATGTGATGATGGTATATGGCTGTCCCAAAGACAGTATGGCTTGGATATGTTGTCTAAGTATGGTATGACTGCATGCAAACCACTTTCAATCCCGTTGGAGCAGAATGTAAAGTTGAGTACTAATGTTGGGGATGAGATAGAAGACCCTACTATGTTCAGGAGGATAGTGGGGAGTTCGATCTACATGACCATTACAAGGCCAGACTTGAGCTACGCTGTTGGTCTTGTGTGTTAGTTTATGCAAGTACCTAGAAAGCCACATTTGGATACAGTGAGACGCATATTGAGATATGTGAAGTCCACATTACATTATGGACTTTTCTATGAGGCAGGTACAGATGTATAGGTGCTTGGATACACAGATGCAGATTGGGCTGGTAGTATGTCTGATAGAAGATCTATTAGCGGATACATGTTCTCTCTTGGTAGTGCAGCAGTTGCTTGGAGCAGCAAAAAGCAATCTACAGTTGCTTTGTCGAGTACAGAGGCTGAGTATAGAGGTGCTGCTGTTGCAGCATGTGAGGTAGTATGGCTGCAAAAGTTATTGGCTGATTTGGATGTGCAGGTGGAAGGTCCAGTTGTCATTTATTGTGACAACATGAGCAGTATACAGTTGGCTAGGAACCCTGTGTTCCATGCTAGGACAAAACATATTGAGGTACACTACCACTTTGTGAGAGAGAAGGTACTAGTAGGTGAGATTGAGTTGGTGTATATCAACACATAGGATCAGATAGCTGACATCTTCACGAAGGCATTGGGTACAGAGAAGCTTCAAAAGTTTAGAAGCTTACTTGGAGTCGCAGAGATGTAGTTGAGCTTGAGGGGGAGTGTTGAGATGACAAGCTCAACACATGCGGACATTGATAATGGACTGCCTGGTTAGATGGGTCCACATGTCTACACTTAGCACGTCGGTGGTCATTATGACTCTCACATGGCCACTGACTCATTACTTATTATATTCAGATTGTTACACCTATTTACAGCTGGCATAGTTATAGCGCCAGTCGATTAGTGTAGTCGATTATGCATTGTTTGACTTAGTAGGCCACTTTTCCTTTATGTTGTATCTTATCTATACTTGGTGTACATTGTAAAGTGTGTGGAATGAGAGCGGAACTTTGATGCCGATAAGTGCTTAAAAATAGCTAAAATTTATGAATATCAAGGGAAAAATATTCAACGTCAAAGACGGCGGCTCGATCTAGGACGATTTTAAGCGTTAAAGTGCTCTAAGGACGCCCGTGCAATACTTGCGGATTTTTAGTAATTTTTCCATGTACTTGTGCGAGTCAGGGAAGCTGCCGACCAGTCCAGGATGCCGGGACAAGCTCACAGAAATTTTCAGAACTGGATTCGGACACCGTATGCAAGAAAGGCCGGGAAAAGGGCCAAAAGGCCAGTCAAAATTGAGAAGGTGCCCAAAAGAAGAAGTGAAGGGGTGCCTCTGGGAAGGGGCACCCCCAAAAAAAAAATCAAATGAAGAAGAGGAGGGCGGTGTGCAACAGCCGTCGCGTGGAAAAATGGCGCCCCCCCCACAAATGCAAGACATGGTTGTCGAGTAAGCCATATATCCAATGACAGCAGGCAACTACATTGATTCTTCGCTTCAAATCGCTCTCCTTCGCGCAGGCAATGGCAGCCTGTAGAGAGAGAGAGAGAAAATCAGTCTTTCTCTCTCCTCCCTCTCTCTCCTCTAAGGGGGGGATTCATGCGGGAAGAGAAAGGAAGAAGAAAGAATGGTGGAGGCTTGTCTGGCATCGATCGGATCGCTCCACAGGCTGGAAATGGTGACGTGTGATCACCATGAGCATGAAGTGCTACTGATTTTCAGATTTGCAGCCATGGACATGAAACCCGAAACACGCAAATAAGCGGTAATTCAATTTTTCAAAGGAAATTTGAGATTTCATGGCTTTTGATTGATAAAATGTTGTTCATGTGGGCTAAAAATTGTTTATGTTGCTGTTTTTCATGAGTATTTGTTGATCATAATCAGAAAATCAGAAAAACACGCATCTTGTGGCCCAAAATAATACACTAAAACACGTAAAATATGGAAAACCAAGGGAAAATGATGTTTTTGAGCATAAAAATGGAAAAATAAATAGGAACACCAACTAAATTTTCATTTTTGTTGCAAGAAGGAACTAAGGGCCACAGCCCATAACCTATTTTGAATTTTTAGTAATTAAATAATGCTAAAAATAAGGGAAAATACAAGGAAAATAGAGAAAAACCACTAAAAATAGGGAAAAAATGCATTTCGGGTGCTGAAAATTAATGAAAATTAAGAACAATGTTCATGAATGTTTGTGGGGACTGAAGCATAAGGATTTGCCTCAGTTCAGCCCCACCTTCTTGTTCTAGTGTGTCTTTTGCCGCTTGTTACACATAAAATGATGGCAAAATGCCTTATAAATCTATGCAACAATGTAACATTTGATCGATGGGAGGGTAGAGTGGTTAAAATGTGACTAAATGCTGAGTGAAATGATGAAAAGCTTGCTGGGTTTTTTTTTGCATACCATATAGGTCGGTGAATAATTATAAAATAAGGGCCTAGTAGCACGAGGGTTTCCTCGGTACTAGGTTCATGCAACGCCGCATAAGAACGTTAGCTGAAAACCATTAAAAGGATGTTTTCCACATGTGCACAATACTGATTTTATAATTGTTTGAGCACTTAGCATCCACCATATGCATAAATCATGGAAACATTTAAAGGTATCAGAAATCCTGGATGCACAGCAATTGCTTTCATTAGGACCTTGACCCACGTTGAGTGAGAGACAGGACACCCTAAGCCATAGGCTAGTCATGGGGTCTAGGGGAAAGAGAAGTAAGGACAATGGTACATTCCTGTATACGATCAATTGGTACCTTGAGTGGATTTTGTGCGAAATGTTTATATGTTGAGCGACGCACCGAGGGGCCAATCCCCAAGGTGTAGGAGAGTCACAGAGGGGTGGCGGCACTCAGCCGTTGGAGGACCCCCTATGTCTGTGCTTCGTGCCATTAGGCAATGTGTAAGGGACTCCCTTTAGAGTAGTGGGTGAGAGAAAAGTGGACTACAAACGACGTAATACAAACACAAGATGTTGAGGAAGGCAATGTATGTGTCATCAACGCTCCTGGCCGCGAGGCCGTGGGGTTGTTGAGTGCATGAGATAGAGGTCCGGCTAGTGCACGAGCCAGTGCCGGCCCGTTTTAGGTCCCATCAGTGGTGCGTCTGCCGGGAGCTGCTTAGAAGTGGTGGCCCTCGAATCCTGGTTGTCTAGGGACCAATTAGTAGTTTATGCCAAAGGATACTGAGATTGATCCGTTATTTATCGATAAGCATCGTCTAGCAGAAATCCAAAAGCAAGAGAGAGATGAAAGAGCTAGGCGACGAGCTGAAATTTTTAGGAGATATTCCCCTAAGCGTAGCGGTGCTGAACCCTTACAAGGGAGTAGATCTAGTGGTCTTTGTGCCACAAGCAGTAAGTTAGGAGAAGGTGGAAGCTCTAGTGCTCCCCTTCCTTCCATAAGCCAGTCTACATCAAGTGCGGGAGGTGCAACCCACCGTCCCCTATTCCTAGTGCAAATCCAATTCTCGTCATGGCGCAGCCTATTGTAATTCCTACAGGAACGACACTTTTGCCGGCTCTAGGTTACCCGCTACCCATTTCTAATGGGCTAGTTGAGGAAGATGCAGAACTCCACATCAGGGAGTTTCAAAAGTTGATGTTTAACTGTCGCATCCAAGAAGAAGGACATTTAATGATGTTCTTCAACATGACTCTCAAAGGAAGAGCTGCCATATGGTATCATGGTTTAGAAGCCGGAACCATATTGAATATTGATTCATTTTATGGAGCTTCTCGAAGGGAGTTTGCCCCTGAAAGGGGTGGGCAATATTGGTTGCGTGTACTCAACGTGACCCGCCAAGAACCACACGAGGATATTCGTGCTTATGCGAAGAAAATAAAAGAGGTTTTCCGTAAGTTGGACACCTCTATTCCTATCCCCGCAGCTGCCCAATTGCAATATTTCCTACATGGTTTGGACTTTAACATCCAATTGCAGTTGAGTAGTGTCCCCTTGGGGGATATAGATACTGCCATTACACCAGCACAAGAGGTGGAATCCCGACTACAAGCAGCCTATGCTTCTCGAGGCAATTCGAATATGGGTCTAGTATTGGAAAACAATATGGTGATGGCCAATGGCAGTAGTGGCCAAGGGATAGCGATGGCTAATCCTAATGGGAGAGGAAACATGATGCAGAATGTGCATTTATTACCAGCTCCCCCTAGCATGTCAATGCCTACGGGCAGTCAAATGGCTCCAAATGGTGGAGGCCAGGCAGTCAATTCTAATACCATGCCTATGGCTCAACAACCAGTGCCTAATCGAATTGTTAGACTCATGGAATGACATGGTAATGACCAAGGCTATGAGTCGAGCGCTTCCAATGTTCTTGGCGAGGTTAAGGACATGATGAAGCATTATACCGACATGATTACGGAGCAGTATTGACAAATAGATGTTGATGTCAACTTCCTTAAAAAACAACAAAATTTGATAGGAAGTGGATACCCAGATGAGGGTGCACCTTTGAGGTTTAGCTGCAAATGGTGTGGTGGGCAACACTATCCAAGAAATTGCCCAAATGTTAAGTGCGACATCTGTGGAAAATCCGGCCATTTAGCAGCTACTTGCTGGAGTAAGATCAGTTCCCTCCAGCGAGGTAGTCGGCAACCAGGGCTTGTTAATCATCGTGTGCAAGGAAATGATTCCCAGTGAGAAGACGGGCATAAACAAATACTTCAACGACCAAAGACTACAGTGGAGGAGCTACCTAGTGGTAGTGGGGTTAGTTTGATTGAGGCTGTACGTGTTAATGATGCTGAAACCTCTAATCTGCGAGCTGTTCTTACAAGAGGTCAAAAGGGTAGAGAGGCCGAAAAGGATAAGCCTGTCAACAGAAACCCTAAACAAGGTGACAAAGGAACACAACTTTTGGATCTTGCCATGGAAGGGGGACCTTTGAAGCACTGGAAAGTAAAGCCGATAAGGAAACACCAAAGAAGAAGGTGAAAGTTAAAAAAAAGGCAATAAAGCTGGTTCAGCGACCTAAAGAGAGGATGATTTGGCGTGAAAAGCAAGCTCTATCGAACTATCATGAATTCGATTTGGCGAGCTCTCTTTGTGAAGTCAAGCCGGATGTGAATCTTTTGCAGCTTATTAAGCTTTCTCCAGGAGTAAGCAAGGAATTTAGAAAGATCCTCCTTACCGGGTATATCGTAGAACCTTTGGGTATTGCGCGAGTTGGTGATGACTGGTTCGAGCATGCTGAGAAGCATTGCCCAAGGGTTGCAGCCTATGTTGATGGGATATTAGTAGATTATGCCATTGTCGACACGGGATCATCTGTTAAAATTATGAGTTCTGAACTGATGGAAAGGTTGGGTCTTGCGATCTAAAAAGATACCTCCACAATTCTCAGAATGGCAGATGATAGTTTGAGGCAGCCGGAAGGCTGCATTACTAAGGTCCATGTCACTGTTACAAATGTAGAATGCCTGTTGGACTTTAGGGTGATTCGTTTTGCAGGCCGTCCAAGTTACCAAGTATTACTTGGACGACCTTGGATCTTGCAAGCGGACTGCCAAGTAGATATACCCGCCGGTCGACTAATATTCGGCAGAGGTGCCCAGCGTGTGGTCGTTGATGCTTATCCTGAGTCCCCACAGAGTGAGAGAGCTCCTCTATCCTCTACAGAATTGGAGACATTAGAAGATTTATCTGCCAGTGAGACATCATCGAGTGATGAGTCCAAAGAGGGATCCACCACGGAAGACATCTATCAAATCACTTTGAACGAGCCGATAGAGGCCCAAGATCGTATAAGAGATGCAGATGTTATCGAGCTAGACCTTGGTATGCTTGATGATTCGCAGCCAATCAAATTAGGTTCTATGCTCAGCACAGCAGAAAGGGAGGACTATGTGGCCTTGATTCAGGAATTTCGTGATATCTTTGCCTGGAGTTATGATGAGCTGAGAAGCATTCCTCCTAGTCTTGCTGTTCAAACAATTCCGTTGAAAGAGGGCAGTCGTCCTGTACGACAGAAAGTAAGGCGTATGCCTTTTGAACTGAGGGACGGGCTGTTTGAAGAGTTACAGAAGCTTCGAAAAGCGGGTTCGATTTTTCCTGTGCAACACACGGAATGGTGTTCTCCAGTTGTGATCAAAAAGAAGAAAAATAATCATTTCGATTATGTGTAGACTTTAGGGAGCTGAATAAGCAGACAATTAAGGACTACTACCCGTTGCCATTTATTGACCAGATTTTGGATCAATTAGCAGGTAGGGAGATATATTCGTTTATGGATTGCTTTGCAGGATATAACCAGATGGCAATTGCAGAAGAGGACAAGTTGAAAACAACTTTTATTACTGTATTTGGTACTTTTTTGTACCATGTGATGGCCTTTGGTTTATGCAATGCACCTAGTTCGTGGCAATGAACAGCAGATAAGACATTCAGTGACATATCCCCTGAAGAGTTGAAGGTGTTTATTGATGACTTAGGGGCCGCCACCGCGAGAGGAAGGCAAATGATCATTTTAAGAAAATGCTTTGAGCGCTGTAGACAATTTTGCATCGCCCTAAACCCAGGGAAGTGTGTTTTTGGAGTACCTTATGGGCTATTGCTGGGTCATGTGGTCAGTTCGATAGGAATTGTGACAGATCCCGAGAAGGTCAAAGTTATAGTTGCCATGGGTCCACCACGCACTCCGAAAGAAGTTCATAGCTTTCTATCTTTGATTGGTTATTACCGTAGATTCATAAATGCCTTGGCAGAAAGAACGTTGCCGCTTACAAATTTATTGTCCTTTAGTTGTTTGTTTGTATGGGGTGACCCTTGTAAGGTAGCATTCGAGGATGTGAAACAGGAACTAGCAAGAGCTCCCGTTTTAAAAGCACCTAAAAGAGGTGAGGTGTTCTATATATTCTCAGCAGCCACCATGTATAGTATCAGCTGTGCTGTTTACCCCAAATTTGGGAAGAGAAGTGGTATCATCCGATAGCCTTTGCTAGTCGGAAATTGGGCATTTCAGAGATCAATTATACCTACATGGAGAAGTTGTGTCTAGCGATGGTCTTTGGGACCAAGAAATTCAGGCATTATATTCTCTATGAGAAAATCGTGCTTTATACGAAGGCGGAGGGGCTTCGACTATTGATGAATAAGCTACAGCCGCCTGATCGTCTAGCGAAGTGGTTAATCACTTTGCAGGAGTTTGATTATGAAATCAAGAGTAAGCCACCAAGGTTGCAAGGCATCGTGGAATGTCTTGTGGACTTTGGGGAGCCGAAAGAATCTGTTGGCTGAAGGTAGTGACATGAAGTTGTTATTTAAAATAGATACGGCATCTATTCCCTCCTGGTATGCTGCAATAACGCATTATTTATCAACGGGATAGGCGGGATCCAAATTATCTAAAGCTGAGAGAAGGAAAATTAAGCAGCAAGCGTTAAAGTTTACCTTGATCGCAGGTACATTATATCGGCAAGGGGTTGATGACATCTATCGCTGATGTGTGATGCCTGACGAGGTGCCATTCATTTTGGAAGAGTGCCATGATTCTGCTTGCGGAGGCCATTTTGCTGGACGGCTTACAGCACAAAAGGCTTTAAGAGCAGGTTATTGGTGGCCTGCCATCTTCCAGGATGCGTTTGCGTATGTTAAGAGATGCGATATTTGTCAACGACATGATAGTCGAGAGAATAGGAAAAGATCACTCACCCCTATTATGGCAATACTTCCATTTGAGAAGTGGGGAATAGACTTTGTGGGTCCTATTACTCCGTCATCGACTGCGCAGCAACTGACTACTTCACAAAGTGGTCAGAAGCACGTGCAACAAGGAAAGATGATGCTAAAGAAACTGCTAGTTTCCTTTTAGAGCAGATAATATGCCGTTTTGGTTCGCCGAAAGAATTAGTGTCGGACCGCGGAACCCATTTCCTGAATAAGTGTGATCAAAAGCTTGACAGAGACTTGGCAAATCAAGCATAACAAGACAACCCCATATAACCCGCAAGCCAATGGGCAAGTTGAAAGCACCAACAAGCAGCTTGTGGGCATCCTGTCCAAAATTGTGTCGGAAAAGAAACGGGATTGGGATAAAAAGTTATACGTGGCAGTGTGGGCCTACAATACGACCTTCAAAGAAGCCACTGGCCATACCCCGTTCAAGTTAGTATATGGGGAGGAGTGTGTCTTGCCTTTAGAGATTGAGCTGCCGACTATTCGGTTTGCCATCAATCATTCTTTGAGTGATGAAGACGCACTTTTTGAGCGCTTGATGACACTGGCACATTTAGATGAGATTAAGCTGCAGAGCTTATTGCACCAAGAAGTGGCGAAGCGCCGAATAAAGCAGCTACATGACCTCAAAGCCAAGAAATACACCTTCAAGAAAGGACAGCTTGTTCTGTATTATGACGCACGACGCGAATTATTTCCAGGCAAGCTAGAGCCCAAATGGGACGGGCCCTATAGGATCGTTAGAATAGGAAAGAATAAATCCACAGTCTTGTTAGCTGACCTTGAGGGGATAGAATTTAAAAATAAGGTTAATCTTAATAAGATTAAACCTTATTATTTCTGATTACACTAATACTATGACTGCCTTGCAGGTCTAGGCGAGATCGATCAAACATTTGCAAGGAAATCGTGATAGAGGTTGATGGGCCGTCTGATCCCTTATTTAGAACACCCATATTTAGAACAGAGGTATCATCAGGGAAAGCTCATTTGGTGGAGCAAAGGATACAAGGTGACTGAGCAATAAGGCGGGACATTTATTTGGGAGATCAAGGTCTTCTGCCATCATTGCCTACAAATTTTGACAAGCATCCCTGTTGAATTCAATGATGATGGAGGGATGGAGCCTATAGTCCACCCGTTGAATATGTTGAATTTCGATTACCATAATTACGAGTAGAGTTCAGGATGGCGGGATATGTAAACCCTTTATGGGCGTACACCTTGTACTTTGATGGGGCGTCCAGGGGTCCATGCAAAAAAGGAAGTGTAGGAGTTGTCATCCGAGACCCCCAACGACGCATTGTCATGAAGTTAGCTGCTTATCTCGGGGTGAATTTTACCAATAATATGGCAGAATACAAAGCCTTGATTATGGGTTTGAATATTGCAAAGAAGGGTGGTATCCGCCAGTTGTTGGTGAAAGGGGACTCTCAGTTGGTTTTAAATCAACTCAATGGGACGTACACGGTACGAAACCCCATCCTTTGCATGTACCATCATACTGCCATAGCCCTACTAGACGAATTTGATAGAGTGTCTTTTCAGCTGATTCCACGAAATTGGAATCAGTTTGCCGATTCATTGGCTAATTTTGCGTATGAAGAAGACCTCTTCTTTAATTGTGGTCCTTGTCCCGATATATCTATTGACGATGAGACAGGACCTGGTCATTTGTGGGGTATGCTTTCTGAACATGCCCTCTTTGGCAGACGATGGTTGATCTGGGTGATGCAGAGGGTGGGCGAGACTCATCTGCCTTTATTATCTTGGACCCACAGACTGATTAGACGACATGTGATGCGAACACCTCTTGCGATATACGCAAGAGGGATGGGTCATAATGTAATGCACCTTGTTTAGGGCTACGAGCCTCTGTTCCCCTGGGAATATTATGCTTTGATGTCTATCATAGTTGTTTCTAGGAGGATGTTAGGCATAGTCATGTTTGATTTCATTAGGCCAAGAGGGCCAATCTATTGGCAAAGTCATGTTTGATTTCATTAGGCCAAGAGGGCCATTTTCGTGTCTAGTGCGGGTGCGTTTAATTGGGTTTTTGTTTTAAGTGTTGTGTTGGATAGGTTTCGTGGTTCGTGGAATTTGGTGGAGCCTGGAGGAGCCTTTGCTGCGATGGAAGCTTCTTGTGGCCAATCCAGGTGATACCTCTCCTTTACGAGTACCTTTCTTTCCTGTTATATGTGTATTTGTACTTGTCGAGGAGATATATTTTTGTTGGGGACCGGCAACCAAGGCATGAAGTCCCAGGTTTAGGCTAAGTATATCTGAGGGAGGTCTGAGTAGTCAGTACCTCCTGTTAAGGCATTGCTAAGCATCAAAAGACCTGTTTTAGAAGGGAGTTCTAGTGACCCTGTTCTGCTAAGCCTGCTAGGCAGTCGTTCTAGGAGTTCTTGTTAGTTGTGAGGCAGTTAGAGAAGCCTGCCAGAAGATAATAATGATGATGCCAAGAAACCCTGAACATCCCAAAAGATGAATATAAATACGAAGGTGTGTAAAAAGGGTTTCTCTACCATATCAAAGAATAGAAAAGGAAAAAATATCTTAGAAGAAGTTGATCATCGCCTTGCGAGGGCCTGGTAGGTTCCTGGGGACGAATCAGACCCGGGGCCGATACCTTGTCTTCCTAGGGGTGGCTTCTTGCTGGAAAAAAAAAAACAAAACAAGGAAGGTTGGAGCGAAAATAAAAGTGAGCGTTAGAAAAGGATTAAGTGTCGCCTTGCGAGGGCTTGGTAGGTTCTTGGGTGCCGAGACAGGTCCTGAGGCCGATGCCCTGTTCTCCTTGGGTCACTACGCTCAGCTCCCTCCTTTTTACATGCCCAAGTATGTTAATAAAATAAAAACCCTAAAAGAAGAAATGTACTGAAAGAAAATACTTCTTGATCAGGCTATAGGAGTCCTCGCCTCGTAGAAGCTCCTAGTTGTGTTGTCTTTAGTTGGTAGGTAGTTCAGACCACCACTTAGGGCGACCTCTTTGATAGGTTTTTTTGTTTGGCTGTGTTGGAGCAGTTGGTTAGTCACTCGCTTCGGATCTTCTATTAGATGATGCTAGGCCTACTCCTTGTGGATGTCATGCCTTGGTTCTGTCAGGGGATAGGGAGAGCATTGTGCTGTGCTTAGTATATATCTACTTTGTATCAACTTGATGCTTTCTTTGGTTGTTTTGTGCAGATCTATTGTGGGATTCGACAGGCTGAGTCGCCCTATCCCGTGGTCGCCAATGAGAGTGGAATTTTGATACTGATAAGTGCTTAAAAATAGCTAAAAATTATGAATATCAAGGGAAAAATATTCAACGTCAAAGGCGGCGGCTCGATCTAGGACGATTTTAAGCGTCAAAGTGCTCTAAGGACGCTCGTGCAACACTTGCAGATTTTTAGTAATTTTTCCATGTGCTTGTGCGAGTCAGGGAAGGCCGACCAGTCCAGGATGCCGAGACGAGCTCACAGAAATTTTCAGAACTCGATTCGGACATCGTATGCAAGAAAGGCCGGGAAAAGGGCCAAAAGGCCGGTCAAAATTGAGAAGGTGCCCAAAAGGAGAAGTGAAGGGGTGCCTTTGGGAAGGGGCACCCCCCAAAAAAAAAAAAACAAACGAAGAAGAGGAGGGCAGCGTGCAGCAGCCGTCGCGTGGAAAAATGGCGCCCCCCCCCACAAATGCGAGACATGGCTGTCGAGTAAGCCATATATCCAATGACAGCAGGCAACTACATTGATTCTTCGCTTCAAATCACTCTCCTTCGCACAGGCAATGGCAGCCTGTAGAGAGAGAGAGATAAAATCAGTCTTTCTCTCTCCTCCCTCTCTCTCCTCTAAGGGGGGATTCATGCAGGAAGAGAAAGGAAGAAGAAAGAATGGTGGAGGCTTGTCTGGCATCGATCGGATCGCTCCACAGGCTGGAAATGGTGATGTGTGATCGCCATGAGCATGAAGTGCTGCTGATTTTCAGATTTGCAGCCATGGACATGAAACCCGAAACACGCAAATAAGCGGTAATTCAATTTTTCAAAGGAAATTTGAGATTTCATGGCTTTTGATTGATAAAATGTTGTTCATGTGGGCTAAAAATTATTTATGTTGCTGTTTTCCATGAGTATTTGTTGATCATAATCAGAAAATCAGAAAAACATGCATCTTGTGGCCCAAAATAATACACTAAAACACGTAAAATATGGAAAACCAAGGAAAAATGATGTTTTTGAGCATAAAAATGGAAAAATAAATAGGAACACCAACTAAATTTTCATTTTTGTTGCAAGAAGGAACTAAGGGCCATAGGCCATAACCTATTTTGAATTTTTAGTAATTAAATAATGCTAAAAATAAAAGTGAGAGACAGGACACCCTAAGCCATAGGCTAGTCATGGGGTCTAGGGGAAAGAGAAGTAAGGACAATGGTACATTCCTGTATACGATCAATTGGTACCTTGAGTGGATTTTGTGCGAAATATTTATATGTTGAGCGATGCACCGAGGGGCCAATCCCCAAGGTGTAGGAGAGTTGCAGAGGGGTGGCGGCACTCAACCGTTGGAGGACCCCCTATGTCTGTGCTTCGTGCCATTAGGCAATGTGTAAGGGACTCCCTTTGAGGAGTAGTGGGTGAGAGAAAAGTGGACTACAAACGACGTAATACAAACGCAAGATATTGAGGAAGGCAATGTATGTGTCATCAACGCTCCTAGCCACGAGACCGTGGGGTTGTTGAGCGCATGAGATAGAGGTCCGGCTAGTGCACGAGCCAGTGCCGGCCCGTTTTAGGTCCCATCATGGAAGAAGAAGAAGAAATCAGCAAGAAAACGTTTTGGCCTCCATCTCTCTTCTTATCTCTTGAGTGAGCTTCTCCTTGTGCATTCTGTGTGTGTTCGGCACAGCATCTTGAGCAAATCCCCCCACCACGCGATTCTTGACAAACAAAGCGTCTGGTTTATCCATAGATAAACCCATTGCCATCTCTCCTAATAGTGGTGAAATCTTAGACACATCCATGTGTTATGATAAATCAAAGCAACAATTACCGTTAACTGTTGCTTGCGACACTCAATCCACCAATAGAGAAACTCGCATTTATCAATCAAGAGTGGATACAACATTGTCACAACAGGATGCTAAGACCACGCTGGTCACATCCGAGGAGAACCATGACACAACTACCATAAAGCCTCAGGAGAAACATGAAAACCTCGAAGGCATAAGCAATCCTAGCATTGATCAATCTTGCTCATCTAGGCTTGAGCTCCTAGCTATGCTAAAGCCTAAGGAAACCCTTAGAACTTTGCATGAGATAGCAACTGAGCAAGCCCTCATAGAACACAGAGATGTTGCAGGGTGCTTGACCGAGTGGGACACTAAATTGAAATTATTCGCACGTGTCTATGTTCATGCAGACATGGGCACATTCCCTAGGGAGCAGCTTGAGGAATATTTGCCTTATCCGCTATCGTGGGAAGAGCAAGAATATCTTGGCAGAATTATGACAAGCTCTTACATGAACGCATGCGACTCATCTCTGACGAGGAGGCTGACAAACTACGCTTAACCGTGACATTTAATGAAATGCTATGCCAGCCAAATCTCTTAGAGATAGAGCAACTAAAGCAACAATCAGAGGGTAGAAGCCAATTTGAAAAACGTTGGTTTGAAAACCGCGCTACAATGGCCAAACTTGGAGCCCAAATCATGATAGTCTCAGAGGAGCGACTGGCCAAATGGAGGTCCCAAAGAGACCCGACCTATGTGGTACCAACTTCATTTCAAGTTCTAGCTACAGTTCGAGGTATGGACCTAGCTGGAACTAGCCTAGAGAGCCCTTTGATTGATAAAGTTCTCACTGAGGAGGAGCTACATGTTTCCAATAGACTCGGACAAGGCACCATGCTACTCGATGTTGCCAAATATTTATTAATGCTAAGTAGGCTACCACAGAAGCTAGATATGTGTGCCACACTCGAGTACAATCCTGAGTTCTACAATTGGTTTTTATCCTCACGGAGTGACATGGTTTCATGAACATATACATAAATAAACAACGTGTTTTGTGACTGTGTAAATAATACCAAAAGAAGCAAAGGCCAACACACCCCATGAGCAATGATGACCAAGTGCAGGTGATACGCATCAAGTCAAAACTAAGGGATTCAGGTTGGTGATGTCTTGTTTAGCTGGATATTTTCATTATGGTTGAAGGATGTGACTTGCATGTACTCTCACACCTTTCCAAGTGAATGCAGAATGACACAGGTCAATGTCTAGAAGCATTTAATATCCAAGTCACCACAAGACCACCAATCCCACAAAGAACCATTATGGAGGAAGTGACAGGAATACCAAGAAACAAAAGCCATGATGCAAGTGCCACTGGATGAGAACCCAAGGACACCTCTGCAGAAAGCACATATTGCAACTGAGCATGGCCAAAGCATAATCATCGATTACCTCCTCCTTCTTGGCCAAACTCTATGTTCGGGCATGAGCCACACTCTGAACAAGAGCGAACGTCTCTTCATCATCCAGGATTCAATTCGCAAGATGCTCTGCCCTTGTCCATGCACAGCTCACTCCAAGAGCTACCTCAATTGTTCGACGTCTCACATGTTACAAAGAGGTTTGCAAAATCTCAAGTGTATCTCTTCATGTCAACAACAGTTCCTCTAGCATCAAGGCTGGTGACACAATCATCTCTGTAATATCCATTCTTCATAGCCTTTGGATCCCAACATTTCTCAATCCAAATGAAAGGCTAATAGCCTCAATGTATGGCATTGATTGTATTCATTTTTTCCACCCAAAAAAAAGAGAAGAAAGAAAAAAAAAGAAAAAGAAAAGAAAAAGAAAAAGAAAAAGAAAAAAGCACACACGATCACAGCATCGCACCTAGGGGTCCTCAAATTAGGTACGTCCAGTGACCTTGGTTGGTTGGCTCCGTTCCTAATCCCCTAGCCCTTTCTACATCCCCCACAATTGTTCAGGGCACATCAAGGGTAGGACATACCTAGGGAGCTCGCCTCGCCTATGGTTAGACCTGTCACCCTGAACCACTTGCATAATTTTTTTGCACTCCATCTCAATGCCATTACAATCAACAATGGTAAGCAAGGCATGAAAGACAATGGAAAAGTACACCATACTTTTCAAGCACTACAAGTAGCCACTAGCTACCAAAAGCTAAGACATCAAGGAGCTCAATTATGCTACATTGCCTTGACAAGACCATAATGATGTCTCAAGCAATCTTCAAGTGTACTCCCCGTCTTCCTCGACAAATTTTTCCATCAACTTAGCCCCTTGATTCACTGACCCATTGCTATACAAAGAACCAGGCCAACAGTCTTCTAACTAAGTAATACCTAAATACGCACGTGTACTCACTTAATATTCACACTATAACCTATACACGGTTTGGGTCCTCAAGTGTAGGACAATACTCCAGGCTTGCTTAGAGTTCAACCTGTCTCCCAAACTAATCAAAATATGTATTGTGCACAATAAGAAGACTAGCACTACCCCTTAGGGAGAGAACACATGAGAGGTTTTCCAATTGCAGGTATTAAAGACTCCAACGAAAGCGCCGTCAGCTCTACATCAACACTCAACTCTGAACTCTTGTCCTTTACTTCATCATGCAGGACCACCAGAGAATCATCACGAGCAGAATCCACCATGAGCATCCCAAGAACACTAACACTCGTGCCAACTATGAGTGACCATTCCCAACAAAGAGTAGCCCTATCGCCACCTACAACAATCATATCACCAGCCAAGCAGAACAGCAAAGTGCCACCAATGACCTTCATCCGCACCAACATCAAAACTCCTCCAAGGCAAACCACAACATTCCCTTCCATCCACATCTTCGGTGCAAGCTCCACATGCTACCTTCGACGAGAAGAGTGCCATGGGACTGGCACTCGTCTAGGAGGGGGTAATGTTAACCCCAACATGAAGAAAGAAAAAGGAAATAAAAAAGACGTAGGGCAAAGGTGGAAAAAAGGTAGCCCGACTGAAGAAAGAAGAGGAGAAAATGCCAAAAGCGCAAGGGCAACCTTAAAAGTCCAAGGCAAATGCAAAAGGGGAAAGGTACATTTTAAAATACAAAGGTGCATCCTGAAATCTTGTAAAGGAGCACCGGGCTCTCACCCGTGCAATTTGTAAATGTAGACGGGCGGTGGAAAGGAAGCTAGGAAGATAGAATGACAATGGGAAAAAGGGCCTAGGCTACGGCCGGCCATGTAAAAAAGGGGAAAAGGGGATGACCGCCCAAAAGGGATTTAGGGTTTTGTATATAAAGTTGAAAAGTGAATGAGAAGCTCATTCTTGTGTGTGGCCAAAAGTAGCTCTCCTCTCCTTCTTCTTCTTCTTCTTGTTCTTGCTTGCTTGAGCTTGTGCTTGAGAGAGGGAGTGTGAGAGTGTGAGGGAGTGAGTGTGTGAGGGAGAGGGACCGTGGGGTGGAGAAGCTCTCCATCTTCTCCTCTCTTCTTCTCTTCTCTTCTCTTCTCTTCTCTTCTCTTCTCTTGCTCGTGGCAATGGAGCTTGGAGCTTGGAGCGGGAGGATTGAGCTTGCTTGAAGCTTGCACTTGGATCGTGGAGCTACTGGAGTGTGCGGGAGAGGAGGTAACTCGAACAGCATGGAGGTAAGCTCACTACACCCGTAGATATGGATAGCGCATTGGCTATGTGAGAGGTAGCCATTAGTGCTCGGCTTGGAATGCTTGAAACAATAAGCGGTCCGTGGGTCTTGGCGGTTGAGTGAAAGCTCCCATAGTATTCATCAATGGAATACAAAGCGAAGAGCTCTACAAAGCCTTGATTGGCAACTGAAGCTTGTAGTGAGATGCACTGGCAAGGGTCTTTGAAGAAGCTATCAGAGAGGATGATCAGCTCAAGGAAAGAAGCTCTAGAGGCTCGAACCAAGAAGAGTTCAGTGCTAGAAGTTCTAAGAGAGCCTCAATGTCGAGTGAGAGAGCAGACCCAAGCACTCAGGACAAAGGGAAGGGCACTGAGTCGAGACAAGAACTAGCCAAGATTAGGATGGACATAGCCAAACTACAAGAGATGATGAGACAACCAATATACCCACACATCCAATGTGTGCATTGTGGCGGAAACCACTTGCTAGATGAGTGTCAGGACCCTAGGTCACGACCTTGTACTAAATGTGGTAGTTTCGGCAATGACACCATGCATTGTGGATTCACTTGGAGACTCCGATACCCGTAGCCCTACAATCAACCCTACCTTGCAAATAGGCCACTGAACTTATTTGGAAGGGGAGCCCCATTGGCTCTCGCAGCACCTAATGATGCTAAACCGACCATCCATAGAATGGAAATAAATCCTAAAGGTATCCCTAGACCATCGGGACCCTACATGACTCATCTACCTAGTAATACTCTAGTCCACTATGTGGACGAGCCTAGCAATGATAATCCTTACATTAACCCATATGTGCCATACGATGACAAAAGGGAATGCTATTCTCATGGACTATTTACCAGACCGGTGATGGGACTAAGTAGAGGGAGATGCAGAGGCCTAGGAGCACAAACCCAAGAGCCAATCGTGTGTTGGAATTGCGGTTACCCCGGACATATTTCTTCGCACTGTCATGAGAGGGAGCAAAAAAATAGAAATAAGGTGGACCTGAGATGCATTGAGTGTGGAATCACTCATCTCTTTATCGATTACCCTAGGCAGAGACCATCCTCTAGTTCGAGAAACGAGCCATCAGTTCCATTAGGGTTGTTCAATGTCGAGACACTCGATGGGGAGGCCATGCATATCCCATTGCATGTCATGACCCACGCGCAGATGAAGCAGGCCAACATATCATTGCTAGATGCTAATGTCACCCTCAAAAGTGAAAGTGCCACAACACTACCTTTTGGAAGAAAAGTCACTGACATAGAGGAAGAAACCTCCCAGAGCTGAAAAGAGACGTCCTAAGTTCAAGGAGTACCCCAACTCAAAATGCCAACTTGAAGCCATCAAGAAGGTGAAAGAATGGTTGAGGGAGGCCCATGAGCACCTAAAAGACATTGAGCCCATACTAGAAGATAAGATTAATGATCTCTCAAGGATAAGCATGCCAATCTCTCTCCCATGACCAAGCTCAAGGAAGGCGATGGCACCACAAGCTAGGTCACCTAGACAAAGCCTAGATGATCCGAGCTAGCAAGACAATCAAGGCCATTGGCTAAGAACTGGAGACCTAGGAGAGAGGCAATGACTAGCACTCTCCTCAATACACTAGTGACTACCCCGATAACTCTCAGCTTAGGCGACCTACTTAGGCAACACCCAACCCTATGGCTAGGGCTAAAGTAGTGGGTTGAAGAACTAAATGAGCCAATCGCCACAGACTTGCCTAAGCGCGATGTAGAAACCCAAATATTGAGTCTGACACTGCATTCCATGCCTAAATCCTTGCACATCAACACCTTTTGGAAAGGCACGGAAATGCATGCAGTCCTACCAGTCTTAGCATTGGGGGACATGACAAAAAACGGGATCGTGGACACAGGGGCAGGAGTGTGTGCTAAGCCATGCAGTACTCCAAACTTGGAATAAGCCATCGGTCGAGACTGCTAGGTTTAACATCACACTCGCAAATGGAGTGCTTTTTTATGTACTAAGCTTCACAATTCATAAGAAGTGAATCGGTTCTAGCTTCATAGACCTCCATGTTACCTAGAGATCCCTAATGCACAATTGAGATTATTTATTGCTATTTGCTATCGTATGCTTTTCATTGTGCATTGCTAGTTGTGACCTTTCCTCATAGTGGGAGCATTTATTTCTTTGATATTTACCTACAATTTAGTCATTTACTGCAGTTTTATGGACATCACTATTGTACTTCATCTTTGAGTTATTTTATTACTACTTTTTTGTGGATACTAGTGCATTGCTTTATACTCCTCCTTTTGCATACACTTTTGGCTCAATTTTGAGATTTTTTTGCTTAAATTATAGTTTTCATATTCTTTTTATTTTACAATCATTATGATATGTGGTTCTACTGCTTCTAGTGATAGTGCTATCTTTAACATTGCTAAGTCAAATGGCAATAATTCTAACTATTGGAAGATAAAAATTTGGCAAGTTTTGGTCCAAAAGAAGTAAGTTAAGCCATTGAAATGCAAATGTATAAAATCAAAAGACTTTTATATTGATACTTGGGAAGAACTTAATGAGCTATGTAAGTCTATGATTATTTTGTCTTTGTCAAATCAAGTTTATTTTAATATCATTGAGACTACCGGTGGTAATGTATAGTAGTTATGGGAAAAGATATGTGATCTCTTTATGATAAGAAGAGTTCGGCTTCATAGTTATATTGACTCAGGAATCTTGTAAACCTTTATAATATGAAGAAAATAACTCTAATGTCTACTCATTTAAATGAATTCCATTCTATTTGCAACCAACTTACATAAGAGAATATTGTCTTCCACATCAATATTAAGCCTATATTCTTGCTTGTCACTCTCCTTGAGTCATGGGACACATTTTGTATTGCCCTAAGTACTAATGCTCGTGAGGGAGGCTTTACATCAAATGTAGAGGGATCTTTACTCAGTGAAGAGGATAACAAGAAGAATATTCATAGCCCCAACCTCTCATGCTCTCATATTTTAATGCCAAAATGATGCTAGATACAATAAGGATGATTGTGGTAGAGACCAACAACATAATATATCTATGTCTATATCTCATAAGTAGGCTCGCAGTAAATCTTGAGGTCCTAAGTATTCCACAATGAACTTTTAATCATTTCCTACAGAGAAAGAAAAAAGGAAATTTCCTATCAATTCCCTGTTAAAATTACACATAAGTAGGGAAAGAAAATAATAGGAAAAATGGAACATTTCGTAGTTTGAGAAACTAGGGAATCGCATATTAAATTCGCTACATAGGAAATTTTCCTAAGTAGGGAATTTCCCTACATAAGAAAATTTCCTAGGAAATTCCCTACATAAGAAAATCTCCTAGGAAATTCCCTTGTTTTTCCTTTTCTATGTAGGAATTTTCCTATATTTCCCTACATAGGGAAATTTTCCTACATATGGTAATTTTCCTATATATGAAATTTATTATGTGATTCCAATTTTTCTCAAACTTGAAATATTTCATTTTCCTTAGTTTGCATATTCCTACTCATATGAATTTCTAAGTAGGAAATTATATTGCAAATATTCAACTAGAAAATTATATAGAGATTATTTAGTTAATTTTAATTTCAAATATGGCATAATACACATCTAATAGATTAGGTAAGAATTTTTCACTGTATAGGCTTTTTTTTCCTATGTTAAGAAAAAGCTCCTAAATAGATAATATTTTCTTATATACAATTTTTACTATGTCACAAAAAAGCTTGTATATATGTAATTTTATTAACCTACTATATGATCAGAAATCAAGAGCACAACAGTCAAGGAGAGTTGAGGCAGGCGAAACTAAGTGCAAGCGAGCGCAAATCGGGCGAGTAATCAACCTGGGCAAGTTGGTGCCACGTGGCATTTCATGTCCACGTTCATGACAAGAAACATAGTAGGAGGCGTGTTCCTTGCTACATTCCCTATAAAAAACGGGAGGGTGGATTTCCATGACACCTTTGCAGTTATAGCTTGAATGAATACCCTTAGAGCCATTCGTGCCTTAGCCAGCCATAGGAGTTGGCCATTTATTATTTTGATGTGAAGTCTGCTTTCCTTAATGGAGATTTGTAGAGGAAATCTGTAAGAGAGGGAAAATAAAATAATGGGGATAAAATACTAGCTACACTAGCCGGTATAAAAGGTGTAAGGGACTTGATTTTTGGATGATCATTATTATAATAGAAGTCTCCTTTATCTTCTCTCTTTCTTAGCTCTCATGACTACCTTCTCTCTCTTTTTGTATTTCTTTCTCATTTTCTAGTATTTCTCTCTCCTCGTCACTTTCTCTCTCTTTTGCACCTCATCTTCTCTCTCTTCTATACTCTCTCTTCTCTTTCTTCCTCTCCTGTTCACTCCTTGACAAGTGGTATCGGAGTTTCTTAGGTTCTTGATCCAGCTAGTCATATTTTGTTTAGTTTTCCCTTTTCAGCCACACAAATCCAAGAACTTCATGTACATAAGTATAGACATGGCAAGCAGCAATGAAGACAAGCAACATTGAAGATTGGAGAGTGGATAGCATGCCTTGAGCAAGAAGAAGACCTTGCCATTTTGTGTGTCTTTAACTTTCTCAAACTTCACTGCAACTGGGTCGCTTGTGATGATCAAGTAAAGGGTTTTTCCTTATAGCTTTTCATAAGGATCGGTGGGCCTGAGAACTTAGAAGGGTTGATGCCTTGGTTGCCTTGCATGCCATCAAGCGAAGGGAACAACAAATAAAGCCATCAAATTGTGAGCAAGTGCAACAGATACTCCCAATGGAGAGTATGCAGATGGCAAGGAATGATCAAATTTGCATGTAGGTCTAAACCTACAGTAACCAAATATTCAGATGTAGAAATTACAAGGAGGAGCTCTTGACCTCAGTGGAAGACCAATAGGACTCAACACACTTCCATGCTGCCAGTCAGCTGGATGATGAAACTTGCATCGTAAACCAAACCTGCATTCCCTTGTCTTCATATAGTATTGGCATTCCAATTGACCAGGACTCTTTAGATACATAGCTTCTAGAGGCCCAGAAGTTGAAGGAGATGGTGGAGATGGCCCAAAGCTAGGAATGAACAGGAGTAACATTAACATGGCACCAGGCTTTGGCAGTGTTGGCCCATACATGTAGCTTGCTTTCTACTATCCCTCATGGAATGAAAGTGGAGCTTGCTAGTAAGAACTCCACGATGGCATAGGAACAACCCCTTGGGGGTAGGGTAAAATAAAAAGGGTAATATTTGAGGGTCGTGTGATTGAACTTGCAAGTGGTTCCATATTTGCAATGGCCTATCCATAGGTAAAATGCATAGTCCTTTTCACCCGATCGTAATGGCAAATTCAGAACATTCTGTAATGTGTCCACCTGTTCGCTTGCAGAACACATCTTAGCAGCCCATCGGGAAGAGGGTCTAGAAGGCTCTGCCCGGCACTCCCATGGAATGTTATCGGGTTTGCGATCTAGATCTTTCCGAGTCTACCACGTAGCGGAAGTATTCTGGCCGTTCCCACTTAGGACCGACCTGATTCAGGGTTTCCCTAATGGTCAAGTTCCTAGAGAGTAGCTCGCGTCGAACCCCAGGCAAACTACTTTATCCAGAAACGTCAGGGTCAAAGCGGATACATGCTGCACTTCGTTCAAGGAGAATGGGAAACGAGAGGGATGCAAAGCTTGACCTCTCAGCCCATAAGGCATAGTCCCATTCCCTTCCCCTAAAACCGTATAAATCGAGGTTCTAGTATCCTAGACTCTAGTTCAATGTTCCTTGCTATTCATTTCCTTCGCGAAAAATTCCCTGCTGTCGATTTTTTTTGAGAAAATTTCCCGGCCAACCGGGACCACCCATTCGTAGGACGGACCCATGGTCATATCCACATCACTTTCCTTAGGGTTGCTTTAGTTGTCTAATTACCTACCACATTTAGTTGGACATGCAAAAACAGCTTCCTTAATTAGCCAATTAGACACTAGTTCCTTCACGTAATCTTAGAACTTAACATAGAAAAACAGTTTCAAACAAGTTCCTTTATATCAATTAATCTTATTTATCTTTGAAATACATCTTGCCCGAAGGCTAATCCATAATCTGCCCGAAGGCAATCCAGTATCCGCCCGAAGGCTATCCAGCAATCCACAAGGATTACTAATCCAAGATTCCACTCGTAGACTAGTATGCGGGCCTCGATATCCAATCCCGAGTCACGTCGGCCTCTTATGCAAGGCCCGGAATGCAAGGGATTTACAGCCAGAGCCCCCCCTCGCACCCAAGCATCCTCTTGCTCCAAGTAGCACCCAACGGAGAGACCTCTCGCGGCGGGTTCGGTCCATGTTCCCAACGTGGCTAAAAATCCCCTAGGTTAGGGCCAGACAAACAGTCGGGGGTAACTGATGCTGCCTCTTCCTTCAAGCCTTCAACCTGAAGAATTAATTATCTTTCCATCTTTAGTTCCTTGAGCAAACAATGCAAACAATGCTCCTAAACTGTTACAAACACAATCAATCCAGTGGTCGTTTATCTTGGCCAATTGGTAAGGAGTGAATCCTTTCTTCCGAATGCATCTAACATTCGATTCGGGATCAATTGCGACTTGGCAAGATCCCCAAGGGTTTGTTTGTTTACCCTTTTTTCCTTAGGTTAGGGTCATACCCTACCAACCCAAATTAACCAACACCTTAAGATAGTAAATCTTGGCAACCATGTCGCTCTAACTTGATTGATCCTTTGCTTGTCAGGCAAAATATAACTTCCCTTAACTTGGCAAATCAGCCCAAGAAAGGTGATGTAATAGGATGACTACTGATCGTCTTGCAAGTTAGACTTGCGCTAGAACCTGCCAACCTCATTCCAAGGAGTGGCAAATCTCTCTTGTGATTAAACTACAAAGCCGTGCGACGTTGCAACTTATTGCACAAGTGTCGTACCTAACTCATGGGATCATTTTACCCATTGAATGGCGTTTCCTGGTCAAGGAATTATGTTGAGTCAAGATGTAGGGTTTGGGGTGTCTTTTGACCCAACCCAACCCTAATTGTACTAGGCCGATAATGTTCGGTCCGAGGGTTTCCAAACTCAATTCGAGTTTTAGCATTAGGTCGATTGATCCTTAGGGTAGAAACCCGAGATCGTTAGTGCATGGGCGTCCAATTAATCCCAAACATTCCATGAATATGGGTAGGGCCTTTGGGCTTGAGGGTCTCTACTTGGTGTCCAAGTACGATACTAGGTAGAATTTCTGATGTTCTAAACCCTAGCTAGCACTTGAGGTGTTTGTTTTACTAACTAGTTATGCTTATTTGAATCCCTTGAGGGTTATAACATCACAATTGATCTACCAAATTGGTCTACTTGTCTTGTGACAAGAAACGATCACTTCTTAGAGATGCTAGATTTGTTCTAAGGGTGTAAATAGTCACAATACATCACGTTACGCAATTCATTACCTCTATGCACCATAACGTTTGCAATAACCCTATCTTTTCTTGCTAAAGTAATGACAAATGACAATGTGGAGAATAACTTGCATAAAACCTACAAGGATTTACATCAAGGAACTATGCCTCCAACCTTTAGTTTAATGCAATTGAATTTCATGCTCTGATATGACATGCAACCTTTTTCTACATGCAACTTCGATAAAATGAAATTTTCACATGATGAATATGTAAGATGCAACCCTTAGATACAATGTCGTTAATGACGTTCATGTAAGACGAATATGTACCATGCAACCTTAATCCATTCTAAAAGAGTCCTCGCATGCAACATGCAATGTCCATGGTTTCATTTTCATGCCATGCAACGGACGTTTAACAATTTTCTCATGCGAGTCATAACAAGGAAGCTATTGACTAAATGAAAGATACACTTGTTCTTGCACGGCCAATCAAGGATGCACTTTAACAATTTCATCTTTTACCCTAAGCAATATGCGTTTAGGCTGATTACTTTGGAAATGCACCAAAATGGCAACTTGCGACTACGCTCGTAAGATGAATAAGCAATTTATATTCATAGCTTCCCTATGAATTTTAAACATGCCCAACGTGAAATTAAACTTTCAAGAACCTGGGTTTGTGGATCCCTGGGGATGTCCATGTGTAAACTTGGGCTCGAATCTTCCACGCGTGCGCCTTGTGACTTGGACTTTGGAGCCATCGTAGACGTAGTGTGTTTGGACTCCGGATTTTCCTTCGCCCTTACGCGATTTGCGAATTCCCTCCAAGCTTGGTAAACAACCTCAAGATCTACCCTCTCCCCCTGTGCGCAGGAAAATGCTTCACCAAAATGTGGTTTTTTAAAAAAACCCGGGGAGGCTTGTAGGAATGGGGCTTATGGGAGCCCACCCTTAGAAGCTTCTCAAGAAGCTTCTGTCTTATCTAGAAAACGTGGAGGGGGGTAATGATTGGTGGATAGGGAATGACGATGAAGGGGGGTGAGTTTATTGATGATGATGGCAGGGGGAAAAATGGTGGCAGCAGCAAGTGCTGTAGGCGGTGGCGTTATCTCATGGTGGCTGCAGCAATCCCTCCTCCTCTCTCCACGACCGTGCAGCCGGCAGCCTCTTTCCTTCTCTCTCTGTTCGTGCCTCCCCCCAATGCCTAAGGGGGAGGTTATATAGTGCTAGGGGGGGAGAGGTGGCCACATACATGGCTGGTGCATGCCTCCCTCCTCATGCAACCCACACACCAGTGGCTCATTCCTCCACACACTCCCTCTCCCCTTTCCATGCATTGACTGATAGGAGGGGTAATTAAAAAAAATTGACTTAACCTTATCCATTTCCCCTTTATCCAAGAAGGGTGTTCTTGCGCGGCTTTCAGTCTTCATGCCCAGCCTTAATTGCACCTCGCGGATGGGGATTTTTATTGTGCGCGCAGCAGGGTAACCACTTAGCCATTGTCATTAGTCGATGCGGGAGATGACTTTGCATAGCTTTTACACGGGCGTGCGGGGGTCAAGTTCGATAATATTTTTGGGTGAAAATATTGCATTGTCTCCCCCTAGGAGGAATCGAGATGTCCTAATCTCGAGAAGAATTGGGGATATTGTTGCTTGAGAGTACTTTCATCCATCCAAGTGGCATCCCCTCCTCAGGATAATCTTTCCACTGGACGAGACATTCTCTCAAGGTTCTGAATCTCAATTGTCTCTCCCTAACATCTAAAATCCTGTCAGGCCGTAGCTCAAGGACTCCTTGGCTAGGCATTACAACTTGTTGGTCATCAAGTACATGGCTAGGATTAGGTACATACTTCTTCAGTAGGCTGATATGAAATAGATTATGAACCTTTAGGTTCTCAGGGAGTTGCAATCTATAAGCATTGGGTCCTAGGCACTTGAGGATCTTGTAGGGTCCACAATACCTTGGACTTAGCTTCTTGCATTCTCCTAAGGATAGGGAACTCTTGTTTAGGCGTACGCAAATTAAGACCATGTCTCCTTCAGCAAAGGTTCTATCTTGACGTTTCAAATCTACGTATGCCTTTTGTCTATCCTTGGTGGCTTGGATGTCTTGTCTTATTGACTTTATTTGGTCATCCATATCTTCCAGCATCTGCCTTGAAGCTTCAACCCTCAAGGTTGGATCCGAGAAGTTTAAAGGACTTTGACAGTCATGCCCATACAATGCTTGAAAAGGGGTCATCTGAATGCTTTGTTGATAAGAAGCATTGTAGGCAAACTCAACCAGTGGCAAGTATTGAATCCACCTTTTTGGTTCACGGCAGGAGTGTGCCCTTAGCATATCCTCAATGACTTGGTTGACTCCCTCCGTTTGGCCATTAGTTTGGGGATGGTAAGCTGTACTAAAACAGAGTTGAGTCCCAATGGCTTCAAAGATAGCTCTCCAGAAGTGTGATGTGAGGAGAGAATCACGATCACTAATGATTCTTCTAGGAAACCCATGCAGTTTGACCATACAATCAATGTTTGCTTCTTCAGTAGATCCGTCAGAGGTGCTGCAATCAAAGCATAGTTTTTGATAAAGACCCTATACCATCCTGTCAATCTAAGAAAACTACGTATTTCTTTGATAGTTGTTGGTATTGGCCACTCCAGAACATCTCTCACTTTGGTCGGATCCACTAAGATTCCTTCTGCTGACATGACGAATCCCAGATATTCAATCTGATGTTTGAAGAATGCACACTTCTTCATCTTGGCATAAAGCTTGTGTGCCCTCATTGTCTCAAGGACAATACAAAGCTGGGGATCATGATCTTCTTCCTGTTTGGAGTAGACTAAGGTATTGTCGAAGAAGAAGAGTACAAAGTCGTCAAGATATGGCCTAAAGATATCCTGCAGTAACTTGTAGAAGGTGGCAGGTGCATTTGTCAGCCCAAACGACATGACTAGTAACTCAAAGTGTCCATATCTTGTGTTGAATGCCATCTTCGGGATATCTTCTTCCTTGATCCTTAGCTGATAGTATCGAGACCTAAGATCAATCTTGGAGAAGATCTTCTCACCTTAAAGACGGTCAAGAAGTTCATCTATTCTTGGAATAGGGTACTTGTTCTTAATGGTTGATTGATTTAACCCTCTCTAATCAATACATAGCTGAAGCGTTCCATCCTTCTTCTTCTGGAATAGCATTGGAGCTCCCCATGGTGAACTGCTAGGACGGATGTAGCCCTGATCTAACAGTCGCTTGAGTTGCTCCTTTAGCTGAATTGCTTCCAGGATGGACATTCTATAAGGCCTCTTTGCAATTGGCGCAGCACCTGGCGCTAGCTTGATTTCATGATCAACTTCCCTTTGAGGTGGAAAATCTGTCAACTCTTCAGGAAATACGTCAGTGTACTCCTTTAGCCATGAAGGTTCTTCACTAATCTCCTGATTCTGATCTAGCTTATTAAGCTTAATCAAATCGAAAGATAGTCCCTTTGTAGCTCCCTTTATTATCTGAGATGCTTTGGCCAGTTGAATTTTCAGCTTTCCAGTCTCTCCTTGAGTTGTGACCGATTTTCCTTCAGAGTTTCAAAAGGAAACTTGACCCTTTCCACAATGAATGTGGGCATCATTAGATTTAAGCCAATCCATTCTGAGCAAACACTCATGCATACCTAGGTTCATGACCCTGAATCTGACCAAAGTCAACTTTCCTCCCAGAAAGAATTCCACCTTAGTAGTTTGCCTAGTATAAGTGACCTCACGACCATTTGCCAATTCCACAAGCAAGGTAGGTGCATCTTTTGTGGCTATTCCTAATCTTTTTGCACAAATTGGTGAAATAAAGGAATGTGTACTGCCACAATCAATCAAGGTTTTGAAGCCTTTACCTTGATAATCTGATGGTGTTTGAATCACCAAAAACTAGCAATTCGAGCCTTTTTTTTGAAGGGCGGCATGGACTGTTGCCCTCTCAAAGTCTACTTCCATGATCGGGTCTTCTTCTTAGCATATCTCCCTGTTGGCAACATAGGCGGTTCTTCCTCTACCCTGGGTGGCGGCTCCTTGGCTATGGGCGGTTCCTTGGAATGGTCCTTGATGTTTTCCTCTGCCAAGTTTGGGACATTGCCTTTTGAAATGACAGGGCTCGTTGCAATGGAAGCAACGGAGATTGTGGCCATTACCTTGGGTAGGAACAAAGTTATTGACATTGTTGGTTCTTGCTTTCTTCCTTTGTCCCTGGTTTTGACCTTGAACTCTCTTCGCCTGGGACCTATACACTCCTTTGTTCTGATCCTTATAAGACCAAGTCTTGTTATTTCTTGGCCTGGTCTGCACCTCCTGAATTATGGGCGCAGCTCGAATGAGTGCATCTTGAAGATCTGTTGGGCGCATTGATTCGAGGCGAGTGTTTACAGGTGGGTTTAATCCGGCACAAAACTTTGACACCTATTGTGTCATATTGTGGCGTATACTTCAAAAGAGAAACGAACTTTGAGTAGTATGTGTTAAGAGTCAGACCAAGCTATTTCAGCTCATAGAACTCGTTCATCTTCTGCATGCGATATGCAGGTGGTAAGCATCTTCCTTGCACAGTTTTTTTCAGCTTTTCCCAAGTAATGGACCCTTTTGAGATCCCTTAGTCTTTGCACCATTGCTTCCACCAAAGTCTGGCTTCATCGATGAGCTTCAACTTGGCAAGCATTGCTTGGTTAGCGGGTGCAGTACCGGCAGCTTCAAACTAATCGTGATGACACCCAAAGAAGCATAAAAACAAGGCACAAAAGAATCCAAGCATATATCATAATTTCATTTTTTGTCAAGAGAATAACATTTACATTGTTACAAAATCACTAAAATACACACTTACATGAGGGGGCCACATCCACATCCATATACACCATAATAAATAAATGGTATACACAAAAGTGTTACGTGCATGCATTTGTAAAGGGTAGGAATACTCAAAATTAAAGGCCAAAGGCCTTATAATATCAAATGTATCAAAGTTTCAAAGAAATAATAAAATACGAAAGGGTGTGCTTTTTGGGGAAGAGGTGGGGTGGAGTGCACGAATGGTTATGTGCCTCTTTCCCTTCTCTCTCTTGTCCAATTGCACATTCTCTTTTTGGTGGTGCAAAAAGTTGTTCTCTCTCCTCTGTCTTTTGTGCAGAAATTCTTCTTTTCCCTTTTGTTCTTGTATAATGGTTGAAGATATGGATGAAGATGATGAAAATAACGAATCAGTTCATTATTAAGTGGAAGATTTATGGTTTCTTTTCAGTTTTGAGATTAATGGCTCAGCCATGTGCATAGATTTTGCATGCTTCTACCTTGGTTTCATGTTTATTTCATGCCGTGGGAGGGTTGCTGTCATTTTGGTGTGCAGCCGGGGAAGAAGCTGATCTCAACAACTACAATTGCTGAGAGATTCTATGGACGAAGAAGAAGAAGAAGCAACATCAGGAAGAATAAGGAAAATAGATAAAGATGATCAAGCAAGGGGTTTCAGAGTAGGCGATCAAAGTCCAAGAAACTTGTGCGGGAATCGAAGCTTTCTGTAGATGTTGGAAGTGGGGTTGAAAGAGCAAGGCAACCTGAATCACGATATACACGAGACAACCGTGCTGAACCAGAACGTAGGCATTAAAAGTCAAGAGATGCTCTCAAACGTCGTGGATGTGGGGAGGATCGGCTTGACCGGAAGAGGTCACCGTCCAGGGACCACAGGAGCAGTTTGGACAGGAGGAGGAGATTCTTATCGAGAGGTTACATCAGCAGGAGGAGGAGATCTAGATGTAGGGAGAGCTTGAGAGAGCGAGTGAGAGAGAGAGAGAGAAACGAAGGCAGCCGGCGCCTTGTGCTCTCCCTTTTGAGGGCGAATCAAAGCACAAGAGAAGAAACGGCTTCAAAACAGTAAAAAGGACCCACGCACCATGCCTGCCCAAACGCCTCCTCCCACACTGTTGCAGACAAGCAGAAACATGGTGGTGCAGAGAACCAGAAGCATGGAAGTGGGGCAAGCAGCAGCACAAGCATAGCAATGACAGCCATCGCTCTGGAACTCCCACCCGCAGCCCTTCCCCTGGCCCTGTTGTCGTGGCTGTCTACGAGCCCTCACCCGTACCTCCAGACGTGTGGACTAAGAAGATGCTCCATGTCTGGAAGGCAGCTTGTGACTCGTGACCCTCTATCGTACTCAATCGTTGAAGAGCCGCGGACAGGCCATCTTAGTCTTTTTGATTGGCAGCAAAGGAAAAGTACGTCGTGGACTCTATAGAAACACACTGATGAACAGACAAGGCACAAGAGAGAGAGAGATGGCGTCGAAGCGCATACAGAAGGAGCTTCAAGACTTGTAGAAGGACCACCCCACATCCTGGAGCGCTGGACTTGTCAACCAGGACCTATTCCACTGGCAAGCCACCATCATGGGCCCTGTCGATAGCCCCTACGTAGGCAGTTTCTTCTTCGTCATGATCCATTTCCCTCCCGACTACCCTCCTAAAGCAAACTTTTAGACAAAGGTCTATCATCCCGTCCGCCATAGCCGTGCCCGCCACCATAGCCACGCTCGTCTTAGAGGAGGAGAGGTGAATACATAGAGAGAGAGAGAGAGAGAGAGAGAGGATGATGTAGGATCTGGGCATCGAGGCCAAAGAAATGATAATTCGAGAGGTTGCCAAGCTCCTCCCATTACCCAGCTCCTTGGCTTCTATCGCTGCCATTGGAAAAGATTTCGCCCAATGCCTGCAGGTGACCAGCATTCGACTTCATGAGAAGGTCGACCGAGCGGTGATTCAGTCCTTCCAGCCATTGGATCGCGAGATTTGATCGGAGCAGCTTTCCACGATTATCTTCATGCATCAAGAGAGAGCATCACAACGGTTAAGTTGTGCGAAATGGCCACACACAGAAAGAGAGAGAATAAGCTTTTTTATTAACAATAAGCTATCGACGCAAAGCACAATGGTTTCAGACGCAAGCAAGAAAAAGGCCGTTCAGAAGAAGGCAGCTGCAGAGGCTAAGCGTGGATCTAAGTCTTCCTTCTACAGCAACATCTTCTTTTTCTCCCGTGGCGTGTGTTGGCGAAGGGGGAGGTTTTTGCTCACATCACGCTTCTCTGGTAGCGGCCAATTCTCGTCCGTAAACCCTAACTTCTTCTTTCGCTCGGGCTCCACCCTCATCATCAGGGCCCTCTGCACAACGGATCCAATGGTTGTGCTGTGAATAATAGAGCATGAATGAGAGAGAGAGGCTCTCGGTATGCGCACCTTGATGAGCTCTCGAAGATTATCTTCTACCATCAATAGGCTGATTTCAAGCTTTGGAAAAATGAACAAACGAGAGAGAGAAACATTGTGAACACACAAATTCTTGCCCCCCCATGGGGCCATAGCCAAGATCTCAGACGCAATATGAAACCCTAATCCACCACGGCCTGTCAGCCCATTGTGTGCCGCTTCCTCTACATCTCCTATACCTTTTCAAACACACAAGGATCTCGTAGGCCGTGCCATCTCCCCTCTGTCTAGCATCTTAATTGGCTCCTCTTCATTTTATTATCCTCAAAAACCATAATTTCATTTTTAATTAAAATAATAATATAAAAATTAAATTTAAAATTGCATTTTTTACCAACCTTTTTCTATGGTTGGTTTAAACCTTTCCACATACTCCTCTACTGAATGCCCTTGAGCATGTCATTTTCCCTCCATCCTTCTAGCCCCTTTCAATTCCGTAATAGTAGTATTCCTATCTTGTTATTGCACTTGTGATGCCTTCTTCCACATGCCCTCAGAATCAATCTCATCTCCCCTATACCATCAACATTAATTATATGTCCATCTTCTCCTTATTCCCTCCCCATTTGACAAGCCATCTTTGGTGCCAATGCACTTTCCTTTTATACCCTTAATCAAATTCCTTTCTTGAGAAAACATAGTAAGCCCTCCAAAATGTTCTTGCAACATATGCATAATCTTCCCCTATCCATGACAATGGAAAGAAAAAAAGGGTATTGTTCCCTCATCCATTTAAGATTAATATGCTCTCAAAGGAGGAGAAAAGGGAACGAGTCACTTTAACAATAGTCTTTAGCTTCAAATGATGAGGCAAAAGTTTAATTCAAGAGAATATGATAAAATCATTTTTTTTCATTTATTGGGATGAAGAAGTTATTCTCATGGATCATTATAGAAGATTGAACCCTATCCTTGAACAAGTATGCAAGTTTTTCAGTGTGGGAGTAACCGAGGCAGGAGTTCCCTTACTCTGGTGGTCGTGGATTTGGAGTCCCATACCCTACCATGGCTAGGCCTCATCCTTATGATCGAAGTTGTATTACTAACAATTTTGGAAGTTGTTTGTGTTAGACAGTGGTTCTTCTTTGACAAGGTTCGCGAGGACGCTTCACATTTCAGTGTGGGAGGAATATGATGACACCCAAAGAAGCATAAAAACAAGGCACAAAAGAATCCAAGCATATATCATAATTTCATTTTTTGTCAAGAGAATAACATTTACATTGTTACAAAATCACTAAAATACACACTTACATGAGGGGGCCACATCCACATCCATATACACCATAATAAATAAATGGTATACACAAAAGTGTTACGTGCATGCATTTGTAAAGGGTAGGAATACTCAAAATTAAAGGCCAAAGGCCTTATAATATCAAATGTATCAAAGTTTCAAAGAAATAATAAAATACGAAAGGGTGTGCTTTTTGGGGAAGAGGTGGGGTGGAGTGCACGAATGGTTATGTGCCTCTTTCCCTTCTCTCTCTTGTCCAATTGCACATTCTCTTTTTGGTGGTGCAAAAAGTTGTTCTCTCTCCTCTGTCTTTTGTGCAGAAATTCTTCTTTTCCCTTTTGTTCTTGTATAATGGTTGAAGATATGGATGAAGATGATGAAAATAACGAATTAGTTCATTATTAAGTGGAAGATTTATGGTTTCTTTTCAGTTTTGAGATTAATGGCTCAGCCATGTGCATAGATTTTGCATGCTTCTACCTTGGTTTCATGTTTATTTCATGCCGTGGGAGGGTTGCTGTCAAATCGTCCATGGACTCGATCCAAATCTTGGCATCAGCTTGGACAGTCCTTCCTTTGTCGTCAAATTTTGGCAGCTTAATCTGCTTGAGAAGAAACTTCTTCTCCTGAATTACGGCCGTACTTGGTGTTGGGGTTGAACTAGGAGTCTGTATTTGGGGTTATGCCTGGGTATGAGATTCTTAACGTTAACAACTCGCTAAATGTTGCTTACATTATATTTCATACCCAATTCAGCTTTCATCCAAGAGACCTAATCACTTAACTTTTTATCAATACTCATAGTCAAGACAATCATCGATAAGAAGATGTCTTATTTCATTCATATGTGTTGAGATATCGAGCTCCACTCGTGATGCTAGGGTGACCGTTGTGCATTTATGTCACTGACTTGTCAATTGCAGATGTGGTTGGTACACCGCCCATGAATAATAGCTAGATGACAGCTATTCTTATCTACTCTAGTTCGTGGCTCAGTTAGTATGCCACCTTAGTTAGTTGAGTTTGGTTTGAAACCCATATATAGGGTTCTTCTATTTCTATGTACTAGAGTTCTTTTTGGCTTACACAACTAAGAAGAGGAAAACTGTTTTCAGCCTCCACCTATGTGTGTATTCCCCCATTGTGCAAGCAAGAAAGCTACAAGTGAGACTTCTTCCTTCTCTCCCACAATCTTGACATGGTATCAGAGCCTTGTTCGTGGTAAGGAGCTCAAGAAAGCAAACCAAGTTCGCGGTCTATTGGTAAGAGGACCAGTGTTGCTTTCATTTTTCTGTTTTGGGAGCAAGTCTCTGCAGGTAGCACAGCCGGAAAGTGCAAGAGTGCTTTGTCTCAGATTGAGATGCCCTTCACGATGTAGCAAGAGGGCAGTATATGCTGCGAGATGGGGCTTTAGCCCTCGGTTTCTCTGTTTTTTTGATTTGAGGCCATTTCGGGGCTTGTTTTTGGAGGCGGAAGTTTTCTGCACGCACTCATGAAAAGGCCCAATTTTATGTTGTGCGACCACTGTTCTACAGGTCGGTGAAAAGTTATTGTAGAAATTGCATCGTATGCCTGTGCCCAGAGACATTGGGAGTTACAGAATCATCCTTGTTGCCTGTTGATGAAAAATCGTCACTAGGAAGTGACTGAGTGGTCAAATACCACTTTCGTCAGTTTTGCAGATTTGCCCTTGTAAGGCTGAAGCTGTGTTCTTTGCAGTGACAGAATTTTTTGCAGTGTTCTGTAATGGTGTCTGATTCTCTTTCACAGATTGTCACTGAAAAGCTTGACAAGAACAACTTCCAAGCATAGAAGTTTAGAATGATGAATTTCCTTATGGGAAAAGGATATTGGGAATTCTTGCAGGAAATGAAGAAGAACCAGTTCTTCCTGATGTTCCCAATCAACAGCAAATGCAGGCATTTAAAGCATGGCATGAGAGAGCCAGGAAAGTTATGTACTGGCTGTCTATCAAGATTTCAGACTCTATGATTGTGCATATTCAAGATGCAAGTATGCCAAAGGAGACATGGGATACTTTGTCAAAAATGTATAGCACAAATACGCAAGCCAAGAAAATGCAGCTCAAGCAAGAGTTGCACAATGTGCAAAGAGAAAGTATGAGCATCAATGACTACCACATGAAGGTGAAGAAGATTGCAGATGCACTTGCTTCCATTGGGTCGCCAGTGGAAGATGATGATTTAGTTTCTGTGACCTTGAATGGTCTAGGAAAGGATTATGCACAGTTCCGGACATCCATTTCCGTCCGTGAAAGATTTCCTGATTTTGAGGAGTTGATTGCTCTTCTAATTTCTGAGGAGAAGAGAAATGGTGGTGTATCTTCTTCAGGAGGAACTTCAAAAGAAGTTGTCTTCTACTCAAATGCTGGAAGAGGTAGAGGCAGAGGTAGAGGAGGCCGATCTGGAGGCCGTGGTAGAAATCAGAATATGCAGCAAACTCAAGAAAACCAATTCTATGGAGGAGGACGTGGTAACTCTAGAGGCAAGGGGAGCCAAAGAGGTCGTGGTGGATAGCAAAGAGGCCAAAATACAAACAGTAATGTTGAATGCTACTACTGTATGGCTAAAGACTGCTATAAAAAGCAAAATGACATCATGAATGGAAAATTGCAACAAGGAAATTATGCATCTTCTAGTAGACAGGGTGATGACAGAAATGAGCATTTGTTTATGGTGCAACACATGAACAATTCTGTGACAAGTGCAGAAGAAAGCAACGATGTATGGTATGTTGACTCAGGTGCATCAGGCCACATGACAAGTCATGCAGAATGGATGGAGGATGCAAGGAAAATGGAAAAACCAGGATTTGTGTGGAGACTGGTGATGATACTGCACATCCTATTGTGCAGATTGGAAAAATTCCTTTATCTATGCAGGATGGAAAAAAGAAATACATGTCCGATGTATTTCATGTCCCAAATATCACCAAGATTCTGGTTTTTGTTGGTCAAATGGTTGAGCAGGGCTTGCAGGTCAGATTGAATCCTCATGGATGCTTTGTTGAGGATATGAAAAATAAAGGTCGCTTGATAGCAAAAGGAAAGAAGAAGGACATAATGTTTACGTTGGATGCAGACATGCCTGAATTGAGCGCAGCAATGTTTGCACATGGGACCGGTGTAGTTGCAGATATTGATATCTGGCATAAACACATTGGTCATGTTAATGTACATCGACTTAAATCAATGCAGGCCCAAAATATTGTTACAGGATTGCCTAAATTCAAGGTTGCAGAAATGCATAAGGTATGTGAAGCCTGTCAATTTGGAAAGCAGGCAAGGAAACCATTTCCTAGACATGTTCAAGAGAGTAAGAAGCCATTGGAATTAATCCACTCTGATGTGTGGACTACTAAAGCTGCATCTCTTGGAGGCTGTCATTACTTTGTCACTTTTATTGATGACTATACCAGAAAAGTTTGGGTGTATTTCATGAAAAAGAAAAGAGAAGTTTTTGGGCATTTCGAAACTCTTAAAGCTATGGTTGAAAAAGAAACAGGCCTGCAAATAAAATGCCTAAGGTCAGATGGAGGGGGAGAGTACCTCTCAAATGAGTTTGCAAGGTTCCTGCAAGAGCATGGCATAAATCAGCAATACTCATCTGGTCATATCCCACAACAAAATGGAATTGCAGAAAGGAAAAACAGGCATATTGGAGAGGTATCTCGTGCCATGCTCAATGAAAAAGACTTGCCAAATTTTTACTGGGCTGAAGAAGTTGCTACAGCAGTCTACATAATGAACAAGACTCCCACTGCAGCAATACATGGGATGACTCTAGAGGAGAGGTATACTGGTAGGAAACCAGATATTTCTCATTTGAAGATTTTTGGTTGCATTGCCTATGTTCATGTGCGAGATGAGTTGAGATCCAAAAGCTGAGAAGTGCATCTTTATTGGTTATTCTCTGCAGTAAAAAGGGTATAGATGCTATAACCCTTCTACTCGTAAGTTTACAGTGAGCAAAGATGTTGTTTTTTATGAGATGAGTAGCTGGTATAAACCATAAATGTGATTGATAATGTAGATGCACAAAATGGTAATGCTGCACAGAATTCACAGCAGCAGTCACAAGATATTAGTGGACCTGGAGCATCCTTTAGTAGTGGTCCACATTCTTCACCATGGACAAGAAAATTGAGATCAAGAGAATCTTCTCAAAGCAATGCAGATAGTGGTATGCAGGTATCAGGAAAAGGAAAAGAGAAGGTAGATCAGCCTGTTGAGATGACAAGCTCAACACATGCGGACATTGATGATGGACCGCCTGGTTAGATGGGTCCACATGTCTACACTTAGCACATCGGTTGTCATTATGACTCACACATAGCCACTGAATCGTTACTTATTATATTCAGGTTGTTGCACCTATTTACAGCTGGCATAGTTATAGCGCTAGTCGACTAGTGTAGTCGGTTATGCATTGTTTGACTTAGTAGGCCACTTTCCTTTATGTTGCATCTTATCTATACTTTGTGTACATTGTAAAGTGTGTGAAAGAAGAAGAAGAGACCAGCAAGAAAACGTTTTGGCCTCCATCTCTCTTCTTGTCTCTTGAGTGAGCTTCTCCTTGTGCATTTTGTGTGTGTTCGGCGCAGCATCTTGAGCAACTCCCCCCACCATGCGATTCTTGACATGGTATTAGAGCCGTACCACTGAGAGAGGCTGATTTCGAAGGTTGAAGTGAAGGAGAAGAAGCAAGGTTCAAGCAAGCAAGCCATGGGTAAGAATCTCTCCCATTCTTCCACTCCTTCTCTTGGATAGTGCCTGTGGAGGCAATGGAAGCAGGGCAGAGCAAAAATCTCAGATTGCAGTGAGATTGCATCTGAGGCTGTTTCAGGGCCCGTTTTAGAGCCGCAAGGTTGCGGACAGTAGTTTCAGGGTACACTGTGACTTCGACTGCATTGATCAAACGTGGTGCGCAGGTTACAGATTTCAGATCTGTAAGTTCAAAGGTATTTAGCAGTGAGTAAAAACAAGGTTTATTTGCAAACAGGTTGTAGATTGCATGTATTGTTGAGCAGATAGTGAAAAAAGGCTGTCTGGTGTATTGATGTGCACTACACGTCGAGGGTTGCAAAAGATTTTCTTGCTGTTGGTATTAATTTTGTGATAATGGCAGAGAATAGTGGAAGCCCCATCATTAAGAAGCTCGACAAGAACAACTACCCATCATGGAAGTTTCGTGTCACGAACTTTCTTATTGGAAAAGGCCTCCACGAGTTTGTTTCAGGTAAAGAAAAGGAGCCGGAGATGAGTGATCCTCCAACTGCAGAAGAGACAAAGGCACGAAAGGAATGGAATGCAAAAGACAAGAAGGTCATGTATTGGTTGTCTGCAATAATTGATAATAATATGCTGGGACACATTAGAAATGCAGAGAATGCATATGCAGCTTGGACCATACTTGAAAGTATGTTTTCTGTAAATACAAAGGCACGAAAGATTCAACTCAAGCAAGAGTTGAATACATTGAAGAAAAGGAAGATGTCTATCAATGAGTATGCATTGAAGGTAAGGAGCATTGCAGATGCATTGGTAGCGATTGATGCAATGCCCAATGATGATGATTTGGTGTCGTCAACCTTGGGTGGACTTAACAATGAAAAGGCTTGAAAGTCTTTTGTAACTTCCGTATATGTTAGAAAGCCATTTCCAGATTTCGATGAGTTGGTCTCTCTAATGATCATTGAAGAAATCAACATGCAGAGTGAGACATCTGAAAGAAGTGGTGAACAGGTCCAGGCTTTCAGGAAGGGGACATGGCAGGTTCTCTTCAAGAGGCCGTGGTACAGGACGTGGTAGTGACAACCAGCAAAACAGATTGAATCAGCAATTTGGCGATATGCAGGTTTCAGGAGGTCGTAGTAACTTTAGAGGCAGGGGGAGCTTTAGAGGAAGAGGTAGATGGCAGAACAGAGGTTCTAACAACTCTGGTATTGTGTGCCACTACTATGGCAAAACAGGTCATATTGCAACCCAATGTTATGCTAAGAAAGATGATATTTGCAGTGGTAAGTTGTAGCAAGGAAACTATGCATCATCTTCACGACAGAATGAAGACAAAAATGAACGTTTGTTTGTTATGCAGCATATGCTGAATGCTGTTACAGGAAAGGGAGCACATGAAGATGTTTGGTATGTTGATTCAGGTGCATCCAATCATATGACCAGCCATGCAGAATGGTTTGGAGAGATGCAGGATTTGCAGAATGCAGGTTATGTGTAGACGGGTGATGACTCATGCCACCCAATTTCACACATTGGAAAAGTTTCCTTGTCCTTGCATGATGGTAAGACAAAGAGTATTTCAGATGTATTACATGTGCCATCTATTATAAAGAACTTGGTGTCAGTCAGTCAAATGGTAGAGCAAGGGCTGCAAGTCAGATTTAATGCAAAGGGCTGCTTTGTAGAAGACTTCAATGACAAGTGCAGGTTGGTAGCAAAGGGAAGTAGAGTTGGACGTATGTTTACTCTAGATGCTGGAATTCCTACTATGAATGCTGCTATGTATGCCAAAGGAAAAGATGTTGTTGCAGACATTGAAATTTGGCACAAATGCATTGGACATGCAAATGTACAAAGGCTGAAATTAATGTAGTCCAAAGGGTTGATTACAGGTTTGCCTACATTTAAAGTTGCAGAATTTCATAAGGTATGCGAAGCATGTCAATTTGGTAAGCAGGAAAGACAACCCTTTTCACATGACAGAGATGTAAGCAAAAATATCCTTGATGTTGTGCATACGGACATTTGGGGGCCTACACAAAATGTATCTCTTTGAGGCAGTTCATACTTTGTCACATTCATTGATGATTGTTCTAGAAAGCTGTGGGTATATTTTATGAAGGAAAAGAGTGAAGCGTTTGAGCACTTTAGAACATTCAAGGCTGCAGTTGAAAGAGAAATAGGCTTGAAAGTAAAGTGCTTGAGGTCAGATGGAGGGGGAGAGTACCTCTCAAATGAGTTCAGTGATTTTCTGAGGTCTCATGGGATAAAGAGATAGTTCACATGCAGGTATACCCCACAGCAAAATGGGGTTGCAGAAAGGAAAAATAGGCATATTGCAGAAGTTGCACGTGCCTTGGCTAAAAAGAATATGCCTAAGCATTTTTTGTCTGAGGCTGTTCATACTGCTGTTTATATTATGAACATAACTCGCATAGCTGCAGTTCATGGTATGACCCCCGAAGAATGTTTTACAGGTAAGAAGCCTGATGTTTCACACTTGAAAGTGTTTGTCTGCATTGCATATGTTCATGTGCCAGATGAATTGCGAAAGAAACTGGATCCAAAGGCTGAAAAGTGTGTCTTTATTGGATACTCTTTAGAGCAGAAAGGGTATCGCTGTTATAACCCTGCCACATGTAAGTTCAGAGTGAGCAAGGATGTCATCTTTTATGAAATGAGCAGTTGGTATGCATCTAGTGGTGATGCATTGGATGATGATGATGATCATGACACTCATGTGCAGGGTGAAAAGCAAGAATCATGGACTCTTAGTGGACTAGAGACATCATCTAGTAGTCCTTGGTCTGGGAGACTAAGGAGTACCTCTACATCTTCGGGTGCATCTAGTAGCACTAGAGGTAAAGACAAAGGAAAGAATAAAGTGTCAGAAGGCATTGATGCAATTCTTGATGGAGATTCCAGTGGCTCAGAGAGCTTGGATGATGATCTTGGCATTCCTTCAGTGAGGACTCCAGGTGTGCAGAGAGCACACGTTAATGCAAAGACTCCATTGAGTGATCCAGTGACACGCAGATCTAGCAGGGTCAGATACCCTGTTAAAAGATTTGGTTTTGAAGGTTATGTAGCTCACCATTATGCTTATATGGTGAAACTAGTTGAGGATGTTGAGCCCACATGTTTTGAGGAGGCTATTGGTCATGCTCATTGGGATGCAGCAATGGATGAGGAGATGGCTGCATTAGAGGCCAATAAGACTTGGGATCTAGTATCATTGCCGAAGGGCAAGAAAGCCATTGGATGTAAATGGGTTTATAAGATTAAGCACAATGCAAATGGTTCTATTAGCAGGTACAAAGCTAGGCTGGTTGCAAAAGGCTATGCCCAGACATATGGCATAGATTATGATGAAACCTTCAGTCCAGTTGCTAGGATAGCAACTCTTAGATGTGTGATTGCTTTGACAGCAGCCAAAGGTTGGAGGTTGCAGCAAATGGATGTGAAGAATGCCTTCTTGCATGGTGATTTGCAAGAAGAAGTGTATATGGATCAGCCGGTAGGTTATGAAGATTTAAAGCATCCCACATATGTGTGCAGGTTGAAGAAGGTGCTCTATGGGCTCAAGCGAGCACCTAGAGCATGGTCTGACAAGATCAGAGAGTATATTGTCAATATTGGCTTTTATGTTTCTGATGTTGATCACTCACTTTATGTGAGAAAGGGAGATACAGGTTTGGTCATCATAGTCATCTATGTGGATGACTTGATTATTACAGGTGATAGTGATAGTGGGATTGCTGAAGTCAAGGATTCTTTGAAGAAGAAGTTTGAGATGAAGGATTTAGGTGAGCTAAGATACTTCCTTGGCATTGAGGTGATCAGATGTGATGATGGTATATGGCTGTCCCAAAGACAGTATGGCTTGGATATGTTGTCCAAGTATGGTATGACAGCATGCAAACCACTTTCAGTCCCATTGGAGCAGAATGTAAAGTTGAGTGCTGATGTTGGGGATGAGATAGAAGACCCTACTATGTTCAGGAGGATAGTGGGGAGTTTGATCTACATGACCATTACAAGGCCAGACTTGAGCTACGTTGTTGGTCTTGTGAGTCAGTTTATGCAAGTACCTAGAAAGCCACATTTGGATGCAGTCAGACGCATATTGAGATATGTGAAGTCCACATTACATTATGGAATTTTCTAGGAGGCAGGTACAGATGTACAAGTGTTTGGATACACAGATGCAGATTGGGCTGGTAGTATGTCTGATAGAAGATCTATCAGCGGATACATGTTCTCTCTTGGTAGTGCAGCAGTTGCTTGGAGTAGCAAAAAGCAATCTACAGTTGCTTTGTCGAGTACAGAGGCTGAGTATAGAGGTGCTGTTGTTGTAGCATGTGAGGTAGTATGGCTGCAAAAGTTATTGGCTAATTTGGATGTGTAGGTGGAAGGTCCAGTTGTCGTTTATTGTGACAACATGAGCAGTATACAGTTGGCTAGAAACTCTGTGTTCCATGCCAGGACAAAACATATTGAGGAAACTACCACTTTGTGAGAGAGAATGTACTAGCAAGTGAGATTGACTTGGTGTATGTCAGCACACAGGATCAGATAGCTGACATCTTCATGAAGGCATTGGATACAGAGAAGCTTCGAAAGTTTTGAAGCTTACTTGGAGTTGCAGAGATGCAATTGAGCTTGAGAGGGAGTGTTGAGATGACAAGCTCAACACATGCAGACATTGATGATGGACCGCCTGGTTAGATGGGTCCACACATCTACACTTAGCACATCGGTGGTCATTATGACTCACACATGGCCACTGACTCATTACTTATTATATTCAGGTTGTTACACCTATTTACAGCTGGCATAGTTATAGCGCCAGTCGACTAGTGTAGTCGGTTATGCATTGTTTGACTTAGTAGGCCACTTTCCTTTATCTTGCATCTTATCTATACTTTGTGTACATTGTAAAGTGTGTGAAAGAAGAAGAAGAAACCATCAAGAAAACGTTTTGGCCTCCATCTCTCTTCTTGTCTCTTGAGTGAGCTTCTCCTTGTGCATTGTGTGTGTGTTTGGTGCAACATCTTGAGCAACTCCCCCCACCATGCGATTCTTGGCACAGCGCATGTTTGATGTGAATGCAAGTCACTCTTATGTGGATGGTGAATCGAGTGGCTCAGAACAGAGCATTGATGATGAGTTGGGTATTCCTTCTATTGTTACACCTGGAGTAAGGAAGACCAAGGATGTTTTGAGAGCACCTGGGAGTGAACCTACTTTGTGCAGGTCTACCAGAGCTAGGTATCCTGTGGACAGGCTTAAATATGATGGATTTACAGCCATTCACTATGCCTATATGGTCAAAATGATATAGGAACTGGAACCCACTTCTTTTGAGCAAGCCATGGGAAAAGAAAAATGGGAGAAAGCCATGGATAAAGAAATGGATGCCTTGGAAGCAAATGCTACATGGGAATTGGTACCTTTGCCTAAAGGTAAGCATGCAATTGGTTGTAAGTGGGTTTATAAGGTGAAGCACAATGCAAATGGTTCTGTGAACAGATATAAGGCAAGATTAGTAGTCAAGGGGTATGCACAAACATATGGCATTGATTATGAAGAAACATTCAGTCCGGTTGCAAGGATGGCAACCATAAGAGCAGTCATTGCTATGGCTGTATCAAAGGAATGGTCTTTACATCAGATGGATGTAAAGAATGCCTTCTTGCATGGTGATTTACAAGAAGAGGTATATATGGAGCAGCCACCAGGTTATGTGCATGCTGTTCATTCTGAGTTTGTTTGCAGGTTGAAGAAAGCCTTGTATGGCTTGAAGCAAGCACCTAGAGCATGGTCTGACAAGATAGGACAATATCTTGTCACTATTGGCTTTCAGATTTCCAAGGCAGATTTCTCACTTTATGTGAGAAAAACAGAGAAAGGTATTATGCTACTTGTCATTTATGTTGATGATTTGATTATGACAGGTGACAATGATGAAGATATCCTTCATGTGGAAATGCTATTGAAGCAGAAGTTTGAGATGAAGGATTTGGGAGAGCTACATTATTTCTTGGGCATTGAGGTGATTAGATCACCAAGTGGGATATGGCTCTTACAGAGGCAGTATGGATTGGACATGCTATCCAAATATGGGATGATAGGCTGTAAGCCTATTTCAGTTCCTTTGGAGCAGAATGTGATGCTGAGTGCAGATGCAGGTGAGCTTCTCGAAGACCCTACTATGTACAGACGCATAGTAGGAGGTTTGATTTATATGACTATTACCAGGCCAGATTTGAGCTATGCTGTTGGATTGGTAAGTCAGTTTATGCAGGCTCCAAGGAAACCACATTTGGATGCGGCTAGATGCATACTCAGGTATGTGAAGTCCACATTGCAGTATGAACTATTTTACGAGACTGGGGTTCAGATACAGTTGCATGGATACACTGATGCTGATTGGGCTGGAAGTATTTCTGATAGACGATCTACCAGTGGATATGTGTTCTCTTTTGGGAGTGCTGCAGTCACTTGGAGCAGCAAGAAACAGCCTACAGTTACCTTGTCGAGCACAGAGGCTGAGTACATGGGTGCAGCAATGGCTGCATGTGAGGTAGCTTGGTTGCATAAGCTACTTTATGATATGCATCAGCCTACAGATGGGCCAGTTATCATTTATTGTGACAACATGAGTAGTATACACTTGGCAAATAACCCAGTCTATCATGCTAGAACAAACCACATTGAGGTGCATTATCACTATGTGCGGAAGAGGGTTTTACTAGGTCTTATTGATCTAGTTTATGTCAGCACAGAGGATCAGGTAGCTGACATATTTACAAAGGCATTGGGCGCGCAGAGAAGTTGCGCAAGTTCAGAGACCTGCTTGGTGTGCAGGAATTGGGATTGAGCTTGAGAGGGAGTGTTGAGATATCGAGCTCCACTCGTGATATGTCAGGGTGACCGTTGTGCATTTATGTCACCGACTTGTCAGTTTTGCAGATGCAGTTGGTACACCGCCCATGAATAATAGCTAGATGATAGCTATCCTTATCTACTCTAGTTCATGGCTTAGTTAGTATGCCACCTTAGTCAGTTGAGTTTGGTTTGAAACCCATATATAGGGTTCTTCTATTTCTATGTACTAGAGTTCTTTTTGGCTTACACAACTAAGAAGAGGAAAACTGTTTTCAGCCTCCACCTGTGTGTGTATTCCCCCATTGTGCAAGCAAGAAAGCTACAAGTGAGACTCCTTCCTTCTCTCCCACAATCTTGACAATATGGGCATAGCCCTTTCGGAGTATAATTATTCTTGGAAAGATGGAACAAGCTGATACATTAATCTGGGGAGAATAAGATTGTGTTGCATTCAGCTATGGGAACTGGGTAATAATATGGATTTGGGTCATGGATCTTCAGGAATCGATAAGTCATTGGAAGATTAGGGTATCCTTTCCTTTGGTACCCTCGTTCTTCTCATAACATCCCAACACCTTGATTCTGTCGACGGGGATTATTCGGGTCACTTCCTCGTATACATACGTGTTTAGCTTGACCTTCCGACCTTCGACATGTAAAGTTGTGTTCACATGAGCGTCAACAAAGATGAACAACTTCACGATCTTTAGGCCCTCCAACCACTTAATTCTCTTTAGGTTGGTTCGAAGGTACGCAAATCGGTGGGTAGCTATGCAATAGATTCCTGAATCACCCATCCATCTTTGTTCCACATACAAAGACGACGGATTGTAGATGCGATCTAGGATATTCATCATATCGATCCTCCGTTGATAATCTAAGGCATGTATCATGGTCATAAACATGACCTGGAACACCAAGAATCTGTTCCATGCTTCATGACTCTGCAAGATAGCATCGATAAGTAAGGAAATGTTCTTAACAGCAACATTTTCTTTACTTCTTCTTATTAAGTTTTCTTATAAAGATAGATCCTTCATTGGTTTGCTTTGATACCAACTGTAACATGCCCACCTATTCACTTGCACGACACGTCTTAGCAGCCCATCGGGAAGAGAATCTAGAAGGCTCCGCCTGGCACTCCCATGGAATGTTACGGGGTTTGCGATCTAGATCTTTCCGATTCTGCCATGTAGCGGAAGTATTTTGGCCATTCCCACTTAGGACCGACCTGAATAAGGGTTTCCCTAATGGTCAAGTTCTTAGAGAGTAGTTGGTGTCGAACCCCAGGCGAACTATTTTATGCAGAAATGTTAGGGTCGAAGTGGATTCATGCTGCACTTAGTTCAAGGAGAATGGGAAACGAGAGGGATGCAAAGCTTGACCTCTCTACCCATAAGGCATAGTCCCATTCTGTTCCCCTAGAACCGCATAAATCGAGGTTCTAGTATCCCAGACTTTAGGTCAATATTCCTTGCTGTTCATTTCCTTCACGAAAAAATTCATGCTGTCAATTTTTTTTTAGAAAAGTTCCCGGCCAACCGGAACCACCCATCCGTAGGACGGACCGATGGCCACATCCACCGCACTTTCCTTAGGGTTGCTTTAGTTGTCTAATTACCTATCACATTTAGTTGGACACGCAAAAACAGCTTCCTTAATTAGCCTCTTGTGCAGGGCCCGAAAGGCAGGGGATTTATGGCCAAAGCCCCCCTGGCACCCAAGCGTCCTCTTGCTCCAAGTAGCACCCAGCAGAGAGACCTCTCGCAGCGGGTTCGGTCCATGTTCCCGGCGCGGCTAACAACCCCCCTGGTTAGGGTCAGGCAGATAGCCAGGGGTAATTGATGCTGCCTATCCCTTCAGGCCTTCAACCTGAAGGATTAATTATCTTTCCATCTTTAGTTTCTTGAGCAAACAATGCAAATAGTGCTCCTAAACTGTTACAAACACAATCAATCCAGTGGTCGTTTATCTTGGCCAACTGCTAAGGAGTGAATCCTTTCTTGAGAATGCGTCCAGTATTCGATCCGGGATCAATTGCGACTTGGCAAGATCCCCAAGGATTTTTTTATTTACCCTTTTGTCCTTGGGTTAGGGTCATACCCTGTCAACCCAAATTAACCAACACCTTAAGATAGTAAATCTTGGCCACCATGTCGCTCTAACTCGATTGATCCTTTGCTTGTCAGGGCAAAACATAACTTCCCTTAACTGGGCAAATCAGCCCAAGAAAGGTGATGTAACACGATGACTACTCATCCTCTTGCAAGTTAACCTGCCAACCTCGTTCCAAGGAGTGGCAAATCTCTCTTGTGATTAAACCACAAAGCCGTGCGACGTTGCAACTTGTTGCACAAGTGTCGCACCTAGCTCATGGGATCATTTCACCCATTGAATGGCGTTTCCTGGTCAAGGAATTATGTTGAGTCAAGATGTAGGGTTTGGGGTGTCTTCTTACCCAACCCAACCCTAATTGTACTAGGCCGGCCCTAGGGTTTCCAAACTCAACGTTCGGCCCTAATTGTACTAGGCCGACAACGTTCGGCCCTAGGGTTTCCAAACTCAATTTGAGTTTTAGCATTAGGTCGATTGATCCTTAGGGTAGAAACCCTAGATCTTTAGTGCATGGGCGTCCAATTAATCCCAAACATTCCATGAATGTGGGTGGGACCTTTGGGCTTGAGAGTCTCGACTTGGTGTCCAAGTACGATACTAGGCAAAATTTTTGATGTTCTAAAACGTAGCTACCACTTGAGGTGTTCGTTGTACTAACTAGTTATGCTTATTCGAATCCCTTGAGGGTTATAACATCACAATTGATCTACCAAATTGGTCTACTTGTCTTGCGACAAGAAACGATCACTTCTTAGAGACGCTAGATTTATTCTAAGGGTGTAAATAGTTGCAATACATCACATTACACGATTCATTACCTCTATGCACCAAAAGGTTTGCAATAACCCTATCTTTTCTTGCTAAAGTCATGACAAATGACAATGTGGAGAATAACTTGCATAAAACCTACAAGGATTTACATCAAGGAACTATGCCTCCAACCTTTAGTTTAATGCAATTGAATTTCATGCTCTGATATGACATGCAACCTTTTTCTACATGCAACTTCGATAAAATGAAATTTTCACATGATGAATATGTAACATGCAACCCTTAGATACAACGTCGTTAATGACGTTCATGTAAGACGAATATGTACCATGCAACCTTAATCCATTCTAAAAGAGTCCTCGCATGCAACACGTAGTGTCCATGGTTTCATTTTCATGCCATGCAATGGACGTTTAACAATTTTCTCATGCGAGTCATAACAAGGAAGCTATTGACTAAATGAAAGATACACTTGTTCTTTCATGGCCAATCAAGGATGCACTTTAACAATTTCATCTTTTACCCTAAGCAATATGCGTTTAGGCTGATTACTTTGGAAATGCACCAAAATGGCAACATGCGACTACACTCGTAAGATGAATAAGCAATTTATATTCATAGCTTCCCTATGAATTTTAAACATGCCCAACATGGAGTTAAACTTTCAAGAACCTAGGTTTGTGGATCCGTGGGGATGTCCATGTGTAAACTTGGGCTCGAATCTTCCACGCGTGCGCCTTGCGACTTGGACTTTGGAGCCATCGTAGATGTAGTGTGTTTGGACTCCAGATTTGCCTTCGCCCTTACGCGATCTGCAAATTCCCTCCAAGCTTGGTACCTCAAGATCTACCCTCTCCCCCCATGCGCAGGAAAATCCTTCACCAAAACGCAGTTTTTTAAAGAAACCCGGGGAGGCTTGTAGGAATGGGGCTTATGGGAGCCCACCCTTAGAAGCTTCTTAAGAAGCTTCTGTCTTATCCAGAAAATTGGAGGGGGGTAATGATTGGTGGATAGGGAATGACGACGAAGGGGGGGGGGGGAGTTTATTGATGACGATGGCAGCGGGGAAAACTGGCGGTAGCAGCAGGCGCTATAGGCGGCGGCATTATCTCACGGCGGCCACAACAGTCCCTCTTGCTCTCTCCATGATCGTGCAACCGGCAATCTCTTTCCTTCTCTCTCTTATTGTGCCTCTCCCCAATGCCTAAGGGGAAGGTTATATAGTGCTAAGGGGGGGGGGGGGGGGGGGGGGGAGAGGTGGCCACATACGTGGCTGGTGCATGCCTCCCCCGTCATGCAACCCACACAGCACTCTACCTTGGCTCATTTCTCCACACACTCCCTCTCCCCTGCCATGCATTGGTTGAGGGGAGGGGTAATTAAATTTTTTTTACTTAACCTTACCCATTCCCCCTTTATCCAAGAAGGGTGTTCTTGCGCAGCTTGCGATCTTCGTGCCTGGCCTTAATTGCACCTCGCGGATGGGGATTTTTATCGTGCACGCAAGGTAACCACTTACCCATTGTCATTAGTCGACACGGGAGATGACTTTGCACAGCTTTTACGCGGGCGTGCGGGGGTCAAGTTCCATAATAGTTTTGGGTGGAAATATAACACATTCAGCTGAATAGGGCCTATCACTCCAACTTTCTTAGGAGGGTGATGGTATCTGCACGTTTCTCAAAACTTAACAAGCACTTATTCTTAGATAGTACTGGCATTGGTTGGCAAATCCTCTATGGATAGTCACCCGTGACCTAGCTTGTTGATGGTGCCAACCTGTCGGTCAAGTGAATGGTTATATTTACACTTGGCATCAAAGCTACAGAGACCAGTTCAATGCAATTGATATAGACAAGAATGGACTGATCAAGAACTTGACTGATCTGAAGTTGTGGCTGGTTGTCAAGCATAGACTATTGTTTTGAAACCTATTATCTTTGGGCTGATATGACGTGTTCTAACTAAGAGTCTTTGAAATTGGACAAACAAGGCAAAAGTCATCATAGTTCATCTTTGGTTTTGACCCTTCATGCTAATAGTCAACAGAAGAGTATGATCTAGGCTCCACCAATGTCTTGTTCTTGGGCATGATAGCACCATCGTTCTGTGCATCAATGATGCTATCACATAATGTGTTAACTATTGCGTTAACATTCATTTGCAAGTTTCACTTCTCAGAATTATCACTGTGTAAAACATTAACTAAGAAATAGTTTTCAGTATTATTGTTACCATTTTGACTAAAACGGCTCATTCCAGATGTAGGTTTGCCATCACATATATTTTGCCAACGTAAATCATGCACAAAGCTTGTGGGAAAGCTTTGCATACCAAGGATGGCATGCATTTGTTGGAGAAATGGGGAGCAGAGGCATTCCCTTGCAATGATGAGCTGATTGATGCTCTACGTACAGCTCCAAATGATGAGTAGATCAATGATCTACATAAAGCTACAAAGGAAAGATTGGAGAATTAGAATCTGCAAATCCTTTTAGTCCATGATGAATAGGATTATATGATTGGAAAGAATGGATAATAGGTCAAAGTTGCAGATCTAGAAGGCAAAAATGTTGCATTGTACTTTTTGGTACATGGGGTGCCCACCATGTCAAAGATTCACACCAGTGTTGGCATCCATTTATAATTAGTTGAAGGAAAAGAACAAGAAATTTGAGGTTGTGTTTATCTCATCTAATGAAGACCAATAATCTTTTGACAACTACTTCAATGAAATGCCATGGCTTGCAATGCCATACAGTGATTCAAAAATTAAAAAAGTACTTAGTTAGTGGTTTGAAGCTGAAGGCATACCTTATTCTAATCAATTTGCTTTCATTTGCTGGTCAAATACTCCACCTCAAATCTAACTTGATTTTGAAGGGAAGGGAAAGAACTTTCAAAATTGACAATTAGAGAAGTAGCTCTACCTGATATCTATTCTATATCAGCATAGTTCAACTAATCCTGCAAATCAAATGATGCAAAGAGGTGCTTGGATTTTGGTACCTGTATATCCAACATGCATATGCTCTTATTGATTATTGTTCCCATCCATGAGAGAAGTTCAAGTTCTATACCCTGCTCTCCAAGTCCTTGCATCATCTTGTACAGGTTCGACCCAAATAAATAATGGACGACAACCATTGTAGCAAGACTAAACAAAGTAACACAATTGGCAATCCCGCCTTTCTACAAAATAGACACTTGAGGCAACAAGAAAAAAAGTGAAGACCAGCCCTATGATGACAAACAAGTAGCATGTGATTATGAATATCCTTTTCATTTTACTAAGTGTGTTAGAGAAGGATCCTTCATATACTATAGGTAGTAGCTTCATGATACTCCGGGGATCTAATGGTGGCTTCAATTAGAAAGAAGAACATGATTTACAGTTTGTATCCACCTTCCTCAAGGCAAACCCTATAGTCCAATAAAAAGATCCATCAAAAGAAGGATAAGCTTCCTCCTTTCCCTATCGTATATTTTTAAATTTTTTCATATAACATCCCTCAACCCATAACCCAAAAAGCTTTTTACTGAAAGAATAAGAAACCCTCATTCCACTTACCTGGGAGCCTTTAGTTTGTCTTTCCTTTCTTGACATAGACAAGGGCTTAGTGTAGAGATGCATCTTGCTCTGTGTACACCATTGGTGAGTAACTGCATGTCAAAGCTTATCCCTGATCAGATCATTAGAATGGAATAAAAATGCATCCTTTACCAAAGCTACTGTTTCTCAAAATCCAATATTATAAGGGCTGGTAAATTGGGATGTACTACCATAAAGTTTTACCTATTTCCATAAGTTTGTAGTGTATGTGAGTGTACACACAGCAATAAACCAATAGATGTTACATTACCTTCTTTCATCTCAAAGAGGAAAATTTTTTGGATTTTGAAAGGGGCAACTACATTTGCAGACTTCTAATAAAGGGGCAACTGCATCTACAAACCAAACACAAAACTTAATCTTGAAAGGGGAAACTGCATTTGCAGACTTCTAATGAAGGCACAAGAGGAAGAAAGATCATTCCTTCCAATGCAAAGGTATTAATCCCTATCCTTGAATGAAAAATAATAGCATCTTCTTCTCCTTTCCTGTCTGAAAATGCACTATCATTATGTTTCTCTAGTTCACCACCTTATTGACACATGACTAATCAAAGAAGACAGCTTACTATCTTACAAAACCTCTTCAAACAATGACCACCAAAACCATTTGTTTAAACAATAACTAGTAAAAAGCCTGAGATTGCTATACAGCCTATTCAACTTGTTATAAATCTCCCATATCAGGATTACTGTACAAATATTTCATCTTATCCACAAATCAATAAACATAGAGGAAGGTCTATGCTTGGATTCATGACTATTCAAATGCTCTTAGATGTAGCTTACAAAGTTCTTTTGAACCTGAGTGACTTCAGTGTTTACTGACAACCATTAATTCTCGCACACACTACACTATTGGTAGTTTAAATCACTTTGAAGTAGAGTAGCATGGATGAAGAGGCCTTTCAAGAGTTGATGATGTTGAACTCACTTCTCAATGTCATGGCTCCATTGTATTCTATAATAGCTGTGTCTAAACTACCTTCATGTGTCAGAATCACTTCACAAGAGGTCATCAAAAAGGACAAAAAATGAATGCAACAAGAACAAGCTAGGTTTTAAAGGATGTTGGATGTAATAATTCTTTCAAGCTTTGTACACATACAAGGAAAATGAATGACAAACATACTTGGGAATCCTTCAATGCGCGCTGATAAGGCTGTCGGGGCTGCGAGCAGCAGTAAGCACACCATAAAGAGTATGGACTTAGCAGCGATGGAGCCTTGCTCACAAGAAGCCAGCTCCTTTTAGTCCACCATAGCTTCACAGCTTGCATAATCAAGAAGTCTACAAGAACCGCATGCATCTACATTCATACAATCAATCATGAATCCATCAAAATTAGTGTGACAAGCTACTAAGGTTTTATGCCTCCTTCTTGTCTCAAAGAATCGTAGTACATATTAATGAAGAGTCGTGCCAAAGGAAGATCAAGAGTTGAGAAACAAAGTTATTTTATGTATTTGTACTATTCTACATCTACATCTACACTCTACACTCTCTTATTGTGAGATATACCTAGTCTCTAATCAGAGGTGAAATTTCCTATGTGGCATGCTTCCCAAAAAATTTGTGCCCAAACTTATCATGTCTGGTGCTAGTCCTACATCCATAGAAGATAAATGACTTCTTAATGAACAACTCCATAGCTAATCCTAGGGGAGGTCTAATGTGCATCTCTAAAACATCAACCTGTGTTGATGCAACCTTAACTTAGCATACCCAATCACTCAGATAGTCCTTTCTAATGCACCAAGCAACTGTTGGAGTACACCTTATGTATATAAATCTATTCTACGTGCCATTCTCTATAGCATGAGGCCCATTTGACTTTCCTAAGATTCCATGAACTTGTCATAGGGTGAATCCTATCTCCTTGAAGGAAAAATGAATCTCAGGGGTTATTCTAGTATCTCTATTTGATCCTAGTCTCCTTCTTGGAACTTCAATTGTTTTGTAACGTGCCCGCTCCTCAAATCGCGGGACACGTCTTAGCAGTCCATCGAGAGATATATCTAGAAGACGCCGCCTAGCACTCCCAAGGAATGACATGGGGTTTACCAACTAGGGTCTCTCAAGTCTGCCCCGCAATGGAACTTATCCGGCCGCTCCCACTAGGATCGACCTGAAGTCCAGGTTCCTAGTCAACATTGTCTAAGGTCATAGACCGCCGACTTTTTCCTAACATTTCTCGTTATCATTTCCTTTGACCAAAGCTCTCCGCTAACTGAGACCACCCTTCCATAGGATAGACCCATTGGTCACATCCACCATGCTTCCCTCGGGGGTTGTTTTAGTTATCTAATTACCTACCACGTTATGTAAAAGCAGCTTCCTTGATTAACTCGTTAGTCATAGGTTCCTTTACGTAATTTAGGGCACAGACACGAAGACAAGATAAAACAAGATCAAACACTTCCTTAACTTATCTTCAAATTAATGCTTGCCTTCCGCCCATACAGGAGAATTAAGTGTTCCTTTTTGCCTCCACAAAAAAATCCTTCCGTCTTCCGGCAACAAAACCTGAAGGTTTATCCTACCAAGATTCCACCTTGTAACTAGTATCAAGGCCTCAAGATCCCATCTCGAGTCACGTAAAACACTTGTGTAGGGCCCAGAGGCATTGGGATTTACAGGGAGAGTCCCCATTGGCACCCAAGTGTCCTTCTACGCCAAGTGATTTCCATGGAGAGACCTCTCGGGGCGGGTTCAGTCCACATTCCTGGCACGGATTCATAACCCCCTTGGTTAGGGTTTGGCGGCTCGCAGGGGGTAGCTAGCGCCATCCTTTCTTAATTATCCCTTTAGGAAATCAACCATAACTAAAGCAACCAGCTTAATAACAATCGCTAGGGAAAACATTCCTTTCGTTTTCATGGCAATCAGTCATATCAGACCCGGCCATGCAATCATTAAACACACCCCACTTGGGTTAACATCCAAAACCACATTAACAAATAGTGAATGCACACCCTCTTGCTTCAAGGAGTCGCAATCCCATTGCATGTACAATCAGAATTTAACTTGGATGTATCAAAACACTTGCTCAAGAGATTTACAACCTTTTCAAACAACCACTTGGGTCAACAATCCATTTAGGGTTAGGTCACCAGCTTCAATTAAGTTAGGAGTGTATCCATTTGCGATAGTTTATAGCATGATCAATAAAACAATTCGCTGGCAATTATACTAATTCCTAATGCACCGGATCCCATGATGGTCTAGGTTTCTATCCATCGGAAACTATCATTTCATGTGTTTCTTTTAGTCATGATCGCGAAGCATGAATTCTAAATGACTATCATGCACCAAACTGGTTTAAAAGCTATTATTTTATGTGAAATAATTCAAAAACCTTATCATTTTATGCGTGTAAAAGCTATCATTTCATGCATATAAACTTATGCAAACTCCATAATCTATCATTTCGCACATGCAACCTAGCGCCTAAGACCCATCCATGTTCCATGCACATAGCTAACCCCTTCATTTCTTTCACGAGAAATAAATTAACTATAACGCTTAAAGATCCTGTGTTTGATTCGTGTTCGTAGGGGCGTTTATTGCAATGGTTGCTCTGCTCACCTCTCCCGCATTACCGGTACCAACGGTCTCTTTGGCTCCTACGCTTCCCGCGATTTTCTTCTTGGGAGCCATTACTACTTGGGGTTTGGATAGTCCAGCCCTTAGGGGCCTTCAGGATGACTGGTTCGGGAGGGAAAGGTCGTGGCCAGGGGATCCTTTGCCGATGAGGGGTGGCTTGAGTGTGGCTCCTCCATCCGTCTTCACTCCCCAACTCTCTCTCTCTCTCTCTCTCTCTCTCTCTCTCTCTCTCTCTCTCTCTCTCTCTCTCTCTCTTTCTTCTTCTTCTTCTTCTCTTCTCCTTCTCTCTCTCTCCCTCTTCTTCTTTTCTTCTTTCCTTCTCCTACTCTCTCTCTTCCTATTCTTCTTTCTCTCTTCTTCCTCTTCTCCTACTCTCTCTCTTCCTATTCTTCTTCTTCTCTTCCTCACTCCCTCTCCTCTTTCTCTTCTACCTCTTCTTCTTCTTCTTCTACTTCTCCTTCTCTCCCTCTTCTTCTCTTCTCTCTCCCACTCCTTCTTCTCTTCTTCTTCTTCTCCCCCTCTTCTCTCTCTTCTCTCTCCCTCTCCTTCTTCTTCTCTTCTCTCTCCCACTGCTTCTTCTTCTTCTCTCTCTCTCTCTCTCTCTCTCTCTCTCTCTCTCTCTCTCTCTCTCTCTCTCTCTCTCTCTCTCTCTCTCTCTCTCTCTCTCTCTCTCTCTCTCTCTCTCTCTCTCTCTCTCTCTCTCTCTCTCTCTCTCTCTCTCTCCTCTTCTCCTTCTTCCTCTCCTTCTTATCCTCCTTCTCTTTCCCCCTCTTCTTCTCCTTCTTCCTCTCCTCTCCCTTCCTCTTGTTCTCCTTCTTCTTCTCCTCTCTCTTCTTCTTCCTTCTTCTCCTCCTTCTCTTTCCCTCTTCTCTCTCTTCTTTTTCTCCTCTCCTTCTTCTTTCTTCTCCTCCTTCTCTTTCCCTCTTCTCTCTCCCATTCCTTCTTCTCTCCTTCTCCTCCTCTCCCTCTTCTCCCTCTTCTCTCTCCCTCTCCTTCTTCTTCTCTCCTCTCTCTCTCTCTCTCTCTCTCTCTCTCTCTCTCTCTCTCTCTCTCTCTCTCTCTTCTCCTCCTCCTTCCTCTCCTTCTTCTCCTCCTTCTCTTTCCCCCTCTTCTTCTCCTTCTTCCTCTCCTTCTTAACAACGATAGGGGGGGGGGGGGGGTGCATCGTCTGTGCTGAAGGGGGGGCCTGTGGACGCTGGAAGGGGGCTGTTGGATAGGATGACGGGCAGGGGGTGGCGCCTGCAGCAAACGGGGGGGGGGGGGGGGGGGGGGGAACCTGTGCCAATGGAGGGAGGGGGGTGGTCTTTATAAAGGGGGGGCGCAACTGTCCGCCGCCACCTGGGCTGCATTCCCCCCTTCTCCCACTTCACTCCCTCTCTCTCTCTCCCCGACGTACTGTCGAGGGGGAGGGAGAGGGAAAACAATTTTGAAAAAAATAATAAAAGGGGGGGGGGGGGGTTCCTATGGGGGCACGGGGATATTACATCATCTCCCTCTTAGAGGAATCGAGATGTCCTCATCTCGAATGCGCTTAGGGTTCATTGATAACCAGTTATCATTGGGTTCTAAAACTTGTGAGTTAGGACCCATCACGCTTTCGTTGCGCAACTCTGATTACTCAAATTCTCATCTTAAAATAACAACTTGCCATAACTCATAGGGTTCAATAGGACTTATTCCAAGTAGAAAACTTATTACCTCAAGAGGATCTTCCTAGGATATCTAGTCATCCTCAAAGGTTACAACAGGCTCCAAGCCTTCATCATTATATGGTATGAGCCAAAGGTAGAGTTTAGACGGCTTCATTTGACTGCACGTTTCTCATTCTCAGGGTCCAACTCATGACAATCTGTTTGGATGTGTCCTAGTTCATTGTAGTGGAAACATCGGCGGGTTGGAACATCTTTTACGGATGTGTCCTACCTATCCGCACTTGTGGCACCTCTTGTCTTGTTCTCGTGAGTCATCTTCATCATAGTTGCCTGATTTAAGTTGACTATTTATGCACTGAACTCGTTTAAAAGCTATTACATTATGTGAAATAATGCGAAAACCTTATCATTTTATGCGTGTAAAAGCTATCATTTCATGCATATAAACTTATGCGAACTCCATACTCTATCATTTCGCGTATGCAACCTAGCGCCTAAGACCCGTCCATGTTCCATGCACATAGCTAACCCCCTTCATTTCTTTCACGGGAAATAAATTAACTATAACACTTAAAGAACCTAGGTTTGATTCGTGTTCGTAGGGGCATTTTTTGCGATGGTTGCTCCGCTCACCTCTCCCACATTACCAATACCAACGGTCGCTTCTGCTCCTACGCTTCCCATGATTTTCTTCTTGGGAGCCATTACTACTCAGGGTTTGGATAGTCCGGCCCTTAGCGGCCTTTAGGATGACCGGTTTCGGAGGGAAAGGTCGTGGCCAGGGGATCCTTTGCCGATGAGGGGTGGCTTGAGTGTGGCTCCTTGATCCGTCTTCATTCCCCAACTCTCTCCCTCTCTCTCTCTCTCTCTCCTTCTTCTTCTCTTCTCCTCCTCTCTCTCTCCCTCTTCTTCTTTTCTTCTTTCCTTCTACTCTCTCTCTTCCTATTCTTCTTTCTCTCCTCTTCCTCTTCTCCTACTCTCTCTCTTCCTATTCTTCTTCTTCTCTTCCTCACTCCCTCTCCTCTTTCTCTTCTACCTCTTCTTCTTCTTCTTCTACTTCTTCTTCTCTCCCTCTTCTTCTCTTCTCTCTCCCACTCCTTCTTCTCTCCTTCTCCTTCTCTCCCTCTTCTCTCTCTTCTCTCTCCCTCTCCTTCTTCTCTTCTCTCTCCCATTGCTTCTTCTTCTCTCCTTCTCTCTCTCTCTCTCTCTCTCTCTCTCTCTCTCTCTCTCTCTCTCTCTCTCTCTCTCTCTCTCTCTCTCTCTCTCTCTCTCTCTCTCTCTCTCTCTCTCCCTCCTTCTTCCTCTCCTTCTTCTCCTCCTTCTCTTTCCCCCTCTTCTTCTCCTTCTTCCTCTCCTCCTCTTCTTCTTCTCCTGTCTCTCCTTCTTCCTTCTTCTCCTCCTTCTCTTTCCCTCTTCTCTCTCTTCTTTTTCTCCTCTCCTTCTTCTTTCTTCTCCTCCTCTTTCCCTCTTCTCTCTCTTTTCTCTCCCACTCCTTCTTCTCTCCTTCTCCTCCTCTCCCTCTTCTCTCTCTTCTCTCTCCCTCTGCTTCTTCTCTTCTCTCTCCCACTCCTTCTTCTTCTTCTTCTTCTCTCTCTCTCTCTCTCTCTCTCTCTCTCTCTCTCTCTCTCTCTCTCTCTCTCTCTCTCTCTCTCTCTCCTCCTTCTTCCTCTCCTTCTTCTCCTCCTTCTCTCTCCCCCTCTTCTTCTCTCTTCTTCCTCTCCTTCTTAACAACGATCACACCGGGAGGGGGGGCATCGTCTGTGGCTGAAGGGGGGGCCTGTGGACGCTAGAGGGGGGCCGCTAGACAAGATGACGGGCAGGGGGTGGTGCCTGCAAAAAATGGGGGGGGGAACTTGTGCCAATGGAGGGAGGGGGGTGGTCTTTATAAAGAGGGGGCATAGCCGTCCACCGCCACCTGGGCTGCATGCCCCCCCTTCTCCCACTTCACTCCCTCTCTCTCTCTCCTTGACATATTTTCGGGGTTTTGAAAAAAAAAAGGGGGCGTTCCTATGGGGCACGGGGATATTACATGTTCCTAGGTTCAAATTGATGGTTTATCAAGGTCTTAGGTTTCCTCTAGCCCTAACCTACTACTAAATTTACAAGTGTTTTCTATAACAACTTCTACAAAAGCTACAATAAAAATATTCTTAGTGAAGGATCTACAAAAGCTACAAACAAAGGACTTACACAATGAGCTTTCTAAAGCTATACCATAAAACCATCGTGTAATGTTACCTGGCCTTCTTTTAGTTTCAAGCATTCTTTTTCCTTTGCAAGCAGTGAGCCACCAGGCATGGCTCAACTTCAAGAGGGGATGGTGTTTTAGTTGTAGCAGGTGCTTTGTCCTAAAACCATATAAGACAAATAACTTAACATACTTGCCAATCATGTTTCAATATAAGATTTGTGGTAACCTTCCATGAAAATAACTTCCAACCTGTCCAACAATCACTGCTAGCTTGTTGTATGGATCAATGTCCATATCATAAATTGTGCCATGAGAAGCCATTTCTTGATGATAATGTGTACTCTTGATGCCCACTACCATTGCCTCTATGTTGCAAAACACCACTGATATGCAAGCAAGTGGTTTTACAATTGGACCAAGACAAAATAGACCTGAGAATCTAAATTACAGAGTAAAAACCATGACTTTAGGAGGAAGCCATACTTATTTGCACTAGGGCTTATCAATTTGAAACAACCCCAAGCAAATTTTATTGTAGTGATGAAAGTGGAATGATCATCTAATGTCTCGATCACATCAAATTTTTTGAATTCAAAAATCAAGAGTGCTAAAAGAAGTACTCTATAAGACAAACTCTTCAATAGCACGACAATAAAAATATCTGCCTCCAAAACATGAACTTTGAAAGTGAATTAAATGACAACCATGTTGACAAAGGAATGGCAGACTATGAATGTAGAATTCATAATACCTGCAAACATCATATATATGTACAAGATAGTCTCTACCATCAGATGCCAAAAGGGGAATTTGAATGGCATTAATCTTAGCACCCATGAGGGCCACAACTCCAAAGCTCAGAGTAAGAATATTTGCATCATGCGCTTCCTGCCAAGTATTACCACAAGTTCCAATATAATATCGCCAACCACATGTCAAATAATGTTGTTAAGTAGTACCTTCCTAGCACCTTTAAGTATAACTATGATGCTTACCAAAAAATAAACACACTTGATCAATCGTTGCTTACCTTGAAGTTCACAATCTGAAAGGACTCTAGATCATATACATGAAGATTTCCATTCCGATCACCAACTGCTGGATAATGACCATCTAAGTTGACACTTAACGAACAAAAGCCCTTACATGAGTTTTAAGGATCACTTGACTCACTTGAAATTGTCTTTGCTCCTGGTTCAACTCGCTTGTCTACACAGGAATTATAAGAATAGACTTGAGTAAGAGCCACATAATAAGGTCTACTACCAAACTAATTTTGTGCAAAACACAGCATTGCAATGTCTTTCTTGAATGACTATTTTTCATCATGTGGATGACAATGATATCATAAGAATCTGACCACCTCTCTACGCTTGCCAATCTCTTTGCCCCATCAAAGGGAGCCAACGATGAAACAGATGTCTATATAGATGAAGATGCAGCTGATCCTATAGCCAATCTTGTTGCCCCAATGCATGGTGGAGGAGAAGAAGATGCAGCAGTGGATCCTACTGATGAGGATGAAGTTAGCCCTTCCTACTGTTGTTACCCATGGCACAAATGTGTGCCTTACTGCTACTGTTCTATTACTAGATGATGGCTAAGATAATTCCATTTGTCCATCTTTATCAAAATCTAGGTAAAATTCTCAGAAATGTGTGAAGTGTGACAATCAAGAGCAAGGGCATATCCATTACCAATCTGACCAAGATAACTCCTAATTATCATTTCTTCTCAATTGCCCTCATGACACCCATGATGGTAGGATTTTAGTTTGTTCCATTAAGCATCAAGTCTGTTGCTAATTAACATTCATCAATTATTGATTGAGCTTCCATAATACCACTATACAAGGTGTGGAAGCTTTCACTCAATCGCCAAGATCCACGGACCGCTTATTGTTTCAAGCGTTCCAAGCCGAGCACTAGTGGCTACCTCTCACATAGCGGACACGCCATTCATATCTACAGGTGTAGTGAGCTTACCTCCATGCTAATTGAGTTACCTCCTCTCCCGCGCACACCAGTAGCTCCATGATCCAAGTACAAGCTTCAAGCAAGGTCCATCCTCAAGCTCCACACTCCAAGCTCCATCGCCGTGAGCAAGAGAAGAGAAGAGAAGAGAAGAGAAGAGAAGAGAAGAGAAGAAGAGAGGAGAAGATGGAGAGCTTCTCCTCCCCGGTCCCTCACCCTCACACACTCACTCCCTCACACTCTCACACTCCCTCTCTCAAGCACAAGCTCAAGCAAGCAAGCAAGCAAGAAGAAGAAGAAGAAGAAGAAGAAGAAGAAGAAGAAGAAGAAGAAGAGAGCCACTTTTGGCTACACACAAGAATGAGCTTCTCATTCACTTTTCAACTTTATATACAAAACCCTAAATCCCTTTTGGATGGTCATCCTTTTATCCCCTTTTTTACATGGCCGTCGTGGCCTAGGCCCTTTTTCCCATTGTCCTTCTATCTTCCTAGCTTCCTTCCTACCACCCACCTACCTTTACAAATTGCAGGGGTGAGAGCACGGCGCTCTTTAAATTAAATCATGATGCGATTGTACTCTTTTACAAAAGTATTGACTTGTGCTTTTTCTTGTGCGCCTTTTTCCTTTATTTAGGACTTGTCTACACTTCTTGTGCTTCCATATTTTCTTTGGTGCCCCTTCATCTTTCGTTTCACTTTTTCCTTGTTCTTTGTCTTCTGCTTTATATTTTCTAGATTTTCCACCTTGCTTGTCTGACAGTTAACAGTACCTCCCTCCTAGACGAGTGCCAGTCCCATGGCACTCACCGTCGTAGGTAGCAGGCTTTGGCCTACACTGAAGATGTGGGTGGAAGGGACATCGGTGGTTGCCGTGGAGGAGTGTTGGTGGTAGTGTAGAGGAAGGTCATTGGGGGCACGTTGGTGGCCTAGGTGGCTGGTGGTAGGGTTGTTGGAGTTGGTAGTAGGATTGTCCTCTGTTGGGGATTTCATTGATGGCCAACACAAGTATTGGTTTGTTGGGGATTCTATACATGACGATCCTTGGCGGGCTTGCAAGATGATAAAGGATAAGAATTCAGAGGTGAATGTCGATGAAGAGTGAATGACACTTTCATTGGAGTCTTCAATACCTGCAATTGAAAACCTCTCATATGTGGTCTCTTCCTAGGGGTAGTGCTAGTCTTCTTTATCGTGCACAAGACGTAGCTCAATTAGTTTGGGAGACAGGTCAAACTCTAAGTAAGCTGAGAGTATTGTCCTGCACTTGAGGAGCCAAACTGTGTATATATTTCGGTGCAGATATTATGTGAGTGCTCGTGCATACTTAGATATTATGTCGTTAGAAGACCACGGGTTGGTTTCTTGTAACAATATGTGGGTGAAGCAAAGTTGTCCATGTTGAGAAGAAGTACAAGTGAAGGTGTATGAGACATCCTTTGCATTGCGACTGCATGACATAGAATAATTGAACATAGGGGCTCCACACTTTCAGTAGTCTAATAGCTGGTAGCTATTAGACTTGTGTGATGAGGACAGTGTACTTTTCATGGCCATTCGTGCGGTGCTTACCATGATTGATTGCAATGGTATTAAGGCTGAGTGCAAGAGGGAATCGTGCGAATGGGTCAGAGTGACAGGTCTAACCATAGGTGAGATGCTACGGGACTAGGGACGGAGCCAGCCAACCAAGGTCACTAGATATACCTAATTTGAGGACCCCTAGGTGTTGTGATGTGATCGTGGGTGCTTCTTATCTTTTCATTCTTTTCTTTTCTTTTTTCATTTTTCGTTTTCGTTTTCTTTTTTCTTTTTTCTTTTTTTCTTTCTTTTTTCTTTTTTTTTTATTTTTTTAATTTTTTTCTTTTTTGGACTTGCCTGAGCACAACCATTGCAATATGTTGAGGCTATCAATCTTTCAACGGGTTGGAAAATGTCAAGCTTCTAAGCCTCAGGAAATGGATATTACAGAGTGTGTCTTAGCCTCGTTGTTGGAGAAGCAGTTGTTGAGATGGGGAGATACACTTGAGATTTTGTAACCCTCTTTGGAACGTGTGATGTTGGTACAATTGAGGTAAGAGCTGCCGTGAGTGCCCGATGTAGAGTGTAAGCTAGAAAGAGAAAGTGGTTATGATCATGCTTTGGGCCATGCGATGTGGGTGATCGGCAAGGGTGATTTTCACTTTCGGCACTGTGGCTTTGTCGCGGCTCTTTGTGGGGTTGGTGGTCTTGCAGTGTCTTAGGTATTGAACACTTTTGCACAAAGACATGTGTCATCTTGCATCCACTTGTCACTTCATGAGAGTACATGCACAGCACATGCTGCAACTATAATAAACTAGTGCAACGCAAGGAGACATCACTTATCTGAATTCCATGGTGTTGACTTAGATACTTATCACTTGTGCTTGATTATCTAAATATATTAAACGCAGATATGAAAAGTTTGTACAATTGGGGAACCTGTCAGCACTTAACCATTTAGAGACAAAAGTCATGGCGAGGTAGCATTTGATAAGCCTTTTACACAACATGGGGCTACTCTATTTGTACGAGGCGGGGCAAGTCCGGGTGGGGGGGCGAGTGAGGCTCTACTAGTGAGGGGCTCCTATGAGGCTGAGTGAGAAAGATGTCCGCCGAGACCTGAATGATGTAGTCCCCTGGCCACAATTTTTTCCAGAATGCTTTTGAACAATGCATCAAATTCCTGCTTGTCTCAAGTTGCCCCTTCCTCTTTCAAGCACCCAGTGCCCGAACATTTGGTGGGGGCCCGCACGACCAGTGTTGCCACATCCCGTGTGCTCCCTTGAGCTTCTATTCCCCTGGCCCAGGGATTTTTTGGCCTACATCGAGGGCAGTGTCACTTGGGCCTCATTTCTTTGCATACCTTTTAAGGGTAGGTATGTACGTTCTGGTGGAGGAGCTTGTGCTGCATGCTCCCTTTGACAGCGGATAGCGTCCTTGCAAGCCAACTGCACTGGGTGCTCCATTTCGGCTACCGTGGGGGGGCCTGCAAATTGCAAATCAAGGATTAGGCCCTAAGGCAGGATAAAACTATTCTCACGGAAGGGATTATAGAGTGGGTTATCTAGTGCATATGACAAGGAGAGGTGAGTGAGGCATACAACATTTGTTGTAGAGGGACAACCCCTTGTTGATATTCATTTTGCCTCCAGGTCTTGGCTTATGCTAAGTTGCATAGAGTGGTTGTCATGGAGTGGAGCAGGGCTCATCCCTAGAAGGATAGACCGAAAAAGGGGAAAGGTGTATATAAAGGGATGGTGTCCCATCTACACCATCAGAGATGTTGGTCAGAGATTCATATGGCGGTAATGAGGGTTGCATGCCCTCCTCCTGGAGGTGGGAATGGTCACATGACTTCTAAGTGTGTAGTGAGAGGAGGACGTGAGGAGCTCAACGTGTCGAATCCAACTCTTCTCCCTGTGCTTGACTATCATTGCTTGTGTGTGTTGATATTATCTATATAGGGTCACAAAATTCATTATGTATTTATGTACATGTTTACGAATCCATGTCACTTCACAAGGATAAAGACCAATTGTAGTACTCCGAATTGTACTAAAGTGTGGCACATGCATCCAGTACTCATGGCAGCTTACTCAATAACGATAGATATTTTGCAACATGGAGTAGCATGGCACCTTGTTCGAGTCTACTGGCAACATGTAACTCCTCCTCAATGAGAACCTTATTAGCTAGAGAGTTCTCTTGGCTAGTTCCAACTAAGTCTGTACCCCGAATGGCAGTCAGCACTCGAAAGGAAGTTGGTGCCACATAGGTTGGGTCTCTTTGAGATCGCCATTTGGCCAATCGCTCCTCTGAGACTATAACGTGCCCGCTCCTCAAATTGCAGGATACGTCTTAGCAGTCCATCGAGAGATGTATCTAGAAGATGCTGCTCGACACTCCCAAGGAATGACACGGGGTTTGCCAACTAGGGTCTCTCGAGTCTGCCATGCAACAATGGAACTTATCGGACCGTTCCCACTAGGATCGACCTGAAGTCTAGGTTCCTTGTAATCGGGTCTTCCTAACAGCCTTTTAGCGTCGGTCGACAGTCGCTCCACTTTGCGTAGATATAACTGGACCCAAGCAGACTCATAGCGCACTTGGTTCAAAGAGAATGGGAAACGAGAGGGATGCATCGCTCGACCTCTCTGCCCGTAGGGCATAGTCCCATTCCGATCCCCTAAAACGGTATGAATCAGGGTTCTAGCCAACATTGTGTAAGGATCATCATCCGACCTTTCCTAACATTTCCCGTTAACATTTCCTTTGAGGAAATCTCTCAACTAACTGAGACCACCCTTCCGTAGGATAGACCCATTGGTCACATCCACCACGCTTCCCTCGGGGGTTGTTTTAGTTATCTAATTACCTACCATATTATGTTTGACATATAAAAGCAGCTTCCTTAATTAACCCATTAATCACAGGTTCCTTTACGTAATTTAGGACACAGACACGAAGACAAGATGAAACAAGATCAAACACTTCCTTAACTTATCTTTAGATTAATGTTGATGGCGCGGCATTGCTCGGCGTTGGTCATTATGCGACATCCTTCAACTTCCCATTGCAACCTAAGAGCGTATCACTGCCTCAAGAAAGGCGATCCAGTATCAGGGAGGTGTGATTACTCTGCAATTTCTTGGTCAGTGATAACAGAAGTGGTTCGTGGATTGTATGACATGATAAGGCGTTGTTTGATGGCTTGCTCCTTGGAGATTTCGTTGTTAATCAACTCAGCAGCGGAGCGAGAAGCTTTTGTGAACGCGAATTCAAAGGTTTCCCAAGAGCAAGGCATATTTTGCACTTCAGTTGCAAAGGGTTCTTCTAATAGACTTAAGTCCAAGCGGTCGTAGCTTATTGCGAGTGACACGAAAGTGTCATCTAGTCTTTTAATACAATCCACCACGTCATCCCCGGTGTCCTCAACAAGGTCAGCGGCTAGCGCTAGAAAGGATTTTCATTCATAGGAAGGCATAAGGCCGACAGGTGGTTGAGGTTTGACAGAACAAGAACTTTTGACAACGAAGATGGGCGGTTGGGAGGGTTCATGAGTTTGTGGTTGGGCCGTTTGGATATTGAGTGGATTGGGAGCAGCCATGATGGACGGGCTGCTGCATTTAGGTTGCAGTTGGGGAGGCAGATTGACTTCGGCGGGTGATGACTCTTGTGACGGAGCCTGCGGTTTGGGCCGGTAGACTTGTGGGACTCCCTTGGGTCTAGGCGTGGATGAGGTGGATGGTTTGGTTCAGGAAAGCACTGCGGCTTGCGGTTTTGAGGGTTTATGGAATGTGGTTTGATCAAGCTTGAGGGCGGTGTATGAATGGTGCATTTGGGCATGCGAGCCTTAGGGATCCACAGCCAGGTATTTCCCTCGTAGTAGCCTTGCGCACATAAGAGGGCTTTAGGGACCCATCTTTGCTTGATCATGCGGCGCTTTTTGTTACTGCATCTTGGCCTCCTAGGGCTAGAGTTTTTGATCCTCCGAGGATAGGAGTGTTGACTCCTAGGTGGTGGTTGCGGCTATTTGGGCTTCCCTTGAAATCTAGGCTGTTGAGCCTGATGTTTTGCTATTGTGGGCTGTGATTCTTGAATTATGGAAGGTGGCGGCCGCGCACTACCCCCCTCCATAGATTTGGTCATGGAGAATTCTATCAGTGGCTTTGCGGACGGTGATGAAGTCGCGTAGCCCTTGCTGAAGGCTGTGACCATGCGAACATTGCCTATTGCGAGGTGGATGCACTGTGACTCATAATCAACATTGCAGTGAGTTTGCTTTTTGAAAGTGCATCCTAGCAGCGACTCCGTGCCTGTGTCTTTAGCGTTTGGCAACACGTAAAAAATCATTGCGACAGTCTTAGACTCGATAGAAACGGCTACTTTGCACTTGCCGAGGAGTGCATAGGAATGGGTCCCATATGGGCTTAATTTAGCATTCGTGGGCTGAAGTGGTGGGCTACCAAGTTTGGTCCAATGATCGTGAGTTAGGACATTGAAGTCTGCTCCCTCATGATCAGAGCGTTGAAAGCGCAGGTTTGTTTTGCAATGACTGTTATATGAAGGTATGCGGGCTCTACGGCTTCCTCATCCTCATCCTCAATCTCAGTGATTGTGGCCACTCTTACTTTGACAGGCGGTTCTAACATCGGTGGCTCGTGCAAAGGATGGGTGGGTGGGTAGTAATTCTTGACACGACTGCCATTGAAGAAGCCTATTCCTTCATCGTCTATGGTTTTGAGTTCAGCATTGCCTGTGCGGCTGATTGCACGAACTTTGAAGGGTCCAAGGCCTCGAAATTTCATTTTCTGTTTATCTCCCTTAATGGAGTAGAGGAGCACTAAGTCGCCCTATTTAAAGTCACGCTGCCTAACATGCTTGTCAAACCAACTCTTGTGACGGGCCTTCTCACATATAAGTGCATGGGTGGCTAGAAGACGGGTCTCTAATAGGCGTTCGAGCTCGACCAGGCATTGCGTCCATGCCTCCTTCCCTTCCCATTGTTCTTGAAGGGCTATTCTCTGGCTAGGAACAAAGAATTCTAAGGGTAGGATTGCTTCTACTCCATAGGTAAGCCTGAACGAGGTTTGACTTACAGCCGTTTTATAAGCTATACGGTAAGCCCACAAAGCTGCCATAAGCTTGTTGTTCCAGTCGCTTCGTGAGGCTGAGACTACTTTTGTCAGGTGATTGACGAGAATCTTATTCGTGGATTCTGCCTGACCGTTTGCTTGAGGGTAGTATGGAGATGATTTGCGATGGATAATGAGAAAGGTGGACAGGAGATGCGCTATCACTTCATTGATGAAGTGCGTACCCTGGTCATCACTGAGACCAGTTTGATGGGGCAGCAGAATCGCGAGATCAATTGCTCCTATAAGAACTTGGCAGTCATCCTAGCGTCGTTTTTTTGTGTGGCTCTTGCCTCTACCCATTTCGTGAGGTAATCTGTGGCCACAATGATGTACTTGGCTTGTGAGTACTATGCCGCAGGATTGATGGGTCCTATGAAGTCGATTCCCCATTTTTCGAAGGGTTGGCGAGCAATAATTGGGGTCAACTCCATTTGATCCTTGCGAATCGGGACTTTTGTCTGTTGGCACTCGTCATAATGCTTGACGAATCGCTTAGCGTCGCGAAAAGCGTTGGCCACCATAGTTGAGACTGCAGTACCTTCCATGCTATTGTGTCTCCACTAAAGTGTCCTCCCGCAATGCCGTTGTGCGTCTCCGAGATTCCATCATGCATCTCATGCTCACACACACATCTACGCAGCAATCCGTCTTGCCCCAGCCTATAGAGTTGGCCTGCAATCAGCTGGTAGGGCTAGATCTTCAGGATCAAGCGCCTAAGTCGGGCTTTTTCTATTGGTCGCTCAGGTAGTCCGTGCTCAAGCACTTGGACTATGTCGTCCACCCAATATGGCGTTAGATTAGCCTTAAATAAATCTCTCGCTGGACAGGTGGAATAGGTGGGTCGAGTAACTCATCAATGATGCCTCGTCCAGTGGCTTCTCCCGTGGGGATGCGTGACATGTGATCAGCCATGTAATGTTGTTTTCCCTTTCGTACTACCACAGAGAAATCGAACTCTAGAAGCAGGAGGAGCCATCAAGCTATGCGTCCTGTAGCACAAGGTTTGTTTACTAAATAGAGTAGGGCTTGATGGTCCACGAAAAAGATGAAGGGTGTGGCCAATATATAATGCCAAAATTTCTTCACAGCGAACACCATGGCTAATCCCTCTCTTTCTGTTGTCGAGTAGTTCATCTCCGTCTCAGTGAGTTGTCTGCTAGCAAAGCTCAGTGGATAATCTAAGTTGTGCTCACCAGGTTGGCACAACACTGCCCCCACGGCAAACTTAGAAGCATCGATGTGCACGTGGAAGGTAATGGTCCAATCTGGGGCTCATAGAATTGGTGTTGTTGTTAGAGCCTTTTTCAATTCTTCGTACGCTATTTGGCATGCCTCGGTCCACTCAAAGACAATCAGCAGCTTGTACAATGGTCTAGCGATCAACGCATAGTTCAGTACAAACTACCAATTGGGGGTGGAAGGTCAACAATAACCCTAATCTTCGAGAAGTCAGTGGCAATGCTGTTCTTCGACACCACGTGTCCTAAGATGCATTCGTGCTTTATCCAAAACTGGCACTTCAAGGGGTTCAAGGAGAGACGATATAAGTGACACCGTTCAAAGGTTGCATGGAGTTTGTCTAAGTGTTCAATCCAGGTCGAATGGAAACATAGGTCATCAACAAAGACTTCTAACTCGTTGTGCGAAGCATGTACTTAAAGATGGTGCACATGAGACATTGGAAAGTGGCAGGGGCATTGGTCAACCCGAAGGGTCAATTTATTGTCCTTCAATGTCGTATTCTACGGTATCTACTTCACCCTCACTCTCATCACTGAAGGATTGGTAGTCTTCGTATTCGTCGCTAGAATCTTTGTCATCCAACTGCTCGTCGGGCAAGTCGATTGTAGCAAGAACGTGCATCCAATCCCACTCATCCTCTAGGCATGGCCCATAAGACTTCTTAACCTGAGTGTTACCCTTGAGCATAGGAGAGATGGCGTCTAGGTCGACTGGTGAGGTCTTCCAAGTGTCCATCTCTATCCTTACGGTATCCGTTCTATTGCCAAGGAAGATCAAGCTGTTACCCCAATCTTCGATGACTCTAGCGTTGCGCATCCAAGGTCGGCCTAATAGGATATCGTAGTCCACTCCCTTCATGACTATAAAGTCAACATAGAACTGGACACCTGTGATCTTCACTGGCCAATTCTTAAGTACCCCTAATGGCTTCACTTTCATACCGTTTGCTAATGTGACATTGAACCTAGCAGTTTTGACAGGCGGGTTTCCCCAAGTCTGAAGCACTGCGTGGCCAAGCACACTAACCCCAACTCCCGTGTCTATGATTTCCTTTCTTGTTGTGTCGCCTAGGGCTAGGACCGGTAAGACTGCATGCATCTCAGAGCCTTCCCAAAAGGCATTGACGTGCAAGGATTTAGGCACGGAGTGCAGCATCAAACTTGGTAATTGTGTTTCTGCATCATGGTCTTGAGGGTCTGCCATGACCTGCTCTTGTGATCCTTTAACCCACTGCTTAAGATCTTGCCATAGGGTAGGATGCTGCCTAAGTAGATCTCCCAGGCTAAGTGTTACAGGGGTAGTCACTAGCATGGTCAGGAGATCATTGGATACTCGTCCTTCCCCTAACCTAGATTGTCTGGGCCAATGGCCACGATTGATCTGCGGCTCTGTCACGTCAAGGCTTGGTCTTAGCAGCACTACTTGTGGCGCGGTTGCTTTTGCCGACTTAGGTTGAGGCGGTGATATTGGCGTGCTTATGCTGGAGAGATCATCGATCTCGTCCTCTATGATGGGCTCAGCGTCTTTGAGATGCTCTTGAGTCTCCTTCACCCATTCCTTCACCTTTTCTATGGCCTCTAATTGTCGCTTCGGATGCGGGTATTCCCCTACCTTAGTGCTTCCCTTTTCGGCCGTCTTAGGGGCTGAGATCTCTGCCTCTGCGTCTACAAATCTTCTTTCTAGCAGGCGGAGTCCTAGCACTCTTGGTTTTTAGTGCGACTTTAGCTTCCGATCTCTTCTTTTTCCGCCTACGGCTTTTCTTCCCTATCGAGGTTGCGTCAAGATTGCTAGGTCCTGGCAGAGAGATGCCGGCCTGCTTTGTTTGGGCTCGGGTCATGACCCGCAATGGGATAGGTGTGGCCTCCCCATAGATATTTTTGACACCAAACAGCCCCAATGGGACAGATGGCATGTTGGCTGAGCTAGAGAATGGCTTTCGCTTTGGGCAATCTACGAAAAGATGGGTGACTCTGCACTCTGCATACCTTTGGTCAACCTTGTCTCTGTTTTGCTGCTCTCTTTCAGGGTAGCGTGACGAGACATGGCCGGGGTGACCGCAAGTCCAACGGGTGACTGGATCCTGCGTCTACCCTCCTAGGCCCCTACCTCGTCCCCTTCCTAATGCCATCACTGGCATGGGTTGATAATCCATGAGGACCACGTTGCCCTCGTCGTCGTGCGAGACGTAAGGGTATATGTAAGTCTCTTCCTCATTCGGCTCCTCCACGTAGTGGACTGGAACGGTGGATGGGTCAAGTAAGGACCAGGCGGTCTAGGAATGCCTGTAGGATTTATGTCCATTCTAGGGACTGCTGGTTTCATATCGTTAGGCGTAGGAAGAGCCAATGGAGCTCCCCTTCCGAAGAATGGTTGCAGCCTGTTCACTGGGTAAGGCTAGCCGCAGGGTTGCAAATATGGAAGTCTTCTGGGTAATCTGCATTGCACGACGTCATGGCCAAACCTACCACAATTAGCACAAGGTCTTGACCTAGGGTCTTGACACTCGGCCGGTAAGTGGTTTCCACAACAATACACACATTGGACGTGCGGGCGCATTGGTCGTCTCAACATGTCTTGCAACTTGGATAACTCCATCTTGACATCAACCAAGCCTTGGTCTATCTCGGTGGCCTTCCCCTTATCTTGGGATGATGGGATTGATCGCTCACTAGAGGCTGATGTTCTCTCTGAGCTTCGCGAGTTGGTCTCCTTTAGATTCGAGCTCCTGGAGCTCCGCTCTTTCAGCTGATCGTTGACTTTGATGGCTTCCTCAAACACTCTAGCTACCACGTCTCGCTGCAAGCTTGAATTGTCTGCCAAAGCTTTATATAACTCCTCGTCTCGAATTTTGCTAATGACTACAGTCGAAACTGGTCTTTCAGTCAGTCGCTTGCCCAGAGGGATTCTCTTGAAGAGACTCCTCACATGGGTCACGTAGTCACGGATGTCCTCCTTCTCTTTCTGCTTGACGTTCATCACAAGTGTACTGGCAGGTTATCGGAGTATCCAGGCCCGGTAAATCTCTTGACGAAGAGATCCTTGAGGTCATTGAAGTTGGCTCGCTCTACAGCATCTAGGCTCGTGTACCACATCCTACCTTTGCCACCTAGGCAAAGCCCGAACGCTTGCAAGCATTGAGTTAGGTCGTTGGCTTCGCAGACTTGCTCAAACTGCTCAACAAAGCTATATGGGTCGTCATGGGGTTGGTACTTATCGAGTTGCTTGGCAACGATCAATATTTTGGACTGGCTGTTTGAGCCTTGGTTCGCCCCTAGTCCTGCAAGCAGCGACGTTGCTAGTGCGGTGGCACTCTGCTTTGCTTTCTGCTATATTATCGACCAGCCGCTTCATGAGAAGCTCGCTCAATGTCAAGTCTCCCTCTAGTGCTCTCTCATGGTTCGTTTGGTTTCGGCCAGCTAAGTTCAGCACTTGCTGCACCTCATGCAGCTCCATGCTTTTCCTTTGGCTCCTAGCGTGTTGCTCCCTATTATACTCGGCTATGCTCTGCAATGCTCTATGGGCTAGCCTTCTCTCCTCTTCTAGATCAGCGATGATTGCGTCTATTGTCCTGCCGCGGTGCTCGTACCGGGCGTGCATGTCGTAAGTGCTCACCAACTGTTGAATAGCATCTGGGAAGACGTTCAAATTGAGTTCCTCATTAGACTCACGGTGTGAGCTTTTCTCTGCCATTGTCGAGTTGTCTTGCTTCACTAAGCTGTCGATCAGGTTCATTAGACTTGTTAAATCCACGTCGTTGGCACCCTTGCTTGGTCCTACTCTGCACTTTGATGGTTTGTCTATGTCTTGGGTCCTCTCCTATTGGTGGGTTTCTTGAGTGGTTTATCTGAGTGAGCTCCTTTGGTTATTGAATACAAACCTCAATTTATGATCACTCAGTGCGTGTGTCGTTTCTCGTGCACTTGTGCCCAATCAGGCTTTCAGCTTTCTTAAGTGTACTTCAAGTGCGGAAATTCAATGTGAATGCAGCAAGCAATTCCTCAGCGTCTTACACAACCTGTCCAAGTCACCTCCTCTTTGACCTCGCATCCTGCCTCACATCCGTGATTCATTGATCACAAGCAAGAAGTGTTCCGATTTTATCATTTTCTATCAGTTATCTGTAACCACATCATCAACCTAGGGCATTGGACAGAGGACATGCGGGAGGATGCACTGGAGCCTGCAGACTTGAACAACCGCACCCTCTTGCAGGACCCCGCCATTGCAGCTTACAACATCAGCTTGGCAATTGCAGGGCTGAATTCTAGCATTCTGCCTGTCCTCGGCAAGCTTTCTTCCTTACAGAAGTTGGATCTTATCTCCAACAAACTTGTGGGAACCCTCCATGTGGATTTTGCCATGCAACAGCCCATCTTTGGAGGTCCTGTATTTGCGCATCAACACTATCACATGTCCCATACCTTCTTCTATTTGAAACCTCTGTGGGTAGGTAGTGGAGCTTCATCTGGATCACAATGCTCTCTCTAGGATCTTTCCCTCTCCAGCCACACTACGAATACATAATGCTCTTTCTTGTAGAGATCGATGTGGACAGCAACTAGCTCTCAGGTTCCATATCCTCCTTTCTGGCGGACTTCAAGAACTTGAGTGAGATTCTCCAGTGGTATGATGTGTGGGGGCAAGCTCATTACAGGAAATCTTGGCTCTGTGGACCTCCATTATCCGCATCATGGAGTGGCAGCAGAGAAATGGTTAGTTTCATGGTTTTCTTCTAAATACATCCAAAGCTTCTATGCAAAGTCCAAGAAAGCTGCCATCTCTAATACCCCCTGATTCTTGTGGCTTTTCAATGCTGTACATGTCCTGATGTACCATGTCTTGATGTACCTCTGTACCTGAGTAACTAGGGTTCTTGAACTAAAAAGAAACTAAAACTAGAGGGAGGAGAGAGAAAGGAGGATCAAAGATCGGAGCTCTGATACCAACTGTAATGAAGGAGACCTCAGAGAGAGAAGGAGAGAAGGGAGAGATTGCAGAGAGGAGAGAGAAAGGAAAAAAGATGAGGAAATAAGAGAGAGAAAGACTAGCTAAAGAGAGAGAAAGACAAGAAGAGGAGAGAGAAATGGCTGGCAGCCATGGAATGACATGGAAGAAGGTGAAGAAGGTTAAAGGGCAGATGTATATTCATAAAAAATGGTCCCTATACAGTGTCCCTTACACCTTTTATACTTAGGTCAACTTGACATAAGTATTTCCCTCCATTACAGTGGATTGCTGGATAGCCTTCAGGCGGATTATGAATTGCCTTCGGGCGGATTATGAATTAGCCTACGGGCTGGACTTTATGGATGTATTCCAAAGATAAATAAGATAACATGTTGTAAGGGAACTTGTTTGAAACTGCTTTTCTATTGTTAACCCCAAGTCGAGATGGCAGAAAATGGCAGAAATAGGTGAAAAATAAAGGAAAAAGAGGAAAAAGCGTGGAAGAAGAGCAAAGATAGGCAGGCGACCTCTAAAGGCTAAGCCGAGATCAAAGGCGCGATTTTAAATGAAACGGGCCTCAAAAAATCCTGGAAAACTCTTGTAAAAGAGCTCCAGGCTCCCTCCTGTGCCAATTGTAAAATATTAGATGGGCATAGGCTAGAGGCATAAGGATAGAAGAGGGAAATGGAAAAAGGACCTTGCCACAATGACCGGTCATGTAAAGAAGGGGATGGGCGCCCATGGGATTTTAGGGTTTGTATATAAAGTTCAAAAAGTGAATGGAAACTCATTCTTTTGGTGTGTGGCAAAGGGAGTCTTCTTCTTCCTCTCTTCTTCTCTCCTTCTTGCTTGTGTGTGCTCTTGAGAGAGGGAGTGTGAGAGTGTGAGGGAGTGAGTGTGTGGGAGTGAGGGATCAAGAGGGTGAAGCTCTTCACCATCTCGTCTTCTCTTCTTCTCGTCTCTTCTCTTGCGCACGCGGCGATGGAGGATGGAGCTTGGAGATGGAGGAGGCTTGAGGATGCTTGAGCTAGCATCGAGAATCATGGAGCTACCGAGGTGTGCAAGAGAGGAGGCTACTCACATTGGCATCAAGGTAAGCTCACTACACTCGTAGGATCGACGGCGCGTCGGCTAGGTGAGAGATAGCCATTAGAGCTCGCTTGAAATGCTTGAAGCAATAGGCGGTCCATGGGTCTTGGCGGTTGAGTGAAGGCTCCCATATTTTGGTTCCATTTCTGGGACAAACGGATTCAAGCTTGAGCACTTGCGCGCCTCATATCGAGTATCGAAGTAGGGGATTCATCCCCGAAACAGAGCTTGAGATAGGTAGGAAGTTTGGGTGTTTTTGATCTTCAAAACAAGTAAGTATTTTGGGATATTTTGGTTGTTTGATGATGGGAAAGCATGGAGAATCTATTTCAGTTTTTTGCCTTCGATTTTTGTTGCATTTAGCATAGGTTAGAATTAGGAAATTGAACCAGAGAAGGGTAGGGTTTACTATTTCAAAATAGGGCAAAATAGGGTAAAAATTGTGCAAAAATAGGTAAAATGCTCGCTAGTGATGCCTAAGATCGGCAAGTGAGTGATTGAGGGCATCAACGCCGCACTTGAGAAGGGGTATAAGAGCCAGGAGGCCAAGGGAGAGCTCATTTGTGCCATTTTAGTGTGAGAGAAAGAGAGACAGAGATAGAGAGCTCCAGCCCGCATCGATTCAATCACATCACCAACGCACTTACCGGCCCGTTCAAGTATATGAATCTCTCCCTCTACTACCCTAGATAGGATCTGGAAGTGCATGGCCATGGTGCTAGCCTACATTTGGTGAATCAATCAAAATCGTGTTCGCGCGGGTTATGCGCACTGCATTCGGCCCCTTTCGAGTGGCCTTTCCTAGGCCGAGTCCCAGAATCGACCCTCGGCCCTTGTCAGTCGGCCACTCGGCCGTCGGCCCTCGGACCGTTTGAGGCAAACCGTCTGAGTCAACCCATTCAACCGTCCGAGTCAAAACTTTTTGCCACGTGGCACATTCGGCCTCGACCCGTCCGAACAACCCATCTGAGCCTCAAATTCGGCCCTCGGCCCAAGTGCCATTCGGCCCGTCCGAGTCACCTTGTCCGAATTTGCCATTCGGCCTGTCCGAGTCAAAATTGTCCGAGTCTAACCCTGAAATTCGGCCCTCGGCCTTCTGCCTGAGCCCGTCCAAGTGACCTACTCGGACCCTACAATTTGGACCAGTTGGTCCGAGTGTAACTTTTTATCAAATTTTTCAGAAATTTGACCTGGCCCGGCAAATATGTAGCAGCACAAACTGTCGAAACCCTTCGGGTGCTCAGAATTTGATTCTGGCACACGTAATAGGAGAAATCGTAGTGCACAGCCGCTTGGCAGCTAGAAGTGGGCAGTTGCGAGACCCAAGGTCTTAGACACGAACTGCTGAGCTGCAAAACCTGATTGATCGAAAACGAACAGCAAAGGCTCTTCTTCTCTTTCTGATGGCCATGGGTGGAAGAAGTGGCATCTCAAATTTGCAGAGCTCAAATGTGATGAAAATTCCAATAATGGAGCACTCCACTGACCCTGCGATGGGTTATGGCGGGCCCTGAACTGGTGCGCAACAAGCTGCAAGGGCATGGCAGAGGGTTTGGAGGAGCAAGAGTTAGAGGTGGCCGTTGAATGTTTCTCCATCTGCAGAGGGAGCTACTGCCATCCTAGCTAGACAGGACGGCACCATCAGAGTTGCTGAGAGTGGCCTTGGTTTGCAGGAGGGTGCTGACATCAATGCTCAGTGTCTGGCTTGAAGCTAGGGCTGTAGACTTTGAGTCTCCAACTAGGGTTGTAGACTTTGCTACGGGCGATAAGCTGGCTCTTATCAGCAACGATCCCTTCATGAGGGCACCTTCTGCCATACATGTGAATTTTTTTTTTTGAGAAGGATCGATCTAAGCAGACCAGCGACTCTTTACTCGTTATTCACGGGACCACAAGGCAAAATCACTTTGTTCAAGAACTCTGGTTTTGTCTAACCACAAATGTTTAGGAGAGCTTGAAAACCTAGGATTGCATCTACATTGCAAGACCTACCATCATTAGGCCCCTGATCCATGCTCTATTTTGCTGATGATGGTCAAGCTCTTCTTGGCAATCAAGCCCTCTAAATTTCTCAATGAGCCTTAATGCAACTTCATCCTCAAGTCCACTCTTCTCCATCATAATGCTTGGATGGCAATTGAGACTTTCTTTTGGATTGCCATTCCTTGTCTGAAGCTCCCCAGATGAGGATGTTATTGAATTCTCCTTATATGAAATTCCATTATTGCTGTCATGATCATCATCCCCCATAGTTGACTTTTCAAGGACATCATCATCACTTATGCAAACCATCTGAGGAGCAGTTTGTAGGGGGAAACACAGATAGCCTGTGCACTCTTCAACTGGTATTTTATCGGTTTACGATTAGAAGAATCACTTTCAGCAATGATGTTCACCGTATTAGTAGCAAAAATCAATTGCTCTTCAGAATCATCATCATCACCAAGGTATACAATGTCTGGAGCACCATGCACAGAGGAATTGCAATTAGCCTACTGATTCTCAAGCATACTACTAAGAACCCTGGTGTTTTTGTAAGGAGCACCACCTTTCTGTAGAACACTTGCTTTCTGACTTGAACAATTACATAATTTTTGTTCAATCCATGCCGAGGACTGTAGCAACATTCCTGACCTCGAAACCTGCAAGATACAACAGGAATAAGGGGTCTCAAGAATCTGACTCAAAGGATCTCTGAGGACTGAGGCAAAAACAGACGGTGTATCTTGATTGGATTCTTTAAAAGCATCTTGTTGGACAGCTTCAAGGAGACCTCCCTGGTAACATGGAACTCTAGGAATCACCGCATCTTGCCTCTCAGAATTCTGCTAGGACCCTGAATTCCTACATGATGCAGAGTAATAGAGATTGTAATTTGGGCCTTGAATACAACTCAACATCTCTAAAAACCCTGGTTATTACCAGGTAATTGGCAGCACTTCTTTATCAGCAGCAGAGAAGGCACAGTTGGAAATTACCTTGTTAGGCTTATTACCAGAGAAAAGCAGGTTTGGAAACGTCTTTGTCAGATCTGAGGTTAATGCGGGCAGAACTTTCAGCTCAGAGTCGCACTATTCTGAATGCGAATCTGCAAGTCTTTGATGCGGTTGGCTACCATGGTTTGCAAATTGAAGTAATCAATGGATATGCAGGCTACATGATAATGTTACATACCATGCTATTCATTTTGGAATGAAATGGTTTTATCAATGGATATGCAGGCGACATGATAATGTCACATACCATGCGTAACATGCATAAGATGGAGGAAGTTTCTGAGGTAATTCAACAACAGTCAATGCAATCACACCAGCCTTTTGAGGTGCAATGGCCGCCTTTTACGCAATAGCTTAAACAACCATTAGCATATTATAAGCAACAACAGTTGCATCAAGAGTCTGGACAGTGATATAATGATTATGTTCATGCCGAATTTGGTCATACATGCTGTGTACCTTGCGACGAACATGGACTGCCTGATTATTATGGGCAGCACCCTGAGCCTTCTCATAGACATGCTAGGAATTATTACTATGGAAATCATCGAGAATCCTATGACTTTATGGATCAGCATCATGCATATGGAGATTCTTACGCCACGCAACCATATGGGCAGCTGCCTCATGGAGACCTTGATGCAATGCAGGAGTGGCAAGCAAGTGATTATGATCGACATCATGCTCATATATATGCTCATGGACTTGCCAATCATCATACTTATGGTCAGCCTAGGATGCAAGGACACTGTTGTAGTCATGTTGGACAGTCATCATGCAATCTTGGGTAGCATGTTTATGGGCAACAATATGACCAAAGTGTTGGTAGTAGGCAATAGCAAATAGAGGTATTTGGGCAGCAGCATGAACATTTTTGTGACATGCATTCACATAGAGATTATGGACAACATGACCAATGCTGTGGGATCAATGATCAAAGGCAGCATGCTTATGACGGTTATGCGTGCAATGCGCAGTAGGGCTATTATCACCACATGCAGTATGGACATAATGAGTATCCATATGGACAGCATAATGAGCATTATGGTCATGAGCATGGACAACCATCTGTTGTATATGAGCAACATGCTTATATACGTGAGTAGCAAACATCAATGGAAGCAAATGCATATGCTCAATCACATTGTCCCTCTGATGCGCAGCAGGGCTATTATAGCCATATCAATTATGGACATCATGAATATCATTATGAGCAGTAGCCACATTGGTATGACCATCCATATGGACAACATGAGCATTATGGTCATGAGCATGGACAGCCATCTGTTGTACATGAGCAGCAAGATGACTATGAGCAGCATGTCAAAACCATTATTGAGCTGACCGATGGTGATGATCAGGTGTGTACATTGCTATCTAAGGCTAAACGCATTAGACACCTTAGTAGTGATACGATACGAGAATTGCATGCTGCGGGCTTATGCTATCGATGTGCTAAGCCAATATCTTGTAATCATCAAGCCACATGCCGGGCAAAGACTGCCAAAATACTCTTGGTATTAGAGTATTATGATGCAAAGGATGGAGAAGATCTTGTTGAAGACCATTTTGGTATGGGTCCACAACAAGAACTTCAGTTCAAGAAAGAAGATCATGGGCACCACGTGGATTTGGATGATCATGACCCCATGCGGGAGCCCCTTCAGTCCATAGACATGCAGTTTGAATGCTTGGACATCACTAAGAATGCAGGGTCCATGAATATGCAGCACTTAGGGGCTGATGTAGTCCATGCAATGGTGACTTCAGCCTCATATGCTTTAGTCATACAGAGCATGGTGATGCCTGAGAGGCTTATGGAAGAGCTAGCGAATACCACCATGCTGATCATGCTTCCAACTGTACTTGACTTTGACCTTATGGAAGCTGATCCAATGCATGGCAGCGATACCACTTTCCCTTTTGATCCGGGTGGCTATAGTCTGACCTTGACCTTCTGCATAGACTAGTACTACTCTTGAATATTAGGTAATCTTTTACTGGGTCTATGCCAAGAAAACCCCCAACTATCTTTTGCCACTTGTAATGTTGTACAGAGTAGTACTATGCAGCCCACTACTTGGCTATACCAATAAGTCTGATCTTTGTTTTGGAGGACAAAAACGTCATTTTGAGTGGGGATGGATTGTAATGGAGGAAAATACTTAGGTCAAGTTTACCTAAGTATAAAAGGTGTAAGGGACACTGCATAGGGAACATTTTTTATGAATATACATTTGTCCTTTCACCTTCTTCACCTTCTTCCCTGTCCTTCCATGGCTGCCAGCCATTTCTCTCTCCTCTTCTTGTCTTTCTCTCTCTTTAGCTAGTATTTCTCTCTCTTCTTTCCTCATCTTCTTTCCTTTCTCTCTCCTCTTTGTAGTCTCTCCCTTCTCTCCTTCTCTCTCCTAGATCTCCTTCATTACAGTTTACTGGGTCTATGCCAAGAACCCCCCCACTATCTTTTGCCACTCGTAATGTTGTACAGAGTAGTACTCTACAACCCACTACTTGGCTATACCAATAAGTCCGATCTTTGTTTTGTAGGACAAAAACTTCATTTTGAGTGGGGATGGATTGTAATGGAGGGAAATACTTAGGTCAAGTTGACCTAAGTATAAAAGGTGTAAGGGACACTGCATCCTTCCATGGCTGCCAGCCATTTCTCTCTCCTCTTCTTGTCTTTCTCTCTCTTCAGCTAGTCTTTCTCTCTCTTCTTCCCTTTATCTCTCCTCTTTGCAGCCTCTCCCTTCTCTCCTTCTCTCTCCTAGGTCTTGTTCATTACATCCACAAGGATTACTAATCCAAGATTCTGCCCATAGACTAGCATGCGGGCCTCGAGATCCAAACCCGAGTCACGTTGGCCTCTTGTGCAGGGCCCGGAAGGCAAGGCATTTACGATCAAAGCCCCCTTGGCACCCAAGCGCCCTCCTACTCCAAGTAGCACTCAATGGAGAGACCTCATGCAGTGGGTTCGGTCCACGTTCCTGACGTGGCCAACAACCCCCTTGGTTAGGGTCCGGAAGACAGTTGGGGGTAACTGAAGTTGACTCTCCCTTCACGCCTTCAACCTGAAGCATGAAATATATTTACATCCTTTAGTTCCTTGAGCAAACAATGCAAACAATGCTCCTAAACTGTACAAGCCCAATCAATTCGAGTGGTCGTTTATTTGGCCAACTGCTAAGGAGTGAATCCTTCTCTCCGAACACATCCAGCATTCGATCCGAGATCAATTGCAACTTGGCAAGATCCCCAATGGTTTTTTTATTCACCCTTTTGTCCTTGGGTTAGGGCCATACCCTGTTAACCCAACTTAACCAATACCTTAGGTTTCATGCATTAACAATAAATCCTGGCGACCATGTCGCTCCAAATTGTTGACTGATCCTTTGCTTCCAAGCAAATACCTAACTTCCCTTAACTTGGTAATTTTTCCCAAGAAAGGTGATGTGGCAGGATGATTACTCATCCTCTTGCAAGTTAAACTTGCGCAAGAACCTACCAACCTTATTCCAAGGAATCATGAAACTCTCTTGTGATCAAAGCAGAAGACCATGCGACGTTGCAATTTGTTGCACAAGTGTTGCATCTATTCCAAGGGATCATTTCACCCATTGAATGGTGTTTTCTGGTCAAGGAATTATGATTAGACAAGAAGCAGGGTTTACAGTGTCTTCTTACCCAATCCAATCCTAATTACACTAGGCCAACTAGGGATTCCAAACTCAAACCGAATTTTAACATTTGAATGAATGATCCTTAGGGTACAAACCCTAGATCGTTACTTGCATGAGTGTCCTCTTGACCCTACATTCTGTGAATGTGGGTTGGACCTTTGGGTATGAGGGTTTCGACTTGGCAATAAGTGCGAAACTAGGCCAAATCCTTAACAAGCTAAACCCTAGCTAGCGCTTGGGGTATTTATCGTATTGATTGAACCATACCTATATGAATCCCTTGTGGATTAGGTGATTTAGATAATTCGATCTACTTGTCTTGCAACAAGGATGAACCATTCCTAGAGATGTTAAACTAATCTAAAGGAGAAACTAGATGCAACATATCACAATATACATAAACACGAGATTCATTGCTTCTTCATACCACTAAATTTGCAATAACCCTAACTACACATTATAAATTGCAGAATAACTTTCATTGAACCTACTAGGACTTACATTCAAGAATCATGCCCACGATTCTTTTTCTAAGCTTTTAAAATTTCATGCTTTAATAAACCATGCAGCCTTTCCCTAAATACAACTCTTGATGAATGAATTTTGTGCATGACGAATGTGCAACATGCAATCCTTTCCTAACTACAATGTAGTTAAATGAAGTTCATGCCAATTAAAGCTAGAGTTAACCTATTCCATGCCAGCTCATAGAATCGTTTCCATGCTCTGTTATTTCCTATGGGTGTTAACGACTTTCCCTAATGAATCATTATAATGAAGATATTCCCTAAAAATGTGACATTCGCTTAATCTTTCCATGTCTAGTCAAAGGTGCACTTCATAATTTCAACCTTATAATGATAGGCAATAGGTGTTCAGGCTCGTCACTTTAAAATGCACGACAGGGAAACATACTATTAAGGATGTTAGATGGATAGACCATTTCTTTATATTGAAAATACCAGTGACTCAATTTCATGTCATGAACTAATTCTAGTAATTGTTCGAATAGTAAATTTATCTAAAATTGCATTTAACTAGCCTAGGTGATTTGACATGCATAGGTGCTTCCTAGTCCATGAAGTTATCGTGATTGATGCAATACTTTTGCGTGAAATCAAAATCGAAAAAAAAACTGGGCTTGTGGGCTCGGGGAGATGTCCACGTGAATGTTAGGAGAAGTCCCTCCTACAGGTGCGCCTTGCGACTTCTTGGGGGCCATCGTAGGCGTGATTATGGACTTCCCGTTTGTCTTTACCCTTATGCGATCGATGAAACTCTTCAGCCTTCATAAGCAGCCTCAAGATCTTACCCTTCTCCCTCGTACGCAGGAGATACCCTCACCGAACTTTGGATGTGAACTTGCGGGAATGGAGCTTTACGAGGGCTTGCGGGAATTGGGGTTTTCACAAGCAGGCTTGTGGGATTTGAAGCTTGTTTGCAGAAAGGGGCTCTTACGAATGGAGCTACGGGAAATCAGCTTATGGGAAATGGGCTTTAAGGGAAGGCTTTTAACACCCGGGATGGAACCCGTGTGCACAAGGCCTTAAGCCTTGTTTTTTTTTTAGAAGCTTCCAAAGCTCTAGGAAGCTTCTACTTCCCCAGGAAGCACATGGGTCAAAATGATTGAGGGGGGAAAGGATATGACGACAGGGTGATTACTGATCGTGATGATAGCAACGTGCTGCATCGACAGCTGGTGGCAATCTTGGCACCCTCCACGATAGGCGGCAGCCTTCCATGACATTGTAGCAACTACAGCAGGCGAGGACAGCGATTCCTCTCCCCTCAAACTGCAACATGGTGTCGTCCTCTCAGTGCTCCCCTCCTCCCCACTAAGGGGTGTTTATATAGGCCTTAAGGGGGTGGGGAGAGAAGCCCTCCATGTGGCCTCTGCATGGTTTCCCCCCCTCCTCATGCAGCCCACAACTCCACCTAGCCCATCCCTCTCCACACTCCCTCTCCTCGAGCCATGCATTGGCTGGGGGAAAGGGATAAAACATAAAAAAAATTGCATTAATATTATCCATTTTTCCCCTCCCAAGAGGGTGTTTCCTCGCGGTTATGCGAATTTGAACCCCCGAGCTTGATTTGCCAACGTAGAGGTTCCCTTTTCACGCGTGCGGGTTATGGATTAAACTGCCAGCAATTTCCATATGGAAGATAACCTTGGACAGGGTTTACACAGCATGCGGGAAGTCAAGTTCAAGCGGGAATATTACATCCTCTCCCCCTTGGAGGAATCGAGATGTCCTCCTCTCCAAAACAACTGGGGGTATAGTTGGTTGAGAGTGCTTTCTTCCATCCAAGTGGCATCCTCCTCGGGATAATCTTTCCACTGGACGAGGCATTCTCTCAAGGTTATGGATATCAATTGTCTCTCTCTAACATCTAAGATCCTGTTAGGCTGTAGCTCAAGGACTCCTTGGCTAGGCATTACAACTTGTTGGTCATCAAGTACATGGCTAGGGCTAGGTACATACTTCTTCAGTAGGCAGATATGGAATACATTATAAACCTTTAGGTTCTCAAGGAGTTGCAATCTATAAGCATTGGGCCCTAGGCACTTGAGGATCTTTATGGTCCACAATACCTTGGACTTAGCTTCTTGCAATCTCCTAAGGATAGGGAACTCTTCTTTGGGCATACGCGAATGAAGACCATGTCTCCTTCATCAAAGGTTTTATCTTGACGTTTCAAATCCGTGTATGCCTTCTGTCTATCCTTGGGAGCTTGGATGTCCTGTCTTATTGACTTCATTTGGTCATCCATCTCTTCCAGCACCTGCCTTGAAGCTTCAACCCTCAAGGTTGGATTTGAGAAGTTTAAAGGACTTTGACAGTCGTGCCCATACAATGCTTGAAAAGGGGTTATCTGAATGCTTTGTTGGTAGTAAGAAGCATTGTAGGAAAACTCAACCAGTGGCGAGTATTGAATCCACCTTTTTGGTTCACGGCAGCAATGTGCCCTTAGCATATCCTCGATGACTTAGTTGACTCCGTCTGTTTGACCACCATCAGTTTGGGGATGGTAAGCTATACTAGAATAGAGTTGAGTCCCAATGGCTTCAAAGATAGCTCTCCAAAAGTGTGATGTGAAGAGAGAATCACGATCACTAATGATTCTTCTGGGCAGCCGATGTAGCTTGAATATCTCCTTGATGAACAACCTTGCAATGTCTGAGGCTTTGTAGTTTGTCTTAATAGGAATAAGGTGTGCAACCTTAATAAGCATATCAACCACAACCATAATGGAGTTGTATCCTCCCTGAACTTGGGGTAGACCAACAACAAAGTCCATACTGATGAATTCCCATTTCATTTGGGGAATGTCAAGTGGTTGCAACTTTCCTAGCATTTTGACATGTTCGGCCTTAATACGTTGACAAGACAAACAGTCAGTGACATATTTGAGAACATCACCTTCAAGCCTCTCCCAATAGTAGCTTTGAAGGCCTCTCCCAATAGTAGCTCTTACTAACTGCATTGAGGGTCTTGGCATAGCCGGGATGTCCTAAGAAAGGAGAATCATGAGCTTCCCACAGTATCTTTTGCTTGAGTGACTGGCTTGTCGATATACATAATCTCATTCTATAGTAGACAAGTCCACTAGTAATAGAGAATTCATGATACTTAGCCTGTAGCTTTTGGTCCTGATCCTTGATAGGGATCTCCCTTAGCATCTTTTGATAGGTTGGATCATGGCATGCTTCTTCTCTAGCTAGCTCAAGTATTGGGTTGTTTGGCATGGATACCTTTGCGGCTAGAGATCTAGCTATTGATGGATTTTGCAAGATTAGAGAATTAAGAAATGCCTTGTGACTGAGTGCATCGGCAACTACATTCTCCTTTCTAGGCCGGTATTCGATTAGGTCGGTATTTGATTTCAAAATCATGCTCCTCCAGCACTTCAATCCACTGACGTTGCCTCATGTTGAGCTCGTTCTGGGTAAAGATCCACTTGAGACTTTTATGATCCGTCACCAGACTAAACTTGTTACCCAACATGTAGTGTCTCCAAAGCTTTAGAGCATGGATGACAGCTAACAGATCATGGATAGCATAATTCTTTTCATGGCTCTTCAGTTTTCTTGAAGAGTATGCTACACGATGACCTTCTTGCATAAGCACACATCCTAAGGCAAGCATGCTAGCATCAGTTACTACTTCGAACTCCTTATTGAGGTTCAGAAGTTTCAGGATAGGTGCTAATACCAAACTTTGCTTTAATCTATCAAAGCTAGATTGTTCGGCAGTTGACCATGCAATCAATGTTTACTTCTTCAGTAAATTTGTCAGAGGTGTTGCAATCAAAGCATAGCTTTTTATGAAGACCCTATACCCTCCTATCAATCCAAGAAAACTGTGTTTTTATTTGACAGTTGTTGGTATTGGCCATTCTAGAACATCTCTAACTTTGGCCGGATCCACTAAGATTCCTTCCGCTGATACCATGAATCCTAGATATTCAATTTGACATTTGAAGAATGCACACTTCTTCATCTTAGCATAAAGCTTGTGTGCCCTCATTGTCTCAAGGACAATCTGAAGTTGGGGTTCATGATCTTCTTCCTGTTTGGAATAGACTTAAAGAAGATGAGTACAAAGTCATCAAGATATGGCCTAAAGATATCCTGCATTAACCTATTGAAGGTGGCAGGTGCATTCGTCAACCTAAATGACATGACTAGGAACTCAAAGTGTCCATATCTTGTGTTGAAGGCTGTCTTTGGGATATCTTCTTCCTTGATCCTTATCTGATAGTAACCAGACCTGAGATCAATCTTGGAGATCTTCACATCCTGAAGACGGTCAAGAAGTTCATCTATTCTAGGGATAGGTTACTTGTTCTTAATCATTGATTGATTCAACCCTCTGTAATCAATACACAGTCGAAGCGTTCCATGTTTCTTCTTCTGGAACAGCACTGGAGCTCCCCATGGCAAACTGCTGGGACGGATGTAGCCCTGATCTAACAATTTCTTGAGTTTCTCCTTCAGCTCAATTGCTTCCGGGATGGACATTCTATAAGGCATTTTTGCAATTGGCGCAGCTCCCGCTTGATCTCATGATCAACTTCCCTTTGAGGCGAAAGTTCTGTCAGCTCTTCAGGAAATACGTCTGTGTACTCCTTTAGCCATGAAGGTTCTTCACTAGACTCCAGCTTTCTGATCTAACTTATTAAGCTTAATCAAGTAGACATGTAGTCCCATTCTAACTCCCTTTATAATCGGAGATGCTTTGGCCAATTGAATTTTCGGCTTTCCAGCTCTCCTTGAGTTGTAATCAATTCCCCTTCAAAGTTTTGAAAGGAAACTTGGCCCTTCCCACAATGAATGTGGGCGTCATTAGGTTTAAGCCAATCCATTCCGAGCAAACACTCATGGATATCTAGGTTCATGACCCTGAATTTGACCGAAGTCAACTTTCCTCCCATAAAGAATTCCACCTTAACAGTTTACCTAGTACAAGTGACCTCACAACCATTTGCTAATTCCACAAGCAAGGTAGGTGCTTCTACTGTGGCTATTCCTAATCTTCTTGCACAAGCTGGTGAGATAAAGAAATGCGTACTGCCACAATCAATCAAGGTTTTGAAGCATTTACCTTGATAGTCCAATGGTGTCTGAATCACTGAAAAGTGGTGATTCATGCCTTTCTTGTGAAGGGTGGCATGGAGATTGTTGCCCTTTCAAAGTCTGCTTCCATGGTCGGGTCCTCTTCTTTGCACATTTCCCTGTTGGTAATGCACGCGATTCTTCCTCTGCCTCAGGTGGCGACTCCTTGGCCATGGGCGGTTCCTTGGAAAGAAGCTTGACATTGTCCTCTGCCAAGCTTGGGACATTGCCTTTTGAAATGACCGGGCTCGTTGCAATGGAAACAACGGAGATTGCGGCCATTACCTTGGGTAGGGACAAAGTTATTGACATTGTTGGTCCTTGCTTTCTTCCTTTGTCCCCAGTTTTGACCTTGAACTCTCTTGACTTGGGACCTATATGCTCCTCTGTTCTGATCATTATAAGACCAATTCTTGTTACTTCTTGGCCTTGCCTGCACCTCCTGAATTGTGGGCGTAGCTCGAATGAGTGCGTCCTGTAGATCTGTTGGGTGCATAGATTTGAGAGGTGGGTATTCACAGGTGGGTTTAATCCGGCACAAAACTTCAACACTTATTGTGTCATATCCATGTGTGGCGCATACTTCAGAAGTGAGACAAATTTTGAGTAGTATGCGTCAAGAGTCAGAGCCAAATGTTTTAGCTCATAGAACTCATTCATTTTTTGCGTGTGATACGCAGGTGGTAAGTATCTTCCTTGCACAGTTTTTTTCAGCTTTTCCCAAGTAACGGATCCTTCTGAGATCCCTTGATCTCTGCACCATTGCTTCCACCAAAGCCTAGCTTCGCCGGTGAGCTTCAGCTTGGCAAGCATAGCCTGGTTGGCGGGTGCAGTACCGGCCACTTCAAAGTAATCTTCAATGGACTCTATCCAAATCTCAACATCAGCTTAGACCGTCCTTCCTTTTCCATCAAATTCTGGCAGCTTGATTTGCTTGAGAAGAAACTTCTTCTCCTGAATCACAGCCATACTTGATGTAGGGGACGGACTGGGAATCTGTACCTGGGGTTGTGCCTGGATAGAGGATTCTTAACGTTAACAACTCGCTAATCATTATGATTATATTTTCATACCCAATTCAGCTTTCAGCCAAGAAACCTAGCCGCTTAACTTTTTATCAATACTCATAGACAAGACAATCATTGATAAAAAGAAGTCTTATTTCATTCATATGGGCATAGCCCTTTCGGAGTACAATATTTCTTGGGATGGTAGAGCAACTAGTACATTAGTTCGGGGAGAATAATGTTGTGTTACATTTAGCTACGGGAATTGGATAATAGTATGGATTTGGGTCATGGATCTTCAGGAATCGATAAGTCATCGAAAGATTAGGGTATCCTTTCCTTTGGTACCCATTCTTCTCGTAGCGTCCCAACACCTTGATCCTGTCAGCGAGGATTATGTAGGTTAGTTCCTCGTATATATATGAGTTCAGCTCGACCCTCCGAACTTCGACATGTAAAGTTGTGTTTACGTGAGCCTCAACAAAAATGAACAGCTTCACGATCTTCAGGCCCTCCAACCACTTGATTCTCTTTAGGTTGGTTTGAAGGTATGCAAACCAGTGGGCAGCTATGTAGTAGATTCTAGAGTCACCCGTCCATCTCCGTTCCACATACAGAGGCGATGGATTATAAATACGTTCTAGGATGTTCATCATATCGATCCTTCGTCGATAATCTGAGACATGCATTGTGGTCATAAACATGACTTGGAACACTAAGAATCTGTTCCATGCTTTATAATTCTGCAAGACAGCATCGAAAGTAAGGAAATATTCTTAACAGCAACATTTTCTTTACTTCTTCTTATTAAGTTTTCTTATAAAGACAGATCCTTCGTTGGTTCGCTCTGATACCAACTGTAACATGTCCACATGTTCCCTTTTAGGACACGTCTTAGTAGTCCATTGGAAAGAGAGTCTAGAAAGCTCCGCCCGGCACTCCCATGGAATGTTACGGGGTTTGTGATCTAGGACTTCCCGCGTCTGCCACATAGTAGAAGTATTCCAGTCGTTACCACTTAGGATCGACCTGAATTAGGGTTTTCCCTAATGGTCATTTTCCTAAACGGCAGCTAGCGTCGAACCCTAAGCGAACTACTTTATGCAGAAATACCAGGGACAAAGCGGATTCATGCTGCACTTGGTTCAAGTAGAATGGGAAATGAGAGGGATGCAAGGCTCAACCTCTTTGCCCATAAGGCATAGTCCCATTCTGTTCCCCTAAAACAACATAAATCAGGATTCTAGTAATCTAAACTCTAGGTCAATGCCCTTTCTACTCGTTTCCTTTGAGAAGATCTCCTTGCTGTCCATTTCGATTGAGAAAAGTTTCCGGCCAACCGAGACCACCCATTTGTAGGACCGACCCATGGCCACATCCACAGCACTTTCCTCAAGGTTGTTTTAGTTTTCTAATTACCTACCACATTTAGTTGGACATGCATCAAGCAGCTTCATTAATTAGCCAGTTAAACACTGATTCCTTCACATAATCTTAACACTCGACATAGAAAAACAGTGTCAAACAAGTTCCCTGACAACAGGTTATCTTATTTATCTTTGGAATACATCCGTAAAGTCCAGCCTGCAGGCTAATCCATAATTCGCCCGAAGGCAAGCCCGAAGGCAATCCATAATCCTCCCAAAGGCTATCCAGCAATCCAAAGGGATTACTAATCCAAGATTCCATCCATAGACTAGTATGCAGGCCTCGAGATCCAATCCCGAGTCATGTTGGCCTCTTGTGCAGGACCTGGAAAGCAAGGGATTTATGGCCAGAGCCCCCTGGCACCCAAGCGTCCTCCTGCTCCAAGTAGCACTCAATGAAGAGACCTCACATGGCAGGTTCGGTCCACATTCCTGGAACGGGTGACAATCCCCTTGGTTAGGGTCAAGCAGATAGTCGGGGGTAATTGTGTTGAGATATCGAGCTCCACTCGTGATATGCCAGGGTGACCGTTGTGCATTTATGTCACCGACTTGTTAGCTGCAAATGCAGTTGGTACACCGCCCATGAATAATAGCTAGATGACAGCTATCCTTATCTACTCTAGTTCGAGGCTCAGTTAGTATGCCACCTTAGTTAGTTGAGTTTGGTTTGAGACCCATATATAGGGTTCTTCTATTTCTTTGTACTAGAGTTCTTTTGGCTTACACAACTAAGAAGAGGAAAATTGTTTTTAGCCTCCACCTTTGTGTGTATTCCCCCATTGTGTAAGTAAGAAAGCTACGAGTGAAACTCCTTCCTTCTCTCCCACAATCTTGACATGGTATCAGAGCCTGGTTCGTGGTAAGGAGCTCAAGAAAGCAAACCAAGTTCACGGCGTTCTGGTAAGAGGACCAGTATTGCTTTCATTTTTGGAGTTTGGGAGCAAGTCTCTGCAGGTAGCACAGCCGAAAAGTGGAAGAGTGCATTGTCTCAGGTTGAGACGCCCTTCACGATGTAGCAAGAGGGCAGTATATGCTGCAGGTAAGGGCTTTAGCCCTTGGTTGCCCTGTTTTTTTTATTCGAGGCCATTTCGACGCCTATTTTGGAGGCGGAAGTTTTCCGCACGCACTCAAGAAAAGGTCCTATTTTTGCTATGCGACCACTGTTCTACAATGTACAGAATTTTTTGCAGTGTTCTGTAATGGCATCTGATTCTCTTTCACAGATAGTCACTGAAAAGCTTGACAAGAACAACTTCCAAGCATGGAAGTTTAGAATGATGAATTTCCTTATGGGAAAAGGATATTGGGAATTCATTGTAGGAAACGAAGAAGAACCAGTTCTTCCTGATGTTCCCAATCAACAGCAAATGCAGGCATTTAAAGGATGGCATGAGAGAGCCAGGAAAGTTATGTACTAGCTATCTATCAGCATTTCAGAATCTATGATTGTGCATATTCAGGATGTAAATACGCCAAAGGAGGCATGGGATACTTTGTCAAAAATGTATAGCACAAATACGCAAGCCAGGAAAATCCAGCTCAAGCAAGAGTTGCACAATGTGCAAAGAGAACGTATGAGCATCAATGACTACCACATGAAGGTGAAGAAGATTGCAGATGCACTTGCTTCCATTGGGTCGCCAGTGGAAGATGATGATTTAGTTTCTGTGACCTTGAATGGTCTAGGAAAGAATTATGCATAGTTCCGAACATCGATTTCCGTCCGTGAAAGATTTCCTGATTTTGAGGAGTTGATTGCTCTTCTAATTTCTGAGGAACAGAGAAATGGTGGTGCATCTTCTTCAGGAGGAACTTCAAAAGAAGCTGTCTTCTACTCAAATGCTAGAAGAGGTAGAGGCAGAGGTAGAGGAGGCTGATCTGACGGCCGTGATAGAAATCAGAATATGCAGCAAACTCAAGAAAACCAGTCCTATGGAGGAGGACGTGGTAACTCTAGAGGCAGGGGGAGCCAAAGAGGTCGTGGTGGATGGCAAAGAGGCCAAAATGCAAACAACAATATTGAATGCTGCTACTGTGGTAAAATGGGTCATATGGCTAAAGACTGCTATAAAAAGCAAAATGACATCATGAATGGAAAATTGCAACAAGAGAATTATGCATCTTCTAGTAGATAGGGTGATGACAGAAATGAGCATTTGTTTATGGTGCAGCACATGACCAATTCTGTAACAAGTGCAGAAGAAAGCAACGATGTGTGGTATGTTGACTCAGGTGCATCAAACCACATGACAGGTCATGCAGAATGGATGCAAGATGCAAGGAAAATGGAAAAACCAGGATTTGTGGAGATTGGTGATGATACTGCACAGCCTATTGTGCAGATTGGAAAAATTACTTTGTCTATGTAGGATGGAAAAAAAAAATACATGTCGGATGTATTTCATGTCCCGAATATCACCAAGAACCTGGTTTCTGTTGGTCAAATGGTTGAGCAAGGCTTACAGTTAGATTTAATTCTCATGGATGCTTTGTTGAGGATATGAAAAATAAAGGTCGCTTGATAGCAAAAGAAAAGAAGAAGGGCAGAATGTTTACATTGGATGCAGACATGCCTGAATTGAGTGCAGTAATGTTTGCACATGGGACCCGTGTAGTTGCAGATATTGATATCTGGCATAAACGCATTGGTCATGTTAATGTACAGCGACTTAAATCAATGCAAGCCCAAAATATTGTTGCAGGATTGCCTAAATTCAAGGTTGCAGAAATTCATAAGGTATGTGAAGCCTATCAATTTGGAAAACAGGCAAGGAAACCATTTCCTAGACATGTTCAAGAGAGTAAGAAGCCATTGGAATTAATCCACTCTGATGTGTAGACTACTAAAGCTGCATCTATTGGAGGTTGTCACTATTTTGTCACTTTTATTGATGACTATAGCAGAAAAGTTTGTGTGTATTTTATGAAAAAGAAAAGTGAAGTGTTTGGGCATTTCAACACTCTTAAAGCTATGGTTGAAAAAGAAACAGGCTTGCAAATAAAATGCCTAAGGTCAGATGGAGGGGGAGAGTACCTCTCAAATGAGTTTGCAAGGTTATTGCAGGAGCATGGCATAAAGCAACAATATTCATGTAGTCATACCCCACAGCAAAATGGAATTGCAGAAAGAAAAAACAGGCATATTGGAGAGGTATCTCATGCCATGCTCAATGAAAAAGACCTGTCAGATTTTTACTAGGCTAAGGCAGTTGCTACAGTAGTCTACATAATGAACAGGACTCCCACTGCACCAATACATGGGATGACTCCAGAGGAGAGGTATACTGGTAGGAAACCAGATATTTCTCATTTGAAGATTTTTGGTTACATTTCCTATGTTCATGTGCCAGATGAGTTGAGATCCAAGTTGGATCCAAAAGTTGAGAAGTGCATCTTTATTGGTTACTCTTTGCAGAGCAGAAAGGGTATAGATGCTAACCCTTCTACTCGTAAGTTTACAGTGAGCAGAGATGTTGTTTTTGATGAGATGAGTAGCTGGTATAAACCAGTAAATGTGATTGATGATGTAGATGCACAAAATGGTAATGCTGCACAGAATTCACAGCAGCAGTCACAAAATATTAGTGGACCTGGAGTGTCCTCTAGCAGTGGTTCACATTCTTCACCATGGACAGGAAGATTGAGATTAGGAGAATCTTCTCAAAGCAATGCAGATAGTGGTATACAGGTATCACGAAAAGGAAAATTGAAGGTAGATCAGTCCATGTTTGATGTGAATGCAGATCACTCTTATGTGGATGGTGAATCCAGTGGCTCAGAACAGAGCATTGATGATGAGTTGGGTATTCCTTCTATTGTTACACCTTGAGTAAGGAAGACCAGGGATGTTTTGAGAGAACCTGGGAATGAACCTACTTTGCGCAAGTCTACCAGATATGGGTATCCTATGGATAGGCTGAAATATGATGGATTTACAGCCATTCACTATGCCTATATGGTCAAAATGATACAGGAACCAGAACCCACTTCTTTTGAGCAAGCCATGGGAAAAGAAAAATGGGAGAAAGCCATGGATGAAGAAATGGATGCCTTGGAAGCAAATGCTACATGGGAATTGGTACCTTTGCCTAAAGATAAGAATGCAATTGGTTGTAAGTGGGTTTATAAGGTGAAGCATAATGCAGATGGTTCTGTGAATAGATACAAGGAAAGATTAGTAGTCAAGGGGTATGCACAAACATATGGCATTGATTATGAAGAAACATTCAGTCCAGTTGCAAGGATGGCAACTGTAAGAGCAGTCATTGTTGTGGCTGCATCAAAGGAATGGTCTTTACATCAGATGGATGTAAAGAATGCCTTCTTGCATGGTGATTTGCAAGAAGAGGTATATATGGAGCAGCCACCAGGTTATGTGCATGCTGTTCATGCTGAGTTTGTTTGCAGGTTGAAGAAAGCCTTGTATGGCTTGAAGCAAGCACCTAAAGCATGATCTGACAAGATAGGACAGTATCTTGTCACTATTGGCTTTCAGATTTCCAAGGCAGATTTCTCACTTTATGTGAGAAAAACAGAGAAAGGTATTATGCTACTTGTCATTTATGTTGATGATTTAATTATGACAGGTGACAGTGATGAAGATATCCTTCATGTAAAAATGCTATTGAAGCAGAAGTTTGAGATGAAGGATTTGGGAGAGCTACGTTATTTCTTGGGCGTTGAGGTGATTAGATCACCAAGTGGGATATGGCTCTTGTAGAGGCAGTATGGATTGGACATGCTATCCAAATATGGGATGACAGGCTGTAAGCCTATTTCAGTTCCTTTGAAGCAGAATGTGATACTGAGTGCAGATGAGGTGAGCTTCTCGAAGACCCTACTATGTACAGATGCATAGTAAAAAGTTTGATTTATATGACTATTATCAGGCCAGATTTGAGCTATGTTGTTGGATTGGTAAGTCAGTTTATGCAGGCTCCAAGGAAACCGCATTTGGATGCGGCTAGACACATACTCAGGTATGTGAAGTCCACATTGCAGTATGGACTATTTTATGAGACTGGGGTTCAGATACAGTTGCATGGATACACTGATGTTGATTGGGCTGGTAGTATTTCTGATAGACGATCTACCAGTGGATATGTGTTCTCTTTTGGGAGTGCTGCAGTCACTTGGAGCAGCAAGAAACAGCCTACAGCTGCCTTGTCGAGCATAGAGGCTGAGTACAGGGGTGCAGCAATGGCTGCATGTGAGGTAGCTTGGTTACATAAGCTACTTTATGATATGCATCAGCCTACAGATGGGCCAGTTGTCATTTATTGTGACAACATGAGCAATATACACTTGGCAAATAACCTAGTCTATCATGCTAGAACAAACCACATTGAGGTGCATTATCACTATGTGCGGGAGAGGGTTTTACTAGGTCTTATTGATCTAGTTTATGTTAGCATAGAGGATCAAGTAGCTGACATATTTACAAAGGCATTGGGCGCAGAGAAGCTGCGCAAGTTCAGAGACCTGCTTAGTGTGCAGGAATTGGGATTGAGCTCGAGGGCGAGTGTTGAGATATCGAGCTCCACTCGTGATATGCCAGGGTGACCGTTGTGCATTTATGTCACCGACTTGTTAGCTGCAAATGCGGTTGGTACACCGCCCATGAATAATAGCTAGATGACAGCTATCCTTATCTACTCTAGTTCGTGGCTCAGTTAGTATGCCACCTTAGTTAGTTGAGTTTGGTTTGAGACCCATATATAGGGTTCTTCTATTTCTTTGTACTAGAGCGCTTTTAGCTTACACAACTAAAAAGAGGAAAACTGTTTTTAGCCTCCACCTTTGTGTGTATTCCCCCATTGTGTAAGTGAGAAAGCTACAAGTGAGACTCCTTCCTTCTCTCCCACAATCTTGACAAACTGAAGCTACCTCTCCCTTTAGGCCTTCAACCTGAAGCATTAAATATATTTCCATCCTTTAGTTCCTTGAGCAAACAATGCAAACAGTGTTCCTAAACTGTACAAGCACAATCAATTCCAGTGGTTGTTTATTTGGCCAACTGCTAAGGAGTGAATCCTTCTCTCCAAACGCATCCAACATTCGATCCGGGATCAATTGCGACTTGGCAAGATCCCTAAGGGTTTGTTTGTTCACCCTTTTGTCCTTAGGTTAGGGCCATACCCTGTTAACCCAACTTAACCAATACCTTAGGTTTCATGCATTAACAATAAATCCTGGTGACCATGTTGCTCCAAATTTTTGATTGGTCCTTTGCTTCCAAGAAAATACCTAACTTTCCTTAACTTGGCAATTTTTCCCAAGAAAGGTGATGTGGCAGGATGATTATTCATCCTCTTGCAAGTTAAACTTGCGCAAGAACCTGCCAACCTTATTCCAAGGAATGGCAAAACTCTCTTGTGATCAAAGCAGAAGACCATGCGACGTTGCAATTTGTTGCACAAGTGTTGCATCTATTCCAAGGGATCATTTCACCCATTGAACGGTGTTTTCTAGTCAAGGAATTATGATTAGACAAGAAGCAGGGTTTAGAGTGTCTTCTTACCCAATCCAATGCTAATTGCACTAGGCCAACAACGATCGGTCCTAGGGATTCTAAACTCAAACCGAGTTTTAACATTTGAATGAATGATCGTTAGGGTACAAACCCTAGATCGTTACTTGCATGAGTGTCCTCTTGACCCTACATTCCGTGAATGTGGGTTGGACCTTTGGGTATGAGGGTTTCGACTTGGTAATAAGTGCAAAACTAGGCCAAATCCTTAACGAGCTAAACCCTAGCTAGCGCTTGGGGTATTTATCGTATCGATTGAACCATGCCTATATGAATCCCTTATGGATTAGGTGATTTAGATAATTCAATCTACTTGTCTTGCGACAAGGACGAACCATTCCTAGAGATGTTAACCTGGTCTAAAGGAGAAACTAGATGCAACATATCACAATACACATAAACACGTGATTCATTGCTTCTTCATACCACTAAATTCGCAATAACCCTAACTACACATTATAAATTGCAGAATAACTTTCATTGAATCTACTAGGACTTACATTCAAGAATATGCCCACAATTCTTTTTCTAAGCTTTTAAAATTCCATACTTTAATAAACCATGCATCCTTTCCCTAAATACAACTCTTGATGAATGAATTATGTGCACGACGAATGTGCAACATGCAATCCTTTCCTAACTACAACGTAGTTGAATGAAGTTCATGCCAATTAAAGCTAAAGTTAACCTATTCCATGCAAGCTCATAGAATCGTTTCCATGCTCTGTTATTTCCTATGGGTGTTAACGACTTTCCCTAATGAATCATTACAATGAAGATATTTCCTAAAAATGCGACATTCGCTTAATCTTTCCATGTCTAGTCAAAGGTGCACTTAATAATTTCAGCCTTATAATGATAGGAAATAGGTGTTCTAGGCTCGTCACTTAAAAATGCACGACAGGGCAACATACTATTAAGGACGTTAGATGGATAGACCATTTCTTTCTATTGAAAATACCAATGACTCAATTTCATGTCATGAACTAATTCTAGTAATTGTTCAAATAGTCAATTTATTTCCAATTTCATTTAACTAGGCTAGGTGAATTTGACATGCATAGGTGCTTCCTAGTCCATGAAGTTATCGTTATCGTGATTGATGCAATACTTTTGCGTGAAATCAAAATCGAAAAAAAACCTGGGCTTGTGGGCTCGGGGAGATGTCCACATGAATGTTAGGAGAAGACCCTCCTGCAATCACGCCTTGCGACTTCTTGGGGGCCATCGTAGGTTTGATTATGGACTTCCAGTTTGCCTTTACCCTTACACGATCGGTAATGAGTTTTTATGCTATTTGGTTGATGAAATATTGTTCCCATGGGCTGATTATGCATTATGTTGTTGTTTGCTATGAGTTTGATCAGTTTATGCTCAGAAAATCAGAAAATCATAAGTGTTATGACTGAAATTAATGGTATAAAACCCGTAAAACACGCGTTTAAGAGGCAAAATGGGGGTTTTTTTGCAAAATAAAGGGAAAACATGAGATGTAACATCAATAAAACCTGAAATTTTGTTGTCAAAGAACCTAAGGGCCGCAGCCCATAATCAATCTCAATTTCTAGTCATTTTTATTGAAAAAATTAGAGAAAAAATACCAAAAAAGGTGGAAAATGGGTTTTAAATGGGAGAAAATTAGGAAACGATAAAAGAAAAATTCCAAAAAATCCCATAAGAAACTCCTTAGCCTTCGTAAGTAACCTCAAGATCTTACCCTTCTCGCTCGTACGCAGGAGATACCCTCACCGAACTTCGGATGAGAACTTGTGGGAATGGAGCTTTACAAGGGCTTGCGGGAATTGGGGGTTTTCACGAGCAGGCTTGTGGGATTTGAAGCTTTTTTGCGAAAAGGGGCTCTTACGAATGGAGATGCGGGAAATAAGCTTATGGGAAATGGGCTTTAAGGGAAGGCTTTTAACACCCGGGATGGAACGTGTGTGCACAAGGACTTAAGCCTTGTCTTTTTTTTTAGAAGCTTCCAAAGATCTAGGAGGCTTCTGCTTCCCCAGGAAGCACGTGGGTCAAAATGATTGAGGGGGGAAAGGATATGACGACAGGGCGATTACTGATTGTGATGGCGGCAGCGTGCTGCATCAGCAGCTGGTGGCAATCTTGGCGCCTTCCACGACAGGCGGCGGCCTTCCACGACACAGCAGCAGCTACAGCAGGCAGTGGCAGCGATTCTTCTCCCCTCGAACTGCAGCATGGCATCGTCCTCTCAATCCTCCCCTCCTCCCCACTAAGGGGGGTTTATATAGGCCTTAAGGGGGTGGGGAGAGAAGCTCCCCACGTGGCCTCTGCATGGTTTCCCTCCCTCCTCATGCAGCCTACAACTCCACCTAGCCCATCCCTCTCCACACTCCCTCTCCTCCAGCCATGCATTGGCTGAGGGAAAGGGATAAAACATTAAAAGAAATTGCATTAATATTATCCATTTTGCCCCTCCCAAGAGGGTGTTTCCCCGTGGTTATGCGGATTTGAACCCTTGGGCTCGATTTGCCAATGTAAGTCCCCTTTTCAAGCGTGCGGGTTACGAATTAAACTGCCGGTAATTTCCATACGGAAGATAACCTTGCACAAGGTTTAGGCGGCATGCGGGATGTCAAGTTCAATAATATTTCTAGCGAGAATATTACACAGAAGGAAACTACAGCCTAACATCACCAATGCCCAAATTATCAAGAGAGTTGTCATCACCCAAGCGCACAAAACCCGAAACAGTACGGTATGAATGAAACCACTCTCCGCAAGGTGTCACATGAAAGGACGCACCTGAGTCCAAGAGCCAACACTATGCATACATAAAGTGTATCTCTATCATCTACGAAGTACTAGAAGAAGCTTGCAAGGATATAATCATCATCAACATCCACAAGCTGCATAACATTGATCTCTTCAATTTTAACATTAGACTTTACATGCACTATGCTGCAATCAGAAGACTTATCCTACACTTTGTCTTTCCCCTTATCTTTGCGCCTTTCATTGCACAGTCCATGGCATTGTGGCCTAATATGGCCCTTTTTCCCACAATGGTGACAAGTAACATCCGCATTCCTACCATGGGATTTGCTACATGACTTCCCACAAGACTTGGACTGAGATTTCTGAGAATCCCGTCCACAGCCACTGCCATGCTTTCCATATCCATCATTCCTTCCTCTAACTGTCATAGCATGCAACACACGAGAGGCATCCAAATTCTTACAGTTAACCTCTTCCTGTAGAATAGCACTCTCAACATCAGATAATTTCAAGGTAGCAATAGAGGCACATAATGCAGTGTGGAATACATCCCATGACTCATTAAGAGTACCAAGCAAGAAAAGAGAAGTGACATCCTCTGCAAAGGTGACGTCCTGCGAAGTCAAGTTCTTGAGTATAGCATGGAACTAGCTCAAGTGAGCAGACATAGTCACATTCTCCTTCATGCGCGCAGATCCATAAGCTGCTTCAGCCAATACATCTGACTCACTGGACTTTTCTTGTCATAGAGATTCTTGATTTTATCCCACAACTGCCATGCACTCTGTTCTTCCTCAAAGACATTGTAATGAACCTATTCTGTGAGAGATAATACAATAGTGGACTTGCATAACTCATCAAGCTCAAGCCATTCCTCATCTGGCATAGTTGCACGCAGATGCCCGCTCAACCTCAATGGTTTGATCTGCGATTTCTACACCAACACCTGCCAAATCTAACTCTTTCAATAAGAGTAATTCGTACCATCAAGCTTAGTGATGTTGAAGATAGCATGATCAGTGGATGAACTCGCCATAATGCAAGCTAAATTGAGAGAAAATGGTGAGAAAAGTGTAACCAAAGTTTCTACCCACCAAGTACTAGTGAAAGTGCATCATTTCAGAATATTTCAGCATGAAAAATCCATGTCAGTCCGGAGTTATATGCTTGCTGTAATAAATGACAGCAGGGTACTGTGAGAGTCAATTGCTAACCAAATCACTGCACCAAGTCAATAAATGATAGCCAAGACATGACCAGCCATAAATTGGCATAAATCAGCACCAAGCAGTCATCAAGACCCTGAGCAAACACCCAAATATGTCACCAAAACATCCGTCAGTGATGAGTAGGCATACCCCCTGGACAATAGGGCAAAGTATACATAACATTGGCAAGACCTAACACCAATAGGTGTATGCTCACAAGAGTGCAAAGCCCAAGCTTAGGTCAAAAGCAACTCCAAGATATCAGTGCATGAACCATTCAACATTTAAGTGTAAGAGATCCCAAAGTCTTAAGTATCTACAAAATGCTCAAATAGCATAAACCTCCTGCTCAATGTCAATCAAGCATAAAGATGCTCCCACTGGCACAAAAGGCGGATTAATGAGCTCAACAACTCAATCAAACTAAGTCAAATTACCAAAGACAGGCAACCAAGACAATGCCTCAATAGCATCCCAAGAGCATGACGGCTACAAAGCAACTGTAGGTAGCATCCATGAGCAAGACATACATCCCAATAAAGATCTCTGACAACCAAAATGACATTCAATACAAAATTTTGGAACAACAAATGGGAATCCAAGCCAAGTCTTCAGAGAGCACTAAATCTCAACAAGTACATGGTACACTGTGCCAAGACAAATGCATCAAGCCGTAGGCGTCGGGTGAGCATGTACCCAAAGAGCATATAACTATCAAAGCACTGACCACTGTCAAGAATAGACCGATGTCAATAAGTGCGGGCTGAAATAAGCTCAAGTTTCCAAAAGCATCTGGATCCAATGACAAGCTCAAAGTCATCCATTGATGATCAATACATCATAGCATAACCCAAGATATACACCCGAAACCAATAGGCATATGCCAAAGCATGAAAGATAGCTTTAGCCCAAGAGTATTCAACATGCATTTATTGTTATAAGCTATGTATTTCTAGCCCCACAATCAGGCCAAAATCATAGCATTACATGTAGCTTCAATCCCCCAATCAATCGAGATGCAATAGGCATCAAACCGATTATGTAGTCATGCCCAAACAAGCATAGGCATAAACTGTGAATGTAGCACTAGCATCAAATGTTTGTGGACTGTTTATAAAAGTCCTGAAACACTCTTTTTAGCCACCAACCAATGCCTAATCTCAAAGGATCAATGCCAAGTATCAATACATGTGCAAGAAGCCCGAAATAGAGCCTGAACAAGTGCTTAATGCCAAGCTAGAGCTGGAGCTGGAGCTGAAGTGGCTGAATGGTGGCTGTCTAGAATCAAGCCCAAATTTGTGTGTTGTTGTTGCTTCTCCTACTAGTCCACGTGGCAGATCTGGAGAGGTTGGAGGGCTAAAACATGAGCCAAAGAGGCCTTGGAACAAGCCTGTAAAGCCCACAACCAGTGGCAAGGAGATATGGAGGTTGGAAGCTTCAATGGTGGCTACCCTATTTACCTAGACCTATGGACTGAAATAAATCTCTAAAATAATGAAGTAATACCTCAATGTCAATACCCTGATGGTGCCTCAATAGGCCGGGAAGAAGCTCGGAAAGCCGAGGAGTGATAGGAGCTCAAGAGAATGAGCCATGGTTGCCGGGAAGGAGACCCAATGCAAGTGGGGAGTCGATGGGAAGCTGAGAATGCCACGAGCCGAGCTCAAGAGTCAGGAAGCCGAGCTCTGATACCAGTTGAAAGGTGAGAAGGATCGAAGCTTGCACTCGAGAGCTATAGCTGGAGAGCAAGAGCAAGAAAGAGAGAGACAAGAAATGGGAACTCCAACAGTCACAATGTGCGACCAGGCCTTCCTTTATTCAAACTGTCACTAAAAGAATAAAGGATAAAGTGATGGTGACAGGCGCCCGCCACCTGCAGTAGTGTGCAGTGGCGGTGACTGTTAGTGTAGTAATACAGAGCGGCTAGGCAGAGGCACCTTTACCCCCAACAATCCAAACAGAATGCGACGGTTCTCAATTTTCTACAAGTTACCGTATTGGACCCACTTATAGATCAACCACTTGTTCGATCCCATGCATATTTTCAGAATGTGGGCAGCTTACTATGGGATCACATCACAGGAAAGAGAGACACTGTAGGGACACGAATGGATTTAAAGAAGATAGGAAAGATGGAGGCACTTTGACCACAGTTGAGTGCTGATGATTGCTTGCAACTACCTCACATTCCTTGGGTTTTGTCCACTAAAGAAGAGCGCATTGTGAAGCAAATTATCAAGTCCATCTGATGGGTATGATGCATTCTCGCAGTTCTGAGTTTTCTAAAGACGACCAATTATCAAGGCTAATGATCCCATGATTGGCATAAGATATGTCAGGTCTGTACTACGAATGGATTGTAAGTGGCCTGTGTATTTTGCTATTTAGAGTCTAGTCATTGTTCATAATGCTTCTTCATTTGTGGCAATTTGTACTACGATCACTATCGCGAGATGCCTTACTCCAAAAATACATGGGGCGATTTACAAGTTGTCAAATTTAGTGCAATGGATCTATAAGATCAAGACATCCTCTATTGAATCTGCAAGGCAGGAAGTAGTGGATACTGTCTATCTCTTTGAGAAGTACCTGCCCACCAGCATGCTCACGATACAAACACACCTCTTGGTGCATCTTGTAGAGGAAGTAGAGATTGTGAGACCTGCCCATACGCTATGGATGTTCTTCTTGGAGTGCTTCTTGTAGAGGAAGTGGAGATTGTGGGACCTATCCATACGCGATGGATGTTCTTCTTGGAGCGCTTCATGAAAATCCTGAAAGGCTTTGTGCGACAACGAGCTCAGCCACAAGGTAGCATGGCTGATGGTTGGTTGGTGTTTAAGGTGTTAGTGCATATTTCATAGTGGCTACCAACAGTGGATTCAGACAATAGTATGCTATGGTCACTGAAGGACAATGATAGATTGACTAGAGATGTGGTGGTTGGAAATGGGGTAGAAAAAAGGATGGATGCTACAATGGAGGAGAAAGTGAATCGTTTTTGTATGTTGCACAATTCCTCCATGGAGATGTGCTCACTAGGTACAAGCAAGCCAGGAAAGATCGAGAAGAAGCGCAATCTGAATTTCGATATAGTACGTGCCATCGATCAATTCGATATCCTGAGGGCATGGAGGAGATGCCACGGCTTATGTCAATGTGATGGTTTCATGGAGCTTTGACCACAACGTCTCGTGAAGGGACAGAGGTCTCAATTGAGTAGTGGGAATTCTCGAGGGGATGTAGTCCAAAGGTGATGACCTGTTTTATAAGCTGTCGTATCTAGATTTTATAAGTGACAATGATTTAATTGTTTCAATGTACAATACAAAATATACAGTGTTGCATGGTCATGTGGACAGCATTTCCGCATGGAGCATATCGACAAAATGCTCTCCACAACAGATTGTGATATCATGGCAAAGTTCGAGCAAGAGAGCCGATGACGAGCAACAGATCCAAACGCTGTTATAGATGAGATGGAGTATTTTGGAAACTTGCAAAGTATTATCATGGTGGATTATCGTAGCTTCCTTATGATCCTATTCGATGTACAGTGGTTCAAAGTGGTACTAGAAGGAGCCGGGACAACAGTTTGACGAGGTTCATCTGGATATTTGGAAATAGATTCCAAAAAAAGATGGATGGATTCACGCTACACATTTGTATTGTCGGCCTATTGTGAATAGGTGCAAGAACTCATGTTTTTGTTAATTTTATTATGACATGGTACATGCCACAAAAGTTAAATCTCTCTTGTACGTGATTTTGAATAGGTAATTTTCTATCCAAACCCCCGAAAACCTCGATGGTGGTATGCTATTGTACCTTCAACTCCCCCTTGGGGAAGTTACTATATGTATATCCTCTATATCACGTGCGTTCAAAGCCTATTTATAAATATCCTTATCTGTGAGTTTTTCATGAATAAAACATAACCATTTTCTATTCAATCTGTAAATAACCCCTTTATATTACATCCTTGTATATGTAAAAAATGTATAAAAATGGTATTTTAAAAATATCTTATTTTGAACCCATGTGATGCACACATATATTCATGAGTAACTTACTCGAGAGCTCAACGAAGTGCAAGAGTATATGATGAAAGCAATGTTCCCAGCGTAGATGAGGACAATATGCAAATAGAGGGGTCGATATTGCAAGGGGTGGAGGCAGTTGGAAGCTTGGAGCATGTAGAGGAGCCAGAATCGGGTAACAATGATAGAAAGATAGGAGACCAAAATTTCTTTGAGAATGAGGTGGACTCATCCTTTTGTGGTGACCTTTCTATCGACTTTCCAGTGTATGCGGAGTTATGTCAGGAGATTGATATGGGATCATAGGGTACGTCATACTTGGAGCATCAACCTACTCAATTCGTTGATGAATCGTTTATAAGGATACATAAGATATGCATTTTAAGTTAGATTATTTTTTAAAGATGTGTATTACCATGCTTTGCTTGATTTATATTGATTATGCTAACATCAATTTTTGTTTGTGCAGGTGACCTTTGTGGATATTTGGATCCACACGATGAGTCGAGGGATGAGCGACGAGGAGCTATAGGAGATCTTCACATGTATGTCTCCAAATCAGATGGCTCAATTCAAAGATATAGCGGATAAGGAGTTGTCTCAGATATTAGATCTATTTTGGTATGCTCTGACTCTTCGATTTCCAATAGATAAGGTCAACGCTCTAACTCTATTTTGGTATGCTCTGACTCTTCGGTTTCCAATAGATAAGGTCAACGCTCCAGTCTTGGGCCGAATGGAGGGAGTGGTTCTAGGGGATGCTGTGGAGACGTGGATGTAGTAAGCCCGCGGTCAGCTTGAGATATCGGCTTGAGATATAGGTGCTTCTCCTCAATCTTGTTCATGTTTGAGAGAGCATGGCTCAAGTGGTTGTTATGGAGGAATCGACGTAGTGTCTCCATCTCATCATTATGCTGGAGTTACCTCACTTGTGGGATTTCTTACACCTGTGGGGATGTCTACTCTAGTCGCTCCAGCTTCAAGCCATCCACATGTGGTATCCCTATGGATGCTACTCCAAGAGATACCATCCCTATAGGTATATCAAATGTACAAGGGTCTCCTAGATATACATAGGAGCGTGGTCGCACGTGGGAGAGGATACATCTTAGACATACCCTAGAGGGATATGGATACCTTGTAGATGATAGGACAAGTGATGAGGGCAGGAGGGTGATGGCTTGTATGAGAGAGTTATACCAATAAGTTTTTTGGCACAACATTTTGGATCATTGGAAGAACAAACCAGAGGGGAGCAAGGACTACATAGTAGTATCCTTGCATGAGGAGTTTCCGATACACCCACTGCAGTAAATAGGTTTTCCACATGCTGGATGATGTAGTGCATGCATGCATACATGTCACAGAGACGATCAAACGCACGCAAGGCACTTAGGAGTGGAGCCTCAAAGCTTGAGTGGCTAGACATAGATGAATGGCACTGACTCAGGGAGGAGGCATGACTTTGTAAGTTTCTCTTTTGTTCTTCTCACTTATTTTTTTGCAATATCCCTTGTACTGACAATCGTGTTTCTAATAGTTGTAATTTTTTCTCTTTGCAGCAGTCCATTACAAACCATGATTCCACTGGCTTAGATACTCGATATACAGAGAGACACAGTCTCATTGCATTGATTGATCGATTGTATGCATGCAGCAGCACAGTAATTCACTCATCTTTCTTGTCCATAGTTACTAATTTTAATTAAAATGCATTATTGTATGGTGGATTGATGTGTAGTTGTTTCTTTTTGTGCAGAGTCCGTTGGATACTCCTTTGTGGCGGGACAAGCTTTTGGATGGTGAGGATCTACATCTCACCCTTGGATCTATGGAGTGCACATCCTTTTCTTTTTTGATCATGTGATTTATGTAAGCATTTTCTATGCACTATGTTATTATCATCCTTTGTATCTTGCCATGATTCTACCATCGCTTTCATTACGTGATCTTGTATTTATTTTATGTATCAGTCTTGTGGATTCAAGTACACTTTGCCTTGATTTTGACGAGCATTGTACACTTTACTGTAACTCTTTTGTATGGCCCAAATAAAGCACATAGTGCTATTTGTGACAGCCACAAATTTTCTTTTCTCTATAGCAGTCACTATTAATATCGCAAATTTATTACACACGTTGCTATTAGCATCGTAGTTTACATTGGAAATCATCGCTATGGGCATCGCTATTTGCGACGCTATTAGCGATGCCCATAGCAATGCAAATAGTGATGGTTCTATGGCGTCGCTAATATCGTCGGTTTATTGAAAATGGGGATTATTTTTTTTATAAACATTTTTGTCACTTTAAACGTAGGTATGAGGCCTTATCTTGTAGTGATTTACATATACATGTGAACTTTACAAAGACGTTAAGTAAAGCCATAACTAAATACCGTATGCGAATAGCCCTTAATGGTTTAAAACTTAAGGTTTTTAAGGTAGAGCTAGTTTAGTTCTTGTTTTATTATTTCATTTCACAATTTTTATCTTTATCTCTTTACATCCACCACATCCCTCCTACCTGCTACAATGGATACTGGCACACACTTTGACGAGTGGATCCACGAGATTGTCTTTGCCAACCACTAGGGTGACGAGATATTTCAAGTTTTCTCGAAGAACTTCAACCTTGAAAGCGTGCTCTCATCATTCGATTTTTCCCTTTAGGTTTTGGAAGACTTTGTGAGCACCATTGCTACTTGCACATATTCCATCGAGGGATCCAACATGACTTGGGTACCTCTGGAACAACTCATGGTATTTCAAGTAGGGAAGAATTACCAAAAAGTTATGAATAGATGTCTGCTCACCCACTGGATCCTTTGCACAAAGTATGCACTGTTTCCAATTGGTAGTACAATACCTTTGGATCTTGTGAAGTGTGTTGTGCATTGGAAATTTACCTCCTTGCATTGGATATACCCCTAGAGGAGGAGAGCGATGAAGATACTACTCCATAGGTTGTTGCTATCATGTACATGGGAGAAAAGTTGATTGAAGAGCTCATAAATATTAAAGAGGAACGTTAGGTGTGGTGGCAAAGCAAGGGTTGGCTCCCATGGTACCATCTTCTTCAGAACAACCATAAATTGGCAAACCCAACCTCGCCTCCTTGACACCCATTGAAGTAGATGGCGTGCAGTACTTACTTCTGTCGAATGTGTTGTAATACTTGGAAATGAAGGAAGAAGAGTTGTTTTTTGTCCTAGTTAGGGATTCGATGGAAGACCTAATTGATTATGATTACATGGATCTACATGCGGTGATGGAAAATATTGGAAGATATAATGGTACAAGCTTACACATAATGAGTGCCATCATAGCAGCAAGGAGCAGATTACCTCAATTGAAGAAGATTACCATGTGTTGATGAATGCTAAATTTGAAGCACTACAACATTATCTATTTAGACCAAGGCCCCAGCTTCCTACCAAGGAGTTTGTAGATCCGTTTGCCCAAAGAGGTGCCTCGTTATTGACACATGAGGAAATGAATATACAAGATGATGTAGAGAAGGTGAGATTTCTAACTACCATATATTTTTATGCAACGAAACTTGACTGTAGGGTGCATTGGGTCCCCGGGCGTCCACTAGTGAGATCTTGGCAAAAAATGATGCCTACCTCTGCCTTGTTTGAAGTCTTGTGTCTAGGGCCACTTTCCTAGTGCATTGGGTCCCTAGGAATCCACCAGTAAAATCCTAGCCAAAAATGATGCCTACAGTTGCCTTGTCTAAAGTTTGGTGTATGGGGCCACTTTGCTACAACGCCAGACTTTGGAGAGGGTAGCTGCAAGCATCATTTTTTGCAAAGATTTCACCAATGGACTCTAGGGGACCCGATATACCCTATGATCAAGTTTCAACACTTTCTGATAACTCTAGGTTAGTTGCTAATTATATTGTTTGATTTGAGTTTATCATTTAGGATAATACTATATACAGATGAGTTTGCATGGAGGCAAGGAGGAGATCGATATGCAAATCGATGGAAGGATTTAGCTCTGAAGGAGTACATTGGCAACCTTATTGCAGACTTCCATAAGAAGTGCTCACCATGAGGGAAAAAAAACAATCATGAAAATTCAGGCTTTGACCAAGTTTGGGGACCTTTTCAAGTGATACATGTGACATCTAGCTTGAAAAAGATGGTGCTAGTCAACTAGTCATAGCTTCTTTACTTGTTTCACCAAACACGTGGTGGAGCAATGTGTGTGCTTGCTACATTAGGTGACCTTGCTAAAGTGTCAGGTCCACTTCTCCTAGAGAAAGAGTTGAAGGGGGAGTGTGTCATGTTTGAAGCAAACAGAAACTTCTATTTTCATCGGAAGCTAGCCCCGCCTCTCCACCGATGAAAAAACCAAGGAACGGATTAGAGTTCTTGTTGGCTATCAGCTTTTTGTATCTGCCATCACTTTTAGCCAACACTATCAACCATCACATGTATTTTTATTGATGAATATAAGATATTTTACTTTGTCCATTTAAATAAATATTTATTGAATAAATGAGTGGTTTGTGTAAGTGTGACAATAATGTGTGGTACATGAATGACGCATTCGCATATGTTAACATAATCCAATTTAATTATATCAATGTGTAGTACTACACTTGCGATTATGTATAGACGATAACGTAACTCGTATCTGTACGTATTACAACTTTTGATGCGTGCATATAGTAAACAAAAACTAAGAGTCGTATGTTTTAAGAAACAAAACAAAACAACTTTACTCAATTAATTGAATTCAGTACACATCACATGGAATATATATATATATATATATATATATATGAATATATATATATATATATTCTAATGTGACAGAGTATACAAAATGTTTTGGCTTTCCAAGATACCATGTTAGTATAACACTCATTACAAAACCTTGCATCATTAATCTCATAACCTATGGAGAAGTCGCCTTGCCATGTCAAAGCCGAACGATAAAGTTTATGTCTTTATCTGTGATTATGATGTGCTTTGCATGGATGCCCGCTAGGCTGTGTATCATCAAACAAGTCGATGAGAAACCCTTTGTAGTCGTTTGTAAAGCCTCCATAGCTACAGCAGTCCACTTTCTTGCTAGTGGGCCATCACGCACGCATGCCCAAAATCTTCCCAGCCCTTTTAGCTCCAAGTCTTGCATAACTTCTTGAACAACCTTATGAAAAGATCTTTTCAGGATGAGAAGCTTGTAGGTGCATTGGATTCTCCTTATCTCTCAAAGGGTGACAGTGCTCGGTTTCCATCTCCTCTTCTTCTATGTGGTGGTCATTGTGCTCTATGGAAAGCACCTGCTGGCTACACCACAGGAGGCTTCACATTGTGCTCCAGGTAGCGATCCTTGGTGTGAGGCCTTCTCCTAGTCAAAAATGGTGACATGCTTGCTTGGTGCATGTCATGCAAGAGGGCAAGATGAAGGAGAGATAGAGGTAATTAAAGTTGTGTCCAAGGTTCAATGAAAATTTGGAAAGGAGAGTTATATGAGAGGAAAAATGTTTATACAAAGTGTCTAGATGTTTCCCCAACCTAATGCAATGAACAGCCCCCATTACCTAGGACCTCAAATGGCAACAAGGGAATAGTGAGATGGTTGGATATCTAGAACATTGACATATAGGGAGTGCTTTGGAGGAAATAATATATAATTTGTAGCTCGATAAAGAAGAGCGGGAGTGCTTGATTGCACTCCTTTGAATCAAGAAGGCAAAGTGGTTGCTAGACACAAAGGTTTTTCTAGAAGATATGTGGTGCTCTATCATCAATAAAAGGGAAAAATCAACATGCAAAACAAGCAAAAAATAGGACTTATAGAAGAGAAGGGACACATGGTTACCCACATCAAAGAAGCATGGAATAGATGTTACCCTTATACCATTGTTGACATTTCAAGAAGAAAACTACTAAGAACTTGAGAGGTGACAACAAGTGTTGAACTTAATGCTATGGAAAGTATGTGCTAAAAATATACCTACTAAGGTTAAGATTTCCAAATTTGTGAAAATCAATGATTGATGACTCCTCTATATTGTACACAATGAGGTAGTCACCCATCACTTTTGGCACTATGTGGGGGCAAGGAGATTGTGGGAAAGAGTCAGAGAATGGGCCCATCTTGTTGGGCTAAATAATACCATTACGATGTACATAGCTTTGTTTGGTTAATAAAGGATTCCTAGATGAGGAGTCCTTGAAGCTTTGGAAAGTAGTAAGGGCCATTGTTCTAAAAAACATTTTGACCATTAGGAATAAGGTTTTCATAAAGAAGAAAAATAAATTTTCAATATATATTATGTTTAAAAATATAAAGCAATGCTCTAGCTCTACTTAGGGCACTTAGGAAAAATGACCAAGTCTTCAGGGTTGCCTTTAAGCACCTAGCTAAGAGTTGATGCATTTTGGCTATGTTTGTAAATATTCAATATAAATTCTATTTCATAATAAAAATAACAGATTATATGAATCTATCTTAGTCTAAAATCTTTTAACTCACTATAACTAAGGAAGGTAAGGAGTCTTTTACACTAACTCTTGTTAAGAACTAAAGTGGACAATTTACTCAATCAAAACATTTTCTATAATACAAAAAAGGAACCAAATTCAATTGAGTAATAGAAACAAAGTAACTTACAACTTATCCTCATTATAAGCTCTCTAATAATTCAATTTCATTGAGTCCATATTAGCGACAACAAATTGTTCCCTCTTACTAATCAAACTATCACATCTACTAGTGCTTATATATATTGAGCTACTCAAATGCTGGCTAATAGTTAGTTATAAGTTAGTCATATGTTACCTTCACATGGCTTGTTGCACCATTGAAATAAACTTTTGAAGGAGTAAGGAGAAGAAATTCTCAAATTAACAAAGCAAAAACAAGAAGCATTGTTACACTAGATGGGCATGAAATGAACAAAATAGAGCTATGTTTAGCATAGGATTGAGCAACTAGCTTGAGGCTACTCATTTGTATAATATTGGGGTCATTTTCCAATGAGTTTTCTAACATTTAATGCAAGGAAAACAAGTCCACAATTGTATCTAGATATGACTTTTTAATTGGGAGTGGAGAGGGCATGTGTGTGAGTTCTTGCGTGTATATGTGTGTACTTGGGATATAGATGGCTCTTAGACACCTTCATATGGTTAATTTCAACTTTAGCAAATTTATATTTTTTTTTATAACCTAGATCTTAAATACCTAGAGCAATGCTTGAATTTTGTATATTCTCCTATATAGAGATTTTTAAGAGAATGTAGAGAATTTTGAGAGAACATAGGAATTCACTACAATGATCTATAATTCCCTACTATAAGAAGTGGGCAATCAGATTATCCTATTCTCTTATATAGGGAATTTTTAAAGAATGTAGGAAATTATCTCTTTTGATGTGTAATTCCCTACTAGTAGATGTTGGAAATTTGATTCCCTAGTTATATGTAGGAAATACATGGATACATATATAGGAAATATCAATGAATTTCTTACATTTCATAAAATTTCCTATATAGGGAATGATTAAAAGTTCCTTGTGTTCACTTACGTACCATTATTGCAAATGGCATGAATATATATGGCCACATTGCTATAAGATTCATCAAGATAGGCATGATAAAGACAAATGGAAGATACATGATAATGATAAATCATCAAACAATCAGCATATTACTAAATCCATTGTCAAGATTGGAGAGATTAATATATGGGAGTATGAATCACATGACTATATATTGGTTGTTTCTTTACTTGTTGCCACATAGTTGACTAGTGGTCAATCCTCATTCTATGAATGTTGGTTACTTGATTTAGGGGCTTCCTTTCATGTGACCCCATATAATAGTTGGTTTTACATTGATCGTACCATTTCAGATTCCATACAACTAACCGATTGATTATGTATGTGACATTATTGGTATCGATGACTTTTGCATGCAATTTTCTACATATACTTCTTTGTTTTACATGATGTATGCCATGTCCTAGCTTTGATGAAAAGACTTATTTCTATTAGAAAATTCGATGACACTCGTTATCATGTCTCTTTTGGCGATTCTTCTTCGAAGATTACTAATGAAAACATCATTTATGCTAGAGATGCCAAAGTTGATAGTCTTTATCCCTTGCTTGTTTCTGGATCTACAGATTGTGCATTGATTTTCACTGATCTTTCTCATGTATCTCTGTGGTATCATTGTCTTGGGTACATTTCACTTAAAGAAATGGAAGTTTGACTCTTAAATGTAGTATCTTTCACTCCTAGACTATTCTTATTTTGATTCTTGTAATCATTGTTTATATGTTAGGCAAAATTGTAATACTCATAAGAAGTCTAGCTTTATGTGCATGCATGAGCCATCAGCTCTTGTTTATTTTGATGTTTACGGTCTTTGGGTGGTGCTAAGTATATTGTTACATTCATTGATAATTTTTCACATAAAGTCTAGGCCTATCCCATAAAGAAAAAATCACATTAGGGCCAAAAACGCTTCAAAAAAGGCATTTGTAAGAAAATGATTAAGTTGCTAATTAGTTGAGATTTTGGAAGAATGACAACGCCAAATTTGGTTGCTCCGATATGATTAATGAGAGAATATTGAATTCATCAAAGAGCTGAGCCATTAATTGTCCCTCAAATTTAGTTTATGTCAGTGTCACCTTTTCGGCTGTTTTTTGTCTTGGAACTTGGGAGAATTTGTATTTTCAAGAAATGTCCACCTATATCGCGATTTGTCTACTTCTGCGTCATTTGTCTACTCCCGCATCTTCTTTTCGCACGCTCTTTCTCCATTCTCTTTCTTCATTCTCTTCTTTGTGCTCACTTTCTTTTCACTACGATCATTGATCTACTAAAATGTTTAGCAACACCTCTGCAAGTGATACAAGTGCGAGCACATGCAAATACAAACTTACCATCCAACTAGATCCAATTTATTCATCTTGGAGAAGTATACATCATCGAGTACTAACAGATGAGATGGAGGCCAACAGATTGCAAGGAAAGAAACATATAGATTTGTGGGTAGATGGAAATATTTATCCAAAGGATCCTTCAACAGGTAAACCTCCTAATTTTTTAAATATTCATGATTACGTGAGATATGTTGGGAAAGGTTATAATGGGATGCTTGGGTATTGTAAAAGCTTACACTTTGCATCTTACACATACATGGCTCAAATGAATGAAATGAGAAAAGCATTATTTATTGAACAGACAAGCATTTCGGAGCTTATAAATAAGATTGACATTTTGGAAAATGCTAATAAGTCATTGCAAGATAAGTTAGCACATTTAAAGAAAACTCCAATAGGATTAAGAGAGAGAAAGAGACCATTAAAAAATATAACTAGCTTGTGTGAGAGAGTAAAGAAAAGAAGATTGAATCTTGCAAAAAAATATGTCTCCAACATGTCGGGTATAAATATTCGAGAGAGTGAGGAGAGAATCTGTTTTTTAAAAGAGACCATGAATAAGAATGATATTTTGAGGATTCTTAGGTCACCTCAAAATATGGATTTGAGAGGCCCAACTCTCAAAGAATTAGTGAAGGACTTAAAGGACACAGTAAAACCAAACGAAATTGTAGAGACATGTGATACTGTGGGCATTAGTCGAAAAGGTTATCGAGCTATCTCAAGATTATGGTTTAAAAATATAAAATGTAATAGAATAACTGCATTTGGGTTACCTCGAGCCCTAGGAGTATTGGTTTCAAGGACTGCCATGAAGCGTAAGATTCCACAAGATTTCGAGGAATACATTCATATCGAAGCATCTATGCCATATGAAAAGACAAAAAGAAAATCTAGTTTTGAATACAATGTATTTAACAATATATGCGTTGATCTAAGAAGAGTGCAGATTGCAATGGTTCACATGTATAGATTCACGTTGGAGGAATGTCACGGTGTTTTAAAGTTTTCCTTGAAGTTAGATGAAGCACAGATTCAAAAAGGACAAAAGATGGAAAGAGTCAGTATTTGCATCATGAACAGGGCATTGGAATACAGCAATGGTGGGGGTCAAGCACCAATGCATAAGTTCCAATCTCAGATGGAGATTTGGTGGGTTGGTGCAGCTCAGGTACCAATTGAGAATCATGAAACACTGAAATGGTTGTTTACTCATACAGGTATTCCAAACATTATTAAGTCTCAAAGTGAACGAGAAATGTTGGTTGTTGATGGGGTTGGTAATTTTAATGTGGAATGGCACATGAGCGCTGACTTGAAAACTATCAAATGTATGCTTGGAATATGTAATGCAGAAAATGCAAAATATCCTTGTATTTATTGCATGGAAAGTGTTGGGTCTAAAAATTGGAGCAACTTGCACCCTGTAAGAAGAGCCCCAACTAGAGACTCTATAGATCTAAGTTTTAAAAAAAACAAGGAAGATATATGGGATCCAATTCTTTCAATTCCTCTTACTAATGTTCATATATGTACTTTGCATGCAGAGATTAGAATTATTGATAAACTTCTCAAGTTGCATCTTGACTATGCATACTCAATTAAGCCTTTGTCTTTATCGAATGAGTGTATTGACAAATGTGAGGCATTACTCTCCAAAATGGGTTTCCATGGAGGTCAAGTTCATTTAAGAAAAGATCCAACACTTTCAGGAAAAACAAGAAATGTCTTGGCTGATGTCTCAATGGAAGGCTCAAAAGCTAGACGTTTTTTGGGTAACCATACAGGAAAACAGGTGAGCATTACTTGCGAGCATTGGAGAGAGTTGTGTGGGATAATGACAAACGTTGCAACCACACCACGACTTGCATTTCTAGGGATGGAGGTTTGGAGACATGTTGATGTCTTCCTAAAGCTCCTCAAGCAACAAACGAAAATGTACACGTATCCAGAAGAGTTCAAATGTTCGATTACAAATCTTGTTCAAGAAATAAAGGAGGCATGGGGAGAAAAAGATATCACTTTTTATTTGGTAAGAGAGAATATTTAATTCGATAAAATTTCCATTGGCAGAAATTGATTGTTACTCTTATGAATTTGCAGCATATCCTTCATATCCATGGGCCTTACTTTGTGGAGGAGCAAGGCCCCCTCGCAACTTATAGCGACCAAGGCATGGAAAAATCTCACTATCAAGCACCTACAAGTTTTTTTCGAAGCACAAGACATGGAGGTGGAGTTACAAAAAGCAATGCTCTTGAGGAGCTATTCAATTGGTTTTTTCGACAACAGCTTCAAAGAATGAATACTTCAACTTAAGAATTCATAGTATTTTTCGACGACAACTTCAAAGAATGAATACTTCAACTTGAGAATTCAAGAAAGGAAAGTACAAAGCTAACTCTCAGGAGCCTTTACATCATCCTCCCTTTCTAGGATATTTTCTCTATAACGTAGAAATTTTCTTCTCTTGTAGCCAACTATTGATTTTATATCAGTTCGATTTGCTGACAAAGCATAAGATGAGAGGGCCAGAAAGTATCATGCTCTAGAAGCAGAGAAACCAGGACCATAACCAAAAATCCTAATTGCCATAGTCTTCTCCAAAAGCATCACCTTGTGTGCATTGTATTGTAACCCAGAGAAACCAAGTAGACTTGTAAGTGCCTTAATACATAGTTGTAACATGTCCCCCTGTCCACTTGCAGGACACGTCTTAGCAGCCCATCGAGAAGAGAGTCCAAAAAGTGCCGCCCGGCACTCCCAAGGAATATCACGAGGTTTTTGATCTATGTCTTCCCGAGTTTGCCATCAAGCAGAAGCATTCCGACCGTTCCCACTTAGGACCTAGAAGGTCAAGTTCCTAGAAGGTAGCTAGCGTCGAGCCCTAGACGAACTACTTTATGCAGAAACATCATGGTCGAAATGGATTTATACTACACTTAGTTCAAGGAGAATGGAAAACGAGAGGGATGCAAGCTCCACCTCTCTGCCCATAAGGCATACTCCCATTCCGTTCCCCTAAAATAGTATAAATCGAGACTGTAGCTTTCTAGATTCTAGGTCATCATTACCTTGCTGTCAATTCCTTTGAGAAAAGTTCCCAGCCAACCGGGACCACCCTTCCATAGGACAGACCCATGGTCACATCCACCGCATTTTCCTCAGTTGCTTTAGTTATCTAATTACCTACCACATTTAGTTTGACAAGAAAAAACAGCTTCCTTAATTAGCCAATTAATCACTGGTTCCTTCACATAACTTAAGCACTGATATAGAAAAACAATGTCAAGCAAGTTTCTTTTCAACAATTGATCTTATTTATCAGTCTTTGGAATACATCATATAATCCAGCCCAAAGGCAATTCCATAATCCGCCCGAAGGCAATTCCAGCAATCCTCAGGGATCGCTATTCCAAGTTTTTACCCATAGACTAGTATGCGGGCATCAAGATCCAATCTGTAGTCACATCGGCCTCTTGTGCAGGGTCTGAAGGCAAGGGATTTATGGCCAGATCCCCCCCTGGCACCCAAGCGTCCTCTTGCTCCAAGTAGTACCCATGGAGAGACCACTTGCGATGGATTCGGTCCACGTACCTGGCGCGGCTAACATCCCCCCTTTGATAGGGTCAAGTAGATAGTCGGGGGTAACTGATGCTGCCTCTCCCTCTAGGCCTTCAACCTAAAGCATTAATTATTTTTCCAACTTTAGTTCCTTGAGCAAAGAAGTACAAACAGTTCTCCTAACTATACAAACACAATCAATCCAGTGGTCGTTTGTACGGCCAACTGCTAAGGTGTGAATCCTTCTCTCTGAATGCATCCAGCATTCGATCTGGGATCAATTACGACTTGGCAAGATCCCAAGGGTTTCATAAGCTAAGTTGCTTGTTTACCCTTTTATCCTTGGGTTAGGGTTCTTACCCAGTTAACCCAAATTGTTTCCACCTTACGTTTCCTTAAATTAAAGACAATAAATCCCGGGCAACCTCATTGCCCTAACTTGATTGGTCAATTTCTTGCTAGGCAATTCATAATTATCCTAACTTGGCAAATCAACCTCAGAGAAGGGTGATGTAGCAGGATGTCAACTCATCCTCTAGAAAATTAGACTTGTACTTAGAACTCGCCAACCTTGTTCTAATGAATGGCAATACTATTTTGTGATTTAGTCACAAAATCATGCAACGTTGCAACTTGTTGCACGAGACAAGTGTCGCACCTAACTTGTGGGATTATTTCTCCCATCACCCAGTATTCTTGGTCAAGAATACCTTTGGTCAAGATGTAGGGTTTGGGAGTCCTCTTGGCCCAATCCAACCCTTAACCCTGCTAGGCCGACAACGTTTGGCCCTAGGGTTTCTAAATTCAAACAGAAGTCTAGTATTCGGCCAATTGATCCCTAGGGTAAGAACCCTAGATCGTTCTTACATGGGCGTTCAGCTAACCCTAACATTCCGTGAATGTGGGTGGGACCTTTGGGATCGAAAGTCCTGACTCGACATCCCAAGTGTGATACTAGGCAAAATTTTAACGTAACTTAACCCTGTCTAGCACATTGAGGTGTTCGTCGTACTATCTATTTATGCTTTTATGAATCCCATGTGAGTTATGCCAAATACAAGCGATTTACCTAGTTGATCAATTTGTCTTGCGACAAGAGGTGATCTTTCCTTAGAGATGCAAATAATTTTCCTAAAAAATGTAAATAATTGCAAGATATAACATTCCATGCAAATATGCGATTCATAGACTCTTTTCTTCTATGCATAAGCAACATCTAGTTTGCCAGCAATATTTGCTTCTTACTCAGGGTCCAAACATTCCTCTACATCCTTGTCATTTGCTACCTCGTCCAAAAGGCAAAAGCTGGAACATTTTGGACCTTCTAATTGTTTCTCATCAAATTTCACAAGATATTTTACAAGAGAAAGCGTAATGAATGCAGTTGTTTTGGACATAAGCCTGCATTTCCTAGAATGAGCAGAACAAAACAAAACTGAGGTACAAAATCGGTCAAGAGAATGAGATGTACACTTTCTTGAAAACGAGGACTTCTCTGAAGGTGAGCTCCCAATAGGTATGTGAACATATTCCTTTGCATCCTTTTCAACCACTGGAAATGCAAGACTTTCAAACTCAGCAAACTCCTCCAAGAAAAACTTCTTACATGAGTTCAATACATGGTCAATATCCCAATCAAGGTTGAAAATATCCTTTGCAGTTCCATAATAAGATAACTCCATGCCATTCTGAAGAAGAAAGTCTAGGAGCCTTTCGGATGGAGAAACCTCTGTGATCTGAGACAATCCAGAAACCCTCAATGGTGACTTGCCTTTGATTGGAGACTTCTTAGGCATTCCCACACTTGTTGGTGAACAAAGTGAGGAAGCTGTGGGAATTTCAGGGGAGAAGGTAGCATAACCAGAAGCTCTTGTTGACCCTGATGACAATCTTCTTCTTTTTTTAGAAGGGTTTACCTACTCTTGGGAGCCTACAACATCCTTAGGCTCAGACATGAGTGAAAGTACGATACCACGTGAGAGTATGCAACCACTTCACGAGCGATGCCTTCTTGCTTTGTATTTGCTAATCAACGATACGACGCGAATTTGGCCAAGTGACCTCAAGAATAATATCTCCTCGCTTCATATCGAGGGGTAAACAAAATCATGCAAATTCACATAAGAAACACTGAAAGTGGGCCTCAACTCTAAATAAGCTTGTAAATTTGCAAAAAAAGTCATCAATGCCTGACAACCATGTTTATATAGAGTGAAAAATCTTTGCCATGTGTGATACCACATAGACAGCCACGTGGATGGCCCACGCAAAACCTAGCCAATTAAACACTGCCATGTGTCACGGACCCCGCAATTATAAAAGATCGATTGTAGCTTACGTGGCTCACTTTTCAAATTCAGAGCGCGAATACAGAGCCACGTTGAGATCAACTTCACCCTATATCAGTCACCACAATTATGGCGTGAGGAGTTGTTTTTTTAACCTACGCTTAAACATAGTCGCGTTGTATCAGTCATCGCAAATACGGCATGAGCAAGTGCTTTTTTAACATGCGCTTCATTGTTTTTGCGTTGTATCGAACACTACAAATCCGTGCTTCACTGTTTTTTCTGTTTTCGTGTCATATCATTCACCATAAATACAACGTGAGAGGTTGCTTTTTAAAACTTTGTTTCGATGCATTCGCATCGTATCAGTTAAATCGTGCTTTAGCCTATCGCAAATACGATGCGAAGATTAGAATTTTTGACGCACGGTTTGTCACCATCACACCGTATTTGTCATCTGCAAATATGGTGCAAGAGGTTGCTTTTTAAAACTTCGTTTCGATGCATTCGTGTCATATCAATTAAACCGTGCTTTTGCCTATGATCACAAATACAACGTGAAGATTAGAATGTTTGACCCACGGTTTGTCGCTATCGCGCTGTATTGGTCATCCGCAAATACGGCGCGAGGAGCTCTCGGGCTTTTTCACCTATCGCACCGTATTTGTTATTTCTCTTTGGGTTACTTATGGTTTTTTAATATTCTAACTAGTCTCATTTTTTACTCATAGTTTTTAAATGTTCTAACAAGTCTCATGTTTCTACAGGTTCATGGCTAGGACAAAGCAGACTGCAAGGAAGGTGTATATAGACAGCAAAGAGAGTGAGGAGGAGACAAGGCTTTCAGCTTCTCAATCTTTCCATCCTGAGATCCCACCTACCCCTGGTTGCCCTCAATCTCCTGCCATGGAATCTAAACAATCTAGTGCAGAGACAGTGTCTTCTCCTACCTAGAGTAAGCTTCATCATGTACAGTCCTACCCTACAACAACTACTAAGATTCCAACCACCCTTGGAACCCCTATTCAATAGACAGAGCAACCTGGACCCTCTTATCCCCATGGAGAAGAAGACCCTTCCAAGCTGAAGAGAAAGAGAAAGTCTAGATTTTTTTATGTTCATAAATGTTTTAGTGAGATAAGGAAGGCACAAAGAGCTACACATCATGTGATTCCAAAGACAACATTTATTAGGGTTGTCAAAGGTATTTCTTTTAGATTATCAAGGGTATCCACTAAAGTTGGCATGCAAAAAAAATGGCAGCTTGCAGCCATTCTTTGCCTTCAAGAGGCTGCTGAAGACTTCGTTATTGATTTTATGAACGATGCTTACATTACTACTGCCCACACTCATAGAAAGACTTTTATGAACAAAGACTTTAGTATGGTTAGCAGAATCAGGTATAGGTTCGACAAGGTATTGAGGCCCTTGCCCACTACTGATAAAAAAGCATTTGAGATCCTTAACATTCCTCCAAAATTATCTAGGAGAGCGAAACGGCCAGTGATTGAGGACGTGACACATTTACACCTTGCAAAGACCACCTCCGAACAAGTGTCTACCTATCAAGAACCTAAAGAAGTCGCCCATCAAGAACTACCACAAGAGACTATAGAGTCAGAGGATGAAGTTTGCAAGAGAAAAATCGATGTCCTTGATCATGTCAATCTAAAGAGAATGGATGAGGTATACAGGCAAATGGTTGTGAATGTCTCTTGCACTTCTTCAGAAGACTATCTTAGTATTTCCCCTGAGGACAAAGGAATGTTTGTTAAGAAAGATATTCAGTTGTCAGATTCAGTAGTCTTTTGTTGCATAAGGTAAGGATTTTTGGCTCAAATTTTTTTAATTGAATGATAGTGTTGTTTTGTTCATTGCAATTGACATTCATTTGGTTTTACTTTTAGTTTTAGGGCATTGATTTCTTCTCTTAGCTAAGAAATCTCTAAAACTATATTTATCATTGATCCACTATTATCAGTGGAATTGTTTTCAAAATCTCCTTCAAACCTAGAATTATTTTTCAGATTGTTTGATCCAATTACAAACTACCATATTTTTTTTCCTTACGTTGAAAGGTATGCAATTTTGCAAAGGGTTTAATGTATACTTCTTTATAGTATGCATTTCTTACTAACATTTTACTTTGTAGAGGACATTGGAGCTTAATACATATTGATATTTTCACTCGAGAAATTATCCTTATGAACTCTCTTGGGGGTATCCACAGTTAAGCAAAAATGTGCGTTGAATACAAATCCTCACTTTTTGGTTTATTGTTTATTTTATTTATTGTACTTTTTTTATAACATGTTTCCATTGACAGTGCTGGGAGGTTGGTGGTAACCTTTTTGGATACTACATATGAGGATATTGCTGATCCTCAAAAAGCATATAGTTTTCTCTTACAAGAAGTACCCTTACAAAATGATACGTATTCTTGTGGATGGAGAGTAAGTTCAAATGTTTGTAGGACAATAGGTTCAAAGATTCTCAAGATAGATGGGGTTAATGTAAGTATCTTTCACATTCTGTTTTGAGCAACGTTATTAGATTTTGAGCAACAACATTATTATCAAATTTTATAATCATTCCATTTCTTTGTTTTTACTCCCTACAAGTACGAACTATCACTCACCTTACAACTTATTACAATTTTCCTTGCAGTGCAAAGATTACCCCGATTCATACACATGGTGGATAAGAGAGAGATGTATTGAGTTAATTTTGGATAGGGCAATCACGCTAGTGGACCCCGACTCTCCTCCACATAAATCCTTAACTAAGAGTAAGGAAAAAAGGCAAGTTGTCTGGAAAGACAAGTAAGGCAATCTCCAGAAAGACAGAAATGCCAACACTTTCTCATCCATCTTCTCATCTACCCCCTCAAGAGAAGAGGGCCCCTGTCTAAGTTAAATTCTTCAACCAACAAAAAAAAAAGCCACTGCAACTACAAGATCTATCTTTTCAAAAAGTGACGAAGAAGTTACAATGATGAAAGAATAAAAATAGATACAAATGGCAAGATCTTTGTATATTTACACTTCAATTTTGTAACTCTTCATTCAATGAAAAGCTTTTTGTCCAATGTAATGTTTTCAATTTTATGGCTCGAAGCTTACAATTGAAGGAGGCAAGCAACTCATACAAGAGAAAAAGCGTTCAGCTCTTTTCCCTACTACTTTACCGTTTACTTTGCACTTATATTCTGGGGATGTACAGTCTAGTATCTCCAAGGTATCCCTTACATCTTTAAGATTCCAATTGGAAGTGATATTTATTTCCTTTTCTATAACTTGCACCTTAAGATTGAAGGGCATGCAATCTGTATCTGAATCCAAGGGAATCCACATGCCTAGTTTAAGTTTGTATCTCCTATAATCAAAACCCAAAGTAAGAGTTTGTTAAAGCAGGATGGAAACAAATAAATTCAACCACCAAATTCTTTGAAGTCTAATGGAGGTAATAAATAAAAACTTTCCCTTTAAAAGCTTATTGCAAATATTTTGTTGACAATGCTATTTTTCTATTTTGGATTATGAAGGTTCGAACAAAGATATAATGTTAATTAGTTGACTCACTATGATTCTTTGGAATGTGAGGTGCCTAGGAAGTCCATCCAAGAAGGATGTGTTTATTTAGAGAAAGAAACGGAATCCCCTCTCTTTCAACAGCTCCTTTTTGGAAAGGGAAGGATTCAACCTATATTTGAAAAATTCTTGGAAACAAACCAATAATCTAATGGCTAATACAACGTAGAACTAGATGAGATCCATAGCTATCATCACTGAGATTACCAAGATGTATGGCAAAGATCAGGATAGACTTCAAAGAGGGTTGTATGTTAGTAGTTAGCAATGCAGGGAGTATATTATTACAACTCTTGCTAAGTGTTCTAGAGCATTACATGGAGGATTCGCAAAAACATAAAGGTGAAGTTGCCAAAATTTAGTCTAAGGGAAATGGTATCTTTTGGGCTGGTGCTTCGACCAATTAATTTTATAAATTAATGAAGCAAAAGAAGCAACAAGAGTTCATCACTATGATAGATGATGGAGGAGAAATCATGCAATTTCTGTAGGGATGTTTCAATCTCTTTAGAATGTATTTGTAGATGGTCTATGCTTAGGTCCATTTGAGGTAAAGAGGTCGATGCAAAAGGGTGTCCCATTGCCCCATTACTCTTTGCCACCCTAATCACCAACCCTTTGCTTAGGAATTTGGATTTGAAGGTGCAACATGGAGTAAGCAAGGGGCTTCCTATACCATTAAGAAAACATTTGGTCTCCCAATTCTTTGCCAAGAATAACTGACCAATATTATGCAAGTAGAGAAGCAACTAGTAGATGTATTTGATGAAAGTGTATAAAACTTTTCTAGAGCTATCTAGGGTTGTGACTAATGTGAGAAAAAGCAAGCTTATTTACCTAGGATTGAATGAGTCAGCAAAGTTGCTAAGGGATCCAGGCTTCCAAGTAGTAGAATTGGAGCAAGGGATTAGGTACTTAGGTAGTAAGACACATGTAAAAGGCCATTAAACCTTGGGCAATGTAAGAGAAGAAAAAGAAAGACGAAAATAAAATTAGTCATTTTCTTAAATGGGAGCTAAACATTCCTCCAAAATTTAAGAAATAGAAAAAAATCATTTGATTCAAGAAAGGTCCATTCTCTTGCACACGACCAAGTCCCAGCTTCTCCCCATTCACACAATTTCATCGTCCATTCTCCCGCACACGACTAGGTCCATCATCTTGCATGCAGACAATCTCATCCTTGTTCACCACACACCCTGATTACTTGTGATGCATGCATGTGTCATAGTCATCAGCTCAATACAAGTTTTGTTATCAAGCATTGAAGAACACTTTTCATGGAAATACTCCGATTATCAACAAGTTGTAATCAATCGTTCGTATTGCATCAGAGAATCGTAAGGCAAAACATGAGAGCAATTCTGAAACATTTGTTTCTCTGAAAGCTACAACACGAGGGCAATTTTGAAACATTGGTTCCAATTTTTTGTGGCACTCCTAAAAGCTCAAGTGTATTTGATCAGAGATTGTAAGCGATGTTTGATTCCATGCTTTGGATTTCTACGTCAAAGTTGTCTCTTTTACTTTTCCCTATTATCTAGCTTTGTAGTTGCTAGATTCTAAAGAATTTGGGTGATTTCAAGATTTCTAGCATCAAACCTTATTTATTTGATTATCTTGTACATTCTGTATGCTATGAGTCAAGTAACATGCAATAGTGACCAATTGCATGCATAGGAAAGGCCTAACTTTGGCATCATGAATCCAATGAGATTAATGAAAGCTAAAGATCCATAGCCTTGATTATCATATAAGACACATCCTTATTGTGGTCATCACTTTCCAACAATTAAATTCTGCCTACCACTTGGCCCGAAGCTCCACAAAAATCTTTGCAGTAGCTTCTCATCTCTTTTCCATTGCACCTTAGAGAATGGGGTTACTACTATTAAAACATTAAGGTGAGAGTATCTTATTTACCACTATTGAGTTGTCTCAAAAACTCAAAGGCAAGGCACACAAATGTGTTTAATATATCTTCCATCTTTCATAGCATCCAATTCATATGCCCAACCCCTAGAGGGCACTCTAGATACCAAAAAACTTTCCTTGCCTTGATTATCTTATAGCCCACTCGAGAAATCCAATCACAGGTATCTTCCAAACCTAGACAGAGAATATATGTCTTAAGCTTACTACTTTTACACCATAGAACTACATACTACTTTTAACTGTTAGCCCCAAATTAGCCATATAAGCCAAAATCAAATTTGAGTTATCATCAACAAAAAGCTTGGTGCACATTTGGGAGTTATTAGTAGAGGTAGACCATAACCAAAATCACATTTGAGTTATCATCAACAAAAAGCTGAGTGCACACTTGGGAGTTATTAGTAGAGGGAGACCATAGACTAGTCCTCTCTACACTTTGATATCCCCCATCTTAAGTAGTGGAGAATAGGTGCATCCTTGTTTCACTGATCTCCTTAAACTAGCTAAGTCATTAGGTCCCGTTAGTTCACATGTGTTCAATAGAGCCTCCAAGAAAGTGAGATTGAAGAAGGGGGTGGGGGGGGGGGGGGGGTTTGTAGATGACATTGATTGACCCTTTAATTTACTCATGAGCCATGATTTACAAGATATTAAAGTCATCAAAGCTCTTCCATGTATCAACAACCACATTTATGATGCACACAATCATCGGTCAATTTTGTAAGTAGATTTCTTATCAACAATGTTAATGCTAGAAATGAATGTTTCAAAAATGCTCAAGAAAAATTTTATGTGAAAATTTCAAAATAATTGCACTTGGCATAAATCACTATTATCAAAAATTCAAATCAAATTGTATTATAATCCTTGGAGGGTTTAAACAAAAATATGTTCTCTCTACTTAAAAGTAGAAATTCAAGATTACAAATCCTAAATACTTTAGTTGTAAATGCTTCAAATTGCATTTTTGGTAGACATCTCTACAATCTTTATCTTTCTTGTCAAGGGCATCTATCAAATTTTTTTATCTACCATTAAAGTTAGGAAAGATATGCTCATGCATCATGCTCAACATCCGTGCCATGGCATATGCTCTAATCATGAGCACGGGGAAGGAAGGCCATCATGGGCCTGTTTCCAAAGGATTCCCATAGGATGGCCAAACATTAGAAACAAATGAAACTACATGGGCCAATCTCTCTTACAAACCCCTTGTGACAAATTCGCTAATGGTATAAGATTAAAATCAACATTAACATTGATTGTAAAGCTATAGTCAAGACTATCATCACTTGATGCTATGAGGTTTTTAAATTGCATTGATATATAATCAATTTTGGTTGTTTGCTCTCCTAACCATCACTAGAGCATCACCAAATCACCTTCTATGATTGTTTTAGTTATATCATTGACAATTATTTCCTCCTTTGTATCATCCAATCTTCTCTATTTTGTCATGGCATCTTCCTACAATTACGTGTGACCATTGGATCTCATAATAGTTGGAAGAAGCATGTTGGCATGTGGCATTTTTATCATCTACAAAACTAAAAGGAAATCAACCTTTGGATAGTTGCCTTTGTTACAAAATAAGAACTTGACAGGTGGAGCTTGTGTCACCATTATTGCCATCACTATGAATCCACTCCCATGACGGTGATATTCTATCCAATCAAGAGAAGTTCTAGAATGCTTCTTGGCATGGTGGGGAGAACGACATCAAGCCAAAAGAAACATTTATCTTTGCTTCTTCTGTCCCTTTCCCTTCCACCTCTTCTTTCTTCTTTGTTGAGATTAATAAATTGAAGATACTTGGTTACTAGCATATTAGCAATACGACATTAGTTGCATCAACACTACTATATGGTTGCTTGAAACTACCTCACACTGATTGGGTTCTGTCCACTAAAGAAGAGTGCATTGTGAAGCAAATTATCAGGTCTATTTGCACCCCTATGCAGGTATGATGTGTTCCCTCAGATCTTCTTTTTCTAAATATGACAAACTATCAGGGCTTAAATTCCATGATTGGCATAAGATATGTTAGGTTTGTATTGGCCTTGATTGTAAGTGGCATATGTATTTTGATATGTAGTGTCTAGTCAATGTTTGTAATGCTTCTTCATTTGTGGCAGTTTGTACTATCGATCTTGCAATTTCTTGATGCCTCACTCCAGAAATATGCAATGTAATTTATAGGTTGTGAAATTTAGTACAATGGATCTTACAGAAGGAGATCAAGACATCCTCTATTGAATCCGCGAGGCAGGAAGTAGTGGAGATGATCTGTCTCTTTGAGAAGTGCCTATCCACCAGCATGCTCACGATAAAAACCAACCTCTTGGTGCATCTTGTAGATGAAGTGGAGATTTCCATACGTGTCCATATGCGATGGATGTTCTTCTTGGAGTGCTTCATAAAAACCCTGAAAGGCTTTGTGTGGCAACAAGCTCGACCAGAAGGTAGCATGGCTGAAGGTTTGGTTGGTGGAGGCATTAGTGCCTATTGCATAGTGGCTACCAATGATTATAGATTGACTGGAGATGTGGTGATTGGAAATGGAATAGGAAAAAGGATGGATGCTGCAATGGAGGAGAAAGTAAATTGTTTTTGTATGTTGCATCATGCATCCATGGAGATATGGCTCGCTAGGTATATGAGTAGACTAGGAAAGATCAAGAAGAAGCATGATCGGAATTTCAGTGTAGTCCATGCCATTGACCAATTTGATATCCTGAGGATATATTGTTGACTATGGCCAAAGCGCTTCCATCTTGCCTACCTCCTTCAAATCCATTCATGCCCCTACAATGTCTCTCTTTCATGTGATATGGTCCCATAGTAAGCTAGCCACATTCTTGAAAATATGCATGGGATCCAACAAGTGGTTGATCTGTAAGTGGGTCCAGTATAGAAACTCATAGAAAATTGAGAACTGGACCATTTTCAACTCGTACCAGCTTTGGGTATTCATTCATGTTGGAGGTCATCCAAGAAAACCTTCTCTCAATTCATGACCCTCCAGCAAGAAAGCGGTGTGTCCTTGATATACCATCTTCTTCATGGTTCATGACCTTCGGGAGTCTACTCTGGCCCACACAATGGATATGCATGATAACCTGAGGTAACCAGACATGTCCTAACACCCCTATTTAGTTAACACAAACTTGAACCAGCTATGTTAGATATCAACAAACGAAAATGGAAGCCTACTTACCTAAGTACTTCCCGAATCCTAGAAAGTCATGCATAATTCACATAAAAATGGCTCGTATATTGGTAGAGCGTCAACCATCATGCTTACTCATATCTTCCATGGAGACCCCCTCCTCCCACGAAATCTTAAGCTCATCAACTTATGGATGGAGATAGATGTCCATATTCTTGACTTTGTAATGTCCAAGAACAAGCAAGTTAAGCATTAGGTGTCCTTTCTTCATAGAAATCCATGGTGGCGAGATGTTGTAGTTAACAAGCACTGCATTCCACACATTGTAAGAATTTGAGTGGAGACCAAATGGGTTCACACCATCCATAGTGTTGGGGGTAAAGATGCCTTTGCCTAGCTACCCATGTGTTACTACATTGACAGTACCCACCACCCATGTGTTACTAAATGTGAAGACCAAATGGGTTCACACCATCCATAGTGTTGGGGGTAAAGGTGCCTTTGCCTAGCCACCCATGTATTACTACATTGACAGTACCCACCACTACACACTGCAGGTGGTGGGTGCCCATCACTGTCACTTTATTCATTATTCTTTTAGTGACAATTTGAATAAAAGAAGGCTCGATCACACATTGTGACTGTTGGAGTTCCCATTTGGTCTCTCTCTTTCTTGATCTTCCTCTTCCGCTATAGCTCTTTCAAGAAAGATTTGATCGTTCTCACCTTTCAATTGGTATCAAAGCATGGTTTCTTGAGCATTCCGACTTGGTTTGTGACTCCTTCCCATCAACCATAGCCAACTCTCCTGAGCTCTCGTCACTCCCCAGGCTTCCCAAGCACTCTACTCGGTCCCTTTGGGCACCCTCAAGGGATTCAAAAAAAGGTATTCATTCATTTGCTTTAGGGTTTCATGTTGGTTACAGGTCTACAAGTCTGAGAAGAGAAAGGGGGTAGCACCATTGAAGCTTCGATGCTCCATATCTTGACATAGGCTTTATTGGGGCACCTCAGGCTTGTTGTGTGCCTTCTTTGGCACCCACTTGAGCTTCCTACCACTATGCCCAGCTCAAAAATGTGATTAGCAACCCTATGTATATTTGTGTCATTTTTCTAGTTGCATTTATAGCACGTGATCAATTTTTTGATTTCCTCCAGCTTATTCCAGTCATTGGCAGCCTCATTTGGGCATTATACACTTGGTTTATGCTTGGCATTTGATCTTGAGCCTTGGCATTGAGCATTGATGTGATTTACTTCACATTTGGGACTATTATACACAATTTACAGGTAGCCCACAATAGTGCTACATTAGCATTTTATGTCTAGACCACTTTGGCATTGACATTGGTTCCCCGGTTGGTCCCAAATGCACCCTAAATGGTAGGGAGTGTATGCCTATGATGTGAGATGATTTTGGGGCTGCATTTGCACAGTCATTAACTATTTTACATAGTCCATAGGTAGCCCAAAATAGGGTAGCCCTCTGTCATTACACTTTATGCTCATGCTACATAGTCATTTGATGCTCAATTATGCCTAGTTGGTGCCTATATGTATGGGAAAGTATGCCTATGGTTTGTCTATGGTTTTGAGCCTTGATTGAGCTACAATTTTCTCAATTTTGGATGTTTATTTTCTGCTAGAAAATTCAAGACTGAATCTCTTTTTCTTATGTTTGGATATGCCTATTGCATTCGGCTATGTCTTGGATGTGTACATTGATGTAGTGACTCTCGGGAATCGACATAGAGCTTGGATTCGCTCTTGAATCATTATTTTAGCTTGAGCTCTCTTTGCATAGCATTTGTATCTTCATCTCTAATGTACTTATGGCATGTACTTTGCTTATGTCTAACCCGTCTTAACATGCTTGGCCTATGCCTCTACTACATATCAGTTACATTGTTTGGAGTTGGATGCTAATGAGCCTTGCTTTGGCTTGACATTTGATTGCTTGGAGCTTACTTTGGCTATTTATTGACTTTCCAGAGTAACAGTTTGGTTGTACTTGATGTCTATGGATGCTATTGTACGGATGTTACCGGCCTATATGCTCATGAGGTCTTATTGATGCTTGATCTTGGATCTTCTGGCATTGGTGCTATCATATTCCCTTGTTGAGATTTTTCGCTTAATATTTACGGCTTTTGTGCCAGTGGGAGCATATTGATACACTTGATAAACATTGAGTACGTGGTTTATGCTACTTGAGCATTCGAATACTTGAGACTAGGATCTTCACTTGGATGTTGCGTGGTTGATATGCCATGGTTCTCACAGATGTACTTGGGCTAATTTGGGCTTTGCACTCCCTGAGCATATACCTCTTTGTATCAGGTCTTACCAGTGTTGTGTACACTTTTCCCTATTACACATGAGGTGTGCCGACTTACTAATGAATTCTTTTGACATGCTTGGGTGTTTTCTTGATGTCTATATGACTGTCACTTGTTGATTTATGCCCGCTTGATGCTGGTTATGCTTTGACAGTCCGTGGTTGACTTGGTGCATTCATTTTTTCTACAGTTTTCTCTCATTGTACCTAGCTGTAATTTATTACAGCAAGCAATTATGCATGGACTGTGATGTATCTTTCATGCTGAATCATCATGATTTTATGTACTTTTGACAGTACTTGGTGGGTAGCATTATTAGCTATCAGTTTGTGGTCATTTTGCCTTGGTTTTGGTGGTATTTTGGCTATTTATAGCAGAAAATAGCAAGCAAATTTGAACTATTTGCAACACCATTTTGGACTGGAGTATGGCATCTTCTTCCATTGGCAATGCTATTGAGTATGGCATCTTCTTCCACTGGCAATGCTATCTTCAACATCACTAGGCTTGATGGTGCGAATTATGCCTATTGGAAGAGCCAAGTTTGGCAAGTATTGGTACAAAAATCGTAGATAAAGCCACTAAAGATGCATGGCGAGCACCCTAAAACTATGACTAATGACGAATGGGATGAGCTTGGAGTTATACAAGTCTGTCCTCATCTTGTCTCTCATCGAATATGTGCATTACAATGTGGTTGAGAAAGCACATGGTGCTTGGCAGCTTTGGGATAAGATCAAGAACCTATATGATAAAAAAAGTTTGCCAAGTCAAATGTATTGGCTAAAACAACTTATGCATGAAGGAGTATATGATCATGTCTACTCATTTGAGCTAGTTCCATGCTATTCTCAAGAACTTGACTTCACAGGGCATTACCTTTAATGATGAGGTTACTCCATTGTTTTTGCTTGGGACTCTGAGTGAGTCATGGGATGTCTTTCACACTGCCTTATATTCTCCCGCTACTATTTTGAACTCGCCTAATGTAGAGAGTGCTCTTCTGCAAGATGAGATCAACTATAAGAACTTGAATGCCTCTCGTGTGTCGCATGCTTTGATTGTTAGAGACAGAGATGGTAATGGCAAGAATGACCATGGGAATGGCCATTGCAAAGACTCGCACAGATGTCTAGGTCTAAGTCGCATGATAAGTCACGCAACAAGTCTCATGGAAGAAATGCTAATGTGACATGTCATCATTGCAGCAAGAAGGGTCACATATGCCCACGGTGTCATGAGTTGTGCAATGAGAAGTGCCAAGAGAAAGGGAAAGACAAAGTACAAGAAAAGTCCTCTCATTGCAACAGGGTACCTGCGAAATCTAGTGTGAAAATAGAGGAAATCAATGCCATGCAAATTGATGACTCGGATGGGGAGTACATACTTGTAGCTAGTTCTTATGATGCTACCCTGTTGACCAAGGTTCACTCTATGTATGCGTAGTATTGGCTTTTGGATTCTGGTGCTTCATTTCATGTTACACCATGTCATGAATGGTTTCACTCCTACGGCACTGTCTCTGGTTCAGTTCACTTGGGTGATGAAAGGTCACTTGCTATTGTTGGCAATGGGGATGTACAACTACAGTTCTCTATTGGCAGCACTTTTCTGTTACACGATGTATGTCATATACCTATGCTTACTTGGGGATTCTGCTTGGAAGATCACCCGTGGCAGCAGACTATGCTTGCTAGAGATGCCAAGGCTAGCAACCTCTATCCTCTTGTAGTTGATGAGTCCTCTATTGACCATGTCTTGTCAGTCAGTTACATCCCACATATATCTCTTTGCAATGCCCATTGGGGCCGTATGTCCTTGAAGGGAATGAAAATGCTTTCTGATTTTTGCAGTACTTACCGCCCCTTGACTACGCATGTTTTGATTCATGTAAGCATTGTCTTTATGGCAGTTAGACTAGGAATCAACATAAGAAGTCTAATAGGACACACATGAGTGAGCTCTTGGCAGTGGTACATTGGGATGTCTGTGGGCCCATGCCCTATCAATCTATGGGTGGTGCAAAGTATTTTGTGATGTTTATTGACGATTTTTTGCGTAAAATCCGGGCTTATCCCATTAAGCTTAAGTCAGATGTCTTGGCTATGTTTCAGAGATGGCTTGCATTGTTGAGAACCTAACTATGCATAGGTTGAAATGCCTTAGGAATGACAATGGGGGAGAATATGTCACCTACCTTTGAGCAACTATGTGATGAGAGGGGTATTAAGCGTCAGTTGACCACCCCCTATACTCCACCCCAGAATGGTTGGCTGAGTAGACAAATAGAACCATTGAGGAGCATGTACACAGTATGCTTAGCCATGCAAGCCTACCACAGAGCTTTTGGGCTAAGGCAGTCAGTGCAGCTGTGCATGTCATAAATAGATCACCTTCCAGTGGTTTGGATTTCCAGGTTGTGGAGGAGATATGGACTAGGAAACCTCCATCTTATGTGCATCTACATGTCTTTGGATGTGAGGCATTCTACCATGTGTCCAAGGACAAGTGTAGTAAGATGGATCCTAAGAGTGCCAAATGCATTTTCCTTGGCTATGGAGATGCAAGAGAGATGGGTTACCACCTTTGGGATTTGTAAGCGTGAAAAGTCATCTGCAACCATGATGTAGTCTTCCATGAATAAAAGATGCATTGGTAGCCTGAGAAGGTGGTAGAGATATGTAGGGTTATATTCCAGGAGGAGCCTCGCACTCCCACATAGCCAGCTGGACAATCTCCAGTAGCAGTTGGTACACATAGCCAGTGTGTTGGACAGGATGTTGGACATGCAGTATAGACTGCCATGAGATGGTCTACTAGAGCTAGACATCCACCTAAGAGATTTAATCCCTTGATACATTATGTCTTGGTTATAGATGCAAGAGAGCCTCTCACCTATGAGGAGGCTATGCTCATGGGGGAAAGTTACTCCTGGGAGAGGGTGCGTTCCTCAAGAGATTGATAGGTGTTGGATGAGATGACGTTTTTCCTCATTCTATTGTACATGTGTACGTTGTACTATCTTTTCCTTTTATTTTCACTCCTCAGTGGGGCAAATTCGCCTTTAAGTGGGAGGTTTTTGGTGGTAAAGGCGCCTATGCCTAGTCACTCGTGTACTACTACACTAACAGTCCCTACCACTGCACACTGCAGGTGTGGCAAGCGCCCACCACAGTCACTTTATTCTTTATTCTTTTTGTTGGAGTTCCCATTTGGTCTCTCTCTCTTTCTTGCTCTTGCTCTCCCACCATAGCTCTTTCAATCAAGCTTCGATCCTTCTCACCTTTCACATAGCAAGACCAAGCTGAAGATTCCTTGGATCTTGTACAAAGCCCAGAAGTGTAGAGTCAATGTGCTCCATGCATGTGAATGCGTTGATATTTGTTGGACTCCATTTTTGGATCTATTCTATGCATGCCACATTGTCAAGCTCGCCATGCTCTACATACAAAACATGTGATGTATATGCGGGATAAGTGGAAAGTGTCTAAGAACTTTCTAAGGGATGGTTTTCCCTTGCAATTCATGTTGATACCTGTGAGCACCACACTTTAGACATGTCTTCATAGTCCCATACTCTCCTTGAAAAAACCTCGTTTGGGGGGGGGGGGGGGGGGGGGGGGGGGTCACTATGTATAAAAATCTGTGTAACGTGAGTTCAAAAAAAGGGAATATAAAAATATATAGGCTTACATATGTACATTTATAGAAGGAAATATTTTAAAAGAAATAAATCTATTCACAAAAGGGGTCTTTATATTGAACATGTAAAGTTTTTACAAAATGGTATTATTAAATCATAAAACTGGCATGGATCTTTAACAAAAGGATATGATGAACCTCAACAAGTAAACATAGTATCCCTAATCTTTAGGGTATTACACCCTCTCTCTCTCTCTCTCTCTCTCTCTCTCTCTCTCTCTTACATAGAGAGGTGGAGGATGAGTGAAAAGACCTAAGATTGAAGAGACATTCTCTATTGTGGTTAATCACTTGGACTTAGTGTGGGAGCTTTCACTCAACCGCCAAGACCCACAGACCGCTTATTGTTTCAAGCGTTCCAAGAGAGCTCTAATGGCTATCTCTCACCTAGCCGACGCACCATCGATCCTACAAGTGTAGTGAGCTTACCTTAATGCCGATATGAGTTGCCTCCTCTCTCACACACGCCGGTAGCTCCACGATCCTAGATGCAAGCTCAAGCATCCTCAAGCCTCCTCCACCTCCAAGCTCCATCCTCCATAGTTGTGCATGCAAGAAGAGAGAAGAGAAGAGAAGAAGAGAAGAGGAGATGGTGAAGAGCTTCACCCTCTTGATCCCTCACTCTCACACACTCACTACCTCACACTCTCACACTCCCTCTCTCAAGAGCACACACAAGCAAGAAGATGAGAAGGAGAGAAGAAGAAGAAGACTCTTGTTGCCACACACCAAAAGAATTAGCTCTTATTCACTTTTTGAACTTTATATATACAAACCCTAAAATCCCATGGACACCCATCCCTTTTTTACATGATCGGCCATTGTGGCAAGGTCCTTTTTCCATTTCCCTCTTCTAGCCTTATGCCTCTAGCCTATGCCCATCTAATATTTTACAATCGCCACAGGAGGGAGTCTGGCGCTCTTTTACAAGAGTTTTCTGAGTTTTTTGAGGCACCTTTTCATTTAAAGTTGTGCTTTTTGCCCTGATTCCTCTTTAGAGGCCGCCTGCATGTCTTTGCTCTTTTTCCATCTTCCTTTTGCTTTTTCCTTCATTTTTCCGTCATCTCGACTTGGGGTTAACATTACCCCCCTCCTAGACGGGTGCCAGTCCCATGGCACTTCGGTGTTGGGTTAGTCTAAAGGTGAGGGCCACATGTAAACTCAGGTGCTTGTGGAAGCTTAAGAATGATGTTTGTCGGAGCAGCTAACTGGATGTCATGGGTTGACGAGGGCCTCCGAAGTTGGTGGTCTGGCGCTTTTGGGGTGCCTGAAGGAGAAGGTGTGGTGCTTTACCTAAGGGGAGTGCTTTCCTCAACGTGTTGGTGCATTGTGCTCATGCTAGTGGAATGGGGAGGTGGGTCTAATCGCAGGCAAGCCTGGGTGATGTCCCACACTTGAGGACCCCATTTGTGCCAAGGGGGTGCAGTGCCAGTGGCTTAGGGTGACAGGTCTAACCAGAGGTGAGTGTTACCTCCCTGGGTGTGTCCTGCCCTTGATGGGCCCTAAGCGTGAATGGAGGGAGCAAAAAGGGCTAGGGGGTTGGGAGTGGAGCAAAAAGGGCTAAGGGGTTGGAAGTGGAGCCGGCCAACCGAAGCCACTGGACACGTCTAACTTAAGAACCCCTAGCTGCAGTGATTGTGCTTTTTGTGGTGATAAGTGCTTCTACAAGTGGTTGATGTTGACCAGTCAGCTTTTTTTTTTTGTGGAATGAGTGACAGATAGGCCTAATCCTCTTCGTCTGAACGAGGGGGGAAGGAGGGCAAATGGATTTGTGCAAAAATTATTGGCTTTGCATAATGTATCCTTTCAGGTTCATGTGGACGTGGAGAGAGGTGGTGGAAAGGAAGGGGTGATTACACCTGGTGAATTGGCTGCTGATGTCCTCTAGAAGAGCTAGGCAAAAGGAAGGTAGTAGGCTAGCTCTCATCATTAAGCGTGCCATAACGCAGCTATCAATAGCATTGGGATCAAAAAAGAGAGGAGGCAAGTCATTCTTCTGCGGTGTCGGATCTTGCTTGAGTAGGAGCTTAAGAAGCCTAAGGTAATTACACGTAGTTATGAAAGCGGGATCGGGACAGGAGGAGAATTCCACAAGGAAGCACATCATGGAGTCGGTTAGGCTTCCTAAATCAAAAAGGAGGGAATCCTCGAAGAAGGTGGCGTTGGAATTGTAGATGATGGGGAAGTCATGCCTCCCATGGAGGGTGGCGACAAAATCCACGCCTACCCTACGAGGATACGCCATGAATTTGGGGCAGTTCCTCTCGTAGGCTAGGGTGTTGCAAAATGCCATCCAAACAAGCATGTTAATATTGCATATTCGCCTTCTCCATAGGGGTTGGCAGTTGTAGCCCCTTACGGTGTGTGGCACTTCGTACACTTTGTCTTGCCAAAATTATGCTTCCTCCATGCCCCACAAAGTGGGGGTCTTTGCCCTGTTGTCTAGCCATTTTTGGCCCAGTCGGCTGCCAGCTGCGATCACCTACTCCATTACTTTGATCGGCAGGACACTTCTCAGGCTGTTAGGCATAAGGAAGCTGAAAGAAAAAGGGTTCTTTTTTATTTCTTGCCGTTCCCAGACCACCACCTCCGTGTGGAATTGCGTTGGGAGGTCATCGGGGCATGGTGGGATGGATGCGGATGGCTGCATGATTGGCTTGGCCTGCAGCCTTTTTCTGGCTTCTTCCACCAATTTTTTCCGTCGCTCCTTCAGCGTGGCTTGTCTGTCCAGGGATGAGTCAAGTGGTTGTTGTTCCTGAATGTGCGGCGAGGGGGGTTGTAGGATTACATCTTCTATGAATCTGTTCATGTCGATTTCGGGCTTCCCCCCTGCCGATTTCCCTATGGTGCTCTCTCTTCAAGTCCTAGGGCATCCACTTCCTGGGGGGTTAGACTCGGCCAACATTAGGTATTTTCGTTGCTCATCCAAGCTCAGCCTAACCTCCGCAGGTTGGGGTGGCATTTGTAGTCCTGCGAATGTAGGGCTCTGCGTGCAATGCTGAGTTTCCTTTTTGTGCCACCTCCAACGGCTCTCCCTCCTCTGGGCGGGTAGTGTCCATGATGGTGTCCAAGAAGGCTTTTTGTTGGGCACCGAAGGCCACTTGGGCGGCTTCTACCTTGCTCTCTGCAATGATCTTTTCCTTTTCTACTAGAGCAAGGCACCGTGCCAGTGTCTTCACCCTCTTTTCATTATGCACCGCCCACTCCTCTGCTTTCTTGTTCATTTCCTTCATGCTCTCCCCTTACTTCAGGGTCAGTATCATGAGCATTTGCTCTTGGTCCTCCAATTCCCTGATCAGCCTCTCCTATTCTTCTCTTTCAGAGTTCAACTGATCGGTTAGGTACTCAATCTCTTCTTGCTGCTCCTCCATGTCCTGCTTTCCTTTCTCATCCCTAGTGTTGAGCTCAGCCATGAGCTCTTCAACTTTAGCAGTTTGCAATGAGCTCCTGATATTGCATTATCAGGAGCTTATGTTCTCTTTGCATCTTCACCAGCTCCTGTGTTTCATTCTCGAGTTGCTACCGCCAATGCTCTTCTCTGTCATCCTTAGCCTTTATTTCCTGCTTGAGATCCGCGATCTCCCTTTGCTGCATGGCTATCATCCTTGTTTTGTTAAGCTGGAAGGTGGCTATTGATTCCTTCTCAGCTTCCAACTTAGCCACAGCTATTTTTCGTTCCTCCTTAGCTTTCTCCAACTGCGAGAGTAGCTCGGCAATGTATTCGTCGTAATTAGCTGGCGACGTCATCGTTGTTTGGATGGGTGTTGTTGAGGCCTCCACCTTTTGTCGTTTAGGATCTTGCCTAGACTTTGTGCCTATGGCCGGCCGCTTTTGCCCTATAGCTGTAATTTAAGTGCTCATCCCCTGGGCTATCTCCTTGTTAATGAAGTACTGCATCCATGCCACAAGATTTGATACGTCTGTAATGGTGGGGATGCTGGGGGTGATGGTGGTTGGCTCAGTGGGAGGCACCAATAGAGTAGGAATTGGGTGCATTGGGGTTTTGCCCTTGCCCTAAGTGATGGTGGACGGCACAATCTCCAGCACTTGCGTGCTTGACCCAGGCCTTTCTTCTCTATGTAGGCTCAAACTCTCTAGTTCATCTGCTCTACTTTGTTGTTCTATGGACCAGCGTGTAGCTTCAGCCAGGTCCTCTTCCTCCTGCCTTCTTAGTTCTTCCTGTTCTTCATCAGCCTTTCTTTGCCTTTCCTCTTCTGCTTTTCTCTGCTCTTCCTTCTTTTTCTCTTTTTCTTCCTTTTCCTTTCTTTTTCTCTCCTTTGCCTCCTACTTTGATGCCTTCTTAGCCTTCTGTAATTGCTCATTTTCCTTTTCTTCTTTCTGTTTTTTCTTCTTCTCCCTCTCCTTGGCCTCCCTAAGGGACTCTCTCTTGGCCTTCTCTAAGTCCTCTTTCTCTTTCCTACGGCCCTCGTCATCCCTTTTCTTCCTTTGAGTGGTCTTCTTTTTGGGTTTCTTGGTCGCCTTCCTGCTTTCTTATTCTTCCCCTTCTTTATCTGTTTCAGTTCTATCGGTAGATTATTCTCTCTCTTGGTGCAGGGGCGTCCTATTGGGCATTTCTCCTTCTCCCTCCTCTGCATTCTGCATCTCTCTTATTGCCTCTTGGATGAGCGCAGTCAAGATACCTCCATACCCGATGTAAGAGGCCTTGGATAAAGCTTTCTTCCTTTCTGTAGCTTTGGAGGCTGGAGACCCTCCACCTGCTGGCACACTTCCTAAAGCCAATGCTTTAGTTGCCTGGTAGATAGTTTTTCGTGCATACCCGTTCCAGTCAACTTCGTCCAGAGTGTGGGCCGCTATGTTCTCCAGCACATGCACGCTGATTCGATGCATCAGGGAGTTGTAGCGCTGGCTGGAGAAGAGCACATGTACTAGCTTTACTTGCAGCCTAGCTTTTGCGTCGAGGATGTCTAGGATGCTGACGCCGTCATTGGTGAGCACCTCCTCCTTTTTCATTTTCAGCATAGCATAGACATCCCTCTTCTGTTTTCTCTCCGTCTTTGGCTCCAATCCCAATGCCTTCTCCACCAAGGCTGGGTCTAGACGGACTTGCACCTACTTGGTACTTTCTCCTCTACCCACCCTCATTGTGCCGCATTCTTGGTCTCGGTCGTATGATCTGAGGAACTCTACACACTTCAGGTGGTCGCTCCTGTGAGAATTTTTCAAGGTACTTGCTGAGGTTACATTGATCGACCACCCTCCTAGCTGCTTTCTCCCTAGCAACCACAACTTCTATGTTGCGGACGGTTTGAAACTTAAGCTAGCTGAAGGCATAGTTTTCTAGGTAGATGCGATATTGCTCTCTTTCCTCGTCTGTGAACGAGAGTCGGTGGGTGCGGTCTTGCTGCGACATCTTTTGTTCCTGTCATAAACCGTAATTTTCATTAGTGCTTGCAACATAATAATTTGCTGAAAAAGAAAACTCTATTCTTTTGAATGAATTCATTAAGATCCAATGTAGATTCTCCTTTTCAGATTTTGACTTTTTGCCCTTTACTTCAAAATTTTCATGCCCTTTTCCTACCCCATCCATTTTCCATAATATATGTCTATGTGCTTCACTGACTTTGATTTGATTTACTGATTCTGATTTCATTTACCTTACCCCCTCCCCTTCCAGCTTGAGAAGAATCCTTCCTAGGATTTAGGGTCAGAAGGTTAAGGGCTTTCGGCATGGGGATGTAGGGGTTACTTGTGAAGGAGCCAAGTATAGAAATTGGGATTGTATTCCAAATGAGCTTCGCAGTCTAGGTCAAAGGGTTTAATCCCCACTTGGGTGATTTATGTGAGAATATCTGTTAGGAAGTCACCAGAGTTGACTCAGTTAGCAATGTGTAACTCTTCCTCGATCAACAAGCAGTCGAGGTAGGGGTGTCCTTTGATGTGTTCTTCTATAGGATGGCCCCGAAGAGTGGTTAACACTCGATATGAGGTTGGCGCGACATATGTGGGGTCGTACTTTGTTGTTTTGATAGTGCAGCGCTGCTCAGCGTTGGTCATTATTCGGCATCCTTCAACTTCCCATTGCAACCTAAGAGTGTACCAATGCCTTAAGAACTGGGATTCCATCTCAGCAAGTCTTGACAACTCTGCAACTTCTTGGTCAGTGATGGCAAAAGTGGTTCGCTGATCATACGACATGATGAGGCGTTGTTTGATTGCTTGCTCTTTGGAGATCTCAGTGCTGAGCAATTCAGCAACAGAGGTAGCGGCTTTTGCGAATGCGAATTCAAACGTTTCCCAAGAACAAGGCATTGTTTGAACTTTGGTTGCGAAGGATTTGTCCGTCCAGGCGATCGTAGCTCAGAGCTAGCGACACAAAAGTGGCGTCCAATCGCTTAATGCAATCCACCACGTCATCCCATGTTTCTTCAGCTAAATCAGCTGCTAGTGTGAGAAAGGATTTCCTCTCGTAAAAGGTCCTAAGGCCTGCGGCGAGTGGTTGGGGTTTGATAGGACTTGAGCCTTTGGCAATGAAAAGTTGCGATGGTGAGTATTCTTGAGCTTGCGATTGGGTCGCTAGGACTATGGCTGGGTTAGCATCAGCCTCGAGTGGCGGCCTGCTACTTTCAGGATGGATTTGGGAAGTCGGATCGACTTTGGCGGGTGATGACTCTTGTGATGGTGGCTGTCGCTTGGGTCGATAGGCTTCGGCGACTCTCTTGGGTTCACACGTGGATGAATTTGATGGTTGCGGATCAGGGAAGCTCTGCAACTTGTGGTTTTGAGGTTTTACAGTTTTTGGGATGATCAAGCTTGAGGCTGGCGTACGAGTGGTGCCTTTGGCCATGTGGGCCTTAGGTATCCATAGCCAAGCATTGCCCTCACAGTAGCCTTGTGCGTGCAAGAGGGCTTTGGGGACCCATCTTTGACTGATTACGCATCTATTCCTGTAACTGCGTTTGGGCCTCCTAGGTTTAGAGTTTCTAGTCTTATGAGGGTAGGAGCATCGACTCCGAGGTGGCTGTTGCAGCTATTTAGGCATCCATTGAAGGCGAGGCTGTGGGGCCTTAGCTTTGGCTGCTATGGGTTACGGTCTATGAAATTCGGGGAGTGGCGGCCGCGCACTACTCCCCTCCTTAGACTTGACTACATATGTTTCTATCGATGGCTTTGTGTCCCGGGATGAGGTCGCGCAGCCCTTATTGAAAGTTGTAACAATGCGAGCGTTGCCTATTGCGAGGTGGATGCACTGCGACACGTAATCAACATTGCAATGAGCCTGCTTTTTGAAAGTTTACCCCAGCAGCGACTCCGTGCCCGCGTCTTTAGTGTCTGGAAACACGTAAAAAATCAGTGGTATAGTCACAAACTCGATAGAGACGGCGGCTCTGCACTTGCCTAGAAGTGCGTATGAGTGGGCCCCATATGGGCTTAATTTGGTAGTGGTGGGTTGAAGTTGTGGTTTGCCAAGTTGGGTCCAATGATCGTGAGTTAAGACATTGTAGTCTGCTCCCTCGTCGATCAGGGCATTAAAAGCACATGTTTGGTTGGCAGTGACTGTGATATGGAGGTATGCGGGCTCTACAGCTTCCTCATCCTCATCGTCGATTTCAGTGATTGTGGCTACTCGTACTTTGACAGGCGGTTCTAACATCGGTGGCTCATGCAAAGAATGCATAGGAGGGTAGTACTTCTTGACACAACTGTCATTGAAGAAGCCTATTCCTTCACCATCTAGGGTCTCAAGTTCGGCATTGCCTGTTCGGCTGATTGCACGAACTTTGAAGGGTCCAAGACCTCTAAATTTCATTTTTTGCTTGTGCCCCTTAATTGAGTAGAGGAGCACTAAGTCACCCTATTCGAACTCGCGCTGCTTGATGTGCTGGTCAAACCAGCTCTTGCGTTGGGCTTTCTCACAGATCAGAGCATGGATGGCTAGAAGATGAGACTTCGAGAGGCGTTCGAGTTCAACTAGGCGTTGTGTCCATGCCTCCTTCCCTTCCCATCGTTCTTGAAGCGCTATTCTCAGGCTAGGAATGAAGAATTCTAATGCTAGAATCGCTTCTATTCCATATGTCAACCTAAAGGGGGTTTGACCGGCAGCCGTTTTATAAGCTGTGCGGTAAGCCCACAAAGCTGCTATTAGCTTGTTGTCCCAGTCGCTGCGTGAAGCAAAGACAACTTTGGTTAGGACATTGACAAGAATCTTATTCATCGATTCGGCCTGGCCGTTTGCCTGAGGATAGTATGGCGAGGATTTGCAATGGATGATGAGGAAGATGGACAGGAGATGCGCGATCACTTCATTGATGAAGTGCGCGCCTTGGTCACTAACCAGCTCGATGGGGCAGTCGAATCTTGAGATCACTTACTCCCACAAGAACTTAGCAGTCGTTCTAGCATCGTTTTTTTGTGTTGCTCTCGCTTCTGCCAATTTCGTGAGGTAGTCCATGGCTACAATGATGTACTTGGCCTGCGAATACTGTGCCGTAGGACTGATGGGTCCAATGAAGTCAATTCTCCATTTTTCGAAGGATTGTCGAGCAATAACTGGGGTTAATTCCATTTGATCCTTGCGAATCGGAACCTTTGTCCACTCACACTCCTCACAGTGCTTGACAAATCATGCTGCGTCGCGAAAAAGCATGGGCCACCACAGTTGAGACTGCAGCACCTTTCGTGCTGTCGTATCCTCGCTAAAGTGCCCTCCAGCAATGCCCTGTGTGCCTCTGAGAGCATATCGTGCATCTCATGCTCGCAAACATATCTACGCAGCAATCCATCTTGCCCCAGCCTACAGAGTTGGCCTGCAATCAGCTGATAGGGCTGGATCTTAAGGATTAATCGCCTAAGTCAAGCTTTTTCTATCGGTCGGTGAGGCAGTCCGTGCTCAAGCACTTGGACTATGTCATCTGCCCAATATGGCATTAGATCAGCCTTAAATAGATCTCTTTCGCTGGAAAGGTTAAACAGATGGGCATAGGGTAAGTCATCAACAACACCTTGTCCAGCGGCTTCTCCGGTGGGAATGTGTGACATGTGATCACCCATGTAATGCTATTTTTCCTTCCGCACCACCATGGAGAAGTCAAACTCTAAAAGCAGAAGGAGCCATCGAGCTATGTGTCCTGTAGGCGCAAGGTTTGTTTACTAGATAGAGCAAGGCTTGATGGTCCACGAAGAAGGTAAAGTGTGTGGCCAAAAGATAATGCCAGAATTTCTTCACCGCAAATACCATGGCTAATCCCTCTCTTTCCGTCGTCAACAAGTAGTTCATTTCTGTCTCAGTAAGTTGTCTACTAGCAAAGCTCATTGGATAGTCTAAATTATGTTCGCCAGGTTGGCACAACACTGCCCCCATGGCAAACTTAGAAGCATCGATATGCACGTGGAAAGTAATGGTCCAATCTGGGGCTCGTAGGATTGGTGCTATGGTTAGAGCCCTCTTCAACTCTTTGTATGCCCGTTGGCATGATTCGGTCCATTCGAAGACAATAAGCAGCTTGTACAAGGGTCTAGCGATCGACGCACAATTCAGTACAAACCGTCGATAGTATCCAGTATGGCCTAGAAAGCATTGAACTCCCTTGTAGTTGTTTGGGGGTGGAAGGTCAACAATAACCCTGACCTTTGAGAACTCAGTGGCAATGTCGTTCTTCGACACCACATGCCCTAGCATGCATCCATGCTTCACCCAGAACTGGCACTTTAAGGGGTTCAAGGAGAGACCATATAAGTGACACCGCTCGAAGACTACTCGGAGTTTGTCTAGGTGTTCGATCTAGGTCGAGTGGACATAGAGGTCGTCGACAAAGACTTCTAACTCCTTGCAAAGCATGTCCTTCAAGATGGTGCACATGAGGCATTGGAAAGTGGCAGGGGCATTAGTCAACCCGAAGGGCATAACTATGTAAGCAAAGACGCCCCACTCAGTGGCAAAGGCCGTCTTATGCCTGTCCGCAGGATGCACTTGCACCTAGTTGTACCCTGAGAAGCCATCCAAAAAACCGTAGGCTTCCTTGCCTGCCACTCTCTCAAGCATCTGCTCAGTGTATGACAACGGATAGTTGTCACTCTTGGTAGCAGCGTTCACCTTCTTGTAATTGATGCATACTCAAATTTTTCCACTCTTCTTCATCACGATGACTATGGGTGATACCCAGTCTGTGTGCTCAATTTCGTAAATGAATCCCACTCTCATCAGCTTATCAATCTCTTCTTTGACAGCATGAGCGTGTTTTGGATTCATAGGGTATGGTCGCTGCTTGACCGGCGTTGCGTCTGGTGTCATGGGTATGTTGTGAGTCACGACACTCGGATCCACCCCCTTAAGCTCTTTTAAGGACCAGGCGAACATGTCTATGTACTCTCGCAAGAGAGCGACAAGACTCGTTTCTTCTTCATCAGTCAATTCATCAGCAATGAAGACTGGTCGGGGTGTTTCCCCTTCCTGGGCTAGGTCCACCTCCTTGACCTTGGCTGGTCCCTCGATTGGTTCACTTGTCTGCGCTTGATGTTTGGCACCTAACAGAACTACTACCCTATCCCCTTTTTTGAATTTCGTAAATCGTTTAGGGAGGTCTTGCGGTTTTCGTTGTTCTTCCGTTCGTGTATCCCTGGGTTGTTTTGCCTTTTCCTGCCTTAATCGTCTGCGCCTCAGGTGGACGGGTAGGTCCCCCTTGGTGCGTCTAGTTGTGGACAGCCTAGGGATTTCTTGATCACTATCTGAACTAACCTCTGATTCAAAGTCAAATCCTCCGTCTGCGCTAGAAAAGGTGGTCTCCCCTGGTGGGCGCAGTTCAAATGGTGATTCAGTCCTAAGTACCGATGTCGTTCTTGGCTAGGCTAGGCATGCTTGCTCAAGGCCTATGGCTCCTACATGTTCCAACCAGGTGCGATCACATTCCATATGCATGACTCCTCGCTCTATCCTAAAGATACTCTTTTTCTGCGGCTTGGATTCTGCTCGTATTTGCTCTATTTCTTGTCCTTCAGTGTCATATTCCATGGTATCTACCTCACCCTCACTTTCATCACTGAAGGATTGGCAATCCTCGTATTTCTTGTTAGAATCCGCTTCATCAGAGTGCTCATCATCTCCTAGGGCTTGGTATATCTCTTGTCGTTGGTCAGGAACTAGGGCCTAGTTATACATGAGGTTTAAGTCATGCACTCTGGTCCATTGCCACTTGGATTCATCTAAGAGATCCTGGAGTGGTTTGAAATTTGCAACTGGATTGCCAGCTAGCTTGTCTGTTAGGTATTCCAGTATCTATTGGAGTTCCCTTTTGTTGGTTGGGACTTGGAAGTTGACGAGCTTTGGTTTCCCACGAAGGCTTCCTGCCATCATGCAGACTGGTATGGAGGGTACGTGCATCCAATCCCACTCATCCTCTGGGCATGGGATATACTTGGTCAAGGGCCCATAGGACTTCTTGACCTGAGCATTACCCTTGAGCATAGCAGAGATGGCATCTAAGTCGACTGGTGAGGTCTTCAAGGTGTCGATCTCTACTCTCACAGCGTCCGTCCTATTGCCAAGGAAGATCAAGCCGTTACCCCAATCTTCAATGACTCTAGCATTGCACATCCAAGGTCGGCCTAATAGGATGTCGTAGTCCACTCCCTTCATGACTATAAAGTCAACAGAGAACTAGACACCTGCAATCTTCACTGGCCAATTCTTAAGGACCTCGAATGGCTTGACTCTCATACCATTTTCTAGTGTGACATTAAACCTAGCAGTCTCAACGGGGGGGTTTTCCCAAGTCTGAAGCACTGCATGGCTAAGCACACTAACCCCAGCCTCCATGTCCACGATTCCCTTTCTCGTTGTATCACTTAGGGCTAAAACCGGTAAGACCGCATGCATCTCGGAACCTTCCCAGAAGGCATTGACGTGCAAGGATTTAGGCATAGAGTGCAGCGTCAAACTCGGTATTTGCGTCTCTGCATCATGTTCATGAGGGTCTGTCATGACTTGCTCTTGTGACCCTTCAATCCACTGCTTAAGATCTTGCCATAAGGTGGGGTGCTGCCTAAGCAGTTCTCCCAGGCTAAGTGTTATAGGGGTAGTCACCAACATGGTCAGGAGATCATTGGGTGTTCGTCTCTCTCCTAACCTGGATCATCCTGACCAGTGTGGCCGTGATTGAGAACCGTAGCTCTGTAGTGCCGAGGCTTGGCCTTAGCGGCACTGCTTGTGGTGTAGTTGCTTCTCCCGACTTTGGTTGTGGAGGTGAGGTTGGCGTACTTATGCTGGAGAGGTCATCGATTTCGTCCTCTAGGATGGGCTCAGTGTCTTTTAGATGCTCTTGGGCTTCCTTCACCCATTCCTTCACCTTTTCTATGGCCTCTAACTGTCGCTCCAGATGCAGGTATTCCCCCACCTTAGCACTTCCCTTTGCGGCCATCTTAGGGGCTGAAGTCTCTGCCTCTGCATCAGAGACCTTCTTTCCAGCAGACAGAGTTGTAGCACTCTCCATTTTTAGTGCAATTTTAGCTTCTGACCTCTTCCTCCTCCGTCTACAGCTCTTCTTTCCTATCGAGGCTGCATCCAGATTGCTAGGTCCTAGCAGAGAGATGCCGGCTTGCTTCGTTTGGGCACGAGTCATGACCCGCAATGGGATAGGCGTGGCCTTCCCATCGAGGTTCTCGACACCAAACAGCCCCAATGGGATAGATAGCACGTTGGCTGAGCTAGAAGACGACTTTCGCTTTGGGCAATCGACGAAGAGATGGGTGATTCGACACTCAGTACACCTTTGGTCAGCCTTGTCTCTACTTTGCTACTCCCTTTCAGAGCAGCGTGATGAGACATGACCGGGGTGACCACAAGTCCAACAGGTGATTGGATCCTGCATCTGCCCTCGTAGGCCTTTACCTCGTCCTCTTCCTAACGCCATCACTGGTACGGGGCGATAATCCATGAGGATAGCGTTGCCCTCATCGTCATGCGAGATGTAAGGGCATATAAGCTTCTTCCTCATTTGGTTTTTCCACATAGTGGACAGGAGTGTCACTCGGTGGATGGGTTACATAAGGACCAGGCGGTCTAGGAATGCCTGTAGGATTTAATTTCATTCTAGGAACAGTTGACTTAACATCGTTAGGCGCAGGGAGGGCCAATGGGGCTCCCCTTCTGAAAAATGGCTATGGCCTGTTCACTAGGTAAGGCTGGCCGTATGGTTGCAAGTATGGAAGTCTTCTTGGCAATCTACAATGCGCGACGTCATGACCGAACCTACCGCAATTAGCGCAAGGTCTTGACCTAGGGTCTTGACACTCGACTGGCAAGTAGTTTCCGCCACATTATACGCATTGGACGTGTGGGCGCATTGGTCGTCTCAACATGTCTTGCAACTTGGCTAGTTCCATCTTAACATCAGCCAAGTCTTGGTTCAGTCTTGGTTCATCTCGGTGGTTTTCCCCTTATCTTGGGATGATGGGACTGATCGCTCACTCGAGGCTGATGCTCTCTCTGAGCTTCGCGAGTTGGTCTCTTCTAGGTTCGGGCTTCTGGAGCTCCACTCCTTCAGCTAATCGTCAACTCGGATGGCTTCCTCAAAGACCCTAGCTAGCGCGTCTCGCTGCAAGCTTGAGTTGCCTACCAAAGCCTTATATAGTTCCTCGTTCTGAATCTTGCTGATGAATACGGTTGACACTGCTCTTTCAATCGGCCGCTCTCTAGTAGGGATTCTCTTGAAGAGACTCTGCACATGGGTCACGAAATCGCAAATGTCCTCCTTCTCTTTCTGCTTGACGTTCATCAAGCGTACTAGTAGATTATTGGAGTATCTGGGCTCGGAAAATCTCTTAATGAAGAGATCCTTGAGGCCATCGAAGTTGGCTCGCTCTGCGGAGCCCGAACGCTTGAGAGCGTTGAGTTAGGTCGTTGAGGCCGTTAGCTTCGTAGACTTGCTCGAACTGCTCAACAAAGCTATATGGATCATCATGGGGTTTGTACTTATCGAGTTTTTTGGCAACAATAGGGATTTAGACTGGCTCTTTGAGCCCTGGTTTGCTCCTAATCCTAAGAGCACTGATGTCGCTAGAGTCGTGGCACTTTGCTCTGCAATCATGTTATCGAGCAGCTACTTCATGAGAAGCTCACTCAGCGTTAAGTCTCCTTCTAGTGCTCTCTCATGGTCCGTTCGATTTCTGCCAGCCAGGTTCAGCACCCACTACACCTCTCGCAACTCCATGCTTTGCCTTTGGCTCCTAGCCTGCTGATCCCTATTGTATTCAGCCATGCTTTGCGGGCTAGGCATCACATGCGATCTTTTTGCCATTTTTTGCACGATTTTTGCCTTGTTTTGCCCTATTTTGCAATAGTAAACCCTACCCTTCTCCGATGCGATTTCCTAATCCTAACCTACTCTAAATGCAACAAGAATCAAAAGCAAAACACTGAAATGATTTCTCCATATTTCCCAATCATCAAACAAACAAAATAACCCAAAATACTTACTTGTTTTGAAGATCAAAAACACCCAAACTTCCTATCTATCTCAAGCTCCGTTTCGGGGATGAATCCCTTACTTCGATGCTCGATATGAGGCACGCAAGTGCTCAAGCTTGAATCAGTTATCCCGGCAACGGAACCAAAATGTGGGAGCTTTCGCTCAACCGCCAAGACCCACGGACCGCTTATTGTTTCAAGCGTTCCAAGCAAGCTCTAATGGCTATCTCTCATCTGACGCGCCGTCGATCCTACGAGTGTAGTGAGCTTACCTTAATGCCGATATGAGTTGCCTCCTCTCTCACACACACCGGTAGCTCCACGATCCTAGATGTAAGCTCGAGCATCCTCAAGCCTCCTCCAAGCTCCATCCTCCATAGTCGTGCGCGCAAGAAGAGAGAAGAGAATAGAAGAAGAGAAGAGGAGATGGTGAAGAGCTTCATCCCCTTGATCCTTCACTCTCACATACTCACTCCCTCACACTCTCACACTCCCTCTCTCAAGAGCACACACAAGCAAGAAGATGAGAAGGAGAGAAGAAGAAGATGACTCTTGTTATCACACACCAAAAGAATGAGCTCTTATTCACTTTTTGAACTTTATATATACAAACCCTAAAATCCCATGGGCACCCATCCCTTTTTTACATGACCGGCCATTGTGGCAAGGTCCTTTTTCCATTTTCCTCTTCTAGTCTTATGCTTCTAGCCTACGCTCATCTAATATTTTACAATCACCACAGGAGGGAGCTTGGCACTCTTTTACAAGAGTTTTTTGAGTTTTTTGAGGCACCTTTTCATTTAAAGTTGATCTTTTTGCCCCGGTTCATCTTTAGAGGCCCCCTACGTGTCTTTGCTCTTTTTCCATCTTCCTTTTGCTTTTTCCTTCATTTTTTCGCCATCTCGACTTGGGGTTAACACTTAGATTTTGTAAAGACAACCCAAAAGAAGAGAAATAGTGATTGTTACATTATTTTGTGGAGTTGCATTCTCTCTCTCTCTCTCTCTCTCTCTCTCTCTCTCTCTCTCTCTCTCTCTCTCTCTCTCTCTCTCTCTCTCTCTCTCTCTCTCTCTCTCTCTCTCTCTCTCTCTCTCTCTCTCTCTCTCTCTCTCTCTCTCTCTCTCTCTCTCTCTCAAAGATGTGAAAAAGATGAAATGAATCTTCATTCTTCTATTAGAAGTTAATCAAAAGCAACAAACACATTCGGGACTAAAGTATTCTTTGAAGGTACCTCTCAAGATTGTTTATACTTCTTTTATTATTAATAGATAGATTATGCATGCAGTGTGACTGTTTGATTTGTCTTCTTTTTCTTATTCCTTTATATCTCCTCTGTGTGTGTGTGTGTGTGTGTGTGTGTGTGTGTGTGTGTGTGTGTGTGTGTGTGTGTGTGTGTGTGTGTGTGTGTGTGTGTGTGTGTGTGTGTGTGAAACTAGGCGGAAAGGAGTATGACCATGAACAGTTGATGGCATTATTTTCTCTTCTTAGCAGGTATAAAAGAGTGATTTTGAGAACACTCCAATTTAAGATGCAAGGGATACATAATTAGCAAGTAGCTATGTAAGTCAGTGTAACAATAGGATTTTGTAACACATGCCTTCAAAAGTAATATTACCCTATTATCATAAGGCACATGTTAAGCTTTCTAATAATAACTATTGTAAAAACATTATGTTTTATCTTTATCTTTAACATAACATGTACTTTCTTCATACATGTACATACATATACATATACATGTACATATACATAAATGTACATACACACATACACACAAAGAGAAGTTAATTCACATAATGTAATAAAAAAGAGTTTGAAAATAGCTCTTGGATCAGAAACAAGGGTTTTATAACCCTTCAAAACTTTCTAATGAGCATAACATTAACAAACCTGGTGGAGATATCTCAAGATGAGGGGGAAAGTCTTTTGAGGAAGCCACTCTAATCAATTACAAGTCAACGATTCTCCTGCATCTATTTTTGTTTGTAACTTTGTTCAAACAAGAGCTGAATATCTTAAATAAAGGGTTAATAGCATCATAGGGACTAGTATTGAAAAAAATAAGTTGCACTAATGAGGACCAATACTAAGATACCTTCCAACAAGTAAAGATAGCCTCAAAGAGTGCAAAACATATAGAATGTTGATGTGTTGATGTGCTCTTACTAGCCTAAGTGTGTTAATGTTGTTTTTACACTTATCATGCAAAAGCTTTGTGACCAAATTTTCATATGTAGTGATATTAATCAAGAGACCTTAGATGCATTACCTTATGTAGTGTCTAAACTTTCTTATCTAGTGCTATTAATCAAGAGACCTTAGATGTACTACTATTGGTCCTTTCATACTAGAAAATGTAATAACACACTAAAACTAGGGGTTCAAATGGCACAAAGCTCTCATGAAATTAGCTTCACATACATCATCATTGTCTCTTTGTTTACTAGTTTCTATGACAAGATCATTGTGAATCTAGTCACATGGAGTGGTGATATGACGATCAAAACTGTTTGGCGGTAACCATCTCATTTTCATGATACCATATGGCATTAAGTGGTGGTTGGGACACCATCTTGGTCTAAGCCTCAAGCACTTAACCAAAATGACCATTAACAACATTCTTCATACTATGGGTGGGACACAATCTTAGACTAAGCCAACACTTAACCAAAATGACCATTAACAACATCCTTCATAGTATGGGTGTAATTACGATATGAGACATTATGAAACTCACATATGGCTGCAAAGTGATACCCTCTACGAGACCCCTACAAGTGGCTAGTTATATATATAACATAGGTAAAAGGGACTTTGCATGTAGCCCCATCATATGCTAGACCCTACTTTGAAGCAACCATATAGTTTGTAGAATGTGCATTGATGAAGTTTACATGAAAATATGGATTCATAGTCCATTGAAAATGGCTAAAGTTGCAAAAAATATTTTGTTAATGGCATGAAATAATTGTGTGAGATTTTTCAGTAGTATATGGTGCACATTGTGAGGCTTTCTCATAAGAGCCTAAATAGGAATCAAGGTATAATTGGATATAAGCATACACATAGTGATCTGACTTAATGGAGGTTATCTATGGATAAATCAAGGTATTATGCATCAACTTTGATCTCAATCATGGTGGTGGGGACTAGTCCATTGGTCATATACCTTTGCAAAGTATAAGTCATTAATGATCACAAAGAATCATCATGTGTCTATCCTGGCTCGACCCATTTTCTAACACACTCGATTTCCTGCACACATGCCCCAACCACCCGCATGCATGCTCAACTTCCCTGGGATCCACCCATCTAGTGTCGGCATGAAGCGAATTATCAAAATTTAATCATACATGGTGGATGAGATGCCTTGAGGAGAGTGAAGTGAACTAGTGGGGTAGTGGCTCCATAATATCTTTATTGTTCCTTCATGTGGCCATAATTGCAAGAACATGTGTAAATGTAAATGCACTCTCTCTCCCTCCCTCTCTCTTTGAATGGTCTATTCTTCTATCAGTTGGGTGCCCAGGAAGGAAGGAGAAGCAAGTGTTAGATCAAGGGCAAGAAGGCAAGAGGAGACCCTCCTCTCTCTCTCTCTCTCTCTCTCTCTCTCTCTCTCTCTCTCTCTCTCTCTCTCTCTCTCTCTCTCTCTCTCTCTCTCTCTCTCTCTCTCTCTCTCTCTCTCTCTCTCTCTCTCTCTCTCTCTCTCTCTCTCTCTCTCTCTCTCTCTCTCTCTCTCTCTCTCTCTCTCTCTCTCTCTCTCTCTCTCTCTCTCTCTCTCTCTCTCTCTCTTTGCGGTTGCCCCAACTCTGCCACCTCAAGTGGTGACCATCAAGACCTTGAGTATTTGTTGCGCATTGCCATTGTTGTTATCCCCTATACCCCCTCCAAAGCAGACATGTGCATGTTCAAGCGCACAAATGGACACAGGTGCTAGCATGCACTTTCATGTTGGTAGTACCAGTAAATTGATATTCCCTTTTATTCTAGGTGTCTTCTAAGACGTGTTTTTAATGCTCAGGTTTCGCATAACCATGCATGAAAGGTAGCTATATCATTGTTATAATTACTCATCATAAGCTGACTCTACAATAATTGTTCCTCACATGTCTAACTGTGGCCGATGACTCTACAATAATTGTTACTCATAGGTTTGGCCAACTCTACAATCGACGTCTGACTAGCACTACTGAATCGATGTCTAACAGTGGTTGGCTGACTCTGCAATCGATGTCTGACTGGTACACAGTTGCCGGTCACAATTCGATGGCCTTGTTCGTGCTGCTGTTGGTGCCCAGCAATGTGGCTGTTGCCGACTCTGCAATAATTGTTCCTCACAAACACAATGAATTTAGCCATGTTTGACTGATACTGTTGGTGATTGGTACACAGCCTTGTAAAAAAACCGGTAGCACTAGAGATAAATCTAGATTGCCGGCTTCAAAAATCATCGATGTTGTCTTTCATAGAAATGGGCATGCAAAATGTTGTTTCATGGACACATGGCAATGGGTACGCACCCTAGCCCTCTCCCTTGACTCCCTAGAACAATCAAATATGCCACCTTAAAGCAGGATGGGAAGGCATCAACAATATTTTCAAGTTCCACTCTAGAGCATTCAATGGGGGGCTCGCAACAACACCCATCAGTCACCTAGAGACTAACGGGGGGGCTTGCATCAGCACCTGTCACTCACCTGCTTCATCAATAGCACCCATCAACAGCATTATGAAGTTTGTGATCAACCCCAACAATGCCATCAAGAGCATCATCAATGGTTAAGTGCCTATGATCAAAGCCAGCAGGCAATTGCAATAGTATCAAGTTTAGGACCACCCCCAACAATGCCATCAATGCTATCATTAGTGGTCGAGTGCGCATGACCCGAGCTAGCCAAGCCAGCAGTCAACAAAAGCAGAGTAAACAAAGATTAGTAGCTCATTTTGAAGGAATACATAAGGCATTCATTGGTAACAAAAAATATGAGTTTCACCATAGTAGTATCCATATAAATAATGTGTTTTGTATGAGTGCAATGATTCCAAGTAGAGGGTGTTTTCTTTTCCATAATATATGGCTTGAAATCACGTTATCTCGAATAAGAGTTCTGTTGAATGATAATGAAACCCCCTATGTGTACAAACTCTATAATAAAAGGGAGTAGGGTTATTACAAACTCTATAAACTAGGAAACACTGCCATGCCCTAGTTTAGAGAGAGAAAGAGAGAGAGAGAGAGAGAGAGTAGCCTTCTCATTGGCAAATATGAATCACTCAAAACATGTTGCTTGGTGTTTGGAAGGACTCCATAATGTTCAAAGATCAATAATCAATGTTTCTTTAGGTAAAATATTATTGTGTTGTCCTCTATTAGAGGAAATGAGGGTTTGATCCTATACTAATATAATAAAATGCTTGAATCCTTCAAGGGCTTTTTTCTTCTGTGATTCAATCCACCATTACATGACGCAACATTTATATTGCTGGTAGAGTTCAAACTAATGAATGCATATATGGTCGCTTTGTCTCCAACCTTTTCCTTGACATGCAAACATCAAGCCACAAAGAGTTACATGTAATATGATTGGCCCCTCTACCTTACAAAGTGAAATGGTGGAGTGAAAGTAAAGGGGAAAAAACTAAAAGCCTTGCACTACTGGATAGCAGGGAAATTTTACAAGGGTATAATATCTTTCATAAGAGTTTGCTTAGGTAATGTTAAATAAATTGTTTGATCAGTATACCTTTTAGGGTTATTACTTTCATTGTAGGATTTATTGCATGCGTAAATCTATTATTTCCATATGATCAATACATGTTTATATGATTGCAATTGGCAGAAGTTAAGAGGCCATAGTTCTCACCTAGTGTACTTGGTTTGTGCATGCCATTGTTAATGTCATTTCGATGCACAAGTGATCACATGTCCACCTTAGGAACATTTAATATGGGTCATCATAGTGTTTAGGAGTACTTTTCTATCCCCCATACAAAGCTCACATTTTTCATGTATCTAAACATTAGTTATTGTCTAATATACTTGGTTTGTATGTGTACTTGTAGATTCATTCACAATAAGGAGAGTGTTTCATGCATTAGAGGAACTCTCTCTCTCTCATTCAACTCATTAGGAGCCCATTAGTGAGATTATTTCTCTTCAATTATCTTTTGAAGGTATTTGACTTTTGAAAATATTGTATATAAGACCATTGAACATTAATTAAACCAATACATAAGCCATCATCATAGTCCAAATCATACATCATCCTTGATTGGAGTACTAAGTTCTAACATATGACTTGACCTTGTATATAGTTCAAAACCTTATTGGAACTTTCAAATGGCATTCATTCAGGAGAGAATATATCCTTTACACTATGGCTACGGACTACTTTACACTATTGCTTTTGCAAATGGATTACACTAAATATGGTATCCATGTCCCAAGTCCATTTGGCTTGGCACTATAGGATACTATATTTAGTGTCATTATTTTCACATCTAAAGAAACATAAAGTCTACATAATCTTACTATGCAATGTGTTACCCAATGTAGTAACTATACATAAACTACTCATAATCTAATAGGAGTCTAATGCACAATCCAACAGAGAATATTACTAAAGAGATATAAAGATTATTGATAAAGCATGAGCTTGATCAATTCATGGAGTTTAGGAAGAATAACTAGTGATGACTTGCACTAAAGATGGTATCTATGTCCCATGTCTTTATGATTTTGGCACTAGCAGATATCATATCTAGTGTGGTTAATGTATATATGGAAAAATATAACTAATGTAAAAAAATTCTAGTAGATTTTATCTTTGTGCTTCTTAACACTACATAATTGTTCATATACTTGTTTCAAAGCAAGTACTTGATAATCCACATTAGTATCTATCTTAAGCTCAAAACTTAAGAGTAATTTTTTAACTACATAAAATGAGAACACACACACACACACACACACACACACACAAATCTTATCAATATGCTCTATTGGTTTCACCTTTTAGGTATGGATGTTGAGGGAAAAACAAGTCTCCAAGGTAATATGAGTAAATAGAATAAAAAGATACTTTTGGAAAAATGTAGATACTGGCTATTTAGAGAAATATGCTCTATGAAAGAAGAAGAGATGAGAGATGCTTGTTGGAATATCAGAAAAAGAGACATACTAAGATGTAATGTGATTTCACAAATAAGAAAACATGTAGAAAACCCAAGGATTGCATGTTCAGTTGAAAGTATGGATTTGGATGACGATGCCATGAGATGGATATCTAGCATGATTGGAAATCTTTTAGAAAATTGGAACACTAGTAAGCCTAGCTTCCAACAAGATTTTGATATTGGATACATGCATGGGATGCATTGTATGCTGAAGCATGAGTTGCAGAATCAAAATCTGATCGAAGCTTAAATAAGTCAATTTCATGGGATAAAAAGATGCGGTCTACATATGTTCCTATGGAGCAAAATTTACCACTTCAATGGTAATATCTGAAGTACATGACTTTCAAAGTAACTATGCACGTATGTCTCATTTGTACTTTACGACATATCTAAGTGAATATAAGATAGTTCTAGGGGAAAAACTAGGAAAGGGTGCTTGTGGTGTGGTATTGAAGGTAAAGGTTGTAGGAGTAGCAAGATTTGATCACAACAAGATCTATGCAGGAAAGTGTTATAGAGGAAAATAATATAGAAGGCAAGTAGAGCAACAAAGAGAGATAGTGATGCAAATCAGACATCTAGTATTAGTACATGTGATTGCAGTGACTGCAGAAGAACCTCTATGGACCATAATACCATATTTTAATGGAACACCATATTGGGGAATATGGGAATTTCCCATAAGTTTGGGATACATGGTCAAATCTTTGGATTTGCCATAACTTGAATACTATAACTCCAAATCAAGTGCTCTATAGCTCAATAGATTCCACTTTTCAAGTGCTTTCCAATGATAGGTCACATCATATGATTTTGAGAAACTTATGGGTATGTTATTCGTGTGCCACTTTATTAGTATTCAAAAAATGGGAATTGGGAGATTCCCAAACTCACTAATATTGTGTTATGGTGGAAATCTTTTAAGTTTCATGACTCAACTGCCTACATCTTGTGGTCGATTTACAAGGTTATTTCATGCTTGGGGTACCGGTAAAAGAAGGTGTGATGAAGAAACTCAGTCGAAAAGTGATAAAATAGTGTAAATAAATATATTTTGCAAATGTATCACATCTATTATACATGCATTAATTTTGGGAATGTGTTATTTGCACAAAGCAAGGTGGTTACACATAGAACTGAATGTATGTTTTGAAGATGACGCAAGTCTCACATGTGGTTGAATGATTCTTTTAATTGCATCTATGTCTCCTTGAAAAAGCTGACAGATTTATGTCCAAGAAGAGAATGGACAACTATTGGATCATAAAGAAAATGTTTAAGTGTATGGAGATGACTTTGATTTTCAACTTCAAGTTTACAAGTGGTCATCACACAAGCTACATCGACATAGTGGTATGGTTGGGAATGTAACTGTAAAAGAGATTCAATCTTCAAAAGCAATGGAGCTTGGTTCAAAGTTTGGTTCTTCGTCGAAGCCACTATTGCTTCAGTAGGATCCAAGGCTACTAAAGCAAAGGCTAGTGTCAAATGGTTCTAGTTTCCATTTCAAGTGTGATGATCCTTCAAAGAAGCGAAAAAAAAGTTTACACAAAGTTAGAAGGATTGCAAATTACAAAGGAGAAAGGAAAAAAAACAGCCAAATGCAAGCCAAAACAAAGAAGGAGATGTAATCAAAAATCAAGCACTTGTCCATTTACAAGCATTCCAAGGAGAGGTAGGTGTTGCAGGAAACTGTCCATCTCGGAGGATTGTGCATCATGCCTTACCTCCTTGTGGATTCTAGATACGGTGATTGTAGGTGCTTCATCACATTGTTTAAAGGGTCCCAATCTCTAGCTAGCTAGTGGTGACTGAAAACACCCATTCACAAGCAAATTTGAAGACGATTGTCGTCAACTTTGGAGTCTGAGAGGCGAAGATCAAAGACGAGAATCACACTATGTCAATAAACTCCTATTGATGAATAACTTTTTGGAAGAATTGATGGCTATAGCATGGCGTGCTTGTAGCTGATCGGACTGTTTGATCACCATTCCGTCATCTCCTTTTGCCAAGTCCTCCATTTTCATAGAGGCATTACAATTCTGATATTTTTGTAAACACGGCATCATGATTCTTGATGTAATCGTTGTCATCAAGATATCGACAAAAACAAAAGCTTTCAGCTTTAAGAAAAGCTTAAGCCTTAATTAGGAAAACCCATGGCTTTTTGCCTGATTGCGAGTAGAAATGTGCTATTAAAGGAGGTGGATAATAAGTTTAAAAAGGACGTCGATCTGCCTGCAAGGGAGAGGAGAAGGTGGAAGGTGATGAAGAGGATCATCAACGATCACGATGAGGAGGACAACTGAAGCAACAATGAATGTCCTGAAGGGGCAGAGGCCACTAGGACGACAGAGGATAAGGCAAAGATGATGTTGCTACTGTTGGTATAAATAAGCCTTATCATCAAAGGCATATTCACATTTACCGATGTAACGACCTTCAGGCTATTTAAAGCCATACAAATCAATCAAGAAATAGTCGTGTGCTTCTATAGAACTGCTCTTCTTCCTTTCATTTCTGTTCAGTTCTGGTTCTTGTTCTCTGTTCTGTTTTCCCTCTGAGAGCCTTCTCATGGCTTCTCTCCTGAACCTCCTGCGTCCTCCTGGTTTCCCCACATGGTATCAGAGCAGGGGACCATGCCTGCCATTCTCTACCCCTGCTGCGCATCTCTCTGTTCCTGATCTTTCACCGAAGGCAATTCTCAACCTGTTCGAAGGTTTTCATAGCCTGGCCTCAACCAATGCTTCTATTCCAAGCAACAATGTCCAGGACGAAGGACAAGTATATGTGGAAGACGATGGGGCTAAATTCATCATAGATGCAAGTTTTAATGCTCTTTCTATAGCATCCAAAGCGACTGCCAAAACCCTCGCCAGAGACAATGATTACAAGGCGCAAGGAGACTCAATCACCAAGGACGACAATCAAGCACATTTCATTCCTGCTCTTGCTCAACGAGCAGATGATCAAGACAAAGATATGCATGTAAGCACAAAGGGAAGGGAAGCCCTAGAATGATGCAATATTCTCCAGGCACACACAATCAACAATGGAGGCCCGGCATATGCTTCTGTTACATGCAAAGATCAAGGTAAGGTTCTGATTCAATCTGGCCTCTCACATGCATGCATCGGCTCAATCAGCCCAAAGACAACACAAGGCAACTTTCAACCTCTGCAAGTACCCACAAGATGCCTAAACCCTGCCCCTTCTCTGAAGGAAGATCCAGGACTCCTGGAATTCAACCAGGAAATACAAATTCATTGCATGAAAGAGATTCAACTGCTAGCATCTGAGCAACTCTTATAAGACTGTGTGAAAGCATTCAATGATTCAGAAGCAGTTTCTGCCATGTCTGCTCATCTCAAAGGGCATTTTAACACTCTAAGAGGCCTGGTTTTTATAAAATTCAAACATGAAGAGGCCTGCCTTGCTGAGGTCACTTCAGATCATGAATATTCCTCTGGTGCTATTTTTCGAGGGCCCCAGGCAACGTATGCAACATATATTTCTGCTATTTATTACAAAGGAACCCCTGCTACAATATTGAATATGTTGTCCCTGGCAACCCATATGAAGCCTATGACTCCTTTGACTACCTGCATTCATCCCATCGATTGTTGGTGATTGTAGTAGATTTGGGGGTTTCAGTTCCCTCTAGAGACGCAATAATTTGGAAGGGTTCAATCCCCTCAGTGCAAATATTGCGGGCAACCTTTAGACAATTAGTTTAGCATGCAGTCATAGCCAACAAAGCCTCTGCAAATTCCCTCCTGCCATAAGACTATTCTCAATTCCTATTTGGGATCAGAGGAGACTTGATCAAGGATTCAATACTCCAGATTTCTCAAGATGGGCATCTCCATCTCATGATGGAAGCAAACCAATGCCAATCTACAAAAAACCACTCACGTGGCTACCTATTGGCTCAGATGAACATATTGGTTTCTGATCCAGAATCTTTTATCGTTGTACATGTTTGTTTCTATTCTACTGCAGCAGGTCTATTTTCCAGGATCATTGGCACAAATGCCAGTATTGTGATACCTATTTGTGAACAACATGCTTGCAAACAGTTGCAATACAACACTATAGAAAACATTGATACCTATGAAGCAGACCATGCTGACATGCAGCTAAGTGATGTGCAAGAAGGATCCCAACTTGCTCCTACTGAAGTTCTTTTAGGCCCTCTATATCCTACCCTTTCAACGATTAGTTTTGGGATACATGAATTTGTTTCTCTTGCAGTTGTGCTTCAAATCTCCTTGATGGTTTATGGAGGGCTATGTCATGCTAAATCAATTGTTGCACAAGTATACTGCCTCTTTCACTGGTTGGATATCCTTGGTCTCTTTAATATGTTGCAGCTTCCCTCTCACTTTGGGGGGGATGCAGAAGGTTTTAAAGTTCGTGTGAAGCTGCAGAATCCATACAATTATATGCAGGTCATGGAAAAGCCGAAAGCTCGTGTAAAGATGAAGTTTGAACTAATCACTTTTCTCCTTATGAAGAATGTATTAGATCCTGGCATCCAAGTTATGTAATTTCACACAAGCATCTATCTATGCACGGGTGCGACTCACCACATCCACAAACAACGGGTGACATATCACGCATCTCTTGTTCATAGGAGCAACTTGATGCCACTTAGTCATACCAGCCCATGCACTGTGATAAACACATCTCCTCATTTTGATGATAAGACTTATGGGGGGGTGTTGGTATAAATAAGCCTTATGATCAAAGGCATATTCACATTTACCGATGTAACGACCTTCAGGCTAGTTAAAGCCATACAAATCAATCAAGAAATAGTCGTGTTCTTCTATAGAACTGCTCTTCTTCCTTTCATTTCTGTTCAGTTCTTGTTCTTGTTCTCTTATCTGTTTTCCCTCTGAAAGCCTTCTCATGGCTTCTCTCCTGAACCTCCTGCGTCCTCCTGGTTTCCCCACAGCTACAACGACATGGAGACAGACATGGAGGTGACGAAGACAAAGCTGTAGCAAAGACAACGAAGGCCGGCCGAGTGTGACTGTGAAGGAGTTCGATGAAGCTGAGAGGGCGTCCGACGGAGAAGGCAAAGATGACGTAGTCGAAAAGAGAAAGTCGACAAACGAGAGAGGGGAAGACGAAGCGGGACGCGTGAAGAATAAGCAATGATTGAATTCTGGTTCTTCGCAATATTAGGAGAAGACGAAAGACGAGAAGATGATGTGTTGAAGTAGAGCTGATCTGAGTTTGCAGCAAAGCCGAAGAAGAAGGGGAAGTAGAGACAATGGAGCAAAAATGAAGTACCTGAAACGACGGCAGAAAGGTGACAACAAGGAGAAGATCCGACTGACTGTCAGGTAAATTCCGAAAGACACCGAGACCAACTGACTATCTGTCCACTATCATTAGCAAGTTAGCGGCGGTCAAGAGCACATACCTTTGGGGTGTCCACTGCGTCAACTTCGTGGGCCACCTCTACAACTTCAGTAGCACCGGCTAGCCCGCCATCTTGGCCTCTCTAATATGTTATTGAAAGAGAGAGAAAAAAAGAGGGAGAGAGGAGGACGAGTGAGCAAACGAGGGGGCAGAGAGAAACAAAGAGAGGGGTAACAAAAAAAGAGAAAGAGAAAGAGAGGGGGTAGAGAACACAAAACAAAGAGTGAAGGGAGAAGACGTGGATAAAAGGGTGAAATAAAAAGAAGAAGGATAGTGGAAAGAGAGAGAGAGAGAGAGAGAGAGGAGGGGGGGAGGGAGAGAGGAGAATGAGTGAGAAAACAATTTGGGGGCAGAGAGAAACAAAGAGCGGGACAACAAAGAAAGAGAACAATGAGGGTGTGAAGAGAAACAAAGAGAAGGGCAACAAAGAAAAAGAAAGAAAGAAAGAAAGAGAGGGGGGAGAGAACACGAAATAGAGCGTGAAGAAATAGGTGGATAAAGGGTGAAGTAAAAAGAAGGATATTGGGAAAAAAAAAGAGAGAGAGAAAGGGAGGAAGATAGGAGAATGATTGAGAAAACTATGAGGGGGCGGAGAGAAAGAAAGAGAGGGACAACAAAAAAAGAGAAAGGGAGAAAGAAAGAGAGGGGGGAGAGAACACAAAATAGAGAGTGAAGGGAGAGGTGGATAAAAGGGTGAAGTAAAGAGAATAAAGATAGTAGGAAAAAAGAGAGAGCTAGAAAGAGAATTGGAAAAAAAGAGACAAAAATAGGGAGAAAAATAGAGAATTAAGAAAAAATAATAAATAGAGAGCAAGAGAAAGAGTGAGAAAAACGAAAAAACAATGAGAGAATTAGAGAGAACAAAATTATAGAAAGAGAATGGTAGAGGGGGAAGAGAGGCACGAAGAGGGGTGAGGAGAGAGAGTCTTTCAATGCCTTGTTTTATGAGTTTTTTATTTTTGATCTTTGATTTTGATTTTAGCGAGATGTATCGAGTGCGAATGAAGAGAAAATGAGAGAAAGACATTGAGAAAAGAAGGGAGGGAAAGAAAAAGAGAGAAGTGAGAGTGGGGAAGAAAGATGGGGGGAATAAAGAAACATTTATAGAAATAGAGGGAGAGAAAGAAGCAAAGAAGGATGAAAGAATGAAAATTAAAAAATAAAAAGAGAATGAGAACAAAAACATGTTGTTTGTCGTAACATAGACAAAATGGAAAACAATAATGGTCGTGATGTCTAAGATCACGATGTGTATCTTAATCATTGTATCCCGTATCCTTGCTCTCAATGCAAGCTGGCAATTAAATGAAGGCGTCGCTTGTCTATAGAATACGTACGATGCTTCGGCGAGTTCTAATTAGAGATCATTGATTAGGTAATCTCATACTTTGAGAGAATGGTAAGAAAAGTGTGTATCAATCATGCCTTACATTCTCAAACTAATTGAATATCATATACAAGAGTTCGTGGATGTACAATGGATCGAGTGCCTAAGCCAATCCATCACTTGGAAGGCACGACTCAGTCTATACCCTCAATACCATAGGAGACAGGCAGCCCTTGGGACCTTCCTCCAATCTTGAAGCCTGAGATGGAGGCAATGATTGATGCATTGATGCCCATGGATGCCAAGTCATTTGATCTGCTAAGAGAGGAAGCGGCCATACCATTATATGATGGGTGCCAAGTATCTCGCCTAAAGACGCTGCTTGCACTCCTAAGTGTACATGCAAAATATAAGTGGAGTGATGCGAGCGTGACCGAGTTGTTCAAGTACATTCTGTGTATGCTCCGTTGATTTTTTTGACTCTATTATAAAAAACACTTTATCTTTTCAAGGTATTTTATAATTTTTTTAGGTTGCTAAAGTATCATATATTACCACTTGAAAATGCCATGTGTGAGTCTCTAATGTTGTACGACATGTTTTATGAAATCTTGGCATGGACTACAATAGCATCCATGCATGTGTCAACAATTGTGTGCAACTTCCTCGAGGGGGGTCCACTATGTATAAATCCTATATATAACATGCGTTCATGGCATGTTTTATATATCCCTATGTAACCTTTTTTAGATTTTTTTAAAACCCTTCTATAACTTCTTACCATAATTTATAAATCCCTTACTCTAAAAGTATTTATTTTTTAAAGAAATTTTTTTAGCAAATCATTATGTAATAAATACAAAACACTATTTTTATCACAGAATTGATCACAACTAGCTCTTAAGGGTTCATAAAAGAGTTTAGCTCTTTAGTGATGATGAAGGTTTACGAAATATCTTCATGATATATAACATCCATGGTAAAAGTTAGAATTTTATGAATAAAGATAGGGTTTTGAAAAAAAATCCAAATAGAGACACTAGATGTACAATGCACACATACCAGTAAGCTAGTTGCTCAACTCAATCGTAGAGTGAGTCTTGTGGTCTTTAATCACAAAAATTGAAATAGAAATGTCAGAATACACATCTTGACGATCCTAGTGCTATCTTAGGGCTCTCTTAATTGCAATATTTATCTTGGTGTTGTCCTATTGTGATAGCACTGGGTTATCATTATATCTTTTGCATCTAATTCATCATAAATTATTTTCTCCACCATTCCTATAAAGCATATCATGTGCATGTAATACATACACATGTACACATAAATTTTAGAGATAACAAGAAACAAATACTCTAAATTTTCCACCTAGCTGCAATATTATCAAGCCATAAAATAAAACAATGAATATGGGCTTGATTTGTAGTCAGAGAAGGTAGCTATATAAAATGAAAAAATATATTGTATTTCTATGGTACAAGACTAAATTCCAAAATTATTTGCATGATGGTGTAATTAAAAGCATGATTTTTTATGTTTTCATATTTGTAAAACTTACTTGGTTTTATTTTATAAAGTAGATATAGCTATACAAAAAAGGTGAATATACAAAATTTTCATTTAGCTCATAAATGTGTTCTTCTTAAAACATTGTTAAAGATCTAGACTCCATCCTCGTTCTCACATTTATAGATGCATCATCATAGTCTATTAGTCATGTTCCTGAAGCAAATATAAAAATACAAGCAAGTAATATCAAGGAAAACACCAAAAAAAGACATTGACACGACATTTTTTAAAGTCATTTTACATAGCAAGAAATATTGAAGAAGAGAAAAAATAACGTTTCTTTACCTATTCTCAATGGTCCTTTACAAATTCATTGAAGATCTTCCAATCATGTTCGTCAAGCACCTCCAACTTTTCTTCTCATCTTTTGAACTCGTCCCAAGTACCATACACTTTGGCTTTTGTATGGTCTCATACTTCTTGAAGAGATTTCCTTTGATGACCTTGTGATCTTTCCATTGGTATTCTCCTCTTGGAAGAACACATCACAATCTGAACCAATACAAAACAAATTATCATTTTTTTGAGTTTGATACTTCTCCTCCTTACTATAGTATACTCCTTGTCGCACTCTTGTAAGCCTATCCTTGGACAATGTGGGATTGCCATTGAGTTGGCTTACCAATGTAGACTTAAAAAGAAAGCTACTATTCTCAAGCTCCACTACTAGGCTCACTTCATTTGTTTCATCCAATATAGAGTCTACCACATGTCTTGTCTCACTTGTATATACCTCCTCCTTTGAATCCAATCCATCATCGACAAGAACTAAAGATTCCTCGTTTGTATTAGAATCTTGTAGATTTGAATTTGCATAAGCCTCAAATAAGCCTTCACCAAGGCTCTAGCCACCATTTCTTATCCTCTTTACCTTTTGGCTTCATTTGCAAATCTTCACAAATCTGTTGACCACTTTGTAGTCCTATTTTCAAGGCATCGATGATCTTCTCATTAGTTGAAAGACATTTGTAACACCTAAATCTGGTTTCTTCATGGTCTCTTTGAGATTTAACTCTCTCCATACATATTCTTGCTTCTTATGGGCCTGTCCAAATTTCACACCATCCTCCTTGCATTCAAAATGTGAAAGCCTATTTAAGATCCCTATACTATGCAACATGTCCATCAAGTCATAAGTATGATCTTGCCCAACCATGCTACCAACCTTGCTAAAAAAGATTTCAATTGCATCAGATCCTGTGAGATGTATTGGAAGCATATTATTTGGATGAAAGTCTCTAAAATATTTTATGAGCAATACAATGAAGTGGCACGAGAGCTGCACGTCTAAGAATTCCTCCTTACTAATAAAATTCTTTGATAGTGTATAGGAGGCATGTTTTATAATCCAAGATCTCCAGATTTGGAAGAACAATGCCACTTTTGCTGCTAAATGGACTCTCTCCACCAAGCTCAAGTGCGGGGACAAGAAAATATCAATGTAGTCTCCAAAAATTTCAAGATAAGCCTTTGTTCCTATCATGCCCCGCTCTTTTCTATGTTTTGCATTGTTTGCTAACTCTTCCAAACACCATTGGACTTGCCTACTACATATCCTTTGTGATGCATCCCAATTCTGATGATCATCTTGTCTGATATCTCCTTCCTTAAGCATGTGCTTATCAACAGAAAAAGAATCATAGACAATGGTAACATGATTCAAAGTAACCCAAACATCATCAAGAGCCAATTGACGCTTTGGTTTGTCAAGAATGTTGACTAGCTTTTTTCCATTGTGTATAAAATCTTGATCATGCATGCCTGAAACCTCTCCATTTGACAAGCTAGTTGAAAGAGGCCATCCATCCCATTTGATCTTGTATCTAGTACCATGCCTATTTACATAATCAACCAACATCAATTTTCTTTGTCGACTATCTCCATTTGATGCATGTCCAATAATCGGACCTACTATCCATTTGAGCTTCTCATTCCACAATGCCAGAATTTCAATCCATTGTTTTTGAACAAAACTTGCATGAAATTGATTACAAGTGCAATGAGCAACCACAACTAAGCATGAAAGTTTTTCAGGAAGTGGATTTGCAACAAAGACTCTTCTATAACCACCAATGATACAAGTCTCAAATGCTTCAGCAATCACATCATATTCGGCTTTTCCTTGTCTAACTTTTATCATGGATGAAGTCCCACACTCATGGTTTGAAGACTTGTATCCATCAAACACAATAAGAGTATCATCTTTAGGGTTCCACCTACAATGAAAATAGTAAATGTTATAAACTCTAAAAGTTAATCAATAATACTTTTTACGTGCCGAAAAAGAAAATATTATACATTTGCCTTATTCACTTCTTTATGGTTGTCTCGTCTTCCACTAGAATAAATGGAATACTTTCTATGATGCCATGTTTTTCTTTCTCCTTTTGATATATTTCAGCAATAGCATCAAATATATATCCATGTATCCCTGGTATAAAGTGTGTAGTTTGTCTATGGCCCCTCTTTGTTGTTGAGAGTTAAAGGCCATTTAGTATACTCTTATCCTAAAGTCATTAAGCCTAGATATATATTTGCAATGGCTACAAGAGAAGTCTATAAATGGTTTTCCATTAGTTAAAACACATAGATACTCAATATGCCCAAAGCAACCACCTATTTGGAAGTATATTTTTCCATCCTCTAGATTTTCCGTAGTAAAAGGCTATGAAAACAAAACCTTACCAGTGCATTGATCATCTAATAAAGGTTTCACATTCATTTTCTTCTTGTTCACTACAATAACTCGACTCCATAAACACCAACATAACAAGCTTAAAATTATTAATGGATTTCCATTGTCTTCATGGTTATTAAGAGAGTTCAATGGTGGGCTACCCACCTTTCTAGAGAACACAAATTTGCTGAGAGATGTTTGCTTTGGATCATGTACTAGTCCCTTTCAAGGACATCCACGTGAGCCTATACGTAATGGCTTGGATTTTTCCACCTCCTTTGAAAATGCCTTTGTGTGTAAAATTGACTTTGTGTGTTCAGTCAAAATAGTATATAAATCAGACCTTGGAGGGCATAGATGCAACCATGTATCATCATACTTGCACCTTACATGAGCAAAGCTTTTGTCTTTAAAGTCATGCAATTAGCTACAATCACTTCAAAATTCCAACCTACATAAAAAGCAAACTTATATTATGTAACAAATCTAGTATTAAAGAGCGTCATCTAGTCTACAATCCCATTCTTATAAAAGAAAAAAATTCACATCTATAAACTCAAAGAAAGAAGATAAATAATACCTTCATGTTTCTCCATGTAATCATGCAACTTCTCTATCGAAGCCTCTATCTCTTTCCTATCATCTAATTCTTGTTTGATCGTTGTAAATTCTATATTCACTTTTTAAAGCCCTCGAAACATAAGATAGTTTTTTTCATGATGTTTACCATCCAAAACGTGTGTTCTTATGAAGTTAGATAAACAAGTGTATACAACATTCTTCCCTCCTAGTGTACCCTTTCCATAAAATGAGTTACACTCATTACACCATATTCGAACTCAAGGTCCTCCATCAACAACTTCACTATGTAACTCAAACCTATCATCCCTTGAGATTGTGTTTAATTTTAGCCTTACTCTACTGCATTCTTGTTTTCAAGTCTCAAGAATGCTTGGACTTAGCAATTTACTTTTAGCTTTGATGTGAGATGTCTTGGAGTGTCATTTTGTTCCTCATCAACATGTTCTAAACATTGTCACTTATTTAAAGAAGAAAGTTCGTTTATGATAGTATCACTCCTCATGATATGAACTTGATGATGGTCACCAAGAGTCCATAGCTCCTCTTGTCATTTCTTAACTAGATAGTTATCCTCGATGAGGTCAAAAGATCCATCTATAAGCTTGTCACCCTCAATTTGTTCACAAATTTGAGCAAAGGTAGGTTCAGGTCCATCTTTTCTTAGCCTTACAAGACCTAGATCTTCCTAAATTTCATCGAGGATCACTTGAATCTTGTGAAAAGATCCCATGAAACCCAATTACCAAGTCTGTTATTCCTTAAGTAGGATCTACATTCATCATTTTATCTCCAAAAACATCAGACATGTGTCTAACAATTATCAAGGATGGAGAGATAACTTTCATTACATCAAAGTAATCAAAAGCATCCTCATAGAAATAGCAAAGCTCCCATAGTATCTAGCCAAGAGCATAAACATCAGTCTATGGGTGTAACTGTTTTCTTCGTATATGGTCTGCTTTGCATTGCTCTAGTTTTTTTGCATACACTTTATCATCATCTGCACACCCTTAATGTGGCTTGGAAAATGCATTTCTCTTCTCTGATAAATCCAAATCTGTGCCCCAATCTATAATCCCCACACGACAAACATCACCAACTAAATCTAATACAATATTGCTAGGATGTAGTTCTGTGTGTAACCACCTTGCTTTGTGCAAATAACACATTCCCAAAATTAATGCATGTATAATAGATGTGATACATTTGCAAAATATATTTATTTACACTATTCAATTGAGTTTCTTCATCACACCTTCTTTTACCTGTACCCCAAGCATGAAATAACCTTGTAAATCGACCACAAGATGTAGGCAGTTGAGTCATGAAACTTAAAAGATTTCCACCATTAAAATATGGTGTTATGATCCATAGAGGTTCTTCTACAGTCGCTGCAATCACAGGTACTAATACTAGATGTCTAATTTGCATCACTATCTCTCTTTGTTGCTCTACTTGCCTTATATATTATTTTCCTCTATAACACTTTCATGCATAGATCTTGTTGTGATCAAATCTTGCTACTCCTACAACCTTTACTTTGAATACCACACCACAAGCACCCTTTCCTAGTTTTTCCCCTAGAACTATCTCATATTCACTCAGATATGTCGTAAAGTACAAATGAGACATACGTTGTCGGAGGGGTTTTTGTCGAAAGGTTGAATCCACCGGGGATCAGAAGTAGAAGGAAGTAGAGATAGGAGATGGAAGAGAAGATAGAGAATACCCAAGTGGTAAACACGACAAAAACAAATCACAATGAATTGAATCAATATGTATTGAAAGAACCTGGAATATTTGCACTACTTAAAAGCAATCTCCAGGCATTATTTCTCCTGGAGCTCCTCGTAGACCAAAAAACGTGGATCAGAAAAATCAGCTCTTTCTCTACTGCCCGAAACCCAAATCTGATGGCTCCGTTGGCTCCGAAAGGGGGTAAAACCCTAGGACGCCTGGTCACGGATCTCCCAGATCACTCCTTCTTCTTCTTTCAGTTCAATCTGTAGCTTTCAACCTGTTTACAGCGATTGTGACGCGCGCAATTTCGTCAATCTGTCTTTTTTATGAAAAATCTCCTAATTGGCTGAAAAAGCAACTAGCTTTTTGCATGCCATCCTAAGCTAGAACCTTTTTCTAACTTTTATGGATTTTTACAATAAATAATATAAAAATAGACTAAAATTATCCAAAAATCTAGTATTTTCGGATAACCCATGCAACTCACACTAGTACTAATGGCTCAAATCACATTAACTCTCTAGATCAATAGAGAAGTCGGATGATGATGCATTCCATACTTTTTCACACTGTGTCCTCATAACATCACGACATAAACCCCCTCTGAACCTGCACATCCTCCGGTATGTGCCAAAATCCTAGTTGTCACTAGATTCTGAGTCCTCCTCATCCTCTGCAACCATATCCTTTACTTCTTCATTTTCCATATCTTCCTGGCTGGCCGCTGTATCATGGCCACTATTTTCTTCCAATTCTGGCAACTCATAGGCAGTAGATTCCCGCCTTTTGAATAATTTGATTCTTTTCCTTGCTACCGGAAGTTTTATGGCTATCCCATCCAGCTCATTTAATGCATAAGTAGCATTATCAAACACCTGTCTTACCACATAGGGTCCAAACCATCTTTTGGAAACTTTACGCATGGCACTATGCTGGTTATCTAAACTACTATCATAAACCAATACCCAATCCCCATCTTGTATGGTTCTTGGTCTCAATCTATGTCTTTTTTCAAACCGTTTCTTGTTTTGTATCCTTGCTACCCTTAACTTTGTAATTGCTGCCTCTATGTCTTCTGACTTTCTTTCCAAATGTCTAATGCGTAAGGCCAACAACTCCTCTCGATTCAACTCCTCCTCCCAAGGTAACACACTCCATGTGACAGTCATCTCTTCCCAAGGTAACACACTCCATGTGACAATCATCTCTTCTATCGGCATGATAGGTTTTTGACCATACATCAATTTTGCAGGCATATATCCTATAACAGCACTATGAGTTGTTCTGTCAGCCCACAAAGCATAAGGGAGCAATCGTGGCCAATCCTTTATCTTCTCTCCACATGCCTTTGCCAATGCTTTCACAGTAGGTGGATGACCTCTTTCACTTTTACCATTTCCTTTAGGGTTATAGGCTGAAGTTAAAGCAAGCTTTATCCCCAACTGAGCAAAGAAATCATGAGCTTCATCTGCATCCAGCTCACCCCTATCTGCTATAATTTTTCCCACACAGCCATATCGACAAAAGATCTCTTCTAAGAGAAAAGTACATACGGCATTTGTCGTCTTAGTACGTAGAGCTCTTTCTTCTACTTGATTAATCAAGTCTTCACGAGCAAGCACAAGATACCTCATTTGCCAAAGACCTGTAGGCATTGTGACCAAATCCACGACCCACTAAAAATGAAGAGACAATGGATATGTGGGTTGCAATCCATCACGATGTCTCATAGTTGAATACATTTGACATGTCGTACATGTTTCCACAAAGTGAGCAACATCCTTATACATACCCTGCTACCAATATCTTTCTTTGATCTTTGCAAAAGTACCCCAAACACCTCTATGACCAGCCCACAAGCTTTCATGAAATTCTTGCATTGCTTTTACTTGTGAAGCTCTGTCACCCAAAACTCGCAATGGCATACCCTATTTATTTTTAGCATGTTTCCATAAGTATCCATCTTTTAAGAAAAATCCATAGGCTTTCCTCTTGATCTTCTTAAACTCCTCATCTGACCATTCATCTCTCTTTGTTAATGTACTGAGATATTGACCAATTCTCAGCCACTCTCCTATATATTTGTCTTCCAAAAACACTTCTACACAAGATGCAAAACATCTAAAGTGTCTTCTCTTTGTTGTGCAAGCTTCTGTTAATGCTGTAGCAACACCTTGCATTACTAAATTCACTCTTGAAACATCATTTTCAGCCATAAGAAAGTCATCTTCTTCCTCCTCATCCATCATCCCATCTTCATTCTCATAACGTACTCGAGATAACATGTCTGCCACTAGGTTATCTCTTCCTGCAATATGCTGAAATTCAGGGTTTAAAGATTTAATGTATGCAATCCACCAGAGCATAGCAATGTTTGGGGTAGCACAACTAGTAATCATACCCAATACCGGCAAACAATCAGTCTCAATGACTACATAAGCACCCATAAATACTCCTTATCACATTTAAGGGCTGTCACAATTCCCCATAATTCTCTTTTAACCTGTGGATATCTTCTCTATCGTTCAGTCAATACTTTAGTACCAAAGCGTATTGCATATCTTTGCCCTTCCTCATCATCTTGCCCAATTGCCCATCCAATCCCAATTGGGCTTGTATCAACAGTAATAATGATAGGCTTTCCATGTGAATAGTCAACCTTTCTCAACATTGGAGCAGATTTTAAGAGTTGCTTCAATTTCTTCATTGCTTTCTGATGCTTCCTTTCCCAATGAAATTTCAGACCTTTCCTTAGAAGCTGATAAAGAGAATTGGCTACATGTGCAAAGTGAGGAATCCATATCAAATAGAACACACATGCACCCAAGAATCTACGCACCTCTGATACATTCATACATTCTTCTTGCATTCTATCAATCCTATCTATTTTTGCTGGTGATGGCCTTCTCCCATAAGGCCCACACATATACCCAACAATCAAAACCTCTTCAACTCCAAAGACAGACTTTTGTCCAGAAAACGAGTTAAATGTACCTCTTCTAGACGTGTCAAAATCCTCTCACAATCCACAATATGGTCTGCAACAAACTATCTACATCCATGAGCATCCATCTCTTCATTCTTTTCATCCACTGCACACCCTTTGATTGGAACATCATCCAAGAAGGGCATAGTCAATTGTGGTATAAAATCCCTGAGTACCCTATTCATACCATTTGTCATGTGTGCCACTGAGTTTGTTGCACCCTGTGGGAGAGTACACATCCGTACTAACCCCAAAGGAGTCTTCATGGTTGTGATATCCCTGCTTTCAATTGCAAGCTGAAACTGATCATACCCCGAGTAAAGATCACCCAAAGAATAGATCGCTCTGCCTGCAAAAGCCTCTGCAAATTCATCAACCATAGGACCTACACCCACATTTCTTATGGTCACTTTATTGACCGGTTGCATGTCTTGAATAAATCTCAAAGCCCCATTCTTTTTGGGCACAGTAAACCAACGATTTGAGTATGGGGCTGAAGAATGCTCCAAGATTTTCATGCGAATCTTTTCATTTAGCAAATCCATCAGCTTTGGCAAGTAAGCTTTAGGCACTGGAATAGGCCTCAAGTTCCATGGTACATGTGGCACAGTAAATATGACCATAGAAGAGACAACATTTAGATCCACACAACCTATTTCACTTGGTTGAAATGCAAATGCCTTCCCATGTCTAGCCAACATCTACATAAAACAGTTTCTCTCAGCAGGTAAAAGAAACCCTTCTACACCAACTTTCAATTCCTGTAATGTTTCAAATGTAAACTGATGACCTATATCTTTAGGATCTCGTAAGCTTGGCTGCCTTGACACTTTTTCATACATACCCTCACTTTCTGGTGGAAGTGGCAAAGAAATTGGTTTCACCTTTTTGTCAACTGTCTTATACTTTGTCTCCACAAGTGCTTCAGCCCATTGTAATCCTTACTATTGAGCAAACAATGCTATAACATCATACATATCCAAAGAACGTACTGACAACACTCTATTTTCAGCCTCATTTTTTGCATGTATAGTTGCTGAAATTTCAGCCATAGTATCAGTAATATTCAGCCCATAAAAGATGCCTGAAATGCCATCATTTTTAGCTAACAACCCCATTGTTCTTAGTTTCTTAATAGCTTGTTTCATAGATATGTGTTCAGCCCTACACATAGCTTCCATAGCCTTAAACCAACATGAACTGCTTGCTATAAATTGAGAATTACCAATAGTAAATACATGCTTTATTTCATCAAGAGGCGAGTACACCCTCTGAATAGCACTACTGTAGCCTCGCATTAGCACACTGTGTCCTCATAACATCACAACAACGTGCATAATTACTTTGAAAGGCATGTACTTCAGATATTGCCATTGAAATGGTAAATTTTGTTCCATAGGAACATATGTAGACCGCATCTTTTTATCCCATGAAATTGACTTGTTTAAGCTTCGATCAAATTTTGATTATGCAACTCATGCTTCAGCATACAATGCATCCCATGCATGCATTTTTCCAATATCAAAATCTTGTTGGAAGCTAGGCTTACTAGTGTTCCAATTTTCTAAAAGATTTCCAATCATGCTAGATATCCATCTCATGGTAGCATCATCCAAATCCATACTTTCAACTGAACATGCAATCCTTGGGTTTTCTACCTGTTTTCTTATTTGTGAAATCACATTACATCTTAGTATGTGTCTTTTTCCGATATTCCAACAAGCATCTCTCATCTCTTCTTCTTTCATAGAGCATATTTCTCTAAATAGCCCGTATCTACATTTTTCCAAAAGTATCTTTTTATTCTATTTACTCATATTACCTTGGAGACTTGTTTTTCCCTCAACATCGACACCTAAAAGGTGAAACCAATAGAGCATATTAATAAGATTTTTGTGTGTGTGTGTGTTCCAATCTTATGTAGTTAAAAAATTACTCTTAAGTTTTGAGCTTAAGATAGATACTAATGGGGATTATCAAGTACTTGCTTTGAAACAAGTATATGAACAATTATGTAGTGTTAAGAAGCACAAAGATAAAATCTACTAGCATTTTTTAACATTAGGTGTATTTTTACATATATACATTAACCGCACTAGATATGATATCTGTTAGTGCCAAAATCATAAAGACATGGGACATAGATACCATCTTTAGTGCAAGTCATCACTAGCTATTCTTCCTAAACTCCATGAATTGATCAAGCTCATGCTTTATCAATAATCTTTATATCTCTTTAGTAATATTCTTTGTTGGATTGTGCATTAGACTCCTATTAGATTATGAGTAGTTTATGTATAGTTACTACGTTGGGTAACACATTACATAATAAGATTATGTAGACTTTATGTCTCTTTAGATGTGAAAATAATGACACTAAATATAATATCCTATAGTGCCAAGCCAAATGGACTTGGGACATGGATACCATATTTAGTGTAATCCATTTGCAAAAGCAATAGTGTAAAGTACTTCATAGCCATAGTGTAAAGGACATATTCTCTCCTGAATGAATGCCATTTGAAAGTTCCAAAAAGGTTTTGAACTATATACAAGGTCAAGTTATATGTTAGAACTTAGTACTCCAATCAAGGATGATGTATGATTTGGACTATCATGATGGCTTATGTATTGGTTTAATTAATGTTCAATGGTCGTATATACAATATTTTCAAAAGTTAAATACCTTCAAAAGATTATTGAAGAGAACTAATCTCACTAATGGGCTCCTAATGAGTCGAATGAGAGAGAGAGAGAGAGAGAGAGAGAGAGAGAGAGAGAGAGAGAGAGTTCTTCTAATGCCTGAAACACTCTCCTTATTGTGAATGAATCTACAAGTACACATACAAACCAAGTATATTAGACAATAACTAATATTTAGATACATGAAAAATGTGAGCTTTGTATGGGGGATAGAAAAGTACTCCTAAACACTATGATGAACCATATTAAATGTTCCTAAGGTGTGCATGTGATCACTTGTGCATCGAAATGACATTAACAATGGCATGCACAAACCAAGTACACTAGGTGAGAACTATGGCCTCTTAGCTTGTGCCAAGTGCAATCATATAAACATGTATTGATCATATGGAAATAATAGATTTACACATGCAATAAATCCTACAATGAAAGTAATAACCCTAAAAAGTATACTGATCAAACAATTCATTTAACATTACCTAAGCAAACTCTTGTAAAAGATATTATACACTTGTAAAATTTCCCTGCTATCCAGTAGTGCAAGGCTTTTAGTTTTTTCCCCTTTACTTTCACTCCACCATTTCACTTTGTAAGGTAGAGGGGCCAATCATATTACATGTAACTCTTTGTGGCTTGATGTTTGCATGTCAAGGAAAAGGTTGGAGACAAAGCAACCATATATGCATTCATTAGTTTGAACTCTACCAGCAATATAAATGTCGCGTCATGTAATGGTGGATTGAATCACAGAAGAAAAAAACCATTGAAGGATTCAAGCATTTTATTATATTAGTATAGGATCAAACCCTCATTTTCTCTAATAGAGGACAACACAATAATATTTTACCTAAAGAAACATTGATAATTCATCTTTGAAGATTATGGAGTCCTTCCAAACAAGCAACATGTTTTGAGTGATTCATATTTGCGAATGAGTAGGCTTCTCTCTCTCTCTCTCTCTCTCTCTCTCTCTCTCTCTCTCTCTCTCTCTCTCTCTCTCTCTCTCTCTCTCTCTCTCTCTCTCTCTCTCTCTCTCTCTCTCTCTCTCTCTCTCTCTCTCTCTCTCTCTCTCTCTCTCTCTAAACTAGGGCATTGCACTGTTTCCTAGTTTATAGAGTTTGTAATAACCCTACTCCCTTTTATTATAGAGTTTTTACACATAGGGGGTTCCATTATCATTCAACACAACTCTTATTCGGGATAATGTGACTTCAAACCATGTATTATGGAAAAGAAAACACCCTCTACTTGGAATCATTGCACTCATACAAAACACATTATTTATATGGATACTACTATGGTGAAACTCATATTTTTTGTTACCAATGAATGCCTTATGTATTCCTTCAAAATGATCTACTAACCTCTGTTTACTCTGCTTTTGTTGACTGCTGGCTTGGCAGGCTCTGGTCATGTGCACTCGACCACTAATGATAGCATTGATGGCATTGTTGGGGGTGGTCCTAAACTTGATACTATTGCAATTGCCTGCTAGGTTTGGTCATGGGCACTTAACCATTGATGATGCTCTTGATGGCATTGTTGGGGTTGATCACGAACTTCATAATGCTATTGATGGGTCCTATTGATGAAGCAGTGAGTGACAGGTGCTGATGCAAGTCCCCCCCATTAGTCTCCAAGTGACTGATGGGTGTTGTTGCGAGCCCCCCATTGAATGCTCTAGAGTGGAACTTGAAAATGTTGTTGATGCCTTCCCATCCTGCTTCAAGGTGGCATATTTGATTGTTCTGGGGAGTCAAGGGAGAGGACTAGGGTGCGTACCCATTGCCATGTGTCCAAGAAACAACAATTTGCATGCCCATTTCTATGAAAGACAACATCGATGATTTTTTAAGTCGGCAATCTAGATTTATCTCTAGTGCTGTCGGTTTTTTTACAAGGCTGTGTACCAATCACCAACAGTATCAATCACACATGGCTAAATTCATTGTGTTTGTGAGGAACAATTATTGCAGAGTCGGCAACAACCGCATTGCTGGGCACCAACAGGGGCACGAACAAGGCCATCGACTTGTGACCGACAGTTGTGTACCAGTCAGACATCGATTGTAGAGTCGGACACTGTCAGACATCGATTTAGCAGTGCTAGTCAGACATCGATTGTAGAGTTGGCCAAACCTATGAGGAACAATTATTGCAGAGTCAGCTTATGATGAGAAATTATAACAATGATATAGCTATCTTTCCTGCATGGTTATGCGAAACCTGAGCATTAAAAACACGTCTTAGAAGACACCTAGACTAAAAGGGAATATCAATTTACTGGTACTACCAACATGAAAGTGCATGCTAGCACCTGTGTCTGTTTGTGCGATTGAACATGCACATGTCTGCTTTGGAGGGGGTATAGGGGATAGCAGCAATGGCAATGCACAACAAATACTCAAGGTCTTGATGGTCACCACTCAAGGTGGCAGAGTTGGGGCAGCCGCGAAGAGAGAGAGAGAGAGAGAGAGAGAGAGAGAGAGAGAGAGAGAGACAGAGGAGGGTCTCCTGTTGCCTTCTTGCCCTTGATCTAACACTTGCTTCTCCTTCCTTCCTGGGCGCCCGACTGATAGAAGAATAGACCATTCAAAGAGAGAGGGAGGGAGGGAGAGAGAGAGAGAGAGAGTGCATTTACATTTACACATGTTCTTGCAATTATGGCCATATGAAAGAACAATAAAGACATTATGGAGCCACTACCCCACTAGTTCACTTCACTCTCCTCAAGGCATCTCATCCACCATGTATGATTAAATTTTGATAGTGCACTTCATGCCAACACTAGGTGGGTGGATCACAGGGAAGTTGAGCATGCATGCGGGTGGTTGGGGCGTGTGTGCAGGAAATCGAGTGTGTCAGAAAATGGGTCGAGCCAGGATAGACACATGATGATTCTTTGTGATCATTAATGACTTATACTTTGCAAAGGTATATGACCAATGGACTAGTCCCCACCACCATGATTGAGATCAAAGTTGATGCATAATACCTTGATTTATCCATAGATAACCTCCATTAAGTCAGATCACTATGTGTATGCTTATATCCAATTATACCTTGATTCGTATTTAGGCTCTTATGAGAAAGCCTCACAATGTGCACCATATACTACTGAAAAAAATCTCTCACAATTATTTCATGCCACTAACAAAATATTTCTTGCAACTTTAGCCATTTTCAATGGACTATGAATCCATATTTTCATGTAAACTTCATCAATGCACATTCTACAAACTATATGGTTGCTTCAAAGTAGGGTCTAGCATATGATGGGGCTACATGCAAAGTCCCTTTTACCTATGTTACATATGTAACTAGCCACTTATAGGGGTCTCGTAGAGGGTATCACTTTGCAAATTATTGGTCCTCTAGGCCTTTGTTGTCCACCTTGCCCCGTTAGATTACGAAAATTACCGTTATTTCTCCTGAAAGGAGAATTTCTCCCTCGATTGCCTTCACTGTTATAATTGTTTCACGGTACTGGAGGTCTACCCTGGGTCTTGATAACTAATTCTTACGATTTATTCTAGTCTTCCTCTTTATCTATGACACTCATATGTAGTAGTCCAATTAATTTAATAACCAGAACTCAGCAAGCTTGTTCAGCACTTTGTTTCTTAAATCTGCACAGCTAGGTATTTATTTTGGGCACAAGGATGCTAAGCCTAGGAAAACTATGGTTTCTCCCCATCTTTATAAATTGCTCCTGCCATTCTAGCGGCGATTTATCCAAGAAGTTTTGATGTTTAACTTTAGAAAGATTTGTTTCACAACATAGATTCAATAGAATCTATGAGTATATCTCCATTTCAATTCCTTCTTAAATATTTCCTTCTCTACCTTTTATAAAATTACTTCCTTTTATTTATTTATTTTAATCACCAACATTCAAACCAAATCAACTAGCGTGCCATAAACCCATAAACTTTAATTCCCCTTTTTAAACGTTTCCCCTCTCCGTATTGTGTATTCTGTCGTTTATAATGGTTAAGTAATTAATTCGTTTTTATATTTTCTATGAAAAAAACGACTTTTCTCTCCACTTCTATGTCAAGTATAAATCAGAATAAACATAAGTTTTTCTCATACTCTTTTGTATATACATACAACATTGATTTTAAATTTCCATTTCACCCTTTTAATTATAAATTAATCCTAGTGGCCCTCCACTCTTCATTGTAATTATCATACAATTTCTTTTAAATGCAAACAAAATGTAGATCTTCAGTGTGGATGCTGAGGCTTTCCCTCATACCATCGGACAATTGCCTTATTAATTTTATAATGTCTATAGTTTAAATTTAGGGTTATAGTTTTTTTTCTTGACATCAGTTATTATTATAACATACTATTACATTTCTTATTTTTACTCATCCTTGTGTTGTTGAACAGCACACCACGTATCTTTTTATTTTCTCAAAATGAAAACATCATGTTTTTCAATGTAAACATCTTTTAGAAACAATATAATTAATGTTTTTTCCTTTTTATTTAGATTTTACAAAAATCCATTACCACATCAAAAATTATATTTTTAGTTATCCATGAATAGTATTTTTTTATTGATTCAATATCCATTTTTATGTGTTTTTTTTGTTTAAAAATATATAATTGTAACTTTATAAATATACTAAATAGTCTTTAAAAATTTATGAAAAAAACTCAGTAAATTTCCAAAAGCATTATCTTCATGGAAACAATATCGTACTTGTAATTTTTCAATCAGCAATTTTATAAAACATTATTTGTGTCATTCTTAAGCCCTTTTTACGCATTTTTACTATTTTCTATTTTTAGAAAATAGAAACATATCCACATAAATGTAAGTGACCATTCAGTGCAAAAAAACATGTTTCAAGACATTTTTTAAAAATGATAAACTGAAAATTTACTCATGCCATATGCTTTATTTTTATTAAACGGTTTAGGCGCGTACTTGTAAAACCCGCGGGTTGTCGTCGCTTCTTTGGAAGCCGGGTTCCTTTGTAGTCCAGTCAAGAGAGGTATGCCATCCAGCCAGTTGTTGTGACCGCGAGCTCTTCACTTCCCTTGCTCCAAAACTCCCAATCGACCAATTACTTTATGGCAATATGAATAGTCCTTTCTACGTTTAGAAATTTTAGCTTTATGAAGGTTAATTGAAGTCATGGGCTCTTTGGAACAGAGGGCGACTCAATGGAGGAGATGGAGAGCTGCAATGGGTCAATCGTTCTCAAGCGAAAAATTGTTTGTGTGATCAGGAGAATTTATGGAATCAATCGCTCTATGCCTCATCAAGAATGGTTACGATTTGCAAATTGACCTTCATGGAGGATGGCGCGCCTTCTTCTCTTTCAATTCGTCAAATTGATCATCATTCACTTGTCTTTGCTTTTCTCCCCCTCTCCCTCTCTCTCAATGCTTCTAAATCTTCTTCTCCTTGCGACAAGAGGGTAGCAACAGCTTTCTATATAAGAAGGCTTCTTCATGAAGACAATGGGCTGCTACATTTGAGTCGATCCTAAATTACTGCAACCATCACATCCTTTCCATTGAGTCCTTCCATACGCTTCAAGCTTGTCTCGTGATCAAAGACGCATAGCATTACATGTTGTAGTGCTGTGGAGTCTATGGCGCCCAATGAGAGCACGCCTTCTATCTTTCACGCGGCCTCTCGCATCCCGTACCCCATGTAATCGGTAAGGGCTTGACATTTTTGTCGGTGTGGTATTAATAGGATACTCTCCACATATAAGTTGGGGTTTTCATCATAGTAACTAGGAATTTTATTTGAAGAATCAACCACTTGTAAAGAGGGCTTTTCAATGTCCATGGGGCTAGCATTGTTGTTGGGTTTGGCTTATTCCCTATGCACACTAGATGGCCATTGATTACACCATTAACACCTTCTCCTAGTAGTATAGTGAAATCTTCAATGTCATGAGAAGGCTCAATACTATGCAACCTTACATAAGCCACTATTGAAAAAAAACAATTGGATAGCTTGATCCACATCCTACGCATAAAACACAGGATAAGTCTTTTTCTCAGTTTGAATTTTTGTTTACAACCAACACTTGGGCTACTTGGAAATGTCCCTCAATCAAAGTCCCATGTTTTATCCATAGCAACAACCTTCAACTTCCCTAGTACCTTCAAATATTTTCTATCTTTTACAATGAGGCCCATTTGAGCAACTTGAAGAAGGTTTTATTCTTAATCATGCTAGCTTAATTTTGTCATGATGATTTTTTCTTGGGAGGTAGGAGGTAACATAACTTGTGAAATCCCCCATTCCTTAGATTAATACTAAGATATCGTATCAACCTGTCAAGACCTTGCCAAGTTTAAAAATCCCCCAAACACTCTAATTAGTAACAGGGTCTTATTTTCTCTAAGTGATAATAATCCCTACGGGAAAATTTTAAACAGTCATAGCTGAGATTCACTAAGTAAATCTATCAAATCTTATCTAAAACCCCACCCTCCTCTCATACAAGAACTTCCTTCTACTGACATTTCCTAACCAGACTACAAGGACACGACCTCCAAAAACAGCAACGAACACCGCATCTGCATTAAATTAATGTAAAACGATGGTAATACTGTATCATATGTATACAAAGTTGTTGAAAATTTTTGCAATGTGTGACATGTTTGTATGTGTTGTCACATATGGATTCCTATTACTCACTTTTATCACTAATCTGAAAAGGAATGAGGTTATAGTATCTCTAAAATTTCTCTTGCAATCTCAAGTTTAATAAAGTTACATATAAATGTAAAGGCAAGATCAATAAACTAAGCTAAGAGAATATTGTAACGTGCAAATGTTTACATCGAAAGTTAATATGAAGTAATTGAAGGGACAAATGTTTACATCAAATGTAACGTGCAAATGTTTACATCAAAAGTTAATATGAAGTAATTTAAGGGACAAATGTTTTCACTACCAATTCTAATGGTGATTGGGGTTTTGAAGCTATACCCTGTTTTGTGATGATGATTAGATTAAAGCATCTTTCAGTAGTAGCTAAGTTGTAAATCCAAATAAGATAACTAAGGCAAAAAGGCATTCTTATGATAGTAGTTTCATAGTTGGTAAAATTTAACATAACTAGTAGTTTGATAATTAGTAGCTAGATGATTTATCTAGCAATAAGAGAACAAAGATCATGGGATTGTTGGAAAGCATCATTTCCCAAACTGATAGCATGACAACCATGCTTATTGTTTGGTGAGAGTGTTTCATAGCTTATTTGGTGAACACTAGATCTAGTTTGATTTGTAGGTGACTTTGCTCTCCTTTAGAGCTCTTTTACATATTTGCCTATAAAAGTAAAATTCGATACATAAATCAATTATCATTCTAATTCTTTCGTGTGTACATAAGCACTCAATATTTGATTGTACTTGCGTTGCGTCTTTTACTCCTCATTGATCTTGTAAGCTATGTGATTTAGTTCATTAATCAATCACCATGTTAGTTTTCAACGAAACCACCTCCTTTGTTCTTTCATTCCCTGTATCTTATGCTTTATAAGCATACAACTCAAGTCTAGTCCAATCGATTTCTTGACTTGTTCACCATCATGTGCCATATTCTAGCAAAAGGACATGGTAACTATACAATTAATCAAGTAGGGTGTTCAAGAGTTGCAAGCTGATGAAGTCCAAGAAGACTCGGCAACAAAAGGAAGAGCTAAACAGGGAGAAATCAAGTTTGTGAGCTACTACCTAGATTTTATGCATATATATTAGGACAATATGCACTTAAGTGAACAAGTGAGGGCACGACCCTCCACCTTATAAATTTTGAAGAAAATTGTCACTTCCCCACCATATCTTATGTACTACTCATTCATACAACTAACTTTTTTCTCCATTTTCTATTGCAAGCAATCTAATCATTAATGTTTTTGTTCATGGCAACACCGTTTTCATCAAAATTGAACAAAAGCTTTGATATCATATCACATATGTTCATAAACCACAAGCACTAGTACTAATCAATATGATTATTGGCTTTATTGACATATACATTACTCTTTCATTTTGTGTTTGGAGTTCAAGATTCACACACATGGTTCAATGCCATTGCACATGAATTAAAAATCCACACATACTTCAACGACATAACACTAATCCTTCACAAATTCAAATAAGTCCCAAAACCCTCCAACTTTATCATACACAAAAATGAATACCTTAGTAGAATAGTGGCAACCATGGGCTTAACATCTAGGGCTAGTTGCAAAACCACTCCAAATTAAATTTCATGGCAAATGGCAAAGTTGAAAACAACAATAGAATATCTAAAGGACTTACCGATTTGGTTGTTTGCTTGCATGATTGAGATATTATGGTAAAATCTTCGTGGCAACCATACAACTATCCATAACCTTGTATTATAATACAAAATATATTTAATAAACAAATATTTACATCCAAAAAAGATGAACAAGGATTAACCCACAAACTTCGCCACATCTTAATAGATGTTTATAGGGCATCTTAAACACCAGCCTTACATGTCGCAAACCTAAAGATAGCTAAACAGTCTTGTATACACATTTTAAACAAATCACTGACAGGGATCTTGGCTTCTCTCCTCATTAGCACTCTATAATGGCCCACAAGACTTTATGGCCATGGCACATGTGATATTCCACAGATTTAATGTCTCCTCATCAATATTTCCTACATCACCAAAAAGTATCGTCCTCATCTTTACCAACTCTTGAGTTTACCCCATAGCATCCTAGCTCCTCTACAACACCAAAGCAAATGTTTGATAAACTCCTTGTGCCCCACACAAAACACACAATTCAAATTGACTTGTTTCATCTCGCCTACTCTATCCTTGGTCAAGAGTTTCCAAGCCAAAAACTTCCATAATAATAAAAGATAAAGTTGCCAATTTGGTGTGGCTTTCCACAATGCAATAAGCCGCCTCCATGCTCACAAAGAGGTGTGGGTATAGTTGTCTCCCCACACAGCCACCACCTTCAAACATTGTGAGCTAAATTCCCCTTGTCAAGGCATCATTCTTGATTGGGCTGCATTCTTTCAAGGGATCTAGCAGCTGTGCCATGAAATGCTGGTCCTTCAAAACCAATGGCTTATGAATTTGCCATGAGATGCTGCAACATTTGTTGTGGGAACTGTCCTGACACCTTAGGAATGGTTTCCAGACCCCACAGATTGGCAAGTGTCTCTCTTCTCTTATGGAGTTTGACCCGCTTTCATACAATTATCATCCACTTGTTTTGCCAGATTTTTATTGCAACTTATGACAAGGACCCTTCAAATCTGGAAAATTCATAATAGCATGCCTGCCCCACAGGGAAAGATCTGCATCCATGCACGTGTGCATACTGGAAGCCTATGCTTCCCAATAGCATATGAACCTGAATTTGCCAGCTATTGCAATCAACAACAGTAGTCATCCAAGCCAAGCTGAGATTTCCAGTACAATTTTAGAAACATTTGGATGAGAAGAAAAATTATTCCAGCTTTAATTTTGTTAGTGCAATCTAACCCTTAACAGTCTGATCTTATAATAACTGCATAAGGCTCTATACAGGTAACTTGTCAGAATTTCTCAATATATTATGCCCATTCTCTTTAAATTATTATTGTACAACAGGGACTTAAATGGATACAATCCAACACCTAAAATCAATATTTCTCATACAATAAAGAGGTCTAAACCTGCTTCTGAGGAGCTTTTGCTCATAACAAGTCAGATCATTACTAGCCATTCCATCCTGGTAAAACACTCTTGCTTGGAATAGATGCTTGTTACTTTCCACCCTTAAATAATGGGAAAGGAGGCCTAATTCCTGTATTGCACACAAGTGGCCTCATCCCCTTTCGTATAAGCTCACACATTGCACTCACTATAAATACTTTTCAAGTACTCCACATCTCTGATTAGTCTTTAGCTGGTGACGAGATGAGAGCTGCACAAGACTATGACGTGAAGGTGAGCCTGTTTGAGAGGTTCACATTTCATTGCCAAACAAGGTCACCCATGACTTTGAGGGCCGGTACTCCACGGATTTCCAGATCAAAGAGAGGTGATTGGACGAGTTGAAGATCCCTTAGATTTGGATCAGCCTTTATCAGTTCTAAGGCCTTTTGTTGATCCTACATTAAACATGTCCTCATATTAATGACCAACCTCTCTCAAATACTTAGGTCAACAGTAAAACTACATGTGCAAACATATATACATTGGGTGTGTGTGCATGCACACATGTGCCTATTAGAGCATACGCATGTGCGTCCAGCGTGCATGTTCATGCACATACATGCATTCACAAGCATGTGTCAATGCACACGTGTCTAAGATATACTATGAGAAAATCCAGGCAGAGAGCTTGCTGATTCAGACAGGCAGTTCTTTTTCTAAATGTGTATTCTTTGGTAACAACCTTCCGCTTCATATTGCAAAACTTGCAATCAGTAGAAGAAGGTGGAAGAATTTGATTGCATATGAGCCGTTTTACAGGGACACCCTCTTTCAGAAGTGACTGTCTCAGCCTTCCACTTTCACTGATTGCCATTACCTGTAAGAAAGACAAGCAAGGTTTGGAAAGAAGTTGCGAAAATTGGTCTTCTTCACTATCTTTGATCATTCTGAATCTTTCTTCAGAGAAAACTTCCTAGCCCACAAGGCAGAGCCTCAATACATGAAACTAACTAGTTCCAGCCTACAATTTGGTCAACAAGATGAACTTCCATGAAACTGAAGGACATGTCCTTAGCACTATCACAACTGGACCTGCAGCAATGCTCCATAAATACATTACCATACAATCCATCAATTTCTGGACTTTTTATTAAAAGGCAGCATTTTCCTTTCATACTACGAGAACTAAACGTTGGAAAAAACATCATTCATGTTGCTCACTTGAGACCTTCCATTGTTCAACAAAATTTTCAGATCCTATTTGGTTAGTCACAAACTGCCAGGAACAAAAGACGAAACAGTAAAGCCTCTAGAAAGGATCTCAGATCTCATTTCCAAATGTCATACGAGAAAGCAATAACTTCAACATACCGTAGGTATTGTGACTATTATAAACTCAGTAGATTCCTTGTTTCTGAAGATCTCCCGAACCATTACCATGCGTTGCTTTAACAACTCAAGTTTGCTTGTCTGGAAAAAGTTCAAACTACTTACTAATCAACAGTTGTACTGGAGAGAAACATTATGTTTGTTATTCATCACAACAATCTTTTAAGAGTGTTCCAATAAAACAAAATACAGTATTAGAGAGACACTTAAGCTCTATCAAATAACTGACGATATTCCAATCAAAGCAAACACCCTTCATAATTTACGAGTCTCTCATGAGCTGTAGATATGGTTCCTTAGCGCATTGACTATTTTTGGCTTGGGAAAATCCAGATAGGATTTCAGGCCCATGCATCTTCAGTAAGATTTTCAGAAATCGGAAACACACAACTGGCAGGCATAATCACATGCAACGGAAATGGAAATGGTCACAACCCTGCTGCAATGGCAATGGCTCAATGGTAGGAAATGGAAAGAGCCAGGAAGCAGTCAACCTATATAAACTCTATTTTAATTTATAACACCACCATTCGGATTTGAAATTATAGTTTAAAAGGTCTATTCTCAATAGATTTCAATTAATCTTAAATAGTTCATTCTGTAAAAGCCATAAATAGAGAGAGCATCACAAAGTTTAGTTTAGGGAGCATCACACAGGACAACATCAACTTGAAATGTGCAGCAGGACAGACATCATTTCCAGTTTATTTTAAAACCAAAACATATACCTTTTAATGAAACGTTTTTGTGATGGGAAGAGGTTTTCCTTGCCGTTTCCTTGTCCATTTCTAATGTTTCGACCATTTCTGCCAGTTTGTGAGACCCAGACCCTGGGAAACATGATTTTCCCATTTATAGCCTCTGAAATGACCGTTTGCTGTTATGCTGACAGGGTGAGGGAAATATACACTAAGAAACCCAATAAGGAAAGACAAATCAAACAAACAAGGACACCAAAAACTGATGTAAATTTCCCTGTAATGAGACTAACTGTTTGCTGTGACTATGCTGACAGGGTGAGGGAAATAAACACCAAGACACCCAGTAAGGAAAGACAAGACAAGGAGACCAAAACTGAGGTAAATTTCCCTGTCAGCATCAACAACAAAAATTGCCAGACCTCAATCAAAAGTTTCAGAAATCAGGCATGTATAACTGACAGGGGGAGAGAGAGAAGCACGAAGAGACAAGATCAGAAAAAGAAATCAAGCAAACAATGAGACCAAACTGAGCTAAATATGGGACTGGCCGAATTTGACTGGAAAATGCACTTTTCTGACATACACAGTTTTGTGCAAGCTTCTTTAAATTAATGTGAATATTATTATATCAATGCAACCAAGTTCACCATGATGCTGTCTGAAGGAGATAAAAACCTTGCCACAGATATTTCACCTGGTTGCACCTACTCCTCATCCACTTTCCTTTCGCATTTGAAGCTTTTTATCTTATTAGCCCTAAGCCCTGTCACTCTTGTTTTAAAGTTTAACCTGTGGTCTGAGGGATGCAGGTGTATGGACTGCTGTCCTGGAGATCCCATTTGGTCCCACAGTAGCAAGAGAGATTTGAATGTGGCATCAGATCATTATGATGCTTAATTGAATGTTCAATTAGAGGTTACATTCTATTTTTACAGCTACTTTGCAAGGTCGCAGTTTACAGCATCTTGTACTAAACATCATTTGCAAACTTGGTCAATTGTGTCTGTGTGTGTGGCACAGCCATGGGTTCCCTTCTGATTTATTAGAAAAAGAAACATAGAAACTCTCATAATAGGAACTGGAATCTGGATTTATACAAAGGTAGCTGCTCGAAACCTGGGTTATATACAATGCCAATTACTAAGCATCAGTTGCACAAATGTCATTCAAGTGACGACCATTTGAGTAGCTGTCTTGCAAAGACATTATCAGACTAGTACCTTGATAATATGTGATTCTGTTTGATTGAAATATCCATTTCACTTCAAGAGAAAAGAGCAATTCCTATTGAAAATTTGTGAGAATATGGATCAGCTATGGAGAGAGAAACAAGATAGTGAAAGTGTGTAAGCTGAAGCAAGAGAGTAGAGTGTCCTTGCTGAACTGAACTGAAAAGAGTGAAGCTACAACCTAAGTTAGGTTATGGGTTGACCTAACCAGCCCTCCACCGATTGACTAGAGTTAAGCTAACTCACTCTAGTCCCTAGTGTTACTACTTTTAAATGTCAAGCTACTAGGTACACACACACTATAGTGAAACTTAAAGAGTGTCCACACCACACGAATTACATGGGCACTACCTAGAATTGACAAATTCTAACACCCCCCTAAAGTGCCAATGTGATGAAGTACAAGGATGATCAATCACCAAAGGGTAATAAGTTTAAGGACTTCCAAAAAGCCTCAAACTTCTCGCATGGTAGTGCCTCGGTGAAAATGTTTGCAACATTTTCTTGTGCAAGTACATACATCAAGCAAGTCTCTCCTCTATAGCATCTCTCTATGACATAATGGTAATACACTTCAACGTGTTTTGTGCCAGCATGCAACATAGGATTTCGTGACGCTGCAATAGCACTCTGACTATTTGAAAGAATGGGTGTAGGACCCTCTAATGGTAAATGTAGATCAGCCAACAATCTGTGCAACCATACACATTCCATGTCATGAGGACATTTATTTTCTCAACCTCCAAGGGTCCAAATGCTGAGATCTTCGAAGCAAGGCTGTGAAATGGCTAGGAGAGCATTGAACTTTTTAAGTGAGCTCACGCCCATCACATCGCAAGCTGCCCCCACTCCGTCTAATCACGCTCGTTTCGTTAGCTCGCCCCCCCCCCCACACTGACTCCCCCCCACCCAACAGCTCGCAAGAGCCCGCCCCGCCTGGCCTTCTTTCGCCCCTGCCCTGACAGTCCCCCCCCCCCCCCCGCGACATATCCTGCTATATCGCCCCCGCCTTGACGGACCGCGCCCTCCCCGCCACCCATCTTTCGCGCCCCCCCCCCCCCCCCATATCCTGCCATATCGCCCTCACCCCAACAAACCGCGCCCTCCCCGCCTGCCCGTCTTCCGCCCCCATCCCCGACAATTTGCCCTATCTGCTACCGTCTGATCCCCCCGCCCCCCCCCCCCCCCACTATCCCCGCCATATCCACCCCCCGCCCTGCTGTCCCCCCCACCCTCGGCACGCTGCCTCCATCTGCGGTATCCAATACCCCCCCTGCCAAAAACAGCAGCTTCCCCCTCCCCTCGCCATTGTTCCCCCCCACCCTCTAGTTGTTCCCTCTATTTGCAGCAACTTTCCCCCCTCAGGTAGCACCACGACATGATTGGTAGTTTTCTCAGAAGGGACGCACAATGGAAACCTCTAGTTAGACGCCGGCGCACTCAGCTAGTGCCCCCTAGTCAAACAGCTAGAGCCCCCTAGTCAAACACCTTGCGTGTCATCCTCTCTGAGGAGCAGCTCTTAATCGTCCGACCTAAGGAGCCGGAGCTAAAGGAAACAGCGATTTATGGTCGGATAGTAGGACATTCCCCAGCTAGGGCCAAGCTTCGGGACTGGCTTCACTCCACGTTGCGCATCAGCACAGTGCAGATCGTGGAGGCGGTCCTAATGGGCCAAGGGATTTTCATGGTCAGGCTCAACTCAGCAAACGCAACTTGCGAGTTGCTTGCCAGTTCACCATATGCGTCCACGAAGGGGGTCATATATATGGTCCCTTGGTACAGTGGCTTTACTATGGAGGCATTTGCACTCCACAACAGGTTTCTTCAACACCCAGTCATCCTTATTTTCCCCGGCCTAGTGATAGAGGATCACCAATTGGTGGAAGACTTTGGACGACTCTTCGGCACTATCCTTCCCGCGTCCTTTGCAGATACAGTGACAGCTGCAGGAGTCCCAAAGGTACGGGTGGCAGTGAAAGAGGTCAAGAATATCCCACAATTCCTAGAGATTGAGGCGGGCGGACACTCCTTTAAGCAGCATGTCATTGTGGGCATAGGCAACAGGTTGCACGCGTTTCGGAGCCAAGGTGGCTCCGCCGACAGGCCTGCAGGTGGATGCTGACGGCTTCACACGGGTCCAAAGACGACAGAGAGGGAGACGGCAAGGGGGGCGCAGCCAACGTCTCAAACCCAGCCTCGGCAGCAGGGAGCAAGTGGACGAGCGACACCCCTCGACAGAGCACTCCACAGCCCCCCCTACCCGCCCCACCCGGCAGGACCGCACCCCCCCACATCCACCGCCCGCGCTACAAACTACCTCTCCTGAGTCCCCACAGCCCCCACACCCACCTCCCCCCACATCCCATGCCCCCCCCCCCCCCCCCCCACTGACCCTGGCCCACAACCCCCCATTTCAAGGGCCACCAGCCCCCCCTCCCCCCCTCTTCCCAATACCCGCCATGTACCTCCATCCATCCCACCATCCCTCCATCACCCTCCCCCCCACCACCCCCCGTACCGAGCACCCCCCCTAATCCGCACCTGGTTCAGGTGATCCCCCCTAGATCCACCCCCCCTCCTCCCATAGGAGGTGATGAGCCACACACACCTACATCCTCCTCGCACCAGCAGTCCTCCCCCTCTCATACAGCCACCAGCTCATTCACCCCTGCCGCCCGTCACACTTTCGCAAGACATGCACACCTGTTGCCACAGGAGTTCTTTCGTAGTGGCCCATGGTCCTACTTGAGAGTTGCGGAGCGGTGAGAGTTCCCACTACCTCTAGAGGTGGGAATCTTCTTGGTTCGTAAGTCAAGGAGGGGCAAGGTCCATCTACTAGCACCACCGAATGGACCAAACTACGCCTATTTTCTTCTGTCCTCTCACTCACGGGAATGAACAACGACACAGATAGAGGAAGAGTTGAAGAGTCAGGTGGCGGACCACACCTCCCAATGGATGGGAGAAGGACTAGCACTATTTGCATAGCAACGGCCTGGTTGCATAATGGATATTAACTGGTGGGCTAGTGCCGAGGTCCCTCACCTGAGCATTATCTTTCGAGCCCCTCGATTGTGGAGAGCTCCGAGGGATATGATCGAGTGGCCCCTAGCACAAGCGGTCCATTTCTACCAGTGCACATGCCACAGAGTCCCGGAACATCTATCACCCCTATGGTCCGGCCGAGGGCCACCATGGGGGATTGGAGTTTGCCGTCCAGACCAGCTACAAAGCATACTTGCATGCCTCGTAGCTTCTCCTCTTCATCAGCAGCCTCCACACCGAATAGATGCCTATTCGGTCAGTCACACGTTTTCCCATGAGCTTACACCTTGTATCTTGGAATGTGAATAGCCTCCACTACAGTGGGGCACGCGGTTCCAAGAAATTGATTGTTCGGTAGGAGCTACAGCCCGCCCTTGCCGGACGGATCAGCATCTTACTTCTACAAGAGCACAAGCTCACCCCCACCCAAGCCCAGCGGGTAGGGAAGGTACTCCCAAGCAGCTCGCACACTTACTGGGAGCACACCATAGGTGCCCACGGCAAGAGTGGAGGCGTAGGCACCTCTATTGGTCCGAGTCTTACCGCTTGTGTATAAGACCACGGGACAATAGTGGCAAGGAGGATGCTATGGATCAGATTGTATATTGGGGACTCCTGCCTCGAAATCCTTAATATCTATGCCCCTACGGAGGTTAGGGCACGCAGGAGGTTCTGGGTGGAGATCGTGGAAGGACTCCCAGAGCTGGACTCCTAGATTGTTGGAGGAGACTTCAACAACCTGGAGGCTTTGGAGAACCAGCAGGGCAGAGGGAGAAACTACCAAGGCATGGCCGGGGAGGAGCAGGAGGCATGGGAGGTCTTTCTACTAGCAGTAGGAGCACGAGATGCCTGGAGAGACCCTGCCTTCCACAGGAGGGAGAGGTTGCTGGACTTCTCTTGGGGATACAGGCGGCTAGTTGGAGTCCTGCTAGAGCGGTTGGACAGGTTTTATGTGGGAGAGTGGGGAGGCTCTCAGGGAGGCCATATTCGGTAGTTGGCGGGCACCACGTTGTCCGATCATTGCCCGGTTCTCCTGACACTAGATCCCCCAGCATCTGCCCTAGATACACGATCTTGTCAGATCCTTGATTCGATCTATAGGACGGAGAAGGTGACGAGACAGATAGAGCAGATTTGGACCAGAGAGTGGGGCAGGAGGGACCAGATCGCAGAGGAGGTTGCAGAGGTCCTAGCTGAGTCGAGCAGAATCTGCCAAGAGGCAGCTATACAGGCCAGGCAACAGAGCTGGGAGAAGGAGAGAGCACTCCGGCGGGACCTTGCAACCACGCAGAGATTATTACAGGAGGCACCAAGGGATCCCACTCTCCACGCACAGGAGGTGCGCGCGCGAGCCGTCATTGCTAGCCTAGAGGATAGGCGCTCAGAGTTCTCTTTCCGCACCTCAGCAGCTTTCTGGGCGCGGAAGGGGGACACCATGTGCAGGGAGTTTTTCCAGGTGCACTAGCCTCGCACCTTAGGAGAGCAGATACACAACCTCCAAGATCAGTATGGGAGGACCTGTTCTAGCCCAGACGAGGTGATGGAGATTGCCACCGACTACTACAGTCGTCTCTTCCAGCAGGAGACAGCCTCAGCTAGAGGATAGCGATGTAGACGAGTCTGGGATAATATCCCGTCCCTCGTCACAGAGATGGTACGCTCCCTTCTAGCCCCCTTCACAGAGAAGGAACTAGAGGAGCCTTTCCATACACAGGTGGGCCAGAAATGCCCAGGAGAGGATGGCCTCTCTAAGGCTTTCTTCACTACCTTCTAGGAAGTGGTGAAGGATCTACTAATGGCCTTTCAGGAGATTTTCACTTCAGGACAGATGCCAGGGAGTCTTTCAGCAGGCCTTATCAGTCTTCTCCCCAAAGGGGGAGACCAGTGGAGCTTTCCCAGTGGAGACCGATCACCTTATTGTCAGTGGCCTATAAGGCGTTGGCAAAGATGATTGGTAGGCAACTACGCCCCATGCTTCCAAACATCATCCATGACACACAGACAGGCTTTGTCAAGGATAGGAGCATCTTGGACAACGTATTCACCTTCTTTGAGGCGACAGAGTGGGCCCAACACAGTGGGCACAAACTGGCCATACTACTCTTGGATTTTGAGAAAGCCTATGACAGGGTGGACTGGGATTTCCTAGAGGGCACCATGGTGAGGTTGGGTTTCCCCCAAGCTTGGATTTGCGGTGTCTCTGCACTTTACAGATCGGTCACCAGCAGGGTTCTCATAGGAGGTAGCGAGGGGAGGAGTTTCAGCTGGAGAGATAGGTCCAACAGGGCTGCCCCCTGGCCCCGTACCTGTTCCTTCTCTTTGCAGAGGCGATGTTTCACTTTCTCAGGTCACGTGTGAGCGGATTACGTGGCCTCCAACTTCCAGTAAGAGAGGAGACCGAGTTGTTAGACTCAGAGTATGCAGATGATGCAGCGCTCTGCATAGAGGACGACGAGTTGATGCTGGAGAGAGTGAGGCTAGCTCTTGAGGTGTTCTGTTCTGCAGCGGGAGCAAAAATCAACTGGCAAAAGTCGGTTGGTTTCCTCACAGACCCGGACTCTAGCACGGAGTGGGGCGTCCACCTAGGATTCAGATGGGTGAGCAGAGGACAAACCGTTCGATACCTAGGGTCCAGGTGGGACTCGACATCACTCCCGCCCAGCAGTTTCTTCCAGTCCTCGATTCTATTTGAAGGAAGCTAACCTACTAGAGCACGGCTCGCCTCTCACTAGCCAGCCGAGCCCTAGTGGTTAACAAGGTCCTCCTAGCGAAGGCCTGGTACATCGCCTCGTGTTGGTGCTTCTCCTCTTCCTACGTAATGCAGCTTCGCCGCCTAGTGCAGAATTTCCTTTGGTCCGGGTCAAACGGCTCCAGAGATTCCAAGGCCAAGGTGGCATGGGCGACCATCATATGGCATCGGTCAGAGGGAGGGCTTGGGATCATAGACCCAAAGTATCAGAGTATGGCCCTCTTGGGCAAGCTAGTTGTCCGCGGCCTCACATCAGGAGGGCAGACTTGAAAGGTCCTTTTGCAGGAGGGTCTTCAAGACTGTAGACAGAGGCTTGGCAGTGAGTACAGGCCGTCCCTGAGATGGATCTTCACGTCAGCTCAGATCACCCCCCCCAAATCACCCTTCCTACGCAGCTTGCTCCACGTGTGGCAGGGCCTCCGTAAGGCCCTAATCTAGAGCCCCCTAGGCTACCAAGAGGAGATAGACCGTCAGCCAGTGATTTGAAAACCCCAGGTCAAGGACCGGGAAGGGACACAGATTGGCAAGTGCCCCCACATCCAATGGGCTGGTTGGGCGGTTGGCCCGGCTCGTACCATGAGGACATGGCAGGAGGTGTACAGGATGGTGGACGAGGAGGTACTGCAACAAGTATCAAGCTGCCAACGAGGAGTGGAGCTGAGGAGAAGGAAGATAGACAAAGCGATACCTCCAGAGTGGCTTGCTCTCTCGATACGAGAGCTGATAGAGCCTAGGGAGGTATAGGCCGCTAGGTTTTCACCAGCAAGCATCCCCCTACAAGTGGCAGGAAGAGTGGGTGGCACTCCACCTGGGACCTTTTTCACAGTCCAGGAGGGGGAGCGTCTAGCTCTTGACAAAGGGTAGCAAGATGAGAGGATAGTTGTCCTTTCATGGAAGAGGATCCGGGTGATTGGCCTTCAGGGAAAGATATGGCGGCTGGACCCTTTGGTCTTTTGGCAGGAGCTCAGGGAGTGGCGCCTCTGGATCTAGGAAGGAAGGTCACTTGATGAGCTAGAGTGGGATCCGGGAAAGTGGCTTTGGCCGGCCACTGTGGCCACCAAGAAGCCACCGAGGTTCCTAGAGTACACCGCCAGGATTAGCAAACACGCACTGATGCAGGAGGATATGGATTGGGCACCGTCACGTAGCAGGCGTTGGGCGGAGATAAGCATCATGGAGCCGTTCCGACGAACCTTCTGGCACCGCCTATGGGACAGCTGGGGGCTGAGGAGGGTATCGTATTTTTTATGGCTGGTGGCACATGGAGGCTTGGCTGTGGAAAGCTGGCTTACCCAAATGCAGAAGGAGGGAGTTTATAAGCGTTGCACATAGCAGTCTATGCAAAACCCAAAGCACTGCATTGGTCGTGTGAGGCAGCACAGCTCGTGTGAAGAGGAGTATGCCGCATCCTTCGCCGCATAGCACCCAACCTTGGATGTATCTCTTGGGGAGCTTTTTGCTGGCAGGCGGTCAGCCAAGGCCGTCACCTTCTGTATGAGGCCGGGATGCATGATACGATATTCATTATCGAGGCAAGGTCGTGCACAGTGGTGGGTTTAGAGGCTCTACCCATCCACCAGGTACTGGAGCCCACAGCATACCGCTCTGAGGTATGGGAAATCATAGGGAGTTTTACTAGTTGGCATATCTGGAAGGCGCGGTGTCAAGTGGCTTTCGGCAGAGAGAGACTTTTAGTACAGGCGACCTTAGCAGAGATCTGGACCTCCATCATCCACTCCCTTCAAGGCCGATGGGATCAGGTGCAAGGCGAGTCCAGGGCTCGTCAGGAGCTCTGATGTCATTTCATGCGCACTTGGGGTGGCCAGAACCTGTTCTTCGTGATGCAGGCAGGCAGCCCCAGATGGCGATACACACCCCCCCCCCCCCCTGGCTTCTTGCCCCTATCCCCCCCAGACCGCCTTGAGAGACTTGTATATATGATGTATCTGTGACTTTCATCAGCTCCAACTTGTCTGTTGAGCATGAGTACTCCGTTGTAATCAGTTTTTTTTTCAGTAATATAATCAGTCACATTTTACTTGCAAAAAAAAAAAAGGCTGGGAGATCAGAGGGAAAACTGTAGAGAGAGAAAATTCAGAGTTTTGTCGCGAAGAATGACTGAAAATCAGTCAAGTGTAGCTATTGCCCTGCCACAACAGCATGTAGATGCAAAGAACTCAAGAAAATCAGTCATTTACTGTTGCTGCCCTGCTTTCAACAGCCTGTAGATGCTGTCTTCTATTGTTGATTGGTCTTCTTTTGCCCCTGGCTGCCTCAGAAGATCCTTTAATGGCTGCAAATCAGACCAGCATCCCCCCCCCTCCCTCTCTCTTGTAGGCTGAATTAATAGAAATGCCTCTCTCCAGCCTTTAAAGACGTTTTTCAGTCTTGCATGGGCATTTTTTACAAGTCGCAACCTTCCCAAATGGTTTTTTCAGTATTTTTTATAATAAATATTAATTTTCATCCTTAAAATACTGAAAATTAATCTAATAACTATTTTGCTACCCTGAAAAATAATCTGACTGGCCAATAATTAAATTGGCTAAGCAATTTTCATTCCCGACTGTCTCTGCGCCATCTTTGACCATCAGATTGGCATTAGGTGCCATTAAACGCCACTTCTCTAGTATCACCAACTGACACTTATGGCCAAATGGATGACCTAGGCCAACAATTAACACCAAATACCACCAAGTACCTGTGCGGCATAACTTATAGCAACTTTTGCCTTTGACATCCCATGATTTCTTCGGGTCCCGGGCTTGTAAATTTACTTTAAACCCAGTTGCACCTCACATGTGCATCATTTACTTAATCATGTGATTAAAAATTAATCCACATGTTAAGTGAGATTTCAAAAATAAATGTCCTCATGATAGCCCTCCCCCTTGAAATCCTTGCAATCGTCCTCGATTGCATTGTCAAATGCATCAAAAGCAAAGTACTACATTGAAATTTCCATAGGGCATCATAGTCAACACAACATTGCGCACTCCCAACTATTCCATATGCCCAACATATGTTGAAAATTACTAGCTAACATAACATAACATAAGACTCACAAAGAATCTCAAAAACATTGTCAGATTATCATGTGACATGTCTATTTCTCATGAGCTCAACTCATCTGGCAAAACCAAACCATATCATAGCATAACCAAGCATAAACCATGGCTAAAACATCAATGGCATCATAACATATGCTGTTGTCCATGGAACTAGATGTAAACCATTGAAAACTGAGCATAATCTGATCATAAACTGATCACTTGCTGATCTGAGAACTGATCACAAACTGTTGCAAATGTGACCCCAAACTGATCACAAACTTGTTGCAAAAACTGACCAGCAATCTGAGTAAAAACTGATGCACAACTGATCCAAAAAGTGACCATAAACGGTTCTCAAGCTAATAAAAATTTGAGCTGAAACTGATCAGAATTTTTGTCTCAAAATTGAGGCAAACTTCATGCTAGATTCTTCATAAGCCGATGCAAAAGTATAGTTCCAGTGCCCAGGTGAAACTCATACTCATCTGCATACATCTCACAGTGACTAGTACACTAAGTAGTAATCTCATGGCAAACATACTATCAGCGCAATACCTTGGATGCATGCTGAATACATCCGAGATCCACTACATACAAGAGTTGTCCATAACTGGAGGAGGGGAAGTGCTACCTCCCCCTTGAGCATCAGGCAATACTCCAGACCCTTGCTCTGCTGAACCTAACAGAGCTCGAACTAAAGTCGGCTCTAACTGAAAGGCATCTAGGTAAAGCTACAACAACTGAGGATGGTCTGCCAAGTCATCCTCTTCTATCCATTCAGAATCCATTGGTGAATAATTCTGAAATTTCACCAAGTGTCTCCTGGAAACTTTATCTTTGACCTTTCTATCCTTATGTGTCAAAATCTACTTAGGTACCAAAATCTCATCTAGCTCCTCAACCTCAGGCTGAATTTCAGCAAACATATCCTCTGGCACATCACCATGAAAAGGCCTCAAGAAACTGACGTGAAAGGCATTATGTATCCGCCAATGTGGAGGTAATTTCAGTCAATATGCCACATTGTTGATCTTCTCCAACACCTGCTAGGTCCCATAGTATCTCATACTCAACTTCGGATACAATCTTTCTCTTTCTTTCATCTTTTTCAGCCTTGCCTTTTCTAAACGCAGCAATAAATAATCTTCTCTACAAACTGCAAAGCACGTCTATGTCGATTAGCTGCCCTCTTTTGCTTTTCTTGCAATCTCTGAAGTGCATATTTTATCTTTGCATAGGCTACATCCAAGTTTTCCACATAACGATCAGTTTCAAAGATCTTATCCTTAGTTTGCAGAATAGGTGGTACCTTCTTGCCACCCTCAACCACCTCAAATGGAGCTTTGCCCATAGAACTATGCACTGTGTTGTTATACGCAAACTCAACCGAGGGCAAATACTGCTCCCACTGTGTCTTGTGTTCTGAAACATAGCATCTTAAAAGATCTAACATTGTGGAATTTTCTTCCTCAGACTGACCATCTATCTACGGATGGAAGGATGATGAGAATTTCAACGTGGTACCCATATTCTCAAACAAGCCCTTCCAAAATAAACTGGTCATCCAGGGGTCTCGATCATTAATGATCAACTCTGGCATACCATGATATTTAAAGATGTGCTGCAAAAACAATCGTGCCATATGATCAACCTTTATTTTATTCCTCACCAGAATGAAATGGGCTTGTTTGCTAAACCTACAAATAATAGTCAATATCCCATCATTCCCTATAGGTGTCTTAGGAAGCTCCAAAATAAAGTCCATTGCAATGCTCTACCAAGGCCGATCTGGAATAGGCAAGGGCTACAACAAACCCGGCAACTTTCATCTATCGTGCTTTACCTTCTGACATACAATGCATGTCTTAACAAACTGTTCTACATCATGCCTCAAAGCTGGCCAATAAAAGAAATGCTTCACTGCCTTGACCGTGGTATCAATACCTCTGTGTCCTGCATACGGAGGAACATGACTTTCAATGATAACTCTAGGCTCTAACTGCTTTGTGACACATAGTCGTCCATGCATCATCAAAAATCCATCTCTTAGCACAAAATATCCATGCCTTTGGCCATTGCAAAGCTGATCATAAACATTAGCAAAGTCTGAATCAGCAACATATTGCTCTTTCATGGCATCCAACTCAGTGTGATAAACCATGCTAACAGCCGAAATTTGTGGCTTACGTGATAGTGCATCAGCCACAACATTCTTTTTACCATCAATATGTACAATCTCAAAATGAAACATAGGGAGAAAATTTGCCCATCTCATATGCTTCTCTGACAACTTTGTCTGCGTCAGAAAGTACCTCAAAGTTTGATGGTCTGTCTGCACTCTAAAATCAGCCTCCAACAAATAATGTTTCCACGTAGACAGTGCATGAATTATAGCCAAGAGCTCTTTCTCATAGACCTGCAAAATTCTTTTCCGCACCGTGGAGAATTCGGCTCTCATAAGCCACAACTCGACCATCTTGCATAAGAACAGCCCCAATATTGTTACCACATGCATCACATTGAACTATGAATGACTTTCTTAGATCGGGCAACATAAGCACAGGATCTGAAGTCATCTTTTCCTTCAACTTTTCAAATGCTGAAATTTCCATTGTTGTCCATCTAAATGGCACATCCTTCTTCTACAAGACATGCAATGGAGATGCAATTTCAGCAAACCCGTGCACATACTTCCTGTAGTAAGAACATATACCCAAGAAGCTGCGGATCTTATGCACATTTCTTAAAGGTGGCCATGATCGTATTGCTTCAACCTTTGCAGGGTTCATGCGAATACCATCAACCGATACAATATGCTCCAAAAAGTGGATAACCAGCCTATGGTCACGCAATTCATTGAACACCATATCCAAGTGTTTTCTATGCTTTGCCTCGTTCTTTGAATAGACAATCATGTCATCAAAGAAAGTGCCCACAAATCCTCTATGTGGCCTGAAGATAGGATCCATCATCCGATTAAAAGTGGCACGAGCATTCATAAGCCCAAAAGGCATAAAAAGAAACTCATACAATCCAAAAGATGTCCAAAAAGCTGTCTTAGGCACATCTTCCGGTCTAATGCGTATCTGATGATACCCACTTTTCAAATCTATACAACTAAATATGGTTACCCCTTGCAATCTATCCATAACATCATCAATCCGAGGAATCGGAAAGCGATTCTTTATTGTGATCTTGTTCAAAGCACGATAATCAATGCACATACGCCACGAACCATCCTTTTTCTGCACCAAAAGCACTAGAAAACAAAAAGGAGATGAGCTGGGCTGAATCAACCCTTTTTCTAACAGCTCATTTACCTGAGTCATAATCTCCTCCTGTTGGGCTGCACGGACTCTGTAGGGTGGCTTATTAGATGGCCTACTTCCAGGGATAAGATCTATGGCATGATCTTCTGGCCTTTCAGGCGGTAGTTGCCCTGGAAGTGACTGAGAGAAGCAATCAGCATACATTTTCACAAATGACATGCGATCCTTCTCTAACTTAGACATGTTCCCAACATTCTCACTATCATCTTTATCCTTAGTAAAAACCAAGTACACTGAAATATGATTTTTTCATTACTTTAGAAATGGCAAGTGCAGATACAACAGGGGACAAATTCACCTTTCAACTTTACATCAAGTGTGAGTACCTTTCCCTTATGCTGAATAGTGATCTTTTTTGCACGAGAATCAATCATTGCATGCATACGGTGACACCACACCATACCAAGCAATACATTACAACCCTCAAGTAGAGCAATGAAGAACTCTTCACTGTCCACATATCCTTGTATGTGCAACCGAAGCTTTCCAATGAGCGGTGTGACAAGCTCTGCATGGCTTTTACATGTCATTCCAACTTCCCCCATGGGTCCCATCTCATCCTCTTTGATGCCTAGACGGGCGGCCATGTCAACAGAGATGAAGTTGGCTCATGAATCATTATCAAAGAAAATCAATGCATGTTGATTCCTAATTTTGCCCCATGCTCTGCACGACTCAATAGCATCATCATTGGGCTAATTACTAACAACATCGGGCACCAATCCCACTAATGTTTTAGGCTTCTTTCCTTTAGAATCTCCCTGATTTTCTGATTTTCCAGTTTGCTACCTATTGGGACAATCCCTTGCAATGTGACCCTCCTGTTCACAAATAAAACATTTATTTGCAACCATCAATTCCCTATGTTGTGCCAATGTTTTCAAGCCCTTTCTTTGTTGTTTTGGCCTCTTTTCAGGCTGATATTCAAATATGCCCCCTTTCTCAGCCTTAAACTTTTTATTCAGCTTCTCCCCACTCTCTGGGAAGCCCGAATCCTTCCCACGCAACAAAGCATCGGCAGTAGCAGCATTCTCTACAAGCTAAGACATGCTAGACACAGTGGATTTAATACAAAAATCCTTGATTCCTTTAGGCAGCCCACAAACATATTTTTCCACTTGCTCATGAAGGGGTATGGGGCGATAAGAAGTAATAGGCAACAATGCATCCCAAAACTTCTTATTATATTGCTCCAAATTCTTACATTCCTTAGCATCCAGCTTATTCCAACATATCATGATGTCCACCTCAAAGGTACTTGTCAACCAATTTGATGCAAACATTTGCTTGAATTGCACCCACGTTGACGGTGCTCTACCTTGCATCAAAAGAGTGGACCACCACTGTAATGCATGCCCTTTCAAGAAAGTGGCTGCCTTTCGTATCTTTGAGGACTACGTGAAATTTCCCCCCTGAATAGGCTACATCAAACTCCTCAATGAAAGTCAAAACTTTCAGCCTATCTTGTACACCACTGAAGGACTCAAACTTCACTCATTTTCCACCCTCATCATAGTCTTTTGCTGCCCCTTTGGGTGTCAAGTTGTCATGCACTGGCTGCTGCAAAAAGGGTGCATTTGCTGAATTCACATCAAAACCAACGTGAAACGGAGCATTTGCATAACCAACATTCATTACTTGAGCCCCATAAGCATTCAAGGGTGCAGATGCAGTATCAAACATGCTACTTTGTCCAGGCATCAAGCCAATGCTACCATACATAGGGTTTTGCATATTTCCAGCCATACCCGAATACATTGGGCCTTGCACTCCATGCATTGGTTGTTGCATACCATAGGGATTTGTGCCATACATTCCCGTATGCAGTCCTTGTCTAACCATAGCATGAAAATTCGTGCTTCCATCAAAATATTCTGGCTATCCCATCATAGCATGCATGCCTGGCTGTCCAAGATCCATTGGATTGGCACTTCCGTGATGGCCTTGTATTTGCATTCCTTGCCCCGCAGGTACCAACAGTTTTATTTCATTAGCATCTTTAGGAGCTTCGAATGAAGGGTTTGGCATTCTCTTCGGTGCATCTTGCTATCCCGAAGGTGTGGAGGACGTATTCTTCTTCTTGCATTTGCTGTCCTTCTTTGGAGCATTCAAAAATCAGATAAATTGAGGATCCTTTGCCAATTCAACAAAGAGATTTGTTGTTGTCCTCATCCGATTCTTGAACTGGTCATCAAATTCCTCTTCACTTTGCTGGTCATCAGCCTCCTTATGCCTTGAAGGCCATACATCTTGCCCAACAATAACATTTTTAGCTTGTTGTCCATGGTCTGAGCCTTGTCAAAGGTCAGGCATTGCATTTCCTTCATTCTCATATGAACGTTCATACTGAGAGGTATCATCATTGCTTAAGTCCATTTCACAGTATGAAGACATATTACTGTAATTTCTCAGCTGAGAGTGAAAATCAGCACTAGCACAAAGATTTGGCTTGCAATCAGGTGCCTTGGGCCCACCAAATCAAGGGAATGAGTGGTATCCCGGCAATGGAACCATAAAACCAATCTTCCTCCTCGGATAGGGTGGTAAATCCCTCATTACAACTTAATTACAGCAACAAACAATAAATGCAAATCTAAAAATACAAATTTACATGCTGCTGATCTTGGACAATGCACACCCGATTGGCCCCAAAATTGGTTCCCCTTTCGGTATTTATTTAGCTTTATTAAAGAAAAAGTTAACTTACAATGGGATTCTCCCAATCCCTTTCGGTATTTCAATCCCATTGCCGGAGTAAATTTACGAGCCTGGGACCCGAAGAAATCATGGGATGTCAAAGGCAAAAGTTGCTATAAGTTAAGTTGCACAAGTACTTGGTGGTATCTAGTGCGAGTTGTTGACCTAGGTCATCCATTTGGCCATAAGTATCAATTGGTGACACTAGAGAATGGCATTTAATGGTAGCTAACACCAATCTGATGGTCAAAGATGGCGCAGAGACACTTAGAAATGAAAGTTGCCTATTGGCCAATCTCATTATTTTTTAGGGCACCGAAATAATTACTAGATTAATTTTCAGTATTTGAAGGCTGAAAATTAATATTTAATTATGAAAAATGCTGAAAAAACCATATGGGAAGGCTACCACTTGTGAAAAATGCCCATGCAAGTCTGAAAAACGTCTTTAGAGGCTGGAGAGAGACATTTCTCTAAATTCAGCCTGCAAGAGAGAGGGAGTGGAGACTGATGGTCTGATTTGCAACCATTGAAGGACCTTCTAAGGTAGCCAAGTGCAAAAGAAGACCAACCGACAGCAGGAGACAGCATCTACAGCCTGTTGAGGCAATACAGCAGCAGTAAATGACTAATTTTCTTTAATTCTTTGCATCTACACACTGTTGTGGTAGGGCAGCAGCTGCACTTGACTGATTTCAGTCATTCTTCGCAACAAAACTCTGAATTTTCTCTCTCTACAGCTTTTTCTCTCATCTCCCAATCATTTCACAGCCTTGCTCCAAAGATCTCAATATTTAGACCCTTGGAAGTTGAGAAATTGCAAATTTCTCTGCTGTAAACTCTAATTTACAGCAAAAATTAGGGTTTACCAACAGCCTTGGGAAGCGTACCAAAAATCAATAAAGCTAAAGAAATACCGAAAGGGGCGCCAATTTTGGGACCAATCAAGTGTGCATTGTCCAAGATCAGTAGGTAAATTTATATTTTCAAATTTGAATTTATTGTTTGCTGCCGTAATTAAGTTGTAATCAAGGATTTACCACCCTATCCAAGGAGGAAGGCTGGTTTCATTCCGCCGTTGCCATGAAGGCTACCCTATACTCAGTCTCACAAGACAAGATAGCCATTGTAGGTTGTTTCTTGCTTAGCCATGAAATGCATGAGTGAGCCTAGAAAGAAACAATGCCAACTAGTAGATTGCCTAGTGTCTCCATCACCAACCCAATTTGAATCACTGTAAGCTTGTAAGTGAAGGTCTCTCCCCTTGGGAAATAATAATGCATGTGACGAAGTAGCTTGCATGGATTGTGCATATACTTGCTCACCTTGAATACTGCATACTGAATGTCAAGGCATGTGTTGCAAAGGTAAATAAGACGTCCAATAGCTTGGCTGTAAATTGCAACATCACACATCTCTTCACCATCATGTATAAGCAACTTCAAGCCTAGGTCCATAGGAATGCACATAGGTTTGTAATCTTGCATGTTAAATCTATGTAACAGCTTATCCACATATTGTGACGGTAACATGATGATACCATGTTGATTTTAGGTGAACTGAATCCCCAAATAATAGTGTAGGTGGTCCATATTTGGCATAGCAAATGCATGTTTTAATTCAACCTTAAATCTGCAATTTTTCCATCTATAGGTCCACTGAGCAGCATGTCATCTACATAAAGAATGATAATCAGCAAGTCCCCCCCATCTTAATGCACAGAGTAGAAGCAATATGACTATTTTTTAACCCTTTGCTAGCGAAATAAGTATCAATTTTAGAGTACTATGCATGAGAAGCCCCTTTGAGACCATAAAGAGCTTTACATAACTTGCATACCATGTGCTCTTTTCCCTTCACCACAAACCGTGGAAGTTGTCACACATAAACATCCTCATGCAAATCCCCATTCAAAATTGTTGTCTTAATGTCCAACCGATATACCTTTCAACCATAATTTGCAATCATTGCTATTACACATCAATTACTCATATGGGATGTAGAAACAAAGTTTCCTCATAATCTATGCATTTCTTCTACGCATAGCCTTTTGCTACCAACCGTGCTTTGTAGCTGTCAATAGTGCCATTAGCCTTACACTTGAGATTTAAAATCCATTTGGCCTTCTTACCAAGTGGTAAATCCACAAGATCCCATGTAGAGTTAGTGGCAATAGAGTCTAACCCTTCTTACATGGCCTGCATCCAATGTACATCTTATTAAGCTTCATCAAAGAAAGTAGACTCATCATCATCCGATAGTGAGCTCATAAATACATGCTCATCACAATCATCTACTTCCGTAAGATCAGCCAAATGTGCCTCCCCCCCTTACCCGCATCATGTGTTGCATGTCTAGCAACCATTTGACTGCACTAAGGTAAGGAAGCATCCATTTCACTCTCATAGAGAGTACATAATAGCCATCTCGGGACTGTTTTGGCTCCATTTATGGCAGCTCTTTTATGCTGCACTGTATCTTCCACTGCATGTGGCAAACCATCATCAAAACCCTATTGTTCAAGTACATATGGTGTAGCAACAGCTTGATGTATTATGTTTGTCCTGCCATTTACAACATGCACACACTCCAAAGAAAGTGGCAAAAGACCCTCAAAGACATCGCCAATGTCATGGGTGGCTGGCATTTGAAACTGGTCATGTGAAAATGCAGCATTTTCCACAAATATGACATCCCTACTGACAAAAACTTTCTTCGTGCATGGGTCATATAAGCGATAGCCCTTGCTCTCTAAACTATAGCCAATAAATATACACTTTACAACCTTGTCATCAAGCTTCCCACGAAGCTCTTTCGGAACATGTACATAGGCTATGCATCCAAACACCCGAAAGTGGTCAATTTTGGGTTTCTTGCCATGCCAAGCTTCGAAAGGTGTGATCATCTTCAGTGCCTTAGTAGGTACACGATTCAACACATGACTTGTATACTAAAGGCCTTCTAGCCAAAATTTATGAGGTAGCCCCTTGCTTTTCAGCATACAATAAGTCATCTCCATAAGAGTCTGATTCTTCCTTTCAACAACACCATTTTGCTAAGGGGTCATTCTAATAGTGGCTTAATGGATAATGCCATGACCAAGCGAATATGTCTCAAAAGCACAAGATATGTACTCCCCTCCTCTATCCGTACAAAGCGTCTACACTTTCAAGCTAGTTTCAGCCTCAAGCATTGCAACAAGATGTTCAAAATGCATAAACACATCAGATTTTGCCATCAACCCATACACACATGTATACCAAGAGTAGTCATCAGTAAATGTAACAAAGTAAAGATGACCCCCAATGCATGTTGGGTATGGAGCTTACGTGTGACTAGCAGGCTATGGTGAAAGGAACTCCATGGCAAATTTTATTTTTTTTTCTTGAAAGATAGATTGATAGTGAGATATGCTTGATGAAAGTATAAGCAATCAGGGTTGTCAGGTACGATAAAATACGGTACTGATTGGTACCTTATGATTTTATAAGGTACAGTACGATATTAGTACGAAAAAAAAAACTTGGCTATTTTGGATTATAGATAATAGAACACATGTTTAGAGCTAAAATAGCAATATCACTTGAGTTAATAGGATGAAGACATGAGGATAACAAGGAAAAACCTCATGCACAATATACGCAATGCGCTACTAGAAGACAGATAGGAGTGTATATGTAATACATCAAAAGAACAAAGTAAAGTTTACGGTGGATGGACAAACAAGCTCTTCATTCTTTTGTGTGTGTGTGTGTGTGTGTGTGTGTGAGAGAGAGAGAGAGGAGAGAGGGAGGAGGAATGCTCTTGGAATTGCATACTCATCTTGGAAGTTGGGGGAGAGAGAGAGAGAGAGAGAGAGAGAGAGAGAGAGAGTGTGTGTGTGTGTGTGTGTGTGTGTGAGAGAGAGACTTGGAATTATGATAATAAACATAAGGCTTAGGAGTTGGAAGATATTGTATGGTTTAGTCTTCAGAGGCCAAAAATAGCCTATTTTTTGATACAAAATGGTACGGACACGTACCGTACAGTAGGGTACGAATCGTACGGAACGAACTAGTCCGTACATAGTACGAATGCAACTATGCAAGCAATAGGGCCTAGATATATAAGCAAAGGTATCCACCTACACCTTTGACCCTTATTTAATGCGAAGTGGTGCAAAAGGTGTTTACATTTAGACATACTTTTACAAACAATAATATGTATTCACACACAGGGCTAAATGAATCTAACAAACCCTCCTCAAGTCTAGGTGACTAAACCCGTGACATGAAACATATGAAAAAGAAAAGGGAAGGCATTACCTCGAAGAGGTAGTCATGACATGGTCTACCGACAAGCTCAAGGACTTAATATAAGATATGGTTCAAAGGTACGTGTGCATGGCTCAAAGGCTTGTCAAAAGCCAATGTGGCTTACAGACATTGAGCACATGACCAAAGGCCAAATACACAGGTACAGCTTTCAAAATCAACTCAGAGGTCATGTGCAAAGTGGTTAGAATCCCCCTTGATACATAACTCCTTTCTGAATCAGAAAAAAAAAGAAAATAGAAAGAAATACAAGTCATTTTGGATTAAAATCTAAGCAAAGGATCCCACTCAATTATTTAATAAGTAATGGAAATGTCTTAGCACATGCATAAGCATGGCCATTGTCTAATTCCAACATTTATATTCTACTTTTTATTTTTATTTTTCATTTTTTACATTTTTATCGATATTTTAAAAAATCTCCCCATAATGTTAATATCGAGGACATCACGATCAATATCGATCGCTTGCGATGGCATTACCAACAAGCACTAGACGCTTGGCAGGTCGTTTTTCGCCCAATGTTGAAGGCACAAGCACCCAAGCAGTCTTCAACGTGTCATCAAAGGCCCCAAATGGATTGAGCTGCCCCTTAAGAAATAATTAAACCTTTATTAGTAAAGGTTGAGCAGAAAAGCAGAAATTTTAATGTGGCTTATCCCAAGTGTATGGCTGTCCACGAGACAAGCTGACGTGATGACTGGTGGATAGATCAGCATCAAGAATGTGGCATGTGTGACAAGGATGAAGCTCACCTCAAATGATACACTAGTCAATGAGCAGGTCGCCTCATCAACCATGCTTACGTGTGAGATGTTCAACTAGTGCCGCTTGTTGACAAGGCACGTATCCATCTAATTAAAGGGAACGGAACGCTGACAAACCTCTCAAGGTAGATTGGTACGTCTGACCAAAGCAAGAGGACACAATGGTTGATGACGACATTGGTTCACGTAGGCTAGAGGCAACTGGACGAGAGAAACAACTTAATGATACAATGAGGGGTGCAACTAACCTGGGGTAGACAAGTTAGAGCGACTTCTTCTTCTTCTTCTCCAAACGATGTGCAGTAAACAGCCATTGGCAAATATACGGAATGGACACGAGAAGAGAACTAGTAGAATATCAGATGGCTACACCTGCGGCTGAAGTCAAACCCACTATGATACCATTGTTACATATGGAGCTCACGTGTAACCAATAGGCTATGGCGGAAGGAACTCCATGGAGGGTTATGTGTGAGGCAGAGAGAGAATACTCTTGCACGTACACACAACCTGAAAGATAGATTGATACTGAGATATGTGAGATGAAAGTAGAAGTGATAGGGCCTAAATATATAGGCTAAGATATCCATCGACACCTTTGACCCTTATTAATGCTAAGTGATATAAAAGGTATTCACACCTTTTACATATAATAATGTGTGTTCCTACATGGGGATAAATAAATGTACTAGTGGACGTCTCCTCTTGGGACCACAAACATCCTTTTTGAAAGCAAACCTCTGCATTTTGCTCAAAATACATCCATCGCATGCATGAGGAGGTGGAGACTCTACTAGAGGCAATGCATCTACCATGTGACACCTCTGAAGGGTCATCCAACTCCTAAAACTCATATGTCCATAGCAAGCATACCATAGCTCAACATTCTGCATTGTGAGCAAAAGAAGAGTAACTACCAAAGCATCATGAGACTATCTATCACAGGTATCCAACAAAATAATACCATTATACAAGGTGCCGAACAGCCTGAGTGCATAATCCATCTATGTCTCTGACAATGCATTTGTCATCATCAAAGATGACCTAAAAGCCATGCTTGGCATTACAAGTTCTTTGTAATGCCAAGCACAAGTAAGACATCTAGAAGCATGAAATCAAAACCATCTGCAGCAGTAATAGTGGCTATACCAAAACCACATACATCATTACTACTATTGTTCACACATGTAACACGCTTCCCAGTATGGACTAAATACAAAGATGTAAATAGACACTTCTTAGAAGTGATGTGCTTTGACACACCCACTGTCAAAATGCCATGTGTGATGTGTTTCAACAGCATTAAATACTGAATCAGCCATCAAAGAATCAAAACAACATGTGAGAAATGCATAGTTCTCCTCCGCAAAGTCAGCTAAAGCATCACCATTACTAGATTTGCTAGCTAATGTCTCCTGTACAACCAAACCAGAGTCCTTTCTCTCTTTGGCCAATCTTTTCATACATTCATCTATATAGTGATCGGGCTTCTTGCAATAATGACATTTCCTCTTTTTCTTTGACTTTTTTGTGTCTTGGGCAGCCTTATTTGATGGTTGTCCAGCATTAGCCTTTGCTAATTTTTTACATTTTGCCCAAAATTTCCTTTGCCTTTGTACTTGGAAAGCATAGCCACATCACCTGAACACAATGTTAAATTCTTCCAAGTCGGTTCCTCTTGCAGTAAGAGGCCTTCCAACTCCACAAATGTAAGAGACTGCCACCCCCCCCCCCCCTTTCGAAGACAACATTAAAGAAGTGTGGAAACCAAGATATTACTTAGGAAGAGAGTTCAATGTGATGTTTGCCATTTCAGCATCCTAAACGACCTCATCAACGTTGAGCAACTACTCACGCAAATCTTGTGAGTAAGGTGATCTATCATACTAGCACCCTAGTCCATGTTCACAACTCTACACAGATAGGATATCCTAACCTCATGGCGTGCTGCAAACATGCGCTCAAGTACATCCCAAGCAGAATTTGAGTCCTACAAGACCGAATGTGCAAAATAATTACATCCTTTTGAGTCCCACTTCCTTTGATCCTTGGTAGGAAGAGGGATGGTAGCACCACCACCAACAACCACCTATCCTCAAGCATTACGCTAAGGTGTCTGAGGCACAAGACCTCCTAGTCTCTCCAAATCACTTGTGACATAGTCCCACAAGTCCTTCACCACAAGAAGTTTCCAGACCATAAAACTCCACAAAACGTAGTATGTGCCGTGCCACCAAGTTTTTCCTCCTAAGTGAGGACACAAAAGATGCTACTTTGACCATTATGCCCCTAACATACCATGCTGCCAATAATGGACAAAAATCTGCAGCCAAATACTTCAGAGCTGAAGTATAGAGCGTACTCCTTGGAGTATCAAAAATCCCTATGAAATTAAGATACAAGTACCAAACTGTCACAAAAATGCAAAAGTGTGCCCAATGTCACACAAATCAGCACTCAGCCTGCAAATAATAGCAATGCACTGCTGTACCACATGTGCCTCAAAATGTGTGCCCACAAAAGTACAATTTACAGCAAATTAATGCCGATTCTCACCAAAATTTCCTAGATTTCCCCAAAATTTTCTGCTGAATCTGACTTTAACAGCAATTAAATGCTGCTGTATGTCTATTTCCTACCTTGTTATGTGTGTTGGGCAAAAGTCCCCCAATTTCTTCGCAAAATTTCAAAGAAATTGAAGAAATTTATACCTACCACTCAAATTTCTGCTGAAATTCACCTTGGGATGTGTGCCAACAATGAACAGCAGTTAGAATCAGCCTCTGGTGCATGCCGGAGCCTCGGGAACAAAAAGGCCCAAATTTCTTGGGCAAATCAAGACAAGATTGCGCAATGTCAGGTCACCGGGTGTCGATTCGCACGTTGGAAACCAAATCGAGCAAAAGCCCCAAATTTTAGGCACCTTGGGACGTGCGCACAATGGTCAAGAATTTCAGGCTGACTTAGTGGAGGCTCAATCAGCTGAGCGGGCGGCGGGATGCAAATCGGCAGCTGTGAGTGGACAACCAGTGCTGACAGGGAGGAGGTGGAGCAGTATAGGCTGAAGGCAACACAATCTGGCAGTGCTATTAGCGCTGCAAAGTGGCACTGGCAGCAAGGACTGCTCAGGCGGTGGATGGAGCAAACAAGGAGCACAGGGCAGCATTGCCTCGGCAGAAGCTCTGGTGGCAGGGTGGCAGTTCAGACGAGCGCTAGCAAGACAAGAGCCTACAATGGCTTGTTCCTGGCAGTGCAGCAATTGTAGATGGGGGCGGAGTCGCTGGCACAACCTATATGCAGCGGGTTGCTGGCCTGGTTGCAGTGCCTACATACTAACATAGGCAATGGATAGGACAGCATGCATGGCAGCAGGAGCCGGGGTCTGGCACACTGGGCGGCATCCAAGCGGAGCTGAGGAGGAGCACGAGGCGGCGTTGGCGCTATTTGCTAGCAAGGCGGACTGAAGAGCGCCTGCAGCTAGGCACATCAGTGACGCAGGTGGCAATGCAACTCAAACAGTTGATGGCAGCATAGGAGGCTCTACTGGGGCTGCTGCTGGTGTCAAACAATAGCAAAAGCTCCTAGCTCCTCTTCTCTTTCTCACAACGACAAAAGTTGATAGCGGCAAGACCTTCGGCGAAGCAGCACCAGCGGCAGTGGGCTGATTGGAACCCATGTGGAGGGTACTCTGATACCAAATTGTGAGAATACAAATCAGCTATGGTGGAGAGGGAAACGAGACAGTGACAGTGTGTAAGCTAAAGCAAGAAAGTAGAGTGTCCTTGAATCAAACTGAAAAGAGTGAAGGTACAACCTAAGTTAGGTTAAGGGTTGAGCTAACCATCCTTCCACCAACTGACTAGAGTTAAGCAAACTAACTCAAGGACCTAGTGTCACTACTTTTGAATGTCAAGACACTAAGTACACACGCACTAAAGTGACACTTACAAAAGTGTCCACACCACACAAATTACATGGGCACTGCCCAAATTTTACAAATTCTAACAAAATTTGCTAAACATATGTATTTTATGTGTGTTATTTTACCATTTCATGTGGCATTTCACTTGGGATGTACCCAAGGGTGAAACATTTCAGGCTGAAATGCAATGTTTTGAGAGTGAAATGTTTTAGGGGTGAAACATTTCATAGTAACCTTGATGCAAAGGTCTTTCTTAGATCATAGGCAGGCTCCATTCTGACATTTTATACCAAGCTTGTGAGTTTGGTCCTGTCTTGGTCAAGATTTCCAGCTTTGGTTTGTTTAACCTATAGTATGAGTTCTGAAGTTGGAGGAATGCTTCAACATGAAATGCAAAAGTTCTCATTTGACTTAAAAAGTCATTGGTTGACTAATTTAGATGCAGTCATAATCCTTCCATCCCTGCCCCTTAGTACACAGATTCATTTCATCACATGCCAAATCCTTTAGCCCCTTCGCCTTTGGAGTAAAGCTCGAGGTCCCCAAACTGCCTCGAATGGTGTTGGATGCCAGCAAATTCACATGCAATTACAATTGCTGCTTCAGCAAGGATTACGGAAAAAAGGCTTGAGCAGGGATTGGGATCACTAATTGTTGTACATAAGCCTTGGTGTGTTATCCATTTGATGACATTCATGCCTTTTAGGGGCCAAACTTCCACCTTCATTGGCTCATCCTTGATGACCTGATGTCTATAACAAGGTGATAAGAGAGCTCAAAAACTCAGGCACAAGTCAAATTGCCCATCTCCCAATGGTTTCTTGGACATTCAAGGCAAAAACGAAAATCCTCTGACGAGAAATCGGCATGGTTTCCCATTGCTTACGAAGTTGCTCATGCAGGGTCTAAATGGTACCACTAACTCAAATGGATATGTGAATCAAGATAGAAGAAATGATCTCTCTTACCTAGGCAAAGCAAGGATGTTGGTTCAAACCCAAAAAGCTGCCATTTCACGGCAGAGGGTCTCTCTCTCTCTCTCTCTCTCTCTCTCTCTCTCTCTCTCTCTCTCTCTCGTAAAAGGTAATTGTATTAATTACGAAAAAAAGGTACAAGTTTACATGATTACATGATTACAAAATACACGAGGGCCCTAGGGCAACGCGTGTAAAATCTCAGTACTACGCCACAAAAAGGTTACACAAATCATGGCAAAGACCCAGAGAAAATTGCCATATGCCAGGAAAGCAAGTCCTCCCGAGTGAGCAAGTCCGAGTGCCGAATGAGATTTATCTGCCAATGCAAGAGACCTTTAAGCCGGGCAATATGTCTCGGTACATTAGAGGCAAAATCAAAAAGAAAGGCATTCCGCATGGTCCAAATGTGCCAGCATCCCCAGTATCTGAAAAAGTGGAATAAGATCTTCATATGCAACTGTGGCGGCGTGGGGTAGTTTGGGCGCACAAAAACCCAATCAAAAGGAGTTAGTGAGGACCCCACCACTGAGCGCCAAACTTGTGACAAGAGTGACCAGATCTTCTTGGCGAGCAGGCAAGAAAGAAATCGATGTCGGGCCGATTCCACAGTAGTGGTACAGAAGAAACAATTGCCATTCGAGATTCTACGCTTGGAAAGGGCCGAGGCAAGAGAAAGGCCACCAATCATCACCCGCCAAAGAAAGACCTTGCATTTGAAAGGTGTCTTATTCAACCAGCCCTCCATCACAGTTGCCTTCCACCATGACTGAGATTTCCGCAATCCCCAAACAGTATTAGCTTTCACACCCAGCCATTGATGATCTTTAATGAGAAGATGATACACCTGATTAGCAGAGGCCTTTTCCAGACTCAACCGGCCTGCAAGGTCCCAGTCCTGCCAAGGACGATCCACAGCCAGGGCAGGAAAGGGTTGCCTACCCCGAAGCACCCACAAAAGCTGTTCCCATAAATCACGGTACCCGCGCGGGATCCTGAAAAGTCTCCTTGCAGTACGAAATGATGCGAAGACATTGCGAGTGGCAAGGGTAGCATCCGCAACTGAAGTCACACCCAAACGGGCCATGCGGTTAAATCTTGGTCTGAGCTCATGTTTGTCTTCCCATGAAAGTAATCTCGAGACTGCCAACAATTCTAGTTGAAAGGAATTAGTATGCAAGCGGTCCCCCACTGGATGCCAACGCACCTTTTGGAGCACCACTTTCCAGGAGCCGACCAAATGCAGTAACAGAGAGGAGGAGGGACTGGAAAATCGAGAGTCTGCATTAAGGACATGCCACCAAGAGGCCCGAAGTCTTGTATTACCATGGCGTATGCTGCTGTCCTCAAGAAAATAACGGGCTATGATGGTCCACTGGTGATGATCCACACACATGGCGCGAAAAAGAGACCAACGAAGAGCCAGCATATGAGTTTCAGTATCCAAAATAGCTCCGCCACCCATGCGTTTAGGGGTACATGTATGTGACCATGAAATCCACAAAATACCTGCTTGCAATGAATCCTTCTTCCATAACATGAAACGAATGGGGTGAGTGAGAGCCTTCAAAGTCTTCAAAGTAGTAGGAGTCCACGGCAGCAATGGCAGGAAATATGTGAGCATTGGCAGCATAATTGTCTGAGCCACTTTGAGGCGGACATGGAATGGCCATACCTGCGACTTCCAATACATGAACTTTGCTGCCAGTTTTTGTGAAATCCAGTCCAGTAATTCCTTTGGCCGAACATCCACCCCCAATGGGTATCCAAGATGCCTGACAATGGAGCCACGGGAAACAACCTGGCCCTGCCAGCCCAATGACTGTAAATCAGACTCTGTGCAACTTAGTATGGCTGATTTAAAGGCATTGATGCGAAGACCCGAAGCATGACCAAAGAGCGTCCAAACATCTAATGCCTTGCGAATGTTGTCCTTGTCCGCCCGCAAAATCATAAAGCTATCATCAGCTAGAGATTGGCTAATGAAGTGCTGTCCCAAAGGAAGAGCCAATCCGGCCAGCTGAGCAGAAGCTACAATTGAAGATAACATTGAAAGAACCGGATGAGTCACCAGGGCAAAGAAGAGAGGACTCAAAGGGCAACCCTGTCTAACCGAGCGTGCAAGGACAAATGGCTCTCTAGCCCCACCATTGAGCATAACTCAAGAAGAAGCCGCAGCACTAATGGTGTAAATCAATCGGGACATCCGAGTACCAAAACCCATAGCAGACATGAGTTCTGCAATGAAAGACCAATCTAAATAGTCAAAAGCCTTTTCCAAATCCAATTGAATCAATACCACTTCCTGACTGGAGTGCCTCGCATAGTCAATAGCCATTTGCACATTTAAGATATTATGCAGAATGTTGCGGCCCTTGATGAAACCATATTGGAGAGGATGCACAATAGCTGGAAAATACTTGTGAAGCCGATTCGCCAGCACTTTGGAGAAGATTTTATACGTCGAACCCATCAAAGAAATTGGTCTCCAGTGTTGCAGCATTGATGGCGAAGGGACCTTTGGAAGCAGTTTGATAAGGCCTTCTTTCCATGAGAAAGGCATGACCCCTGTTTCCCAAACCTGCTGAAATATAGCCGCCAATGGCTTCACCAGCTGGGTGGCCGAGTTCTCAAAGAATTCATTGGTGAGACCATCCCAACCCGGACTTTTATCCTTAGGCAGGTGTAACAAAACATCCATAACCTCCTCCTCGCAAATATCTGCCTCCAAAATAGCTTGCATATCAAGTGGAACCTGCTGACGGACCAAATCATAGAAGACCGAGCGTGCATGCGTAACCTGGCTAGAAGGCGACGGAGAAGAACCAAGAAGATCCATAAAATAATTTCTGCACATATTGACAGCGGTCTGCGGATCAGTGATCATGCGACCTTCTAAATCTTGGAGTCTAGTCATATTTTCTCGAGCAGGAGAAGCATGCAAGGCGCGAAAGAACTTGTGAGTCTGACAGGCACTATCTTGCAATGTGTCAGTCAAGTTGTGCAGCTTGGCCTGCTAATAAGATTTCAACTGAAACACTTGAATAAGATGCGCCAAACGCATCGCCAGTGACAGCAGAAATTCATCATCTGGGGTGTCCACCAGCAGCGAACGTACCAGAGCCAGTAAGTCCTCCGCTGCATGGCGACACCGCCGACAAATAGAGGCATGATGGATCCCATACTACCGAGCAACGCGCTGCACATTAGAGAGCAGCCGTGCAAAGAAAGGCAAGCCCTCAGAGGCGAAGTCCAATAAGAACCTCCCAATCAATTGCTGCATATAATCCTGAAAGATTGGATGCTTCAAATAGGACGAGTTGAAACGTAAAGGGAGTCTATCCAGCAACTGCATAAAAGGTGCAATAGGTTGTGCAAGCATCTCAACCTGGAGGGGGAAATGGTCCGACAATGCATATTGCTGCAAGACTTTCATTTCCAGCATCTCGGGAAGAAAATCATCCCCCTGCATGATATACATTCGGTCCAACCGCGACCAAGTAGTTGCATATTGTGCGGAATGAAAAGTAAACCCTGAAGAAGAAGGGTGGAGCCAAGACCAGAGATCTTGCTTAAGTACTTGAAGAGCAAAGGCATTCCACACCCGGCTTTCCGGAGCATCCATGACCGAATGCCCTGAAGTGGACTGAGAAGAGTGAACACACATATTGAAATCCCCCATCAAAAAACCCCTTCTGCCAAGTGACATGGAGCTCTGCAAAGTCGTCCAAAGATCCTGTCGGGATGCAGGGTCATTCGGAGCATAGAGGCCCAGCAACCATAAAATCTCTCCTTCAAATAAAACTTCGTTTACCAGAAAGCGACCCTGTACATCATTTTTAATAAGAATAGGCTGGTATTTCTCATGGACAATCATAAGCATGCCCGAATAGTGCATAGCATGTGTCCCTGCATAAAACAGGCGGAAGCCATGACAATCCATAACTTTTCCTGCTTCACCGTGACTCTTGTGCTCAACTGCACACAAGACATCCCACTGGTTCTCATGCAAGATAGTCCACATGGCATGTTGCTTATGACGAGAGCAAATGCCTCGCACATTCCACATGGCTATCTTCATATATCTTCAAAAAAGAGAATCAAGAACGAGACACTTGTTGCCTCGATTTCACCTTTTCCGCGAGAGCGTCTAGGACACCCTCATCCAGAAAATCAGCTAACCCCGAGCCCAGACGCCCATCACCTCCCCCGACACTTGGCACGCATATGCAACCTCACTATACCAAGTACCCAAGCAGCCCCAGCTACCCCGGCCCCCAGGGAGCTGACTCGGATCATCCACATTCTTCAACACGCGGCGGGTTCGGGATGCCATTGACAGACTCCGAAATGGCCGTGCCCAAGACCACGAAGGCTTGGTAGCAGAGCATTTGACCCATGCTAGAGACATACTGGCACCTCTCCTAGCACACATGTTCAACAGAGCCCTATGCGAAGGCTTCCCATCCAGTTGGTCAGCCAATACCATAATACCTATCCTGAAGGCCGGAGACCCCATGGTTCCCACGAACTACCGAACAGTCATGGTTGGCCATGTACTAGCCAAGCTCTATGGATCCATACTGGACCACGAGCTGAGCAAGTGGGCAGAGCAACACCAACACCGAGCAGCAGGACAAGCAGGGTTTAGGAGGGGGTTCTGCACCCTTGACCATATCCTCACACTGAGAGCCATCATAGAGGAGGGCAGAGCACATGGAAGACGGGTGTACTGCTGCTTCGTGGACTTCCGCAAGGCCTTTGACACAGTCCCACGAGCGAGGCTCACGCAGAGACTACAGGAACTGGAGGTACCAACCGAAATACGATGGGGGATACTGGCACTATACGAATCGGTAATGGGCCGAGTTCGGGCACCGGGAGGGCTGTCAAAGGAGATCACCAACACCATCGGAGTCAAGCAGGGTTGCCCACTCTCACCCACCCTATTTGGCCTCTACATTGATGAGATCTCAGAGTACATAGATAGATTAGGCGAGGTGGGATCGAGCCTGGGAGGGACACTGATACCTATCTTACTATATGCGGACGACATAGTCCTCATCTCCAGCACACCCGAAGGGCTGCAGCGCCAACTGGACGCACTACAGGCCTTCTGCCAAGACAAAGACCTAACTGTGAACCTGGGGAAAACCAAGGTCATGGTGTTCAACACGTCAACCCAATGGCTCCGTCGGTCGGTATCCCCCTTCACATACAGTAGAGAAACCGTGGACGTGGTCCAAAGATACGTCTATCTGGGGATTACATTCTCTAGACCGAGATTTACCCTGAGAAAAGCCACGGAAGATAGACTAACCCGAGGCTATGCAGCCCTCGGGTCAATGGAGAACCAATGTGCCCGCATACAGTTCCAGGAACCCCGGACAAAACTCTGGCTTTTTGACACCTTGGTCACACCAACCCTCCTGTACGGGGCTCCCATATGGGGGTCCAATCTCTACCACACGCGGACGGCCCCACAGGATCAGCCACTGCCTGAGGAGGAGGCCACCTATGAGGGATGGCACCAGATGGAGAGACCCCTAGTACTTATGATCTCGCGGATGATCCGAACCAAGCCCTCTGTACCACACGAGATCATCCGCGCAGAGCTGGGGGCACCGCCCCTCGTGGCTGTGATACTCTTCCAGACCGTGACCTTCTTGCGCCGAATATGGGACCTGCCCCGGCACCGGTACCCCAGACTCGCCCTGAAGTCATCCAAACAGCTAGCAACACAAGGGGACACTGAGTGCTGGTATGCCCGAACAGAGACCTGGCTATGGCTCCATGGCCTGCACATGGACCACCTCCCCCCACTACAATACAGCCTAGACTGCCCACACCTAGAGCTCAGCCGAGAGGAGGTAAATCGCATCACCAGAATGGATATCATCCAGACAGACACCGCCAGGACATGGGTGACCCCCACATCGGAACTAGGAACCAAGAAGGCTTTCTACCGAGAACACTTCCTGCATATCTCCTCGGACGGCTTCATCACCCGCCCAAGCTACATGGACACACACCTGTCTCACGGGGTCAGAAGTGCTATCGGACAGATCCGCACGTCCTTACACCAACTACGGGCCGAAACGAGCAGATACGGAGCCAACCCCCTCCCCCCAGAAGACCGAATTTGTCAGCTCTGCCATCTCGAGCCAAAGACAGAGGAACACTATATCTGTAGATGCCCAGTGTACTACGAAATCCGGGGACGCTTCCACTGCCTATTCAGCGAAGGATTCGGACCACTCTCCAAGGTGATGGAATTCAAAGACCAAAGATGCCTGGGGCTCTTTCTACTGGAAATACGACGCCACAGAGACCACCTCCTACGAACCACGAAGCAAAGACAAGGAGCCACCAACCAACGCACACTCAACGACTTCTACCAAATACCAGCTACCCTTCCCACCACCGAGGCCCCACCAGCCCAACCGGCCTCCCGGCCCCCGGGGACCACCTTAGAAATAGCCACAGCGAGAGGTAAAGCCCAGCGACCACGCCCCGCCGGCCCCCGGCCCCGCAAAAGACACTGGTCGAAGATACAAGGGATACTATGCCGCCATCGGAGGGCCCTGCCCCGCTGCTTTAGCCTCTCCATGCTAGACCGACCCATGCGGGACATCTTAGGATGAACACCCCAGGAGCAGTTCCACACCGCATTGGGAGTACCTCTAGATTGTATCTAGTCCAGATATCATTTTGTGCCTACTCAATTTAGTTCAACATAGCATAAATGTTAGCTTCACTGGACTTTTGAAATCTCCCAGACATTTGTATGCAACATTTTGGTCTCATAGGCCAACTTGGCATGTTGTAGACGTTAATATAACTCTCTCTGTGTGTGTGTGTGTGTGTGTGTGTGTGTGTGTGTGTGTGTGTGTGTGTGAAGATAATTGAATTAAGTAGTAAATATTTACATCAAACCATCAGGTCAGCATAGAAATGACATAAAGGAAAGTTTACAAAGACTCTAACACAGAAAAGTCACACAAAAAGAACAGCTGGTGTGGAGCGAACAATGTCCAGCCAAGGAGCAGCGATGTCAGGAAGAACCAAATCAGTAAACACCATAGAAGAGATCTGCCACAACACTAAACCACAAATACGGGCCACATGACCATGAATGCCTGAAATTTAATCAAAAATGAAGGCATTCCGAGTACGCCAAATATACCACAAAGCTATCCATCTAAGGAAATAGAAAAGGCAAGAATAATCTGAGTGCAAAGAGGTCATAGAAGTCATCTTCCCCATAATCCATGAACGGGCTAATATCCGGTGTGGAGTCGCCGAGAGCCACACACAGGAAACAAAACTCCAAATCTGTCTTGCAATAGGGCAAGAGACAAAGAGATGAAGCACTGTCTCATAACATGTAGTGCAAAAAACACATCGGCCAGCAAAGATCTTGCGAGCACGCAGCACATCCCTAGTAGGAAGAGCCCCAATAAGCAACCTCCACATGAACACTTTGCTGTGATACGGAACCTTAGAAAGCTGGAGGAATCTATCCTGCCACTTCTTTTTGCTATCCCGCATATGCCATACTTTATTAGCCTTACCCGTGACCCATCTCTTGGCCTCCACCATCTGATGATATATTTGATTAGCTAACCTTTTCTCAAAATCATCCGGAATCACACACATTCAATCACACCACGGAGACAATGGCTATAACGTAGGCGAAGGATAGAACCTAGAAAGTCTATCCTGTATCACCACAACCAAATATCATGATGTCCTCTAGGCACCCGCAAATGCTGACGAATACGCCGGAAAGAATAAAGACGGGCCTACCCACGAATGACACCATCACGGACTGACTGCAACCCCAAACGAGCCATCCGATTGAACTTGTCTCGCTGCAAATCTTTATCAAGTAAATCCAACAACCTGGAGGTAGCCAGTATTTCACCTTGCAAGGAATTCTCCTCCTTACAAAAATCAGGAGGACGCCAAACTGCAAAGCTTAACATTGCCTGCCAAGATGCGATTATATGAGAAAGGAGAAAAGACTAGGAGACGTTAATAGATCTTGTGGAGTTAAGCACATGCCACCAAGAAGCATGAATAACTGTGCTACCATGAGAAATGCCAATCCTTTCTATAAAAAATTTTGCAACATCTGTCCAAGGATGACTTTCTACACATGATGCCTACAAAAGAGCTAATCTCAAAGTAGCCATATGAAAATTAACATCCAAAAGAGCTGCTCCCCCCATCCTTTTAGGTGTAGTCACATGTTGCCACAAAATCCGCACCTTGCCCAAGAGATTGCCTTTCTTTTTCCATAACATGAATCGGATAGGCTGAACCAATTCCAAAAGAGACTTCTTGGTCCAAGGAAGCGATGGCAAGAAGAACGAAATCATGCTGATCATAATGTATTATGCAGCTTTAAGTCCCACATGGAGAGGCCAGCCTTGAAATTTCCAGTACATAAACCAATCATGAATATGGGATGACATCCGATCCAACAAGGCACGGGGATCTACCTCCACACCAATAGGATAACCCAAGTCTCTGGTTATATTTCCCTTAGGAATCACAATGCCATGCCAGCCCAAAGCCTGCAAATCATTTTCCCTACAAGAGAGCAGTGTAGATTTCTGAGCGTTAATATGAAGTCTCGATGCCATAGCAAAAAATTCCATGCAACCATTGCCCAAGTAACATTCATGCGATCAATCTTAAGAAACATAAAGGAATCGTCTGCCAAAGACTGACCCACAATTTTGTTGAGAATCAGCAATCACACTCAAACAGCCTCTTTGTATGGAATCTCAGGGTCAAGGATATGCAAGCTAAATTATCCCATATGCACAATAGTGCCTACTGCAATTTCCTACTTTCCTATAAAGCATTGTACTTGCTTCCTTTCTTAATGCAATGATAGTACTCTTTTCATTTCAGTAGAGTGTCAATGTCATTGTCCACATACACAAGATTGTGTTTATGAGTCCAAGTCTCAATCTTGGAACCTAATTCACTTCTGTAACAAACAGTGTCCATTCCATCATGAGTCTACACTTCTCCTTCCATCCTCCATAGCTTCCGGTTATGTCATGCTCTAGATCCCACATTTCTAACGTGGTATCAGAGCCCAGTTGGGCATGGCATTGCTTCTCTAGCCTCTCTTGATTCTTTTGAACCTCCATCCAGCTCAATGTCAGCTCATGACTTCATCTCCCAACTCTACTCTCACTGAAGCTTCCATGGCAGCCATAGCCAGCAGCACCCTATCAGATTGAACTGCTTATATCTCACTCCACAGGTCAAATCTCTTACAGCTTCCTTCTGGAAAAGTATTCCCCAACTCATAAAGCTTCTCTGTATCACATCAATCCAGGACATTGGACCATCTGGAGCTCAGCATTGTGAAAATCCCAAATCTCTGTTCTGTGTCTGCCATAGCCAGACAGGACCTACCTTGCTTGGAGCTTCCATAACTCTTCAACCAGGCCATTTCAGCCCACGATTTCTTCTGGAGAGTTGTTCCTCTGCTCAAGGCGTTTCATCTTGGCACAACAATCAATGACATTGATGCTCCCTGGCTCCAGCATTGCAGAAATTCGACCACGCTGTCCAGATCTGCGCCGAATCTGTTCGCGGCACCTGCGCGCCTTACACTGACCACGATCTGCACAATCTTCATGGGGCTTTGGTAGCCCATGACATAAGCTTCCTAGATATGTAAAAAGTTTTAAAAATGATGCACTGTAGCTCCTGCAATAAGCAAAAAACCAGGCCCCTGTCTCAGAAACCCTAAATCCACCATAGCCAAAAGCTTCAAAATCTTGACATTTTTCACTGTTTCTCTCACTGAAGTTATCAACAGTGATTTTAATCACTGAGCAATACTCTCTGAAGTTCGTTAAAGTACTGTCACTCAGATCTGACGACATCAGCATCAAATCAAGAAGGGGAAGATCACTTGGAGTAAAAGACTTTTGCAGATTTGGTATTCATTGACACTCAGTTAGTGCTTTTTAGCACTTGTGTCTCTCAATCAATTCTTCTGTTGCTCAAATCTAATAAAGTCTGAAGTTGATTTGCTACTGTTCCCGTAAATCTAACATGGGCAAAGACTCGCCAAATGCTCGATTCAAAGGAGTCGGATTCCACACTTGGCAAACCCGCATCAAGCTCATCCTGATGAAGAAGGGTCTCTGGGCCATCACAAATGGCAAAGAGAAGAAACCTCGGGACGCAGACCTTGCAACTACTTGGCAAAAGAATGATGACAGAGCCCAGGCCATTATCAAATTGGAGCTAGATGACAGTTATATCCATCACGTGGATAACTGTGAGACCTCACAGGATACATGGAAAAGACTTGACACCCTGTTCGGTGCACAATCTAAATCATCAAAGTATGGTCTCCTAATTGAATTCTTCAGGCTTGAAATGAAGTCCAGCACATCACTTGCCACACATCTTAATTACATGGAAGGACTCCTAACCCAACTTGCAGGAATCAACATTAAAATGGATGAAGATGTTTGCATCGGTGTTCTACTTAAGAGCTTGCCTCCTGAATATAATAACGTATCAACAACTTTAATCAACATGCCAAATCCTGAACTTGTTGATATCCAGGCATCACTGTTAGAAAAAGAAAAGAAGCTAAAAACTAAAGAAGAACCAAGTACCTCTAGAGATGAGCATGCATTATATGTTGGCAACAGGTACAAAGGCAAGAAAGATCAGCTCTTTTGTGACTTCTGCAAAAGGACCGGACACACCGAGAAGTTCTGCCACGCAAGAAAGAGATCCCAAAAGGCCTATCTAGTCGCAGTCAAAGAAGAAGAAGAAAATGAAGCAAAGGAAGATGAAGATGAAGATCACCAGGATCGGAAGGACAAGACTCATCAGTCCTTGTACTCTCATAATTCTGATAGATTGTTTTAATAGCCTTGTATTTTCCTTACCCTAATGCTTCCTGCCATAAGCTATGTAAACTCCTTATGTAACTTGGCATTACAGTCCCTGTACACTTTGTGAGGCTCCTGTTACAGCCTCTGGATGTCCACCATGTTTATGGTACCCACACTTAGCTTTTTCTGCAACAGCCTCTGGTGTTTTGCCATGTCTGTGGTATACCCACACTTTGCAGGTGGTTCTCATTACAGCCTCTACACACTTTGTGCCTTTCCTAGTTGTGATTGAGGAGGGGTGTTGAGAATCAGCAATCACACTCAAACAGCCTCTTTGTATGGAATCTCAGGGTCAAGGATATGCAAGCTAAATTATCCCATATGCACAATAGTGCCTACTGCAGTTTCCTACTTTCCTATAAAGCATTGTACTTATGAGTCCAAGTCTCAATCTTGGAACCTAATTCACTTGTGTAACAAACAGTGTCCATTCCATCATGAGTCTACACTTCTCCTTCCATCCTCCATAGCTTCCGGTTATGTCATGCTCTAGATCCCACATTTCTAACAAATTTGGGCCCCACTGGGAAGAGACAAACCAACAATCGCACCTTGATCAGCCAACCTATCCAAATTCACCTTAATCCGGCTATTAGAGCACATCCCCTCATCAATTCCTTTGAGTTTCAGTATTGCGAATGAAAGCATGCTCTTTTCTGTGCATTGTGCGAAATCAACCTTTTAGCTTTCTCAATTGTGCTTTGAGGGCTGGAATTTAGAGTGAGTGAGAAGACAAGTACCTAGACGACTCTAGCACTATCGTCGTGGGTTTAGCCTGATAGGCTTGTATGCTCGGTTTTTGGCCATCTCCGCTGGTTTATTGGGTTCTCTGCTATTCCCTCTACTCCGTCAAGTGAGTGACTAAAGCAAACAGCAAAGGGCTAAGAGGACAACCTTGCCGAAGAGACCCAAATAAGGCAATTTCATCACCGATCCCTCCATTAAGTGCAATACGAGCCACTGCCCCCGACTAAAAATATCAACAAGAGAAACCATACGTGGCCCAAAACCCATTGTGAACATTAGTTGCCTCAAAAAGGACCAGCTTGCATGGTCAAATGCCTTTTCAATATCAAGTTGAAGCATAACAACCTGCTCGCATGAAGCTTTTACATAGTCAATTCCCAGTTGAACATTCAAAATGTTGTGCATTATATTCCGGCCCTTATAAAACCGTATTGACGTGGATGAACCAAATGCAAAAATACTTCCTGCAATCTGTTGGCAATGATTTTGGAGAAGATTTTATATAAAGAACCCATCATAGAGATGGGTTTCCATTGTTTCAAAGAGGTTGGAGAAGGAACCTTAGGCAATAATCAAATGACTGTAACCTTCCAGTCTGAAGGCATAACACCAGAATTCCACACTTGTTGGCAGAGGTGAGTCAATGGATCCTTAAGGTGTTCAACATGGACTGAAAACAACTCATTAGGAAGCCCATCCCAACCAGGGCTTTTCCTTCAAGGCAAGTGGGACAACACCTCTTCCACTTCATCCTCCGAAATATCAACCTCCATTAAATCAATCCATTCTGGCATAACCTAGTTGCTAACCAAATCACAAATGTATCTGCGAGTAGAGTGAACAGCATCAGAAAGAATCTCTTGCGGGCCCAACAATGATTTATAAAAATCGACACACATCTGAATGTGTAGTCAACGAGTCTATCGTGAGCTGAGTTGCGAGTGCAGATGCGAAGAGTTGAGAGCAATAGAGAGTGAGAGAGTGGCAGAGTGAGCACGACACTTGATGTTCGATACAATGACTAATGTACCACATTTTAGGTTTTGAATATATATAAAATACAAGTGTAAGGATGCATTCACACCCGAACACAATAAAAGACACGGTGACCCTTTATTCCCAACAACCTCCCACCTAAAGGCAACGTGCTTGACGGTAGAGGAAAGAATCAACTAAGTCTATGTATGTATAAAGCTGAAAGACACATATACTATCCAACCTCCATCATTTGGCGGCAATGAGCAAACCGATCGGCTAGGAAACCTTTCGTGAGAAGGTCTACATGATTATCATCTGTATGTACCTTGACAAGCTCAATGCCTTTGCTATCAAATACATCCCTGATGAAGTGATACTTCACTTGTATGTGCTTTGTCTTTGCATGAAAGACAGGATTCCATGCTAGAATGATAGCACTCTGACTGTCACAGTGGAAGATAGGAACATCTATAATCCCAAGCTCTCTCACCAGACATGAGAGCCATAAAGCCTCTTTGCATGCCTCTATGGCAGCCACATATTCTGTCTTTTTAGTAGACAGTGCAACACACTTTTGCAACCTAGATATCCAAGAGATTGCTCCTCCTGTGAACATAAACACATATCCTAAAGTAGATTTCCTACAGTCAGGATGGCCAACATAGTTTGCATCCGTGAAACCAACAACATATGACTTCTGCGAGTCAAACGAGAGATACGCGAGGCGGCCTAGCGAGAGTTGCGCGGGAGGCAAGACAACCCAAAAGCGGGGGATGGTGACTGTCCATCTCCCGACAGTCCGTCCCCGACAAGCAACACGTCCTCGGGACGGGGGGACGGCCGTCCCCTTGTGATGCTTCTGAACGGGGGTGTCCCCCATTCCACCTCCACATCCCGCAAAGGCGTCCTGTCTCAAGACGGCGTTCCGGCGTCCCAAGGGCCCGGGACGGGCGTCCCTTGTTACTATGACTTACGCGAACGGTATTGTTGCCTCTTCCATAATGGTTTTGGACCTCTTCGATGTGTTACATAGTGCGAGGATCAAAGATGCTTAGATCTTTTACTCCTGGAGCTCTAGAGGCGCTGCACAACACTAGTGCAAGATAGGAGACCAACTCACCCAAAGGGACCCACACAAAGAGCAGTAACACAACTTTAGTCACAAATCCGACCCTACTGACACTACTAGCCTAGCAGAGACAAAGCCAACCTTGCCACACACCTTCCATTCCACACCATGGAGTCACATTGGCTAGAGGTATTTCACTTCATCGAGCACGACGACCCCATCTACCAAGATCACATCCAAGGAGGCCACATCATAGCCTGGTCAAAGCCATTATCACAAGACATCGAAGACTCACCACCAAGCATACCCGTGGAGCAATTAGGGACCGCATTATAGCGAAGATCATGTGGAGATCTTGAGATCAACTACAGCCTATAATCTCCACCACAATTTTTGTAAATAGTTCTGTCAGATTAGGTTTTCCTTTTCTTTTCTTTCTACCGATTGAACAACACTAGGCATTGTTCTACTCTAGCATGGTCCCATCGTACACTTATTTTCAGCATTGTTTCATAGGCCACTAATGGTTGTGGCATAGCTTGGGATTCACACTCTCGCATATCCACCTCAAGATCCAAACCATGCTATAAAACCTCTAGAGCATGATCACATTCAAAGAAAAAATGACCCAACTGGCCACATTTGAAACAATGTCCTACAAAATTTCCCCAATTTAGCTCCAAAACCAACGCATGCAACCCTACCGCCTCAAAACAAATTTTGATATGCCGAGGTTTTCCGGTGTCCCAAAGCATGCAAGCTTTGTTCCTATTCGGATGGGCCAAAAGGCATTGGTTGAGTGATAAACCATGCTAACGGCTGAAATTTCTGGCTTACGTGAAAGTGCATCAGACACAACATTCTTTTTACCATCAATATGTACAATCTAAAAATGAAATATAGCGAGAAAATTTACCCATCTCATATGCTTCTCTGACACCTTTGTCTGCGTCAGAAAGTACCTCAAAGTTTGATGATCTATCTACACTGTAAAATCAGCACCCAACAAATAATATTTCCATGTAGATAGTGCATAAATTATAGCCAAGAGCTCTATCTCATAGACCTGCAAATTATTTTCTGCATCGTGAAGAATTCGGCTCTCATAAGCCACAACTTGGCCGTCCTGCATAAGAAGAACCCCAATGCTGTTAACAATGCATTACATTGAATTATGAATGACTTCCTTAGATCAGGCAACTAAAGCACACGATCTAAAGTCATCTGATACACGATTCCCTTTCTTTTTCCACAACATAAAGCAGAGGCTGTAAACCAATTCCAAAAGGGACTTCTTAGTCCAAGAAAGTAAGGACAGAAAAAACGAAACCATACTGATCATGATGCATTGAGCAACTTTTAAGTCTCACATGAAGAGGCCATAAGTCGATAATGTATACCAGATGACATCCAATCAAGCAAAGCGCGAGGAGCTACATCACACCAATAGGATAACCCAAGTGTCGGTAATATCTCCTTTACAAATCACAACTCCTTGCCAACCCAAAGTTTGCAAATCGCTCTCTGTACAAGAAATCAATGTAGATTTTTGAGCATTAATATGAAGCCCCGAAGATAAAGCAAAGAGATTCCACATAACCATTACCCAATTCACATTAGTCCGATCAGCCTTGAGAAACATAAAGGAATCAATCAGCCAAAGATTGACCCAAAAGTTGGGTACCACTGGGAAGAGACAAACCAACAATCTCGCCTTGATCAACCAATTTATCCAACAAAGGCATTGGTTGAGTGACTAAGACAAATAGCAAAGGACTGAGAGGGCAGCCTTGCCGAAGAGAACAAGACAAGGCAATTTCATTAGTGATCCCCCCCCATTAAGAATAATACGAGCTACAACACTCTGACTAATGGTATCAATAAGAGAAGTCATGCGAGGACCAAAGCCCATAGTAGACATCAACTGTCGCGAGAAAGACCAATTGACATGAACAAATGCCTTTTCAAGATCAAGCTCAAGCATAACCACCTACTAGCCAGAGGCTTTGGCATAATCAATCCCCAATTGAACATTCAAAATGTTATGCATAATATTCTATCCCTTAATAAAACCATATTGGCGTGGATAAACCAAGTACCAGGATACTTTTTGCAATGTATTGGCAATGATTTTAGAAAAGATTTTATACAAAGAACCCATAACAGAAATGGGTCTCCATTGTTCCAAGGAAGTGGGAGAAGGAACCTTGGGCAACAATTGAATCACTACAATCTTCCAATGTGAAGTCATGAAACCAAAATTCCAGACTTGCTGACACAGGCAAGTTAATGGGTCCTTAAGCTGCTCAACACGGGCTGAAAACAACTAATTAGGAAACCCATCCCAGCCAGGGCTTTTCCTATATGGTAAATGGGATAGCACATCCTCCAAAGGAAGAGCCAATCCGGCCAGCTGAGCAGAAGCTACCATTGAAGATAACATTGAAAGAACCGGATGAGTCGCAAGGGCAAAGAAGAGAGGACTCAAAGGGCACCCCTGTCTGACAGAGCGGGCAAGGACAATTGGCGTGGTAACTTCTCCATTCAACATGACCCGCGAAGATGCTGCAACACTAATAGTATAGATCAGACGAGACATCCGGGCACCAAAGCCCATAGCAGACATAAGTTCTGCAATGAAAGACCAGTCCAGATAATCAAAAGCCTTTTCCAGGTCCAATTGAACCAGTACGACCTCCTGATTTGAATGCCTTGCATAATCAATTGCCAGTTGCGCATTTAAGACATTGTGCAAAATGTTTCTGCCCTTAATAAAACCATATTGGAGAGGATGCACAATGGCAGAAAGATGCTTATGGAGGCGATTCGCCATAACTTTTGAAAAGATTTTATACATAGAACCCATCAAAGAAATTGGGCGCCACTGTTTCAACATGGATGGCGAAGGAACTTTTGGAAGCAGTTTAATAAGACCGTCTTTCCAAGAGGAAGGCATAATCCCCGTTTCCCATACCCGTTGAAACAAAGCCGTCAAAGGTTTCGCAAGCTGGGTGGCAAAAAACTCAAAGAACTCATTGGTAAGACCATCCCAGCCAGGACTTTTATCCTTAGGCAAGTGTAACCGAACATCCATGACCTCCGACTCACAAATATCTGCCTCCAGAGTAGATTGCATGTCCTGAGGAACCTGATTGCGGACCAGATCATAAAAAACTGAACGGGCATGAGTAATTTGGCCTGAAGGCAGAGAAGTAGAACCAAGAAGATCGAGGAAATAATTTCTACACATATTCACAATCATCTGCGGATCAAGAACCATTTGACCTTCTTCATCCTGGAGCCTCGTCATATTCTCTCGAGCAGGAGAGGCATGGAGAGATCGAAAAAACTTATGGGTCTGACAAGCACTGTCTTGCAGAGTGTCCGTCAGATGTTGCAATTTGACCTGCTGATAGGATTTCAACTGAAACTCTTTAATAAGATCAGCCAGACGCGTTGCCAATGATAGCAGAAATGCGTCATCAGGAGTGTCCACCAGCAAAGAACGAACCAAAGCCAGCAGTTCCTCGACTGCTTGTCGGCGCCGCCAACAAAGAGAGGCATGATGGATCCCATACTGGCGAGCAACCCGCTGCACATTGGAGAGTAATCGTTGAAAGGAAGCAATGCCCTGGGATGAGAAATCCAATAAGAACTGATCAATCAATTGCTGCATATAGCCCTGGAAGATTGCATGCTTCAAATAAGACGAGTTGAAACGCAACGGGAGTCTATCCAGAAATTGCTTGAAAGGTGCAATTGGTTGTGCAAGGAGCTCAAGCTGCAGAGGGAAATGATCCGACAATGCATATTGTTGTAACACTTTCATTCCAAGCATCTCAGGAAGGAAATCATCATCCTGCATGATGTATATGCGGTCTAACCGCGACCATGTTGTGGCATACTGGGCAGAATGGAAGGTAAACCCTGTAGAAGAAGGATACAGCCAAGACCAGAGATCTTGCTTAAGAACGGCAAAATCCAACTACTGCCACGTACGTCTTTCTGGCGCATCCATGATCGAATGTTCTAATGTGGACTGTAAAGAATCAACACACATATTAAAATCCCCCATCAAAAAACCCCGTCTGCCAAGGGACAAGGAACTCTACAAGGTATGCCAAAGCTCCCGACGAGATAGAGGATCATTCGGAGCATAGAGGCCAAGTAACCATAAGATCTCTCCTTCGAATAAAATTTCAATCACCACAAAGCGGCCATGTACATCATTCTTGATAAGAACGGGCTGATATTTTTCATGTACAATCATAAGCACACCAGAATATTGCCTGGCATGAGTCCCTGCATAGAACAAACGAAAACCATGGCAATCCACAACTTTACCCGCTTCACTATGACTCTTATGTTCAATAGCACACAAGACATCCCACTGATTCTCATGCAATATTGTCCACATGGCATGTTGCTTGTGGCGAGAACAAATTCCTCGCACATTCCACGTAGCTATCTTCATGTGGATTCAAAAGAGGATCAGGTACGAGGCACAGCTTGCCTCGATGAGACCTTTTCGGCGAGAATGTCTAGTACACCCTCATCCAAGAAATCAGCTAACACGGCAAAAGAGTTCTGACGACCAGATTTGGAAGTGGATGGCAATCCGCTGACTTGAGGATGGAGCGGGGATAACGACAATCCCATGGGGTAATGACATTACCTCGAGTATCAAAAGCCAGCTTAGCGGGTGGACCCTTAGGACCATCTGAAGACACTCTCCTAGCTGTCTGTTGACGGGGAGCAGAGGAAACCATAGCAGGAGCAGAGTGCTCTGAAGACATCATTTCTTTCCTGCGCATATACATACGTATGGAATCTGGAGAGGCAACAGGCACAGTATCCATCATGCCAACAGCATGCTTGTTGCCTTTTTTCGCGCGTACATCTACCCAGTCATTGCCACCAGAATCCAAACCCGAGACCTGTTGTTTACCTTTATTCAAAACTTTAGGTGGATGGGTGGCATCTTGCGATGGCGCATCACACATCATATCTTCCATGGGCTGCGCAACATGCTCGGCATCTGAAGTGTGGTGCTTCTCTGGGCATTCAGCCATAAAATGCCCCAATTTTCCACATGAAAAGCAATGTCCTGCAAAGTTGCCCCATTTCAAACGAAAATGTAAAGGATGCATGCCAGAGCAATTAATGCGTAACCAAGCAGGCCTTTTTCGAGCAGTGTCCCATAACATACACAGGCGGTTGCGATTCATGGCCCTTAGGCTTGGGGGGACCAAAACAGTGCCCACAGCAGCCATGGCGTCTTTTGGCAGTGGCCAATTAACAGCCGCACAGTTTTCCACTTCAACCCACACAGGGCATTCACGTTGCAGCAGACGCTGAAAATCTGCCATGGGGCGCCATGGCACCACATGGACCAAACGGCGATCAACAAACAATGGCAGTTTAGACAAGAGAGCAGCACAGTGTGTCTCTGATTTCAACAGCACCTCAAAAAAACCCCGGGGGCCAACAAAAATCTCTTCAACACATTCCTCTTGTAGCAGACTGTGCAGCCACTGGCAAATACAGGAAAGCAGCGGGATCCTACCAGTGAAAAAAAGTATCACAGCACGTTCATAGAACACTGAAAAGGAACGCAAGACATGTTTCGGATCCACAATGGCTTCCAGAACGTCTTCCGTTGCAGAGTCCGAAAAGACTTCCTGATTATGTTGAACATAATCGCCCAGCAAAGTGTTAGCAAACTCCAACAGGTGCTCCCAATCAACCTCCTGGGAGTCCACAGAATCAGAAGCAACCTGAGCATAGGAACAATCCTGATGATCCATTATCCCTGCCGAAGTATGCTTGGTGCGTTTGCCCGCTGGCTGGAGGTCAGGAGCAGGGGGCATCTCCTCTGTGCATGGAACCATGTCCTCTGGTTCCTCGGTGTCAGAATCCGGACCAAGAGCTGCCACCGTTTGGTCTATGAAAGCCAGATCCAGGCCAGTCCCAATCAAAGGGGCGCAGTGTGATACCAACCACCCCTCGCCAAACGGCCAACAAAAATAACCAGACTTTCTTAGCGACGGGGCAAGAAATAAATCGGTGGCGGGCGGATTCCATAGTAGTGGTGCAAAAGAAACAGGTGCCATTGGAGATTCGTCGCTTGGAAAGAGCCGAAGCAAGCGGAAGACCCCCAATCATCACTCTCCAAAGAAAGACTTTGTATTTAAAGGGTGTCTTGTTGACCCAGTCCTCCATCACAGTTGCCCTCCACTATGACCGGGATTTGCTCAATCCCCATAAAGCATTCACTTTAGTAACTAGCCATTGATTATCTTTAATCAGAAGATGATACACTTGGTTAGCAGAAGCTTTGCTCAAATGCAGCCGGCCTTGTAGGTCCCAATCCTGCCAGGGATGATCCGAAGCAAGAGCAGGAAAGGGTTGTCTGCTCTGGATCACCGTCAAAAGCTGTTCCCATAAAGGCCTATATCCATGAGGGATCCTGAAAATCCGTCTAGCAGTACGAAACGATATAAGCACATTGCGACTGGCAAGGGTGGCATCCGCAACTGAAGACAAGCCCAAACATGCCATTCGGTTGAATTGTGGTCTAAGCTCATGTTTACCTTCCCACGAAAGTAAACGCCAGACTGCCAATAATTCCAATTGAAAAGAGTTAGTGGCCAAGCGATCCTCCGGTGGGTGCCACTGAGCCTTTTGAAGGACGTGTTTCCAGGAAGATACCAAATGAGTAAGCAGCGATGAAGAAGAACTGGAAAACCGCGAATCAGCATTCAGAACGTGCCACCAAGAACTCCGGAGTTGGGTATTGCCATGCCGAAGCCCATGGCCCTCGAGGAAATAACGGGCGATAGCGACCCACGGATGATGATCATCCGAGCACATGGCGCGGAAAAGGGACCAACGAAGTGCCTGCATGTGAGTTTGGGCATCTAAAATAGCTCCGCCACCCATGCGTTTGGGGGTGCACGCATGCGACCAGGAGATCCAGGAAATACCTGCGTGCAATGAATCCTTCTTCCATAGCATGAAGCGAATAGACTGAGTGAGAGCATTCAGAGTCGTAGGAGTCCAGGGCAACAATGGCAAGAAATATGTGAGCATTGGCAACATAATAATCTGGGCTACTTTGAGGCGAACATGAAAAGGCCAGGCCTGAGACTTCCAATACATAAACTTGGCCACCATTTTCTGAGAAATCCACTGCAGAAGCTGCTTTGGGGGAACACCAACACCCAAAGGGTATCCAAGATGCCTGACAATGGAACCTCGAGGAACAACCAGACCCTGCCAGTCCAAGGACTGCAAATCCGACTCCGTGCAGCTTAGAATGGCTGATTTGAGCGCATTGATACGAAGGCCTGACGCCTGACCAAAGAGACCCCAAACATCCAATGCTTTTCGAAGGTTATCCTTGTCCGCACGCAAAATCATAAAAGTATCATCCGCCAGGGATTGGCTAATGAAGTGTTGTCCTGTAGGAAGCGACAGTCCGGCCAATTGGGAGGAGGCGGCCATATGTGATAACATGGAAAGAACTGGATGTGTCGCAAGGGCAAAGAATAAAGGGCTCAAAGGGCACCCCTGTCGAACAGAACGGGCAAGGACAAATGGCTCAGTAACACCTCCATTCAGCATGACTCGCGAAGACGCCGCAGCGCTAATGGTGTAGATCAAACGAGACATCCGAGCACCAAAGCCCATAGCAGACATAAGGTCAGCAACGAAAGACCAGTCCAGATAGTCAAAAGCCTTTTCCAGGTCCAGTTGAATCAGTACCACCTCCTGATTAGAATGCCGGGCATAATCAATGGCCAATTGGGCATTCAAAACATTGTGTAGAATATTTCGGCCCTTAATGAAACCATACTGGAGAGGGTGCATAAGGGCAGGGAAATGCTTATGGAGCCGATTCGCCATTACTTTGGAAAAGATTTTGTACATTGAACCTATCAAAGAAATGGGGCCCCACTGTGTCAACTTAGATGGCGAAGGAACTTTTGGAAGCAGTTTAATAAGTCCTTGTTTCCATGAGGGAGGCATGATCCCCGTTTCCCACACCTGCTGAAACAAAGCCTGCAATGGTTTCGCCAGTTGGGTAGCGAAAGCTTCAAAGAACTCATTGGTGAGACCATCCCAACCCGGACTTTTATCTTTGGGCAAGTGTAACAAGACATCCATAACCTCTGCTTCACCAATATCTGACTCCAGAGTAGCTTGCATGTCCTGCGGAAGCTGATTGCGGACCAGGTCATAAAAAACCGAACGGGCCTGAGTAATTTGGGCGGAAGGTGGAGAAGCGGAACCGAGAAGGTCACGGAAATAATTCCTGCACATATGCACAATAGTCTGTGGATCCAGGATAAGGTGGCCTTGTGCATCCTCGAGTTTGGTCATATTCTCTCGAGCAGGAGAGGCATGGAGAGCTCGAAAGAACTTATGGGTCTGACATGCACTATCTTGCAAAGTCTCTGTCAGATGTTGCAATTTGGCCTGCTGATACGATTTTAACTGGAATTCTTTAATAAGATCGGCCACCCACATGGCCAGTGCAAGCAGAAATGCATCATCCGGAGTGTCCACCAACAGGGAGCGAACCAAAACCAGCAGGTCCTCCGCTGCCTGTCGACGGCGCCGACAAAGAGAGGCATGATAGATCCCATATTGCCGAGCAACCCACTGCACATTAGAGAGCAATCTTTCAAATGACGCAGTGCCCTGAGAGGAAAAGTCCAAGAAGAATCTGTCAAGCAATTGCTGCATATAGCCCTGGAAAATTGTATGCTTTAAGTAGGACGAGTTGAAACGCAAAGGGAGTCTCTCCAGAAATTGCTTGAAAGGGGCAATGGGTTGTGCAAGCAACTCGAACTGCAGAGGGAAATGGTCCGACAAGACATATTGCTGCAACACTTTTATTTCGAGCATCTCAGGCAGAAAATCATCATTCTGCATGATATATATACGGTCCAACCGCGACCATGTTGTGGCATACTGGGCCGAATGGAAAGTAAAGCCTGGAGAAGACAGGTGTAGCCAGGACCAAAGATCTTGCTTAAGAACAGCAAGAGCCAACTCTTGCCACATACGACTTTCCGGCGCATCCATGACCGAGTGTTCCGATGTAGACTGGGAAGAATCAACACACATATTGAAATCCCCCATGAAGAAGCCCCGTCTACCAAGTGACAAGGAAGTCTGCAAAGTCTGCCAAAGCTCCCGGCGAGATAACGAATCATTCGGAGCATAGAGGCCAAGTAACCATAGGATTTCCCCTTCGAATAAGATTTCAACCACCAAAAAGCGGCCATGAACATCATTTTTAATAAGAACAGGCTGATATTTGGCATGTACAATCATGAGCACACCCGAGTAATGCATGGCCTGTGTTCCTGCATAGAACAAACGAAAGCCATGGCAATCCACAACTTTACCGGCATCACTGTGACTCTTGTGCTCAACAGCGCACAGGACATCCCACTGATTCTCATATAATGCAGTCCACATGGCATGTTGCTTCTCTCTCTCTCTCTCTCTCTCTCTCTCTCTCTCTCTCTCTCTCTCTCTCTCTCTCTCTCTCTCTCTCTAGACACAACCATCGAGAGATGCAAACCCCATCGTCAACGCCCAGCCAATCCACGCCCCTATAGGAGGCATCATTTGCAAATACAAAGGGTACTACATCGTCCTCGAGGAACCCTACCTCACCGCTTCAAACTCTCTATGCTAGATAGACCCATGAGAGAGATCTTGGGATGAGAGTACCCCCAAATTAATTCCACATTATATTTGGTCTAGACATTATGTTTTACTAATCAACTATGTATTGTTCATTCTCTATTTAGTTATCCATAGCATTAGATGACAATTATTTTGAGACTTTAGAAAATTCCCTAACTTTTAGATGTAACTATTTGGTCTCATATGCCGATCTCCCTTCCCCCTCCCCGCCCCCCCCCCCCCTCTCTCTCTCTCTCTCTCTCTCTCTCTCTCTCTCTCTCTCTCTCTCTATATATATATATATATATATATATATATATATATATATATATATATATATATATATATATATATATATATATATATAGAGAGAGAGAGAGAGAGACAAACAGACAGACAGACAGACAGACAGACAGATGATAGATAGATAGATAGATAGATAGAACCAGGAAAAAGCAAGGATACATGTGGAAATACGCATTTCATTCAGCACCTAGAAAACCAGACACTAGGGGTTGTGGAGGTGTGGCCATACTATACTGGAAATACCTCAAAGGGATGGTATAAGTAACGAAGAGAGATGATGATGCATGATACTTATAGATAGGGATACATTCAGGAAGTCTACGAGATATATTCATTGCAATATGCTACTTTTCTCATGCAAACTCCACCTATGCCACATGAGAGGGACCCCTCTTTGATGTACTTTACAAGAATATTATGAGATATGCTAGCATTGGGGACATATCATTAGTGGGAGATTTCAATGCATGCATTGCAGATGGACATAGTGACTTTTACATGCGTGATAATGCCATGTTCAAAGAGACTAACATAGATTAAATAGGCCAATATAAAATAGCCCACAATACAAAAGCGAGTACCTATGGGACACATCTATTGGCTTTGGGAAGTGCACATGGACTAGCCATTTTCAATGGTCTACCACAATGGTCACAATCTAACACTTTAATATGTTGGAATCACAAACAAGGGGCAAAGTACTATGCACTACTTAATACGCTCACGAGTGATAATAACAGACATCCAAAACTTTAAGGTATCTAAGAGACCAATTGGCATAGCAATAGATCGTGCTATTTTGACCTTCATGCTCTCTTATGGACATACGAAACATGGAACGCCATACCTCTCTAAACATCCCAAATATTACTTTATAGAAGACACCTCATACATCTACAGTGGCTCTCGCAGACTAGTTTACATGCATTGGACTTCAGGAGATCATTGAAGGAATGTATAAGGAACTTAGCATAGGCTATACATAGACCAGACATCTATGCATTCCCGCACACCCAGCCCCGATGTAGACCCACACGCTCTACTGCTCCCCAAAATAGCTAATAGAATGATGAGTGTAGAGTTACTCAAGCTCGCTTACAAAGAGAAGTGGAGCTAGGCATTCGGACACACCATCAAGCAAGGACGTTCTTCAAACACCTTGTGCGGAAGAAGAAGAGAGACTATTTGGCAAAAACAAAGGCAGAGATACATCAGCTATTTTTGGGATGAGATAGAAGAGTGCATGGAAGATGTTTCATGAAAGACATTCCCCTATACAAATTACACCACCAAATGCTTGGCTTCACTATGGTAGACAACTATATGATCTGCCAAAACAACCATCTATGCAATCCCCCACAAGCTTATAGACCAACATAGTGGTCTTTCTTCACCTGAAAAAAGAGACTAGAGATGTAATATTACAAAATGGGAGGGCAAAGGATGAGGATGGGCTAGAGGCAAAACATTTCGCACGTGACATACTAGCATCCATATTGGCACATATTTTAAATAGAGCAATATGTGAGGGCTTTCCTATGAGCTAGTCAAAATACTATAATTCCACTCTTTAAGAGTGGTGATTCTTTGATCCCTAGCAACTACACGACTATCAACATCCGCCATACTTTGGCCTGGATATATAAATCTATACAAGAGCATGAACTTAGTGAGAGTAGGCTGAGATGCAAGGCAAGAAAGCACAAGGACAGGCAAGTTTTAGACACGGATATACCACATTGGACCATATCCTCATACTTAGAGCCATTATCAAGGAGGGCCGATTAGAGCCATTATCAAGGAGGGTCAAGCTTGAGACAAGAGGATCTATTGCTGCTTTTGGTACACTGCCCCTCGTAGATGCATTATGTAGAGACTACAGGATGTGGAGTACCATAGGGTATACGATGGGGTATCTATGCATTATATGAGACAATGACAAGTCATGTTCACACACTTGGGAGGCTATCAAAGAGGATTGAAAATACCATAGGAGTGACACAAGGATGCCCACTTGCACCCACATTGTCTTGTTTATACATAGATGGCAAGGGTGTTGATACTAATATTATTGTATGCAAATGATGTTCTCATTTCAGATTCACTGAAGGGATTGCAGCACCACCTAGATGTTGTGCACATCTTTTGTAAAGACAATGACCTTACAATAAATCTTGGGAAGACCAAAACCATGGCCTTCAATACTTTTGTAGTATGAATAACTAGATCCATGTACCATTTCACATTTGTAGGAGACATAGTGGAGCATGTGAGGAAATATGTCTATCTAGGAATCACCTTCTCATGCCCACAATTTTTATTGAAAGGGGCATCAAAGGCATGTCAAGCATGAGGCTATATAGCACTGGGGGCACTCGAGAGTCGAAGCTCTCACATACACTTCTAAGAGCCTTGCACCAAACTATGATTGTTTGATACCCTAGTCACACCAACACTACTATATGGAGCAGAGGTATGGAGCTGCAACTTGTACCACAGGCGTCTTAGCCCACTCATTTGATCAAACTGAAACGTAGAGAGATTATTATGATGGCTGGGATAGCATAGAAAGACCATTGATCATAATGATAGCACGTATGATTAGGAGTAAGCCCTCCACCCCCCATCCCATTGTCAAAGCAGAGCTAGGGACAGCATCTATAGTCACAAAGGCATTCTTCAAGGCAATTACTTTTTGGCCTAGATTATGGGAGCTCCCACATCATAGATACTTAAAATTGGCACTAACTTCATCTAGACAAGAACTGATGCTTTCACACATGACTATTTGGATAAGCCTACACGGTTTGAATGTTGGTCATCTTTCACCTTTTGATTAAAGCCTTAACTACTTTCTCTCATCCAATCAAAGTAATAATGAGTGTATTTGATAATGGGGGTGTTAGTATTGGACCAGGAAAATTTTTCTTAGATGAATTCAAAGCTGAAAATTGGATTTATCTACAATCGGTTTTACTTCACGAGGCAGAAAAACCTTTTCTTTTGATAAGGCCAATTGTGGGTACATAGTATCTAGTGATATGTCAGTGCATGTTAGCTTCCCTCATGAGACGCCTGAAAGATTGGAATGCATAAGGACCCAATCCTTTATGTACATGCTTTATGAAAATGATGAACACATAGAAATAAAAAAGAACCAAGTGATCAAAGCTGATATCTTGAGGATTGAGACAACGAGGACATGGATCCACCCACCACTCCCTCTAGGATCAAGCATGGAATTCTACCAAAGTCGCTCCTTGTGTATCTCTGATGATGGATTCACTATTCGGCCAGCATACATGGATGCCCATCTCTCGCACCTCCTCTTGTAGCTACAGATGGAGACAAGCATTTGGATAGATACTCTAGCAGATGATAGGACTTGCCAACTTTGTGGCCGAGAGCCTCAGCAAGGAGCATGACATATGTAGATGTACAATATACTATGACATACGAGAATGGTACCACTACCTCTTCCATGATGGGTTTGGACCTCTTCTTCATGTTATAGAGTATGAGTACCAAAGATGCCTAGGTTTTTCCTCCTGGAGCTCAAACATGTCGTGCAACACTACTATGAAACAAAAGGCCAGCTCATCCAAAGGGACCCACACACAAAGCAATCATAGACTTTTTTCACAGATCAGACCATGCTGCCACTACTAGCTTAGCAGATCCTAGAGACAGAGCCACCCCGCCAAACACCTTTCATTCCATGTTGTGGAGTAGATAGAGTCATTTCACTTTGTCGAGCACAACAATCTCGTTTACTAGGACCACGTCCAGGGAGGCCGTACCACAGCCAAATCAGAGCCATTATCACAAGACACCAAAGACTCACCACCAGACATATCAATGGAGCAGTAAGGGACAGCATCATACCTGAGATCATGCGCAGAACTTGAGATCAGCTACAGCTTATAGTCTCCACCACAGTTTGCGTAAATAGCGCTGTCAGCTTAGGTTTTCCTTTTCTTTCTACCGATGGGACAACACCAAACATTGTTCTACTCTAGCATAGTCCCATCGTACAGTTATTCTCAGCATTGTTTCATAGGCCACTTACTTATTTTAATGCTATCTTCACCTTACTGAAGAGATGACATTAGACCTGGGTCCTGGATGTACTATGGATTTTGTCTCACAGGCCACATTGGCCTTATGTACATGTTAATCTTCGTCCAGACTGACAGCCCCACCACAGGGGACCACCTTAGACAGCCACAAAGAGATGCAGAGCCCACTGCCCACGTCTAGCTGGTCCACACCCTCACAGGAGGCATCATCTGCAAATACAGAGGATACTACACTGTCACAAGGGAACCCTACCTCACCGCTTCAGCTTCTGAAATGAGAGTGCCTCCTGAGCAGTTCCACACTGCATCGGGCTTAGACATCATTTTGAACTCATCAGCTATGTATTGTTCACTGTTTATTTTTCATTTAGATAGTTATAGCATTAGATGTCAGCTATTTTGGGACATGGGAAATTCCCTTAATTTTCAGATGTAACATTTTGGTCTCATAGGCTGATTTGGCCTTTTATAGATGTTAATCTCTCTCTCTCTCTCTCTCTCTCTCTCTCTCTCTCTCTCTCTCTCTCATATTCATGTCCAGAAAGTCTTGAATGCAGTCAGGTCAACCATGAATGCAAACGTGACATTCTGAACAGATGTAAACACAGTGAACAGGTGTCATAAGAATGCTCTGGGTACTGTCATGATGCTCTGGATGCTGTCTTGAGAACCTGGATGCTTGTACCTCCTGCTCTGAGACAGTCATGGCCTACACAGTGCTGCAATAGCTGATTGCACTTGACCTTGAACACAAACAGTGAGCCCAGTGAACACATTGAATGTAAAGAGTAAAAGAACAGAAATGACCTGCTGAATGCACATAACTGAATGATTACGCAACATTAAGGAGGCAGGCTCTTTCCCAAGGGGAAAAAGAGAGGACTGCTTTTTCTACAAAATCTATCTTAGAACCATACACAGCCTGAGCTGGAACACAAACTCTAAATTCTGGGGCCAATCCATCTCCCCATGCACATTTCATTTAGCAAAACCCTCATGTCATGAAGTATATTAGAGGCTGCATTTTCAATCTATGTTAATCATGCATCAGATTACAAACCATAACAACTTTACCACATGCATACACATGGTATTCATAAATGTTTATTCATATGAAATCTAATCCAGCATGACAAAGGTCTAAAGACACTAATTGTGCAATCAGGTCAAAAGAGTAGAGACCTAGCACACAACATGTAGCCTTAAAAAGGGGGTTGCAATACCCTGACACATTTGCCTGAAAAGTCAATTGACTTTCAAAAATTAGAAACTCCTCCCCATAGAATATAGGAAACCTATAATTTGCCATGCATGGGGACTAGGTGGTGATGCACAAGACAGAGTCAGTAGCAATACAAGAGTTAACAGCTGGATATGCACACTGATGAGACCAAAGACTGACGCATTGCACAAGCACATCACAACCACAACCTCAACAAGACATGCATGCAAACATGGAGTTAACAGATACACATCATGCTCATCTTCCCTACAGAAATAAACATCCTGATGCGGATCTCCTTGTAACCACATGCACGCACTCTTTGTCAGAGTTTGAGTCTGTGTTGCAAATTGGCATAGTTATTGAACCTAATGTGATGTGGTTTCAGAAGCATAGTAAGACCTTCCTTCCTTTGAAAAATAAAGATTAATTAGAGTGCCAAAACAGTCTCTTTGTGACACAGGTGACTCTGCTGTCAATAATATATGTTTTTAACCATCTTTGACACACTCTTTAATGTGGACTGACAGTTTATTACAAAACATACCGCAGTGTCACTTTCAGCACTTGATTGGCCAAAAACGGACTTGATTGCTGATGTTGCTGATGCTAGCTTTTGCTTCAGCTGATTGACAATTCATCAACATAGAACGCCTTCCAGCATCAGATTATTATGTCAATCAACTAAATATTACTGATCGAAGTTGGCAAAATGATAACAGTGAAATCTAACTGCATTACCTTTAATATTTTCCCTATAGAAGCATCTAAAAAATCTGGAAGAGAAAGTAAACGCAGTGTGTGACCCTGTAGACACATGACTTAAAGCTGAAAACCAAATTACAATATCAAGGAGTTAATCAGAAGCATTTCAAGCGGCACCAACCGTGGGTGCCGTATCAAAGACTATGCGGGTAAATTTGCTGTACTCAGGAGCCTGCATAAACTGCATCACCTGTAGAGGAACCAGAAGAAAAAACAGAAAGTTCATTAAATTCCAGACAAGCAGAAACCAGTTCGTCCAGTTAATGGATACAAATTGACAACTACCACCTTTGAGATTGCAATAGCTTCATCAAGCCCAGGAGGTGGAGTATCTAACAGTTCTCCAAGTTTCAATTCACCTAGCTTCACAAATCATATCAGAACGAGAGCATGTCATGCAGCTTACATATTTTCTGAAACAAACAAATACACATCACCCGAATTGAAACTTTAGAGAAGAGAACAAAGAGCATTACGAATACCTGTTCTACCCAACCACCAAGCCCCATACTATCCATGAAATCTTTCACCCCGCTTCCACCATCCTTAGAGGTGACAGCACGAAATTCTGCTCTTGCTTGCTCAGGATTTATCTATGTCAAAAAGAATCAGCCCATTAACAATAATTTTTATGTTCTCACAAACTATGATGATTAGCATTGATAACAAGAACAAATAAGCACTTGTATAATCCTGATTCAAAGTAGAATCTGTGGCATGGGATCATTTGCCTGTCCACGTGCATGTCTTGACAGTACAATAAGGGTTTTGAATACTTGTCTCATTCAAAGACAAAAAAGACACCTTTTGAGAAGCTACTGAGCTGGAAAACCAAAATTAAAATTAATTTGCAACTGACGGCTACTGATTTCAAATTTTGCCAAACTGTGTGGAGGTTTGCTGTTCTGCACGTGATGAAATTATTGGCCTTGAACAGCATGCAGCAGAGAAGGCAGTGCTTCAAAGACATCACTTATAATGGACTCAGGACTATCACCCTTCATGATGTAAGTTCTCTTGAGGAGAATAACAGATAATCTCCATCCATGGATCTGCTACTTGAAGAACAAGACCAGCTGAAACGGTGGAACCCACTTGCCAATAGCAAAACTCCCAGTACAGATGGATATGACCGTGGATCAATGTAGCTCAATGAAATATAAATGCATTACATGCCCTGCAAATGTTCAAAAGGACACCAACACAGAAACTGAAAGAGAAGGGTGTTTTAGCTACAAACTGGCAATCAGTGACAACTTAGTGAAGACCTGAGAATGGATGGTGGTGCACTGATGTGTCATGGAAGTCCAGACTCAGGAAATAAAACCCTACAGTGTCAGGCTACTCAGCGTGAAATGAAAAGATGGGTGGGAGACTTGTTAGATGTGGTGCAAAAGATACATTTCCCATGCCAAATCTTGTGGCATTGCACCACATCACCTTTTTGAGCCCACATATCAAAACCATCTAAACAAATACTTCCCCATAGGAGAGTCTCTTTGGTTTCCATAGTTCAAGTAACATGTCCTGCCATTTAGTTTTACTATCCCCATGCAGCCGGACTTCATTCGCTTTTCAAGTTACCCATCTCTTTCTTTTCCCCAGAGAACACCCATCTCTTACCCATCTCTTTTTTTTCCCCAGAGAACACCCATCTCTTATCTTCCATGGTGTAATTTTAGGTGTGGGCAAAATACCCTTGGCCTTTGTAAGACAATTGTAATCAAGATGGCAAAATTTTGGTGAAAAGTACAATATCTACTATTTTTAGGTAGATTGCTACCACACTTAGTTTTAATGCTCAACAGGCAAGGCTAAGCTTGAGGATAGTGCAAAATCCTGTGAATCTTGGTCAGTCTTGGGTCTACTTCTTTTGCTGTATTCACCAGTATTTTTGGGTCCCTAGGGGGTTTGGATTGAATTGAGCAAGATTTGGCGTGATCTACAAGTTGATTTGGGTCAGCTTGTAGGATAGCCTAGGGTAGCATTCTCCATTGCCCACAGGCTTTTGTTAGACCTAAGGATTTCTTGAAGCACTCTGCTAATGAGGTCTATCACCATAGCACTAAACCACGAACACGGGCCACATGACCATGGATGCCCGATACTGAATCAAAAATAAAGGTATTACGAGTGCGCCAAATATGCCACAGGGCTGTCCACCTAAGAAAATGGAAAAGGAAGGAATAATCTGAAGGCAAAGAAGACATAGAGGGCATATTTCCCATAATCCATGAATGAGGAAGCATTCGTTGCTGATTCACCAAAGACCACACATGGGAAATAAAACTCCAAATATGTCGAGCAATAGGACAAGAGACAAAGAGATGAAGCAATGTCTCATCACATGTAGTGCAGAAAACACAACGACCAACAGAAATCTTTCAAGCACGCAACACATCCCTAGTTGGAAGACCCCCAATGTGTAGCCTTCACATGAACACTTTACCCTGGTATGGAACCTTAGATTTCCAAAGTTGTATAAATCTTTCCTGCCATTTCTTTTTACTATCCCGAATATGCCATAGTTTATTAACCTTCCCAATGACCCACTTCTTGGCCTTCACGATCCGATGATATATCTAATTAGCTTACCTCCTCTCGAAATAATTAGGAAGCACAAACATCCAGTCATGCCATGATTGCAATGGCTGTAATGTAGGCAAGGGAGCAAACCTCTGAAGTCTATCTTGTATGGACGACCTAATGTCACTATATCCACGAGGCACCCGAAAGTACTGACGAATACGCCTAAAAGAATAAAGACGGGGCTGCCTAGGAATAACACCATCAAAGACAGTCTGCAACCCCAAACGAGCCATCTGAATAAACTTGTCTCTCTACATCTCGTGTCAGGATGCAATCAAATGAGAAAGGAGAAAAGACTGAGAGACCTTAATAGACCTCAAGAAATTGAGCACATGCCACCAGGAGGCATGAATAACCGTGCTACCATGAGATATGCCAGTCTTTTCTATGAAAATTTTAGCAATATCTGACCAAGGATGACTTTGTATACATAGGGCCTGCAAAAGGATTAGCCTCAAGGATTAGCCTCAAAGAAACCATATGCAAGTTAACATCCAGCAAAGCTGCACCCCCCATCCATTTCAGAGTAGTAACATGCTGCCACGAAATCCACACCTGTCCCAAACAATTGCCTTTCTTTTTCCACAACATGAATCTAATAGGCTAAACCAATTCCGAAAGGGACTTCTTAGTCCAAGGAAGCAATGGCAGAACAAACAAAATCATACTGATCATAATACACTAAGCAACTTTAAGTAGGACATGTAGAGGCCAGCCTTGAGATTTCCAGTACATAAACCTATCATGAATCGGGGAGTCCATCCAATCTAGTAAGGCACGAGGGGCTACCTCCACACCAATAGGATATCCCAAGTGTCTGGTTATATTTCCCCTTGAGATCATAATACCATGCAAGCCCAATGCCTGTAGATCATTCTCCATACAAGAGAAAAGAGTAGATTTCTAAGTATTAATATGGAGACCTGATGTCAAAGCGAAAAGATTCCATGCTACCATTGCCCAATTAACATTAGTGCGATCTACCTTGAGAAACATAAAAGAATCGTCGACCAAAGTTTGGCCCACAAGTTGGATACCACAGGGAAGAGACAAGCCAACTATCTCACCTTGATCCTCCAACTTATCCAAAAATGAGAGCATGGGATAAGTGACTAAAGCAAACAGCAAAGGGCTGAGAGGATAGCCTTGCAGAAGAGACTAGGATTGTTGAGAAACCCTTCACCCGCAGTTTGCATTTTTGCGTTTCTGCGTTTTGCGTTTAGGGTTTGCAACCCCAAAAAGGGGCGCCATCCTAGACTGACTATGCCTATTTTAGGCCACTCTCTCATTCATTCCTCACGGCTAATTCATTCAATCCGTCACCTCTTCTCTCCAACCTCTCCACTACCCTCACACCCCTTCAGGAGGACATTGCGGTTCATGGTTCGTGGCTGTCTTCATCATCTTCCTTGTGCTACAGCACCCTTGTTCCCTTGTATGACATTCACTCCATGATTCAGAACTTCCTCATTCCATTCATCAGAGTTTCTTCTCTCTTCTCTTCTCTTCTCCATGTTTGCCGAGTTCACTCCGTGTTCCTCCCCGCCAACCCTACTGTCTCGCTGGTACGTCATCTTTTGACATGGTATCAGAGTGGGATTTGCTCAAATAGTGGCGAAGCTCCTCCACTCCATAAGGCAAAGACCGGTGGCGGGTTCGACATCCACTTCTCTTTTTCTTTGGCTGCATCAAAATCTCGTTTTTGCAGATTTCAGGTATTTCAGCTCGCTACCCACACCCCAAACGCGGAGGACATCGCAGTCCAAGCTAGCCATTGCTGTCTACAATAGTCTGGCACCTATTTCCAGCCTATCACACACTATTCGGAGCTGATTTCAGCATATTGATTGCTGCTGCTGTTTTTTCCTGCGTTTTTATTCTCTCTCTCGCCTGCTGCCGACGTTTTTAGTCTTTCTCTCTCCTCACTTGCGTTTTTCTACTGGTTGCAATCCCTTACTGCTAGTCACATCCTCCTCCCACTGGCAGCTCACTTCCAGCCCTTCCACTACCCTCCCACCCCTTGAGGCGGACATTGCAGTTCGTGCTTCACACTGCCCTCACATCCCTTGAGACGGACATTGCGGTTCGTGGTTCATGCTGGCTGACCTCTTCCTTCTTCAGCAAGGCACACTGGTACCCATGGCTTTTTTACCAACACATGACCAAACTATTGGGTGCTCCTACTGTGGCATCAGCGAACACACCACCGATGCTTGCCGACTTCGACCTTTACTCCCCACCCCTCCGGAGTACATGCGTCTTCCACCAAGCACTCCTTGTATCACCTCTCCTTTCTGGGCCACAGAGATCGTTTTGCATTGGCTATCAGAGTACTATGCTCGAGGCAATAAGACGCATCCGATGCACATTAAGTCCTTTCGAGCACATGGAGGATCGATTGGCGCTACAACCTCCTGGAGATCGTCGCAATGCCAACAGTAGTCTTCTCCCACTTATTTTCCGATACAGCGGCTTCCACGACCTACAAATTTGCACTCCGCTCCATCGAGAGACAGTGATTGTTTGATACCATCTCCTTGTCAATCTCCTTTGAGAGACAGTGGTGGCTCAACCCCTTTCTCTTCTTCGACTACCCAGTCTACTCCACTGAGAAACGGCGACTATTGCCCACCTCTTGCTCATTCTAAGCCCCACCTTTCCCCACCCTCGACTACTCAAGTTCAAGAGGCTACCTCTGGGAGCTCTTCAGCACCCCAGATACCTTGTTGGGCACAACCGCGGCACTTCCTTCGTCATTAGATATTTCGAGGTCCGTGATCCATGAGTTTTTGGATCCCCTATCTACTTCAAAGGGGGATTCAAAGGGGAATGTTATTTCTTTGCCCTCAGAGGGGGCATCTACTTCTTCTTCAACTTCAGCGGGGGCCCTTCCACCTCCCACCTTAGAGAGGGAACCTACTCTACATGAAGTTATTCACTCATCCTTTACTTTCTTGGGGTGGTTGTCTTCGACCAGTCATCTCTTCTACTGATACCCAAGATCTAGAGGGTCTACCTAGATCGGGCCCCTCGGGTCTTCAGCAGCGACTTGGTGGCTAGGCCTTCGTATTCCTTCTAGCATGGAGTCACGGAGCTAGTGGCTTCTCTCCCGAGGTTGAGTTTCGGGTTCTATAGCTCATCCAGTCTCCTGACTATCTTCAAAGGTCTCCTTTCAGGTGGAATTTTCAAATTACAGGGTGGATCTTCTTCTTGCCTTGGTCACTTGGTCAGCATGGAGCCAACTTCCACGATTGAGTACGAGCATATCCTTATGGTTCTCAGCACCACACAAAGTCTGATATTCCTCCTATGCATTGCATGTTTTCATCATCTTTGTACTAGGGCGCTTGGGCAAGTGAACAATGTCCCAACGAGGAACACTGTCCAAGTGGCACCTGCTGCATGAGCATTCTTTAGCATGTAGCATTGCATCTCCACCTCATCCTTCTCTTGTTCCCCTTTTTGGGCCTGAGAGGGGGTGTTGAGAAACCCTTCACCCGCAGTTTGCGTTTTTGCATTTCTGCGTTTTGCGTTTAGGGTTTGAGGTTTCATATAAAACTCCCTACCTCTGCGTTGAAAGGTTGAGTGATAGGATGCGGCAGTGGATGGGTAAAAGTCGAGGCAGAAGTCGAACAAGAATCCTGTCTAGTCTTACGTCTAACCACAGTGACCCAAGAATCCTCCTGAGGAGAGAAATTCCGCCCGTCCACAAGCGACACATGCTCCACACCAACTTGGGGAACATCCTTTTTCCCGTCATCACAACCATGTTGGGAAAGTTGCTCAAGATCCACTTCTGACTGCTAAAACATCTACTGAGGATGGTGGTCTTGCATAACCATGTCAGGATCCATAGAGCACTGCAGTACCTCAGGAATTTTGTCGCATTCAGAAATGAAATGGCCCAATTGACCACATCTGAAGTAGTGTCCAGCAAAAGTACCCCATTTCAACTCAAACACCAACGTTTGCAATCCTGGAACCTCAAGGCAGATTTTGGTCGGGCGAGGTTTCCCTATATCCCAAAGCATACGTGCTCTATTCCTATTGCAGGAAGCCAGGCGAAGTTCCACCAAAACCTTGCCAAGGGTTCTCAAAGCCAAAGGGAGGAGTCTCCAAAGATGTGAAGGAAAATCAACCACCTCCACTCAAATTGGGCATGCCTGCCTCAGCACCTCCTCAAACTCAGCCATAGGCCGCCAAGGGACCATATGAACTAGCTGCCCATCCATAAAGAAAGGAATGTGGTGCATAATAAAAGCCCACACATCCGAGGAACAAAAGAGAACCTCAAAGAACCCCTCGGTCCATCGTAAATCTCTTCAACAAGAGGAGCCTGCATATGCCTAGAAACATCATTATGGCACTGTTCAACGCTGACTAGTATGGGCTGCAGCCAAGCACGAATTCTAGTGATCAAGGGAGTCCTTCCAGTAATGTAAAAGATGGCTGCCCTCTCATGAAAAGAAGCAATCTGCTGTTAAACCAGGTCTATTCCCATTACTGCAACTACATGATCTCCATTCGGTAAGGAGTTAGCTTTTCCCTCATTTGCATGGACATAATCCGACACAAGATGATTGGCAGTGGCCAGCATGAACTGAAAAGGCCATCAATCTGTGAGCAAGAAACATTGACCTCTGGCTGAGGCAAATTGGGTTGTTGGGGGGGTTTTTTGCACATGCGCGCTCTTAAGACTGGTTCTTCAACAACCGACATCCTACGACGTTTGCCCATCTCATCCCCATCCATCAACGGCCCGAGGTCTCCACCCGACAGTCCAAACCCTCCAGATCTTGGTCATTCCCTTGACCTATATGCTGATCAAGGAAGGCCATGTCGATACCATTTGATTCCTGGAGATTCTCCATAGTAGCACCAGTTGCTGATCACAAAGGTCCTACTAAACCCTGACTAGGTAATCCAACCACATGTGACGTGACTCCCTGCGTGAAAACTCTCTGTGAACAGTCTGTTCTGCCGGCCAACTGTCACCTGTTTCAGATTAGGCAAACCACAGGCCTCCTCAATCTTCACCTTCTCACTCTTTATGTCTATCAGTCAAATGCCTCGGGAAGGCAGGAGGACGAATGTGCAAGTCGTCCAATAGCAGGTCGCGTGAAGCAGGCAGGGAGGCGTAACCCTCTGTAGAAGTGAAAGGAGGAAGACTCAAATGCACCTGATTTATGACTGCTGCCAGTGCTGCAGAATGGGACACTCACACACACAGGTCTGCAAAGATGGGCAGACGGGAGGCAGGGTAGGGCGAATCAGCTAGCGTGTAGATCAGAGTTGTCAGGCAGGCTGACAAACAGAGCAGCTGAACCTCCTGTCCTGGACGAATAGGAGGCGCTGGGAAATCCACCGCTTATGCACGCTGTGCGCAAATGGAACAGGCTAGGGTTCAATACGTCAGTGCAGAAGGCCAGTTGTGATCGCCATCGCTCGCTCTCTCGCTCTCTCTCTCTCTCTCTCTCTCTCTCTCCAAGCCTAAAAAAAAACTTTTCCCACTTGCATGGGCAAGTTTTGCCAAGTGGCAGTCTTCCAAAACAATTTCCAACTTTATTAAATTAATTTATTAATGTAATAGTTATTTGTGGCTTAGAAAAATACTCTGACTAGTCAACAATTAAATTGGCTAGGCCAATTTATCATTGATGTGATCCTGAACACTCCTCAATCCAAAATTTGCATCAATTAATTAAATAATGTAAATCCCTTGGTATCACAGTTGAAACTAATGGCTAATTAAATGTTTTAGGCCAAGTTTTGACACCAAGTACCACCTACTACTTGCGAGGCATAACTTATTACAACTTTTGCCAATGTCACCCATTGATCACCAGGGTCACTAAGGTCTCACTATCACTTAACTGACTTGCATTTCACATGTGTACCTCACATGTACACACCTTAATATGCCAAAGCTAAGCATATAAATACACATTCTCATGACAACTACAGTAAATGATCTAGATAGTCTGCAAAGATGAGCAAGCCAAGTACATGTGGGTGAGACAAGGTGATGAGTGTACTTTTTACATTGCCATATACTATTTCCCCCCTATGACGTCTCAATACGCCCCACCCAAAGGGTGATCACTATATATAGCTTTAAATGAGGATATTTGAAAGTTCTCAAGGGAGGACGATGTCATCCTGCTAGGGGACTTTAATGCTAGGACAATATCCCACCATGTGTCTTTCTTTGATGCATCTAAGTAGATATTACAGGAGCAAAATGTGTTAAAGCTACAAATGGAGAGGACCTCCCACGACATGAGGGAAGTCATTGAGTATAGGAGATATCTTGTTGGAGATGGGCATAGCACACAAACTAGCCATCCTTAATGGCCTAGCTAAATACCCCCTATCAAGCATCTTCACATGTTACCCCCATAGGCATGGTGCCAACACGGTAGATTATGTACTTACTCCGCTGATGCTTATACCTCACATCTAGAAACTCACTCTCACCACGCCTCCTTAGAGTTGTAGAGGATCATACTTATTTATCGTTCACAATAGATCTCTAGTTTATTGATGTGCAATCCCATCATGCGGCCTACCAACACCCGAGATACTTCTTCTCCAAAGAGAGAAAGAATATCTACGATAAGGAGATCTTGAGACTAGTATATGATGTCAACCCCGGCATCCCACTACAAGAACTCACCCAATACTTCAACGAGGCTCTACACAACACAATAGATGTAGCTTCTCCACACTCGCGTCTTGCATAGAGAGCCTCCACCGGGGTAATACCTCACTACGTCATTCAAAGGTTGGTAGAATCATCAAGATGGATCTCACCCAGGTGGACAACAAGTGTTGGGTATTTCACTCACGCCTCACTTACGCCTATGCTCACATCGGAGTGTCGATGATCAGTAGGACACTGGGGTACTTTTTACTCTCGGTAGGAGAGGTTTTTTCCCCCAGACTTATGGTACTATTTCGTATGTGCTTATGACACACACTTACCAGCACTTACCGTGTTCAACACCCCCCTACAACCCTAAGGTTTAAGGGTTATACCTTGTACTTTCAATTTACACTCTTTCAGTCTATTGCATTGGGTGTCGTGCTTCACTCTCTACTGTCTACTGTTTTTTGTGCTGAGCTTCGATCCGACCTCCACTCTCACATTTGGTATCAGAGCAGCATTGGCTTTGTTCAGCCGAGGTTCCGTTCAGCTCTGCTCCGCTCAGCCTGTGGGAGCTCCAACTCGGCCTGTCGGATTCGACACGACTACAGCAGCTCAACCAGCGCCCTGTCCTGCAGCACTTCGTCCTGCACCCGCCAGGCCTCGTGTGTTGCGCCACGCCGGTCTGTTGTATATGCCAGACTGACACCCGCCAGGCTACTGCGCCACTCACCAGACAACTCTCACCCCACCTAGACCTCAAGCACTTGACGTCTCTTGTCCACCCCTGTGCCACCCGTCTTCAGAGCTCAGCTTGTCACCAGCCCGACTGCCAAACGCTACACCCAGCATCAGCACTGCTGGTGCGCCAGACGTCACGCCCATCAGTCGCCAGCGCTGCGCGTCAACTCACCTGCGACAACCAGCTCGATTGCCCTCATGTCAGCAACATTGACCACTCCCACACCTGCCTGCCGTCAGCGGACGATTCGTCATTTCCAAGGTTTCGTGTCTGGGACACATTAAATGCAATTTTTGGACACATTCATCAAAAATTTTTGGGGCTTTTATGTTTTCTGAGGACATTGGCATATGTACTGCAATTACAATCATTGATAGACTGTTTTGAGCAAATCTGGGGCAAGAAATTTTGGGATTTGCTAGTACAGTGTTGCTGAACACTGATTGCACGTTGGATTGCGTGCATAACAGACAGTTTTGACAGAGTGCACCTCTGTACAATAATTGCAGAAAGTTATTTCTTGCAATTTCTAGAAATTTTCAGATTTCCAATGTAGTCCTGCTTCGACATTGCTCTTTTGCATTTTTTTTGGTAATTGAAAATCATGGCCAATCAGGGAGGAGATGTTTTCACCTATGTATCCAAGGAGGACAGATTGGATGGAAATAACTATTCACTTTGGTCCTTCATGATGAAGAATGTACTTGTGGCCAAAAATCTTTGGGATTATGTCAGTGGAGAAGAAGCTCGACCTGGAGTTGTGGCTCCACCTACTCCTCCAGGAGGACGTGCATCACGGGCACCTCAGCCTGCTCCACTTCAACCACTTCCCCAAAGAACAGCAACTCAAAAAGTGTTGGGTATTTGACTCACGCCTCACTTACGCCTACGCTCATATGGGAGTGTCGGTGATCAGTAGGACACTGGGGCACTTTTTACTCTCGGTAGGAGAGGTTTTTTTCCCCAAACTTATAGTCTTATGTTCGTATGTGCTTATGTGCTTATGTTACACACTTATGGGCACTTACCGTGTGTCGGGTGTGAACACCCCCTACAACCCTAAGGTTTAAGGGTTGTACTTTGTACTTTCATGTTACACTCTTTCAGTCGATTGGATTGAGTGTCGTGCTTCACTCTGTCTCTCTCACTCTCACACTGTCTACTGCACTCTCAGCTGCATCTCGATCCTATCACCACCTTTACATTTGGTATCAAAGCAATCTGCAGACTGCAGACTATAGCCCCCACTGTCTGCAGCCCCCGTCAGTTCTGAAGCTCCAGCTAGTTCTGCCCCAGAGTCGCCAGTCTGCAGTCGACTGTCAGCTGAAGGCACCATCTGTACCTGCGTGCGCCACCTGTCCCAGCAGCGCCTCATCCTCAGCAGCTCGTCTGCCCGCCAGCACCGCCTGATCCTGCTCGTCATCTCCGTCGTCTCCACCCACCTGCCTGTGGCCAACGCCACCCGTCAGGTTGCACCGTTGACGTTGCAGCTCCACGTCGTCTGCTTGCGACCTGACTGTCCGCCCTGTCCATGTAAAACGCCCGCCTGACTGCCCTGTCTGCCTGCGACCTAACTGTCCACCCTGTCCACGTCAGGCGTCCGCCCGACTGCCCTACCTGCCTGCGACCTAACTGTCCGCCCTGTCCACGTCAGGTAATTTCGAAAATTTTATAAAAAAATCATTTTATTCCATAACAAAGTTCTGGAAGAGGGGGTTCATACGCAGCAGGCACAGCATACAGGATACATGTGTGGGACAAATTGGATGCAAATTTCTGGGCACATTCATCAGAAATTTTGGGGCTTTTATGTATTTTGAGGACAGTTGCATATGAACTGCAGTTACAGTCACAGAAAGACTATTTTGAACACATTTGAGGCAGAAATTTTGGGGATTCTTGATATTACAGTGTTGTTGAGCACTGTTTGCACCTTGGGAAGCATACATTAAAGACAGTTTTTGACAGAGTACACCCTTGCACATTAATTGCAGAAGTGTGCTTGCTGCAATTTCTGGAAATTTGCAGATTTCCAGTTCTTACTGCTTTGACATTGCTCATTTGTCTTTGGAAATTTGTCATCATGGCAAATCAGGGAGGTGATGTATTTACGTATGTATCCAAGGAAGACAGATTGGACGGAAACAATTATTCGCTATGGTCATTCATGATGAAAAATGTATTAGTGGCCAAGAATTTATGGGATTATGTCAGTGGAGAGGAAACTCGACCGGGAGTTGTAGCTCCCGTTACTCCTCCTTCTCAAGGGGCACGTGGACAACGGGGACCTCAGCCTTCTCCACCTCAGCCACTTCCTCCAAGAACTGCAGCTCAAAAAGCTTGGGATACACGTGATGCACAGGCCTTGTCGCTGATTGCTTTGGCAGTTCAGCGGTCCATCATCCCTCACATTCATTCAGCATCTTCTTCACGAGATGCCTGGCTGACTTTGGAGCATATGTTTGCAGGAAAGAATGAGACTCGGATCTCTTTCTTAAAGAAAGAGTTAGAGACTTTGAATATGAATGAGGGTGATTCTATGCAGGATCACTTGAATAAGATTCAGGACTTGAGGGAGCAGCTCATGAATGTAGATGAGTACTTTTCGGATGCACAGTTGATATCCACCACCTTGAATTCCTTACCTCCTTCGTACTTGTCTTTTCATACTGCATTAAACCTCACCATGAGGATTGCCGAGCACCCACTCACTTTTATTCAGCTGGTTAGTTTGCTTCTAGAGGAGGAGCAAACAAGGAAAAATAGTGGTGTGGATGCTATAGTCTCTAAGCAGGCTTTTGTGGCAAGACAGAAAGGCAAAAACAGCAAGGTGAAAAATGCTCCACAGAGTTCTGGCACTTCGGGCACATCACAGAATCAGACACAAGGGGGGACGCAAGCTAAAAAGGGAAAATGTCATTATTGTAAGAAGCCAGGCCACTATATCACTGAGTGTAGGAAGCGCATTGCCAAAGAGAAGAAGGAGTCAGGAATGTCTGTTTCTACTACTCCTTCCACTGCTAGTGAGTCCGCGTCCTTTGTTGTGGACAGGGACTATTGTTTTTACACTTGCAGTTATGACATCTCTTGGGCCGATAGAGCACTTAGTTCTATAGAGGATGCTGACACTTGGTTCTTTGACAGTGGTGCTTCTAGACATATTACATCTCGCAGAGATCTGTTTGCTTCAGTTAGTGCACCTCCCGTTGGGAAATCTGTACAGTGTGCCAATAATGCATTATACCCTATTCGTGGTATTGGAGAGATTCAGCTCACAGCCATTGATGGCTCTATTCTCCACCTGCAGGATGCTTTGTTTGTGCCTGGAATCAAGAAGAATTTGCTTTCTATTTCTTCTTTGGCACGTTGTGGTTTGCAGGTCACATTTGATGATGACCATTGCATGGTTAGAGATAAAGAACGCATGACTTTGGTCTTGACACGATCTTTGTGTCATGGTTTATATGAGTTGGATGCTCTTTCAGTAGATCAGTTGGCATACTTAACATCCACTCTTACTCCTGCTATGATACAGGAGAAGTTATGGCATGCTCGTTTGGGGCATGTAAACTTTGGCAGCTTGATGCTTTTGCAGCGTACTCAAATGCTGGATGGCTTACCTCTCTTGGAGAGACCTCCTGAGCACTTATGCGAGGGATGCATTTTGGGAAAAATGCATCGTTTCTCATTTCCCCGTGATGTTGCTTTCAGAGCAACAACCAGATTGCAATTGGTGCATTCAGATGTTTGTGGGCCTATGCAAACAATGTCATTGGGCGGTTGTTACTATTTTGTGACATTCATTGATGACTTTACACGTTTTTGCTAGGTCTACTATTTGAAAAAGAAGTTAGAAGTGTATGATGCATTTTTGGCTTTCAGTGCACTTGTTGAAAATCAATCTGGATGCAAAATTAAGACTCTCCGTTCGGACCGAGGGGGGGAATACATGTCCTCTATGCTGAATTCCTTTTTGAAGCAGAAAGTCATAGTCTATCAGTACACTATTGCCTATACTCCACAGCAGAATGGGGTAGCAAAGAGGAAGAATCGGTCACTCATGGAGATGGCCAGATGTATGCTGAAGGCAAAGAGCTTGCCTCATAGTTTTTGGATGGAAGCAGTCATGTGTACTTGCCATATTTTAAACAGATGCCCTACCAAAGCCTTGAAGACCATCACACCTTTTGAGGCTTGGAACAGTCGTAAACCTTCTGTTGGCCACTTCCGTACCTTTGGGTGTCTTGCCTATGCCCATATTCCACAGGTACTTAGCAAAAAGTTGGACAACAAGGCTGTTAAGTGCATTTTTATGGGATATAGCAATGATTCTCAACAAGTGCAACAAAAGACAAGAATGCATTATACACTTCTGACTTTTTCACCAATGAATAGACCCAACAGAATCAAGTAAAATCATCAATAAAAGTCACAAAATAGTAACATCCTCCCAATGACTTTGTCTGTATAGGCCCACATACATCTGAATGCACTAACTATAACCTGGCTGTGGCTCTAAAAGCAACATCACGGGGAAACGAAAACTGATGCATTTTCCCCAAAATACATCCTTCACACAAGTGCTCAGGAGGTCTCTCCAAAAGAGGTAATCCATCTAGCATATGTGTACGCTGTAAGAGCATCAAGCTACCAAAGTTTACATGCCCCATCCGAGCATGTCATAACTCTGTTGTATCATAGCAGGAGTAAGAGTGGATGCCAAGTACGCTAACTGATCAACTAAAAGAGCATCCAACACATATAATCCATGACATAAAGTGCCAACCAAGACCAAAGTCATGTGTTCCTTTTCTCTCACCATGCATCTGTCATCATCAAAGGTGACTTACAATCCCCAACGTGCCAAAGAAGAAATAGAGAGCAGATTCTTCTTTATACCAAGCACAAACAAAGCATCCTGTAGGCGGAGAATAGAGCCATCAATGGCTATGAGCACAATCTCCCCAATACTGCTAACAGGGTATGATGCATTGTTGGCATATTGTACAGACTTGCAAACTGGCGCCGCACCAACAGAAGCAAATAAATCTCTACGAGATGTGATATGCCTAGAAGCACCACTGTCAAAAAACCAAGTGCTTGCATCCTCAATAGAGCTAAATTCTCGATCAGCCCAAGAAGTGTCATAATTGCATATGTAAAAGCAATAGTCCCTGTCTACAACAAAGGACGTTAACTCAGTAGCAGAGAAAGGAGCATCAAAAACTGACATTCTTGACTCCTTTTTATTCTCCTTGGCGATGCGCTTTCTACACTCAGTGATGTAGTGGCCTGGCTTCTTGCAATAATGGCACTTGCCCTTTTTGGTTTGCGTGTCCCCTTGTTTTTTACTTCCCTGTGAGGTGCCTGAAGTCCCAGAGCTCTGCAGAGCATTCTATACTTGGTTGTTTTTGCCCTTCTATCTAGCCATAAAAGCCTTCTCAAAGGCTATGACATCCACACCACTATTTCTTCTTGTTTACTTCTCTTCCAGAAGCAAACTGACTAACTAAAGAAAGGAAATAGGCTATGGGGCAATCCTCATTGGGAGATTTAGGGCAATTCCTGTGAAGATAACTAGCTAAAAATAGAATGAAACTCATTTAAGTGGGTGGATATGAAAGTCCCCTCCTTCATATGAAGGTCCATGAGTTGCTTTAGCCAATATATCCTTTGAAGCATGACTTGGCTTATCATACATATCATGAATTATCTCCCATAACTACTAGGTGGTCAATCCTTCCGAGACAAGATTATAGAAAACCTTCTTAGAGAGTGACAAAATGTTCGTAGATTTACACAACTCATTCACTTCAGCACAATTATTTGCATCAAAGCCTTTGAGCTTTAAATCCTGTAGATATTAGCTATGCATCTAAATAGTACTCATCGATATTCATAAGTTGCTCACGCAAGTCCTAAATTTTGTTCAAGTAATCACCCTCATCCATCTTCAATGTCTCAAGCTCTTTCTTTAAGAAAGAGATGTGAGTCTCATTCTTACCAGCAAACATCTGCTCCAAAGTTAGCCAAGCTTCTCGTGAAGAAGCTGCAGAACGAATGTGAGGGATGATGGACCGCTGAACTGCCAATGCAATTAGCGACAAAGCCTGTGCATCCCGTGTATCCCATGCTTTTTAAGCTGCTGATCTTTGGGGAAGTGGCTGAAGTGGAGCCGGCTGAACAGACTGAGGTACCCGTTGTCCATGTCCTCTTGGAGGAGGAGTAGCAGGAGCCACAACTCCGGGCCTAACTTCTTCTCCACTGACATAGTCCCAAAGATTTTTTGCAACAAGCACATTCTTCATCATGAAGGACCAAAGTGAGTAGTTGTTACCATCCAATCTATCCTCCTTGGATACATAGGTAAATACATCACCTCCCTGATTTGCCATGATAATCAACGCCAAAAGAAGTAAAAGAGCGATGTCCAAGCTGGACCAACCTAGAAATCTCCAAAATTTCCAAAAATTATAGCGAATAGCTTGCTGCAATTAGTACACTAAGGTGCACTATCAAAACTGTCTGCAATGCACATTGTTCAAGGTGCATTCAATGCTCAGCAACACTGTAGAAGCAAAAGCCCCAAAATTTCTTGCCCCAAAATTGTCCAAAACAATCTATCTCTGACTGAGACTGTAGTACATGTGCCAATGTCTTCAAAAAACTCAAAAGCCCCAAAATTTCTAATAAATTTGCCTGTACTTAGACACGTACTTAGAGTTCTGTGCCTGTCCAGGCTTAAGCCTTGTTTCCAGAAGTGAATCTGGAATAAAAAAGTAAATTTTAAGAAAAAAATACCTCAAAAATGTCAAGCTGGAGGCAGTAGATGCAGAGATAGGCGCAGATGGCCAGATGTAGTCATGTACAACTGGCGTGGTGGCTCGAGCGCTGCTGAGGCATGGCGGGGGCAGATCACACGCTTAGGCGGCGCTGCACAGGCGGACGGGAGCAAGAGACGGGCTGCGTAGAGGGGCTAAAGACGCAAGGACCAGGCGGCGGTGCAAGGCAAGAGTCGCAGGAGGACGGGCAGTGCTCCCAGACGAGCTGACAGGCAACTGGCGCAGGCGGCGCTTAGCGTTGTCAGGGGCGGGTGGACCAAAGGCTACGTGGCCCAGGTCACTGGTCAAGGGCGCTAGCAGGAGCAAGCGCAAGCAACGCTGAAGAGGCTTATGGAGGCACATCCTTGGCGTCTCCTTTTGAAGTGACGCTAGCTGACTGAGCGGGATCAGGGCAGCTCCAAAGTTGACAGTGGATAGGGGGCAGATCTGTACTAAACCGAGACTCCTGGAGGTTGAGCAAAGTTGATCTGTGCAGAGTCTCAGCTCTAATACCAAATGTGAGATGGAGAGAGGATCAAAGTTCAGCTCAGAGTGCAATAGACAGTGTGGAGAGTGAAGCACGATACCCAATGCAATAGACTGAAAGAGTGTAATCTGAAAGTACAAAGTACAACCCTTAAAGGGATGTTCACACCCAAACACGATAAGTGCTCGTAAGTGTGTGACATGAACACATACAAAAGAAGACAATAAGTCTAGGGGAAAAAACCTCTTGTACCGAGAGTACAAAGTGCCCCTGTGTCCTACTGATCACCGACACTCCTCTGTGAGCATAGGCGTAAGTGAGAACCCAACAACTTGGCTGATCAAGACAACCTAGACCCCAACACAAACATCAATGGCACATTCATATACAAATACAAGAGATTATTGCTTGGGCTAGAACTAGGCCCTCTATAACCCCAGTGAGACTATATCAGCCAGAGCTCTCTTTATCAATTAGAGTTCTCTATTTACTTATAACTTTTAGCTTTCTTCTACTTTCATTTACACTTACATATAGTATTCTTTTCAAATAGCCATATCACCGTACAAATGATTGTAACTCGTGGTCTCATAGGTCATTTTGGCCTCTTGTGCAAACTTTAATATATAATTTCATTTCTCTGTTTCTTTCGTTAAGGTTGCTAAAATTAAAAACTAATCTGATGTACAAGATGCCATTTGGCTAGCATGTGGATGCCATATTCACTACGAAAAAAAAAAACTTGAAAAACAGTCAAAACTTGTTGAAGCCCTTGAACAGTAAACTCGTGGTTGCTATACTCAAGATCTGTCATTGGTGGACAATACACATCGACACCTTCCTCACCCCACTCCCGCAAGTGCCGCCAGCTGTTGGACAGCTCTACCTTGAGCATTCTGTACATTCTCTCATTCATTTACAGCATTGATTCGTTAACTTCAAAGTTCTCTTCTTTCTTTGTCTCTGTTTGTGTTTTTGCATTTTGCGTTTAGGGTTTGAGTTTTGCACATCACTATCTAAGTCTTTGTGTTTCAATTGTGGTCGTACATTTTGTGTTCCCTCAATGCAAATCCTATTAATATCTTCATAAGTTTCTCAACCCTGCCTGACTACATCTACACAACTTCCCAGGGGTAAAGAACACACCTTTTTCAACTGTCATCTGGAACATGCTTTCAAGTAGGTATATTCAAGATGCTTATGACTACAACTTCATAATTGGCATACCTCCATGGCAAAAAGGGGGTAATCAGGACCTTCCACAGCAACAGGCAACCCACCAGTCAAATCCTGCAAACATAAACAGCAAAATCCAAAACTTGAAACATACAGAGAATTACAGTTATCACAACAAAAGCCAAGCTTACAATGTACAAAAAGAGTAAAATGGCCAACAAAATCCACAACTCGATGTATAAACAGATCCAGCACCCACAAGTCAAACTATATATTAAAGTTTGGTGTAACTTTACCTGTGCAAATGAGTCACTCAAAGAATGAGCTGGGTCTGTAGAAACAACCAAAGTGGAGTGGCCATTGTCTGCAAACTTGACAGCAAGGGAAGCAGCCAAACTTGTCTTTCCTACGCCACCCTTTCCACCAAGCATGTAATATTTTCGAGCTGTTCCTAAAATCATCTGGTCAAAACCAGTTTCAACCTCTGGAGGGGTTGCCACAGCCCTAATACCTGGCAAGCCAGTTAACAAATCAGCCACTTTGTCAGATTGACTTACAAACATTGATTATTCTTCACCTTATAACAAAGCAGAAGTAATGTTAGTTCATATAAAGATCCTAGACATCCACCACAAAATATCTTGTTGAAGTGGTTTTCTGCACTAAACAGGCATACTAAATTAATCATTCACAAGAAGGTGGATGAAGAGAAGGATTCATCAAACTTTTGCATTAAAGGGACATATTCAATAATGTACCATCAAGTTCAAACTTTACAGTGACACCGTACAGAACAATTGGTAGCTACTACAAATTCTCAACTAGTCAAACCTCTTTGAAATAATGATTCCTACAAGTTTTGACACTACCATACCAGCATATCAAATCTTCAAAAACTGATCCTATTGGTAAAGTTAGACCCGTCGAAACAAGTCATTATCCCTAAATGTGTTCTTGGATTATGCAAATGGATGGATGGCTTGAGGAGGGGGATAGGTGCGTGGCATTGGATAGAAAGGACGGTAATTAGGTGCTCCATGAAGCATTGAAGTGCCTGGCACGGTGACTCCAGATGTGTGCCCTAAAGGAGGTGACTGACTTGTGGATGGTGCACATGCCAAGAAGGTGCAGGATGTCTCATTGGGTATTGTCATGTTGGCAAACACTTGAGAGATCGGAGCATAGGGTGGGGCTTGAGAAGCATAGGTGGGATATCCATATGTATAGGTCCCCATGGATGGTTGGCTTGGGGGGTAAAACCCTACCATTGTTGCAGCTCCACTACCTGGCTGTGCAAAAGCAGAGGGCCTAAAGGAATAGGATGTGCCTATGTTTGAATATCCCCCCAGTGTGACATGTGGTTGGCCAAATGAAATGGTGAATGGTGATGTGAATAATCATGTAAATGTAGATGTAGAACCCACAAGTAGTTGGGTATATTGTGTGTTTTGTAATGTGATGGATCTCACCATCCCTTTCATTCTTCCCGAGAGCACAGTTAATAGGACGAAAACTTTATTTAAAACCATCCCAAATATTTTTTTAAAAAGTTCAATGTGGTTCCATCTACCTTTGCATATCCTAGTAGGCCACTGGGAGCACCCTTTGTCCAATGCCTTGGCCTCTCCAATGCCTTGGACTCTGTAGGGTTATCACTTGGGCCCCCTTGGTAAGATAACGATTGCCTCTATAGTCTCGGCAGGCCACTTGGGCCCCCACATGTATCCTTTATCAGATACCCTAGCTACCTTGGGATGGAACCCTTCAAGTAAAAATGGGCTTGAGCTTTCCTTACAATTCCTAGCTAAAAATGCATTACCAACTAATTAGGCTTTTAAACCCCAAAATATGTACATGAACAATATGCGTAACCCGTGCATTAACTCGACATTTGTTGTAGCATTGCAAGCTCTCCGTTGACAAATGTGGTCAAGGTAGGCCATTGATAGGGTGGCATAGGCTTTAAACCAACTACTAGCTTCCAAAGACCTTGAGATTCAAGCACTTGTTGCATTAGGTTGGACCAAAAAGTGAAATTTGACCTATAAGGAGTTTTATCTGTGAAGGCATTCTTGGTCATAGCAATAGGAGTGAGCGCGTTGAATGAGGAATAGGGGGTTTAGGGTGGAGGAGTGGAGTACACTTGGCAATTAACCGTAGAGTAGTGGGCATAGAAACTCTCTAGAAACATGTTTCTTTTGTAATAAAAGATTCTTGCACAAAACCAAGCTCACCACCATAGCCATAGAATACTCTTTATAAGAGCATCAACTTTGATACAATGTGAAGATATGCTAAGGGGAGTGTGATGTCCGTGGGAGACAAATCCCAAGGTCTATAACCACTAAGTGGACTCTCGAAAACATAGCAGTGTACCACGTGCTAGAGGCTAGAAGCTCATCATCGAATGTTGTAGACAATAGCACCACAGCTAAGGAAGGTGTATCAGATGTCATACACGCTTGCACTATTGAGCTAAAATTGCATTAGCTTTATTAAAACAGCCCCAAAACTCAAATTAATTAATGAATTAAACCCTTTTACCAAAAAGAAACACCGTCCTAGAGAGTTTCTGTGCCCCACATGCAAGCCAGTCTAATCTCGTTTTTGCAGCTTGCAAAGTGCTAAAGCTCCGCTATCCACACCATGTACGCAAAGGATATCTTGGTCGGAGCTGTCCCAAATTGCTGTCCACCTACTAGTGTGTGCTGTCCAGCCATCTCTTGCTGTTGGCAACTGATTTCAGCCCCAATTCCACTCTTGTGCATCAGGTAACTCCCGCTGCCACCTTTTCCAATTGTCGTCCACTGTTTCGTGCTGATCCACTGCATTTTCAGCTGCACTATTGATGTCAGCATCTGACAACCTGATTCCTAGTTGTGTTATCACTCAATTGCTGCCGTTTTGACCAAATCTACAATCGTAAGCTCCAAACTGTCCTAAAATCTGCATTTCACAATTCCCACACTTCGCTAGACTGCCACATCATCATTCAAGCCTGCGTTTGCTATACTCTTTATCTTCTACCCATCTAACACTAATCTAGTTTCGAAAACCCACCCGTACCACCCACTTCTTCCATTGCATCACCATTACCTTTCACACCATTACCTTTTGCATATCACTCACCACATGGCATTGCACATACTACACCCTCAAACATAGCCACAGCCTTTAGGACCTCCAAACCTTCAGTTCTAAGTGGTGCTTCTGCACCTTTGGTGGATGCTCAACCTCCATCCTACACACCTTTAAGTCACACCTAGCATGGGATCCCTACCCCTGCTTATCTAGGTATTGATCAACTAGTACCACAATTTGCCACCATGGCTTTACCTAGTGGACCTACTAGTCATTCTATTGTGCCCCAACCAACATTTGAACACGGCTTCCGTGTTCCAATGCCTCCACCTCCATTAGCACCTTATAAAAACATTCATGTTCTAGTGCCTCCACCATCAACATCATATGGACACTCACAACCTATTTCTTCCTATCCACCTCCTATTCCTTCTTATCCCCTCCCTCCTACCCACATTATCCTCCTTACCTATCTTATCTGACATCTCATGGTTCATCTTCCTCATCAATTAAGCATGCATTTTCTGCAACTCGTTTCAACAAGTTAAATTATACCACTAGGTCAAATCTCATGGGGCATGTGCTTAACCCTTAGAACCTATGGAACCTTGTAGAAGGGTTAGAATCCTAAGCTCCATCCGGTACTTGTTTTGTACAAGGTTTTTCGCTCATGGAAGGCTAGGAATGCCTCCAGCATAGTCAAGAGTTGATGCAATGAGTTTCACTTCCACTTACAATATTTTGACCTAGCATCTGAGCGATGGGCACAGTTGACTAACCACTATGCGGCTTGGGATAGGACCCATCCTATCGCACTTGAGCATGAACTTCAAAATTTCAAAATCACTAACCGGGATGACCTTAAGGTCAAGTTGGCTGAGTATCGGTGACTTCTTGCTAAGTTCTCTACCATGAGGGCTCCTAAGTCCTTTGATGACCAAGTCACGTTGTTTCTAAACAAGTGCCAAGGAAATACTTCCATTTTGTGTAGCTTGTAATCTCACAACCTACCATGCCCACTTTCTATGAATTTGAGTGTCAACTACTGTGTTACACTTAGCTCTTTAATCGATCTCATAGTCCATCATTAGAGGTGGCTCTCATTGTCATTTCTTAAAAGGGGCAGCAAGGAAAGGTCAAATAACATTAAAATCAAAATCAAAATCAAAACCAAAACCAAAATCAAAATCAAGCTAGTGAGTCGTAAGAAACCCTCTAGTCTTCTCTCAAACCCAAGTGGCAGAATGTACCTAAAAAGAATAGGTATTGTCAACATTGTCAAAAGGTTGGCCATTATGACGATGACAAGTGTCCCTCAAAGGCCAAAGGCACACATGCAAAATCAAAGACTCACCCCCGCCCCTCAATCAAGCAACCCCCAACAAGGGGGAGAAAGTGGTGGCAATCAAAATCAGGGCAGTGGCATGGTCAGACCCACAATGCCACCGGTCAACTATCGCAGTCGACATCATTCTCAACACCAGAGGGCATGTCTAATTTGTTTGCAAGGGCCCACCTCATCTCTTAAAATATATTCAAGGATGCAAGCCTCATTCACATCTACAAGTTATGTCTCAACAAGGTAATTATAAAGGCCCACTCTTCACAACCAAGCACTTCTTCCCTTGTTTGGATTGTGTACAGTGGACCTACACATTACGTGACCCCCATCCGAGACATTTTTCTCACCCAAGCCACTGCAATTAGGTGTGTCTAGGTTGGAAATAACTTCTTGGTCAAGATTTAGGCTCAGGGTTACGTAAATTTGCTATTGGCCACGGTCCGCCGGATCTCAGTATGCTAGACAGCATCTACTGTATCCCCCAGCTTGGGGCAAACTTGTTATTTATTCAGCAACTTTGCCGATTGGGACGAGCAATCTCTTTAAAGCAACCACAATCAAGGTCCCTGGCTTTCAAATTGGTCCGATGATTTCTCGAGGTGAGACACAACTTACTGGCCTTTACCACGTAATCAAGCTTCTTTCCGAGCCAACAGAGCTAAGGGCTTCGAGTTCCACTGCTTCCAAGCATTAGCCACAACACAGGAGCCTCTAAACAATGAGCATCTTTAGCATCATTGCTTGGGGCATCTCACATATGACTCTCCTTATGAGTTGTCTCACCTACAAATGGTTAAGGGCCTTTTGTACTTGAAACTGTCTAGAGATGTCTGTAAAGCCTATTAGCTAGGGAAACAACACAGTATTCCCTTCCCTCAACGTTACATACTTGGACATCCGAATCCATGCTAGTAGCATTGGTCACAATGATCATGAAGAGACTTAGTACCAATGCACTAAGGACACTTCAAGGTTAGGGCAATCAAGTCCTATTTGTAGAACTCAAGGCCCTATTGTACACATTCATTGTGTATCTCCACTCTTGGACTCTTGGACTCTTGGCCTATTGGCCAACGCATCCATACACCAAGAAGGTGTGGACTAGTGATATGGGATGCCAACCCTTGGGATGCAGTCATAACTTGAAGTGCTACTAGCTCCCAAGCTAAGGGGTGAGATTGTTTGGCTCCATGGCTCGAAGGTGAGTTTAATGTCCACTCCCTTTATTGGAGTCTAGCTTCTGTCGTGTCTCGTGTGCAAGCTAGATCCTAGGGGAACATTTCACTCAGCAATCAACACATAAAGTTGAGATGCCCCTTAGCTTGATCCATATCGATCTTCGCGGACCGACATCCATTGCCGCCTTAAACGCCACACTATACTTCTTCTTTATAGTGGATGATTTCTAGAGATACATGTGAGTGTACTTATTACAACATGAATCTAATGCATTCACCTACTTTTCTACTTATGAGTGTACTTTTTATAACATGAATTCAATGCATTTACCTACTTTTCTAGAGATACATGCGAGTGTACTTTTTACAACATGAATCTAACGCATTCACCTACTTTTCTACTTGGGTGTTGCTGATACATAACCAAACTGATCATTATATCAGTTCTATGCGGAGTAATAGTGATAGTGAGTTTATCTCCCACAAGTTCACGGAGTACCCCCCCTCAAATGATGAGTCCCTACACTTGCTGGCTTTTGCCCCCCCTACATGGCGATATGGCTTGGGAGACTAGCTCATAGGCAACCTAGTCAAGTTAAAGCTTAAAACTGTACATCTTTGGCAAGGGTTTTTACAAAGCAAATCCACTAAGGGAAAAATAGAGACCCACTTTGAGAAAAACATATGAAAGATACAATGAAAATTCTTTAGAATAATCTGTCAAAGTTGTTGATGGTAGCGGAAGCATCTTCTTCTTCTTCATTCATGAATTGGTTCTGATGGTGATCATTCTGTATCTATTGTGCTATTTTCTTGTGGAAACATTCACTGGCTATATTGCCAGTCTTGCCACAGTAATGAAATATAATCCAATCCTTGTTGTTGGTGTTGAGTCCTCGACCACGGCCTCTTGCTCCATAAGTATCCTTGGTGTACAAGAGACTATTGTTGGTGGTATGTTCCTTTGTATCCTTGCTTTTAACTTTGCTTTCTCCATCAAGTAGTGAGTGCTCAATATCTTTAAGTGAGAAACTTGAAACATTACTTAGGGTGGACACAAGATTCTGCAATGGATCCTTATTTACACTTGCAAGCAGTACGGCTATTGCTTCTTCATCAATATTATTCTTAAGAGTTGCAAGCTGGATTTTTAGGCTCTTAAACTTGTTAATGTGTATAGTCATAGAAGCACTATCTTTTATATCTAGTTTATAAAACTATATAAGTAATTTCACCTTTGAATTCTTTGCTTGGGTACCAAAGATTCTGTCAAGTTCCTCCCAAGCAATTCTAACATCTCTGATGCCAAAGATATAATGTAGCACATTATCACTTAGTCCCAGGCAATGATACCTAGTACCTTGTTATACATTTTCTTCCATTCTTTGGTTTTTTGTGGAGCTACTGCAACAAGGATCCCACTTTTTGAATCTTCTTTCCCACCATCAACATCACCTTCGTCATCTTCAAAGAGATCCCAGAGGTCTTTCCTCATGAGGTGGTACATGGTCATTTCCTTCCAGGCATGGAAGCCTTCTTCATTAAACTTTGCTATTTGATCAAACTCTATCATTTTTTTCCAGCAACAAATCAGCCAACAAAAGAGTTGTACTTCAATGTATCAAGAGACACAAGATGATTAGTATTTAATAACACTACATGAGTATTAAAAAGATACTATCTTGGAGCTCAATGTCGGATGTTGATGCTTGATCTTCTTCTTGCTTTGCTGATCTAGTGTGATGCTTTGCTAGAAATTAAGTGCTCAATAAGACCAAAGTGATAGAGTCTTCAGTGGACTGAGAGGAGTAAGAAAATGAGAGATTTTATGACCTTGAAGATCAATGGCTATGGCTGCCCACAGAGATGACGCTTAGGGTTTCTCAGATCCCTCTTGGGTGAGGTTAGCCCACTTGGGGGGCTACCAAAGCCCTATGGTGGTAGCAACAAATCGCACAGCGTGGAGATGATGGCAGCCGTATGACCAACAAGGACACAATTTAGGACAGCAAGGAAGAATTTCAACAATTTCGGCTTCTACAGTACTCAATGTCGACGTGTGAAGTGATAGGATGGTGCGCCTGAGCAGGGGGAAAGATCTCCAAAAGAAATCATGTGGAGATATTGACAATGAAGAGAGATCTAGGTGCTGCAAGTAGACAGGGTATTGCTGTCCATGGCAGCCATGAAAGCTCCAGTGAAGGTGAAGGTGAATCTAGAGTAGGAAATGAAGTCTTGAGCTGATACCAAGCTGGGCAGAAGTGAAAGGGAGCTGAAGAAGTAGAGTGAGAAGCTGAGCTCTGATACCATGTTCAAATGTCTGATCTAGAGCATGGCAGGAGAGATTGGAAGATGAAGACTAAATTCATGTTGACATAGACAATGAGTAGACAACTGTTACACAAGTGAATTAGGTTCTAAGCTAAAAGCTTAGACTCATGAAGACAATCTTGTGTATTAAACTGACAATAACACTAACTGAAAGAGAAAAGCATCATGATATTGTATTCATCATTATGAAAGTGATAGTCAAGTACAACGCTTTATAAAAGTTGGGTTGTTCCACTCTCCTCATTGCGCATATGGGATTCATGACATCTCTTCTTGGAGCATACATCATTTGTCTATTTCTCAACACCGAACAGCTACTAATGTCATGCAGTCCTTCAAGAGATGTCCCTTCTTGCCACAATAATAGCACTGAGGTCGCTTCTTCTTGGGCTGAATGTCACCCTTCTCAGAAACTGGAACAGGAAGAGTACCAAGAGATAGCATCCTCATTCCAACCTGAATCTGAACACAACATTGCTCCAACATAACAATCGTTGGTGAGTAGATAAAATATGTATGTCGAGCATTAGGAGGAGCATATGGAGAGGCCATAATGAGATAGGGATTGACAAAATATGAATAAAGGCAAGGGATCAACATGAAGAAAGGTTGGCCGAAATACAAACTCACAAAAGTTCCACGAGTGCAAAAGTAGTAGATAAAGCACATAGAGCAAGAATCAATAGTAACGAGAGTGTAGTGAGAAGAGCATGGCAACTGGATGCACATGAACCCTCGCTAAAGCTGAGCAGTGTATCACAAGATTAAAAAATACAGCTAAAACCTACAAAAACAGTCTCAAAATACCGCCGCCCAGCCTTGCACAGACACGGAAGAATGAAACGCAAATACTGATGACAAAATCATAAACTGAAACTGCATTAAATACAATTGATTAGGCCACAAACAAGTTGCCTCAGCCTATAGCCACCAAAACGCTGATGAAGAAGGATCAAAATCAAGTCCCCAACCCTAAAATCAGTCCCAAAACAGCCAAAACGAAAATGATAGACTATAAACGCTGAAGAAAAATGCAGAAAACAAGCTGAAAACGAATTTTAAGATAGCATCTTGAAATTGCTTCCATTGCTCAATGGTTCATCTACAAAAGCCTTATTAATCAAATTTCCTATAAGCATCAATATCTTTATAAAAGGATAGACATTGCCCGAGTATTCTCGTGGTAAGACCTCCTTAAAAAATGGCTGAACTTGAGCAAATAGCAAAGTTTAATGGGGAAGGCTTTCATGCTTGGAAAGAAAAGACCATGTATCACCTTATGTGAAAGGACTTGTGGGACTTATTTGAAGATGATACAGATAGCAAGAAGAAAGATGATGAAGATGGATTCGTTGAAGAAGACCAGATCAAAACCAAAGAATGGAAGAATATGAATAACAAAGCACTAGGCATCATTGCTTGGGGGCTAAGTGATTATGTGCTACATCATATCTCTGACATTAGAGATGCTAGAACTGCTTGGGAAGAACTTGACAGGATGTTTAGTACCCAAGCAAAGAACTCGAAGATAAAATTAGTTATGCAGTTTTATAAGTTGGATGTAAAAGACAGTTCATCTATGACTCTACACATCAATAAATTCAAGAGCCTTAAAACTCAACTAGCAACTCTTAAAAAGAACATTGATGAAGATGAGGCAATAGCAGTGCTACTTGCTAGCGTTAATCATGAACCCGTATGAGAACCTTGTTTCAACACTAAGTAATGTTCCCAGTCTCTCACTCAAAGATATTGAGTACTCACTGCTTGATGAAGAAAGCCAATTTAAAAGCAAAGATGTAAAAGAGACCAGCTCAAGGGAAAATCTCTTATACACCAAAGGAGTTACTAGACCCAAGGGAAGAGGTTGAGGATTCAACACCGACAACAGAAGTCGGATGACATGTCATTATTATGGTAAAACTGGCCATATTGCTAGTGAATGCTTCCACAAGAAAAGAGCACAGCAGATGCAAAATTACCACCACCAAAGTTAATTCATGAATGAAGAAAAAGAAAAAGATAATTCCGCTACCATCAACAACTCTGACAGATTGTTCTAAGGAATTTATTTACCATAGTGGATATAAAAACCCTACCAAGATGTAAAGTTTCAAGCCTTAACTTGACTAGGCTACCAAAGAGCTAGTCTCCTAGTCCATGTACACATGCAGGGGGAGGCAAAAGCCAGCAAGGGTAGAGACTCATCATTTGAGAGAGGGTGCTAAGAAATAACAAATGATGTATGCTCCATGAAGAGATGTCCTAAATCCCATATGCACAATGAGGAGAGTGGAGATGCTGAAAAGCTATAAAGACATGTACTTGGTTCACTTTTCATGATATGCTATTTTGTACTCTGTACTTTACTGTGAGTCTTTGTCATGTCCTACTCGAGATTGTGTTTATGAGTCCAAGTATTCTATCTTGGAACCTAATTCAACCGAGTAACAGTTATTTCCAATTGCCTACATTGTCATGGTTTTAATCAATACATTCAAACCTCCATAGCTACAGCCATGCTCAAGATCCATGTTTTTTCACATAATTTGCTAACAGGATCCTCCTGGGGTATTATGCTCAAACAAAGCCTCACAAGCATTATTCTTGTAGAATACCTACATTATAATGATATGCGGTCCATGCTAACCCTAATGATGTGGTTAATGCAACAGTGGAATCCAAATCAGAAGCATGTCATGATATGCTCAATATAATCAACATAGTGCAGGCAATATCTTTCTCCAAATCCCCCATCGTGCTTCCTTTCTCCAATAGCCTTTCATGATGCAAGTTAAAGTCATTGTACCTGGTGCTTTGTCACAATCAACCATAGACAAATCCTGCAGATATTCCACAGGCTACATCTCCAAACTGAAATTGAGCCATACTCATGTTATAACCAACTATGTCCACCAGCTTGGGAACACTCTATACTTCAAACAGAGGGTTTTGCTCGATTCGAGCCTTGACCAAGGAGGTACTTCATTGCAGTTCTTAACGAATGCACTGTCATTTACAACGATGGAGGAAGGATTAAGTAAAGATAATTATTTGAATTGCGTATTCTCCAGTGATGTTATATAGTTGGTAAAGATAATTATTTGAATTGCGTATTCCCCAGTGATGTTATATCGTTGCTCGGAAGACGAGAAATATGCAATAACGTTCAGGAATTTCCACTATCCGAAATGCTCATATTCTCGGCATCAGTAACAAGTAGTGTTGAGCTAAGATCATCAATCCCTACTGTAATCGAATGCATGAGGCCAAACAGAACTTGCCTGAGAATTTAGGACGACAACTCTTTTCTCCTGCGAGCCTAAGACGAAAGCTCCTTTCTCTGCATACAGAGAGAAATGGCTGGTGACGTCCGTAAGCCATCTTCGTGCTGCCATTCTGCAAAGAAATGATAGCGAAGGAAGGCCTCATGAAATGCATGGGCGTTGAGGGTAATGCCATCGCCGAGAGCTGATCCAAGCTGCGAGAGGGATGCTCTTATTGGCACCTGGAAGCAACCTTTGGAGGAAATGAATGGGTTATGAAGAAGAAGCGAGTAACTAAGCAAGTGACACCTTTGCTCATACGGGTAAATACATGCTGACGTTGATACATTGCAGTCATAGTGTCTAGGTTGTATCACATCTTCTAGAGATTTACGTCACATTGCAGTCATAGTGTCTAGGTTGATACATTGCAGTCATAGTGTCTAGGTTGTATCACATCTTCTAGAAATTTACGTCACATTGATAATGCGGATTTTATATTGACAAAAGAAAATAAGTAAAAGGGTTACCCTATCATCGATGCAACGAGGATTCAATGATAGAACTGAACTTCTTGTAGAACAATTTGAAGACCCTATGTTTTGCCCTTGCAATTTCAAAAAGAAAGATAATTTCCCCTTCTAGTATCGATAGAACTGAACTTCTTATAGAACAATTTGAAGACCCAATGCTTTGCCCTTGCAATTCTAAAAAGAAAGATCATTTCCCCTTCTAGTATCTTCGTGCATTTGTCTCATGGACTTCCTCAGGTGAGGGTTTGGGTGATCCTTTCTGAAGTCTCAAGTTACCTAGGCCCCTAAATGGGGTGCTTGGTGCCTATCCTTGTGAGTGTAATGCTAGTCTCCCTAGAGCTATCAAGCGAAGGGAGTGGAAATAAGTAGCATAGTTTGACGAAACCAGAGGCTTAAGGGTTTGGCCCTATGATAGTGTTTACACAACCTAGTCATGCATACCCAACTCACAAAACCAAACTTCCCTTATTATCAAACAAAACCTTGTTCATCCTACTCCACACAAACTTGAGAGTTGTTGCATAAATGAGGTTGATCATTCTCCAATTGGCCTCATCAAGATTGCCTTGGTCAAAGAAGAGTGAGTTGTTATGCCAAAAGTATCCTTCAAATTAGCCTCCTTGATCCACCTCCTAACTTTCCTCCAAACTAGCCACGTGAATGGAGTCCCAAAAGATGTGTTTATTTATCTCCTCACCCATTTGCAAAATGGGCATAATGGGAAAATCAAATGCCTCCTAGGTAAGTGGGACTTAAGAGGAAGCTTTATGTTATTATTTTTCTTCTTAGGACATTGAGCCTGAATGATGGTGTATTATTCCATATGTGCTTTAGTGTCCTATACTACAATACAATTTTTACCACGGGGAAGTCCTTCTTCCACTTGTTCTACACTGTCATAGGTATGATTGAGGAAGCCCTAGTGAAATCATGACTCTTTGGCAACTCCATAATTACTTCCATTCTTTATGTATGAGCAATCTCAACACCCTTGATGATTAGAGAGGTAGGCCAATTATCCATATTGTGTTGCATGACACTCAGAAATCACAACTTCTCCTATAACTAAATTTTTTAATTAACCCATTTTTGTGGAGTGCCATTGTGAAGCGTCAACACCCCATATAGCTTGCCATGAGTGATTCCACATTTGTGGAGACCCAAAGCCGTTTTGTCATCCATGCCGATTAACACACCAAGCGATTCATAGGTAAATGAAGACAACCATGGGCTCCTAGATAGCAAAGAGTCATTGATCTTGTTGTACTATATGTTCAAAGTGGCATATGTTGTCACAAATTGTCAAATTCTAACTAACACCTACACACTACAAGATATAGGCCTTATACCGACATTAAAAGCAACGAAAATGTAAATAAAGAAATTTGCCCCTGTCATCGCAAAAAGCGACATTATTGGTGACACCATAGAACAATCGGTATTAGCGTCGTCGCAAATAGCGACACTGATAACGACGTTTTGCGACACTGATAACGACGCTTTGCAACGCCGATAACGATGTGTGCAGGTAAATTTGCGATGCTAATAGCGATTGTAACAGGGAAAAAAATTTATGCACTGTGTACAATGCTCGTGTAAATAAAGACAGAGTGTACTTAAATCATAATATTGATACATGAAATAAATACATGATCGCATAATGAAAGCGACTGGTACAATCATAGCAAGATATCACTACTACATAGAAAATGTTTACACATATCACGTGACAAAAAAAGAAGGGTGTGTGAGCTCCAGGGATCCAAGGGCGAGCTATAGATCATCGCCATCCTAAAGCTCGTCCCGCCGCAAAGGAGCATCAAACGAACTCTGCAAAAAAAGAAACAACTACACATCAGTTCACCATACAATAATGCATTCTAATTAAACATGGTAACTATGAACAAGAAAGATGAGTGACTTACAGGGCCGCCGCGTTCATACAATCGGTCGATCAATGTAGTGAGACCGTGCCTCTTTGCATATCGAGTCTCAAGGCCGGTCAGATTGCGATTTGTAATGGAGTGCTGCAAAGGAAACAAAATACTAACTATTAGAAACATGATTGTCAATACAAAGGATATTGCAAAAAAATAAGCAAGCAAAACAAAAGAAAAACTTACAAAGTCCTCTAGATATGTCTTGTGGTCGCCACTCCCAAGATGATGGACCACTCCAGCCTCTAGTCGTGCCCTCGTTGCCTCGCATTGCTGTCTCCAATGTCTTGGAGAATCTGTAGCCTCCTCCCTCAGTCGGTGTCAGTTGTCCGTGTCTATCCACTCGGGCTTTACAGCCCCACTTGTGAGTGCCTTCTTGCGTGCGCCCGATCGTCTGTGTGACATATATATACGCATGCACTCCATCATCTAGCCCGTAGAAAACCTATCTACTGTGGCTGGTACCGGAAACTCCTTATACAAGGATGCTACTATGTAGTCCTTGCTCCCCTCCGGTATGTTTTTCCAATGATCCAAGACGTTGTGCCGAAAAACTTGTTGGCGCAACTCTCTCATACGAGCCATCACCCTCCTCCCCTCATTATTCATAATGATGGCTCCTGACCTATCATCTACAAGGTAGGCATACCTCTCTGGGGCATGCCTAAGATGGGTCCTCTCCCACATGCAACCACACTCCTAGGCATATCCAGGAGACCCATGTACATCTGGTGTACCTACTGGGGTAGTATCTATCGGAGTAGCACCCATGGGGGTGCCACCTGTGTAGACGGCTGAGCAAAAGCTGGAGTGACTGGAGTAGGCATCCCCACAGGTGTGACAAATCTCGAAGGTGATGCAACTCTAACAGAACAATGAGACGGAGACACCGCATCCGTGCCTCCACAGCAAACACCTGAGCCACGCTCTTTAGAACCGCCACGAGAGCGAGGAGTAGCACCTGTATCCTGAGCCGACCGCATGCTCACTGCTTCTGTATCTCTACAGCATCCCTCTGACCCTGAAACACTCCCTCTGTTTGGCCCAAGTCTGGAGCGTAGACCTCATCTACTCGAAACTGAAGCATCTAATCTCACTGAAGTAGATCTAATAGAGCGGCCGACGATGTCCGAGACAGCTCCTGATCCGCCATGTCTTTGAATCTCACCATCTGATCTGGAGACATACGCATGAAGATATCTTGCAACTCCTCATCGCTTGTCTCTCAACTTATCCTGAATGATCTAAGTATCCACAAATGTCACCTGCACATACAAAAAATGATGTTAGCATAATCAATTTAAACCATGCAAAGTACGATAATATAAATCTTTTAAAAATGATCTTACTTAAAATGCATATCTTATGTATCCTTATAAGCGATTAGTCAACGAATTGAGTAAGTGGATGCTCCAAGTATGAAGTACCCTATGGTCCCATGTTAATCTCCTGATACAACTCAACATAAACTGAAAGGTTGATAGACATGTCACCACAAAAGGATGAGTCCACCTCGTTCTCAAAGAATTCTTGGACTCTTGTATTTCCATCATTGTTACCCGATGTTGTTTCCTCTACATGCTCCAAGCTTTCAGTGGTCTGTACCCCTTGCAATATCGACCCCTCTATTTACATATTGTTCTCATCTATGCTCGAAACATCGCTTTGATCATATACTCTCGCACTTCGGGGAGTTGAAGGTATAGCATACCACCATCGAGGTTGTCGGGGGTTTGGATAGAAGATTACATGTTCACAAACACGTACAAGAGAGATTTAACTATTGTGACATGTACCATGTCGTAATACAATTAACAAACAAATGACTTCATGCACTTGTTCACAATGGGCCGGCAACACAAAGGTATCGCACAAATCCAGTTATTTTTTTTCAGAATCTATTTCGAGAAATCCAGATGGACCTCGTTGAACTGTTGCTCCAGCTCCTTCAAGTACCACTTTGAACCACTGCACATCGAATAGTATCATGGAGAAGCTACGGTAATCCACCGTAACAATACTTTGCAAGTTCCCAAAATACTCCATCTCATCTATAACCGTATTTGGATCCGTTGCTCATCGTTGACTCTCTTACTCAAATCTTACCATGATACCACAATCTGTTGTGAAGTGTATTTTGTCAATACACTCTCATGATGTTATGAGGACACAGTGTGAAAAAGTATGGAATGCATCATCATCCGACTTCTCTATTGATCTAGAGAGTCAATGTGATCTAAGCCATTAGTACTAGTGTGAGTTGCATGGATTATCCGAAAATACTAGATTTTTGGATAATTTTAGTTTATTTTTATATTATTTATTGTAAAAATATGAAAAAGTTAGAAAAAGCTTCTAGATTAGGATGGCATGCAAAAAGCTAGTTGCTTTTTCAGCCAATTAGGAGATTTATCATAAAAAAGACAGATTGACGAAATCGTGCATGTCGCGATCGTTGTAAACAGGCTGAAAACTACAGATTGAACTAAAGGAAGAAGAATGAGTGATCTGGGAGATCCGTGACCAGGCGTCTTGGGCGTCCTGGGGTTTTACCTCCCCTTTCGGAGCCATTAGATTTGGGTTCCGGACAGCAAAGAAAGAGCTGATTTTTCTGATCTACGTTTTTGGTCTACGAAGGAGCTCCAGGAGAACTAATGCCTAGAGATTGCTTTTAAGTAGTGCAAAGATTCTAGGTTCTTTCAATACATATTGATTCAATTCATTGTGATTTGTTTTTGTCATGTTTACCACGGGTATTGTCTATCTTCTCTTCCATCTCCTATCTCTACTTTCTTCTACTTCTGATCCCCGATGGATTCGACCTTTCGACAGAAACCCCTCCGACAATGCTCCACGCGAAAATACCATCCGTACGACTACGTTGCACTATATATTTTGTATTGTACATTGAAACACTCAATTAGTTGTCGCATATAAAATATAGATACGACAAACGCTAAACACGTCATCACCTTTGGACTACATCCCCTTGAGAATTTCCACTCCTTAGTTGAGACCTCCACCCCTTCACGAGACGCTGCGGTCAAAGCTCCGTGCAACCATCGCGTTGACATAAACCGTGGCATCTCCTCTATGCCCTCGAGATATCGAATCATTCGATGGTGCATATTACGTCGAAATTCAGATCGCGCTTCCTCTCGATCTTGCCTAGCTTGCTGCTACCTGGCGAGCCACGTCTCCATAGAGGCATGGTGCAATATACAATAGCGATTCACTTTCTCCTCCATTACGACATCCATTCTTTTTTTTACCCCATTTCCAACCACCACATCTCCGGTCAGTCTATCATCGTCCTCAGCGACCATAGCATACTTTTGTCTGGATCTATCGTTGATAGCCTTTGTGAAATATGCACTAGTGCCTCAGACACCAACCAACCTTTAGCCATGCTACCTTCTGGCCGAGCTCGTTGTCGCACAAAGCCTTTTAGGGTTTTCATGAAGCGCTCCAAGAAGAATATCCATCACGTATGGACAGGTCTAGCAATCTCCACTTCATCTATAAGATCCACAAGAAGGTGGATTTGTATCGTGAGCATATTGGTAGGCAAGTATTTCTCAAAGAGATAGACCGTCTCCACTGCTCCCCACCTCGCGGATTCAATAGAGGGCGTCTTAATCTCCTTCTGTGAGATCCATTGCACTAAAGTCGACAACCTGTAAATGGCCCCGCGTATTTTTGAAGTAAGGCATCCTACGATTGCGATCAGTAGTACAAATAGCCACAAATGAGAAAGCATTATGAACAATGACTACACTCCAAATAGCAAAATGTACAGGCCACTTACAATCCATTCGTAGTACAAAGCTGACATATCTTATGCCAATCATGGGATTTTAGCCCTAATAATTGGTCGTCTTTAGAAAATGCAAATATGAGAGAACGCATTATACCCATCGGAGTGCGGATAGACCTGACTATTTGCTTCACAATGAGCTCTTCTTTAGTGGACAAAACCTAAGGAGTGCGAGGTAGCTGCACGTGACTATCAGTACTCGACTGCAGCCAAAGCGCCTCCATCTTGCCTACCTCCTTCAAATCCATTCGTGCCCCTATAGTGTCTCTTTTTCTTGTGATGTGGTCCCATAGCAAGCTGCCCACGTTCTTGAAAATATGCATGGGATCCAACAAGTGGTTGATCTGTAAGTGGGTCCAATATGGCAACTTATAGAAAACTAAGAACCATCGCATTATGTTTGGATGTGACTCCGCGTGGACCATTTTCAGCTTGTACTAGCTTTGGGCATTCATACATGTTAGAGGTCATCCAAGAAAACCTTCCCTAAGTTCATGACCCTCTGGCAAGAAAGCGACGTGTCCTTGATATACCATCTTCTTCATGGTTTGTGACCTTTAGGAGTCTAACTGTGGCCCGCACAATGGACATGCATGATAATAACTTGATATAACCAGACATGTCCCAACACCTCTATCCAATGAATATAAACTTGAATGAGCTATAATAGATATTACCAAACGAGAATGGAAGCCTATTTACTTGAGCACTCTCTGAATCCCGAAAAGTCATGCATGGTCCACATGAGAATTGCTCGAATATTGGTGAACCATCGACCATCGTGCTTGCTCATATCTTGCACGATGACCCCCTCCTCCCACAAAATCCTAAGCTCATCGACTAATGGACGAAGTTACACGTCCATATTTTTTACTTTGTAGCAGCCGAGGACAAGTAAGCTAAGGATGAGATGTTCTTTCTTCGTAGAAAGCCATGGAGGGATATTGTAGTTGACAAGTACTATAGGCCACACATTGTAAGAAGTTGAGCGTAGACCAAATGGGTTTATGCCATCCATTGCAAGACCGAGCCGAAGATTCATTGGCTCTCGGGCAAAGCCTAGGAAGATAGAGTCAATGTGGCTCCATGCGTGTGAATCCGTTGATATTCGTTGAACTCCATCTGTGGACCTATTCTGCGCATGCCACGTTGTCAAGCTCGCCATGCCAGATGTACGAAACATGTGGTTTATGCAGGGGATAAGCGGAAAGTGTCTAAGAACTTTTTGAGGGATGGTTTGCTCTTGCAAGTCCTGTCGATACCTATGAGAATCACACTTTGGACATGTCTCCATAGTCTCGTATTCTCCTTGAAACAGTATGCAATCGTTGATACATACATGGATGCTGTTGTAGTCCATGCCAAGCTTTCGTAAAACATGTCATGCATCATTATGAGACCCATGCATGGTATTTACAAGTGGTAATATATGATACTTCAGTAACCTGAAAAAAATCATAAAATATCTTGAAAAAGCACAAATATTTTTAATGATAGTGCTGAAAAGAAATCAATGAAGCGTGCGTACAAGGTATCTGATCAACTCGATCACACTCGCATCACTCCACTCGTATTTTGCTTGCACACTTAGGAGTGCAAGCAGTGTCTTCAGGCGAGATACTTGGCACCCATCATATAATGGTATGGATGCTTCCTCTCTAAGTGGATTAGAAGTCTCAACATCCATGGGAATCAATGCATTGATCATTGCCTCCATCTCAAGCTCCAAGATTATAGGTAAGTCTCGAAGGCTGCCTTTCTCCTCTGGTATTGACAATATAGATTGGGTAGTACCTTCCAAGTGGTGGATTGGCTCAAGCACTCCATCCATCGCATGTCACAAACTCTTCTAATTGGTCGCAAAGGGTGCACTCCTCCTTGGGACGAGACGTCACCTCCCTGGACAGAAAATTTGCCAGCCACACCCAATCTTTTTGTATATAGTATTCAATTAGCTTGCAAGTACAATGAATGATTGATATTAACTTTTCTTACAGTTTGCTGAAAATCCAAGATCGCCTAATCAATGATCTTAGATTGAAACTCGTCGAAGCGTTATACGTGTTCTATAGACAATCAATGTTTTCGTCTAATTGCCAGCTTACATTGAGAGTAAGGACATGGGACACACTAATTAAGATACGCCTCGCGACCTTGAACATCTAGACCTTCATCGTTTTCCATTTTGTCTACGTTACGACAAATAATTTGTTTTTATTATCATTCTTTTTTTCTTTCTTAAATTGTTTGAGAAGGGATTTCTTCTCTTGTAACTCAACAAAAATTAACATATGTAAAGTCTCCACCCACCCACCCACAAATTAACGTATGTCGGAGTGTTTCCCGTCTCGTGGTGTTGCATGGACCTCGCCACCACTCTCTCTTTGTTTTTTATCCATTCATTATCTCCTCTCCTTCCATCTCCCTCTCTTTTTCTCTTTCTTTATTATGCTATATGTTTATTCCCTCTCTCTCGTTCCTTCTTCCTTTTTCTCTTCCTCCCCCTCTCTCATTTTCTTTAACAAAACATATCTCTCTCTTCTTCTTCTTCTTCTTCTTCTTCTTCTACTACTACTACTACTACTACTACTACTACTACTACTACTACTACTACTACTACTACTACTACTACTACTACTACTACTACTACTACTACTACTACTACTACTACTACTACTACTACTACTACTACTACTACTACTACTACTACTACTACTACTACTACTACTACTACTACTACTACTACTACTACTACTACTACTACTACTACTACTACTACTACTACTACTACAAATAAGAAAACTAGACACCAATAAACAAGAAAACAAAAAAAACCTATTACAACAATAACAACAACAAACAAGAAAACCACTACTATTACTACAACAATTTCCTATTATGTTTAATGTTTTTTCTCTCTTCCTCTCCCTCTCTCATTTCCTCTCTCTCCCTCTCCCTCCCTCATTTCCTCTTCCTCCCTCTCCCTCTCTTTCTCCCTTTCCCTATTATGTTTAATGTTTTTTTTCTCTTCCTCTCCCTCTCTCATTTCCTCTCCCTCCCTCTTCCTCTCCCTCCCTCTCCCTCTCCCTCTCTCTCTCTCTTTCCCTATTATGTTTAATGTTTCCCTCTCTTTCTCTCCCTCCCTCTCCCTCTCCCTCTCTTTCTCTCTTTCCCTATTATGTTTAATGTTTCCCTCTCTCCCTCTCCCTCTCCCTCTCCCTCTCCCTCTCCCTCTCATTTCCTCTCCCTCCCTCTCTCCCTCTCCCTCTCCCTCTCCCTCCCTCTCTCATTTCCTCTCCCTCCCTCTCCTTCTCCCTCTCTTTCTCTCTCATTTCCTCTCCCTCTCTCAGCACACTTGAATTTTAACAAAAATAAGTAAAAGAGAAAGAGAAAACACAAAAACAAAGCAAGAAGTCTCTCCCTCTCCCTCTCCCTCTCCCTCCCTCTCTCATTTCCTCTCCCTCCCTCTCCTTCTCCCTCTCTTTCTCTCTCATTTCCTCTCCCTCTCTCAGCACACTTGAATTTTAACAAAAATAAGTAAAAGAGAAAGAGAAAACACAAAAACAAAGCAAGAAGGAACAATGCACTCACTGTAAAGGCTCAAAGAAGGGTTCGGCAGCTTCTCTTCGCGACGGCAGCTCCTCTTCGCCCTCCGTACACTTCCTCCTCTTCTTCGTGAACAGTAGCGATGGCGGTGAGAAGCTTTTATTCTCCATTTTTCTCTCTTTCTCTCTCTCTCCCTCTCAAATGTAAGATGTTCGCTCTCCCTTTTGCTCTCTCGTTCGTGTATGCACACAAAATAACGCTCTCGGGTTTTGGCCCGTGTTTTTTTTGTCTGAGTACCGTCGCTATTTGCATCGCAAAGCACTGTCGCTATACCTCCATATCCTTGTAGTGACACCACCTTAGATTAGGGGATTGGAATTTTGAGATGACAACCAAAGACAACAACTTGCCAATTGACATCAGCCCAAAAATACCCCATGATTGGAGTGTTACTAACCTAGAATTTAACTAGTACAATCCATGGTTGATGTACCTTCATTCTGTTTAGGAGTCTTATGTTGAACCTCTTACATTTATGAGCTAAGGCTTCAATTCTTGCACCTCCATCAGCTATGTCCTTAGTGAGGTAATCCCAAGTCATTTGAAGGGGATTCTTTTTGTCTTGGTATGACCATAAGAACCTTCTAATCAACTTCTCAATCATATTCCATGAAGCTGTGGTAAAACATGATAAAGATTCCACGTAAGCCATTGAAGAAGTCATAAAACATGTAACTATTATGATATTCCCAACAAAGGATAATGGAATCGATGACCATCTATTCAATTTATCTTTGAGCTTCTTGTAAAACCATTGAAATCTCTACTTTAATGAGATACCTACTCCAATGGGAGTTCTGAGGTACCTTATTGTCTCTCTTGACTTGATCAATCTAAAGCCATAGTTCCAAAATTCAACGTAGGTCTCTAGGGAGGCCAAGAAGTGAGCTTTTTGAGAGAGCTTTTATGGGCAACCACCATTTTTTGTTCCACACAATTCACTTACTCCATCTCTAGATATTTCCACCACCACCTCCACTACCTCCACCACCACTATTACCACTACCACTACCCTCACCACCACCACTACCGCTACCACTATCTTCACTTTGGCTATCTCTCTTTCTCTCTATCGCTCTCTTTATGCCCCTTGCCACCACCACCACGGCCACCACTACCTTCACTCGTTCTCACTCACACACACACACACACACACACACACACACACATACACACACACACACACACACTCTCTCTCTCTCTCTCTCTCTCTCTCTCTCTCTCTCTCTCTCTCTCTCTCTCATTCTTAGTTTCTCTCTTTACATATATATTCTCTTTTTCTCTTTTTACATTCTCGTTATCTCTCTACATTCTCTCTCTCTTTGTGATGTGCAAAGAACACACACTCACTCGCTCGCTCACACACACACGCACACACACACACACACACACACTCTCTCTCTCTCTCTCAACATGCTCTCAAATAGCACTATGTCGTGTACATGATTCTCTCTCTCTGTGGTACAGGCAACATGGATACATTCATATGATCACCCCAAAACAATAGATCATGGTCCACATCTCTCTCTCTCTCTCTCTCTCTCTAATTGTTCCATCTCTTTACTCCTCTCTCATGCATGTGATTAGTCCACATTGTATAATAATGCCTCACATTAGATTATGACATGTGTTGTAACAAACACTTCTCTTAAATAATTAATATGCATCTCTCTCCATCTTGGACACACACACACACACACACACACACACACACACACACACACACACACACACACACACTCACTCACTCACTCACTCACTCACTCACTCACTCACTCATTATCATGATGTGAACACTCGTGCGACCACTCTATATTATTAGAACTTTAATTGCAATGGATTGATAGGTTTCTCCCCTTCCTTCCCCCCCAAAGAATTCAATACAATACAATTCATACAAGCAATCTAAATGTACATTTATATTGCTTTAACTTTTGGCAATAGTGTTATTGCTTGACAAAATAAGAGAGAGAAGGTCATCAAAAGCTTGTCAAATTTTGACACAAGCTAACTAAGTGAATTGTATTACAGTATTTTCTTGACAAAATAAAAGGCAGTTGTGTTAAGAGGTAGCGTTGGTATTGCTTTGTTGGTCTCACAGTATACGTGGTATTGGAAAAGTTTTCTACTTCCAAATATGAGGTGCAAGTTTTCTTACATAAGTATGGGTTGATGTTTAAACATTTTTACATTTGCATCCATTCCAAACACTCGAAGATACACATGATATAGGTGCTTGCATGCCAAATATGCTTTTCCTTTTGCTATATGATCCATGAAATCTCCGTAGTTACATGTTGGGTTCTTTGCAACGTGCACATCATAACACTCCTACAAGACACTTGAGCTAGATGTCTATAGCTTGAAAGGCTCATGCTTCAAGGGTTTCACCAATGTGTGACTCTTCACAATTGCATTTAGAACTCTATCCTTTTCCATGTAGCCTGTGAAACACCTCTCTAATATCTACATGAGCCCTCATTAGCATCCACTTCTTATGCCACCTTTTGTAAAAACAAACCCACCACTCTCCAACACCTTGATTTCTTCTACTATGTGCCTTATGCCACTAGCCATACTTGTGGAACTTTGGGTAGTGCATAATGAATGGAAAAACAAATGTTCCATGTATGGTCCACACTATCATTATAGAACCACATGAACTGACACCCTATTCCATGTTGATTGCTAGCTTCTCCTCTTGAGCTAGACCACTCCATGATGCCCTGAAATGAAGGTGCAAGCACCCCATGCACCTTCAAAGATTTTGATGATACTGTCCTTGACTAGTTGGAAGGCAAAGGGTTTAGTTTTCTTGTGACTTTTCTTTTAGGGATGTTTTCAATCATATACTTAACCGTGTGGGAGATGTTTTCTTCCTATGACCCCACTTTCCCATCAACATTTTGTTTCCTTGCTACAGTCACATTGTCCCCTCTAAAATCAAGATATTGCTGCAATTCAGTTTCTATTGCCACCTCTTGAACCATCCTTGCTGGTGCTCAAGGTGTGGGGTTAACTCCTTCTTGTAGTCGACTTAAAAGCTTCTCTGCACTAGGTCCTACACCATGGATGAATGTATGACGTTTTGTGCTCTAGAGTAGAGCATTGGCCAAATCATTGACACATGCATCATACAAGCTAATAAATTCTTGAATCCCTTCTCGTCCAACCAACTTGCATGCATTGCCTCTGTTAGGTTCATGGTTGGCATATGAGCAATGTCGCCCACCACCTAGACAAATACCAACATGAGAGGGTATGAAGCAAGAGAAAACAATTGCACCGCACATCACATCCTACTCTTACAGATTAGTCTTATTGATAGTGTCACCTCCAATGTGAATATCTAATATGCCACCAACTAAGCCAACAATCCATTGCTGAAACATTGCAATCCGCAACTTTCCCTGAGGCCCACCAAGCCCGAATGAATCAGTATTACACTATTGTATCATTTTCCATGGCTATACACCTCCACATGCAGCACAAATGCTTATGCTAATCTTGAAACTCTTGTGCGCATATTATGATGTGTGTATTTGGAGACTTTGTTCCCAATGAAATAAGCAAGATCTATCCCTTCCTTACATTATGTTGTTTGGACCACCATTGAACACTGTTGTGGATGGTCCTCTAGTTGGCAGTTACCTCATCTACCATGAACCCTCAAAAACCAATGCTTGGATAGCCACACTTCTCCATCACTTCATTTATCTTTTTCCAACAAATACTTGTGCATCTACATCCTCTTTCTTCATCTCACATATTACTAGAGTCATCAACTCTTATACACTATGAAAACACAAGATAGGAATTGAAGTTTAAGAAGAACTATGCTCATTAAGTTTGTGTTGTGATTGTAAAATTGTGTAAGACAAACTAGATAGAGTCATACATATGTGCTACCATGGTGGTCTAATCATTAATGTGATGCACATGGTCAAAGCATATCCAACTATTGCATAGGTCCCCAGTGCCATTTCTTCGTATACGATTCACTAAGTCAACCCCTAAGGCTGGCCTAGTTATTTACATATTGAATATAAAACACCTCCTATCACTGTCATTGACTTGCCTAGGAAATAGACTACCATGGAAAATTTATATACACAATGTTGCTTTAACTTTAGAAGACGAGATTCCATCCCTTGATCGCTCTTAGTGCGTGTTGCATAGACCATGTGTTTGAGCTTACATGCATGGAATATTGAACTTCATACCCATGGCTTTTTAATGATATTTTTGGGATGTATGGTATCGGTAAATGGAATAATATGTTACCTCTTCCTTTGAATAAGTATTTGGAGTTCCTCGAGCATTATTGAGAGTTTGATGTTAGACATGGAAGCATCTTGCTCATGAACTAGGACACTTGTCTCACTAGTGTTCTAGCCACAATCATTTGTAAGTATCGAGGTCCAATTACACTAAAGTCTCTTACTATTTTCTCTACGGCATTTTGCACCTCTTTGACATTAGCTTTGCCCGTGCCTCTTTGCACCTCATTGTAATGTGTGCCTCAATGGATAAATAGTCTTAACATTGTGCTTATTGTTGACATCGCATTATTGGTTGATTTATACTAATTGATATTAATCAACTTTGTAATTAATATAAAATTATATTAATCAATTACTTGATTTTTATTATTAATGTTATTTACTAACTAGGCAGTTTAAAATATTTTTTATTAATTGACTCACAATTTAATACCAATAAATTTACAAATATATATATTAACTAACTAGTGTGTATATATTTACACACACACACACACACACACATGTATGTATGTGTATGTGTGTGTATGTATGTATGTATATACATAGAGAGAGAGAGAGAGAGAGAGAGAGAGAGAGAGAGAGTGAGTGAGTGATATGCGTATTTTTTTTCCATTGAGAAGGGGTTGACGGTTGCTCCTTCTTCGACAAACAATGATTCCACAAGTCTCCTCTCCCACAGGAGGTTATATGGAATTATTTTTTGCCAAACAAGGAGTTGTCGCTCTTCTCGATGAAAAAAAATTCCATGGAAGGAGAAAAAAAAGGAGAGAAGTACGAAGGGATTCTTCTTCAAGCTTTGAGGTAAGTGCATTATCTCTTCTCTCTTTGTTTTTCTCTTTTCTTTACTTCTCTCTTTCTTTTTGTTGATGAAGAGTGTATACAGAGAAGAAGTGATAGAGATCAACGAGAGAGAGAGAGAGAGAGAGAGAGAGAGAGAGAGAGAGAGAGAGAGAGAGAGAGAGAGAGAGAGAGAGAGAGAGAGAGAGAGAGAGAGAGAGAGAGAGAGAGAGAGAGAGAGAGAGAGAGAGAGAGAGAGAGAGGCAACTGCCATTGCCAATCCACGACAAAAAGAGAGGGGACAACTGCAAAGAAGAAGAAGGGAATTCGTGAAGGAGATGAAGAAGAAGGAGGAGAGAAGCGCGAAAGGATTCTTCTTTAAGCTTTGAGGTAAGTGTATTCTCTCTTCTCTCTTTGTTTTTCTCTTTTCTTTACTTGTCTCTTTCTTTTTGTTGATGAAGAGATGTACAGAGAGAAGAAGGGAGACAGATCAACACAAGGGAGAGAGAGAGAGAGAGAGAGAGAGAGAGAGAGAGAGAGAGAGAGAGAGAGAGAGAGAGAGGCTGCCATTGCCACTGCCATTACCATCGCATCCACTAAAAGAGAGGGGACAACTACAAAGGAGAAGGAGGGAACCTGTGAAGGAGGAGAGAAGCGTGAAAGGATTCTTTAGACACCAAACTTCGAACCAGGGGTCTGTACGCCTTTTTTTTCTCAAAAAAAATTTTGGGCTCTTAGCCACCTAACGAGTGCGCTTGTGAAGTTTCGTCGCATTCCGATAAAAGGTTATGGATTTACGATCACACGATGGACAGCGCGTATGAAGCTGCATTAACCTGGTTTTGGGGTTTAAATGGGTTAAAAGTTCATTCTTCTTCTCATTTTCACATCTTACTTTCTTTGCTTCCTTCATTCTCACACCCCCAACCTCTATCTCTTCTCCAACTTGCCCTCCTCGAGCTTACATGGCAGGCACTAAGCAAGCATGTCTCCGTTTCTCGACCATGGGAAGGCCTCATGCCAAAGCCCGCCACCTGGAGCACAAGGTGGAGCCTCCTCTAGTATAGCAACAGGTGCTCCCCATAGAGCACAATGACCACCAGAGAAGAAGAGGAGATGGAAACCAGGCACTATCGCCCTTCGAGAGATAAGGAGAATCCAGCGCGGATACGAGCTTCTCATCCCGAAAAGATCTTTTCATAAGGTTGTTCGAGAAGTCATGCAAGACTTGGAGTTGAAAGGGATGGAAAGATTTTGGGCATGAGTGTGGGATGACCCACCAGTAGGAAGGTAGACTACTGCAACTATGATGGCAAAAAGAAGAGCCTACATGATGTACTACATATACCTTCTATTACCAAGAATCTATTATCGATTGGATAGATAGTACAACATAATTTGCAAGAATCTATTGTTGGTTGGATAGATGATTTCAACTGATACACATTAGCGGCTTCTAAGGGCTGAAAATTATGGTAGATGGATGTCAAAAATGCATTCTTGAATGGTGACTTGCTTGAAGAGGTATATATGAAGCAGCGTGAGGGTTATGTACACAACCTGCGGTGTATATGGATGCTGGCTAGCAACCCCATCTATCATGCTAGATCCAAACACATTGAGGTTCATTACAATTTCATCAAAGAAATGGTACTTTCAGGATAGATTGATCTACTTCATGTGAAGATAGAAGACCAAGTAACAGATATCTTTACCAAATCACTTGGTAAAGAGAAATTCGTTCGTTTCAGGGATCTACTTGGAGTACATCAACTAGTTTGAGCTCAAGAAATGGAGTTTGAGAAGGGGGAGGATGAGCTTGATTCTTTTGATCTTAAAACACCTCCATCCATTGAGATTGAGGGTGAAGACAAGAAAGAAGAGATAGAAGATGACTTAGACGTAGGTAAAAACAAGAAGGAAGAAGTAGAGCTTAGAGACACTACCACTCCATATATAAGTATTTTTGGCTCCAACACCATGGTATAACTCTTATAAATGTCCAAATGGTCCCCCAAAAAGACTTGAACAAGTTTGGAATAAGTTAAAGCTTGAAGTGAAGCTCTTCTTCTTGGGCCTAACAAGTGATAAAAAAGCTCCTTGAGTAATACTTTTTTGAATTGATTATATCTAGCTTTTGTAATCACAAGCTTTTTTTCTTCTCGGGCTTAAGTAAGTGATGAAAAAGCTCCTTGCGAAATACCTTTTCGAATTGGTTATATCTAGCTTTTTCAATCAAAGGATTTAGTTTTTTTTAAAAAATCTGATACACAATTTTTAGACATTAGGTGTAGGTGACATTGGCAAATGAATTATGCAAGAATATTTAGTGCATATAGCTAGAAGGGTGGCAGGGCTGCATGCCCTGCCACCTTATTTTTTCCCCCTCTATAACCATCGCTATTTGCATCGAAAATTTACTTTGCAACCGTCGCTATTAGCGTCTCTATTAGTGTCGCTATTTGTGTCGCTAATTAGGTTAGCAACGCAAATAGTGGCATTAATAGAGGCGCTAATAGCGATGAATCGATCGCGTCGCTAATAGCGATGCGAATAGCGATGACGGGGGTAATTTTTTCCATGAATAATTCTGTCGCTATTGGGTCTATATGTTGTAGTGTATATGTGACGGGATCTCCCTTTGAGGAGAAGGGATGGTAAACATTGGACTACGACCTAATACAAACGAAGAATCGACATTAGCATTTAGTGTGGAGTGAGTCTTAGACGCTCCTAGCCCGCAAGGCCGTGTGGTGGGGTTTGTCTATTGTGTGCATGAGGTCCGGCTAGTGCCATAGCCAGTGCTGGCCCATTTTAGGTCCCATCACCACTTGGGGGACAACTATGCATGAGACATTACAACATTGGCAGTGTGCAAGTGCAGTTTCAACATGGATCTATCTTTACTCTTTAGAATGTATGGCATGTACCCCAGCTCAAGAATAGCTTGATTAGTGCTGGGCAGCTAGATGATGATGGTTTCCATACTATCTTTGGTGATGGGAAATAGAAGATCTATAAGGGATCTAGGGTTGTTGCCACAGGCTCAAAGAGTGATACTTTTATCTGCTACATGTAATCTAGTGTGTATGACCATGTTGTTGTCATGACCAAGCAGCCAAGTGTTTCCTTGGGCATGGCCGGTTGGGACACATGAGTTAGACTGGAATGAAAGTACTTACTCGTTTGGGTTATTTGGCTTGTCTTTGATATGCTGATTTGGAGCACTATGATCATTGTGTTTATGGTAAACATGCACAAACTTCACATAAAAAGTTTCTTTCATTGAAATCTTTGCCTTTAGAGTTAGTACATTCAGATGTATGTCAGATGCTAGGGTTATCTCTAGGGGGAAAGGAATACTTTGTCACCTTTTTCGATGATGCTACACAAAAAGTCTATGTGTACCTTATTCATAGTAAGACTAAGGTTCTTGAAAATTTTAAGAAATTCTGGAATTGGTTGAGAACATGACTAGTAAAACACTTAAGTGTCTTTGCTCTGACAATACATAACCAAGGGGCTCTTGTCTGGAAATAGTTAAATGCATAGTTGGCCCTAAGATGAAGGAGAAATTTGTATTAGTGCAATGTGGCAAGCATTGGAAGCTTGGGAATTTATAGACTGAATATTTCTCTTCTAAAAAAGAGGATAAATTTTGTAATTAGCTCTATGACATGGAAATAAATATATAAATTGTTTAGAAAAGTTTACATTCTCTATATTCCTATTGTGCTTTAGTGAAGACATGAAGTGAACCCCACATAAAGGCTAATTAAGATATTTGTTTAGGTGTCAAAAAGTGTGGCAGTATGCTTTGTTTAGATAACTAAAGCAAACCACATTTCAATTAGGAAGCAGACGATTGTCTATCCCCCTCGACGTAAGCAATTGATGGCTAGGTGGACACTATGAGTTGGGTGCTTTCCTAAAAAGAAAGCATTAGGATAAGAGCGGAATTGTCGACTTTCCCTAGGGTCTAATCTTAGAATAGACCATGCACCATTTTAGGGGAACAGAGATGAGATTTTGTCTCAGAGGAGGCAAAGGGATCAAGTCCAACTCCCTCTTGTCTCTCACTCACTATGAACAATGTGGTGATAAGTCTGCTAGTGGCTTCAACTGATTGCTAAGTGATCATTGAGGTTGAGCATTAGAATGCTGTTAGAGACTATTAGGTTTTTGGGAATCTTAGATTGATCCTCATGGGTGAAGCAGAGTGCTTCTCTGTGAGGTAGAATTGTGGATGTCTAGTTAGATCAAAGTCTGATCATTCCAATGGAGTAATGATGATGGGGACTAGAAATAGGTCCTCAATGACTACCAAAAACATTACCTCCCGAATCAAGCGGTGGGTATGTCATATGTGGTATCAAAGCATGGTCATCTATGATGTAATAAAGTACTTGAAAATTTCATTAAAATAATAATAATGTGACAAAGGAATATAAGATATTTAACATAGAAAAAATCATGATAATTTTAAAACCTATTATTAGGTGAAAATTTTAATTTTCAATAGATTAGTGTTCTCTAGAATAGATGCTAGAAGAATTTCAGAATATATGCTCTCGTAAAAAGTGATTACTTATGCACATGGATAGGATCTAAGAAAAGATATATATATTTTTAGGTAGTAATGGATCAATACTAAATAATCATTGATTAACAAATTTTGTAATTGTGATCTTTAAAAGTTTTTGTTGATCACTGTCGAAAGCGTGTGCAGAAAGAACTACAACGATTTTGTGAGTTGTTTCCTATAGTTTATCAAGTAGGAGATCAGTGCAATATCTTATTAGGAGAGGATATATTTTGCACTATGGAGACTATTTTTGTTCCTTGAGCATACCGGTTTGACCTTGAACATTGGACCTTGTATGAAGGATGGGGGTGGTCACCTACTTACTTCTCTATTTGTGCTGATAGAACAAGTGGCCTAGAGTACAACCTTTGGAGGCTATGCTAGGTAGGGAGACTTCACTTAGTTAGACTATACATGTTCCATAGAAGTGATGTAAATCCTATGGTCCACAAAGGAGGCAAATCAATGATCTTAAAACAGTGGATCTGTTGTTGTATCACTAGGGTCGTTCAGCCAAATTGAGTGATTGTAGCTTGTCAATCTCATTTGAACAACTATTAGATCAAGAAACTTCTCAACATTCCTAACAAATATATGGCATTAGACACATATAAGGAGCCTTCTACTTATTACACCTTACCTTTATTCAAAGTCCATGATTGAGATCATATAGCTACTCAAAACAATCACTAGTAGTAGGGAAAGCTGAAACCTTGTACGTATTTTTTAAAGAAAACTTTTTGCCTCATATCCCAACTTAATACAATATTAGCACTTATAATAAATATTTGCAAGTGAATAACTATTTACACAATTGTGAATAAGTTCTTCTTGGGTGATGTTACAATCTTGTAACCTAATTGTGCATTTTATGCATTGTTAGTCATGAATGATATTGAGCTAATAAAAAATAAATCAAACAATTTCAAGTTCCTTATATCAAAATATCTTTAGCAGCTCTTGTAGCTATCACTAACATGACAGATGAATAGGAAAGGAAGCTCCTACTAAAGCAAGTCAAGCCACCTAAATTTAATGGTGAAGGAATGAAAGTAGAGATAAGTGTTGAAACTTGGATTACCAGATAGAGGATTACTTTTTTATTGCTTGAACCAATTTAACAAACCAAGCAATGATCACTCATCTAAGGCTTACAAGAGAAGGCTTTCATAGAAACAATGGTACCATGCCACCGTGATGTGGAGTCAAATTGAGGTGGCAATTTAAAGCCAATACTTGTCTCCTGCATATGAGATTCATAAAATGAATAAAATTTTTTGCCTCAAGCAACAAGGTTTGACTCTAGAGGGATACTATGTTCATTTTATCACATAGCAGAAGTATGCATCCCACTGAGTTCGCAAGTTACATGCTTTGGCCAAGGATTGAACTCAGCTCTCAATGGTCAACTAGAGGTGATGAGGTGGCCCATTGACTGAAAACATGCTTTGATGATAGGGAAATCACAGCTAAGGCCACATAAAACTTACTAACACATCATCCTAGAACTATGGTAATAAAAACAATGATAATAAGAATTGGAGGAATGTGCCACGTTGCTTCAAGTGCAATCAACCAGGACACTTTCATGCCCAATGTCCCAACCAATGTCCCAACAAGGGAATGAATGCCAATGCTAACGTTCCTCCTAACCCTCCAAGAGAGGAAAACTTCAATAATAGAGGATGCAAATGCAAGGCTACGTATGGAGTTGGGCCTAGAGCAGGATAAGGAGCCGGACATGGAGCTAGAAGGCTATGTTTGTGTGGTTGAAATTAATGAAGTAGATCTATGTCTAGAAGAGAAAGTTGAAAGAGGATCTATTCATAGATCAATCAACAACCATGGCATTGGGTGACAATTCTCTCTCATCCAAATCCCAACAAAACATCAAGTATTTCTTTCCAAATCCTAATTGATTGTGGAGCCACTCATTCATTTACTTCCCCTGAGTGCGCAAAGATGCCAAAGCTAAATCATGTATCCTCATCTAGGAAACTCATTGTTGAATTAGAAAATGGGAGGAAACAATATCAACTCATTCCATTAGCAATGTCCAATTCTAATTAGGGGAAGAGGCCACTACATCAAATTTTTGGGTAATGCCCCTAAGAGTTTATGGTTGCATGTTTTAGGAATGGATTAGTTAGTACTCAATCAGGCTAATATACATTGTGGGGAAGAGAAAATCACATTTAAATACCTATTTGGAAAAATGGTCTAATCATAGGGAACATCAGGTAATCGAAGATTTAGTTAGCCAAAGCTAGTCGAATCTTAAAGGGACTAAGAAAAGGACTTCCTATTTACCTAGTCAACTCAACAAGGTAGAGGATATCAATGAGGATGGGGATGAGCCCTCATGTTGAGTATATGGATGTCTTTCTCAAAGAATTGACATAATTACCTCCAAACAAGATGTGGATCATGGGATCAAGTTGATCCTTGGAGCTAAGCTAGTCAATGCAAGAAGGTCTTACAATTTTTTTATTCTTGAGGTAATCCGACTGAAGAAACTAAGTCAACTACTAGAATAAGGATTCACTCATTCCAGGAACTCTCCTCGGGGTGTTCTTGTCCTATTCCAAAAGAAGAAAGATAGAACCCTCAGACTATGCATCGTTTATAGGGGATTAAATCAAGTCACCATCAAGAATAAATATCCCATTCCTTGAATTGATGAGTTGTTGGATTGATTGCAAGGAGAAGTGGTCTTTTCAAGATTGGTCTAAGGTCTTGAGTATTATCAAATCTAGATAAAAGGGTGAAGACATACCAAAGATAGCCTTTAACACAAGATATGGCCATTACGAGTTCACCATAATGTCTTTCGGGCTAACCAATTCTCTTGCTACATTTAATAGGCGCGTCCAAGATATTTTCAAGCCATATTTAGATGAATTTGTCCTCACATTCTTTGATGGCATTCTTAGATATTCCAAGGAAGTAGAAGCTCATCTAGGCCACTTGTAGATAGTCATAGAAATTCTTTGTGAGAATAAACTCTTTGCTAAAAAGAAGAAGTGTGTATTCTTCAAGAGGATGATTGAATACTTAGGATTCATCATCATAAAGAAGGGCATTTCAATAGATCCTATCAAGGTCAAGGATGTTCAAGATTGGCCACCACTCTAGAGTGTCAAAGAAATCTGAGGATTTTTGGGTCTCATAGGGTGATAGTGGATTTTTATCAAAGAGTATTCTTTGATAGCAACATCTCTCATTGAATTGCTCAAAAAGCAATAAAAAATCACATGGACAACTTGAGTACAGGAAAGCTGTGATAAGTTGAATCAATATCTCACAACTCCTCCCATTCTAAAGCTACCAAATTTTACAAGTTCTCCCTTGGAAAGGTGAATGCAGTAGTTGATGACCTAAGTAAGAAATATTTCTCTACTTTTTTTCTCACAGTGTTTATAGTCTTTGCATAGGCGGGATGTCCATCTATCGCACTATCATGGACCTCCCATAGAATCTTCTTGTTGAGGTCCCAACTATTTGGCACACACAATTTGTGCTAATAGTACAAAAGCTCGCCTTCCATGTGATAATGCTTGAATTTGATCTTTGCATTTTGGTTATCTCCTCCAATTTGGATGGACCTCTTTAGCTAGCCAGGGTCATTGGAAATCTCAACAACTATGGCTTCTAAAATAGGGTTGCAGGCAAATAAATCGAACTTGCAAGAAATCCCCTACTAGCTGGCTCTTTTGCCCAAAAATAACTAAAAATAGGGTTTTCTCATAGTATTCACCTTATTTTCTAAGCTCTTCACCATTGATTAGCCAAACATTCACCCACCTACTTACAAACTAAAAATCATGGGGGTCCCTTAGTTTTTACCCTGCTTTAGATGTTTCCTAAAATGAGTCATGAGTAGGCAAATATAATATTTAAGAAACTTAAGGCATTAGCATAGAAGAAGCAAAACATTATGATTACACTTAAACAAGTCATGCAGCTAAACCCATCCACCATCCTAACATGATAAACCTTATTTCTACCCATGTATCAATTCTAATAAAGGAAATTAACATATTGTACATCCATATGTTTAGAATGATGCATGTAGGCATGAACAATGTGTCATTGTTATTATTATTACTATAGTTTGAACTACATATGATGCCAAATCCATTTAATGTGGAGCCATATTGCACCTAATAAGCTCAAAATCAACAAGGAGAAGATTGACACTCTAGCCCCCAAACATTAAGGGAGATAAATAATGATATGTTGAAAAAAATTTAGTAGTGATACAAATTAAGATAGGTTCGTCACTGTGAACCTTACATAATTAATTGTGAATAGCAAGTAAATTTACTCTTACACATTGTTCATACTAAAATAGAAGCACTTATAAGATAGCAAGCATCCACCAATTAACCACTCAAGTCACCAACTCACTCTTGCATGGCTAGAGAGCACCTATTGAGAAACAACTTTAGTCAACTCACCAATGCGTGAATCATGTATGTGAGTAGAACTAATATACTAGTAAAAATAGGTATTACTAATAAGCATCAATACTACAGCTGTGATCACCATTACCTAGAAATGCTCTCATTTCACTATCATAAATAAAAAAGAAAGATTGGTTCAATCTAATGGGATTGTTAGCACATAGATTGTGAAACACAATTTCTTTATTTATATCAAATGAACAGATAATACTATATGTCTTGTTTAATACAACATACACACACCTATGTGAATCCCTTTTTATCCTCCTATGTGCTCAACATGAGCTTAATGAGCTTGATATACAAGAAAGAAAGTTGTCGTCCTCCATAATCATGTAATATATTCTTATTCAAAGAGACCTTTAACTTAACATATTAACACCTTTCATGTGGAGAAAAATTTAGCATTAAAACTCATTGACCTAGAATAGCCCTACGAAGGTGGAGGCTCATGTCAAAAATAGGCTTGTCAATAGCACTCGGTATGCTTGAATCCATCATCCTTTGGCAAGGGGAGACTTAATGAGCCTATGATTTGAATCATTTTAATTGCAATCATCTAGAAGACAGAAAGAGAGGGAGGTTAGTGGGCAAAAGGACAACTCTAAATTTGTAGCAAGAATAAAGGTAGATCATATAAATTCTACAAAAGGTTGGCGAGATGGGTAATGAGAGAGTGCTCTTTTAGGATTCAATCCAACTAAGGCGAAAGGTTAGGTATAAAAATATTTTCTAAAAAGTTTTTTGAAAAATAAGGGAGAAGCAGTGCTAGGTCATGCATTCACGAGGAAGTGTGTGGCCCAATATAAGGGGTACCCCAAGCTAGCTTTAAATGTTCCTAGAGTGTTATATCTAGCTAGCCTTGGAAAGAAAAGCTGCCCTAGTGAGAGACGGCATATAAAGAGTTTGTTATTTCTAGGTATATGATGCACATGGGTGTAACTAGACAAGAGATAAGTCGTGCCAAATTGACAATGTGTGTATTGTGTAGGCATATAAAGATAGATTAGCAATGTTTCTATGTAGCAAGTACATTAAGTGCATTACATGTTACCTAAATATAAGGATAGTAAAGAGAAATGAAAAGAAAATTAGCAATAAGGTAAATGAGAAAGTGAGGCTAGATTGTGTATGTTTGTGTGTGTGTGTGTTTAGTATAAATTTCTCCTCGCATAAAAATGAGTCATATTGGATTATTGAAATGTTAGTAAACCAACCCAATTGTAGCAACAAATTTAAAGACAACCGATCAATGAGATAAAATTACATGTACATAAATATACATATATACATATATACATATATACATATATACATACATATATACATATATACATATATACATACATACATACATATATACATATATACATACATACATACATACATACATATATACATATATACATATATACATATATATATATATACATATATACATAGATACATATATATATACATATATACATATATACATATATACATACATATATACATATATACATATATACATACATATATACATATATACATATATATATACATATATACATATATACATACATACATACATACATACATACATAGATACATATATACATAGATACATACACACACACACACACACACACACACACACACACACACACAGATATATATACACACACACACACACACACACACACACACACACACACACACACACACACACACACACACACACACACACACACACACACACACACACACACACACACACACACACACACACACACACACATATATATATGTGTGTGTGTGTGTGTGTGTGTGTGTGTGTGTGTACATATATACATATGTGTATATACATATATACATATATATATACATATATGTATATATATATATATATATATATATATATATATATATATATATATATATATATATGTATGTATGTATATATATATATATATATCTATATATATATATATATATATATATATATATATAATTTTGTCAAAAAAATCCCCTAAGAAAAGTCTTTCCAAACTTGAGTGAGTGAAGGGTCCAACTATTATTTTTGTGTGTGTGTGTGTGTGTGTGTGTACATATATACATATATATATACATATGTGTATATACATATATACATATATATATACATATATGTATATATGTATATATATATATATATATATATATATATATATATATATATATATATATATATATAATTTTGTCAAAAAAATCCCCTAAGAAAAGTCTTTCCAAACTTGAGTGAGTGAAGGGTCCAACTATTATTTCTATCTATACAAAAGACAAGGGTGATCTAATGCATATTATAGGTGTCATCATGGGACCAAATCTTAAGGGTTTACATCAATTTTACCATGGTAAAAACATCACCTAATCAGAAGTACTTTAGAGATGAATGAAGAACAATCACTAGCAAATTCAATTTTCCATGGAATGCATCTCATAGAGTTCTTCGTAAGGTTCTTAGGACTAAGAATGATTAATGCATCACAATACAACTAAAACATCCACTAGAATTACATCTCAAAATGTAAAATTGAGCCCAACATGACATATCTTTGCATAAAGTTATCTAGTAACGATGCTTAGTAGTTATTTCACACAATACTCACAGATTATACAATTCCCAAGAGAATACTCACAGATTATACCATTCTAGTAAAGACGCTTAGTAGTTAATTCACACAATACTCACAGATTATACCATTCCAAGGAGAATTGCAAGTCAAGAAAATGAGTGAAATTGTAGCAACACTAACTTTATGATATTTCAATGATTAAACCCTAGGCCAACATAGTATAACTATGCTGAAGACACTTTCTTATAAGTTTAATTTACTATTATCAACTATGTTTGCCCAAAAAAAGAGAAGATACTAGAATTATATTTTTTATAAAAAAAGAGAAAGCATAGAATAAATCAAATAATATATCTAAATTGTTATGATAAAAATATAACCACATATTTTTTAAAAATGACAAATTATACAATTAAGTAGTGATCAATTTGAGTACAATAACACAAGTATACAAAATTGTGGTAATTCGTTGAAGGTAGTCTCTAGGAGTAGCTTTTCCAGGCGTGAGTGGGTGAAGGTTCCAATTGTTACCTGCATCCATACAAAAGAAGAAGGTGAGAACCTTTCGTTTAAGTGTGTATCGCAGGTGTTGTCATGGGACCCATTGTCATCCCGATCACACTTACAAAAACATATTAAGCTATTGGTGTGGGTGGAAGGATCTCCTTGGCAATAAGAAAACTAACATTAAGGACTCACATCAAATTAATTATAAAAAAACAAGATATCTCACCATAAGCTGATACAGCAAAGAGAACATTGTAATTCAAATCAATATTCTAGACCACAAAACCCTATATTAAAAATGTCATGTGCCTATGCCTTCATGTTTTTTTCTTCTACCTTCTCACTCATAAAAGCATATATCAACCATATTTTAGTATGATGGTATACTACTAACTTCAAAATCACATTTTCTGAGGAGGATAGAGGCTTAACAATACTATTTAGGTTCTATAAGACTCAAAAGGAGCCTTGAGATACAACACTATTTAGGTGCGATGAGACTCAAAAGGGACCTTGAGATAAAAACATCTAGAAAAGATTAACTCAAAAATTCTAGCATTAATAAGTACTAGAAGAGTGTCCATAAGCTATATGTGGATAAAGAAAAAATATTAATACTATTTTTTTTGAGAGACTTTTAGTTAGGCTCTCTTTAATCCCACTACATTATTCAAAAAACTAGTATACAAGTATTATATATAACATTCTATACCCACTTGTATAGTATAGCAAATTATACATACACGGCGTTATGAATATGTAATCGAAACAATGCTATTATTCACAATCATCCAACATCAAAGTTAAAATAAAACCTATGTGTACTGTAAGATACTAGATACATTATATACCACAGACTCTTTGTGAGTACAAGGGTGTAAACTTCCTCACAAACGATTAAGTAATCATAATCCTATCAATAACTACATGTCATAACAAGAAACCAAAAAACCAGAGAGAGAGAGAGAGAGAGAGAGAGAGAGAGAGAGAGAGAGAGAGAGAGAGAGAGAGAGAGAGAGAGAGAGAGAGAGAGAGAGAGAGAGAGAGAGAGAGAGAGAGAGAGAGAGAGAGAGAGAGAGAGAGAGAGAGAGAGACTTGGGGAATGCACTATATGTATACCCTTTATATCACTTGCATTCAAGGCCTATTTATAAGAATTATTGTATGTGAATTTTTCCTTAATAAAACATAACCCTTTTCTTTTCAATCTGTAAGTAACCCCACTCTCTTGTATCCCGATTTAAGGCAACTTCAAATATAGCTAACATTAAGAAGCTCTAGAGTCCATTGAGGTAACTTATACCATGTTAAGGATAGAAAGTCTATATCGAAGTGAATGCCTTGGTGCAAATAAGTCTACGAGTGTGAGGTTGCCAAACAAGTGCAAGTTATAAGATAAGCTTATATTACTATAATATTAGCTAGCACTTAAGTGTATTAACAAAGGCCACAAACTCAATACATCCAAGTAAGAATGTGATTATATGGTAGGAGCTATATCAAATGACATTCTACTTTGTTGATGTCATACAAATCAAACTTAGTATAGTATAAACATTCTTACAAAATGCTATGACCTTGGTTTGTCCTCTATAAGACATACTAAGCTACATCAGTGTATATGCCAAAGAGACTTATCCTCCATGTGTATAACATTGTGGATTGAAGACACTTACACTCCATCATTTATACCTTAATCGTGAGATAACAAGTTCAAAAACTGGTATTGAAAATATTAGGTTTAACATCTAATCTTCAAAGGCTTGAGCTAAAAATATATGAAAACATCCACTAAAATGTATTGCATATAATGTGCGTGTGCGTGCGTGTGTGTGTGCTAAAGGGCCTTTCCTTTTTGTGAAGTCTACACCATATTAACATCCACATGCTTAGTTTCACCAACATGCTCTCAATATGCATTGCTTAGGTAAAGTAAAGATGCATAATCTTTTACTAGTCAATTTTCATCTACTCTCAATGAGACACATAGTAGTTATTATTCTTTGATATCGTGCTCCTTATGAACAAATTGGTAGTCCTAATGCCATTAGATTCTACTCAAGATTAATCACAAAGTCCTAATCCGCTATTCCTAACAATAGCCTTGGAAACATGATCTAATGTCATCACAACAATACACAATGCTCACCATATTGGAATGACTTTAGTGGGTGGTGATTGAGAGATGACTCTTAACTTTAGCAATAATGAAGAAACCTCCATAACATTATGCAAAATTTACCCATGTGAAAAGGATTTAGAGTATAAATTAAGTAGCTTCCAAACGCCAAAAATTGGTGAATCTTCGAGAATTTTATCCACTACAATGATCTCGCATTTTGATCAATTTATTGCATCCATGTAGCTTAGGATAATTGCATGTCTACATAGCACAAGGTGGGGATAGGGCCACAAGGCAAGGAGTAAGGCCCACTAAGTGGCCCTATTCTCCACTAAAAATAAATAAACTACCATGTTTTCATCAATCAAAGTAAGTTACTCAAGAGTACATTAAGAGTGGATCATCCATAGATGAATGTGTATCCTTATGTTCATTGTGTCAATATGTTATATCATATAACATAATAAATCCAATGCTAATTTGAAAGGGTATAGGATTAGAAAAAGTACCTCATCATATGGCTAAGTTTTTTTTGTGATATTTTCTACAATGCAAATTATGAGATAGGAGGTGACTAAATTTAGAGAGTAAAGCAATAGTCCAAAATGTATATAATAATAATAATAATAACCCTTCAAAACATTAGGATCTAGAAGACCCATAGCACCCACAAGAACCATTTGGTTAGTGCAGAGCTAGAATTTTAGGGGTTACTTATGTAAACATATTAGTAACACCCCCAATAGCACAGATCCAAAAGGACCATAGCTTTTGCAAAAATCGATAATTTAGCATAAAAGCTAGATTGGGAGTTTCATGTTGTGCTGATATAAGCTATTAATTTTTCAATTATCTATATGATACTAACCTAGGTTAGTAGAGATATTGAAAATGTGTGTTTGACTAACATTTCCCTTCAACAAAAACTTGAATCATATAGATTATTGAAATATTAATATATTAATTTAAATAAATAATACAATAAATCCCATTACATAGAAAAACTAACCTTAAGGACTCATGTCAATTTAATTATGAAAAAACAAGATACCTCACCATACGGTGATAGAGCAAAGATAACATTGTAATTTAAATCAATATCCTAGACCACATAACCCTATATTTAAAAAGCCATGTGCATATACCCTCAAGTTTTCTTCAACTTTCTTACTCATAAAAGCAATACCAACCATCTTTTAGTATGATGGTATACTAATCTAACTTCAAAATCACATTTTGTGAGGAGGATATAAGCTTAACAACACTATTTAGGTACTATGAGACTCAAAAGAGGCCTTGAGATAAAAACCTCTAGAAAATATTAACTCCAACATTACAGCATTAATAAGTACTAGAGGAGTGCTCATAAGCTACATGTGGATAAAGAAAAAGAAATTCTGATACTAATTTAAAATTTTTTATAGAGACTTTTAGTTATGCTCTCTTTAATCCCATTGTATTAATAAAAAACTAGTACATAAGTATTATATATAACATTCTAAAAGTGCTTGCATAGTATAGCAAATTACACATACACATTATGAATATGTAATCGAAACAATGCTATTATTTGTGATAATCCAAAATCAAAGTTAAAATAGAACCTGGATGTACCATAAGATACCAAACATTACACACCAAAAACTCTTTGTGAGTACAAGGGTGTAAACTTCCTCACCACAACGATTAAGTAACCATAATCCTATCAATAACTACATGCCATAAGAAGGTATCAAAAAACCTTGAAACATAACTGTAGCTTGAGAGAGAGAGAGAGAGAGAGAGAGAGAGAGAGAGAGAGAGAGAGAGAGAGAGAGAGAGAGAGAGAGAGAGAGAGAGAGAGAGAGAGAGAGAGAGAGAGAGAGAGAGAGAGAGAGAGAGAGAGAGAGAGAGAGAGAGAGAGAGAGAGAGAGAGAGAGTGTGTGTGTGTGTGTGCATGTGTGTGTGTGCATGTGTATGTGTATATAGGTGTGTATGTGTGTGTGTGTGTGCATGTGTATGTGTATATAGGTGTGTATGTGTGTGTGTGTGTGTGCATGTGTGTGTGTGTGTGTGTGTGTGTGTGTGTGTGTGTGTGTGTGTGTGTGTGTGTGTGTGTGTGTGTGTGTGTGTGTGTGTGTGTGTGTGTGTGTGTGTGTGTGTGTGTGTGTGTGTGTGTGTGTGTGTGTGTGTGTGTGTGTGTGTGTGTGTGTGTGTGTGTAGGGGGGTGTGTGTGTACATGTATAAGGTATGTGTGTATGCGCATGTGTGTGTGTGTGTGTGTGTGTGTGTGTGTGCGTGCGTGTGTGAGAAAGGGAAAGAAAGAAACGGCAAAAACATGTGTGCATGTAGGAAGGGTATGTAGTATGAGGAGCCAAGATAAGTAGTATATATAAGAATTTATGTACATATATGGGTGAGGAAGTAGAATATGTTGTGTGTGGGTGTGTGTCTGTGTATGTATGTGTTTTCCTCATAAGGTCAAGTAATAAAAGATATATGTGTAAGAGAGTGTTTATATGATTATTTACTTCATAAGATCAACTAGTTGCAAGTGTGTGTGTGTGTGTGCGTACATACATACATATGTATGTGGCACTCTAATGTTAAAATATCTATGGCACATCTACCAATGGTAGTTCATATCGCCATTGCTTTGTATATGGTTGGTTAGTACAAAAGTACAAAGTTATGCTAAAAGAGGAGAGAAAGTGAGACTAGAGCCTATAGTCTACATATGCATATGATGTGGCTAGAGCTTGAATGGTTTTCATAACCATTTGAAATCCAAAGGTTTAGGCATAATATTTGTTATATTAACTTGAGTGAATTATGGGCCAATTGGACACTATGGATGCATAACTACAAACTACATACTCAAAAACTCCATCTAGTTTATTATCTCTATATCTACGCATGACTAGCATTCATCTATTTGCTACAATAGTGTTGCAAAGGTAACATGCTCATTTAAGTAGTGAAAGAGTTGGTTTTTCCTCATGCATTGTAGGTGAGTGTGTTTGTGCTTATATAAAGCAATGGTGGGAATGCCGAAAGATATTGAAATCTTCTTACTTAATTTTGTCAAAGGGAATGCTAAAAGTTGGTTACACTAAGGCTAATGCTAAAAGTTGGTCACACTAAGGCTAATAGGAGAAAGAGGGTCTATATAGCTTAGTGGTTGTGCCAACTCACATGAAAAGGAGAGAAGAAACCATTTGTCTCCGTTTTAGCTCAAATTTTCAACTTCTAACAAAAATCAATTGATGGATTTCCCCTTTCCTTTGACTACTACTTCTAAATCCCTCTATTTTACAAGATTCACTATATGAAGATGACTTGAACACACTATCATCACTATGATATGGTCAACATATATTCCCATTCCTATAGTCTGTCTACTACTTTTGAGGGTGGCCAAGTGTTAGAGCTCATCATCCTTCTATTTTCAAGTGGTCCTATGCTTTCAAGTCAAATATGTAAGCATATTTAAGTTTCCTCCTTACTTCCAAAATGCACAACCCTACACCCACTTTGCTTGGTGAGTTGGAGAAAATTCATTCTTTACATACAAGTAGAACTCTAGGATTTTGGCTCTAGCCATTTCACTTGATATTAGGTAAAGAGACAAAGCTACCCTTTTGCATTAGTGAATCCTCCGTGAGTTGTGCATTCAAAGGGCCTAAATGTAAGTGGTTGGTTAAAAAGTGACTGGGAATCACAAGCATCAAGATTATAAAAAAGGTGACGACTACTATGGCCTTCCAAACTAGTTAAATATACACTTGAGTCTAGAGAGGTTATCTAAAAAGCCTAACTTGTAGAAATCATGCAATCCCATTGAAAGTACATATTAAAATCTTCCCAAAATGGGATGTAATGAAGCACAATGGATGATGTGGTACACTCTATTATTCTAGAATCATCCCTTTAGAAGAAAACATAGCTTGACACTTTGTCATTTCATTTGTGATTCATTATTTAAATTATCTTTTGTTGTTTGTTTTGCATCTAGCAACTACAAGCAATTGTGAGGCATAACAACTTGCTTGAGGATGTTTTCCACACTTGATAGGTTCCAAAATAAATTACATAATCTAAAATACAACTTCTTATAGATATATGAATGTTTGAGAAAGGTTAGGTTAACTTGAAAATGAATAGCATCTAGAGAAGACCAAAATGATACTCTATATATAATGGATGCCAATACGTACAAAAAGAAGTGAGCTTTGTTGCATACTTTTATAAGATATAGTGCAATATTGATCTCTATCATTAAGGGATATGACATTCTTTGATGCATATATATTCATGATGTAAAACTTAATGCGAAGATTTGTTTCCTTTTTGCCACATGCTAATAATTTGTACGTGTGTGCACGCATGCATACACACACAACATATGCACACATACACATACACTCTCTCTAGAGGTGGTTTACTCATTATTAACATATGTTAGAACACAATTGGGTGTAAGTTATAGCCATGATAGAAACTTGTGAATTTTATTACCACCTTTTTCTTGTGCACCAATAATCCCACTTGTTGGCCTTAAGAAAGAGTGTAAGTGGTGCATATCTCAATAGGACTTTTGCTAGAAGGTTTATTCTATACAGCAACAAAAGTAAGGAACTCAAAATTGGCCTAGTGATCCAATTTAGAGCTTAAGTCTTGTAATGGAATAAAAGACTAGTTTATTTCTTAACATTTTGTATATTCAAGGATTGGTTGTAAGGAATCTTAGGTAAGGTATAAACTAATATAACATTCGTTTCCTTTATAATAGACACAATGGTAGTATAAATTCTTACAAAGTTCAATGATCAATGGCATCCAACTTATGATGTATTCCCTAAAAGCATATTTCAAACCATATAAGCTCTTGTATAGCTTACACACCAAGTATTCCTTGCCCACACTTAAGCTTTTGTGTAGCTTGCAAACTAAGTGTAGCTTACAAATCCTTCAAGCTACTACATAATAAATCAGCTCATGTAAATCTCCATGCAAGAAGGTTGTCTTTACATCCATCCAAATAAGCTCCATGTCTTCCTTGATAAAAAATGTTACAAGGGGTGGTCATCTTGACTATTGGTGAGAGGGTATCTCATCAAAGTGAATTCCCTTCTCTTTCCTTAAATCCTTTAGCTACCAAGCCTCGTACTTAGGCAGTTCATTATATAGAGATATCTTCAACTTGTAGAGTCACTTGCATGGTAGTGTATGCATAAAATAATTTTTGCATCAACTTGGAGTAGAAGAGAAAAGAGGAACCATTGAATGGTTTTAGCATTGCACTATGTGCATATAGGATGAGGTTTTGATTTTGGACCAATGTGTTACATTGAAAAGCATTGACTTGTTCAAGACCATGGGTGGAGTAGAAGAGAAAAGAGGAACCATTGAATGGTTTTAGCATTGCACTATGTGCATATAGGATGAGGTTTTGATTTTGGACCAATGTGTTACATTGAAAAGCATTGACTTGTTCAAGACCATGGGTGTTATCAAATTTCTTTCATTCTTCTATATTTGTTGTTGGTCATTGTGCCTGAATCTAAGCTCATTTAGCCCAATGCTAATGCCAATAGCCCTTATTGGCACCCCACATGTCTTAACCATGTGCGGTAGCAAGGGTTTACTCTATCCACCACTTGCATGTCATGTTTTCTAGTGCCCCCACTAAGGAGCACTAAAAGTGAGTTTAGTTTCTACTAGGAGAAATAGTTCATGAGTTGTTCTGATGGCCAAGTCATTGTTAGAATGTAGATATTATGAACATAAATTATTGCAAAGTGAGAGATGAGGATCACCATTGGTTCTTAGAGACAATGGAGCTTAAGTGTATAATACATTGTCTAACCAAACCTCATGCTAAGTTGCAAATTCTCAAGTACCATCATCTCAACAAAGGTAAACAGAGGCTAGAGGACTACAAAAAAGTTCTTGTTTTAAACAAGGTGAATACTTCTTGTGGAATATGATGCAAGGAATTAGCAAGATTTATTTGGTAGATTTGGAGAAATCAAGATTAAGCATGACTTGGGGAGAAAGATTGAGTTGTGCTAATGAAGAGAGAAATGATCTATTAAAACGTTTGCACTAGAGTTTGCTAGACATTAGGATAGACAGAAATCCTCACTAGAGAATGGAGGGAGAGAACTAACATGCTCAAGGATAGGTGCTCTATAAACAAACTTCAAGGACGGGTAAGGATGAAATTGGAGGGCAAAGATCCCAACACTTTTGAGGAAGTTATGACCATAGCTATTGAAGAGGATAGAAAGATGGAAAGCTGAAGAAGAGAGAGGCTACAAAGATCCCCAAGAAGCATAGACCAAGAAAAGAGGTTAGAGAACTATACAAACTGAGGATGATAGCCAAAACCATTACATATTGACTAGATAAGATCCTTGGATACCACCAAAAAGGAAGACAACATATCAAGACAAATGCACAACATGAGTATATGAGTTGTGAAAGAAAGACCTTGGGGAAGAGACTTGGGAGGACTAATGTATCAAAATGGAAAAAGGGAACGAATTTGAAAAAAGGAGATGGTAGATTTATTTTAAAATATATTTCATGTTTTTCTCTTACAAAAAACTAGGTCATATTGGTTTGAATTATCCACATTGACCCAAAACTAGAGTGGATATACATTCAACCCCCGAAAAGTATTCCCAATCGGTAAAATGACTCTAGCTATGGAATAGAAATCTGTGACCCCTAAACTTCCAAGATGACCTACTTGTGAAGAGAAAGGGAAGGATGTTTTAGATTGCATGCTCACAGAAGCCAAAACAATTTATGTTACACCCACGACAAAGAGGAGGATAGATGTAAAGAGAGGGGAGTTAAAGATCACCAAGGAAAGAGAGAAATAAAAGAGAAAGGTAAAACAAGATGCAAAGAAAGATGAGGCTAGTAGACCCCTATACAAACACCATCACACCACCAATATACCTCTAGGGAAAGGGAACTAGGTTTATGACCTATAGAAGGACATGACAGGAAGGAAAGCTAACATTTCATTTGTGTGGCTCATAGAGCTTCACCCCAAGATAAGGAATGAGTGGAGAAAGTTGATAAATTTTAAAGCCAAGGAGAAAAAGAGAGGGACAATGAGGATTTCAAGCTTGGAAGTATTACCAAATATTTGCCCAATTGTGTACAAGGATCAAAATGTATAGATGGAAGAGCATTATTGTGTGTGGTTACACAAGCTTTTCTAGAATGATGTGGTATTCAAATGAATGAGGGATCCAACTTATGTACCTAACTAGCCAACCACACTAAAATCAAGTTATTGGGGATCATACAAGATTTAGAGGTTAAATTTTATGGGCCATCAATGAAAATTAATTGCCATATTAGGCCAACTAGAATGAGGAATTCCACTTAATCTTAGGTAGATCTTGGAAAATTGGAGTAATTCAACATTGGGATAAGGAGACCATTACCATATATGAACAAGGCATACCATATATGACTAATAAGGCACATCTAGGAGTTTTGATGTGGCCTCTAGGAAGAAAATAGAGGATGATGAGAGTGAGGATGAGAAAGATGAAGAGGAAGAAGATGACATTGATAACTCAAGAGGAGAGAAATAAGATTATGTAGACCTTGAGAGCAATTTAGAGTCACAACTCGATGTCTCGATCCTTGCTTATTTGGACACGTAGAGTGAAGACTTGATGGAAGACCAAATGAATGTAAATATTATGGATCTTAGAGAGGAAAAGCTCAAGCTAATGGCATAAGTGTTTCACATAAGAGGTAAAGGAAAAGGATAACACATATGAATATGAAGAAAAAGGGAGAGTGAAATTAGTATAAGAAAACCATTAATAAGGTTTGAAAGGGGAAAAAAATTTCTACAAAGAATGAAAAGTGTCATATATGTTTGTTGAAGGAAGTTGGCGCATTTGAAGAAGAGGAAACCATACGGATGAGACAAAACGAGAACGAGGAAGAGCAAGGTAAAAATTATACTCAAGCTAGGGCTTCCAAGAATAATAGTGATTTAAATGCTTCCTATATGGGAATCAAGGAAGTGTCAATGATTTGAGAGAGTCCCAAGTAAGAATGAGCTAGAAAAGGGGGTATGATCACAGATAGGATCTTCAAAAGCATTGTGAGGCCAAACAAAAAGATCTTGAAAAGGGAATTGAGAACATTATAAATGAGACATAAGGGCACTTAGGATTGAAGAGCCAAGGATAGAAGAAATGTGCTTAATAATTTATCTTGTGAAAAGAATTTTCAAATGGAGAGAGAGAGAGAGAAAGAAAGAAGAAAGAAAGTTATATTAACGTCTTCTAAAGACCAAAACTGGCCTATGAGACAAACTGTGATACAACTGATGAGGTCCAACTATCCAAAATAAAAGTGCTGAATGAAAAGCTAAAAACTGGAAACTGAAAATACGGTGCTGTGAGTGTGATAAGTGTCGTATATGTGTATGTGCGTATGTAGCTCTGGTACTCCAGATAATGGCTACAAGAGGGGAACAAATGTCGGCTGTGATAGGGGAACAACTGTCGGCTGTGATAAAGTGGTGCGATGTGTATATGTAACAGATGCAGGGAGATATACTATCCTGGGATGTAGTAGCAGTCGTTGAAGTCGCTAATAGCAGGTGATCCCTCCTGGATGTAGGATGTGGTACATCGGCGGTGGAGAAAGAGCAAACTGGAGATTTGAGATCCAGTGTGTCGAGTGTCGTCTGATCTCAGTCTGCTGTCGATGTAGATCAAGAATCCTCCGGATCTCCTGTCGGTGTGGCTGTGGGGTCCGAAACCCACGGATCCTCGTGCGGCGTCGGGTACGCTGGTCCTCAGCCTGCTGTAGTGTGAGGCCGAAGGTCTGGCTGGAGGCTGGTACAGTAGCTCTCACTCTGTCTGTCTCAAAGAACTGTGTAATAGTTGTCTGGGTGGGCCCCTCTCTGACTGGGACCCGCTGTGTGCTCTGCTCTCTGATGTGCCCTGCCTCTCCCAGAAAACGACCAAATGATCTCTGATCCATATCAGTCATACATCCCTGAAGTGAGCTGCTCAATGTGTATCTAGATCTCAACTCTGAGTATGCCGGGCATCTGAGAACAAAATGCTCCTCACTCTCCACCTCTGATCTGCAAAGGGGGCATATCCTCTCCTCCCGTGGGATGCCACTGGCTCTACCACTCTCAATCATAAGCTGATGTGATGATACCCTGAGCTGTCCAATAAGAACTCTCAATCGATGTGGCATATAGATCTGCATATATCTCGGAATCTCTATGAATCCCTGCTCTGATATGCTCAAGAACTGTGTATAATAATGTGCCATCTTCGATGGCAGTGGCTGGAGAGAGAGAGAGAGAGAGAGAGAGAGAGAGAGAGAGAGAGAGAGAGAGAGAGAGAGAGAGAGAGAGAGAGAGAGAGAGAGAGAGAGAGAGAGAGAGAGATGCCATAGATGAGTGTGTTAATGCAAGTGGTGACTACTCTTTAGGCGTAGTTGAAGATGATGATGATGAGTTGGTGGATTCTTTTGTGATTAGTGATCTATGAAGAGTCTCTTAGTTTGAGTGGTGATGAGCCAGCTAGTAGGGGATTTCTTGCAAGTTTGATTTATTTGCCTACAACCCTATTTTAGAAGCCATAGTTATTGAGATTTCCAAAGACCTTGGCTAGCTAAAGAGGTCCATCCAAATTGGAGGAGATAGCCAAAATGCAAAGACCAATTTCAAGCATTATCACATGGAAGGTGAACTTTTGTACAATTAGCATAAATTGTGTGTGCCAAACAGTTGGGAAATCAACAAGAAGATTCTATGGGAGGTCCATGATAGTGCGATAGATGGACATCCCGGCTATGTAAAGACTAGTAGAGAAAGATTTCCTGCTTAGGTCATCAACTACTGCATTAGCCTTTCCAAGGGAGAACTTGACTTCAAAATCAAATTTCTGGAGGACTTCAATCCACCTTCTTTGCCTCATGTTAAGATCGGATTGTGTGAAGATACATTTGAGACTCTTATGATCTATCACAAGTGTGAATCTCCTAACCAAGAAAATAGCGACACCATAATTTCAAGGCATGAATGACTACTAGAAGTTCAGGGTCATGCGTAGCACGGTTCTTCTCATAAGTTTTGAGTTTGTGGAAAGAATATGCCACCAAAAGTCCTTCTTGGGTAAGATCACATCCAAACACTATAATGCTAGCATCTATAGTGACCTCGAATTCCTTTTTAAAATCTCGTTGCTTTAGAATGGGAGGAGTTGTGAGATATTGATTCAACTTATCAAAGCTTTCCTGTACTCAAGTTTTCCATGTGATTTTTTATTGCTTTTTGAGCAATTCAATTACAAGTGTTGCTATCAAAGAACAATCTTTGATAAAAATCCACTATCACCCTATGAGACCCAAAAATCCTTAGATTTCTTTGACACTCTAGAGTGGTGGCCAATCTTGAACATCCTTGACCTTGGTAGGATCTATTGAGATGCCCTTCTTTATTATGATGAATCCTAAGTATTCAATCATCCTCTTGAAGAATACTCACTTCTTCTTTTTATCAAAGAGTTTATTCTCACGAAAAATTTCTAGGATTATCTACAAATGGCCTAGATGAGCTTCTACTTCCTTCGAATATCTGAGAATGTCATCAAAGAATGTGAGGACAAATTCATCTAAATATGACTTGAAAATATCTTGAACCAGCCTATTAAATGTAGCAAGAGAATTGGTTAGCTCAAAAGACATTATGGTGAACTCGTAATGGCCATATCATGTGTTGAAGGATGTCTTTGGTATGTCTTCACCCTTTTATCCAGATTTGATAATACTCAAGACCTTAGACCAATCTTGAAAAGACCACTTCTCCTTGCAATTGATTCAACAATTCATTGATTCAAGGAATGAGATATTTATTCTTGACGGTGACTTGATTGAATCCCCTATAAACGATGCATAGTTTGAGGGTTCTATCTTTCTTGTTTTGGAATAGGACAAGAACACCCCAAGGAGAGTTGCTGGGATGAGTGAATCCTTATTCTAGTAGCTGATTTAACTCCTTCAATTTGATAACCTCAAGAATAAAAAATTTGTAAGACCTTCTTGCGATGACTAGCTTAGCTCCAAGGATCAAATTGATCCCATTATCCACGTCTTGTTTGGAGGTAATTCTGTTAATTCTTTGGGAAAGACATCCATACACTCAACATGAGGGCTCATCCCCATCCTCATTAGTATCCTCTACCTTGTTGAGTTTGAATAGGTAAATAGGAAGTCATTTTCTTAGTCCCTTTAAGATTCGACTAGCTTCGGCTAACTAAATTTTAGATTACCTGATTTTCCCTATGATTAGGCCATTTTTCCATATAGGTTCTTAAATGTGATTTTCTCTTCCCCACGATGTATATTAGCTTGATTGAGTACTAACTAATCCATTCCTAAAACATGCAATCATAAACTCTTAGGGGCATAACCCAAAAATTTGATGTAGTGCTCTCTTCCCCTAATTAGAACTAGATATTGCTAATGGATTGAATTGATATAGTTTCCTCCCATTTTCTAATTCAACAATGAGTTTCCTAGAGGATACATGATTTAACTTTGGCATCTTTGCACACTTATGGGAAGTAAATGAATGAGTGGCTCCACAATCAATTAGGATTTGGAAAGGAATACTTTGATGTTTTGTTGGGATTGGGATTAGAGAGAATTGTCACCCAATGCCATGGTTGTCAATTGATATATGAATAGATCCTCTTTTAACTTTCTCTTCTAGGCATAGATCTAGTTCATTAATTTCAACCCACAAACATAGCCTTCCAACTCCATGTCCGACTCCTTGTCCTGCTCTAGGCCCAACTCCATACCTAGCCTTGCATTTGCATCCTCTATGATTGAAGTTTTCCTCTCTTGGAGGGTTAGGAGGAATGTTAGCATTGGCATTCATTCCCTTCTTGGGTCATTGGGCACGAAAGCATCCTAGGGTTGATTGCACTTGAAGCAACGTGGCTCATTCCTCCAATTCTTGTTATCATTGTTTTTATTACCATAGTTCTAGGATGTGTTAATAAGTTTTATGTGACCTTAGCTATGATTTTGCTACTGGTAACTTACTCGAGCTCTTTTGGCATATGAAAAATTGATGAACCTATTGTACTATTTATGGAGTGTTCACCAGTAGTTGTGCTATCATCAAAGAATCTTTTTAGTCAATGGGCTGCCTCATCACCTCTAGCTGACCATTGAGAGTTGAGTTCAATCCTTGGCCAAAGCATGTAACTTGCGAACTCAGTGGGATGCATACTTCTGCTATGTGATAAAATGAAAATAGTACCCCTCTAGAGTCAAACCTTGTTGCTTGAGGCTGAAAATTTTATTCATTTTATGAATCTCATATGTAGGAGACAAGTATTGGCTTTAAATTGCCACCTCAATTTGACTCCACATCATGATGGCCTTAAGGATAGCCTTGTCATGGTACCATTGTTTCTACGAAAGCCTTCTCTTGTAAGCCTTAGATGAGTGATCATTGCTTGGTTTGTTCGATTGGTTCAAGCAATAAAAAAGTAATTATCTATTTAGTAATCCAAGTTTCAACACTTATCTCTACTTTCATTCCTTCACCATTAAATTTAGGTGGCTTGACTTGCTTTAGTAGGAGCTTCCTTTCCTGCTCCTTTATCATGTTACTAATAGCAATTATCTCAATATCATTCATGACTAACAATGCATAAAATGCTCAATTAGGTTACAAGATTGTAACATCACTCAAGAAGAACTTATTCACAATTGTGTAAATAGTTATTCAATTGCAAATATTTATTATAAGTGCTAATATTGTATTAAGTTGGGATATAAGACAAAAAGTTTTCTTTAAAAAATATGTACAAGGTTTCAGCTTTCCCTACTACTGGTGATTTTTTTGAGTAGCTATATGATCTCAATCATGGACTTTGAATAAAGGTAAGGTGTAATAAGTAGAAGGCTCCTTATATGTGTCTAATGCCATATATTTGTTAGGAATGTTGAGAAGTTTCTTGATCTAATAGTTGTTCAAATGAGATTGACAAGCTACAATCACTCAATTTGGCTGAACGACCCTAGTGATACAACAACAGATCCACTGTTTTAAGATCATTGATTTGCCTCCTTTGTGGACCATAGGATTTACATCACTTCTATGGAACATGTATAGTCTAACTAGGTGAAGTCTCCCTACCCAGCATATCCTCCAAAGGTTGTACTCTAGGCCACTTGTTCTATCAGCACAAATAGAGAAGTAAGTAGGTGACCACCCCGATCCTTGATACAAGGTCACCTACAAAATCGTTGTAGTTCTTTTTGCACATGCTTCTGACAGTGAACAGCAAAAACTTTTAAAGATCATAATTAAAAATTTTATTAATCAATGATTATTTAGTCTTGATCCATTACTATCTCAAAAATATGTATTTTTTCTTAGATCCTATCCATGTGCATAAGTAATCACTTTTTGTGATAGCACATATTCCGAATTTCTTCTAGGATCTATTCTAGAAAACACTAATCTATTGACAGTTAAAAATTTCACCTAATCATAGGTTTTAATATTACCATGATCTTTGCTATGTTAAATATCTTATATTCATTTGTCACATTATTATTATTTTAATGAAAATTTCAAGTACTTTATAACATCACATATGATCATGCTTTGATACCACATATGACGTACCCACTGCTTGATTCGGGAGGTAATGTTTTTGGTAGTCATCGAGGACCTATTTCCAATCCCATCATCAGTACTCCATTGGAATGATCAAAGACTTTGATCTAACTAGGCATCCACAAGTCTACCTCACAAAGAAGCACTCTGCTTCACACACGAGGATCGATCTAAGATTCCTAAAAAACTAATAGTCTCTAACAACATTCTAATGCTCAACCTCAATGATCACTTAGCAATCAGTTGAAGCCAAGAGCAAACCAGTCACCAAATGGTTCATAGTGAGTGAGAGACAAGAGGGAGTTGGACTTGATCCCTTTTCCTCCTCTGAGAAAAAATCTCATCTCTGTTCCCCTAAAATGGTGAATGATCGATTCTAAGATTAGACCCTAGGGAAAGTCAACAATTTGGCTCTTATCCTAATTCTTTCTTTTTAGGAAAGAACCAATTCATCGTGTCCACCTAGCCATCAATTGCTTACGTTGGGGGGATAGACGATCATCTGCTTCTTCCTAATTGAAATGTGGTTTGTTGTAGTTATCTAAATAAAGCATACTACCACACTATTTGACACCTAAACACATATCTTAATTAGCCTTTATGTGGGGTTCATTTCATGTCTTCGCTAAAGCACAACAGGAATATAGAGAAGGTAATATTTTCTAAACAATTTATATATTTATTATCGTGTCATAGATCTATTTACAAAATTTGACCTCTTTTTAAAAAGAGAAATATTCAATCTATAAATTCCCAGGCTTCTAATGCTTGACACATTGCACTAATACAAATTTCTCCTTCACAACTATGCATTTAACTATTTCCAGACAAGAGCCCCTTGGTTAAGAGAACCTTCCATACTGGATTGCCCATCCTAGGTGTTGGTCAAACGCTCATAGGTAGAACTCAAAACTAGCTCATAATCAAGACCAACAATTGACCTTGGGAGAGGTACTAACTACTCAAAATTTCCTATTATCTGGGCATGAATAAAGAATTTTATCAAAATGTAGATGTGAACCACAATTAGGTTTTCTTTGTCAATCTCAGTAACCAACGAGTCCTTTCAAAACAGTAATGATTACTTGTAACATATACTTTAGATATTTCTACCATTCATCAATGATAAAGAAATTTACCTTTTTTAGTGAATAAAATATTTCCAATTCCTAAAACTATTCACTTGGCTGGTCGAGGGGGTCTCAAAATATCATTTTAGCTAGAATTACTTGCTTTTAGTAGTTTTCTTTGTACTTATATAGATGAAAGTTTTTTTAAAAAATTTTTTTGTATCCCATCCCTAAGTTAAGAGTTTTGATAACCTTAAATTATTTTAAGCTTCATTAGGATGGGTAAAAAAGAAAAAGGTAAGGTCGTTCGTCATCTCAATCGACTAACTCCAACAACTTTTAATTCACATTATATAGCTCGTAAAGAAAATAAATTCTTGTGACCATAATCCCATGCTACATTATTTCTACCATGGGTTTTTCCTAAATTAATATTGAAAAAGTCATTATGGTCTAATGGCCAAAGGACTTCCATGGATTCGATAGATGAATATCTTTGCTTAATTTTGTTTTAAAACCTTTATAGAGTTTCAACCCAACTTGCAACTATGACAATTAATTGATGTGTTTCATGGTGTTTTTGGTCTTGAATGACCTGATGGACAAAGATCCCAATAAAATAATTATTGTGGGTTTACTTTTAAGGGATATGTAAGAACTAATCTCCTTTACTGAAGTTAGAACCCTATATGAATAACCTATATGTCTTGAACGCTAGAATTATACAAATAACCTACACCACTTAAATGCTAGCATCATTAATAAACCTAAAAAGTATAAAAATCATTTCTTAAATAATATAATGAGACATCACTTACATAGAGGATGATTACTAAAACATAAGCTATGTGTACCATGATAGACGTTCGATTTCTTAATGGAACTAATCCTTCTTAAGTGTATGCAAATGGTATGTATGGAAAACATGAGAATATATATCAAGCTTATGTGTTAAAGCATATGCCTTGTGTGAGAATGTTTATGGCTTTAATTCATGATATATCTTATCTTCCTAAGATAATTGTATAAAATTCATTAAGTTCTTAAGCCCCACACACACACACACACACACACACACACACACACACACACACACACACACACACACACACACACACACACACACACACACACACACACACACACACACACACACACACACACACACACACACACACACACACACACACACACACACACACACACACACACACACACACACACACACACACACACACACACACACACACACACACACACACACACACACACACACACAATGTGCAACCCACGTGGCTAATACTTTCTTTACTAGGTTTCATGTGAATGGTTTTTATCTACCCTCCTATGAAAGTTTTTCTAGTTACATTATTAAAATGCGTACATCAAATCTATGTACTTTTCCTTATTATTTTATGCTGTCATTAAAGTCCTAAAAGCCTTTAGACACGTATTCCCCACCATTGTTAGATCAAAGACACTTAAGTGTCTTACCAAACCAATGCCAAAATTTCTTAAATTTTTCAAGAAACTCAGTCTTACTACCAATAGGGTACACCCAGACTTTCTATGTAGCATCATCGAAAAAGGTGACAAAGTATTTCTTTCCCCTTAGACATAACCGTGACATCCAACATACATATGAATGTACTAACTCTAAAGGCAAAGATTTCAATGAAAGAGACTTTTTATGTGAAGTTTGTGCATGTTTACCATAAACACAATGATCATAATGCTCAAAATCAGCATATCGAAGACAAGGCAAATAACCCAAACAAGTAAGTACTTTCATTCCATTTTGACTCATGTGTCCCAACCAGCCATGCCACAAGGAAACACTTGGCTGCTTGGTCATGGCAACAACATGGTCATGCACACTAGATACATGTAGCGGATACAAAATGTCACTCTTTGAGCCTCTAGCAATAACCCTAGATCCCTTATAGATATTCCATTTCCCATCACCAAAGGTGTTATGGAAACCATCATCATCTAGCTGCCCAACACTAATCAAGCTCTTCTTGAGCTAGGGTACATGCCATACATTTTGAAGAGTAAAGATAGATCCATGCTGAAACTGCACCTGCACACTGCTAATGTTGTAATATCTCATGCATAATTGTCCCCCAAGTGGACAACACCATGTCTATCCCCAATGTAGTGTGAGAACCACTCACTATGAGGAGTGATATGAAATGAGGCACGTGAATCCAAGATCCAATTTGTGGATGAGAGGAAGAGACAAGGACAAGCCTAGTACCCCTCATTTTGATGTGAATACTAGGATGCCTCTATTCTCTTTCTCAACACATGTTGTTGGCATATATCTTTCTGGAAAGCATAATGAGAAAGTTTGTTCCATGCAATGAAAGGGGGGAAACAATGCTTGGATACTCAACTCCAATATGGCTAGTACTAGATGATGAGCTACTATACATGGATAATTGGATGCTAGTTGAATGTATATACAATGTTGTGGTTCTAGAGGGCTTTCATCATACCCAAAGGGTACCAAGAGGACATTTCACATGTAGTACTTTGAGTAAAGAAAAAATGGTCTCTATCTTCACATCATATACAAGAACAATGGTGGCTAATGTGATGCAAGATGCAAACAGAGAGGAAGAGGAGAAGCAAGAGTGGGAATATAGAGGCAATGTTCTTTGAATTGGGACTATTTAAGAAAATGAGCAAAAGACCAAAATACCCAGAACAAGAATGGTCAATAGTAATGCATCATTTTACAAAAACTATAGTGCATAAATGCTTGTAGACTAGAAGTGGGCTAAATATATAACACTCTTCTGTGGAAGGAAAAAACCCCTAATTTTGCACTAGGTAGGTATGGTTTAGGATTTTGTCAGTAGCATTGGAAGCAACAAATTTAACAAGTTTCTAGGAGCTTGGCTTACTTCTTACGGAGTAAGAGGATCCTATATATTATTGTGAACTTCATTTTAAGATAAGAGGATCCTATCGTTGTCAACTTTGTTTTGGGCTTGCATGGAGGAACCAACACTTCATTTTCTTTGGGTTTCCACCTTGGAGTGGGGGACATACAAACCCCTTTTATGTTTCATTATTTCCAAGTTATTTTATTTTAAAGAAAAAATTGGAGCATTAAAAAAAATCTTGCTTGCAAGTTGGGGTGGCAAGTCAAGGTCCCATTGCCACATGCTAAGATGGGATAGGGATTGGATGAAAGAGGACAATAGAGTTTCAGGAGAGGATGTACATATCACAGAGTAAGGCTACTGATGACCAGAGAAAAGGGAAGAGGATTGGAGGAGGCATCAAAAATTGAAGTAGAGGAGAGGGTCAACTAGCTATGGAGTGAAGTAGCCCACTTAAAAAAAAGGTGATGCCTATATAAGCTCTCATTGTCCATATCTTTCAGGAGGCGATAATGGCAAATGTCTAGTGGAGTTGCTATTTTGGAAGCTCATGCAATGATAGTGAACGTGTCAAGGGGGAAGGAGCTACAAGAAACATAGGGAAGATGTCAAGTCCGCCATTAGCACTAATGTTTTGTCTAGGCATGTATCATTGTTTTGCATTTGAGTGAGACTATGCCCTCTTGGCCCTTGCCCTCTTGAGATGCACATGGGATTATAATTTGGTCAAAAAAACCCCAAAAAAGAGAAGTTATTTGTTTTTCCTTCTGATCCTTCACTTGCTTGTACTTGTGCACTACAAGAAAATTATAATTTTTCTAACCCTTATTCTTTGCAAAGGTATATACTTTCTATGGCAATCAATGTTGGATATTGCAACCTTTCTCAAAAAAAATTCAGGAGTCTCACACTCATTGGTGATTGATTGTGGTTGTGGAATAACAAATTGCATTTAGTAATTCCCTCAATTAATATTGTGAGGGTGTTCCATGGCAAAATACACTTGTATCAATCTTTGTGGATAGAGTTGTGGGGATGTTAGCTCATGTAAAAGGATGGCAATTTGGAAGTAATACCTCAATGGTGATGTTGTTATAGGTGCTTGATGTTTGATAATTGATTGATTCATATCATTGAGATGTTTCTTGAAGCGGAGAGTGATTAGATGGGGGTATGAACTTTGGCATTTATTGAGGCATTAATGTGATAGTCTATGATATTATATGTGAGTGAATGTTATTGGTTGTTCCATTATTTTGTTTTGAATGTGTTCCATTCTACTATTTCTTGAATAATTTGGTTATATGCATCACTTGTGTTTGGTTGTGATGGTGATACGATTATCAAGGATGTGCGGAGTATGTAGCATGCCTTTTTGCTAGTCAAAAAATGTTGCTTGGGTTGTGATCACTTGTTTGTATGGGAATGTTAGAATTTGGGGAGTTAGGGTTTTTTAATTAATGTTGTGGTTGAACTTGTATTCAATTTGTCTTTTGTTAGTTGAAGAATATGCTTAGGCATTACAGTAAGGGTTCCTGTGTGATTGAGACTTTATTTAAGTATTGTGCTTGTCTAATTCTATTTTGAAAAAGTTGTTGCTACACTTTGTGTATGTGTAGTTAGAATTATAGAGAGAAGGGAAATCCTTTGAAGTCTAGCATTGAAATTTGTGATGAAGAAATTGAGAGAAAGTGGCCTCTCTCAAATTGAGAAATTTGCCATAGATCTCTTTCGATGAGATTCAAAGCTCGCATTTGAGAGTTTATATCATTGTTGCTCAAAATGGTTTTCACATCAACCTCAAGCAAGAGAGAGGAGAGAAACACATTGAGGCATTGTCACTAAGTTAGGTGCATGGAGGCTGAGGTTTTGATTGAGGACTAATGTGTTGAGTTTAAGATTATGAGTGTAATCAAATTTCTTCAAGCTTTCTATGGTTGTTGGTGGTCATTATATCTAAATTAGAGCTCATTGAGCCTAGTGCGAAAGTTACAAGTACTTATTGGTGCTTCTCTATGTCTTGATTATATGTGGTAGAGAGGGTTTGGTCTATCTACCACTCAGATATCATCTTTTCTTTCACGGACACTAAGGAGCCTGGAAAGCAAGTTTACTACCTAGGATAGATAAGCTCTTCAGTTGGTAGGATGGCTAACTCATTCCTATGATCTCATGGAGCAAAAGCCAAGGATCCTTAGTGAATCCTAGAGAGCCTAGAGCTTCATTGCACACTATGTTGTCTAACTGCCATGTTGGTAACTTGCAAATTCTCAAGTACCAAATCCTTGACAAAGATAGAGATTGGCTGGAGGACTATGAGAAGTTCTTGAACCAAATAAAACACAACTCCTACTATAAATCCTATGTCATGTCTAGTGGCTATCATGGCATACATCAAGCTGTCCATTGCATATGAAGTCATGGCCATCTTGGTCCCCTCTCTGACTAGGAACATCTACCTGATTGGCCTTCATGTGATAAGGTATAGGAGTGCCAATGCGCTTATCACCCTCCATATAGAACCAATCAAGTATCCTATGGATATACTCCCTCTATGACAAGTAGAGGAGTCCCTTAGAGCAATTGTGCATAATGTACATACCATATATATGAGAAGCATGCCCCATGTCCTTGATCACAAAGCCTCTATTTAGGTTGAGTCTTCAAAGCACCTAGCTCATCATAATTAGCACTCCCAACAATTAACATATCATCAATAGAGAGTGCCAAAATGATAAGGCTAGTATCATGGGCCTTCGTCCTATAAAGACCAAGATCCATAAAGCTATGGGAGTAAAACTATGAATGTATAAATGTATCAAATTTAAGACACCATTATGCTTAAGTCCTAAGGTTGTTGCATATATTTCATGTCCATTCTCTGGCGATGTATTGTGAAACCGATGATTTCATGCTGTAATAAAATTTGGGTGCTGAGAATTCTCAGCAAAAAGTATTGTTTGCTGAAATATTTCAGCAAAAAGAGTTTACGGGGTGTTGATTTATAGCAACACACATGATTTACAGCTGAAGTAAGGTGTAAGCCTTAGTGTTGGGCTGTTCATATGCAATCTAAAAAAGATATGGCTGATTTTTATTAGTCAAAAGAGTTGGGTGCTATTTATATACATCAAAATTTGTATTTATCAGGGTATTTACAATAAGAGCTGAAATTTGTAGGTTGTAGCAAAGAAGCTAGAGTACATACAAAACATAAGACAACTGACAAGAAGGTCAGACTAGTTGCAGGACCACTACCTTTGGACGATGATGAGATGATTAAGAGTAGTTGTGCGACCACCACTGCGAACCTGAGGGTGGAGTTTTTTGCCAGGAATTTAAACTCATTAATCAGCGTCATCAGGAATTTGTTTTTCGTTGTGTGCATATTTTTGTTTGTCGTTTGGTTTGAACTGTTAGTTTGAAATTTTGATTGCTTGGTTCTATCCTAATTTTTTTTGTATTCGCTTGCGAGGGAAACATGTAGATGGAGGTCTATGGTTTCGTGTGATTTATTCACATGTGCATAAGAAAAGCTAAGATCAACATCAAGTCTATCTCATCCTCAGAGGAATTCATAAGGATGAACAAAAACACCTATTTGTAAGACTACTCTTTGGATTTACCAAGCTAGTGGAATCAAAGTAATGATTGAGAGCATATGTCATTCTATAAGGATGGAGGACTAAGGTGTTTTCTTGAGTCATTGGGTGGCGGATTGATAGATGGACGAGGCTATTTTTGTATGGGGGCGAGGCCAGATTGGAGAAAGGTCGCAAAGTTTTGTTAAAGAAAAGCTAATATTAGCCATAAAAAAGAAAGCTATGTGCTTTTTGGGATGCCGCGTGTGTTGAGAAGAGGAGGGAGGTGGAGGATCGTAGGGGGGGCCGTCGGCCCGTTCACAATGCAGAACTTCCCTTTCTTCCATGGCAAAGAGTTTGGATGATGGCAAGCAGCCTTTGCCTACTTCTCAAATGAAAGAAGATAGCGAGAGCAATGCAGGGATAAGCCCTGCCTGCATGCTTTCTTCCTCCTCTATGTATAATGTCCTGGGTACGTCGAAACTTTATGCATGGCTAAGTCATATGGTATGAAGCTTTATGCAAGAACCGGGGGGGCAAAGCTTGACTGGGGAACCTCTACCCGATACAAACAAATGAACTGCAAGCATGTGATGCTTGAATAGACACAACGATGATTGCAAGGGGTTATGAATCCGCGTCGAGAATGTGGACTGAACTTGCCGCAAGAGGTCTCTTCATGGAAATTATTTGGTACACACTATAGATCTACCATTGTATTATCCTCATTTATGATATCTATTTGGCTAATTCGTGATCTAGATTCATAATTAGAGATATATTGTGTGTGGTTAATTGCAATATTGATCCCAAATGGCATTACCTAAGCCTTGGTGCCCTATTATGGAAATTATGATTTCGTGGTGGTTTTTAAACAACTTGAGTATATGAATTGGAAGCTTCCACTTTTTACTATTAATATCCAAGACTCGCTCTTTAATCAATGCCCACATAGGAGGTGGGACTCTTTGTAAGAGGTGGGTGTCATCCTTTCTTTGATGTGGACCACTTCACTCCATATCTAGCTAACCTATGTATATTGTAATCTTGCCTTCAAATTTCAAAACTTACCTTTAAAAATAAAATTTGAAGGTGAGAAAACCTACGAACCTTGAATAATTTTAGTGTATTGTTACCTCAATACCTCTAAATTTTGGCAAAAGACATCTTATGTTCCCCACTTGAAGGTTTTCCGAGTTTTCGGAAAGAGATTTATTTCGAGCAGTAATGCAGTCCTTCCCTTTTCTCCAGTCAACACTAGGTAGCCTTACTCTATGATATTTTTGTCCTCTCCTAGAACTTTACTATCCTCCTCCACCCAATCCCCTATCCCATCTTCCCATGTAGCAATGGGACCATGAGTTCCCTTTACCACCTCATTAAATCTGCCAGAAGCTTCATCAAAATCTATTTTGAAGAACATGAAATCTTGCCACATGTTAATTATGGAATCTAGAATGAATCATCCTTTATGAATCATTTTTCTTCCATCCTGAGCCACCCATCCAAGTGTGGCCTAATTCTTCTCGCCACCAAAGCTTTGGCAAAGATCTTGTGAGTTGAAGAAAGGCAAGTTATGGGCCTCTAGTTTTATAAGTGCTTTTACTATCTCTCTTATGAATTAGTTTAATCACCCCTTGATTTATATCAATTGGAAGAGCTCCATACTTATCAGTGGATGTATTAATAGGGGCTTGAATTCTTTATAAAACTCATTAAGCTAACCATCTATACCATGCCTTTTTTTCTATTTGCTAAGGAGTCATTGCTATCTTCTAACTCAATCTCATCTATATCTAGGTCCATTATCCTAGCTAGGGAATTTGGGACTACCTAGCCATCATAGTATCTTGAGATTGGGCTTGGGGAGGGGAGAAGATTATTTCAAAAAATTTCATGGAAATTTCTAGGTTTTCTTCCTTAGAGGTGGCTCGATTTCTATCTTCTTTGATCAGCATGGGGATATGGTCCTTTTCCTTCTTCTTTCTGATTGTGCTAAACATATAGTCCGATAGTTTTGGTATCCTCCTCTTCAAGGGTTCTAAGTCTTTGTTTGATGAGTAAGAGTTCTTCTTGGGAGGAGCTCTTACCTTGGGCTATCTCAATTTCTAGTTCTACAATCCTAGAGTATTTTAACTCTCTTTCCTCTATTCTTCTCTTGATCTTTTCTCTATTAGTGGGTGTACAAAGCTCTTGGGTATCCTTGATGGCTAAGGCCCAATATTTGGCTAGGGATTTATTGGGGAGGAATGCTTGCGCCCACATGTTTTTAATTGTTTCTTTTACCTTCTTGTCTCTAAACAAGGTAGGGTCAGTGTGAAACCAACTAGCCTTGATCATAGTAGTATTGCTTAGAGGTGGGTAGAGACTGGGAAATGGTTAGAAAGCAACAGATCTCTATGAATTTTAGAATTGACATTTGCAAAGGTTGAGAGTATACATGATGAAATGCAGATTTTTCTAGTCTTTCTTTCCTAATTAAGGAACCTTTTTTATTATTAGACTAAGTAAATTGTGTTTCACTGCTTACATCAACCAATCCATGAAAACTCAGATGATTCATCAAGGCATTTCTTTCAAAACCTAAAATTATTTGTCCCTTTTCTTGAAATCTATCTTGAATATCCTCCACCATGTTGAAATCACCAGCTAAAATTAAAGGGCAATGAAAATGAAGTAAAGATTCCTAGAGTGTGGCTCTTTCTTGAGATTGGCAAGGGGCATATAGGGAGACCACATCAATCTCTTCATTGTCTTTTAAATGTACTGTTATCCACCTATTGTTTTGGTCCACAAAGGTTTTGTAAATCATGTTCTTAATAATATTATTAATCCCTATGGCTGCTCGTCCACTCCTATTGTTGTGGTTAGTAAAGAACCATGTAAATTCGTTAGAATCAGCTTGAGATTGTAGCTGGTTTTCTGTAGTTTTAATCTCTTAGAGGAAGATAATGTTTGGTGTGGGTGGGATGACTTTGAGCCATTCCTTAAAAGTTATTGCTCTATTGGGTTTTGTAAGACCCTTACACTTTAGAGATTTTAGATTTAACTTATTCATAAAAATTATTTTTTATTTTTTCCATTCTTGGACCCTTCCTTATTCTTAGAGAAAGGATTACTTCAAAAAAATGCAATATTAAGCATAATCTTCATCCTTGCATGCCAATGGCATAAGATCAACACTAAAATAACAAAATGTGGATTGAATGAAGCATGGCCTTGTGTGTGTGTCATAAAATATGGATTATGAAGCATATGTGTGGAATGTCTCCATTCCTATGGCTCTTGGTATGTGAATTGCTTAATGTGTGAAGCACCCTAAGTATTCATAACCTTGATGCAAAGCATCCTAGTCTAAACTAAGGCGAAAACTTGTTCTCAATTCATTACATGTGTTTCTCCTCTAATCATGCCAAAATATTTTACATTGACTAATAGACACTATGAAACATAAAACATCATGTATTTCTAAGCATTGTGTTTTCCTATAAATATGTAAAGTATATCCCATCAGTGCATGGATTGCAAGTAGTCACATATTCTAATTGTTAAATAATGTAAGATTGTCTCCCACTACTTTTTGACATTCTAGAAATCAGTTGTGGTATATTTGATCTTAAGATTAAGTTCTTTTTAAATTCATCCTACAAATGCATAACCTTTTCCATGCTATGCATGTGGGGGATCGCAAACCCAAAAGCCTTGAATATATTTAAAAATTGTCAAGATTTTTCCATGCTATGTGTGCTAGGGATTGTAAACCCAAAAAATCCTTGAATACCTTTAAAAATGGTGAAAATCATTGAACAAATACAATTAGAATAAAAATTTATAATCTATGGAGAATACCCTTGCTTGGGGAAGAGCATAATGTAAATCTATGGCTTAATGGTTTGTACATGCAACCAGACGACTCATAATATCATAAGGGTGCCTATATAAAATCTATGCATCTAAAAATAAACTTGCACTTTGATGTGCATAAAGGGATTATATGTGAAAAGTGGGAACATCTATAAGGGTGAAAATGAAAACAAGTATTTAGATGCCTTCTTGATTGCACATGCTTTATGCTTGAAAATTGTTTTTCTTAAACATATTCATTCCCTTTTCAACCCTCATAGCCATTAATTGAATTGATTGTTTGGGATTTCCAATGTGTCAGAGCACATTTCCTCCAAATAATGAGAGCTAAATGAGTTCCTTAAAAGATGTTGACCCTTGCTCCTCCCTCACTTTGTTTTTAGGCGAATCATACCGCAAGTTTCTAATTTACATGTCATGTACCTAAAAGCAGAATGTCCATACCATGTCCATACCATGTCCATACCATGTACATTGATCCACATAGGAATGTATATAATGTTGGAGTTTGTGGTCAATCCACATTTCCTTCCACTCTAAAATAAACAAACATACTAGAGAAATAACTACACATTTCCATAAGGGATGCTCTATCACTAGCTTGATTCCCTTTAGCTGACAAATTGAGTGACCATTCAAGATCTCCCATTGTATCAAGGCACGCCCTTCCGTCCCCTCCTCCCTTTCCCTTTTTTTTTGTCTCAAAATCAAGATATTAAAGCTCCAAGAGATAACAAGGGAAAAAAATGGGTCTTATCAATAAATTTTCCAAAGGTTGATATGAAGATCAAAAGTGCAACGCCATAATTCCTAGGATTTTGAACTTCAACCTTGAAAGAGGAATACAAATCAATGTTTTTCAATAATGGATAATCAAGTTTAGCTTATTCCATTACTTTTTGGGATATAATTGTCACATGTCGATGCTTAGAGCTATTTTCCACACATTAGTACATTGATTCTCCTAGAACACTTTCAAAATTAGTCATGCCTGGCATTGCTTGATATGAAGAGAACATCAAAGAGAAAAAAGATTTAACAATACAAACACCTAAGTCTATATGGTCTCATTAGATAAGCTTGGCGGAAATCAAATCATGATGATAAATAAAAAATTTGTGGATACAAAAGTATAAGGACCATGCTAACAATTACTTTAATATTTGACGGCAACAGGATATGAGAAACCATATTAAAAAGACATTCAAACTAGTAACAAATACAAATATGTTAGGTTTCTACATCTCAAAGAATCAACTTGTTTAATAAGGCACTTAATCCTAGTACATGGAAAATATAGAAGAATTGTAGAGTCCAATAGATGATCTCTACATTGTCAACATGATATCGATTAGAGCATGTAATGAACAAAGTTAGTGTTGGGGATAATGTGAGGTTCATCCAAAGACAATGCACCTCTAGTTGATCCTTTCCCATGAGCTAGCAACACAGCTTGCCAAGGGTTGAGGGGCCTAGATCTACATGGTAGGAATAAGAACTAGCTTATTGAGATATCATTATTTTGTAACATGCTAGATCATGGTAGTACATGCAAATGCAATGGGCTTGTCATTGTACTAATCACATTGGTAAAAGCATAATGGACTTCAAGCACCATCTTTTGCAGGACCAAATAGGTATAGGGACCATTCATCTACCAAAAGAAGGAAAAATAAGAATTTAGGATTTGATATCTAATTTCTAGATCCACCAATTTGTGTTGTAAGATGCAACTTACTAGGTGAAATTTGGTGAGATACACATGTATTGTTAAGCTTATGCCAATTTTTAGGCATTTATGAACAAAAAATCCTTATTTGAGAATGCAAATAGCATATTCTATGATTGCAAGTGCAAGGCCCAAATTTTTGAGAAGTGAAGCAGCTAAATTGGATCTCTCCAAATTGGAACTATTAATAAATGGGCATTATCCTTCTTCAAGCACTTGTACAAAGATTTCCTATTGGTTATGGCATCCAAAACAATATCCATGCAAATGTATATCCTCATGTTATTAGCCATGTTCGAAGTGATCATGTCCATGTTCTTCCATTATGAAATACTTGAACAAATGATATATAGAGGCTGATGTTACTTTTTTTGCTATCACTTTTGCCTATGCCATGTCATATGAATTATGGATGGACGTGCCCTAACTTTAGTTTTGATTTGCACTCTTAACTTGTAAAGAGTTGTTTTCAATTGGACTAGAAGGTATGTCTAACTCTAATCAATTTATAATTTTTTCCAAAGATTTCTCATGATTAGACATATGAAAAAACTTTAAATAGCAAATTAGCCCCCTTAGTTTGATTTGTCCGTGATTAGCTATGTCAGCTAGGGTCTAATCATAGCTATGAATGAGTTTTGTGGTTGCATAACAAGAGCATGGTTTGGAGCCTAGGTTAATATGTTGCTTTAAATCATATTATAATTGCTTACTTTAAGGCACTACTAGTGACTACCTTAGTGCATGTGAAACTGAAGGCCTATTGTCTTTCCATGAATACCATTGAGTTTAATCTCGATTTAATAATCTTGTGAATAATGTTGGCATGATTTCAATTCATGGATTCCTTTATTACAAATGATCATTAACTCCAAACAAGTCAAAGGCTATAAAAAGGGCAAAATTTTAAAAAATTCTACTAAAAAGGAAAAGTCAAAGGCCATTCAAAATAGTCAAAGATTAGCCAAAGGATTAAAAGAAAACTAGTCCATGGAATAGGAGAACGATCGAGCCAAGGCTAGTTACACATAAACATAGTACCAAATATCTAGATTTAATAATACAATTTTGAAGATACAACAAATGCATGGAAAATTCAATAAGTAAGAGAAATTTAAAATCTCAAAACTAGTCATATTGTTTTAAATTGTTGTTGTATATATCAAATAAAAAGAAGAAAATCTCATTCTTATGCAAATTGTAAAATCTCTTGAATCACATATTATATTTTATTTTTCTATTCATTGCATCTATGCACATTTGCAAAAGCCACGAGATTACAAAATGAAGATCCCCATCATGTAGCATGAAGTGAAAGGTTATGGGAAGAGATAAAGGGTTTAAGGCTACATGCCCAAGAAATGCTATCTATATAATATGCAAAATGAATAGAAACTTTGATTCTTGTATGTCTAGTTTGTGTATTGAAGCTTTATTCTCGTTCTTCTTGCTTCCACCATAGCTCATGTGTATTTTTGTGTGTATGTGTATATGTAAGTATGTGAGGAACTTGGAGCATGACGCACTCTCCCATTTCATTTATCATCTTATTCTCTTCTTCTCCTCTTCTACAACATGTCGGCCTTGGTGCATCAATATCTATTTGAGAGAGTGCACGAGAGTGAGAGAGAGTGAGGGAGATTGTGAAGCAAAAGCTTCTCTTGCTCTTTTTCTCGTCTACATCCTCTTAGTAGCTTAGAGTGGGACATGGCAATGAATCAAGAGCTTGGTATGTGGGGAGCATACATTCGAATCATGAGGCCATCTTCCACTCCCTTTGACAATGGGGAGACTACAATGAGAATGTGAGCAATAGGTAAGCCCAATATAAACTTTAAATACTTCATGCTTTCTTTGCTTTGACAATGAAAAAATGCCTACTCTACTAAATTAAACTAACACTTAATTCCTAAAAAGCACGAAATGGAACAAGAAATGTAACAAGTAATTGATGATCTTCCATTATCAACATGCTCCATGAATCCATGGATGTTGCAAGGTATTAAGAATGCACAAGATGTAACAATAAAGGCTAACTAGGTGTTCTTCTTGGAATTCTAAAAAATGAGCAAAAAGTGAGTATGTTGGCACTAAGGCTCCTTTTCATATTCCTAGAATAATGCTGCCTATTTACACTCTTCTCCCCCAATTATTGACATTTTTTCAAATTAACAACGATTTCATTTATCCAATGTTGTCCTTCATTACAGACCATCCCCTCTTGAAATAGTTTTTTCCTCAAAGCTTGAATGGTGAAAATGATAGAATCAAAGGAATCTCATAAAGAATTGAAGCACAAAAGAAGCCTATGAATGGAAGCATAAGTTGTTGAAGTATCTCCCATGAGAAAGAGGGTTCAGAAAAATATGGCAAAATTATAAGATTCAAGTGCTATCCAAAACACGGTTGTAAGAGTAAAATGGCCATAACTTTGGATACAATCCTCCAGATAAGACAAATCAAGTGTCTAAATTAGAAGATACTCCATAATCATACCCATCCAGACCATAAAAATACAATTTTGATGAAGTTGGACGTATTGTTTTCTAATGTGAAGATTTAATACCGAATGCTATGTTTCTTGTCTTTCTATCAAGAGTCTTCTTGAAGAAGCCATGCAAAATTATCCAAATAAGTAGGTGGCTTCCAAGTAGATTCCTCTTATGACAAACCCTTCCATTTGATAAGATATTCCACAAGAGAACAATTGTAAGAACCTTCTCACGTTGACCAATAATCTTTTCGAGCTCATAAATGATTAACACGTCCTCATCAATGGATGGCAACTCTTCAAGCAAACAAAATTTAGGTCTAACATATGGCTTTAGCTAAGAAACATGAAAGACATCATATATATGAGTAATAGGGGCTAGTTGAAGCCTATAAGCAAGATCTTCAACTTAGTGAAGTACTTGGTATGGACCGTAGAAACTGTGAGATAATTTATTATGACCTCCTTTGAGTGATGTAATGAGACTTTGGTACTTTTAAAAATACCCAATCTCCCACTTGGAACTCCACATATCTTCTCTTATCATCTGCATAGGCCTTACAAATATTTTCTTGAAATTGCTTCATAAGAGACTCCATACACTCAAGTTTATCTTTAGCTTGAGGATTGACATAATCATGAAATAGTGGTGAAGGTACTTGGACCTTACATCAATAGAGAGCCTTGAAAAGAGACATCCCAATGCTCAACTAATGAGTATTATTGTGGTATAATTTAGCAAGGTAAAGACAATGGTCCGAATTGGATTGTGTATCATGACAATAATGTCTCATGTAAACTTCAAGCCATTTATTCACTCTCTCCATTGTTTGAGTATAGTAGGCAGTGCTAGGAGTGAGAACTATTTTCATAGAGTTAAACAGACTCTTCCAAAAGCTGCCCATGAACTTAGAGTCCTGATCAGAGATAATCATAATGGGCATACCATATAATTTAAGAACCCCCTCCATAAATTGTTTTGCCACCTGTTCGGATGAATATTGGGTCTTAATGGGAAGGAAGTGAGCTGATTTTGTCAAATGGCCAACAATAACAAAGATGCTATTTCAACCATGTTTAGTAGTTGGAAGTCCTATTATGAAATCCATATATTTGTCCATTTTCCAGTGGAAATGGGCAATGGCTATAATAATCCACTTGGTAAAAGAGAAGGATCCTTGTTATGTTGACATTGTAAACACTGGGAAACAAAATAATTCATATCTATCCAAAGCCCTTTCCAATAAAAGCTCTCATGAACCTTATCAAATGTCTTGAAAAGGCCCAAATGCCTGGCCATTGGAGAAAAATGTGTTTCTTGGAGAGTATTTTGCTTGAAGCTACATAAGGGTGTCAAGTAACTTGATCTTTGAACACAAAAGACCATTATGCCACTTATAATTTGGGAATTCTCCATCATCTCCTTGTTGTAATTCTGCACAAACATGGATGCATATTGGTCCCCAACAAATACTCTTCTTGGATGTCATTTATCTAGTCTTTATAGATAGTGGAGATGGTTGATAATGAAAATCCCCACATGCATGAAAGCACATCAATCACAACATTATCCTTACCAAGCTTGTAAGAGATCTCAAATTCATAAATTTGAAGTGCGGCTAACCATCTTTATTGCTTTAGAGAAAGTGTGGCTATGATAGGAAATATTTACAACCTCAATGATCACTTTTCACTTTGAAATGGCTACCATAAAGGTAATGATACCATTTCTTGATGGCATGAAGTATTGTTGGCATTTCTACTCATGAACATGTAAAATTCTCTCTTTCTCATCCAAATTTTGGCTTTCATAGACAATTACTCCATGATCGTGAACTAAAATAGCCCCAATGCTATGGCCACTTGCGTTAGCACATATTGTAAACTCTTTAGAAAAATATGGACAAACCAAGATAGGTGCTGAAATGAGTAGGGTTTTTAGCTCATTGAAGCTCTTCTCAGCTATAGTATCCCAAAAGAATGTCTCTTTCTTTAACCTATGGGTAAGAGGTGTTGCCACATGTGCATAGTTTTTGATAAGTCGATGGTAGAAAGAAGAGAGTCCAAGAAATTCCCTCAATGAAGTAGTGTTGGTTGGAGTATGCCAATCCTTTACACATTGAACTTTCTTGGGATCCACTGTAATACCTTGTTCACTAACAACATGACCTAAATAATCCACTTCCTTTGCCATAAAAGTGCACTTGGACTCCTTTGCAAATAGTATATTTTTCCTCAAGATCTTAACATGTTGCAAATGGACCTCCTTGTTCTTGCTATAGATCAAGATGTCATTAAAAAATAAGACTTTTTTGTAGAGGAAAGGCTATAGTATTTTATTCATCATAGCCTAGAAAGTAACAGGAGCATTAGATAACCCTAAAGGCATCACTAAGAAATGGTAGAGACCCCTCTTTGTGTGAAAAGTTTTTTTGTACTCATCACCTTCCTTCATTTAAATCTGGTGATAACATGAACATAGATCAATCTTGGTAAATACTTTGGCATCCGCTAAGTTCATCCAAGAGTTCATATATGTGAGAGATGGGTTATCTATTCTTGATTATGCACTTATTGGGATCTCTATAATCAATGAAAGGATTTGTCCTTCTTCTTGACAAGAAGCATTGGTGAAGTAAATAGAGACGTGCTTGGCTGATTAAAAACCATATCCAACCACTCATTCACCTACCTTTCCACCTCGTTTTGTTTACACTTGGACAATCTATAAGGTCATTTATTGATGGTCTTAGTATTAGGAGATAGGTTAATTGGATGATCTACTTCACGCTCAGGTGGCAATGAAGGAGACTGAAAAACATCTTTATTTTTTATAACTACTTACAAAGGCAAGGATCCACTTCTTTGGAAGATCTAGGAGACTGTTCTTCATCCACTTTTGATAATAGAAGTGCAAAGATACATGACTGTTCTTTATCCTTTCCACATAAATTCCATCTATTTCTTTTCTAGGCCCATTAAAATTTTCCCAAGGTACCTAAGCCAATCAAAACCGAGCATTACATCAATAGGACCCATATCCAAAGCAATGAGATTAATGTGAGTGGTGCATGATGATGATAAAGAAATAGGAATATGTGGACAAACTCGATGGTTGATCTCATGAGCTCCATTAGCTACTTGAACATGCAAAGGAGACTCCATCTCAAGAGGAAACAAATTTAGCTCTTTAAGGGATTTAGAGTTCACAAGGCAATGAGTGCTCCTTGTATTTATGAGAATATGAGCAATTCTTCCATAAAGTGTATCATCCCCCTTAGATCCAATCCATGCATCATGAGAGATGGTGCACAATCTTAGAGAAGAGTGATCAATCCAAAGGTCATCTATATAGTAACCATCTGGGTCAAATGGAAATCCATCTATAGGATCACAATACTCCTCATGGCTATCCCCTTCATTTCCATCTGCTTCTTTCCAAATTACCCCATTCTCAATTTGCCTTACATTAACATGTTGCTCATCTCTGGATTCATGTTTAATGATCATACTCACTCTTGCATTCTTTGGCTTACACTTTGATTTATGATCAATCATCCACTTTTTCCCACATGATCTTTTAGCAAACATGTCCTTTAGCTTGTCATTTGTAATATGTTTCCCTTGGGCATTGTTGGTTGAAGTTTTAACATCAAAATCTATTCTCTTTTGCTCAACTTTTCCATTAGAAATAGTTCTAAAATTTTGGCTTTGTTTTGATGTGTATGGTAGGTACTTAATGGCCTTCTATCAGGCCTAATTCCATCTTCTGGCTATCCAAGTGATTGTACACCTCTGTAGGCTGATTATACTAATTGGTAACCCCTATTTTGAGCTGAAAACTCATATATTTCTAGCTTTGCATTTATGCATATTGAATGGAAACATGTAGGAACTGGGCTACATAGCTCTCACTTTGGATGAAAGGATAGGATCAAGACCAAAGATATATTTGTTAAGCTTTGCTCCTTTGCTCCATCTAAAATTCCATCTATATACATTGATAAATTGAGAAATTGGTTAGAGTAATCTCTAACTGATTTTTCCCTTTGTTGTAGTAGAGAATACCAAGACCTCTCCAATTTCTCATTTTTTGATGGTGAGATGAAAACTTCAATCATGGCTCTCTTCAATGCTTCCCAAGTCAAGAATACTTGCCCTATTTTTGCCATGTACAACAACCATGTATGGGCATACTCCTCCAAATGAAGGGCTGCATAGTAGACTTTTGCTTCTACTCATGGATATAAAGTAAAGTACATCTCTAGCTTGTCAGAATACTTCTCAAGTTTGGTTGATGTATGATGGATTATTACTCTTGAAATTAGGGATTATCCATGTATGAATGTTTGTACGCCTTGTCATAATGGTGTGGTTATCCATGTATGAACATTTGTACATTATTATATATCCCCATATGAGGTTGTCTATTCATGTCATTGCTCCAACATCCATGAGCATTAGGCGGTTGTCCCAATGAATTATTCATTACAACATAAGTTTGATGCTACCCAAAATAAGTAGGTGGCATAGGCGGTTGACCAAAATAAATTAAAGTGGTTCCTTGAGCTTGAGGCAATGGACCATAAGATTGTACATTAGCATGTGGTAGTTGCTGCCCATAAGAGTTATGCCCCCCACTTTTGCAATTATTCCCAAGAGAGTGTTGCTATCCAAATGAGTTTTCCTACCCAAAGAAGTATTGTTTCCCATTAGAATGTCCATGGGATAATCTTATTTCTTCATGTATTTCCTCATGCGGATGTTGGTTGTTAGAATAAATTCTTCTAGGAGCATTGGATCGTCATCCATAAAAGGACTTGTAAAAGGGGTCACACCAATGATAATCTTCATCTTGGCTTTGGCTCTCATGTATCCCCTCAAACTAATCATTTTCTCTTGAATTTACAGGAGCTTTATGATTAAACTTAGACTGATATGATTAATTGAATTCCTTGGTTTTGGAAGGATCCCCAACGTCAAAATTTACTCCAGTTTGTTGAACATTAGTTCTAGGAGTTGGACTTTCCTGGATAGGTGAAGCTTGCACAATGGGATTTGTTGTAGGAATTAGTTTTTCACTTAGTAAGGTCATAACCTTTTCAAATTTGGTATTAAGGCCCATGCTGGATTGAGATTGGAATTCAAGAAACTTTTCAATCTTGGTATCAAAATTCATGGTTAAGTAGAGAAAGCTATCCTTTAGGTCTTTAATGTCATTAGACATTTGTTGATATAGCTGTTAGAGTTGAAGGAATCATGATTAGCATTTATATCTTCAACCTAATTGACATCTTGTGTTTTATGGCCATTTACCTCTTGCACTCCTTGGCCATTAGTAGCATTCATTTCTCCTTCTTCAAGATCATAATTGAGTACTCATGTGTAGGATCATGGTCATTTTCATAAGTCCTGGACTCTTCTTGTACTATGTTGAAGATAGGATCTTTCTTTTTATCTTTGGCCATGGTACCTGTGTTATTTAACCAACAATCACAAAATTTGCAATAACTTTTGATTGCAAAATCCAAAATGTGATTTCTAGCTTGAAATCTCATTAATAAGGTTTTGTATCCATCTACAGTCACCTTTTTCCATTAGAATTGTGTTTACTTATTTTGAAACCAACTATAGTAACCTATTCAAAACTATGTTGACACCTATTTAAACCACATTGGCACCCATAAAGCAACCTATAATAAGTGCTTTTTGTCTTGCTAAACCCTATGGAACACTGCAATGCTCATGTACTAAGTTGTGCCACCTATAGTAAGTTGCTAAAAGTGATAAGAGTATATGTAATGCCTTGTAAACTATCTACTTGGACCCTATTTAACCATGTTATGTTGAAATACACTAGTAAAACCTATGGTAAACTAAGGGCAAATTGAGATTCCATTATAGGGATGAAAAATAGCGCCCAATCAATTGCGATGGTATCTTCTTAACTCCTCCACAATGTTATACCTATGTGAGGTATAATATGATGGGGAGCACTTATATGGGCTCCAAGACTTGAGCAATGTGCAAATTTCCTCCCCAAGCCAGTTGTGCACCCTTGCGGAATAGTTGATGTGAGGCATTGTCACCTCTCTCTTGTCTCACATCTCACTCAACACCACTTTTCCTTTGTGAATATCATAGTGTTGGGACTAAGAATGGGCATGGCACTAGCTCTAAGGCTCTATTTGGGCCTCCTATGCTCATCAAGCCACCCTCATGGCCATGGGCCAAGAGGGTCTGGAGGCTATATACTAATCTAGCTAAATCATGTGTTTGTATCAATTTTTAGTCCAACCATTCCCCAGCCGATCATTGTGGCTCCTATGGCTCTCCTGCACCCTAAGGATCACCCTCAGGATTGGCCCCAGGATGTGCCATCTCAAACATAAAACATAATTGTAACATTGTCCACTCTTTTTCCAAGCTGCACATTCCAAGAGATATTTTTGTTTCCTCACTTAATCAATCCCTAATGAAAATCATACTATCCTACATCTCAGGGATCCTCACATTCTCATCGTTAATAGTTTTAGTACCAATTACAATGCATCTAGGAGGCTTTCTCTTTCTTGATACCATGTATAAGAATGAAAATGCAAGGTGTAATACCATATAGTGCTCAAACAATTAACCACAAATCAGCCAACGTGTTGTGTGAAAAACATTATTTCAATGATTTCCTTTCTAACGAAGTCCTGCATTGCTTAGGAACAACACCAGACTAATCTGTTCTATAGTCCCTTTAAACTTAAATGAAGCGAATCCTATATGTCATGATATGCATGGAAATTAGAATTTAATTGATACTTAACTTTCGACAACCCCTTTCTCCTTATCGTTTAGGTTTTGCAATTGTGCACCAATTCAAAAGAGTGTTTCATATCATAACACACACTTTCACATAAAGATGGAGGTAGGCCAAGACAAATCTCCCTGCCCTACATTCATCATACATCCACACACATATATCTAATCTATTGCAATTTTTTATGCATTAAACAATTTAATTAAAATCCATTTTAATGATTTTTATAATTTATTTTAATATCAATGCCTATTTTTTCAAGTTTTTAATTAGATTCATCATTACATTCCATATAACTCCATAGGAACACCATTTGAACCATAAAAATCCATGAAATTATCATTTCTCTACTACATCCTACATTGTCGATTTTACGAGTTTGATTTGCATGATGTGAATGGCTAAAAATTACTAATTATTCTACAATTTCTGACATATTCAGGTATATTTAACCATTTTCAATCATTTTTCATATCAAGAATGAAAGATTCATCATAAAATTCAATAAAAGATTGCTTATGCTATAATCCGCATAAATCATTTGTATAGAGATTGTTGATATTGAAACCTAAAGCTGAAGCATAGCCTAAAGATGTCCTTAGACCCACGCAACCTGAAGAGATAGTTGTTGCATGATATACTAAAGTTGTAGTCATACATTGCAATAACGATGGATGGCTTGTTGGGTGAATTAATCAGGTTTGGCATATAATCTAAGAGTTATTTTTAAACTCCTGGAATTATTCTCAGAATTTCATGATTCCCTTAATTATTCTATGTGATCATTCATACATAGTTCACAATAATTAAAAGAGTGACCTCAGGATAGTAGAAAAAGCATGTAGAATGAGTCTTGTTACTTCATTAATTATATGTGGCTATAAATTACTTGAAAGAAGTTAGGAAATATTGAAACAACTTAGAATCACTTATTTTCATTTTAGGCAAAGAAGATGGGATTGAAAATGGTATTTTTTAATGTATTGCATATGATAAAGTGTTCTAAAGATAACATTAATATGGTTATGGATGTCCTTGTCTTTGAGGAGCGTCAAAATAAGATCTTATAGTTTCATGCTTGTAAAAGTCAGATGAATTGTGGATTATAGTGGTTCAAGAAATTGGGATCTCCAACCCTATGTTGTTTAGCATTCTTTAAAATGCCAAAAAACTCTACTAAGGGTAGGGGTCCTACACTCTTGAGGGAGATATGTGTTTTTCCTTTTTGATCACTTGAGCATCTAAGAGGACAAAGAGCTAAGTGATAAGTGCCCTCATTATGTAGGATGGTTCTTGAGGCTCAAGGAAGCTTGGTGGGGCTTTGAACCAGTAAATCCCATGTTGTCTGCAGCAAGAATATGATCACATACAACCCACTATTGTGGGATTGGAAGGTCTTATCCTAGGTTAGATAGTGTCATTGTGGAGAGATGATTTTTGTATCACTCTATGGAGTGATGATTGTGGCTATTTTATTATAAAGTAAAGTATTGATTTTAAATTGTTTTTAATGTACTAAAGATTGAGTTTAATGAACCTTGTTAAACGATATTAAAAAAGGAATCTAGTTTTATTTGTCAAAACAGTGTGATAGTATGCTCTACTTAAATAGAAAAATAAAGCAAACCCAATCAAGGAAAGTGGAAGGCTTAATTCTTGATGATTGAATGCCTAAGATTGGGTGGACATGATAAGTTGGACAACTTTCCAATACTAGATATAGGATATTTAGTTAATGACCCTCCAAATTCAAAAGGGTTAATTCCCAAATTTAATAGTTTTCACATAGACCTCTTGATTTTCAATTTTCAACAATGCTGAAAGATCCTCCATTGTATCCGAGCATGACAGCCTATCATAGAGACCCTCTACCCTATCTTCATCTTGTAAAAGACTGCAAGCTTCAATTCTTTTTCTTTTCTCTTCAAGTACTGCCTAGCAGCTCTAGGCATGTTGGTAATATGTTGAAAACACAAAGTACTTACAGTAAACATACCATAAAATCTTGAGGAAAAACTGCCACTACCAGGATGTGAGAGCTTTCCCTGTCTCGTACCACCATCGTCTCGCAAGACAGTGGTATCTCACAAAAATCCAGCTCTCCTACTGGAAGAGGGGAATCCCTCAAAGAATCCTTATTCCGTTGATAGTTGACACAAACCGTCATGAACTGGACAACCCTCTTTCGAATCCGTGCATAAGCAGACCCATCGTCCAAAATCTTAGTCCCCATCCAAGACCCAACAATGAATGGCTACCCCAAAATAATAGGATAGGAACAAGAATTCTGCAGAAAGAAATGATAAGTCTCATCCACATTTCCAATAGAAATCTTCAAGTTCGGACAAGCAGCATACAAATCTCCTGCAGTGTTGTTGTCCAGACGCATGTGCAAACCATGATCCACATCAACTGGCCATCTATCAGTATCATACAATCCACACACTATGACATTAATCTCAGAGTCATGATCCAAAAGAGCAACAAAAGGGGTCTCCATCTCACCAAGCTTGACTACCATCTCCATAGTCACATGAGCCCAGTGACTATGAGAAAAATAGCTACAAGGCACTAATCTAGGTGCGCCATCACTTTCTGCATACTATACAGGTTGAAGTAAAGACTGAAGAGTCTTCTTAGACTATGTACATAATGATCCATCTATAGACTCCTCAGTAATCTCCTCATCTACAAGCCATAGATAAATAATAGCCTCATCAATAACTAAAGCCTCTCGATGGATCATATCCTGTGTCGACTCTTTAACAATATGTTGTTTTCTTTTAATGATGTCAATGATAACATCATGAAATTCTCTTTTGGCAATTCCCAAGATATCTCCAACAATGAATTCAATTTTGCAGTTAAAAATCCGATCCTCTATCACCTTCTTCAAGTCTGTAGCTGTCTCAATATCGGAAAGCAGCTTGAATCTAGGTTGCTTTTTTGGCTTCAGATCCTTTGTCTTTGAGGCTTTCTGATCTTCCTATACTTTCGGCTTCTAAACATTAGGCATACTTTGCTCTAGTTCTAAAGAAGAAGGCTGAGAAACTAGATCACTCCTTCTAGTCACCCTCTTCAGGCTAATCATTATCTCTTTTTCGCTTCTCCTCAACAAGCGCTTCGAATCAATGAGATTTCGCCATATAGGCATAGATAGAAAATGCATCAACTCGATCATCCCATCCAGTCCCTTTCCCCTGATCTCATCACCTATGGCTAAAAGTTTGGATGTTGAAGCTTTTCCCTTTTTCTCTGCATGCAGTGCATAGGACGATGAAGGAGATTGGTCCTTTGGCAACTGCTCTAACTGAAGGCCATAGGCAGCAGCTTCTCTTGCCACCTCTCGCATCACATAAGAAGAGCACAAAAGAGACTCCTCTAACAATTTCTTCGTACCACCCTTACCAAAATTTGGTTTGATCGGCTACTCTGTATCTCCAAAAGATATCATCTTGTCTCTCCAAACTACCAACTTCAGCCTTTTTGCCTCTTCAAAATCTTGACAATCCTTCCACTCATGATTCTAGACTATCACACCACATGCAACGGCGAACACAATCACTCCTTGAAGAATTTGTAGGAGTAGAAGAAGTTGGGGCTGAAACCAGAGCTGGACTAAGCAGCTATTGCTCCATTCTAGTCATCTTGATTTGTAGGTCTTTTAAGTTCTTTGATATCTTCTCCACCATATCTTCAACAGTCAGTTTTGTAGTTGGTCTGACAACCACAATAGGAATAGGCATAGGCATAGACACAGGCTAAGAAATAGGAGAAGTAGTGGATGGTGCAATTGGAGAAGTAGGAGAAGTCGTGGTAGAAGAAGACATCGTTGGTAGAAGCCTTCCATCTCCGCCTCTTTGTCAGTGTAGAAACCGCATCGACAACATCCTGCCAATCAATCTTCAATCCCATAAGCTGCGTGCGATCCTCTAGTAGCTCTCCCAACTCATCTGAGAGCGGAGCTTTGAGCCCGAGATGTGCCTAAAATTTGCCAAAAAATCGAGAATTTAAGGGAAAAATATTTCACATCGAAGGCAGCGGCTCTAGCTAGGACGATTATAAGCATCAATTAAAAGACGACTTTTAAAAGGTGCCCAAGTGACACTTGTGGATTTTTGATAAATTTTCTGACTATCGTGCGGGATGTCAAGAGTTGCCAGTCAATACGGGATGTCAAGCGGGACGCCCAAGATTTTTCAGAGCTCGAATCGGAGCCAGGACGGGGAAATGGCCACAAAAGGGTCAAGATGCGAAAAGGTGGACGAGTTTAAGGCCAAAATTGGATGTGCCCTTTGAGAGCCTTGGAAACCCCCCCTCCCCCCCAAATTTTATGCATCACATGAAGAAAATCGTGGAGAAGAAGATGAAGACGACGTGAAGAAACTGTGCCGAAATTTGCGCCCCCATTCTCTCACATCAAGCATGGAGGTTGAATACAACCCCTGCAACCGATGTTACCCCTGATCTTCTCCCTCTTTGCCGGTCTAATCACTGCCCTTCACTCATGGAATGATAGATTGAATGGAGAGAACAGATTCTAGTCTTTCTCTCTCCTCCCTCTCTCTCTTCTCTATGGGCTGTTCATGTGTGCCATCTTGATGAAGGAATCCGGGGTGGAGAATGAAGGAAATGGTGATGGAGATGGATGGAGATGCTGAAGATTGAAGTATAGCATTGGATTGAGAGCAATGGAGGCTCCGTTTGCTGATTATGCAATCATTCAAAGCGTCTCGGGTTGCGTAAAAACACGATATGACCATTTTTATGAAGAAAATGAAGGATTTTTGATAGTTTATGATGATAATTATGTTCTTGTTGGATGAAACTTTGTGTGTGGGCTGTTTGCATTATGAATAATTGCTGTGTATCAGGAAATTTTGATTTTGCAATGATTTACATGCTTTATTTAATTCCTGTAATCCCGAAATGCGGGTTTTAAGTGGCAAAATGTTAGTTTTTCCATTTCGGGTGGGGAAAAAGTGTTCCCATGGGGGGAATATGGAAGATAAATTGAATGGTAGTATGTTGAAGTGATTGGAATAAGAAAAACCAGAAAATAGTATATTTTATTGCCAAATAAATCAAGAAAATAGAGAAAATAAGGAAAAAAATAGAAATACATCTTGGAAAAATAAGGAAAAATATGAGAATTGTTTATGGATGTGTGGTGGTGGTAAAGCATGAGGTTTAGCCTTAGTTTGCCCTATCTCTTTGTCAAAGTTTGTGATTTACCGCTTTTTCTACATCAAAACATGCTAAAATGAACCTCTACATCTATGCAACGAAATCAATACCTAAACGTAGGGGGTTGGGATGTTTGAATGGTGTGATTTGCGTGCTGATTGTTGCTGATTTTTTGATGCACATCATGTCATAGAGTACGTAGTATGTTAATTAAGAGGGTAGTAGCACGAGTTGTCTCGGTGCTATCCTTTCATCGCTGCAACGGGTTAGTAAGGAAATGCATTAAAAGCCTGATTGTGCACAAAGCACGTTGCTGATTTGAAAATGATGTTTGAGCACTTTAGAATCATTCACCTTTGCATGTGCAAGACGACCATGGTCTCGAAATAAGGAATCCTGGATGCATAGTACCTGTTTTCAATGACAATGACTACGTTTGAGTGTGGAAAGGCATCCTAAGTCGTAGGATAGACGTTGGTTCTTGGGGAATTATTTGGTGAGGAAGCATGGTATATCTCCTAGAGACGTTTGAAATGAAGAGTGGAGTTTGTTCGTTTGTTTTATATGTTGAGCAACACATCAAGGGGCTAATCCTTGCGATGTAGGAGAGCTGCAGTGGGGTCGCAGTGTTGTCGAGAGGTTGCCTTTCATGTATGTGATTATCGTGGTATTTATGGCCAATGTGTATGGGTTCTCCCTTTGTGGGGTTTATAGAAAGGGAAACATTGGACTACAAAACTATAAAACTATATACGGATAGATTAGGCTGTAGGGCAGTTTGTCCTTTAGCAACAGATTGACACTCCTGGTCCGTGAGGCCGTGAGGGTGTGGTTGTCTGTTATGAGCATGAGGTCCAGCTAGTGCCATAGCCAATGCCAACCCATTTCAGGTCCCATTAGTGGTGCATTTGCCGAGAGCTGCTGCCAACAAGTGGTGGTTCTCGAATCTAGGGTTTTTAGGGACCAAAAAGTTGGTTTATGTCCTCTGACAAGGACTGTCAAGCCGAAATACAAAAAGCAGAACGTGCTGAGAGGGCTAGACGGCGGTTGGAGATTGTAAGTCGCTATTTTCCTCAAAGGAGTAGCCCGATACGCATAAGAGGCAGTGGTCTTAGTAACCCAATTGTTGCACATAGTCCCTTAGGTGCAGGAGGAAGCACAAGTTCTTCCTCTCTTCTACCAAGTCAACCCACTTCAAGTGGGGGTGTGAGTCCATCAGTTCAAACTCCTATTGTCAATTCGACTGTCGTCATGGCACAACCCATTGCAATTCCTGCAGGGACGCCGAATTTGCCAGCTTTAGGAGTTCCTTTGCCCATTTTTAATGGGTTAGCCAAAGAAGATGCAGAGTTTCACATTTGTGAATTCCAAAGATTAATGTTTAATTACCGTATCCAAGATGAGGGACATCTTATGATGTTCTTTAACATGACATTAAAAGGAAGGGCTGCAGTATGGTATCATAGCATAGAGACTGGAACCATCACCACAATTGACCAATTTCATGCAACTTTTCGAGGAGAATATACCCCCAAAAGAGGCGGCCAATACTGGTTGCGTGTTTTGAATGTAACACGCCAAGATCCCCATGAGAATGTGAAAGCCTATGCCAAGAAGCTGAAGGAAGTGTTTCGTAAGTTACAAACTTACATTCCTATTCCGCCGGCTTCCCAATTGCAATACTTCTTGCATGGATTGGATTTCAATATTCAAGTGCAATTGAGCAGTGTGGCTTTGGCTGATATAGACACCGCCATCGCACGGGCAGAAGGAGTAGAGTCACGATTACAAATGGCCTACTCCTCTCAAATAAATCTTAATGTGGGTTTAGTACTTGGAGGCAATTTACCATTGATAAATGAAAGTCAAGGGATGCCTATGAATAACCCTAATGGGAGAGGAAGCATGGTTCAAAATGTACCTTTATTGCCAGCTCCTCCTAGGGTGACTATTCCTATGGCAAGTCAGTTGGCTCCACCAAGTGTTGGAGGCCAAGTTTCGAACCCTAATGCTGTTCCTGTGAGTCAACAACCAATGCCCAATCAAATTGTTAGGCCAATGGAACGACGGATAGACGATCAAGGCGTTGAGTCGAGTGCATCTAATGTCCTTGGCGAAGTTAAGGATATGATGAAGCACTACACTGATATGATTTTTGAACAATATCGGCAAATAGCTGTTGACATCAATTTCTTGAAGAAGCAGCAGAATCTGATAGGGAGTCGACGCCCTGAAGAGGGTGGACCCTCAAGATTCAGCTGTAAGTGGTGTGGCGGACAACATTTCCCTAGAAATTGTCCAAATGTTAAATGTGATATTTGTGGGAAGTTGGGCCATTTAGCCGCTACCTATTGGAGTAAGATTAGTTTCCTCCAACAAGGGAGTAAACAGCCAGGTCCCGTTAATCATAGAGTGCAAGGTAATAACCTGCAGCAAAATGACGGACCAAGACAAATATTGCAAAGGGGAAAGACCACTATAGAGGAGTTGCCACAAGGCAATGGAGTTAGCCTTATTGAGGCTGTACGCATCAATGGCACCAAGACCTCTAACCTACGAGCCGTGACAAGAGGCCAAAAGGCTAAAGAGGGTGATAAAGATAATGCAAAACTGGTCGAGGAAAACCCTAAGCAAGGGGATAAGGGGATGCAAGTCCTGAATCCTGGCATGGAAGGTGGACCTCTAAGGCCGGTTGACAGAAGAGTCGATCCTAAAAAGGATGAGGAAGTGCCAAGAAAGAAGGCAAGAGCTAAGAAAGAAGCACCAAAGCCGGTCCCGAGACCAAAAGAAAGGATGGTTTGGCGAGAAAAGAGAGCTTTGGCTACCTATCATGATTTTGATTTAGCAAGTTCTCTTTGCGAAGTCAAACTAGATGTAAACCTCTTACAATTGATTAAATTATCTCCAGGAGTATGCAAGGAATTCAAGAAGATCCTGCGTATTGGGTATATTGTAGAACCTTTGGGCATAGCACGAGTAGGGGAAGATTGGTTTGATCATGCTGAAAAGAATTGCCCTAGGGTTCCGACATATGTGGATGGAATATTAGTAGAGCATGCTATCGTAGACACTAGGTCCTCCGTCAATATCATGAGTTCAGAGTTGATGGAGATGTTGGGTCTAGGCATCCAAAAAGATAGCTCCACTTTTCTTAGTTTGGCTGATGATAGTCTAAGGCAACCAGAAGGTTGCGTTACTAAAGTTCATGTTGCAGTTGCAAGTGTAGAATGCTTCTTGGACTTTAGGGTGATAAGGTTTGCAGGACGTCCTAGCTATTGAGTCTTGCTAGGTAGGCCTTGGATCTTATGAATAGACTGTCAAGTCGATATACCCGTCGGTCGAGTGGTTTTAGGTAGAGGTGCTAATCGAGTAATAGTCGATGCTTACCCTGAGTCTCCTCAGAGTGAGAGAGCTCCTTTATCCTCTACTGAATTAGAGATAGCAGGTGATCCATCTGGTAGTGAGACATCATCTAGTGATGAATCTAAAGAGGGTTCCACTATAGAGGATATTTATCAGATAACTCTAAATGAGTCGATAGAGCCGCAATATAGGATAAGAGACGTGGATGTGATTGAGTTGGACCTTGACACGCTGAATGATTCGCGGCCAATTAAATTAGGTTCCATGCTCAGTTCAATAGAAAGGGAGCTATGTGTCCTTGATTCAAGAATTCCACGACATCTTTGCTTGGAGTTATGATGAGCTGAGAGGCATTCTTCCTAGCTTGGCTGTTCATACTATTCTTGTAGAAGAAGGTAGTCGTCCTGTGCATCAAAAAGTAAGGCGTATGCCTTTTGAATTGAGTGACGAGCTATTTGAGGAGTTACAGAAGATAAGGAAAGCTGGTTAAATCTTCCCTGTATAGCACACGGAATGGTGTTCACTGATTGTCATCAGGAAGAAGAAAAACAACCAAATCCGACTATGTGTAGATTTTAGAGAGCTGAATAAGCAGACGGTTAAGGATTACTACCCGTTGCCATTTATTGACCAGATTTTGGATCAGTTATCTGGAGCAGAGATACCATAAGGGGAAACTTATCTGGTGGAGCAAAGGATACAAAGTGATTGAGCAAGAGGACGGAACCTTTGTATGGGAGATCAAAGTCTTCTGCCATCACTGCTTACGAGTGTTGACAAGTATCCTTGTTGAGTTCAATAAAGAAGGTGGGATGGAGCCGTCAGTTCATGCTATAAACATGTTAAATTTTGACTATCATAATTACGAATAGGGGAGTTCGTGATGGCAGGCTGTGTAAACCCATTGTGGACGTACACATTATATTTTGACGGAGCCTCCAGGGGCCCTAATAAAAAAGGAAGTGTTGGAGTAGTAATCCGAGATCCCCGACGTAGAGTTACGATGAAGTTAGCGGCTTATCTCGGGGTAGGATTCACTAACAATATGGCGGAGTATAAAGCCTTGATTATGGGACTGCATATTGCCAAGCAAGGTGGTATTCGTCGGTTTTTAGTAAAAGGGGATTCCCAGTTGATCCTGAATCAGCTAGATGGGACATACACAGTGCGGAATCCCATTCTTTGTATGTATCATTGAACTGCGATGACCCTACTTGAGGAGTTCGAGAGAGTGTCTTTTCAGCTGATTCCACGTTACTGGAATCAGTTTGTGGATTCACTGGCAAACCTTGCTTATGAAGAATACCTTTTCTTCAGCTGTAGTCCTAGTTTGGATATTGCTATCAATAATGAGACAGGGCCCGGTCGCTTGTGGGGAATGTTATCAGAGCATGCAATATATGGCAGGCGATGGTTGATATGGGTGATGCAAAGAGTAGCCGAGACCAATCTACCGTTGTTATCCTGGACCCATAGGCTGATTAGACAACATGTTATGTGTACATCTCTTGCTATATATGTAGGAGGGATGGGTCATAATCTTATGCATTTAGTTTAGGGCTGTGAATCCTATTTTTCCTCCTTGGAAAGGAGCATATTATTGTATATCTATATTATTTCGGGGAGGGATGTTTAGGTACTATGCCGTTTGATCTTGTTAGGCTAAGAGGGCCAGCTTTGCGAGGTTTTAAATGTTTTATTTCATTAGGCCAAGAGGGCCGATCAATTTTTGTAGTGAAATGCTTTATTTCATTAGGCCAAGAGGGCCAGTCGTCTGTTTAGTACAGGTGCGGTTAATGGTTTCTTGTTTTAGTCTTGTGCTAGACAGGTTCGAAGAAGAGCTTGGAAGGAGCCTATGTCGGCGGAAGCTTCTCGTGGCCCTATCCAGGTGATATCTCTCCTTTACGAGTACCATGTTTTTATGTTATATGTGTCTGTGTACTTGTAGGGGATTTTTGTTTCTTGTTGGGGACCGGCGTCCAAGGCATGAAGTCCCAGGTCTAGGTTAGGTATGTCTGAGGGAGGGCTGAGTAGTTGTTGCCTCCTGTAAAGACATTGCCATGCATCGAAAGACCTGTTTTAGAAGGTAGTTCTAGTGACCTTGTTCTGCTAGCCTGCTAGGCAGCCGTTCTAGGAGTTCTTGTTAGTTGTGAGACAGTTAGAGAAGCCTACTGAAGGAAAATAATGATGATGATAGAGAGGAAAAAAACCTTGAATATCTCAAAGAAAATAAATATGTACAAAGGTGTGTAAAAAGGGGTTCAACCCCTATAAAAATAGAAAAGGAAAGAAAAAAAATTTTATAATCAGTTGATCATCGCCTTGCGAAGGCTTGGTAGGTTCCTAGGGACGAGTCAGACCTGGTGCCTTGTCTTCCTAGGGGTGGCGTCTTGCTAGCAAAGAAGAAAGTAAGGAAGGTTGGAGAGAAAATAAAAGTGAGCGTCAAAAAAGGATTAAGTATCACCTTGCGAGGGCTTGGTAGGTTCTTGGGTACCGAGACAGGACCTGAGGCCGATGCCCTGTTCTCCTTGGGTCACTACGCTCAGCTCCCTCCTTTTTACATGCCCGAGTATGGAAATAAAAAACCTAAAGAAGAAATGTGCTAAAAGTAAATGCTTTTTGATTAGGCTATAGGAGTCCTCGCCTAGTAGGAGCTCCTGGTTATGTTGTCCTTAGTTAGGTAGGTAGTTCAGACCACCACTTAGGGCGACCTCTTTGATAGTTCTTTTTAGTTTACCTGTGTTGGAGCAGTCGGTTAATGACTAGCTTTGGACCTTTTATTAGATTATGCTAGGCCTACTCCTTGTGGATTTCATGCCTTGGTTTTGTCAGGGGGTAGGGTGAACATTGTGCTGTGGTTTCAATATGTATATATTTGTATCGACTTGATGCTTCCTTTTGGTTGTTTTGTGCAGATCTATTGTGGGATTCGACGGGCTGAGTCACCCTATCCCATGGTCGCTAATGAGAGCGGAGTTTTGAGCCCGGGATGTGCCAAAAATTTGCCAAAAATTTTGAAATTTAAGGAAAAAATATTTAACATCGAAGGCGGCGGCTCCAGCTAGGACGATGTTAAGCATCAAGTGAAAGACGAGTTTTAAAAGGCGCCCGAGCGACACGTGGATTTTTGATAATTTTTTCAACTACTGTGCGGAATGTTAGGAGTTGCCAGTCAATGCGGGATGTCAAGCGGGACGCCCAGGATTTTTTAGAGCTCGAATCGGAGCCAGGATGGGGAATGGCCACAAAAGGGTCAAGATGCGAAAAGGTGGACAAGTTTAAGGCCAAAATTGGATGTGCCCTTTGGGAGCCTTGGACCCCCCCCCCCCCCCCCTAAATTTTATGCATCACATGAAGAAAATCGTGGAGAAGAAGATGAAGACGATGTGAAGAAATTGTGCCGAAATTTGCACCCCCATTCTCTCACATCAAGCATGGAGGTTGAATACAACCCTTGCAACCGATGTTATCCCTGATCTTCTCCCTCTTTGCTAGTCTTATCGCCACCCTTCACTCGTGGAATGATGGACTGAATGGAGAGAACAGATTCTAGTCTCTCTCTCCTCCCTCTCTCTCTTCTCTATGGGCTGTTCATATGTGCCATCTTGATGAAGGAATCTGGGGTGGAGAATGAAGGAAATGGTGATGAAGACGGATGGAGATGCTGAAGATTGAAGTACAGCATTGGATTGAGAGCAATAGAGGCTCAATTTGCTGATTATACAATCATTCAAAGTGTCTCGGGTTACGTAAAAACACGGTATGACCATTTTTATGAAGAAAATGAAGGATTTTTTATAGTTTATGATGATAATTATGTTCTTGTTGGATGAAAATTTGTGTGTGGCCTATTTGCATTATGAGTAATTTCTGTGTATCAGAAAATTTTGATTTTGCAATGATTTACATGCTTTATTTAATTCCCATAATCCCAAAATGCGGGTTTTAAGTGGCAAAATGCTAGTTTTTCCGTTTCGGGTGGGGGAAAAGTGTTCCCATGGGGGGAATATGGAAGATAAATTGAATGATAGTATGATGAAGTGATTGGAATAAGAAAAACCAGAAAATATTATATTTTATTGCCAAATAAATCAAGAAAATGGGAAAAATAAGGAAAAAAAATAGAAATACGTCTTGGAAAAATAAGGAAAAATATGAGAATTGTTTGTAGATGTGTCGTAGTGGTAAAGCATGAGGTTTAGCCTTAGTTTGCCCTATCTCTTTGTCAAAGTTTGTGATTTACCACTTTTTCTACATCAAAACATGCTAAAATGAACCTCTACACCTATGCAACGAAAGCAATACCTAAACGTAGGGGGTTGGGATGTTTGAATGGTGTGATTTGCATGCTGATTGTTGCTAATTTTTTGATACACATCATGTCATAAAGTACGTGGTATGTTAATTAAGAGGGTAGTAGCACGAGTTGTCTCGGTGCTATCGTTTCATCGCTGCAACGGGTTAGTGAGGAAATGCATTAAAAGCTTGATTGTGCATAAAGCACCTTGCTGATTTGAAAATGATGTTTGAGCACTTTAGAATCATTCACCTTTGCATGTGCAGGACGACCATGGTATCGGAATAAGGAATCCTGGATGCGTAGCACCTGTTTTCAATGACAATGACTATGTTTGAGTGTGGAAAGGCATCCTAAGCCATAGGATAGATGTTGGTTCTTGGGGAATTATTTAGTGAGGAAGATGGTATATCTCCTGGAGACGTTTGAAATGAAGAGTGGAGTTTGTTCGTTTGTTTTATATGTTGAGCAGCGTATCAAGGGGCTAATCCCTGCGATGTAGGAGAGCTGCAGTGGGGCCGCAGTGTTTCTACCAGAGGTTGCCTTTCATGTATGTGATTATCGTGGTATTTATGGCCAATGTGTATGGGTTCTCCCATTTGTGGAGTTTATAGAAAGGGAAACGTTGGACTATAAAACTATAAAACTATAAACGGATAGATTAGGCTTTAGGGCAGTTTGTCCTTTAGCAGCAGATTGACGCTCCTGGTCCGCGAGGCCATGAGGGTGTGGTTGTCCGTTATGAGCATGAGGTCCGGCTAGTGCCATAGCTAGTGCCGGCCCATTTCAGGTCCCATCATCATCCTGAAGTGTAGGATCAACCGCCTATAAGAGTAACTCCACTTTCTGTGAGTTCAGAGCCGTTTGCTCTAGTGCATCTAACTAGTTGTATCGCTCTTCAAACTCCCGCAACACTTCAGAGAAACAAGTCCTCTGTTGGATTGATAAACCCACTCTCTAAATGTCTTGTGTAGCAATACCGTAATCCTCTAGAAAATATTCATCTTTGAGCACTTTCTTGAAAGCATCCCAGTTAGATTCTTGTAAAAACAAATCTGTCACTCTAACCTGCAAAGCAGGAGTGACAAGTTGTAAGAAATAGTTGCTCTAGTTGGTCGAAACTGTGAAAAAGTGCATCTGGCTTTCAAAGGCCTTAATATAGGTTGAAACATTCGAGCCATCAAATAATTTTTGCTCACTAACCACAACCTCGATCGCCTTGGTCACACCAGCGTATACTCCTGCTCTTGATGCAACAGTCGTTGTTGATCCAACTGCTGCTGATGTAACTATTTTTATCCATATTGGTTCCTTGTAATATCCTATCATTCACCATGACATGGGATACATTTAAGATAATGCATATTGCTATGATGATGATCCTTTGAGCTTTGCTTTTGCTAAGTGCATCATGTGAAGCTTCCATGCTAGATCCACATCCACTTCATCATCAAGAGCCACTCTATCTGGTGCTTCTCTTGAAGAAAAGCAAGTAGTCTTTGCATACATAACTGATCACTCCCCAAACCTGTTGCCCAGTTGGTTTCTATCAATGTATTATTTTGTCTTCAGCAGATCTGAGGATACCAGCTATCCCCAAAACCCATTTCTGTTGTTCTTCGTGTGGTGGAGCCTCATAAATGTCTCTGAACCAAAGTGCAAGGAAGCTTCAATGTTCGAAACCTTGTTGTGACTAAGGTCGAGGCCCTACACTCTTCCTTCTTGAAATTTGATAAACTGTCCACCATCATATGCCTTCTCCATCATGCTATAGGCCATCCATGTGACTATAGTCATCTTCCCCGCCGCTACATAAGCACGGTCCTTCCTCTCTGATGCTATGGCTGCAATCCTGTCGAGATGGTCTCTTGGCTACTTCTTCGATTGCCACAGACATTTCAGTAGACGAACCCCTGCGATAATTGCACCAATCGGTCTTTTCCTCCTTTTTCCATAGCTCTAACTTCTCTAACACACTTACAGCTTGCCATTAGTTGCTTAAGAGTGGCAAGACTGTTCACCTTCTCCTCTCCAATAGTGCAGGTTATCTCCTTCCTTAGCAGCCCCTCGAATACTCTTTGTTCAGTGAAGCTCCTCCCCCCCGGCTTGTAGTCTGGGCCTCTTTTGATGGTGCCATTCTCCCCTCCCCCTCCCCCCCGAGATCAGAATCTCCACTCTAGCTATTTGTGGGCACACCTTTCTTAGCACCAAAGTGTGCCACTATGTAACTGTAATCTTCCACCCGTGATCATCTGATGCCAGGAGGCATATTCCACAATGGATTCCGTGATTATATTTATTTTTTGGGCTCTATACGAGGTGGATTCCTTGTGCGAGAAGTTGATGGGGACGCCTGTCCTTTTTGGACGTCACATTAATTTAATGTGCACATGGGTGATTCCATAGCGGGTGATTCTGTAAAATACATATTAAATTAATAGATGTTTATGAGTTTAGAGTGCGCACTCAAATTAAATTAAGGTCAGGACAGATTTCCAACCTATTTAATTATTTTTAGCTAAAGACTGCTAGGTATTCACTTTTTTTTGGGTTTTATTTAATTATTTTCTAACAATTGTGAATGCTTCAATTGATGTGTAGAACAGGCGGCAATGGCGTTGGGTAGCACTTGTGCGATGACGTGAATTCAAATGTCTAGAATAATTACTATTTTTTATGGGTGCGCGCCTTATCACTAAAGGCGTGGTGCCAATATTTATTCAAGTACAGTTATTTATTAAAGCACTTGACAAAATATTTATTATCTTGTATGCACATAGGTACTCAGTTAAATATTTCATTATTTGATATTTGTATTTGGACACAACCCACCATCGACTTTTGGACGCCCAAACGCCTTACTCTATATTTTGGCAAAAGCAAATTCAAAAGAAAAAACATGCTATTTGTAAAGTGGGCTATTTTTTAGCTTAAAGATAAATAAATCTATAAATACATGCCTTGTGAAGCACTCACACAAGGCATGGGGGGAGATTGCACCCAATTTGTCTTTTTGTCTCATGTTGTGCAAATTCCCTTTTGCTTTTTACTTGCAATTATGAAGGTTTGTAGAGTTCATTGTTCTTGGGGACCTTCCGAAATTCACTACGCATGCATACATCATTTGATCTACGCACCAGTGGTATCAGAGCAAAGTTGAAATCAAGAGCTTCCAATTGCTTACCATCTCGTGCGAAGGCAAAGCTCTTGGAATGAACGGGCTCTACAGGTTGTCTTGCGACGAATTAACAACACAGGCATGTTCTTGGCGGTGAAGAACTCCCTATTGTACCCTCTGATTGCGAAGGACATCTCCCAAAAGGCGGAGGACCACTCATGAAGTTCCTTTACAAGTCTTTTTTGTTGACAAAGAAGCAGACAAGAAGTTTATGAAGTTTGAGTTTATAAGCTTCATAAGCTTAAAAGAGGCACAAGCCTCACCAATTTCACGATTTGTGGTGGCGGAAGTATGTACTCACAGCCGTCAATTTCGATTAAGAACATGCCACTGTCCTACATGCTGATCTAATGATTTGCTTAAGCTTTTATTTTTTAAAAAAGTTTTAAGTTATTAAGCTTAACTAAAGCTTAAAGTTCAATTATCAATCTCTTACCAAGTAGGTGTTCACACTGTGATATTCCCAAACCAGTTTTGAAGCTTCAACAAGCCCCTATTCCCACTTGCAACTTGGCTGAGCAAATTTATAGCAAGTAGGCTATCACGCATAGTCTATGCGGAAGACTATTTTGCTTGGAAGAAGACCATTATCAATTGCCGTACTTGAGAACAGAAAGATCGTAAAAAGCAAAGGATATCAGATCATAATATGGGCGATTTTATGGGCGAAGGCGATTTGCTAGAGCTGACTATGGAGCAAAAATTGGATCTAATCATGATACAGCTTCAAGAAGAGCAAAGGGCACGTCAAAACTTGCAAGCAAAATTGGCTACACTTCAACAATCCACTGTCAATCAAGACAGAGTGCAACCTAAAGATGTTATTCGATGTATTATTGATACGACACTCGATGCACAAGCTCTTAGGAAAGAAGCCAAGATAAGTAAAAGAAATTTTGGATTCCGCAATTTTAATGGGCAACATGATGGTAAAGTTGTTCTTGCTTTCATTAGTCAGTTTGACGACTATTTTCATGAAGAGCAATATGCTGAAAAAGATAAACTTAAATGTGTCACTAACCATCTAGCAAATAGAGCATCATTATGGTGGACTATTGTCCACAAGAGTGTTGATTGTCCCTCTACTTGGGAAGCCTTTCAAAAGAAAATTTTTTAGAATTTCCTTCCACCTCAATTCCATGAGAAAGCTATCAAACAGTGGGATGTCCTACAACAAAGAGATTGTGAATCCACCCTGCAATACACTGAGTGTTTCTCGAGTGCTTTACTTCAACTTGGAATGCTTAAGATGTTCCTGAGGTGACCCACAAGCAGAAGTATATGTCTAGTTTGTGGAAGTGAATATGTTCAAGTCAAAGACTTTAGAGAATGTGATTTCTTTAGCGCATGATGCGAATGATAAAATTTGTGGACGAGAAAAGTAACCGCAATAATTTTTGATTAATGGTAACTTTGGTACAAAGCAATTCAATTCTAACTTTTGAAGATTCAATCAAAATCACTTTACTCCTTCTTCTTTTTGTAAACCCTGGACTCGACCTCCTACTTTACTATCAAATACAAATTCAAACCCTAAGCCTTTCCTCCCTCCAACCAATTCTCAATATACCCAAACTTTCAGCCCTTACCAATAATCCTTACCAATAATGTCCCCAAAGCAAAGCCTATGACAAGTGTCATCACCCTGAACACTTAGCAACAAACTATCAGTCCAAGAAGCAAGTTATTCAAATCAATCACTTGGGAGCAACTAATGACGAGGACCATAAAGATATGCCAAACTTTACTAAAGAAGATGGTGATATCGGTGATACTTCAGATACTTTACCAGGTATGCCAAATCCTCATTCATTATTAACGATGAAATGTTTTGTGCATGGTCAAGAAACGATTGTTTTACATGATGATGGAAGCACACATGATTTTATTTCAGTAAAGTTGGTAAAAGAATTGAATTTATCTACTATTCCAACTCATTATCGCATAACGGCTACATTCTTAGGCACTAGATACAATGATACACAAGAAGTACATGATTTAGAGATTAAAATCAGTGATTATGTTGAGCGCAAAAATTTCTTGGTTGTGCCTTTGCAAGCTAGTGATATTATTTTAGAAATGCCTTGGCATCACAAATATAACCCTGACATAGAGTATTTCACACATTCCATGAAAATTCATCTTAATCGAAACCAAATTACATTACATGGATTGCACACCTTTGATAATTTTCCACTACTTAGTCACACACAAGCTAAACGTGCATTGAGAAGAGGTAGTAAATCATATTTAATATGGGTGAATGAAATTAAAGCTAAGAAAAATCGGATGCATCCTAGGCATGCATAATTTCTTTCACAATATAAAGATTGTTTTGATGTTGATTTACCACCTACACGTCCTGAAGACCATAGAATAGATTTAATCCCAGGTTCTCAAACCACAATGTAAAGCACTTTACAGACACAATCTAATTGAACAAAAAAAAATCCAAGCACAAGTTGAAAAACTATTGAACCAAGGACTCATTAGGCCCAACAGTTCTCCTTTTGGTGCACCTGTCCTACTAGTTAAGAAAAAAAGTAATACCTATAGGATGTGCATTGACTATCACGTCCTAAACAAAATCACTATTAAGAATAGATATCCGATCCCTAGGGTAGACGACCTCATGGATAAACTACAAGGGGCCACTTTTTTTAGCAAGATAGATCTCAAATTTGGATATCATCAAGTACGTTTGGATACACTTGACATTTTTAAGACTGCATTTAGAACTCAGTTTGGTCATTATGAATTTCTTGTTATGCCTTTCGGTTTGACCAATGCACTAGCTACATTTAGTTGTATGATGAATTGTATATTTTTGAAATATCAGAATTGTGTTATTATTTTCTTTTATGATATTTGATTTTCAATAAGGATGAGAATGAGCATTGTGAACATCTATCCTTAGTTTTCAAATTGTTGAAAGAAAATCAATTATATGCTAACCCTGACAAGAGTGAATTTTTCCAAACTTAGATTGAATACTCAGGTCACATTGTTTCTTCTGATGGTATATGCGTTGATCCTAAAAAGATAGAGGCAATTTTGAATTGGACAATCCCTAAAAATGTGCATGAGTTACGTTCTTTCTTAGGCCTTGCCAGCTTTTATAGAAAATTTGTAAGAAATTTATCATTGCTTGCGTTTCCTTTTACGAAATTGTTAAAGAAAGGTGTTGTGTATCGTTGGTCTGACAACCAACAAAAGTCTTTTGATTTGTTGAAACATGCTTTAACACATGAACTTGTCTTGCAATTGCCTGATTTTAATTAAGTATTCTTTCTAGTAGTCACTAATGCTAGTGGATCAGGAATAAGAGTTGTCCTCATGCAAGATTCACACCCCATAACCTATTCTAGTTGTAAACTTAAACCTTCTGAGTTGAAATATTCCACTTATGATAAAGAATTGTTAGTTGTAGTACAAGATTTACATCAATGGAAGCACTATCTAATGGATCCGAATTTATGATTAAAACTGACCAGCAAAGTATCAAACATCTCCTTAGTCAGCCACAAATTTCTGACTGTCATATTAAATTGGGCTGCTTTCATTCAAAGTTTTCATCCACTTATCCAATATCAGTCATGAAGAGAAAATGTTGTTATCGATGCCTTAAGTAAAAGACCAAGTATTCATAATATTTCCATCCTATCTTTCAATTTCCTTACTCCTGTGAAGGATACCTATGATCATGACCCTAGTTTTCAAGCTGACTAAAATAAATTAGTTACTAATAATTGGATTCCAATTGATTCTTTGTCTTATTCTTATGGATTTGTGTTTTATGAGAAAAGATTGTGTGTCACTGTTCAATTTAGATCATTTGTGTTGCATGAAATTCATTGTCCTCCATATCAAGGTCATCGAGGTATTATTTCCAATTTAAGAACATTGCTTGAAGATTTTTACTAGCCACAAATGGAATCTGATGTTTCTAAATTTGTTTCTGAGTGTTTAATTTGCCAAAGAGTCAAGTGACACCATGGTAAGCAATATGGTTTGTTAATACCTTTACCAATTCCTGACCGTCCATGGGAACATATTTCAATGGATTTTATAATTTTTTCCTAATACACAAACTAATCGTGACATGATTTGGACTATAGTAGATCGATTTAGTAAACAATCATATTTTCTACCATGCAAGAAAACGTTAATTGCATCTCAAGCTGCACAATTGTTCTTGAAGACTGTTTTCACTAATCATGGTTTGCCAAAAGTTATTATTTCTGATTGTGATTCTAGATTTTGTAATAATTTTTGGACTACTTTGTTTGCTAATTTGGGTACTAAGATTGATTTCTCATCTACATTCCATCCTGAAACCAATGAGCAAATAGAAGCTACTAATAGTACAATTTTAGATCTTTTGTATGCATACACAATTTCAAAACTATAAACATGGGATACACATTTACTACTTCAATTTGCATATAATTATACACCACACACAGCTATGCATAAAGCACCTTTTGAAATCATTTATGGACATACATTGCATACACCTGTCACATCATTGTCGAATAAAATTAAAGCTGCTAATGATATTGCCAATATGCATGCTACTATTTTTTCTCAAGTTAAAGATATGATTGCAAAAGTCCAGCAATCATACACTAAACAAGCTAATAAGAAAAGACAAGCTATGAGTTTCAATGTTGGTGATTATGTTTGGTTACACATTGAAAAGAGAAGATTGAAAAGTGTTGAGAAACACCCTGTTGTTCCATTAGCACCTAGGTTTTACAAACCTTTCAAAATAATTCACAAGATCAATGACAATGTATTTAAATTAGAACTACCCAAACATTGGAAGATCCATAATACTTTTCATATCAGTTTATTACAATCTTTTAGAGGCCAATTACCTGTCCACCCTGTCTATGAAAATCCTCCTTTGTTAGAAGAAGAAATTGAAATCCTTGAACACCTGAAACTATTCTAGACACTGACTTTATGACCATTAGAACTGGCCGTAGATATTCTAAATATTTGGTTAAATTTAAAAATCATCTTATTGAGGAGGCCCAATGGATGCACACCCACGACCTAAGTGCTTATCCCTCACTGCTCGCTCCACATTGAGCTAATAGCAATTGAGGACAATTGCTATCCCACCCCAAGGGTATGATGCTAGGAGGCATATTCCATGGTGGATTCCTTGATTATATTTATTTGTCGGGACTCGTACACAAGGTGGATTCCTTATGCAAAACGTTGATGGTGTTATGCCGCTACGTGCACATCATGTGAAAAACTCTAGAGTGCGGTTTTCTTATAGATCTAGAGAGCCAATGTCACTTTAGGCATTAGTGTTAGTGTCCATGGTTCAAAAATATTAGATTTTTGGACAAGTTTTAGCAAAAAAAAAAAATATTTTAGATATTATCTCTTATAAAAATCCATAAAATTGTAAAAAACTTCTAAATTAGGATAATATGTAAAAGAAATCATGTAGTTTTCAGCTACTTGGAGAGAATTTTATGTAAAAATAAAGATTAGTGAAATCACACGACGCAGATCGTTGTTTTCAGGGAGTAAACAGCACTCTAAAGTGGAAGATGAAGAGGGAGTGATCTAGTAGAATTCTGGTCAGGTGTGCTGGTATTTTATCCCTCTTTCAGAACCAATGGAAGCATCCGATTGGCGATTTGAGTAGCATAGAGGAAAGTATGTTAGAAGATTGAATTATTTCTTAAGGCTATAGATCCCATTCTGCAAGAGAAGCTTGTTGATCTCTTAGAAGATGCTACCTCCAAATCAAGAGTCAAGACTGCATGGACAGATGTTACTAATGTAGTTAACATGATTGCTCAAAGAGAGTGGATGCAACTAAGATTGGGCTCTACTTCAACTTCAACAACTCCATTCATGGAGCTTGTTCCACCTTCAAAATCCCCTATTCCTTTGACTAATCAACCAACTCTTTCTTCTTCTGTTTTCCTTCTAAAAATGATGTCATGTATGAAATCATTAAAAGCATGTGTGACCTTCATCTAAATCTTACGAAAATTAGTTCCAAGGTGGAGAAGCTGGATGTCAAAAGTTGAAGAACGAGGATGATCATCAACTCAAAGACCCATAAGAGAAGGCTATAAGAGGCTCTATATTTGGTGTGATAGCCAACAACATGACAATAGGGAGTTTTCTGCCTTCCCTGAGGCTGAACCAAAAAAGCTTGTCTTTTGGAAAGACGGAAAAATTCATGCAACTAAAATTGGTCTTCCACTGGAGCCAAATTTTGGCAATGGTCGAATGAAGAAAAGATTTGAAGATTTAGCTGTAAAGAATGCCTATGCAGCAATTGATGTAGCTACATATGCGCTGCGAATCGAGCCAACTAAATCAAATTTGAAAGCATGTAAAGATCATGTGCAATCTAAAGTATGGATGCAGGCATTAGATCAAATGAAACACGGCAAAGTAGCCAAAGATGATTTGACTAATACTAGTCAGTGTATTCAAGGAATAACTGGTTGGAAAGAACCAGTAGATTCTTTTTCTGCCTTTGCACATTTTGGTTGACGTCAATCATAAAGAAGTCTTGATTGAAGAAAAGAGAAGATAAACTAGGGCCCTCCTCTTCTGGCCGTGCAAGACGGTAACTAGAAGAATCCATGAACAATCAAAGCTTGCTCAAAATATAACCCTAGATCAAGAGATGGAAGATGCGCCACAAACAAAGAAGACCGAAGGAAAGAATAAAGGTAAGCAGCCAAGCTATAAATTGTAGTCTGACATAGAATCTACAACCGATCTCAAACGAGTTCTAGAAGAAAAAGACAATGTAATTATTTCATAATGTAATTATTAATGGAATCAAAAGAAAAAGACAATATGTTGGTGATGATGCTGAAGAAACAGTGCATGCTCTTCAAGTCTTTATGCATGATGAAGAGAAGCTAACTATACAACTACACAATGAATTCAGCTTGAAGCAGTTAAAGAGTTAACTGCAACAATTGAAGCTGAAGATAAAGAAAGCATAGATGCAAAAATTAAAGAAGTGAAGGCTGAAAATGTAATGGTTGGTTGGTCCAAACTAGTTGGGTAGCCCACTCAAAAAGAAGGTCGTCTACAGCACATGCATGATGAGGAAGAAGCCCGATTCATTCCAAGTAGTCACTACTCCCGTACACATTGGGCAAGAGCAACAACGAAGATAGTCGTCAAAATTGGAGAAAAAGAAACACCATGTATTGCACTCTTAGATCATGGTTCTAAGATAAACATCATGGCAAGGAGTCTCTATGGAAGTGGCAGTTTGCCCATAGATGTTGATCCAGGTTGGTGAATGAGAGCTACAAACAACTCTTTTGGAGAGTTATATGCTGCATGTCCTAATGTGCAGGTAACTATTGGAGACATAAAATACAATTTTCACTTTTTTGTTCAAGACTCTTGTAGTTACCCTATCATTCTTGGGCAACCTTACATTTCTGAAGCCCGCTTGGAAACAAAAGCCCTTGATGATGGTTCTTCCTATGCTTGAATCTGAAGTAAGGATAATGAACGAGATGTCCAATTTCTTACTGTGTGTGTTAACTATCATCGAAACAGAGATCAACTGCATGATTATCATGTGCCTCCTAATGCCCGAGAATTCAAGGGTTTTCGGGCTACATTGCTATAAAAGGAGACTATGGTAGTGTGTCATATAAAAATATTGAACCTCCTTATGCTATAGAAACTGTATCTCTAGCAAAATCTGTATGTATGTACAACCAATAGTATGGGCTGTCATAAGTCTCTTCTAGCCATGACTAAAGCTAAAAGAAAATATTTATGTCATGTAAAAAGAGTGCGGAAAACTTATGACATGATAGCTGAAAATGGGGATATTTCTGGCTTTTTTTTAAACTAATTACTACTGACACATTGGCAGAAATATATGCAGCTGCTCATACAGAAAATCAAGCTGAAAATCAGTCCATAGAAGTATGTACATTGGATTTTAATCAAACAATTCAAGAATTTTATGAGCAAGAAGACATTGATTTACTCAACAAGGATGAAGCACAAGTGGAGACAAAATACAAGACGGTGGATAAGAAAGTCAAGCCTGTGGCAGTCCCACTGCCTCCTGAAAGTGAAGGGCTAGATGATAGGGCAGCAAATCAACCAAGTCTTCATGATCCTTCCAACATTGTCACAAGTTCACATTTGAAAATATAAAAGAGGTCAAAATGGGTGAAATTTCTTTCCTTTCGCTGGTGGCTGAAAAACACTCTTTTATACAAATGCTAATGAAACGTGGAAAAACTTTTACATTTTAACCAAGTGAAATAGGCTATGTGGATCCAAATATTGTGGCTCCTATGGTCATTTTTACTGTCCCACATGTGCCTTAGAACCTTAAGCCCATTGCCATTCCAAGGGCACATTTGCCAAAATTATTGAAACTTCTAAATGAGAAGATCAGAATGAAGATTTTAGAACCTTCTTCAGCACCTTACTCAAATCGATGATTTACCGTGCCCAAGAAAAATGGATCCTTACGATTCATTCAAGATCTACAGCCTCTTAATCGTGTCACAATCTGAAATGTTGGTTCGGGTCCAATTGTTGATGAGTTTGTTGAAGTTTTTGCAGGTAGAGCAATTTATTCTATGGGTGACCTATATTCAAGATATGACCAATTTCAACTTTCATTAGAAAGTTGAGACATTACCACAACAAAGACGCCTCTTGGATTGGTCTGCATGTGTGCTCTAGCACAAGGTGCAACAAACTCCGTAGCCCATATGATGAATGCCATGCACAAAGTCTTAAGGGACTTTATTCCACAAATTACTCTTCCATTTCTTGATGATGTACCTATCAAGGGATGTGAAGTCAATGAAAAGAATGAGGAGCTTGACGAAGATGGTTGCATGACATTTGTAATTAACCATATTCATGATTGTGACATGATTTTGACAAGGCTAGAAGAGGTACATATTACCCTTTCTGGAGCTAAGTCGATTTTTGGAGTAGAAGAAGTTCTAGTGGTCGTACATCTGTGTGGCCCCTACAGACGTAAATCTTCACCAATCAAGATAGATGCCATCAGCAAAATGCAAGAAAAATGCACAAATATTTCAAAGGTGAGAAGATTTCTTGGCACATGTGTATTTTATCTCGTATGGATACCACATTTTGTTCATGTAGCCAAAAATCTCTATCAATTATTAAGAAAAGGCCAAAGATTCTCTTAGGGAAAAGAGCATACTCTCACTGTACACAAACTAAAGAAGTTGTTAATTTCAGCCTCCACTCTCAAAAGGACTGATTATTCAAATGGTCAACCCATCATCCTTACTGTGGATACAAGTCCCATTGGGATAGGATGGGCTGACCAAGAAGACCTTGAAGGTAACAGGTATGCAATTCGTTTTGGAGCAAAGGTTCTCAATGAATGTTAAAGAAGGTATGCACAAGTAAAAAGGGAACTATGGGGAGTTGTAACATCATTAAAGTGTGATCGTGAATACTTTATAGGTGCTTCCGTAGTGGTAGAAATTGATTGTCTTTCACTCTTGGGCATGATTGCCAACTACTCTACACCAACATTGCTATGCTAAGATTGATTGCATATATTAAATCTCTCAACCCCGAATTAAAGCATATTGCAAGAAAGGCAAATCCAGTTGCTGACATGTTGTCACGTGCAAGATATGACAATGAATAAGAGCTGATGGAAGAAGATGAAGCTGAAGAATCTATACTTGCTGAATTTCATTCCATGGCTATTGAAAGTACCTTTTCAGTTGCTGCATATACAAACCCAAAGCTGAATCTTGCAGGTGAAGCTAATCTTTTTAATGGTATAGCATTAAGTATAGTAAGAATAGGAAAAGGTATTACTGTAAATCAACATACATTAACAAAGATCAAAGATTTATCTATGGAAGAAGGGTGGTCAACTAGAAGCCAGCATGCTCATTGCATTGCTCAAGTTTTAGTTCATTTCCTTGAAGAATATTATAAAGAGGTATAGCATTAAGTATAGTAAGAACAGGAAAAGGCATTACTGTAAATCAACATACATCAACAAAGATCAAAGATTTATCTATGGAAGAAGGGTGGTCAACTAGAAGCCAGCATGCTCATTGCATTGCTCAAGTTTTAGTTCATTTCCTTGAAGAATATTATGAAGAAGATTGGCTGAAGATCGGCCAATATTTGAGCATAATGAAGAAGAAAGAGACTTGGACTGATGAAGAGTTCAAGCATATTAAGAGGAAAGCTTATGGCTTCTTTCTTAAAAATGGGCATCTATGGAAGCACACAAAGAATAAGAAAGGAGCGCCTGTCCGAGTTTTAGGTAATAAAAGGTTGCAACTACAAGTAATGAATGAATTTCATGAAAGCTTGTGGGCTAGCCATAGAGGTATATGGGAAACCTTTATTAAAGTCAAAGAAAAATACTGGTGGCATAGTATGTATTGAGATATAGAGCATTTTTTTGAAACTTGTTATGTGTCTCAGATGTATTCTATGGTCAAGCATCGAGATGGGTTACAACTGACTTATCCCTTATCTATACATTATAGATGGGTTATTGATCTTGTAACCATGCCTACAAGGATGTGGAATATGCGGTATTTAGTGCTTGCAAGAGAAGACCTAACCAATCAAGTTGAAGGTAAAGCTTTAAAAACCAAGACCACTAAAGCTGTTTGTTACTTTTTGCTTGAAGAAGTATTTTGCAGATATGGTTGTGTTGGAGAGGTAATTGCAGATAGAGGAGAATTGGATGCCGATGAGGCATGCAACTTCTTTTCTCAATTGGGTATCAAGTTGGCTTTGACATCAGCCTACAATCCTGAAGGCAATGGAAAGAGTAAGAGAGAACACCAACCTATTCTCAAAGCTCTAGCAAAGTCTTGTAGAGGAAAGATCAAAGAATGGCCTAAAATGCTACCTTTTGCATTATGGACTGACCAGACTACTCACAGTACTGTGACTAGCTATATGCCAGCTGAACTTATGCATAGACAACAATCAATTATGCCAATTGAAGAATCTATTCTCACATGGAATCTGCTACCTTGGGAGAAAGGCATCAGTAGAGAAGAGTTGCTGACTTTGTGCATATGGCAGCTAGAAAGAAGGCCTGAAGATATTCAAGTAACTATTAAGAAGTTAAAAACAGCAAGACTAAAAAACAAAAGAAGATTTGATAGGCAACATTGACTTCGGCCAAGAGCTATCCAAGAAAATGACTGGGTGCTTATCTATGACAACAACCTAGATAATCAATACAATGCCTCTAGGAAGATAGTAAAGCGTTGGTTTTGCCCATATGTGGTAAAGGTTGTTCATGACAATGCCACATATTCATTGGCTGAATTGGATGGGACAAGCATGAAGATGCCCGTAGCTGGAAAAAGAATCAAGCTTTTCAAACGAAAAGAAAGTTCAACGTATGAGTTAGAAGATTTGGATATAATTCAAGAGCATGAAGACATAGAGGAAGAAGAAGAGGCAGAAGATGAAGACACTGACATGGCAGAAGATACTTCTTTTGACACTGCAGATTCATAAGACTTTGGCACATGCCAGAGGATGTACAGGTTAGGAGGTGGATGTCATGCCGCTACGCACACATCGTGTGAAAAACTCTAGAGTGCGGTTTTCTTATAGATCTAGAGAGCCAATGCCACTATAGGCATTAGTGTTAGTGTCCATGGTTCAAAAATATTAGATTTTTGGACAAGTTTTAGTCACTTTTTGATATTTTAGATATTACCTCTTGTAAAAATCCATAAAAATATAGACAACTTCTAGATTAGGATAACATGTAAAAGAAAGCATGTAGCTTTCAGCTACTTTGAGAGGATTTTATGTAAAAAGAAAGATTAGTGAAATCGTGCGACGTGCGATCGTTGTTTTCAGGCAGTGAACAACACTCTGAAGTGGGAGATGAAGAGGGATTGATCTAGCAGAATTGGCCAGGTATGTTGGTATTTTACCCCCCTTTCGGAGCCAATGGAAGCATCCGATTGGCGATCTGAGTAGCATAGAGGAATGTATTATTTTATACACAATTTTTTCTACAAGAGTTTTATCTTCTCATAATGCAGAAATAAATTGACAGGCTTCATCTCTGTTAGTATTCTTCTACATTTTCTATTTATTTCTATGAGTATTCTTCTACGTCTTCTATTTCTTCGAACCCCTTCTCTTCCTTCTACTCCTCTCCTTAAATCTCCCTTCACCCTGCTGTCTCATACCCCCGTGGTAGATTTTCGACACCAAACGCATTGACACCGTGTTAAGGGAAGTTTATGCTATCATTAGAGGTGAATTTCAGAAGACATTTGGGTTGATTTGGGACTGATATCTTTAGCTATATTCAGAGAATTAGCTACAACAATGTTCTTTTAATTCATTTCTTACTCTACAGAAGACATCTTGTCAAAATATGCAAGTATTATGTGCCCCTATGGCAGGGCAATGTTTGTAGATCATTCATAGATGCTTTGAGTTGAATTAAGAGGAGATTTTTCTCTTATTTCTTGGTTGTGGTTACTTCTCCTTATCAGGAACTCAATATGAAGCTCTCTTGAAGCAAGTCTCTTTGCCCTACAAGCCTTGTATTTGACTTGTAAGCTTTTTTTCCTAAGAGTCTACATTGAATGTAATCATGCAAAGTTGATTCGTGCTATGGCATCATGTATGAATGATGGGATGCAAAGTTGTAAATACATGACGGCATATTGTACTTGATTTTATAATTTGTGATTCCTCTTATAGTCAAGAAAACAAGCTTGATTTGAGATAGAACTTATGAGATAATACTCTTGTGATCTTAGCTAAGAACATGCACTTGGAAGCTCTATTAACATCTTCAAGAACTTGGATTGAAACCTTCAACACTTCTCTTATCTCTACCATCTCGGGAGTCTAAGCTCTTGAAGCCCCATACATTCTTCTCTCTCAAACCCCTGTCATTGACCGTGAAGTACCTCTTAAACATTTAAACATTTACTGTAACCTACTTATCTCTTGAAGACATGTCTCTATCTATCTTGTCCAGTTTTCTTATCAAACCCCTGTGGTGACCTTCAACCCTATGTGTTGTGACAACGGGGACGTCTGTCCTTTTTGGGCATCAGTTTAATTTAATGTGCACATGGGTGATTCCATAGTAGGTGATTCTGTAAAATACATATTAAATTAATAAACGTTTACGAGCTTAGAGTGCACACTCGAATTAAATTAAGGTCAAGACGATAGAGTTCCAATCCATTTAATTATTTTGTAGCTAAAGATTGCTTGGTATTCACTTTTATTGGATTTTATTTAATTATTTTCTAACAATTGTGAATGCTTCAATTGATGTATAAAGCAGGCGGCGATGGCGTTGGGCAGTATATCGGGCGATGACATGAATCCAAATGAGTAGAAGAAACACTATTTTTTATGGGCACACGCCTTATCACTAAAGGCGTAGCACCAATATTTATTCAAGTGTGATATTTATTAAAGTGCTTGACAAAACATTTATTATCTTGTATGCGCATAGGCGCTCGATTAAATATTTCATTATTTGATATTTATATTTGGGCACAGCCTGACTCCCAAATGCCTTACTCTTTATTTGGGCAAAAGTAAATGCAAAAGCAAAAGCATGCTATTTGTAAAGTGAGCTATTTTTTAGCTTAAAGATAAATAAATCTATAAATACGTGCCTTGTGAAGCACTCACACAAGGCGTGGGGGAAGATTGCACCCAATTTGTCTTTTTGTCTCATGTTGTGCAAATTTCCTTTTGCTTTTTACTTGCAATTATGAAGGTTTGTAGAGTTCTTTGTTCTTGGGGACACATAACCCACTCATACCCAAAAACAATTATGAAGGTTTGTAGAGTTCTTTGTTCTTGGGGACTCATACCCACTCATAACCAAAAAAAAACGAAAAAGGGAAAATAAAAAACCACTTACCTTGCCCCCCTCCATTTTTTCCCCCTTCCCCCATTTTTTTTCTTTACCTCTTTTCACGCTTGATTGCCCCTTTTCTGTCATCGCGTGCACATGTTGATATTTTTTAAAGGTCATATTTGTGTGCGGGGTTTTTAACCTTGACGCACGTGTTCATGCTCGCAGTCATTCACACCCGAGGATATGCATTCGTGATTTTTTTCCACGTGGTGGTGAGCTAGTAGTTGTTCACATGAAGTTTCTAAAAACACATTAAATTTTTCAGGTAGAGGTTCCCCAATCAAGCTTTGTAGCCCCCTTTTCATGCATAAAGCTTCATACGACATGACTTAACCTTGCATAAATTTTCGTACTCAAGACATTATACATAGAACAAGAAGAAAGCATGCAAGCAAGGCTTATCCTTACATTGCTCTTGTTGTCTTCTTTCATTCGAGAAGCAGACGGAGGGTGCTTGCCATCATCCAAGCTCTTTGCCATGGCAGAAAGGGAAGTTATGCATTGTGAATGGGCCAACACCCCCCCCCCCCCCCCCATGATCCTCTGCATCCCTCCTCTTCAGCATATGGCGTCCCAAAAAGCACATAGCTTTCTTTTTTATGGCTAATATTAGCTTTTCTTTACCAGAAATTTGTGATCTTTCTCCAATCTGGCCTCGCCTCCATACAAAAATAGCCCCGTACGTCTATCAATCCGCCACCCAATGACTCAAGAAAACACCTTAGTCCTCCACCCTTATAGAATGGCATATGCTTGAAGACCAATGAATCATTACTTTGATTCCACTAGCTTTGGTAAATCCCAAGAGTAGTCTTACAAATAGGCGTTTTTGTTGATCCCTATGAATTCCTTTGAGGTTGAAACTGACTTGATGTCGATCTTAGCTTTTCTTATGCACATGTGAATAAATCACATGACAAACCATAGATCTCCATCTGCATGTTTCCCTTGACCACAAGCAAATACAAAAAAAATTAGGATGGAACGAAGCAATCAAATTTTCAAATTGATAGTTCAAAATGAACGACAAACAAAAAGATGCACGCAATGGAAAACAAATTTCTAATGACGCTGACTAAAGAGTTCAAGTTCCTAGCAAAAACTCCACCCTCAAGTTCGCAGTGGTGGACGCGTAGCATCACGACACCGTAATGAGTGCAAAGAGCAAGGGTGTTAGCAAGCATCCTTATCTAATGGACCTACAAAGAGTAAGTGTGGTAGTAAATACTCCATTAATGTTGATTATATTATAGGCATTTTGGAAAAGTGAAAACATAGAACCAAACCTCATTGCTGAGAGCACAACCAATATGAAAGTCTAGCTAGCCATGTCATAAGCTTTGTTATGTACTACTGCTAAGAATTTTCAACACTAGGTAGTAGTGGGATAATAATGGGATAAAGGTGAATCTCACAACTTTAAAAAACATCCACTAGAAGAAACAAGAGAGAATGTGAGAAGGAGAGAATGAAGAGAGAGAGAGAGAGAGAGAGAGAGAGAGAGAGAGAGAGAGAGAGAGAGAGAGAGAGAGAGAGAGAGAGAGAGAGAGAGAGAGAGAGAGAGAGAGAGAGAGAGAGAGAGAAGAAGAAGAAGAAGAAGAAGAAGAAGAAGAAGAAGAAGAAGAAGAAGAAGAAGAAGAAGAAGAAGAAGAAGAGAAGAGAGAGATAGAAGGTGAAAATGTGAAGAGAGAGAACCCTATCTTCACCATCACCCTCAACTCTCACAATACCGCTTACCCATGAGCATGGGTATTGTGTGTTTCTAAAGCCTTTGATAGTCGAAGAGGGATATGACATGGGAACTGCTCCAAAGAAGCAAGCATTAAATTCAAGGATTGCTTTTGAGGCCACTTTGTTAAACGTTCCAATCATGACTACTTAAAGTAGTGCATCAAAATATGGTCATGGAAGTAAGAGACAGTAAATAAAGTAACTATCCAAATTTTATTTTCTTGTAAGATTGTAACATTAGTGCTGGGGAGGTATTTCATGCATCTAATCCTTGATGTTTTCAATGTATTGGGACCTCATTCTACTTATTTAATAATATGCCATCTTCCTAATGCCACATATGGTTGAAAACTATTGGGCAATCTTCTTGGATATTTAAGAAACTTTGCTTAGTCTACCTTAGACCATTGGTTAGCTATCACTTGTGGGAAATTGTTTCTTCATACCATGCTTCATCCTAGGGAGTCTTATTTGTGCTCTCTATGAGGCACATCCTATTTTAGTAGGATTGGAACATGGTTCTAGCGCTTTGTTAACTTCTTCGTGGCAACATTATATTCTCTTGCTGCTTATCATGTAATGAGTATTTTGAGGGGGTGTCAAAAATGCATATGTTACTCTATAAAGTGCTTCTAATGTTCATCTAGGAGGGTGCTCATATTGAGTTCTCTCATGTTCATGTGCCACTTGACTCTCAAGTCTCATCACACTTGTAGCTTATATAAAGGCACCCCACACATACTGTGATACATTGATTTGCTTACTTGCTCTTGGTTGGTGCCTCATTCTTGGCTTCAACTTGATGTGAGCAACACTTGATGAGGTGGCAAGGACTGAAGATTCACTTGCAGCTTATGATAGTAACTTTCTAATATACCTAGTCAAAGAGGGGATTGTGAAAAGTAATGTTGAGGGGGATTCATGAATGCTACCAAAAACATTTGACCCTTATTGTGAGAATGCTCTGTTGTTAGCATATCTTGGATGTATCTCTTGTTTCATTTTCTTGTAGGGTGGTATTACTAGTACTTGGGAGGTGTGTCAAGAGCCTAGTCCTTGACATTATTAGAGGCTTAGAGCATCATTTTTCTTCTTCAAGTTTGCATGGCTTTTCATATGCCACATATTCTTGGAGAGCCTTGCACCCTCTTCTTAGATTTTTGAGTAGCTCTTGCCTCGTCTACCTTGGACACTTGTGAGCAACCACTTGTGAGGAGTGGTTTATTTACCCCATGCTTCATCCTTGTCTTCTTTGTGCTGTCTATGAGGCATTATTAGAGCTTGAATAGCCACATAGCATGTGCACTCACTCTTAGGACATAAAAAGACATCTTCACATTAGTCTATGGTTTGATAGGTCATAATGTGTCGATGTGTCTGTTTCTACTTTTGTGGAAGTTATGGATATGCGATATTGTGAAGGAAGTTGAAAAGACAATGGACTATCATATTGTGCCATTTTTGCTCATCAAGGAATACAAGAACAAAGATATTTCTCTCTCTCATTGTTGTCTTGTTGTCTTGCTACTTTCTTTGTGGTTTGTGTGCTTTCATGATTGCATGAGTTCATGCCATAACTAGGCACATCTAATCTCTACAAGACTAGGGCATCGATGGTCCCAAGACTTTTTTGACTTCTTTATACATTGTATTCTCTTGGTACTCAATATTTATTGAGTATCAAGAGGGGGTGTTAGAAATATCCAAGCTACTCTATAAAGTGCTTATATAGTTCCTATAGGAGGGCACTCGTGGTTTTCTCTTGAGTTCTTATGCCCCTTGACCCTCTCGAGTCTCATCCCACTTGTAGCTTATATGAAGGCTCCCCTCACATAGTGTGCTATACTTATGTGTCACCCACTCCTGCAACTAGTTCTTCAATCTTGGATTTAACTTGTCATGACTAGTATATGATGGCTTGCTTCAACAAAACTCTTTTGTGCTCTTCATCATTATTAATCTACTTGCTTGTCCTCAATGCTTGTTTGAATGCTTTACATTCTTGTTACTATCAAAGTTTATGTAGTATAAATGACATTAATTGAGTAGCCTAGATGACATAAACCTCTAGTTTGGCCTATGCAACTGGAGTCACCTAGGTGATTACTATGACTCCATGTCACTTAGGTGGAAATACTTATATTGTCATGTATATGACTCTAAGTTGATTTACCCTATGTCATTATTTGTAGCACAAACAATCTATGATCCTATGCAATGCAAGCAAGTATATATGTGCATTATGCAAAGGGAATATTGACCATTAGTTTCCAAATTGCACCCTTAAAATGCCTATATAGAGCTTTGCTCCATCACTCCAATCTATGGCACTACGTTCAATTCACACAATATCTTCTTTAGCACTTAAAATAATGATTTGCACATGCATTTAAGAGCCAAATAATTCAAATTTTATGTGCATGAGATTTTTTTTAGAAGTCTTTGCACCACACAAAAATAGGTAGAAATGTAAATTTGGGTTATTTGAGAACATTTTTCATCTTCTCTCTCTAGGTTGACTTAACACTTCTTGCACAATTTGAAAATGAGTCCATTTTTCTCCTTATGTAGCTTTTGTTTTGGTGGATTGCAAAGCTTCAAACTTTCCCATGTGAAAGAGGTTATGTAGCACCCACTTTGATAATAGTCCATTGCCTTATTTCTCCATGTTGGGGATGCATATCATTGAGCTCAATACATACAAAGGACCCATCAACATGATGGTCCACACTTGGGGAGTGTTGGTGAGTATCATTGTTCCAATGTGCCAACAATCCTCTGCTATATCAGTTGCCAATATGATACACATGCTCACATAGGAAACATCAACCTATCAAAAAATTTCAGTTGCCAATATGTTACATATGCTCACATAGAAAACATCAACCTATCAAAAATTTTCGCTTTTATTCACACTTCAAAAGTTCAAGCCAAAAAAGCTTGTTTCTATATAATCATGTGTTATCCACTTATCAATATTCATGGGAGTCAAAAACAAAGAAAAAACGATTTTTCCTCCATTTCACTCCAAAACTCTCTTCTCCATCCTATTCTCATGTTGCTCCCACTTTTATTAAATATCAAAGCTTCACTTGCAAGCAAGCAACGCATCAGGAGCATCAAACAAGCAAGAAATCAATATCAAGTACGATTAATCTCTATTCTCTCATTTGTTAAACGTGCACCTTTAAAGCGCAGGTGGAGCCAATCTCTAATTGAGATGCCCATGGCAACAAGCAATTACTAAAACATGTGTGTGTGTGTGTGTGATATTTATGCCTGCAAGCAATAGGCAATGGCAACAATGAGCATCTGCCAAATAGGCTCGCTCACTCTCTCTCTCTCTCTCTCTCTCTCTCTCTCTCTCTCTCATAGTAAAGGATAGAAGGTTGGAACCAAGAATTTTTCTAATGTCTTCTCTCATCGCATATCATTTCCTATCATCCAATTGTTAGTATAAAAGAGTTGATATGACATGCTTCAGCTATATTCAATACTACCTACCTATGTGGACAGCAAGCTAGAATTGATAAAGCTCCAATTGATCATTTGGTGCATCAAATGATACCCAAAAGTCACAGTTCAAAAATGTGGATGTAAGTATTGTCCTCCTTTGATAGGATTTGTTGTGAACTTTCACTATCATGAGCATTGACCTAGATGATGTTGAACATAAAGCCCTCCTCTAATTCAAAAATGTGGAAGGATTTGTTGTGAACTTTAATTACTATGAGCCTTGACCTAGCTGATGTTGAACATAAAGCCCTCCTCTAATTGTTGCTGCAATACTGCTAGCTTCATCCGTCGCACCTATAACACCCAAGGGCTACAAGGCTTACGTCACTATCCAAAGGGATACACAGAGAATGTGGTCACACTTGGAGCACTAGCAAGGGTAGCATCTAAGACATTGTTGTTGATTAGCTGGAGCATTATCTCGTGTCGGATGAGATTTGAACCACCTGCACTCTATAAGGACCAACAAGAAGTGTTGGATGCCATTAACCCCCTTAACATTCCATTAGCACCCCCTTTTTTGGGGGGGAGGAGGGGCAAGTCAAGGTTATACAATAATCTTCCTTCTAGACCAAAAGGGTGCAAACTCAAGGCTAGTGGAGTAGCATTTACTCCCCCCACTAGCCCTAGGTGTGACTCTACATTTAGAGTTGTACAACCAAGAGGAGAATCATTTGTTGATTCTAACTAAGATAATGCTCAGGAGTCCATGTCGAACAAGCACACAAAGGCTCTCTCTGACTGTGGGAAAAAAAAAGGACTGGCAATGTTTTTTCATTAAGCTATGAAGGCAAGGAAAATCATGCCCTCCCCTGATTGGGTTTTGTGTATGCAAAGAGACTGGACATGACTTGAAGGTACTCTTCGTGTCACAACACACTGTTGAAATCAGAGATGGTCATCAATTCAACCAGGTAACCTACAAATGGCAGTTAAACTTTTGGCAGTAAAGGCCTAAAAAAAGCTTTGATTTTACATCATTATGGCTGGAAACAGACGGCCTGAAAGTTCTCCAGGAGTTTCCACAAAAAGAGACCACAAAGCATCATCGAGAAAAATTGCCATTGTAACTGAGCACCTGCGATAATCTCAACAGCAAATATGCAAAAATGAAATGCCAAATTTCTTTTCAGCTGGAAAAGGCAAGCTTGGGCAGCCCCACAGATTACAAGATATTGACTACTTCTACTCAAGACTACTCGCTGCTGCCTACATACAGAGGATTGATGCCAGACTATGTTCAGCATTCTTGAATACAATGAGACAGCTATTGCCAATACTTTTACCTCTATACTGCTTACAAGTCAAAAACTAGCTGTACAAGGATGTTTCTGTGCACTATGTTATATGTTTTTGAAGGACACTAGCCGTGAGAGTGAGCGCTGTAGAAAGGATGTCCGATATGATGGAGATGTTGGTCCAGGAAATTTGGGTGAATCCAGCAAAGTCTCTCTCCAAAACTTCAGAACATGCAAGCTTTCCTCTTCAGTATAACGCTGTACAACAATTCGTGATGCAAACCCCTTTTGTCTCATGATCTGGCAGATCTCTCCAGGATTGTTTGCCGTCACAGTCACCATATAAAACAAACCCTTGCTAGATAACAATGAATCAACTATTCCCAGCATGCGGTCGATGACAGCCCTTCCTCTAGCACCACCAGCCCAAGCAGAAGCTATCCCATTAACACCAACCTCATCTTCAGGTGTGGGTACACAAGGAGGATTAAAAATCAGCACATCCACTGCTCCAGCTACTTGTTTTTCAAGTCCCGAGACGAGATCTGCAACAACTACATCAGCATGGACGTGGTGGGCTTTAAGGGTTGTGATTGTGGTGTTCACTGCAGCTTCACTAGTATCTGTAGCCAGAAATTGCACCTTTCCTTTGGTATCACCAAGCATAAGTGCAAGAGATGTAATAACGTAGCCACTACCGCATCCAACTTCCAAACAGAAACTTGGCTCCAATTCTCTCAGATTTGTTTGATCAGCTAGAAGAGCATCAACAACTGCAAAAGAGTCATCACATGGCTCATACACCTCAGGGTGGCGTCCAACAAGGTGCAAGTCTGCAGTTTTTCTTCGAGGGGATGAAACCTGAGAATAAGCAAAACACCAAAAGGTGGTCAGTTTACACAGCAATCAAATTAAGCGTGCATCTAAAAGCAATTGAAATAAACAGGAAATAAGCAGGAATAGCATCCCAAGCAGTAAATGTATCAGTTCGGTTCATTTAACCCCTGCTCAAAACACACCTTACAATGAGTCAGTTGAACGAATTTAGTGTTGTCAAATCTTGCCTATACGACCAAAAATTATGTTGTAAAAACTTGATTATGCCAACTGAGTCACACCTTGCATTGACATAGAGATGCCAGTTGAGACTGCATGGGCAACAGTACAACTGGTAAAGCCACTCAACCGGGCTTTTGTTCGCAGGTTGATCATGCCATATGGGCAGTGCCTGTTTAATACTCTAATTTCACAATGCCAACACCCCATGTCACCACCCAACTTGGAACAGATCTGTTTTAGCTTGCTGTTATGGAAACTGGACAGGTAATCCTGTTAGAGAAAGATATGTTTGAGCACAATTCACTACATGCATTGTGATAAGTGTCTCCACATTAATAAGCACATGTGATGGTTCTCATACCCCAGTTGTACTCCACCATTTGAGTGAGACTGTGACCCCGAGTGTTCATTGATTGGAACTGAGCATGTCGCACATTCAGCAATTGGATCCACATTTACAGACTTCAAATTAATTTTTCAATTTGAATGCTCGTTCAGGTTGCACATTCAGTGATCAATCTCAATCATGAACTCAAAAATCCAACATTACTCACTGAAGAGACTATCATGGATTCTGAAATTCAACTTGAACCATCAGCTAAAGGGAATTTTGTCAATTGCATTAAGCATTCAGTTAAACCCTTTATGTGAATCATGCTTGCTCTTTACTTTGCATGTTTCCTTTCAGATATCAAGATTGCCTGAGCCTTTCTTGTCAGAGCAAGATCATCTTTGAATACTCCTTGATTCATCTCTCCTATTCAGTAATTGGATCCCAGGTAGATGATCATTCTTTTATACAGCTAAGAAGGCTTTCAAAATTTTCAAATATGCAACATGAAGGCCCAAGGCCTTAAGCATCATACATCATTGCCAAAACCATCATGAATCTTGTTTTCCCCAAGTTTATTGCATACATGAGTATGCCTATTACATTGCATTCAAACCAGTTATACTGATGATGAAGAACGATGCCAAGGCCTTGAGCATCATGTTGGCCCTAGCATCATACATCATTGCCAAAACAATCGTAACTCTTGTTTGGCCCGAGTTATTGCATACATGAATATCCCTATTGCATTGGATTCAATCCATTTGTGATGAAGAAAGATGCAAAGGTAATGGGCAAAATGGCTCCTTTACCTGCTCCCTAAGCTGCACATCTTAAACCTGGGGTAGAGGATTGTGCTTGGGCCCATAGCTACTTACTTCAAGAGATCTGTAACGCTTAAATAGCATAAAAGATTTGTATAATATAGTCTGAAATGCTGGAAGTTAAACAATAAAGCTCAAAAGCAAGACACAAGACCTTAAATCATTTAAGGCAGTTGGAGACTGTCAAAATTGAAGACGAGTGAATTCTAGGGTAAACAATTCTATGTTCTGGTCTTCTTTTTTCTGGCAGACATCTATATTTTGCCAAAGGTCTTGGGAGGTCTCAGTCTCTTTAAATTTGTCAAGGAATGGATGCTTGGTAACTTCATACCCTATAGGAAGAGGGGGATTTCTCCCAAAAAAAAAAACAAAAACTTTTTTAAGTTTGACACAATTGAAGGGACTTTGGAAGTGTGTGCTTGATTAATCTTGAATTTAGAAGATAAAACATAAGGATAAAACAATTCAAGCATATTGAAGCTGCAACCAAAAACGAGTTAGCATTCATCTCTCTCCACACTTCTTTTGAAGTCATTACTCCTTTCCACACATCTCTGAGTCTCTACCTTCTTATGCTCGACCTTAAAGGCAACGAGCAAAGAGAACTTTTTCTTCATTCTCACTCCTTTCACATTCTCAAGTGGAAACCCAAGGCAAAGGCCAGGTTCCAGACAGTATCTGGTCTGACTTATAAAAGGCTGATTAGGTGTTATTCATCCTAGTATTTACAGCTGAAACCAACTCACATAGTGCTACAACAGTGCTGCTAAGCATCTGAATCTGTGCAAGTACAAGAATAATGGTAATAAAGTTTGTTGTCCATGCAAATAATGAGAAACAATTATCTGCAAAAACTGACAATAAACAAAAAAAAACATCATTATTCAGTAACTTAAAATTTTTCTTATACCGCAAGGTTTAACTTTTCTGGTAATCTGCAAAGATGCAGTGGTTTTCGGGCTACAATAGCTTCCACATCCAGAGATACTTCCATGCCAAACTCAAATATTAGAAAAAGCTGCACCAAAATAAAACACCGTGGGTAAATTAATTAGGTGTATGCAGCAGTGAAAGTGTTTAGTGCCTTTCTACATCCCTGTAGCACATGCAACTCTCAGTTAAAGCTAATGGCATTAAGCTACAAATGAACTGCGCTAACAATGCAAAAACTTAATGAATTTCATTAGAAACACAACCCTCACAATTGAACGTTGTACATTTCCAACAGTCAAGTTTTACAAGCTAATTGATGACACGTTTAACTTCCATCTAAGATCGAATTCTTTGACTTGTGGCAAGTGGCATATATCATCGTTTTTGGAAAAAACTTCTAGAGGCATGTATCATCGTCACCAAATAAGTCTTAATTCTTCGACCAGAAAAGGCTTAATCCTGTTCTGACACACTGGTAAGTGCAAGCATCAGGAAAACAGAGAATACATAGCACACAGGATCAGCAAATAGAGATCACGAAATATGACCACAATGCAAAAGAGAGCATGAGTGGGCGTACCACCAGAATGCTGGTAAGTGCAAACATCAGGAAAGCGGAGATAATACAGAGCACACAGGATCAGCAAAAGAGATCATGAAAAGCAACCACAATGCAAAAGAGAACAGGAGTGAGCGAATCCAAAGGGAGCATGAGAAATACAGACACTGTGGACAAGATGGGATCGGTGGAGAAAATACGTTTGGTGAATATGCCTGCGCTGAGGATTCAAGATGAGGATTTCCTGGAAGCAATCAGACTGACTCTTCAAGCCAAAAACGCTAATAAAGTGTTTCGTACCGGGACTTTGCTATCATAGCGAAAACCTTCTACAAGCAAGTGATACAGAAAGACATTCAGGAGCAAGTATAGTGCCAGGGTGACCGAATCAAAAAACGATTTAAATGGCACTACATACGGAGTTGGACCAGTGCGACTTCACGCACTGCAGCTACTGTTTTCCGTGTTATCTGATGCCAGACAACAAACTTTTGACGGATAAAGGATATTCATATCTATGGATAAAAACAGATGATCATTAGCGGGGGGGTGGCGAAACGACGAGAATATGGACAAATTTAATGCCGTAATAAGCAGATCTCCAGAGAAGCAGAGATTGATATACATGCAAAAATCTTTGTGAATAACTGAAAGGACAGGGACGAAAAGCGAGCAAAAGTTGCGAAAATCGGACCAACCTACGGCAAGCAGACATGCATGAAATGGAAGACATGGAAGGCAACAGGAGATGGAGGGACAGGGATGGGAGCAAACCTTCTCGAAACCGAAGCGCACCGCAGCAGGAAAATTGACGACGATGATGACGAAGACGAAGCGACGAACGACAACGAACGGCGGAAGGCGACGAGGTTTATTTCTCTCATCAGCGAAAAGGGAGGATGGGAGGCAGAGAGGGCCCAGTGTAAAGCTGACTTTCTGTGCGCCCGAGTCCCTCCTTGTTTTCCTCAAACTATGGGTCCTTTCTTATCCTTTCATCTATTAAGGCAAGGAAAAGTCGTCCTTGTCACCACACTTACTATGGACATTGCTTGAATTTATACTTTTGAATATTGTGTTCTTCTTAGGGGCCTGATCACACAGTACCTCTCGCGTCATGGTCGAGATTCAAGCTCGAGCATGAGCAGCACGAGAATAAGGCAATAGTTGTTTTGACATTGGAACAACGTCCACAACACTTCTTTGAACTTTCTTTCTACTCAATTGAATGAAAGCTTGTTCTTTCAACCATTGAAAAAAGTCGTGGTGCTAGTAGAGTTGAATATGCTTACGAAAAAGACGATAAAAGGTCGGTTGATGGATATCTTAATGCTATGTCTTGCATACGGTACTAATGTACCACGAATTGATTTATATAAAATCTCAATGCCATGTGTTGGGATGAGACCAAAAAAAAAGTCACGAATTGACATATATAAAATCTTATGCCACCAAAATTAGATCTCTCATACCAACAACCTGTAGCTCTACTGGTTGAGGCAGGTAGGTGCATTTCTCTCGGTCCATGAATCGAATCCTCCTTGCAACATGGCTCCTTGACACTCGCTATCTTCCGAATAGTACCCTACTTAGGGATTTCGCGTGACTTCTGAACAATAAGCCAAAATAATGTGTTACAAAAAAAAAAAAAGTTCTCTAGACACGTCCCGAAGAATAACATTGAGTATGTTAAGAAAGCCCTAACATGAATCTATCAATACCCCCAAGCAATGAGAAAAAAGTTGTCGAGTTTGGACCTAATATTTAACGGTCACCAAGCCTTCATAAATTATAAACTCATGTGGCACATCTTATGCTTACTCATTTATAGACTCTCTCTCTCTCTCTCTCTCTCTCTCTCTCTCTCTCTCTCTCTCTCTCTCTCTCTCTCTCTCTCTCTCTCTCTCTCTCTCTCTCTCATTCATTACTAACTTTATTCACATTTTTGTTAACTTGCTTCTTGTAATATATATAGCACCCATGCTAGACACATAAGCACATGTGTGTGTGTACACGTACACACATGATATATATATATATATATATGGTTGCAAAAAGCACGTACACTCACCATTTTAGTCTTGTGTAGGTTGCATACAAACACCTTTCCAAGGTATGAATAAGGAATGTGGACTATCCTATGATATACTTTCAAAGTTTAGAATGGTTCAACTTGGAACTCCCATTACATTCTCAAGAAGTAACTTCATAGTAATATGATTGGATGAAAATGATTCCAATAATCGTACACACATACTCAAACAACTTTTGCACAAATCATGGCCAACTAAGCTTACAAAATGATCAAGTAGGCTTACAAATTATTAGAGTGTAAAAATCAATATAATTTCAAGAGAGAAGAGTATCGTATTTAAACATTACGTCCATGGCAGTACTATAGCTGTTGCTTGCTAGATCATCTCATTATGTAAGCACACGTTGCTGGCATTGTGATCAAGGGCATTCTTGACCTTAGATCCCTTCTTGGTGACAAAGAGAATATGAATATGTTAGTTAAGCTATGGGATTAGGGCTTATTAGGCAACATGAGCTCTAAATAACATCATGTCAATGGCTGGCAATATAGGACATCCATGAAGCTTTCATAGCACCACCAGCTAATCCTCTAGTCCTTGTACAACCTTATCTCCTGATTGGAGCAAGTATAAAGGTACCTTCTGTGGCAAACCCCCACTATTGCCAATCTACATATTCTCATTGTCAATCATCTCCATCACTGGGATATACACCATCTTTGCCACCCCATCTCGCAACATCGACACCCCTACCTTGCCACTTGCTATTTTTATCACTATTTGTAGCTCTCAAGAGTAGGCTTCTCTTTGCACGACATAGAGAGAAGGAGAAGAAGAAGAGAGAGAGAGAGAGAGAGAGAGAGAGAGAGAGAGAGAGAGAGAGAGAGAGAGAGGCTCTCTCTCTCTCTCTCTCTCTCTCTCTCTTAGATTAAACTTTTTAATTAAATTTTTTAAAAGCTTTCTTACTACTACATTATTTTTGTTGTAGGTTCGGAAAGCCCCAAACCTCCAAAGGGCTTCCCAAACCTACCCCCTTTTTTAAACCTCCCTTTTTCAATCAAAACCCTTTCCCTTCCCCTCTTTCTCATGTGTAATCTCGCATTTTCTCTTCCCCCTCCCTTTTTTCATTAAAGCTCTCTCGTCCCCCTTTTTTTTAAATTAAAACCCCGAACCCTCTCTCTCACTTATAATCTCTCTCTTTCTTTTCCCCCTCCCCTTTTTTTAATTAAATTCATCCCCCTCCCCCCCTCTCTCTCTCTCATTTGTAGGGCCTAGGCTCTCTCTCTCTCTCTCTCTCTCTCTCTCTCTCTCTCTCTCTCTCTCTCTCTCTCTCTCTCTCTCTCTCTCTCTCTCTCTCTCTCGGGGGGTTCACTATATAACCTGCGTTCATGTCCTATTTATAAATATCCTAATTTGTGAATTTTTATTGAATAAAACACAACCCTTTTCTATTCAATCTGTAAGTAACCCCTTTATATGATACCCTTCTGTATGTAAAAAATGTATAAAAATGGTATTTTAAAAACCCCTTATTTTGAACTCACGTTATATATACATATATTCATAAGTGACCCCCCCGAGCTCCTTGAATTAAATCAAAAATTTTTTAATCAAAACTCCTCTCTCTCTCTCTCAAATTAAAATTTTTAATTTAAAATTTTTTAACTAAATATTTAAAAAAATTTACATTAAAAGTTTCTCGAACATAGTTTTTCACACACTTTGAGAGAGAGAGAGAGAGAGAGAGAGAGAGAGAGAGAGAGAGAGAGAGAGAGAGAGAGAGAGAGAGAGAGAGAGAGAGAGAGAGAGAAGAAGAAGAAGAAGAAGAAGAATAAGAAGAAGAAGAAGAATGATAAAAAGAAGAAGATGGAGAGAGGAGGGAGGCAAAGAGGAAAGAGAATAGTCTTTTTTAATTAAACATTTCTCTTCTCCCCCTCCCCCCTCTCTCTCATACATAGGGCCTAGATTCTCTCTCTCTCTCTCTCTATTAAATTTTTTATTTAAACTTTTAATTAAAAGTTTAAAAACTTTTTTAATTTAAAGTTTTTTGGACAGTTTTTCACACACTTTGAGAGGGAGATAGAAGAAGAAGAAGAAGGAGAAGGATTAAAAAAAAGAAAGAAAGAGAAAAAGACAGAGAAGGGGGAAAGAGAGAGGGGGAACATAGAGAAAGAGAATTATAAAGAGAGGAAATATAAAATTTAAGAAAGAGATAGGAAAAGAAAAAAGAAAAAGAGAAGAGAGAGGGGGGAGAAGAAAATGGGAGAGAGAGAAAAGAATAAGAAGAAGAAGAAGAAGAGAGAGAAAAATTTGAACACAGAGAAAAAATTATAGAGAGATGAACGATAAAATTTAAAAGAAAGAGAAAAGAAAAAAATTAGAGAGAGAAGGAAAAAAAAGGAAAAAAGAGGAGAGAAAAGGAAAAGAGAGGAGAGGGGGGAGAGAAAAGGAAAAGAGAGAAGAGGGGGGGAGAAAAGAAAAGCTGGGAGAGAGAGAGAGAGAGAAAGAAGAAGAAGAAGAAGAAGAAGAAGAAGAAGAAGAAGAAGAAAGAGGAAGAGAGATGAGAAAAAAGAGAAAAGAGAAAAGTATTTTTAAGTTTAAATATTTTTTGAGAGAGAGAAGAATGGAGAGAGAAGGAGAGAGGGGAAGAGAGAGAAAAGATAAAATTTAAAACAGAGAGGGAGAGAAGAAAAAAAGAAAAATTAGGAGAAAGGGGAGGACAAGAAAAGGGGACGGAAAGAGAGTCTAGAGAGAGACAGAGAGAGAGAGGAGAAGAAGAGAGAGAATATAAAAGGAGAGAGAGAGAAAGGAGAAGAAGAGAGAGAATATAAACATAAAGAGAGAATTATATATGAAAAATATAAAATTTACATACTTTAAGAGAGATAGGGGGAAAGAAAGTGAAAGAAGAAGAAGAAGAAAAAGAAAAGAGAGAGAGAGAGAGAGAGAGAGAGAGAGAGAGAGAGGGAACATGTAGAGAGAATTATAGAGAGAGAAAATATAAAATTTAAAGAGAGAGAGAATAAAAATAGAGGAGAAAGAGAGAAGGAAAAAAGAGGAGAGAGAGAGAGAGAGAGAGAGAGAAGAAAAGCACAAAGAGAAGATAAGGAGAGAGAAGAAAAAGTTGAAAAATAGAATAAGGAGAGAGAGAGAGAGAAGAAGAAGAAAAAAAAAGGAAAAAAGAGGAGAGGGAGAGAGAAGGAAAAGAGAGGAGAGAGGGGGGAGAATAAAAGAGGAGAGAGAGAGAAAAAGCGGGGAGAGAAAAAAGGAGAGAGAGAGAGAACCAAGAGAGGAAAAAAAAACTAAAATAGAAGCCAGAGAGAGAGAGAACCAGAAGATGAGAAAAAATAAACTAAAATAGAAGGCAGAGAAAGAGAGAGAGAGAGAGAGAGAGAGAATTAAACATAGGAAATTTGAAGGGGAGAGAGAGAGAGTAAATTAAAAAATTAGAAACAGAGAGGAAAAAGAGGAGATAGAAAGATGAGAAATGGATTGTTGAGTGCACGACAACTTTCCTCGCTGTTTTGAGGCAGCTAAGTTGCCGCAAAGAGGCCTAGCGTTCTATGAGCGCGAAGCGCGCACTAAACGCTAGTATATGTTAGATAATTAAATAAAATTTATAAAATGAATTAGTATAAAATTTATTTCCCTCTTGCAATTGAGACCCCCAACACTTTGACAATATTGCCTGATGTTCTATGGAGTATTTTGAGTTTCCCACCTTCTACTACCTCGATTAGTGTAAAATATCGAGTTTTCATGTTAACATGAAAATACTAATCATTATATATATACCTTTTTGTAAATATTAAACCCCACGACACACTTATTGATATCCCAAAGGTAAGTTGTGAAAAACTCTAATTACATAGTAGCCTTGCATGGTCTAATTTATGATCCAACTTGAAAAAAACTCGTAGAATCTTTGATGGTATATGCTTGAATCATGAAATAGTTATCAAGGCATTTGTTGTGTCTAGCCTAAAACCGCTAGGGTTCTAGCAAGGAGAGATTACAGTAGATAGATAAGAAATTCTATAGAAGATGAAGGTAAGAATCAATAGGAATACAAGAAACAAAAGAAACCCAACTGCAGATGATTGTATTTATTGCACAGGAGCTTTGGCTCAAACCTTGTCCATGAGGAAATTATGGAGGATATGAAAGAGAGTCATTCATCATAAGTTTATATGCAAGAAAGATGTTTGAATTATACTTGAGCAAGTACATGAATTTATAGCTTTTCAGCTTGCACACTCTCCCTTCTCTTTGCCTATGGATACATTCCACACATTGTAGGTAGCCTCTTTTGGATGCCAACTCATCCATCCTTATCCATCCGCATGTCTATCCATTCTCTTAGACCTAGTTCCCATACATACACATCAAATATGCTAACAACCCCCCCTTGATGTGTGGTTGGTTATTACCAATTGCCATTATCGTTAGGAATGTGTTTACAAAGTAAAACTTCCCTCCCTGAGTCCCCTACCATACTCATAAGTATGTGGTGTGACTAGGATGTAAGAAAATGACATTGAATAGGAGGTTTGTCCCCTTGGCTACATCATTGTTGCCAATGGTACAACTATGGGATTTAGAATAGGTGTCCATTGGATGGAGATACATCATTGGATTCGTTTGATTTAGATACATTACGATTTTGAAGCAGCGTTTTTGCTTGGTTTGAATTGCACAATCTCTCAAAATGACCAAAGTGTCTACAAATTGTGCATTGATATAAATTATATTTGTTTCTAAAATTATTTTCTTTATGATTAGTCAATTCAGAATGATTGCATTTGAGTCATGAGTTTCTTGTGGTAATGAATATATTATCACAAGTAATGGCTGAAGTGCTCCCATTAATTTTGCTCTTTCTCTCTAGTAAGGATATCTCAATGTCATGAAGCTTCAAATCTTCCATATTAGATAATGTTTCAACTAAATTTCGATAACCATCTACATCACAACTTGATACTAAAATGGCTTTGCCTTTATTTTCATATAGTGTTCTTTTTAGAATAGTCAATTGTTATTTAATGCCTTTATATTTATTCAAGTGACTTGTGAGATCTTCTTTTGGATTGAACTTCAAATTATAAAGTTGCATTAGTAGCTTCACCTTGGAATGCTTGGATTCGGTGCTAAAGACTTTGTTGAACACCTCCCATACTATCTTTGTACTTAGAACACCATCAATGTGGTGTATGCATTCATCACCTAAGCCTAGTGCTATATATCCCAATGCTTTCACATTGCTTTCTTCATGTTCCTCTTTGGAGCTTGTTGTGCCTCTCCCAATGATAATGCCCCCATAAGCTCTTTCACTTAAGAAGATACATCATTTTTTATTGTCAAGTGTGGAACCCAAATCCTGTAAATTTATCAATGCTATCTTGAGTTTACATGATGGTGGATAGGTTTTATTAGGCTTATAAGCAAATATTCGATAGTGTCTAACTCTAATTATAATACATAATTTTCAAGAGGCTAGATGCATAGATTACATAGGTTAATAAACCAGTTTCGTATGAATGCAAATTTCCTAATTCAAGTCAGTGTAGGAAAGCAAGTACTATAAATAACAACTTCAAGTGTGAACAAGGCTTTCCAAGAATTGGTTTGAGTGATGAAGATATTGTAAAAAAGAACCCTTTTTAAAACCTTAATGCATAAGGGTTGAAGGGAAGGAGATATGATAAAAGAAAATTGATTGTGAGGAACAAGGCAGTAATCTTTTGGCCGCAAGATGACACATGGCTTGAAGGCATTTGTGATGATGATGAGCAATAGCATGTGGATTGATGAGGAAACTGTCTTCTTTTGGTGCAACTTCTCTTCAACTTGTGTGAGGGGAAGCTCTCTCCACCTTGTCTATGCCTTCTTCACCGTTGAGGACCTTTGGTGTATTTACAACAATATATTTTAGCCCAGCTAATCACTAGATATGGATGTGCATTGTTTCAGAGCTAGAATTGAACCAAATGGAAAGTTCCTAAATGTGCTCATGGTGGCTCATGGAAAGGTCTACGCTATTTCAAATGTGTGAGTATAAGGACCAAACTTGAGAAGTTAGCTTTGTGGGATAGCATCCAATGAAGCAGCCCATGTGAGTGTTGGAAAACAATTGAAGGAACTACTAGACATAAAAGAGAAGATAGGTTTTATAGCACATGAGGAGTTTGATAGTAGGAGAATGGATCGAGATGTAGCAACAAAGAACAAGTGAGAGGCATGTTTAATCTAGTGTTGTCAATAGTGTGTAGGAAGAAGAAGAAGGATGTGATACAGATGTGATTGTAGACTTTTAAAAAACAAAAATCTCTTACTCTAAAAAAGAAGAAAATGGACAACTTCTCTCTACCTACCTACCCATTAGGGCCAAAAAGGCTTCAAAAAATGCACTTGTAAAAAAATAACTAAGTTGTTAATTAGTTGAGATTTTGGAAGAATGAAATTGCCAAATTTGGTTACTCAGATGTGATTAATGAGAGAATATTTGGTTCATTGAAGGGGTCATTAGCCATTAATTGCCCTCATCTTTTAATTTATATCAAAGTCACCTTTTCGGCCATTTTTTTCTTGAAACTTGGGAGATTTTGTAATTTTGAGATATATGCACCAAAATCACGTTTGTTTGCTCCCACATATTCTTTCACCATTCTCTTCTTTGCGCTCACAATCTTATCACTATGAGATTTATTTGTGATTGATTTGCTAAAATGTTTAGCAATACCTCTTCAAGTAATACAGATGCAAGCACATGCAAGTACAAACTTACCATTCCACTAAATCCAATTTATACATCTTGGAGAAGTATACATCATCAAGTACTAACAAATGAAATGGAGGCTAATAGATTGTGAATACAACGAAATAAGCATATAGATTTGTGGGTGGATGAAAATATTTATCCCAATGACCCTTCTACAACTAAACCTCATTAATATTCATGACTATATAAGGTATGCTGGAGAATGTTATAATGGGATACTTGGCTATTGTACAAGGTTATGATTTGCATCTTGCACATACATGGCTCAAATGCATAAATTGAGAAAAGCATTATTAATTACATAAACAAGCATTTTGAGCTAATGAATATATGAAAAATCCTAATAAGTCATTACAAGACAAGCTAGCACACTTGAAGGAAACTCTAGTAAGGATTTCGAGAGAGGAAGATACCATTAAAAAATATAACTAGCTTGTGTGTGAGAGTAAAGAAAATAAGACTAAATCTTGCAAAAAAATATGTCTCTAACATATCGAGCATTAATATCTAACAGAGTGAGGAGAGAATCAATCCTTTATAATAGTCCATGAATAAGAAAGATATTTTTAGGATTCTTAAGTCACCTCTGAATGTGGATTTGAGAGGCCAAACTCTCAAAGAATTGGTAAAGGACTTTAAGAACACAGTAAAATCAAACAAAATTGTAGAGACATGTGATACTGTGGGTATTAGTTAAGAAGGTTATTGTGCTATCTCTAGATTATGGTTAAAAAACCTTAAATGTAATAGTAAGTGCATTTGGGTTGCCTCCAACCCTTCCAGTATCAGTTGCAAGGACTGCTATGAATCGTAAGATTCCACATGTTCTTGGGAATACATTCATATTGAAGGGTCTATACCATACAAAAAGCCAAAAAGAAAATCCATTTTTGAACACAATGTGTTTAACAATATATGGATTATTCTAAGAAGAGTGTAGATTGCAATTGTCCTCATGGATTGACTCATAGTAGAGGAATGTCATGGTATTTTGAAGTTTGCATTGCAGTTAGATTAAGCACAGATTCAAAAAGGACAGAAGATGGAAAGAGTTAGCATTTGCATCATGAACATGGTATTGGACTATAGCAATGGCAGGGATCAAGCACTAGTGCATAAGTTCCAGTTTGAGTGGTGCAGCTCAGGCACCAATTGAGAATCATCAAACATTGAAATTGTTGTTCACTCATATAGGTATTCCATTATTAAGTCTCAATGTGAAGGAGAAATGTTGGTGGTTGATGGGGTTGGTAATTTCAATGTGGAATGGCATATAAGCGCTGACTTAAAAACTATCAAATGTATGCTTGGAATATGTAATGATACAAATGAAAAATATCCTTGTGTTTATTGCATGGAAAGTGTTGGGTCTAAAGATTGGAGCAACTTGTACCTTGCAAAAAAAGCCCTGACTAGAGACTCTATAGATCAACAAAGGTGAGGCATTACTCTCGAAAATGGATTTTCATGGAGGTCAAGTTTACTTAAGAAAAGATCAAACACTTTTAGGGAAAACAAGAGATGTCTTGGTTGATGTCTCAATGGAAGGCTCAAAAGCCAAATGTTTTTCAAAAAACCATACAGAAAAAAAGGTGAGCATTACTTGGGAGTATTGGAGAGAGCTGTGTGGGATAATGAATAATGTTGCAAGCACACCGCGACTTGCATTTCTAAGAATGGATGTTTGAAGACACCTAGATGTCTTTCTAAAGCTCCTCAAGCAACAAAAGACAACATACATATTTCTAGAAGAGTTCAAATGTTCGATTACAAATCTTGTTCAAGCAATAAACAAGGCATGGGGAAAAAATGATATCACATTCTATTTGGTAAGATAGAATATTTAATCCAAGTTTTCTTTTATAAAAATTTCAATGCTATAAAATGATTGTTACTCTCTTGTATTTGTGGGAGCTTCTCGCTTGACCACCTCCAAGACCTACGAACCGCTTATTATTTTAAGCGTTTTAAGGCAAGTGCAATGGCTACCTCTCACATAGTCGTATGCACTTTCACACCTACGAGTGTAGTGAGCTTATATCCATGCTCGATTGAGTTACCTCCTCCCTCAAGCCCTCCAATAGCTCCACGATCCAATGTGCAAGCTCAAGCAATCCTCAAGCTCCAAGCTCAATGCTCCATTGTTGCGTGCAAGATAAGAGAAGAGAAGAAGAAGAGAGGAGAAGATGGAGAGCTTATCCACCACGGTCCATTACCCTCACACACTCACTCCCTCACACTCCCGCTCTCAAGCACAAGCTCAAGCAAGCAAGAATAAGAAGAAGAAGAAGAGAAGAGGAGAGCTAGCTTTGGCCACATACAAGAATGAGCTTTTTTATTCACTTTTTGCCTTTATACAAAACCCTAACCCTAATCTCCTTTGGTTACCCATTCCTTTTTTACATGTTTGACCATTTTAGCCTAGGTCCTATTCCCTTCCTATTTGCATTGTGCTTTCACCCATGCCCATCTACATTTATGAATTGCATAGGGGAGAGCCTAGCGCTCTTTTACAAGTATTTGGAGTGCACTTTTATATTTAAAATTCGCATTTTCTCTTTTGCACTTGCCCTGAACTTTTAAGGTTGTCCTTGTGCTTTTGGCATTTTTTCCTCATATTTCTTTAACTGAGGGGCTGCCTTTCCACTTTGCACTAACACATTTTTTAAATTTTCTTTTTGATTTCTTTGCACTAGGGTTAACATTATCCCCCTCCTAGTTGAGTGCCTGTCCCATGGCACTTATTGCATTTGTTGGTGAGGGCTCGGGTGGTCAAAGGGTTGCCATGTGGGTCAGTGATGGGACTTTGTGGAGATTGGACAAGGAGAAGAATCATCACAAAATTGGATGAGAGATTGCGAAGGTTGAGGAGGGATTTGAGTGGGTAATGGGGACCTCTGATGGTGGTCGGTGGTTGATTGTAGCTGTTGAGCGTACCTGAAAAAGGAAAAGTAAGTGCACTACCTAGGGGTGTGTCTACCTCGTCGTGTAGTGCATGGTATCCATGCCATTGAAACTGGGAGGTGGGTTGGTAGCCTATGGTATTGTCCCACACTTAAGGACTCGGTTTGTGTATAGGGGAGGTGTTGTGGTTGTGACTTAGGGTGACATGTCTAATCATAGGTGAGTGCAAACTCCCTAAGTGTGTCTTGCCCTTGATGTGCCCTAAGTGTGAAGTGGAGGCACATGAAGGCTAGGAGATTAGGCATGCTGCCGGCCAATTGAGGCCACCCGACACATCTAACTTGAGAGCCCCTAGATGCAGTGTTTGTGGCACTCTGATATACATAAGAAAGCTAGTTGTTCCTTTTCTTTTTCTTTGTGTGGGTCTTTTCTTTGTTTTCTCTCTTTTTTTTTTTTGGTGATACATTGGGAGGGAGCATGCTAGACATGATCTTGATGCTCTTTAGTGGTTACATTTTGAGGGGGCCTAAGAGATTTGGCAAGGAAGTATCTACTCTGCAAGTAGCCTTTTATGTTAACGCGTACATTTAGAGGTGTTGTTGATAGGAAGGGGTGGCTATACCTGGTGAATTCATATATTCTAGGATGGCCATGCAAAAAGAAGGCAGGAGCGTATCCCTCATCATTAGAGGGGCCATCACGCAACTATCAATACCTACATTTAGATAAAAAAAGAGTGGTGGGAGTTGAGCCTCTTCCACTATGGGCTTTTGTTTGAGAAAAATCCTAAGAACCCTAAGATAATTACATGTGGTAATAAAGGCAGGGTCAGGGAAGGATGAGAATTGGTCGAGAAAGTGCATGATGGATGGACGGATGTCGCATTGGCACTCCTCTAAGTTTTCTGCATTCACATTATGGATCCTTGGGAAGTCGTATTTGCCATGCATTTTCAGGTTGTAATCTACCCCTATTCTCCGCGGATATGGCATATAGGTAAGGTCATTGTGCTAATCTATTATGGTGCCGCAGAAGGCCATCCAAGCATCAAGGTCGGTGTCCCAAATGCATTGCTGCCATTGTGGTTGGGCTTCGTATCCACTAACTGCCTTTGGAATCTCCCAAGCCTTGTCTTGCCAATAATCTGCATGCTCTCTCTGCCACCTTGTGAGGTGTCTTCTTCTCTCCTCTGTCCACTTGTTCCCTAGCCATTGCACAAGCTTGATCACCCGCTCTACCACCCTTAGAGATAGAAATTTGTCTAAAAAATGTGGATAATGGAAAGAGAACTTGAAAGGTCGGCATTGATTTTCCCATTGCTCCCAAACAACCAGTTCTTAGGCTCAGTTTATGGGGTGGCATTCCTCGCTTTGTGGGACCTGGACCTTAGGAACTTACTACGTCCTTGCTTGGAGTATCCTTTGTGCCAGCTCTACTTGCTCCCTTTGCTTGTGCTTTCTTTCCACAACCCTCTCAGGGGCGGCTTCCTTGTCCTGCTCTTTTGTGTGTGCTTGCACCTGCTATGCTGGGCTTGGCACTTGCGGTTGTTCTTCTTTGTCTCGGCCTTGTTTAAAGTATGGCCCTTCTTCTCTTGGTGGTTCCGTTGGAGCTTTAGTAGGTGGTTGAGCTAGTTGTTCTGGCTCTCTAAACCCTAACTCCTCTAGCTCCTTCATCGAGAGCCCAACTTGCCTCACGTGTTGTCATTGTTGCTCCATGCTTAGGCTGGTGCTCTCTTTCAATACTCTTTCATGAAGCCCTATCTCAGGGTTCCTTTTCTAAGTTCTAGCTTCCTCCACAACCCTTCTATGATATTTGATAAGGTGCTTTACATGGTGGTTGAGAACCTGGTATTAAGTCTATTTTATGATCTTCAGGACGTGTAGGTGGTAAGCCAGGTGGTAAGTCAATAGCCAAACAATCTTTAAATTGTGATAGAAATTGTGCATGCCTAGGATGCATCTGATTTTCCTTAGCTTCAATTTCATTCACCCATATTAAGTAAGATTTGCTACCTTTTCTTAATGCACATTCAGCCTGTGTATGACTAAGCAATGGAAAATTATCAAGGATGTGCGTACCATGCAATGTGATTTGTTCACGGGGGATTCACTAGTAGTAATAAGGAGACGTCACTTGCATGCAAGAAATATATGAAAATACTCCTTATCTACCCCCTATTTATGGGACCTTACCTTATAAAATGTACCTTCCTTCCCTTAAATAACCCCCCTCCCTTACATTCACGTGGTACCATATGGTAAACGCTAGTGGATCCCCTGAGGATTTGTTTCCCATTAGAATGAATCTTCATTGAATGCGTGGAATAATCTATATCTGGATTATATTGGTGAAGCCAAGGCATTCCTAAGATAATGTCACTAGATTGCAAAGGCACAACTAAGAAATTTCTGCGTTCAGCATAATCACCAATTTTAATTCTAAGTCATGCACTTCTTGTGTTCCATTGTATCTAGTGCCTAAAAATGCAGCCTTGATGCGATAATGAGTCAGAACAGTATGTAAATTCAATTCTTTGATCAATTTTACAAAAATAAAATTGTGTGTACTCCCTCATCATGTAAAACAATCTTTTCTCTACCATGCACAAGAAATTTCACTGTTAATAAAGAATGAAAATTTGGCATACTTGGTAAAGCGTCTAAAGTAGTTCCGATATCGTCATCGTCTTCTATGAAATCCAGCATTTCTTCATGGTCTTGATCTTCAATCACTCCCAAGTAGTTGATGTGAAGAGTTGAATTTTTGGATTGAAAATTCACCGCTAGATGTCCAGGTTGATGGCACTCGTTAGCAGACTATGGATTTGACTTTGTAAACATTATTGGTAATAGCTGGGAGTTTAGGAATGTTGGGATTTGGCTGGAAAGATGGCTTAGGATTTGGATTTTTGTTCGATGGGTAAAGCAAGGGGTCGTGTCCAAGATTTACGAAATGAAGATGGAACAAAGCGGTTTTGATTGAATCTTTGAAAGTTAGAATTGAATTGCTTTGTATCAAAGTTACCGTTAGTTGGGAATTGTTGTGGTCACTTCTCTTGTCCTCGAATTTTGTCTTCAGCATCATGGGCCAAAGAAATTGCATCCTTGAGAGTCGTTGGCTTGAACACGTTCACTTCCACATAGAAGTGACCAAGCAAACCAAACATAAACTTGTGCTTATGGGTCACCTCAAGTACATCTTCGAGCATTCGAAGTTGCAATAAGGCATTCCAGAAATGCTCAGTATATTGTGAAATAGGCTCGCGATCTCTTTGTTGCAGAAGATCCCACTATTGAGGTGGAAGAAAATTCTGCAAAAATTTATTTTGAAAAGTCTCCCAAGTGGTAGGACAATCAATGCTTTTGTGGACAATAGTCCACCATAGCGATGCTCTGTCCACTAAATGGTTAGTGACACACTTGAGTTTGTCTTTTTCGGCATACTATTCTTCATGGAAATAATCATCAAACTGACTGATAAAAGTGAGAACAGTCTTTCCATTGCGTAACCCATTAAAAGTACAGAATTTGAAATTTCTTTTACTTATCTTGGCTTCTTTCCGGATAGATTGTGCTTCGAGTGTCGCATCGATTGTATGACATATAACATCTTTGAGTTGCGGTCCATCTTGATTGACAGTAGATCGTTGAAGAGTGGCTAGTTGAGCTTGCAAAGTTTGTCGTGCTCTTCATTCCTCTTGAAGTTGCATCATAATTAGGTCCAATATTTGCTCCATTGTTGGTTCCGGTAAATCACATTCGGCCATAAAATCTTCCATATTTTGATTAGTCATCCTGCAAAATTTCAAACAACCTCACACACTCGAAATCTTGTTAGTGGGATGAGCATAGCTCAAAGTTGGGTTTACAAGGATTGTTTCTTTCTTTTTTTTAAAAAGAAGGGTTTTTGCAATCTTTCTTCTTTGTGGATGTGGAAGTTGATGAAATCCTTTTTCAACAAATACTTTGCCCGTGTAGTCTGCGTATTGCAATCTATTTGCTGGAAATTATCTCTGTCACAGTATGGGTGTGAACAGAGGCTTGCAAGGAGTTATAAAACCGGTTCGGGTTTGATTTGTAGAAGAACTCCATGTGAATACCCGCTAGAGGGAAATTTTAAGATTGACTTTGAAGCTTTAGAAAGCTTAGAGTCTTAAGCTTTATTAAAAAGCTTGAAAATTTTAATGAATGGAATCGGGACGATAGGATGTCGTTGATGGATTTGATGCCGTCGAGAAGATACCGATGCTACAGATGATTATTTTTTGAGGGATTAAGCTTTATTATAAATCTTATTAAGCTTTTAAGCTTAAATTCACTTATCTTTATTCTTCGCTCTCTCTGAGAATAAAAACGTGTTGATGAAGAAGCTTCCTAGGTGGTCCTCCACAGCAGAGACTACTCCTTCACGATCCAACAGCATAGGAGGGGGTTCTTCACCGCCAAGAACACACCGGTATTGACAGATTGTCATGAGACTGAATCTAGAGCCCGTTTGTTCCAGGAGCTTCGCCTTTGCGCGAGATGGCAAGCAATTGGAAATCCCTTGATCTAAGCTTGGCTTTGATACCATTGGTGTGCAAATTGGATGCTGGATGCATACGTAGTGAGCTCCGAAAGGTCCCCAAGAACAAAGAACTCTACTTTAAGCTCAAAAATCAAGAGAATAGACTTGCACTACATGAGGCAAAAAGACCAATTGGGTACAATCTCCCCCCATGGAGCCCCAAGAGGAACACCAAGGAAAAGGGAATTCTCTTGCAAGAAAATCTATCTTGTAACATCAACAAGCTTGTTTATTATGTTTCATATGATCACAATGAAGAAAAGAACACCATGCACAACAAATCTTCATACAGCATCATGTAGACCTCCCACGGTTTTGATAGAATCAACCATATTCTTCAATATATTCATAAAATCCATCAATAGAACAAAGAAAGCAAAGGAATACACCATCTTTGAATGGAAATACATCACATAGTATTCAACTTCAATATCTTCATAGTCTTCTCTCTCAATCTCTCATATACAATCACTCTGTTTGAGTAGAATTGGCTATCTCTGACTCTCTCTCTCTCTCTCTCCATCAATAATACATCATGTCCTCTCTACAATCTCTCAAAAATCACTCTCAATAATCCTTCTTAGGTCGTGGATACCCCTCCCAAGAGGTATGTCTGATATGAAGAGTCACCAGAGCCACTACAGTGTCCTTTCATAGCTCACTACTGTCACTTCACTCTAGTTTTCACTTGAGTCTTTAGCAGCTACTTCTTCCACTTCCTCCAGCTCTTTTGCACTTGTATTCACCTCTTTCCAAGGCTAGAAAACTTTCCCAAAGTCACACATACATTCCACAGAACACATACAGAAGCATACAGAACAGTCTACAGAACAGTACGAGAACAGCTACAGTACAGAACAGAACAGAAACAGAACAGAACAGAAGCTCTACAGAAGACCTACAGAAGGTTACAGAAGGTCATCAAAACCACATAACTCACTCTCAAACCATTCCAAACTCTCACAAACCATTCAATAAACTTTCACAAAATCTCAATCTTCATCAATCAATACTCCATTCCTCCATACAGAAGACAATCAGAATAAAACAGACCAAAACAGAGCAAAACAGAAGGTATACAGAACCATTCAGAACCTATCAGAACATCACAAAACCACCAATAAACATCATGAACTTCCAAAACACCATCATTACCATCCAAAACACTCTCAAACCACTTCCAAACTAATCAATCATCTCATAAAATCAACCATTCAGCTCTCAAAAACAACAAAAATCAGCCAAAAAACAAGTCATTTCAACACAACATATCCCCACACTTAATAAGGAAGCGTCCTCGCGACCCAAGAAAAAGGGAATACAAGTTCAGGGAAAAGCTCAACTTTAATCTTCAATATCTTCTGAAAAAGAATCCATCCACCACGACCCCAACTTATAACTTGTTTCTAATATAAAAATACAAAGAAAGGAAAACCCTTGATACATTAACACTTCTTATTAAACTAAAAATCACAACAAATTTGTAAAGGATATAAGAGTTTGCTTCTTCTTCATCTGCATCTGCGTCAATTCTCCAACCACGACCCCATCACCACAAATCTCCAAAACGTAGCTCGTACACGAAATCCAATAGGAAAGCACCACGTTCGTTTGACATAAATGAACTCACAACACAAACACTAATACACAACACAACCATCTGAATGACTCCTTCAAAAAGAGAGTTTTTCATTAGAAAGCTTCCACCATACATTGGAAAGGTATCAATGAAGATGATCCCTCTTAAAAGATTGATGTTGTCGGAAACGATCCATAGATAAGGATTCATCTACAAAGTTTTTAGGAGGATTTTGAAAAAATTGGAGACAGCACATCCTTTCCAACAGGACCAGGTATCTGCTAGGCAAACAGAGGGCATGAAAATACAGTATCTCCAGCTGCTGGGAATCAATCCTTACATTGACATTCATGCACAACTTTGGAATAGGCTTAGAATCATTATGAGAGTGCCTATGCATATACGCCAGGTACCAAGCAAAGTGAGCAGTTAATCTCACTGAGGGATCGGCAGACTGTGAATACTGCTGGGTAAAATGAACATAGTTCTGATAAGCTTGACTTGAAGTTGTCCATTCTCTTGGAATTACTGGCCAATTAATCTGCGGTCCTGTAAGGCAATCATCCGAACTCCATCCCCTTCTTCTGGAAATCTGAGTATCAAACCCGTCACAGTCACTAACCAACTGAGGTGGTTGAGATATGGAAGTGTTAGGAGAGGGTAGTGGAATAAGGAAGAGTGGATGAAGTGAGGGATAGGAAAAATCATAAAAGGAAGAAAAGGTTAAAGAAGGAGTGGCAGAAATTTGTAAGGAATCACTAAGAAATGGTGTTAACTGATAAAGAGGAAATGTGGAGGGTACATTAATGGAGGGAGAAGGACAGGGTGGAGAAGGGGAAAATACCCTATCCTCAATAAAGGAACAGTAAGTGAAAATGGGAATTTGAGGGAAAGATGAAGGTTGGAAAAGAAGGGGTAAAATTATTGTGGAATTAGATTGACAAAGGGAAAGATATATAGCATAGCGGTGAGCCATTTGTTGGTAATAGAGGAGGGTAGGAACAGAAGGTCCTAAGAGAGATCGTCTATGATAGGCATCAAAGAAGGGAGCATCAAATGGATTATGTTTTGAAAGATAGGTTAAGAGATCCATCCTCAGTTGATTAGTACTTTGGGCAAAGGTAGGAGCTGAGTTTTGTCTTTGATTGAGGACCACCGAATCAATCATGGGATGCCACGAATTATCATGACAATCAGCCAGTTTGGAGGAATAACTCTAGAACATGTCAGCTATGTGCAACTCCAAATGGTTGACATACAAAACAGCTTGTAAGACCACATCCCCCACATACCATGCCATATCTACCTCATTTGGAATTAACAAATCTCCTCGTAGATACATGTATGACATCAACATGGTGTCTGGTGTGACAGAATCTTCAAAGACCATTCTGACTACCTCTGTCAACAACTCAGCAGACCAAGCCCCACTCCAGCCATCCTCTGGAAAAGGTAAATCCATCGTGGAAAGCTTCATGTAGAAGACCAACTTCTGTAAGTGGTAGTGGACAAAGAAAGAATGGTCTCGTAAAACATATTCCTGAAACTGCTCAAAGGTAGACCATAACAAGTCCATTCTGGACTGCAATCTTTCCACTTTATCTTGGAATAGAGGGCACAAAGTAGCCTGTCTCTGAAGAGCAGCCAAGTCCTGCTGTGAAAGAAGGAATCAATGGAACATTAGGGCTTGGAGGAACAGGGCGGAACTTTGCAAGTTGATCTTGCAACTGCTGGATTTGGGAGGCTTGGTTGGCCACTGTGTCATTAGCAGTCTGTAAAGTTGAAAGTTTGTCATCTAAGATAGCTTGGAAGTCCTGTGCTTCTCTGGACATCCTCTCCTTCTCGTTTGAAAGGCTAGTAACCTGTGATTGAGCCTCGAGTAACTGGGTCTTCAAAGAAGAGATCTCATCGCTTTGGGTGGCAACCAGTTGGGTTTGCTGTTCCATTTGCTTAAACAAATCTGCTAGGGTATCTTTAGCAGAAGCTAACTCAGATGTTGCCTTATGCAACTGGTCCTTAGACTGCATGAGCTCCTCATAAAAAGACGCGTACAGCTGTTGAACACAGGCTGTCACTGATAACTCAATGGAACTTTGAATATCCTTGCAGAGGAAAGGAATGGCATCTCCTGAAACTAGATTGTTCAGGGAGGGAACTGAGATGTCCAAAGATCCTTCGCGATGTGCTCTGAACAGGTTAGTACAAGTGAGATACCCAAGGAGTTCACTGCCAGAAGTAGCAGGAATGGGCACTGAAGGAAGTACAGAAGGTGCTTTGTCCGCTACCCTCTTCAAGCGTTTGCGCTGTATGACCAGGGGAGGCGGAGAATCATCATCCTCTATGTCAATAGGTTCTGACTCTTCTGAAGGTGGAGGAGGAGGTACTGGATCTGATGGAGGAGGCCGAGGCAGAGTCTTCTGTAAACCTGAATAGGTCAAGAAGGCAAACAAATATGATCCATATGTGACATTGGTAACATTTCCCCTGGTGACTTTGACGAAATGCTGATCCATTTTATTAAGGAGGTAAGTGCTCCAATCAATAGCAACTCCTTTCAGCACCATCCTGGAAGCTGTAAGAAGCTCTTTGGACAAATAGTGGGATGGCGTTTTGGCAGGCATAAACCTGTCCTGAAGGAACTGATAGATCGTCTTCCATACGGGATCAGTGATCATAGAAAAAGAAACTCCTGAAGAGTTTATCACCTTCTTAACATCGAGGATTTCCCTTGTCTGCTTTTGCAACAGCTTGAGAATCTCTTCATTAGAGAAAAGCTGACGAGTGGTCACAAAAGGTTCACCTTTGAAGGGAAGAGACAGAGCCTTCCCTAAGCCTTGAGATGTCAAAGTCATAGAAATGCCTTGGACTAGTCCTGTCTTCTTGCTGTAAGAGGCTAGGAACTCATCACATAACGACGGATCCTCTGGAAGCAGGGGAAAAGGAGTGGCCACAAAAGCAGCAAGGCCCGCCTTCGTGAGGGGCTCAAAAGTAAGTAGGAAAGAGTAATCCCTACTAACTAATGGGACGTACTGGATAGGGGGAGGAGCATGAGAAGGCGCCATTCAGATGGTTACACACACACCACAAACACAGACAATCAAGGAGAATGCCTGCAAAGCAAAGACAAAAACCAAGGATAAGAGAATAACCAAACAAGAAAACGTGACTCGACCAACTAACCCTAAGCAAACCACATCCTAGAAAAAATTTGACATGACCTTGAGACAAATGCGACCGAAAGCTTCATGCGATGCATCAGACAAACACCCTGAACCCCGTAACAGGCAATAAAAGAAAAAACTCCATACCGTACCCGTAACCGTAATAAAGACAGAAAACCAAAACAATACCATATCCGACACATATCAATGCTACATCGGGGATAGAACAAGACTGGACCATGGAAAATAACGCTAATGACTGCGCATACCCATCCCACGAAACCGATTCATTAAAAAAAAAAGGAATTAAGTGCAGTGAGGGGGAATTAATTTAATGAAGGGTTGATTTTAATAAATTATTAAGAATGGGTGAATTTTTATTAGGTGATAAACCTTAGCAAGAAAACGGCGGTTCCTTATTATAAATTAAATTACCAATTATTAGGTGAAGCGGTGCATTTATTCGAATCCCGACTTCGATACCCGACTGGGTCTCTAAATGCAAGTTCATTGATTATAATTTAAGGTGATGTGGAGCACTTTTTTGCCAGCGCGTGCTCCTGTGACGGCTGGTTCATTTTAATTAAAATTTAAAGTGCCTCTTTAGCGCACGTAGCGCGTGCTAAGTGAACGGCTGGTTAATTTTATTTAAAAAGTATGTGTGTTTATAGCGCGAATGCGCGTGGAAACTGTGGGTGAATAAAGAGTTCATGTTAACAATTAATTTGTGATTAAGGGGGAAATGAAAATAAATAAAACACATAAAATAAATACCTGGAATGGGTGTGTATATAATGCAGAAATGCGCTCTCCTCAATCCAAAAATATCTGGATTTTGTTTCTAGACGGTTAGTTGGTGTGTTGGATGAAAAAGGGGGTTTTTATATTGTTGTTTTTTTTGGTTTTTTTTGTTTAATTTTCGAGGAATTTAGGTGTGAAAGGAAATATTATGACAGTTAAGAAAAATATGCCAAAAATAAATAAAAATGGGAAGGAAAGGGTTAGGAATTTTTCAGAAATTAATTGGGAATTTTTGAGTATTTTTAATGAATTTTGATTATATTTTTAGATAGTTGGAAAGATTTTAGAATTTTAAAATGGGCAAAAAATATTTTGTTCTGAAATGTACAGGTTGAGAAAAATATGGCCAGGGATTGCAAAAATAAAAAGAAAGTTTTCGAAATTGTTCTGGATTTTGTTTAGAATTGAAAGGAGTTTTTAATGAGTTGTTTTGTATTTTTCAATGTTTTTGTGTGTTTTATATTTTTTTTTCTTGTTTTTAAATTGAAAAGGGATTTACATGTGTGTTAATTAAAAAGCTGGGAAAAATACCCAGCAACAGGCTGCGTGGCAGCAACAGACAAATGATCTTCCGCACGCGATCCCGCACACGAACATGCACAAGCAACTGCGATCACGCACTCGGGCGTACACACCTGCGCGCGTATCGACAGCTCAAGGGTATTTGCAGGTGGGACTGGGGTTGATGGAGGGGGTTACGGTGGTGCCGTCGTGCAGCGAGGCTACAACGTGGGGCAGGGGGCTAGGTGGGAGGTAGGGGGGTGTGTGTGGAACGGGGGGCTTAGAGGGAGGTGTAGTGGGTTGCGGGTCTGGTTGCAAAGGGGGAAGGGGGGTTTAGGTAGAGGGGTTCAGCGGGTTGGGAATGGTGGGGGGGAAGGGGGGTTAGTGGGTGGGAAGGGGGATTAGTAGGGAGGGTAGGTGGGTGGAAATGGGGGGTGGGGTATGACGGGTAGGAAGGGGGGGTAGTGGGGGGTGGGTTTAGTGGGTGCAGGGCCACGTGGCAGGGGCACGAGGCCCTGCGGCGATGGCAGGGATGGACAGGACAGGGCGGGCGCAGAGGACGACGTACCCCCGTCCCGCGTACATGCACGGGGCGGGGTAAAAAAAATTTGCCGTGACGGAATCGAAATGGCACCGGGATGACGGTACGGGTCATGCGAACACGACCGGGACACGTGGAGACTCGTAAAATCGAAAAAAGGCGCGTTCACGCGCAAAACGGGTGCGCGAATACACGTAAAAATAAAGAAAAATTAATAACTCCCAATCCGGACATCAAAACGAAATAGCGTAAAAACAAAAAGTGGGCAGGACAACAGGGGGAAAACAAGGAAAATACGGGACGGAGGATCCGGGGGGGAAAGGGCGGTCACATGCAAAAAATTCAAAAAACGAACCAAAAAATGTAATTAAAAAGTAATATCGAAAAATCCATGCATCGGAATAAGGTGCAGAAAAAAGGAAAACTGTGCAAAAAGATGTGCGCGACAATCGTATCTCATCAAAACATAATTCCGACTGAGATAAGACGCGTTCACGTGGGAAAAACCCATAAAACAAACCCGAAAATGGGATCGGAAATGAATATCGGACAAACCGTTCACCGGAATGTCATGCAGTAAGAAGGAAAAATGTCCGCAGGAAGGAGTGACACAGGGTTATCACGTTAAAGCGCATTTCTGGTGGAACTAGGAAGGGTTCACATGCCAAAAACTCCAAAAATACTCCCGAAAACACATTTAAAAATTAATAATAAAAAATCCAGAAGTCAAAAGAGGGTGGAGGAAAAAGGAAAAAGGTAGGGGAAGGCACAGGGAACACGGCTGGCAGATCAAAGTGGAATTCCAATGCAAACAGGGCAGGTTCACATGGAAAAATGTCAAAAATACGCATGAAAAAGTCTTAAAAAACTGGAAAATTAATAACGGACAAACTGTGTATCGGAATGATGCGCAGTAAGAAGGAAAAAGATCAGGGGAAAAGTGGTGGCAGGGCTATGACGTCAGATCATAGTTTCGAAGCAAGAAAAACACGTTCACATGGAAAACCGGCTAAATTGTGCAAAATGCTTCAAAAATTAATAACGCAAAAACCGTGCACCGGAACAGGGGTAGGTAAAAAGGAAAAATGGTCAGCGCAAAGGGAGGAACAGGGCTATAAGGTTGGATTTGGACTTCGGTGAACGTAGGATGCATTCACAGGACAGGACCTCAAAATTAGGGAATGAAGGAAAACTGCAAGGGAACAGCCCCAGGGGTGGGTGGAACATAACCGGGTGGGTGGGAAGGGACCCCATTAGGGTAAAAGCAAGTCATAGCATACATGCATGAACAGGGGAAGGCATATGCAGAGGGATATGCAATATAGACGCGCAGGGACGCGTCCCCACACTTAAGACCTTAATGGATAGGGTTAACCGAGCAACCGGGACCTAAGACCACGCCACAGACCATCCACTAACTTCCCCACACTTAAAACATGACTGTCACGAAGAAACAGAAGGTGTAGGGTTAGAAAAACTTGGCCCGTTTCGTCAAAAATCAAGGTTGAGTGTCGATGGCACGTCCAGTGTGGTTGTTGGCTTCTGGAGGAACCAAGGCATCTTCTCGGTACACGTCCGTCATAGCAGGGACCACGCGGCAGTATCCAGGGAGGTAGCTGGTTGAAGGAATCGCAGGAAATCCGTTGATGATGATGAGGGATACTACACTCAACTCGCAGTCACTCAATTGGAATGAAAGAACAGTCACTCGCCCCATGACTAATATCACTCGAGGAAAAAGGATTGAAACCCATATCTCATACCCGGTTGAGGAATCGACAAGGGAAGATGGTGCAGAAAGAGTATGCCAGGGTACACAGTTGATGGTGCATTAGTGCGTCCAACCCGTCTGGCATAAGTGCAAGGAGGAAGGCAAGGGAGCCTTACAGTGCAGTGGACAGAACAAGGTGATGTGTCTTGTGATGAGGGCAAAGTCCCATCCCGTGGGTGCACAGGGAAACGGAACATACCTGACTCCAAGTGTCGTAACGTCCCTCAATCTCACCTCTCGGTAATTGATTGAAGAAACTCCAGTCACACTCATCCCACCCTCTGTCTCACTCTCTGTTGATAGATACAGAAGGGCAGCCTTTTCCTGAAACCCATTGATGTAATCCTCACACTTACTTGTGCAAAGATTGTATGCCTTGTGCACATTTGATGGTGCAACTGTGCATCCCGCCTTGTGCCGGCATACGGTGCGAGAAGGAAGGCCAGGGAGCCTTATAGTGCAGTGCACATAACAAATTGTGCTTTGTGCATTGAGAGGCCCATCCCGTGCGTGCAACACTTCATTCACACTTCTCACCTCTCATTTGATTTGAAGGGAAAAGACTGGTCTCTCGACCCACCCTCTGTCTCACTCTCTATTGATAGATATAGAGGGCAACCTTACTCACTTTCCCATCCGGTCAGGATGAAAGCTCACATCACTCGATTGTTTGTCAATGAAGATCGTGTCGTCAGTTGTTGAAGAGGCGTACCCAGGGAGGTAGCCATCCAATCGAATATTTTATTTGACAGGAACATGTCATCTCCTAGAGGACAGGTAGTCACTTTACAGAGAGACCCAGGACACAGCGTACCAAGGGAGGTAGCTTCGGAATTGGATCCTAGGGATATCAATTAATGAATCCACTTTCTGGACTGCTGGGTGTTACCACCTTTTCCACAGCCAGCTTCTCGCCCAAGGGTGTTTACCACCTTTTCTTGGAACGAGGCCTGCTATGACAGGGAATTGCTTCCTTTTCGCTCATAACAGATTTGTTTTTCTTGTTTTTCTTTTTTCTTTTTCTTATTTTTCCCTATTCCCGAGGGTGTTTCCACCTTTTCTCGAAGAATAGGTCGGCATGACAGGGACCTCAGTCCTTTTCTCCCATGACCGATATGTTTTGTTTTGTTTTGTTTTGTTTTTTTTTTAAAAATTGAGCAAGGGAATGGTAGAACTACCATTTGTCAGAACCAACTTCGCCACTGTCGCTGGGGGAAAATAGAGGATAAGAAATCAAGGCTGGAAGGGGGGTTTGAGGAGATAGAGGGTTGCGTCCACTTCATCAGGAGTGACTGAAGAACGGCTATCAGAAGTAGCATCATAAGAAGTACAGTGCCGTGCCAATGAGGGAAAAGATCAAGTGACCATAATTGTCAAGATCCCCAAGGAGGGAAGTACTTCTTCAGGCGATATCCATTGATCAGAAAGGGATCATCAGAGGCATCAACGGTCTGCACTTGGACAGAGCCATTAGGGTTGACTGCAAGTACCTTATAGGGGCCCATCCACCGCTGCTGGAGCTTGCCAGGAAACTTGCCAAAGCGTGAATCATAGGCTAGGACCAAATCACCTTCTTTGAACTCCTTGTGCTTGATGAAGCTGTCATGGTAAGCCTTGCGTCGAGCTTGCGTGGCTTCCATGCACTGTAGAGCCATCCTACGAATTTCGTCCAAACATTCCAGGTGCAGGAGACGGCGTTGCAGTGAATCATCATCCCCCAAACGCTCTTTGATAGCCACTCTCAAAGAGGGTAGTTCCAATTCAACAGGAAAAACAGCTTCTGTTCCATACACCAGCTGGAAGGGTGTCTGTCTTGTTGCTGCTTTATGGGAGGTTCTGTACGCCCAGAGGGCCTCTGTAAGTCGATCGTCCCAATCACGACGATGTGCGGCAATTGTTCTTGTCAGAATCGAGCAGAGGATGTGATTCGTGACTTTTACTTGGCCGTTGGCTCTGGGGTAATAGGGAGTGGACTTGCGATGGCGGATCTTATACAACTCTGTCAACTCTTCCATGACTTTGTTGAGGAAATGAGTGCCTCTATCACTTACCAGCTCTAAGGGACTACCAAAACGGGTGATGATATTCTCATACATGAACATGGCCACGCTGTTACCATCGTCTCGCTTTAGGGCTTTAGCTTCACACCACTTTGTAACATAATCCGTACATACGAGGATGTATCGGTTCTGTTTCCTTCTGGTGGGAGGATCGATCGGACCTACGAAGTCAATGCCCCACTTCTCAAACGGCTTCAGGGGAAGGATAGGTTGCAATGGCATGGCACTTGTCTTCGTGGGTTTCCCCATTCTTTGACAAGCATCACATCTTTTACAGTAATCATAAGCATCTTTGTGAATTGTAGGCCACCAATATCCTGCTAGTAGAGCCTTCCTGGCTGTAGCTTCTCCTGCAAAGTGACCTCCACATGGCTCGTCATGGCAAGCCTTCAGAACAATCCCAATCTCATCTCCTGCAACACATCTTCTGAGCACTTCATCTTTACCTTTCTTGTACAGTGCACCGCCTAGCAGGGTGTAGGGGGCTGATTCCAGCATAAGCTTCTTCCTTTCCCGACTAGAAATACCAGGAGGGTACTGTTGGGTTGCCAGCAGATTGGCAATGTCTGCATACCAGGGAGTTACAGTTTCTACCAAGAAGAGGGAAGCATCAGGGAGGTCTGGATCATCTTGCTCCTCGTCTTCAGTTTGTGGGATTCGGGACAGATGATTAGCCAGAACATGGGAACGACCATGCTTAATAATCACCTCAAAGTCGAACTCCTAGAATAAAAGGAGCCATCTCATCATTCGTCCTTTCACATCTGCTTTGTTCATCAAGAAGGACAGGGCCTCATGATCCACATAAAATTTAAAGTGGGTGGATAGGAGATAATGGCGAAACTTCTCCAAGGCAAACACCATTGCCAAGCACTCCAGCTCTGTCACTATATAGTTCCATTCCCTATCAGTGACTTTTCGGCTTGCGTAATAGATTGGTTGATCCAACTTCGAGGAGCCCTTCTGGCAGAGGACAGTACCTAAGCCTTCAATTGATGCATCAGTGTGTACATGGAACTCTTTCGTCCAATCAGGAGGTTGCAGAATGGGTGCCTCTATCAGACACTGCTTCAGAGTATGGAAGGCTTTGTCACATTCTTCCGTCCAAGTAAACTCTGGATCTTTCCTTAGAAGCTTGTGCAAGGAAGTTGCCTTTGTCGCAAAATGGGCTATAAACCTTATGTAGTAACCCACATGGCCTAGGAATCCCCTCAACTGTTTAAGGTTGGTGGGTGCTGCCAGAGCTGTGATCTTTTCAATCTTTGCAGGGTCTGTTGATATCCCTTGTGCAGAGACAATGTGGCCCAACAAAACTCCAAAAGAGACCCCAAAGATGCATTTGTCGGGGTTGAGGGAAATCCCATACTCTCGGCATCGGTCAAAACATTGTTCCACGTGTTCCCAGTGTTCACGGATCAAACTATAGACACAGAAGTCATCCAAATATACCTCAATAAAGTCGTGCAGATGATTTTGAAATGCACCCATCATGACTCGTTGGAAAGTAGCAGGGGCATTGCAGAGTCCAAATGGCATCACTCGGTAAGCGTAGGTCCCCCATTCTGTGGTGAAGGTTGTTTTGGATTGGTCTTCTTCTGCGATTTGGACTTGGTTGTATCCACTGAATCCATCCAGAAGGGAATAAAGTTCGTGTCCTACCACTGTGTCCAACAGTTGGTCTGTGAAAGGGATAGGAAAGTGATCCTTCTTTGTTTTAGAATTGAGCTTTCGAAAATCCACACATATACGAAGCTTGCCATTCTTCTTGGGTACAACCACGATGGGTGAAACCCATTCACTATTTGCCACTGGATAGATGAACTCGGCTTCCAGAAGCTTCAGCAGCTCCGCTTTCACCAATGTGGAATAATTCGGGTTCATTCGCCTTTGTCGTTGCCGTACTGGCTTGGCATCAGGCTCCAAGTCAATATGATGTTGACATATTGTGGGATCAATCCCCTTTAGGTCTTTGTAAGACCATGCAAACACGTCTAAATTCTCTTTCAACAAGTTGTACAAGGTTGACAACTCCTCTTCTGGGAGGCTGCTACCCACCTTCAAGTGGCGTTTAATGCCTTCTGCATCCACAAAGGTTAACTGCCTTTCACCTTCTACTTCACGGATGAAGGTTCCACGGACTGCTTCTGGATACAGATCCAACTCCTTCAAGGGAGTGATGTCCTCTTCGGATGTCCCACTAGAACCAACTTCTTCTTTTGGTGGAGACTTAGGTTGCTCCTTAAGATGTTGAAATGGGATTAGAGCCGTTTCAGGTTTGGTTTCAAAACTAATTACCTCTTGGCTTGAAGACTCCTCTTCTGATGACGCATCCAGGAACGTCACACAACAGGGACCCTCTGATTTCTGTTGGGTTTGTGGGACTGGTGCTCGTTGGCACGGTGCATTATCATCATCTTTCTTTGGCAAGGATGGGTGAGAACGGCATGAGCCACCGTTGAAAGACGGCTTGTTCTTCTTAATCCATTTCTTATAAAGGTTTTGCATATGAGAAGATCCATTTACCAGACCAAATGGTACCATCACCATTCTGTCCCATAGCATGAGCTCGTCTGCTTCTGATGCTTCTGGAACTTCTTCTCCATACATATCCTCTTCAGGTGGGATAGATTCTTCCGTTTCACTTTCATAATCTTCTTCGTCCATATCATATCCAACCTCTTCTGTCTCTGCTTCTGCTTCTGCTTCTGTAGGAGCTCTATAACAGAAGAACAGATTCTCTGTTTCCTCTCCTGTCTCTGTCTCTGTCTCTGCTATGGCTATATAACAGGGAGAGCAGTACATCCATGCTTCTATCTGTCACAACTCTATAGAAACAGAATTTGTATCCTTTTTCATTAATTTATCTATATAATGATTTATTAAATTTATTTTCTTTGCACTAATTAGATATAAAGAAAAGTGCATTGGAGCTGGCCACTGATGAGTGGTCACAGGTTATGGTGGACCCACACGGTGGGTTAGAGAAAAGATAGTTCACACTTCCACCTATATGACCCGATTGGGCGCCTGTGACTAGAACTCACGCATATTAGGGTTAGACTTGCACACAGAAAGGATTGATGCCTTGAAGTGTGGACTAGATCCACCAGAACAGACAGTTACAATCAACAAGATGGCATGATCATGAAATGCTTGTATAATGTGCATGTGTGGGCTGAAAGCTTGAAATGCACATTTCTTTGCATAGGAAAGTCACACGAAGATCCGGATACCATTTTTGCGATGTACACGGAAAAAGCTTTCATATGATACCCATATTGGGGGGGTCCCTAAATTCTAGGAGATCCCTAAATTTTAGGAGGTCCCTAAATTTTAGGAGCCTCGAATTAGCCTAAAAATGCTAGTCCTAAAAAATAGGGATGTCATTCTAAAAATAGTAAGTTCTGTACTCTAACTGTGCTTACTAAATTTGGTTGTTTCTATTCTTGACAGTATTCAACCCAAAAAGGAAGGCCATAAAGAAGAGACAAGTGTCAAGACACTTGTCACACAAGTTTCCAAGTGTCCCACCACTTGTCACATCTCATGACATGTGGCTGGACACTTGTCTTGTGCTACTCCACTTTCCCCTTTTGTACTAGCTCTCCCCTCTCCTATAAATAAGAGCTCGTTTTTCTTCATTGAGCATCATTTTTCTTTGTTGTAAACTCATGTACAGCACCCACAGATAGCCAGAAACTGGCCCCATCCATCCCCATCATCATCCCCCACTTCTCCATTATCAAATTCCTCCATATTCCCTCTTTTATCACTGCTGTTTTACAAGACAGCAAGCCTGTAAATTCATTACAACACCTCCTTCTTGAGCTCTTTCTTCCATTTTAGCTACAAGAAGCAAGCTCTATCCCTGTACTGCTAATCAACGATGGAGAAAGGCTGAATTTCCCTTTTTCTTCTCTCATACTGTAAAGAAATCAGTTCTTATCATTGCATAATAGATAATGCATGTGTGTTTGTACATATTTGCATGATCTTGTGAGAGTGAGAATTACTTCTTCTCACTCTCAGGTTGATTGTAACTGAGCTCTTCCCTAAGGGACTTGGGTTGAGCAGAAATACGTTCCTTCGGGGGGGGGGGGGGTTGCCCATCTTCAACCCTCAATCTTGTGTCCATTACTTTTACATTTTTATGGCTGTAATTTTGTGAGTAATTTTCATTTTCAACTTTAAGTGTTCATTCTCTTTTATATTAAATCTCGAAAACAAGCGAATATCATAATTGTTAAGCATACTACGTTGTTCGGGGCGTTTACAGTGGTATCAGAGCTTTGGCTCGGTCCTCACCCCCAACACTGGTAGTGCTTACAACTATAAGTTTGTTTGTTTTCAGCCCTTGCATTGAGTGCGTGAGCATATTTTTTTTTCTTTAGTCTCAATGGATCAATCGAGTGCTATCCTTCAAGCCATTCAAAGTCTTAGAGAGGAGAATCAGCAAATTCGTGAGCAACTTCTCAAACTAGAAAAAGTTGAGAATCCCAAAGAATTCAAGGAAAGAAGCCCATCTACTTCAAGGAGACAAAGCCATACCAATGAAAGGAGCCGATCAAGAAGTCCAACTACTTCTAAGAGGCAGTCCCATTCTACTACAAGACAAAGAAAGAGATCGCGTCGAAGCTCATCCTCTTCTTCAAAGTCATCTGGCGCCTATTTTGATGGATCCTCTTCTAGTAATGAAGAGTCACACCCTTCTCGTGGAAGACCTCATCATCGTCAAAGGCGTCGACATTCTTCACCCTCGTCTCCATCTCCATCCCCATCAAGCACTTCATCATCTTCAACCTCAAGATCTGAGCATGGATGAAGGCATAAGAAGAAGAAGAAGACTAAGTCACTATCTCAACTTGAAAAGAAGATCAAGTTCAGTATGTATGATGGTTCCCGAAATCCTGATCTTCTTCTGAAGTTTATTCGTCAATTTCAAATTTTGTATGGTCGTGACAAGTATAAAGAAAAAGAAAAGATTAAGTTTGCAGCTTTACATTTAACCGACTTAGCCCATACTTGGTGGACGGGGTTGGAATATGATCATGCTGCCCCAAAATCATGGCGGTCCTTTGTTCGCCTGATACAAAGCCAATTTCTTCCTGTTCATTTCAAAAGAGATGTAAAAATGGAATGGGATCAGCTTTGGCAAAGGAAAAATGAGTCACTTGGTGACTATACCAAGAGATTTTGGGAGCTACTTTTGAAGGTCCAACATTTCAAGAAGATCAGCAGTTCGGAAAAGCTTAGGAAGTTTCAAGGAGGTTTGCATTTTAAACTTCGTACTGCTCTTAATCATTATCATTGTTCTAGTCTCAGGGAACTCATTGACCATGCTGAGACATGGGAAATGGAGCACAATGGCAACAAATCATTCCAAAAGAATGATAAGAAGAGAGTAGCTGATGATGAGGAGTATTCAGCCCCAAATGAAGGACAAAAACAGTGGCAAAAGCAGCCATCAAATCAAAAGAAGATGAAGCCCTATGCACCTCCTAATGCTCCTCAATTTCGCTCCAATCTATACCCACAAGCAAATCAATTTTCCGAAGAAGAAAAGCAACGCTTCATGAAAGAAGGGAAGTGCTTTAAATGTGGACAAACAGGCCACATAGCGAAGCAATGTCCAAACAAGGGACAAAGCAAGGTTTCTGACAACAAGCCTAAGTCACCAGTGAAAATCAATGCTATCAGTGATGTAGTTGCAAACACAACTCACACTCCAGAGACGCGCAAATTATTAAAAGCTTGGGGACAGTTGCAAGGTAAGCAAGCACTATTCTTGATAGATCTTGGGGCGAATGAAAATATCATTTCCTTGCAATTAGCTAAAGAGCTTGGATTAAAGAACGAAGAGATGGACACTCCGGCAGAAGTTCGCCAAGCTTTAAATGCTGATGAAGGTGACACAGTGAAGACTGTGATACCCTACATTGGCAAGCTCAAGTTTCAAATTCAAGGCTACAGTGACGAAGATACCTTCTGTATCGGAGACCTTGATGGTTGCGATGTGATTCTTGGCATGCCCTGGAATCATAGAGTAGATTCAACGATCTTCTCTCAGAAAAAGAAGGTAGAACTCACCAACAAAGGCAAGAAGTACGAGATCCAAGCTGGAGTTTCTGGAGACACCATACCTATGGTAAGCCATATGGAAGTCTCTAGAGCAATTAAGGATTGTGTTCAATGTTGTCTGCTTTATGTCACTGATGTAAAATATAATATGAATGCTGAAAACCAAGAGCAACTTCAGCTCTTGGAAAAGTATAAAGATTGTTTTTCGGAAGATCTTCCTTATCAGCTTCCCCCAGAAAGGCCATAAGACCATCATATTGATATTATCCCGGGCAGTTCTCCTCCTAATATAGCACCATACCGTGTGAGCCGTCCTCAACAAGAAGAAATCAGAAAGCAAGTCGAAGACCTACTCAACCGTGGGCTAATTAGGCCAAGTAGCTCACCATTTTGTTCACCGGTTCTTCTTGTTCAAAAGAAAGATGGCACATTCAGGATGTGCATTGATTATCGAGCCCTCAACAAAATCACTGTGAAGAATCGGTTTCCTATTCCCAGAATTGACGACATTTTGGATCGTCTAGGAGGCTCAAAGGTTTTCAGCCGCATTGATCTAAAGAGTGGTTATCATCAAATTAGGGTAATACCACAAGATGTACACAAAACTGCTTTCCGCACTTCATACGGTCTTTATGAATTCTTGGTGGTTCCTTTCGGATTAACCAATGCACCAGCCACCTTTAATCGAATGATGGAGCGCATCTTTAGAGAGCATCGACAATATGTCTGTACTTTCTTTGATGATATTCTTGTCTTTAGCAAGAATGAAGAGGAGCATCATCAACACTTGGAAATTGTTCTACAATTACTACAACAAAATCAACTCTTGGTAAATGGTAAAAAGAGTGAAATTTTCATGCATAAAATAAATTACCTTGGGCATGTCATCTCTTTTGAAGGGATTCAGATGGATCCTGAAAAGATCAGGATAATCCAAGAATGGCCTCATCTTCGTGATGTACATGAGGTGCGATCGTTTCTTGGCTTATGTTCTTATTACCGCCGCTTCATCAAGCATTTTGCACATATGGCTTCTCCACTTCATGACCTTACAAAGAAGAAGATCTCTTTCCAATGGAAGGAAAAAGAGAAGGCAGCCTTCACAAGGCTGAAAACAGCTCTTACTTCTGGACCTGTTCTTATCATTCAAGATCTGGTAAAACCATTTGTGGTGGAAGCAGATGCTTGCGGTGATTGTATTGGTGCAGTGCTAAATCAAGAAGGCCATGACATAGCCTTTGAAAGCCGCCGTCTAAATGATGTAGAGAAAAGGTATGACATTTATGAAAAGGAGCTCTTAGAAGTGGTTCATGCTTTAAAGATATGGAAACATTATCTTTTAGGCAATGAATTCCTTATTAAAACTGATCATCAAAGCTTGAAGTATTTCAAGACTCAAAAGCATTTGCAGGAGAAACATGCAAGATGGGAAAATTTCTTGTCTATGTTTCATTTTCAAATTATGTACACTCCAGGGAAACAAAATGTAGTTGCTGATGCACTTTCTAGAGTGCCTCGCATTGCAACTATTACAGTGGCTCATCATGAAGATTTTCAAACGATGAAGAATACTTATGATGAAGATACTGATTTTGCAGCAATTTGGTCAAATTTACAGCAAGGAGGTTCTCATCTAGATTATTCCATCAAGGACGGTTACCTTCTCATGAACAATCGCCTTTGTGTCACTCTTCCTGTTCGACAAAAGGTGCTTAAAGAAAGTCATGAACCCCCTTATGCAGGGCATAGAGGGAGGGCAGCCACTCTAAGTGCAATTGAGCGCTACTTTTATTGGCCAACATTACGAAAAGATACACATAACTTCATTGAAGCTTGTCTTGTATGCCAAAAATCCAAATATGATAGGCAGAAGATTCCAGGATTGTTGCAACCTCTTCCAGTGCCCAAAGATCTATGGGAATCTATCACAATGGATTTCATCTCAGGTATTCCAAGAACACCTCAAGGTCATGATATGATTTGGGTCATAATTGATAGATTCAACAAACAATCACATTTTATTCCATGTCATAAAACATTGAAATCCGCACAAGCTGCAAGACTTTTCATTCAACATATCTTCAGATTACATGGTATGCCTTCTGAGATCATTTCAGATAGAGACTCCAAATTCACAAGTAACTTTTGGCGTGCTTTATTTGAGAATTTGGGAACTACTTTAAAGTTCTCCTCAGTTTTTCATCCTCAAACTGACGGCCAAACAGAGGTGATGAATCTCACTCTTTTGGATATGTTTAAAGCTTATGTTAGTGAACATAAGTCACAATGGGAGAAATATCTTCCATTATTGGAGTTTGCTTACAACAATACAGTGCACTCATCCACAGGGAAAGCTCCAAATGAAATAGTACAGGGTAAAGTGATTCCTCCTCCAATTATTCGCACTAAAGATAAGATTTTTGCTGCTGATGAGTTTGCTTCAGATTTAAAAACAACAATGGATCAAGTTCGAGCCACTATCAAAGTTGCGCAAGAGCGACAAAAGAAGCAAGCAGATAAACGAAGAAGACCTTTGGCTTTTGAAAAAGGTCAATATGTCTTGCTAAAGTTTGATAAAAGTAGGCTCAAACAAGGTTCTGGACAAAATTCATCTTTTCCAAAGCTCTCCAGTAGATACTTTGGACCCTTCAAAGTGATTGAGAAAATAAATGAAGTTTCTTATCGACTTGAGCTTCCTACTCATTGGAAAATACACAATGTTTTTCATGTAAGTTTGCTAAAACCTTACATAGGACCAGAACCAAAGGAACCCATTACTGAAGATCCCCCAGAAGTTGAAGAAACAGAGCAACTCTTGGAACCTGAAAAGATTTTGTTTCTCAAGGATCGAACCACGAGAAGTGGCCTTGTGACACGAAAATTCTTGCTAAAATTCAAGAATCTACCCACCACAGATGCACAGTGGGTAGATGAAAAATTCATGAAGGATTACCCAAATATTCTACAATAATATCAAGAATATTTTCAGCTGAGGACAGCTGAATAAAAGCCAGAGGGCTGTCACAACTCTATAGAAACAGAATTTGTATCCTTTTTCATTAATTTATCTATATAATGATTTATTAAATTTATTTTCTTTGCACTAATTAGATATAAAGAAAAGTGCATTGGAGCTGGCCACTGATGAGTGGTCACAGGTTATGGTGGACCCACACGGTGGGTTAGAGAAAAGATAGTTCACACTTCCACCTATATGACCCGATTGGGCGCCTGTGACTAGAACTCACGCATATTAGGGTTAGACTCGCACACAGAAAGGATTGATGCCTTGAAGTGTGGGCTAGATCCACCAGAACAGACAGTTACAATCAACAAGATGGCATGATCATGAAATGCTTGTATAATGTGCATGTGTGGGTTGAAAGCTTGAAATGCACATTTCTTTGCATAGGAAAGTCACATGAAGATTCGGATACCATTTTTGCGATGTACATGGAAAAAGCTTTCATATGATACCCATATTGGGGGGGTCCCTAAATTCTAGGAGATCCCTAAATTTTAGGAGGTCCCTAAATTTTAGGAGCCTCGAATTAGCCTAAAAATGCTAGTCCTAAAAAATAGGGATGTCATTCTAAAAATAGTAAGTTCTGTACTCTGACTGTGCTTACTAAATTTGGTTGTTTCTATTCTTGACAGTATTCAACCCAAAAAGGAAGGCCATAAAGAAGAGACAAGTGTCAAGACACTTGTCACACAAGTTTCCAAGTGTCCCACCACTTGTCACATCTCATGACATGTGGCTGGACACTTGTCTTGTGCTACTCCACTTTCCCCTTTTGTACTAGCTCTCCCCTCTCCTATAAATAAGAGCTCGTTTTTCTTCATTGAGCATCATTTTTCTTTGTTGTAAACTCATGTACAGCACCCACAGATAGCCAGAAACTGGCCCCATCCATCCCCATCATCATCCCCCACTTCTCCATTATCAAATTCCTCCATATTCCCTCTTTTATCACTGCTGTTTTACAAGACAGCAAGCCTGTAAATTCATTACAACACCTCCTTCTTGAGCTCTTTCTTCCATTTTAGCTACAAGAAGCAAGCTCTATCCCTGTACTGCTGATCAACGATGGAGAAAGGCTGAATTTCCCTTTTTCTTCTCTCATACTGTAAAGAAATCAGTTCTTATCATTGCATAATAGATAATGCATGTGTGTTTGTACATATTTGCATGATCTTGTGAGAGTGAGAATTACTTCTTCTCACTCTCAGGTTGATTGTAACTGAGCTCTTCCCTAAGGGACTTGGGTTGAGCAGAAATACATTCCTTCAGGGGGGGGGTTGCCCATCTTCAACCCTCAATCTTGTGTCCATTACTTTTACATTTTTATGGCTGTAATTTTGTGAGTAATTTTCATTTTCAACTTTAAGTGTTCATTCTCTTTTATATTAAATCTCGAAAACAAGCGAATATCATAATTGTTAAGCATACTACGTTGTTCGGGGCGTTTACACTATCTCACTGTCAGAAGTGATTTCAGAAGTCATGCCTGGTTCAGGCAGGAAGTATTCACCCATTGATAATGGCTTTGCATCTTTTGGAAGTCGGCTTACAGTATCCACTGTTAAGGAATGTGCCACTGTTTTCTTGGGAAGGATCTGTTTGACAGCATCTTCGTCTGCTGATGTTCCATCCGTAGCCTCATTAAGGAAGTCAGAAGATAATTCCAAGGAGGTGGATCCATGTCCTTTTTGAGAACCATACAGTTTCAGCACCACTTTGTTGGGTCCTCTACCCAAAGTCAAGGTTCCTTTGAACCAATCCGTCCTTGCTCGAGCTTCAAAAAGCCATGGTCTACCTAGTAACAAAGGGTAGGATGTACCATAAGAGTTTGGCTTCACCACCAAATAGGTTAGCCAATAATCTTTTCCAGCCACTGTAGTCTTCACATATGGGAGAATGCCCAAAGGCTTGATCCTACTCTGATCCGCCAGTCTGATGAGCCATTGGGTGGGTTGCACACCTTGTAGGCCTAAATCCTTCATTGTCACATCCGTCATAATATTTACTGATGAGCCTCCATCAATCAGTGCATTTGCAATGAAGCAGCCTTCTATCCACGCGCCAGTCTCTGGAGTACCTAGATCTAGGAAAGCATTAGCCACATCCACTTCTTTGATAGGCTCTGGAGCCTTGTTGGACTTTGTCACTGTTGAGGGAGCAATCCTTAAACCACGTCTTCTTGTCAGTATACTTTTGAACCTTTTCCGGCAACTGGGAGACAACATCAATAATTGTCGGAATGTGAGGTTTGGTTTAAAGGTATCTAGATCTCTGACCAGATCATATTCCTTAATAGGATCCACTGGCTTCTCTAACCGAGTAGGGAATGGGGAAACACCCATTTTCATTTTCCCTCTTTCTTCCAAGAGGGGAATCATGGAAACTTCTTCTGCTACTTGCGGCACGTCCTCCTCTTCTATATCCTGGACCTCTGGTCCTGTCTCTGTAACTCTCTGTGGCACTGTAGTGCTCTGTACGGCACTGTCAGGCTCTGTTTTGTTCTGTTCTTTTGATGGAAGATTAAACTTCACTGTTCTGGCAAGAGGGTTATTTTCTTTCTAGACAGGTGGTTCCTTTTGCTTTGCACGCGTGATGGCAGCAACTTCCAATTCCACTAAATTGGAGGTAGGCTCTTGGGCCTTGGCCAGACTATCAGTAGCACTGTTTTTCACTGGGGCTGGGCTTGGACAGTCTTTTGCAGTGTGGCCTTCTCCTTTGCATCGACTACATAAGGGCTTGTAATCCACTGACCTTCGAGGATTTGGACAATTTGGTGAGATGTGTCCCTTTTCTCCGCATCTGTAACATTCCACTTTTGATCTCTGACCACCGCCAGACTGTCTTCCTCTGTAACTTTGAGAGGGAAATCTTCTGGGTCCGAAATTAGGACCAAACTCTCTAGGCTTGGGTCCAATATCCTGTGTTGTCATTTTGGATTCTAGCAAGTTGAATCTTACGTCTTCTTCCTTCCTTCTCCTGTCATGCATCTCCTTCAGAGAGCAAATGTCCTCTGTATGGTTCTTTCGCAAACAGTAGGAACAGAAGGCCCTAGGAATAGTTGGTTTTCATGTACATTCAGTGGCTAAATGGCCTGCTTGATGACACTTACCACACCAAGTATTTGACCGCATCACATCTCTTCCTGCTCCTGCAACGTTGGATATGCTAGCGGTATTCACTTTCAGCGTCTGTAGTTGTTCTGTAATCACGTCCATCAACTCCTTTTTGATGTTGGCAACTGAGTTGGATATGTAGTCCTTCAAGCTTTCTCCTCCGGACGTACTGGGAGGAGGGTTTTGAGGAGTCTCTGTAATCACTGCATAAACTGGTTGGGCTGGGACAGAGGGGTCTCTGTTCTGGTTCTGATTCAGTGCTCCTGTTTGAACTGTTGGCTGTTGGCTCCAGTTGGTAGGATTCCACTGTTGCTGCTGATTTGGCATTGAGGAAATTGGTTGGGACCATTGTTGTTGTGGTTGAACCACCATTTGAGGCAGGGATTGTGGCCACTGTGGATTTGGTGCACTGTACTGTGATACCGGGGACATCTGTTGGTAAGGGTAGGGAACAGTCCCTGGAACTGCATTTGGTGGGTACATCATTCCTGGCATCAGAGGAGGTAGGACTCCTCTTCCTGTATTCATCGCTAATCTAGCTTCCACTTCATCGTACAGTCTTGCACCTTCTGTTGCAGCTTGCAGTGTGGCTGGTCTTTGTAGCTCCACAAACTTATGGACTTCTGGTTGTAATCCTTTGAGAAACACCCCCTTCTGAATGCCATCATCTAAATTATGGTTAGTCCATCTCTTCAGGATGGATTCCATTCGTGAGACATAAGCTTCTACTCTTTCTCCAGAGGATTGACTTAGGTTCATAAATTCCTCTCTCATCCGCTCTTCAAAACCTTCACGCCTGAATTTAGTGAGGAAGGCCAACTTTAGATCGTCCCATGTGCCAAAAGTTCCTGTTGCTTGTCTCTCATACCACTGAAACGCCGCGCCCTTGAAAGTGGCGGGGAATATTGCTAACCAATGCTCAGGGGTTCTGGCATTGTTAGCCACACATGCTACCATAAACTCTGCTACATGAAGATCGGGGTCTTCATTGTACTCTCCCTTAAAAACTGGCAATGGAACTACATTCGCTGGCCTGTCATCAATATTTCTAGGACGGATCTGGCTTGGAAGTGGACCTCCAGCAGGAGGAGGAAGGGCTTGATGTGCCATTGGGACTTCTTGAAAGAGTTCCGCAAGGGCGTCAAAGGCGGCTTCTGCTGCTAGCTCATTCTCAGCCTTGATTTTTGCTTTCTCTCTTCTCACGTACCTCTGAACTTGTTCTAACGCTTGCCTTTTTATTGCGTCATTCATCAGGGGGTTGGCTCCACTAGGTTGTTAGTGCTCCATAGAGGGTTAACAGAAGGCTTCAGTCTCTGGAGGACTCTCTTGCCAACATTTCTTCTACTTCTTTCTTTTCAACGTCCCTGAATTCTGCTTTCATGCCACTGCACAGGGGAAGGTATTCGGTTCGGAAGGTGTCAAAATGCATACGTCTGAGCATTGTGGTGGTGCCATCATCATAGTAATGCCAGCTTCTGATGGTTTCAACAGTGTATGTTGTGAAAAACACTCTGTCTACCAACTTCCAGTGGGTTGCTAATTGAACAAACAGAAGATTATCAGTACACCAAGCATCCCATGTATCTTGCTGTTGAGCATCCACGAACAAATTCCAACTCTTTTCCTTCTTGTCCCTGTGAACCTCTACAGACCAAGACTCCTGAAGCTTCTTCACAATCTCCCACTTGATGTTGTCTGGAAACTTCTCAATGAATGCCAAATCTTCCATGGACGGTCATTCTCTCTGTTTCTGCTCTTCAGTTTGTCCCCAAATAGTTTGCCACCAAGATGCAAGTTTCTGCTGCTTCAACAGGAAGAGGAAACTGTCCACCACATAAAGCATGCATCATGATGGTGATGTGTTTCCGCCATTGTGGGATGAACTTCTTGTGGAAAGTGGCTTTGATTATGAGAAATTCCAACTCCTCAGTGGAAGAAGGAACTTTACAAACATCCATTGAATTCTTCTCTTCTTGGCAATGCCATTTCCTTCATTTTCAGCCTCTTCTGGTGCTTGTTGATGGCAAGTTTTCCCCGGCTGCGCACCAAAACATGGAGCCCCAAGAGGAACACCAAGGAAAAGGGAATTCTCTTGCAATAAAATCTATCTTGTAACATCAACAAGCTTGTTTATTATGTTTCATATGATCACAATGAAGAAAAGAACACCATGCACAACAAATCTTCATACAACATCATGTAGACCTCCCACGGTTTTGATAGAATCAACCATATTCTTCAATATATTCATAAAATCCATCAATAGAACAAAGAAAGCAAAGGAATACACCATCTTTGAATGGAAATACATCACATAGTATTCAACTTCAATATCTTCATAGTCTTCTCTCTCAATCTCTCATATACAATCACTCTGTTTGAGTAGAATTGGCTATCTCTGACTCTCTCTCTCTCTCTCCATCAATAATACATCATGTCCTCTCTACAATCTCTCAAAAATCACTCTCAATAATCCTTCTTAGGTCGTGGATACCCCTCCCAAGAGGTATGTCTGATATGAAGAGTCACCAGAGCCACTACAGTGTCCTTTCATAGCTCACTACTGTCACTTCACTCTAGTTTTCACTTGAGTCTTTAGCAGCTACTTCTTCCACTTTCTCCAGCTCTTTTGCACTTGTATTCACCTCTTTCCAAGGCTAGAAAACTTTCCCAAAGTCACATACATTCCACAGAACACATACAGAAGCATACAGAACAGTCTACAGAACAGTACGAGAATAGCTACAGTACAGAACAGAACAGAAACAGAACAAAACAGAAGCTCTACAGAAGACCTACAGAAGGTTACAGAAGGTCATCAAAACCACATAACTCACTCTCAAACCATTCCAAACTCTCACAAACCATTCAATAAACTTTCACAAAATCTCAATCTTCATCAATCAATACTCCATTCCTCCATACAGAAGACAATCAGAACAAAACAGACCAAAACATAGCAAAACAGAAGGTATACAGAACCATTCAGAACCTATCAGAACATCACAAAACCACCGATAAACATCATGAACTTCCAAAATACCATCATTACCATCCAAAACACTCTCAAACCACTTCCAAACTAATCAATCATCTCATAAAATCAACCATTCAGCTCTCAAAAACAACAAAAATAAGCCAAAAAACAAGTCATTTCAACACTCAACACCCCATGCCTTATGTGAGTGCTCCACAAGGCATGTATTTATAAATTTATTCATCTCAAAGTTAAAAAATAGCCCAATGTTACAATTAGCATGCTTTAGCTTTTGTGTTTACTTTTGTCCAAATAAAGAATAAAGCAGTTGGGCGGCCCAAGAGTCGGGCTATGCCCAAATACAATGTCCAATAATGAATATTTAAATTGTGCACCCATGCACATACAAAATAATAAATATTTATCAAGCGCTTCAACAAATAAGCGTGTCTAAATAAATATTAGCGCCATGCCTTTAATGATAAGATGCGCGCCCATAAAAAATGATAATTTCTTCTAGGTAACTTGAATACACGCTATTGCCCAGTGCTTCCCAACGCCACCGTCGCCTGCTCTACACATCAACTGAAGTATTCACAATTGTTAGAAAATAATAAAATTAAACCGACAAAAGTGAATACCCAGTAGACTTCAGCTATAAAATAAATAAATAGGTTGGAACTCTATCCTAACCTTAATTTAATATGAGTGTACACTCTAATCTCATAAACTTCCATTAATTTAAATATGTATTTTGCGGAGTCACCCGCTATGGAATCACCCAGTTGCACATTAAATTAATGTGACCTCACGGAATCCACCATGGTCTCACGGAATCCACCGTGGAATATGCCTCCTGGCATCAATATTGGTGCAGTATTGTTGCAAAAGCATGAATTGATTGCATTTGAGAGCCACAAGCTTGATGAGAAGGAGATGCAAATGAATGTATATAACTAGGAGATGTTGGCCATCCTCCATGCCATCAAGAAATGGCACCACTATTTGTATGGCAGCTGCTTCAAAGTAAAAAGTGACCATCATCGAGTCCTCCAGTACTTCTTGACTTAGTCCACTTTGACTCCTAAAGCAAAGGGGATGGGTGGCAACATTACAAAACTATGACTTTGATATTTCTCACACTCTCGAGGCAAAGATAATATCATGGCTGATTCACTCTCTCAGATGTGGGCATACAGAGTATCCTCTATTTCAAAATTGCATAGTGATTGGATTGAAGAGCTTCAAGAAGCTTACTTGTTAGATGATCACTTCAGCCACATCTTCCAAAAATTACAGCATGGGTCATGGGTGAAAACTCCCAATATCACCTCAAGCATGGAATATTTGGTCCCATGGCAAGATTGTCATCCCACACACTTCCCCCTTCATGTAGAAGATCATGGAAGAGATGGATTCTTGCCCCACTCTTGTGGTCAGTTGGGTGTTTTCAAAACATATGATAGGATTGCCAAGAGCTTTCATTGGAAAGGCTTATGGAGGGATGTCAAGGACTTTGTGACCAAATGTGTTCCATGTCAATAGAACAAAGATGGTACACTCATGCCTACTAGTCTCTTGCAACCCCTCCCTATTCCTGAAGGGAAATGGACTCATATCACAATGGACTTCATCATTGGCCTCCCTATGACCAAGAAAGTGTGGAACAATATCTATGTGGTAGTTGAACGCCTCACCAAAGCTGCCCACTTTATCTCCACTAAGACCCAATACACCGCCTCTCACATGGCCACTGAATTTATGGAATATGTCTTCAAGTTGCATGGCTTACCACAAGTCATAGTACATGATTGGGTTGCTAAGTTTATGAGCAACTTCTAGCAGACAATTTTCACATCCATGGGTACCAAGCTTGCTCCATCCGCTGCATACCACCCTCAAATTGATGGCCAGAGTGAAAGAGTAAACAAAGAACTTGGTCAAGCCAAAGAATAGCCTCAAGGAGTTCTTCTACCTACTTGATCAACCTTTGACTCCAATCCTTTTTACTAATCTCATCCTTGCATGGAAGTTTTTCCCATCCCTTAGAGATTTTCTCTATAATCCTAATGATACCTTTTATGGTACCTCCACCCTTAGATCTAACTACCATCTATAGCAAGTTCTATTTCAAAGACATACTTAACGTGGGAAGTCTAGATTTAAGCATTGTTATAGACAAAAATATTAGGCCCATGAAACTCAAGTAGAGTTATCAATACCCTCTGCTTGATTCCTTAGATTGGGATGAGTTTTGATGAGTGTTCTTAGGTTAATAAATACTAGGGTAAGCCTATAAGGGGTTAGCATTGTTAGGTTCTTTATTAAAGTTTATTTTGGCCTCCATTTGCACTATTATAGTACTACATAGGGTATTTCATCCTTTTGTGTCGAATTTTTTACATAAGTCATTTTTGCAAATAGGGCCTCTTATAGTCTCCTTTATAATGTGCAATATAGTGAATAGAATAGTTTATCTACTATGGGCTTATAGGATGCATCATGTATTGGTTACAAAGGGGATTTGGAGCATTGTAACTAGAATTAAAAGATGCCCTAATGGTGTTTCAAAAGCTCCAAGTATAGCAAAAGCAACAAAAAGTGGTGATGTTGAGGATATTGTAGGTTTAGATTTGCTCTAGCTAATGTTAGAGTGCCACCACCACCTACTTATGAGCATATTTGTTGAGATGACAGAGATGCAAAGGCCTATGCTTTGCATAGTCTATTAAATGTACCATGATCCCACATATTCGATCATGTAAAACAACTAAGGATGCTTGGGATACTCTTACATGTTTGTATCAAGAAAGAAATGAGACTTGTGTTGCTTACTTGCATAAGCAGTTAGAAAGTGAACATATGGATAAAGATGACTCCATGGATAGTTTGTCGAAAAATATCAAATATCTTAAGGAGCAGTGGATTGCTGCAAATGAAATTTTGCTAGATGGTTCACTTGTGTAGATTGTTCTCAATGAGATTCCTAATTCTTATGAGTATTTTGCATCTACTCTTTATTTGATGATGAAAGGAAATCTAATTGCTTTGTTATTTAATGAGTTAGTTTCCATTTTGCTACAAAAAGAACAATCTACAAGAAGAAAAATCTAGACAAAATAAGTCCATTATGCATATTCTAGACCAATCTTTTGTGGTTAGTTAGAAAGGTAAATGAAGGGTGCTCAGATAAAGAATGCTAATAAGGATGAGAAGAAAAAAGAGAGTGGAATGTTTTGTAGGAAAAGGTAAAAGATTATGTCATAAATAACTATCATAAATTGGTTGCAAAAGAGGCTAAGAAGAAAGAGGCTAGTATGGGTGTTGTAGATTCTTCTCCCTTTAAGTCAGAATATCTGGAAATGTTGTGTAGGATACAAAATGGGCATTTAGTGCAAATTATAGTTATAACACTTATTCACATAACTCTTGCATATTTATTGTGGATTTAGATGTATGGTACTTCAATAGTGGTGCCAGGAAGCATATTACTTCTCTAGGCAATTTGTTCACTTCTCTTGAGCTTGCCCCTAAGAGTAGTTTCGTGGCATGTGCCAATAACTCCTCTTATCCTACCAAAGGGGTTGAAAAAGTTGTACTAACTACTATTAATGGTATTAATTTCACACTTATGGATGCCTTGTATGCACTAGAGATTAAAAAGAATTTGATATTAGTTTTTGTACTTATCAAGATTGGCTTGATTGTGAAGTTTGTTGATGACATATGTATAGTTCATGATCTCTCTTGTTGTGATAAGATTATTGCATTTGGTTCACTATGTCATGGGTTGTATAAGCTCAATAATTATGGGAGGTGTGTGAACTACATGGCATGCGTTGTTGTAGATTCACATGCACTTTGAGATCCAAAACTTTGGCATGCATGTTTTGGTATCTGGATTTCACTAGTTTGCTACATTTGAGAAATCTAATATTTTGTCTTGATTGTCTCCTTTCGAGGCACTTGGAAAATACATTTGTAAAGTCTACATGTTGGATAAAATAGTTTGTTTCATTTCCAAAAGATGATCACTAAGAGGTGTTCGCAAATTGTAGCTTGTACACCATGATGTATGTGGTCCAATGCAAAAAACATCTTTTGGAAACAACCTATACTTTGTCACTTTCATTGATGACTACTCCAAACATGCATGGTTATATGGTTTAAATGCTAAGCTTGAAGTGTTTTTGTGCTTCAAGCTATTTGTTAGCATGGCAAAAAATTTAGCAAGATGTAAGTGGGAACCCTCTGTTTTGATCGAGGGGAGGAGTATATGTACAAGGAATTTAATGCATATCTAGCTAAGCATGTAATAAAACACCAATGTATATTACCATATACACCCCATGTATAAAAGAGATAGATGTATGATCATAGTATAACTATGACACTATGTTACCTTTGTTAGTGGTGTATAGTCACATGTAGTGCCAAATGAGGTAGTTTTTCAATCTACCTAGGTTTCTCATGATAAATAGATTAAACTATTTCTAAAAAGATGTGAATGATGCAATTCTTAATGAGAGAGAAGAGATTAATTAGTCTACTACTATGCCAAAATGGCTAGTGCAAACATTGCATGATAGTATGTTGGATGCATTGTTGGCTAATCGTACTTATTTGGGCTATCATAGTGCCTCTTATTGAGTTTGCGACTTTTGAAGAGGCACAAAATTTAAAAAAATGGATGGTTACTATGCAATATGAGTCCAATGCTATTATAAAAAATGGTACTTGGTTCTTATGTGATTTGCCTCATGGCAAGAAGGCCAATGGCACCAAGTGGGTTCACAAGTTAAAGTGCATGCTAGATGGTAGTCTTGATCCATACAAAGTGTGGGAGCTTTCGCTCAACCGCCAAGACCCTCGGACCGCTTATTACTTCAAGCGTTTCAAGCGAGCTCTAATGGCTATCTCTCACCTAGCCGATGAGCCGTCGATCCTACGAGTGTAGTGAGCTTACCTTGATGCTCGATCGAGTACCCTCCTCTCTCTCGCACTCCGGTAGCTCCACGATCCTAGATGCTAGCTCAAGCATCCTCAAGCCTCCTCCATCTCCAAGCTCCATCCTCCATAGCCGCGTGCGCAAGAGAAGAGAAGGGGAGAGAAGAGAAGAAGAGGAGAGGAGATGGTGAAGAGCTTCACCCTCTTGATCCCTCACTCTTGCACACACTCACTCCCTCACACTCTCACACTCCCTCTCTCAAGAGCACACACAAGCAAGAAGGAGAGAAGAAGAGAGGAAGAAGAAGACTCCTTTTGCCACACACCAAAGAATGAGCTTTCCATTCACTTTTTAACTTTATATACAAAGCCCTAAATCCTTTTTGGGCGGTTATCCCCTTTTTTCTCTTTTACATGGCCGGCCGTGGCCTGGGCCCTTTTTCCCATTTCCCACCATTCTAATTTATCCTATTCCCCACTAATGCATACACTTTGCACAGGAGTGAGCCTGGCGCTCTTTTACACAGATTCGGGGGCGCTTTTGCATTTTAATGGTGCACCTTTTTTCTCTTTCGTTGCCTTGGCCCGACACCGAAGCTTTCTGAGGGTCGTGCCCGAACATTTGAATTTTTTAGGGATTGGTTGCCAGTCAAGGCGCCTTCTTCTGCTTTTTTCCTGCGCCTTATCTGCTATTTTCCTTTTTCCATTTTCCGCTCCTTTGTGCTGCGGAAACACGATAACATTACCCCCCTCCTAGCCAAGTGCCAGTCCCATGGCACTGCGGTGGGACATGGTGGCAAGTCAGGTCAGCTGTCAGGTGGAACAGGTAGGTGGGTGGTTAGGGGTGATGACCCGGAGAGGGACCGGTGTGCTTTAGGCTCCATGAAGACACTCGGCCTGTCACACGGTTGTGGCGCTGGTTACGTAGTCGCTTGTCTTTAAGGATGAGACACGCTTGAAGCAATAAGCAATCCCTTAGGATGATGGTATTGGAGGGATTTATTCTGGAGAAAACCCCTCAAACGCTGTTTTCCCTTGAAAACCCGTGGTTTCTATTGAAGATCCTTGTCATTGAGTTGAAGGTCTTAAGTTTTGAGTTGAAGGTCTTCAGGCTTGTGGAATCGATGGGCGATCCATGGAGCTTTGAAGCATTGGGCTTGGATAGTTGGATGATGCAGTTCCAAGATCTATACCAATGGCAGGTCTACCTTGACCTGGTTCGATCATGGTGGCCATCAGTAGGCAGATGGCTGAATGCCGGCATGTGTGGGTCATTTAAGGGTGCCGTGGTGATCGTCTTCCGCGGGTAGTCATCTCTTGAGAGTCGATCATAGCCTGCAAGAAAAGTTGTGCACTCCCTAAGGAGCGTGCCTACTTGCCGTATAATGTGTGGTGGTTGTGGCAGTGGAACTAGGAGATGGGTCTAACCTTGGGTAGGCCCTTGGTAATGTCCCACACTTGAGGACCCAGTTCGTGTTTCATTGAAGGTGCGGTGCACTCTTAGGGTGACAGGTCTGGAAGTCCTGCCCTTGATGTGCCTTAAGCGTGAAGTGGGGGAGGGGGATAGGGAGATCCCTAGGTGCAGTTTTTTTTTTTTTTTTTTTTTTTTGGAGATGAGACATAGGCCCAAGTATCTTAGTCGGAATGAGGAGGAGAAGGTGGGCGGAGAGACTTGTTCAAAAATTGGCGACTCTGCATGTAATTCTTTAGATTCATGCGGACATGTAGGGAGGTAGTGGAGAGAAAGGGGTGGTTGCATCTAGTGAACTAGCTGTCATTCATGTCCTCTAGGAGGGCTAGGCAAAAAGAGGGAAGGAGAGTAGCCCTCAACATGAGACGATCCATGGCACAATTATCTATAGCATTAGGGTCGAAGAATAGGGGAGGCAGGCCACGCTCTTGTGTAGTCGAGTCCTGCTTAAGAAGTAGCCTAAGTAGCCTAAGATAGTTACAGGTGGTTATAAAAGCGGGGTCAGGACATGAGGAAAAGTCCGCAAGGAAGCGCATCATAGACTCGTCTAGGCTTTCTGTGGTAAAAAGAAGGGCATTGTCGAAGGATGCTACAGTGGAGTTATAAATGAAGGGAAAGTCATATCGCTCGTGGAGGGTGGCATCAAAATCTACGCCTACCCTTCGAGGGTATGCCATATAAGTAGGGTCGTTCCGCTCGAACGGCAGGGTATTACAAAAAGCCATCCAGGCTAGCATGCTTATGTCGCATACTCGTCTCCTCCACAGGGGTTGGTCCCTATAGTTTTGTACAGTGTGGGGGATTTCAAAAATTTTATCTTACCAGTAGTCGGCCGCTTCGGTGCCCCAAGAGGTTGGGGTCTTTTCCCGCTCTTCCAGCCATTTTTTCCCCAGCCGGCCATTGACCGCGATCACCTCGTCCATCACTTTGAGAGGCAGGACCCTCCGCAGACTGTTGGGTAGGAGGAAACTGAAGGAGAATGGCTCCTTTCCTAGTTCCTGCACCTCCCACACCACTAGTTCTGCGTGGAAGCCCGCCGGGAGATCATCTGGGCACGGAGGGAGAGGCGCGGATGGTAGCACGGCTGGTTTGGCTCTCAGCTTCTGTCTGGCCTCCTCCACCAGCTTTTTTTGCCTTTCTTTAGAGATGGCTTTTCTTTCTGCAACTGGATCTGCTTGTGGTGGGTCTTGGGCCTGTGGCGAGGGGGGTTGCGGGACCACGTCTTCCCTGAAGCGATTCACATCGATTTCCAGCTCTGCTTCTTCCCCCTACCGTTCTGCGTGTACTGCTTCTTCCTCGAACCCGAGGGCATCTATTTCCTAGGAGGTTAGGCCGGCCCTCATCAGGTATTTCCGCTGTTCCTCCAGACCCAGCCTAACCTCCGTCGGTAGTGGTGGCATCTGTAGTCCAGCATGTAGGGCTCTTCTTGCCATGCCAAGCTTCCTCTGCACTGCTTCCAGCCGCTCTCCTTGTGCTGTGTGGGTGGCATCCAAGATGGTATCGAGAAAGGTCTTCTGTTGAGCACTGAAGGCCACTTGGGCTGCCTCCGCCTTGCTCTCCGCGATGATTTTCTCTTTTTCTGTTAAAGCAAGGTGGCACGCCAGTGTCTTCACCCTCCTCTCGTTGTGCGCGGCCCACTTCTCTGCCCTTTTGTTCATCACTTCCAGGCCCTCCCCTTGTCTTAAGGTCAGCATCATGATTTTCTGTCTATAATCCTCTAGTTCCCTGACTAGCCTCTCTTGTTCTTGTCGTTCAGAGGTCAGCTGATCTATTAGGCGCTTGAGCTCCTCCTCCTGCTCCTCCATGCCTCGTTGCCTTTCTTCGTCCCTAGCACTCAGCTCCACCTTGAGTGCATCCACCTTAGCAGCTTTCACAGCAAGCTCCTGGTACTGCACTATTAGAAGCTTGTGCCCTCTTTGCATGTTTACTAACTCTTGCGTCTCATTTTCGAGTAGCTACCTCCAATGTTCCTCCCTCTCATCCCTAGCCTTCAGTTCCTGTTTCAGCTCTACAATTTCGCGCTGCTGCAAGGCTACCATTCTTGTCTTGTCCAACTGGAAGGCGGCCACGATTTCCTTCTCGGCTGCCAACTCAGCCATGGCTGTTTTGTATTCCTCCTTTGCTCTCTCCAACTGGAAGAGCAGCTCGGTGACGTATTCGTCGTAATTAGCCGGTGGCATCATCGTTGCGTGAATAGGCAAGGTGGAGCTTCGACTTTTTGCTTTTTGGGTTCTTGCCTGGACTCTGCATTCGTGGCTGGCCTTTTCTGTCCTGTGGCCGTAGTTTCCGTGCTCTACCCCTGGCCCATTTCTTTGTTGATAAAATACTGCATCCATGCCACAAAATTTGACACATCTGCACTAGTGGGGATGCTGGGGGTGACGGTGGTGAGTTCCGTGGGAGGTACCAGGAGGGTAGGGATCGGATGGAGCGGGGCCTTGCCTTTGCCTTCGGAGACTGGAGGTGGCACGAACTTTGGCACCTGTGTGCTGGATCCAGGCCCCTCTTCTCTGCATGGGCTCAGGTTCCTTAGTTCGTCTGCTCGACACTGCTGTTCGATGGACCATCGTGTGGCCTCCGCCAGGTCCTCCTCCTCTTTCCTTCACAGCTCCTCCTCTTCTTCCTCCGCTTTCCTCTTCCTTTCCTCCTGCCTTTTCTTCTGCTCCTCCTGTTTTTTCCTTTTGTGTTCTTTTTCCCTCCTTTTCTCCGCTTCAGCTTCTTGTTTTGACGCCTCCTTGGCTTTCTGCAACTCCTCTCTTTCCCTCTGCTCCTCCTGCTTTTTCATTCTTTCTCTCTCTTTTGCTTCTTTCAGGGATTCCTTCTTCGCCCTTTCCAAGTCTTCCCTTTCTTTCTTCCTGCCTTCATCACCCTTTTTCTTCCCTTGCGCCGCCTTTTTCTTCGTTGTCCTGATTGCCTTCTTACTAGTTTGTCCTTCCCCTTCTTCTTCTGTTTTTGTTCGGTCGGTGGACCTATCTTTTTCCTGTGGGGGTGATTTCTCCGGCATTTCTCCTTCTCCCTCCTCCGGCTCCTATGCTGCCTTTACTGCCTCCTGAATGAGTGCAGTCAAGACTCCTTCGTAGCCGATGAAAGAGGCCTTGGAGGAGGCTTTCTTCCTTTCCGTCACCTTAGAAGCCGGAGATTCTCCTCCTGTTGGTGCACTTCCCAGGGCTAGTGCTTTGGCCGCTTGATTGATAGTCTTCCACACGTAGCCATTCCAATCCACCTCATCTAGAGTGTGGGATGCTACATTGGCTAGAGAAGAGCACGTGCACCAACTTGGCCTGCAGCCTGGCGTCAGTGTCAGGGATGTCCTGGATGCTTATGCCGTCGTTCGTGAGTACCTCTTCCTTCTTCATTTTCAGCAAGGCATAAACATCCCTTTTTTGCCGCCTTTCTGTCCTAGGTACCAATCCCAGAGCTTTTTCCACCAAGACTGGGTCCAATCGGACTTGTACCTTCTTTGCGCCCTCTCCTCGGCCTACTGTTACAATGCCCCCTTCCTGGTCCGAATTGTATGTTCTGAGGAATTCTACGCATTTGAAGTGATCCGGCTCCTGCGAGAATTTTTCAATGTACTTTGTCAGGTTGCACTGTTCCACCACTCTTTTGGCTACCTCCTCCTTCGCCACCATGACTCCGATGTTGTGGATGGTTCAGAACTTGAGCTGGCCGAAGGCGTGGTTCTCCAATTGGATGCAATATAGCTCCCTTTCCTCGTCTCAGTGAACAAGAGTCGATGGGCGCGGTCTTGTTGCGTCATTTTCTGCTCCTGCCTTATTCGTAACCAGTATTTTCCACATAGCACTTTGCTGTTTTTAAACTCTTGACTGAATTTTTGGAAGCCATTTTTCTCATACTAATGCTTATGTCTTTCACTACTTTTACTTTACCATACCCCCTTTTTATTCATTTCCTATCTAATTCCTTTCACGATATACCCCACATACATACCCACCTTTCTTCCGGCTGAGAGAAGAATCCTTCCTAGGATTGGGAGTTAAAGGGTGGCGTTGGTCTTGTTGGGGTAGGACTTTACGTGTGAAGAAGCCACGTGTAGAATCTTGGATTGTATTCCAGTTGTGCATGACAATCAAGAGCAGCCGGTTGGATAGAGAATTGTATTCAGTAATTAAGGGAACTCACTCAGATAAATCGCTCAAGGAACCCACCAATAGGAGAGGACCCATGACGTAGACAAACACGCGAAGTGCAGGAGAGAACCAAGCGAGGAGCACCAACGACAAAGACCTGTCACGACTAGTCAACCTGATCGACAGCGCAGCAAGGCACAAGAATTCAACCATGACGGAGGAAGGCTCAGACCATCGGTTTACCGAGGAGCTTGATGTGAGCGCATTCCCAGACGCTATACAACAGATGGTGAGCAGTTACGATGCGCATGCCCAGTACGAGCACCGTGGTAGGACGGCAGATGCAATTATTGCAGACCTAGAGGAGGAGAGAAGGCTAGCCCGCAAGGCATTGCAAGGCATAGCCGAGTATAATAGGGATCAACAAGCCAGGTTAATTTACAGCCACTCGGTGAGTGTGTTGTTCCTTGTGCACTTGTGCCCAATCAGGCTTTCAGTTTCCTTAAGTGTACTTCAAGTGCAAAATTCAATGAGAGTGTAGTAAGCAATTCCTCGGTGCCTCACTCACTCTCGCTCGTTTCTGGCCTGATAGGCTTATAGGTCCATTTTCCAGCCATTTAGTCAGGGTTTAGGACTCTTTGTATGTTTCCTTGTTTGCTTTCGATCAATCAGGTCTTCGTGGCTCAGCGGCTTGCGTCCTAGTCTGTGGATCCCTCAACTGTCTACTACCCACCGCTAAGCGGCTGTGTACTACAATTTCTCTTATCCCGTGTGCCAGAATCAAGTTCTGAACGCCCGAAGGGTTTCGAAAAGTTGCGCTAATGTGCGTTTGCTGGGTCGGGTCAAATTTCTGACAGCTTTGACAGAAAGTTGCATTCAGACCAAGTGGTCCGAATTGCAGGGTCCGACTGGGTCACTCGGACGGGCCGAATGGCACAGGGTCAAGGGCCGAATCTCCAAATTTGGCTCGGACGATTTTTACTCAGATGGGCCGAATGGCAGGTTTGACAGATTCGGACAGGATAATTCGGACGGGTCGAACCGCAGTTGGCTGAGGGTCGAATCCCGGGTGTGGCCAAGTTCCGATTTTGGAACTCGGACGGGTCGCTCGGACGGGCCGAATGTGCCACGTGGTCAAAAAGTTTTGGTTCAGACGGTTCGAGGAGGGTCACTCGGACGGGTTGACTCGGACGGTCTGAGTGCTGACTAGGGTTCCGGTTGAGTGGCCGAATGGCAAGGGGCCGAAGGCCAATTCTGGGACTCGGCCCAGAAGCAATCACTCGGACGGGCCGAAAGTGGTGCAACGGAAACAGCGCGATGCCGATCTTGCTCGATTCTTATGATCTACTCAACCATTCCAAGCACAAACCTCCAGATCCTATCTAGGGGGTTTGAGGGAGGGATTCATATACCTGAATGGGTTGGTGAGTGCGTCGGTGATGCGATCAAATCACACAGCCTGGGGCTTTCTAACTCTCTCTCTCTCTTTCTCTCACACTGAAATGGCACAAATGAGTTCTCTTTTGGCCTCTCAGTTCTTATATGCTCTCTCAGCTGTGGCGTTGACACCCCTGATCACTCTCTTGTCGATCTTAGTCCTCATTAGTGAGCATTTTGCGCATTTGCATGATTTTCTCCTTGTTTTTACCCTGTTTTGAAACAGTGAACCCTACCCTTTTCCGGTTCGATCTCCTAACTCTAACCTACACTTAATGCAACAAAAATCGAAGGCAAAAAACTGGAATAGATTCTCCATGCTTTCCAATCATCAAACAACCAAAATATCCCAAAATACTTACTTGTTTCGAAGATTAAAAGCACCCAACTTCCTACCTATCTCAAGCTCCGTTTCGGGGATGAATACGCTACTTCGATGCTCGATGTGAGGCGCGCAAGTGCTCAAGCTTGAATCCGTTGGTCCCAGCAAACCAAAATGTGGGAGCTTTCGCTCAACCGCCAAGACCCACGGACCGCTTATTACTTCAAGTGTTTCAAGCAAGCTCTAATGGCTATCTCTCACCTAGCCGACGCGCCGTCGATCCTACGAGTGTAGTGAGCTTACCTTCATGCTCGATCGAGTACCCTCCTCTCTCTCGCACTCCGGTAGCTCCACGATCCTAGATGCTAGCTCAAGCATCCTCAAGCCTCCTCCATCTCCAAGCTCCATCCTCCATAGCCGCGCGCGCAAGAGAAGAGAAGGGGAGAGAAGAGAAGAAGAGGAGAGGAGATGGTGAAGAGCTTCACCCTCTTGATCCCTCACTCTTGCACACACTCGCTCCCTCACACTCTCACACTCCCTCTCTCAAGAGCACACACAAGCAAGAAGGAGAGAAGAAGAGAGGAAGAATAAGACTCCTTTTGCCACACACCAAAGAATGAGCTTTCCATTCACTTTTCAACTTTATATACAAAGCCCTAAATCCTTTTTGGGCGGTCATCCCCTTTTTTCTCTTTTACATGGCCGACCGTGGCCTTTGGGCCCTTTTTCCCATTTCCCACCATTCTAATTTATCCTATTCCCCACCAATGCATACACTTTGCACAGGAGTGAGCCTGGTGCTCTTTTACACAGATTTGGGGACGCTTTTGCATTTTAATGGTGCGCCTTTTTTCTCTTTCGTTGCCTTGGCCTGACACCGAAGCTTTCTGAGGGTCGTGCCCGAACATTTGAATTTTTCAGGGATTGGTTGCCAATCAAGGTGCCTTCTTCTGCTTTTATCCTGTGCCTTATCTGCTATTTTCCTTTTTTCCATTTTCCGCTCCTTTGTGCTGCGGAAACACGATAACACAAAGCTAAACTTGTGGCAAAGGGTTATGCTTTGCAAAAGGGCATTGATTTTGATGAGATCTTTGCTCCTACTTGCCCTATTACAACTATTCGTAGCACTTGCACATTGACAATTCATAATGGTCGGAATATATGTTAGACATCAAAATTTCATTTCTCAATGGTGATTTAGATGAGCAAGTGTACATTTTTCAACCTCATGTGTGCAAATTGAAAAAGATTTTGTATGATTTGAAGCAAGCACCTTGGGCTTGGTATGAGAAGATGCATGCATACTTAATAGCACATGGTTCTCAAAATAGTCCCATTAATAATAGCACATTATATGTAAGGCATGATGGTGATGCGCCTATGATCATTGTGGTTTATGTTAATGATATGTTGTTACTGTTGGGGGTAAAGGCGCCTCCGCCGTGCTGCCCCGTGTATTACTACACTGATAGTACCCGCCACTGCACACTGCAGGTGGCGGGCGCCCGTCACGTCATTTTATTCTTTATTCTTTTAGTGACAGTTTGAATAAAGGAAGGCCCGGTCACACATTGTGACCATTGGAGTTCCCATTTCTTGTCTCTCTCTTTTCTTGCTCTTGCTCTCCCGCCATAGCTCGCGTGCAAGCTTCTATCCTTCTCACCTTTCAACTGGTATCAGAGCTTGGCATTCTCTTGCTCGAGCTCGACTCGGTGCTTCCTGACCTTCGCATCGACTCGCTTCACGCATTGGATCTCCATCCCAGCAGCCATATCCGATCTCCCCGAGCTTCCGTCACTCCCCGGCTTCCCGAGCACCTTCCCAGCCTATTGAGGCACCTTCAAGGCATTGATACTGAGGTATTTGATCATTCTTTCAGGGTTTTATTTCAGTCTACAAGTTGCAAACAGCAAGGGCAGCCATGGCTTCAAACCCTTGAAGCTTATTCCCCTCATATTGTGCCTTACACCTATCAAGGCTCAAAGAGGCTTGTCATAGGCCTTTGATAGGCCCTTCTTGAGCCCCCCATTACCCCCTTTTCAGCCCATGTGGAGCAGCAGCAAGTTTAGCACCAACAGGGCAGATTGCATCATTTTTTTCCAGGATGTGAGCACTCATCTACTTCAGTTCCACACTTGGCCATTGCTTCTTGCTCTCTACCTTGATCAAGAGGGCTATAAACTTCATGTTTGATGTCATTCAAGCTTTGGGCATTGGTCTTGATCATTCGGGGCTGATTTCTTCAAATTTGGGACTGTCATAACATGCTGAAAACAGGGCAGCACCATTGGCATTAGCATTTGTTGCTTATACTCCATTCTGGTTGTGCTATTTGATGCCCGTATGCGGTCTACGTGATGCCTAGTGCCTTGGGAATGTATGCACATGATTATGCCATGATTTTGGCTTGAAATATTGGCTGATTTGGGACTGTTATTTACTGTTATACAGTGCTAGAAACAGGGCAGCCACACTTGGCATTGGCATTTGATGCTTATACTCTACTCCGGTTACCTTATTTGATGCCCGTATGCGGTCTACTTCCTACCCGGATGTATTGGGGATGTATGCATTTGGTTTGACCATGATTTTGGCTTGAATTCGGGGCTGAAATTTATTGTTTAGAATAGTAAATACATGCTGGAATAACAGTGGGCTGAAGGTACTTTACATGCTTTGGCACTTACCTACCGATACTGGATGTATGCTTTGAGCTTTGGCATGATGTCTCTGACATTTGGGGACGGCTTGGAGCATATGTATGAGATTATGGGATGCTTTTGAGCTTCGCATTAGCTCCGTCTTCACTGGCATTTGGACCGACTTGGCATGCTCGTGGACCGCCTATGCCTCATGTCTCTGCTTGACAGTTAGGCTTTTGCATTACATGCTTTGGTTCGTGACATATGCTATTTGGTTCGTGTATGCCATACCGACATTTGGAGCTTGGATTTGGATGTATTTGAGCATTCCTGGCTTACTTGATCACTGATCTTGGTTGCTATTTGGATGTCATTGAGTTGACCGAGAGCTTATTTGGGCTTATGTATTGCTTCATGGTTAATACGACCGGTGCTTCATGTATGTCATGCTCTCTTGGATGCGCTTGATGCATTGACAAGGTCACTTATCACTGGTGCTTTCTCTTGGGTTGTTTGAGCTTCTGAGCTCGCTTTGTACGCCTTTTGTGCCAGTGGGAGCATTTTACATGCTTGCTTGACCTTTGACAGTTGCATGCTATTGGAGCACTTACATGTATTTGGAGCAGTTTATGTCTTGAGCAGCTACATACGCATTGAGACTTTGGGATTATACTCCGATCTTTATGGATATGCATTGATGTACTCTTGGTTCACAGGATGCTTATGAGCTGAGTCTCATATTTGGATCTTTCTCTTTGAGCAGACACCTATTTGTGTCAGGTTTTGGCAGTTACAGGAACACTTTGCCTAGAGTGTCTAGGGGTGTGCCTTTCACTGGCAGATGTTATTTTGACATGCTTCAGTGTTGAGCTCATGTTCTTTTCACTATCATTGGCCTTGTTTATGTCCGTTTCATGCCGGCTTTGGACCTAGCATTGTTTGCTTGACATTGGATCCTATTTTGGGACAGTTTGCTCTCTAGACTGCATACCTGCAATTTATTATAGCAAGCAGTTATTGGTGGACTGAGGTGTACTTTTCATGCTGAAATATCCTGATTTGGTGTACCGCACCTAGTACTAAGTGGGCAGCAACTTTTGGCACACTTTGCTCGCCCTTTGGACCCCGTTTTGGTCATTTTTGGGCAGTTTCTGCAGTAAAACAGCAAGCAGTTTTGGACTGTTTGGGCATTTCCAGCCTGCATAATGGCATCATCTTCGCATGATAGTGCCATCTTTAACATTACAAAGTTGTATGGTACCAACTACTCTTATTGGAAGAGTCAAATTTGGCAGGTCTTGGTGCAGAAATCTCAGATTAAGCCACTTCGGTTGAGTGGGGAGCAGCCTGAAACTATGGACAATGACGACTGGCTTGAACTTGATGAGCTATGCAAGTCCACGATTGTATTGTCTCTCACTGAACAGGTACATTATAATGTATTTGAGGAAGCACATAGTGCATGGGATCTATGGAATAAGATCAAGAATCTTTATGATAAGAAAAGTCCGGCGAGTCAGATGTACTGGTTGAAGTAGCTTATGGATCTGCGCATGAAGGATAATGTGACTATGTCTGCTCACTTGAGCCAGTTCCATGCTATACTGAAGAACCTGACTTCGCAGGATATCACCTTTGGAGAGGAAGTAACTCCTCTTTTCTTGCTTGGGACTCTGAATGAGTCATGGGATGTTTTCCGTACTGCTCTTTGTGCCTCTAGTGCTACTCTAAAATTGGCAGATGTTGAGAGTGCTCTTCTTCAGGAAGAGGTGAATCGCAAAAACTTGGATGCCTCTCGTGGTAGTCATGCTTTGACAGTTAGAGGCAGGAATGACAGGAATGATTGTGGTAATAACCGTGGTCGTGACTCGCAGAAGGGTCGGTCTAAATCTCGTGGCAAGTCGCGTGGACGCAATGCAAATGTCACTTGTCATCATTGTGGGAAAAAGGGCCATATTAGACCACAGTGTCATGAGTTGCGCAATGAGAAGCGCAAGGATAAGGGGAAAGATAAAGTGCAGGAGAAGTCCTCTGATCGCAGCATAGTACTTGCGAAGTCCAACGTCAAGATTGATGAAATTAATGTCACGCAGACTAAGGAGTCCGATGGTGGTGATGAGTTTATACTTGCAGCTAGTTCTTCTGATGCTTCACACTTGACTGAGACATCTAGTATGTATGCACAGTGCTGGTTATTGGATTCCGGAGCATCCTTCCATGTGACGCCTTACCGTGAGTGGTTCCACTCTTACCGCACTATATCTGGTTCAGTCAGACTTGGAGACGACAGGTCTCTTGACATTGTGGGCATGGGTGATATTCATTTGCAGTTTTCCACTGGCAGTTCATTTTTGCTTAGGGATGTACGTCATGTACCTGCGCTTACGCGCAGTCTTATGTCTGCAGGACAGCTGGATGATGCAGGATTTCATGTATGTTTTGGGGATTCTGCTTGGAAGATTACTCGTGGCAGACTTGTGCTTGCTAGAGGCGCCAAGTCTGGCAGCCTCTATCCTCTTGTTGTATCTGGGTCCTCAGTTGACCATGTTTTGGCAGTGGGTTCTATCCCACATGTATCACTTTGGCATGCTCGTTTAGGGCACATGTCTTTGAAGGGAATGAAAATGTTATCTGGTTTGCAGTATCTTCCGCCTTTGGATTATGCATGTTTTGACTCGTGTGATCATTGTCTTTATGGTAAGCAAAATAGGTCTACGCATAAGAAATCGGGTAGGCCACGCATAAGTAAGCCCTTGGCATTGGTGCATTCTGATGTTTGTGGGCCTATGCCTTGCATATCTATGGGTGGCGCGAAGTACTTCGTTACCTTCATTGATGATTTTTCTAGGAAAGTGTGGGCTTATCCCATAAAGTAGAAGTCCAATGTCTTGGCAGTTTTTCAGAGATGGCTTACTCTTGTTGAGAACCAGATTGGGTATAGGCTGAAATGCCTTAGGACAGATAATGGGGGAGAATATGTCTCACATGCTTTTGAGCAGTTTTGTGATGACAGGGGTATTAAGCGTTAGTTGACCGCCCCTTACACCCCACCCCAGAATGGTTTGGCTGAGTGCATGAACATGACTATTCAGGAGCATGTGCGCTCTATGCTTAGCCATGCAGGCCTACCCCAGAGTTTTTGGGCTGAGGCAGTTAGTACGGCAGTGTATGTCATAAACCGATCGCCTTCCAGTGGATTGGATTTCCAGGTTGCAGAGGAAGTTTGGGCTGGTAAGCCACCCTCTTATGCGCATCTTCGTGTCTTTGGATGTGAGGCATTCTGCCATGTGCCCAAGGATAAGAGGAGCAAATTGGATCCAAAGAGCATTAAATGCATATTCCTTGGCTATGGTGAGTCAGGAGAGATGGGCTATCGCCTATGGGATCCGCAGGCGTGGAAAATAGTACGCAGCCATGATGTCGTCTTCCATGAAGACAAGATGCACAGGCAGCCTGCGAAGGTGGTTGAGATCCACAGAGTGATCTTTCAGGAGGAGCCTAGAGCTCCAGCACAGCCAGTAGTACAGCCTGCAGCAGTTCCTCCACATGGCCAGGGTGTTGGACAGGCAGTTAGACAGGCAGTAGAGCCTGCGGTGAGACGGTCTGCTAGAGACAGATGCCCACCTGACAGATTTCAGCCCTCTATGCATTATGTTTTGGTTATAGATGCAGGAGAGCCTTTCACTTATGATGAGGCTATGCGCAGGGGTGACAGTCACTCCTGGGAGAGGGCTATGCAGTCTGAGATAGAATCCCTGCATAAGAATGAGACTTGGGATTTGGTTGCCTTGCCTAAGGGTAAGAAGGCTTTGCCATGCAAGTGGGTGTACAAGCTGAAAAGTACCCCTGGACACCCCAAGCCGGCATACAAGGCTAGATTGGTAGCAAAGGGTTTTAAGCAGGAACATGGTGTGAACTTTGATGAGGTCTTCTCTCCTATGGTTAAGATGACCACCCTGCGCTTAGTCTTGGCTTTGGTTGCACAGCTTGACTTAGATCTATATCAGATGGATGTCAATACGGCTTTTCTACATGGGGACTTGCATGATGAGATCTATATGGATCAGCCTAAGGGCTTTGCAGAACCTGGCAGGGAGCACCTAGTGTGCAAGTTGAAGAAGAGCTTGTATGGCTTGAAGCAGGCACCTAGGGAATGGTATCATAAGTTTGATGCCCTTATACAGTCACAGGGCTACAGCAGGAGTGCTATGGATCCGTGTCTTTACAGAAGAAAGCCCGTGATGGCAGTTTGCTTATCTTGGTACTCTATGTTGATGATATGCTGATAGCAGGGAAAGCTCATGATGAGCTAGATGCTCTTAAATCTCAGCTGAAGAAGAGCTTTGAGATGAAAGATTTGGGACAGGCCTCACATATACTTGGGATGCGCATTAAGTGCGATAGGCATCAGGGGCTTTTGTATCTCTCACAGCGGGAGTACATTCATAAAGTCCTTGAGCGCTTCCGCATGCAGGACGTAAAGCCTATTGGCTGTCCATTACCTTCTTATGTGAAGGTATCACAGGCCGATTGTCCGCAGACAGATGCGCAGAGGGCCGAGATGGCCAAGATCCCTTATGCTTCAGCTGTGGGCAGTTTGATGTATGCCATGATAGCCACTCGTCCAGATATTGCGCATGCAGTTGGTGTTGTGGCACGCTATATGGCTACACCTGGCAGCAGACATTGGGATGCCGTGAAGGGTATCATGAGGTACCTGAAGGGCACAGCAGATATGTGTATTTGCTATGGCAGCCAGGATACAGGGGTCGTGGGGTACACTAACTCCAGTTATGCAGGACATGCAGATAGTAGGAAATCCACTTCTGGCTATGTATTCACCTATGCTGGAGGGGCTGTCTCTTGGATGTCCAGGGTTCAGAAGTGTACGGCTTTGTCTACCACTGAGGCCGAGTATGTTGCAGCCACTGAGGCTTGCAAGGAGGCCATATGGTTAGGCCGTATAGTTGCTGACCTTGGGATTGATGCTACACCTACACTGCATTCGGATTCTATGAGTGCCATTCAGTTGGCTAAGAATTCGGTCTTCCATGCGAAGACGAAACACATTGAGCTGAGGTATCACTTCATACGTGGTGTCGTGGAGGACAAGTCTGTTGACCTTGTCAAGATCTCCACTGACGAGAATCCTGCAGATCTGCTCACGAAGAGCCTCACTACTGAGCGCTTTGCCTTCCTCAGGAGGTTGATGTGCGTTGGATGAGATGTCGCCTTTCCTCATCCCTTGTACCTATGTACATTTGTACTGTCTTTTCTTTTTCTTTTCTCTCTCACTAGGGCAGATTAGCCTTTATGTGGGAGGTTGTTGGGGGTAAAGGCGCCTCCGCCGTGCCGCCCCGTGTATTACTACACTGACAGTACCCGCCACTGCATATTGCAGGTGGCGGGCGCCCGTCACGTCACTTTATTCTTTATTCTTTTAGTGATAGTTTGAATAAAGGAAGGCCCGGTCACACATTGTGACCGTTGGAGTTCCCATTTCTTGTCTCTCTCTTTTCTTGCTCTTGCTCTCCCGCCATAGCTTGCGTGCAAGCTTCGATCCTTCTCACCTTTCAGTTACTCATTGGTCCTAATGAGACATATACTATTGAATCTAAGATTGAGTCAAATTTATCTTTTGATATGTCAAATTTGGGCCTATTATATCATTATTGTAGAGATTTGGCATTGGAGACTACAGGCCTATTGCTACTCATATAGAGAGAGGTTTGAAGTTGAGCCTTGATGATTCCAAATATAGTTTTGATGTAGACTTCCTCTATCAATAGGCTATTGTGTGCTTGATTTATGTATGGGTTATGAGACTTGACATTCAGTTTGTAGTCTCATAGATGCATAGCCTAGGCACTAAGCATTGGCTTGCGGTGAATGGATCTTTTGCTACTTGAGTGGTACTTAGCACATTGGGCTATTATATCCCAAGGGGGGATCATTATGCATTACATGGTTTTCTAGATTCTAATTGGGCTGGTTGTTACAATACTCATGTATATCCATAAGTGGTTTTTGCTTTATACTTGGTAGCTCATTCATAGCATTGAACAAGAAGCAATCAAATGTGGTCACTTCTAGGTGCGGTGCATCTTTCACAATTACAATTAGGTGTATTTGGCTCAAATGCCTGTTGGTTGATTTGGTGTCATTGGCCACCACCATTTTTACTTATAGTCAGAGAACATTATTATTTGCATGAAAGTTGGTGTCCCATATATATACTAAGCACATTGAGGTACACTATCATTATGTTAGGGAGAGACTCTCTACATGAGAGATCAACTTGGCCTATGTGCTAACACAAGAAAACCTTGCAAAACTTCTCACAAAGGCTTTTCATGCGAGTCCTCTCATAAGGAGTGGCTTTGTTCTTATGATAGCAGCAAATGTGTCAAAGTTGGTTCCGCCATTGTGGGTAAAAAGGTTCTTTTTGTGTGCCTCTCTTCTCCCAACTATTTGCCTAACCTTCTCCCCACATAGTTAGACATCTACCACCAATCATTAGCCTACCATGACTTGCTAGAGACTTCCTACTACTTGCCACATTTTTTAATGAGAAGGGGGCATTGTGTAAGTATGCAGTGCACTATGGGGCCAATAGCTTGGAGACCATGGTAGCCTTATTCAAGAACACCATAATCTTCTTGGGATAGGTGGAGGATATATGTACTTGTGGCCCACTAGAAGTGACAAGATGAAGGCCCTACTTTTTGCTCACATTGATGAAAGGGGAGGATATATGTACTTGTAAAAGGTTTGATGAATGGTCTACATGTCTTAGGATTTGAGCTAGTGCACTGCCATTTTTCATTCAGTTGTGCAATTTCCATACCTGTGTGTAACTTCGATGAATGATTTATTGTCTTAAATGTTATATAGCAATAATTGTAAAAAAAAATTTGGGGCTTTTGGAAACGATGCTTTTGATCAATAAAACCTACATGCAAGGGGTTGTGGTGGGCCCCTTATCTATATCTATCCTTAGCCTAGGACTAATTGTTTGTAAAATGCTACTAGCTCAACAACTAACAAGTAGGCATGTTACACATTGTCCACATGGTCATGGAAGACAAGATTGTCAAGCTGATGTAGCAAACATTGGTTGAAAGGAAAAAGTGATCACATTGACAAGTGGGATAAGCTCCTCACCCAAGCCAACTTTAAGCCATTTTTTGCATTATGCAAAATTTGAACCAATGACTTTCTTCATATGTGAGAGCTCAATATTGCTAAGCTAATTGAGTTTTCAAATTTTAATTCCTACGATAAACCAATTAGCTTGTTACATTTTAATGAAAGCCTTACGTACTATCTATTAGCTAACAACTAGTTTGAAACCACAATGGCCCTTTTTCATAGGGAGGGACTTGTCCATATGGCTCAATGTGAATCTAGTCTTACTTGCACTAAAGTTTTGATTTTGAAGTTAAGTGCTCTTGGATTTTCTTTTATGAGTCCCTAGGCTTTGTGTTTCTATTGATTATAATTCCCACAATCATGTGTTGATTTTAAATTTGTGCAAGTGCATGGTGCACAAGCAGACTTTCTTTTCTTTTCAAACACTCATGGATCTTGTAGCACTTGAGATGCTAATTGCATTTCAAAAATGATTATAGGGATTGTGGTATATGTGTTGCTAGTGTTGGCTCTTGAACTTTCACCTTTTGTTGCATCCACACATGATTTGTTCCTGTGTTATTTGGCTCCTCGTAGCAGGACTTGCTTGTTCGACTCCTTGCGGTTTTTCTTTGAGTTTAATAGTCGCACCCCCAAATTTACTGCTCAACCAAGTTTCACATGTGCAGTGGTGCCATCTAGCCTACGTGCCTTGGTGTATGTGTGTGAACGTGCACTTATATATGCGTACCCTAGATGTATGTAAACTACATGCGGCTATGTGCAACTATACCTAATTTCTGGTGCACATGACTCTATGTCTATCTCATTTGTACTAATGTCAGATATGCAGCAGGGGAATGAGGTGTTTAAGCACGATGTGTTCCTAAGCAGGGGGTCTAGTGTGATAATAGACTAGGCGTGAACTGATTCTTAGTGCAAGGAGGTGTGTTAGTGTGTTGAATGCACTCAAATGTCCTAGCGTGCATGTGAGTGCACCTAAAAGTAGTATGGGCATGCTAGGTGTGGTGTCATTGTCATGGGATTTTATGTTTACAATGTGAAAAATGGAGATGTTGTGGATCATGTAGATCTGCATACTTGGTCTGCAAGAGCTTCATGACAGGTTACAAGACATAATGTAATGACTCTTTAAGTTAATTTTGCTTGGATGTCACTTAGTTCATCAAGTCTACTAGGTTTGAGCATGATACATGATATATGCCTTTGTTAGTGGCTTAGGCAACTTAAGTACGCCTTATGCAACTTAGAGTTATGTTGGTGAACATGGAAGAACATGACCAGCAAGGTCTTTTCTTGCTTTATCTTCATTCTCATGGCTTTTCTTGATTCCAAAGCTTGAATCTTGCTCCAAAATCTAGTGTTCCACTTGGGGCAACCAAAGGAGTGATTTTTCTTGGTCTACGGGCTGTTTTGGACTATTCAAAACTGTCATAAATAGGGCAGCCCATAGTCTACTCAATTTGGGAGAGCTTGCAAGTGATGTAAGTAAATGTACATATTGGATATGGTCCCTAAACAACATGGCATCCTTCCGTGTTCATTAGAGAGGCTTATGATTGGATTTGTGTGCATTTTGGAGCTTTAATTGAGGGCTAGAATGCACTATTATTGACAAGGCTGAAGTACTTCTTTAGCTTTGATAGGGATTTATAGAAGTATTTGATATATGTCTTAATTGTAAAGGCTTCTACCACTACTAGATTGAAGTCTACATGTAATTTTGAGGCAAATACCTATAATAGTCAATGGATGGCAGCATCATGGATCATGGATTAAGTTATGTATTTATGTATGAGTTGAGCTATTGTCTCAGTGTGTCTTGGGCTTCGATTCACCCTCATTTGGGTGTATTTGGTTATGAGCTATCATTATGAGCTGATGTCTTCCATATATGACAGGATGCTGAAATAAATTGACAGGCTTTACCTCTATCAGTTTTCTTCTACATCTTCTATTTCTTTAAACCCCTTCTCTTTCGTTTACTCCTCTCCCTGAATCTCCCTTCACCCTACTTTCTCTTACCCCCGTGGTAGACTTTTGATCCCAAAAGCTTCGACAATGGTGAACCCAATGTGAAAGTCGATTGCAGGTGTGTAAAGATGGGGGATTCTGTAGGTTCAAGTGGTGGCGATGCTTTACAACAGATGATTGCTTTGTTGCAGCAACAACAACAACAACAGTTGTTGTTACAACAACAGATGCAAACTCGGCAAGAAGCAGAAAGAATTGATTCCTTAGTTGTGAATGCATTGCAGGCAGTGGGACATGACTTGAAGTAGTTTAAGGGTCAAAATTTTTCGGCCTTTATTCGATTGTATGAAGAAAAGATGTTGTTTCATGGGGTACCATAGTATGCTTGGAGTCAGCCATTTGGCCATTTATGCATTGCATGGTCGGATTAATGAGTTACATAGAAGAGATGATGATTGGGTTGCTTTTAAGAAAGCTTTGAGATAAGAGTTTTTCTTGGAAGATATAGGATTGGTAACTAAAAATACATTTACAGACTAGATTGAAAAGCCCAATAAAGGGTTGGCTACTGCAGCTTTGCTCCATGAATTTGAAAGTCAGTATGCGTAGTTGGATATGCGATGAGCAGCAATCATTGAAGAGTCAAATAATTGGTTTGTTTCTAAAGGCTGCTGATCCTGTCTTGCAGAAGAAGCTGACTGATCATTTAGAAGATGCCTCTTCTAAATCGAGGCTGAAATCAAATTGGGCTAATGTAACTAAGGTAGTGCATATGTTGGTAAAGAGAAAGCAGATAAAATTAAGATGGGGTACAAGCACCACACCTACCAGCGCTCAAAAGGGGGCTGAAATTGTAACCAAGGCGCCTATAATAATGGCAAAATAGTCGGCTATACCTATTGGTTTGGCCCTTAAAGATGATGATATGGATAAATGAATCAAGGGCATGCGTAATTTGAGCCTAAATTTGACAGAAATCAATGCAAAGGTCAAAAAATTGGATGTCAAGGTAGAAAAGAAGGGTTGGGCAATAACCCAAAGGTCGTATAGAGAAAGTATAGAGAAGGATACAAAAGGAGATGCATTTGGTGCGACAGACTGTACAGCCTACCATAAAGCGGAAGAAGCGAAAAGGTTAGTCTTTTGGAAAGATGGAAAAATACATGCAATAAAAATGGGTCTTCCAATAGAACCAAATTTTAAAATGGTGATATGCAGAAGAGGTTGGAAAATATGGCTGCAAGGACAACATTTGTAGCCATAGATGCAGCCACATATGGTTTGAGAATTGAAAGGGCTGATAAAGCTCGTAAAGGATGCATAGTTGAAGCAAAATCTCGTGTTTGGATGCAAGCATTGGATTGCATGGAAAAGGTAAAATAGTAAAGGCTGAATTGGCTAATGCAAGTCAGAGTATACGAGGGAGAACAGGATGGAATCCACCAGTGGATTCATTTTTAGCCTATGCTTATCTGGCTGAAGTTCATAATCAAGAAGCTCTTGTGGAAAAAAAGAGAAAAAGAGAAGAGGACATTGCTAGTCCTTCCACTTCAAGTCCTTCTAAACACATAACACGAAGTAAAACGGAGCAGCAGAAAGAGGTTGAAAAAGCCATACCTAAACATGTAATGGAGGATGCATCTTAGGAGAAAAACAAGAAGGGAAGAAAAGGGGCAAGTAGCCTCGTGATGTCGCACATAAAGAGGGAAAAAAAGGTAAGGACTACACTCTCGTGATGCTGCACATAAAAGGGTGCACCACTGGGTATAGAGAATCATACGTAAAGTAAAAACCAAGCAGGGCTCGAAGTCATTACTACTCCCTATATAAGTGTTTGCGATAGCAATGCTATAATATAGCTACAAAGCCCTTAAGGAGAGGCGGGGAGAGGGGGGAGCAGAAGGTTTGAGGTTCCTATAATGTGTGAGTTAAGTGTGGGTGCACATGGAGTGTGCGTGTGTGTATGAGTGGTTATGCGGTGTGTGTTAGTTTAATGTGTATGTGAGTTAATGTGACGGGGGAGGGGGTGTGTGAATGTTAAAGGGCTTGTGTCTTTATGTCTATAGGGGGATGTACGTACGGTGGTTGCTGCGGGCAGTAGTAACAGGAATGGCAGTGGTTCAGTGGCGGAAACCTTGTGTGGTGGCATATGGTCATGAAGGTGCGACGGTGGTGAAGGCAAAAATGGTGGAAGGCCTGACGGGCAAAAAGGGCAATCGTGGCAGGAACTGCAATGGTTCGGGGCAGAAACCACCCCCTTTTTTTCTACTTCTTCTTCTCCCTCTTCTTTTTCCACTAACCTAAACTACCCATGTCAACCACAATTCCATGATCAACAATGTTCGAGTAAGATAAAACCATGCAACCACAATGGTCAAGCATGACCATCGCAACTAAATCAACAGAAAGCAAAGGGATTTAAAAATAATAATAAATATATGAGAATAAATGAAAAATATGCTTCTATTCTAACTAGAATGTGTAATATGATTTTTTTTCTAAAGTTATTATAAATCAATAATCTCACTAATCCAACAAAGGAACCATCAAATCCTAACTATTTGCAAAAACATTCCAAGGTTTAGCAACACAATGCCCCCTACTCCACATTGTGATACACACACAAGTGATCAATGTGTCCTTGGTCTCGATAACAAAACCAAAATATTGTGCTACTCAAGCTCAATGTAGTGGGACTTTGAACGCACTCTTATTCCTTCAAGAGCTTCGACACACGAGAATCAAATGACTACCTCTAATACATTCTTTGGCATATGAATGCAAGGATTCCTTTGTAATGAGGGGCATGGGCTTCCTTCTATCCCATGAAGGATGTGCTTTACACACTCTACAATCCAAGTGAGTGCTCCTTCTACTCTCAACCCTCTACGATCTCCACATGCAAAAGAGAACCATGGGCATGGCAAGTGAGAGTGCTTAGAGAGAATATGAGAAGACCTTCACCCTCTTGGTCTCTCACCCTCACTCTCTTGCTCTCAATCTCTCACTCTCACCCTCACTCACTCTCTCACAATGAATGTAGGAAGGCAAGTGCACAAAGTTTGCACACACACGAATAGCTTGTTCTATTCATTCTCGTCCTTACGATCTCCACATGCAAAAGAGAACCATGGGCATGGAAAGTGAGAGTGCTTGGAGAGAATATGAGTAGAGCTTCACCCTCTTGGTCCCTCAACCTCACTCTCTCACTCTCTTGCTCTCAATCTCTCACTCTCACCCTCACTCACAACAATTAAAGTAGGAAGGCAAGTGCACAAAGTTTGCACACACACGAATAGCTTGTTCTATTCATTCTCATCCTTTTTATACATGATTTTTGGGGTTAAGGTTTCCCCATCCCTCTTGGGCATCCAACCTACTTTAAGGCCTCAAGACTAGCCTTGCATGCTTTTTCTATGGTGAGAATGAACTAGAACCTTTGCAGTTCTTCCATGGGAGTCTATGCTATCATTACAAATTACATGGGATCGTGCTTGGTTTGTGGATCTACGTAATAAATAAATACAATTGTTGCAACCTTTTGGCATGTTGAATAAGCAATGCTTCATGCATATCATATTGTAGTTAATAATCCAAAGACTATTTTTGAGAATTTAGGGTCCTTCTCGTGCTTGCTTGCACCTTGCTTATCATGTACTTCTTGCGATTGATACTGGCATGCCCTCTAACTAAGGATAAGACAAAGGAGAATGCACCAACGAGGGTGCCCATCAAACTAGGGATTAGAATCCATTAGGAGACAAGACAATAAAGGAGCCCAGTCCACAAGGGCAAGTTTTTACTCATGCACAAGTTAGGCTAGAGGAGGACTAGCATCTCAAGGAACAAAGGCTTTGGTAAAAAAAAATAAAGACATTGAAGGGATTATGAATAAGGAGAATTAAGATCCTAAGGCCCAATATGGAAAGAATGCTCAAAAGAAGAAGTTGATGGCTAAACTGTTTACAAACTAGTGAGAGAGCCAATCTCTCGCCAAAGTCAAGCCTTGCACATGGAATGACTATGTGCTCACTTCTGACTTGCAAAAATAAGTGTTTTATAGTCTTATAAATTGACATAAGCCCCATGTAATAACATTGCAAGAAGTCAAGCTAGATTATGGCATATGCAAACTACTACAATTTCCCAACTATGTAGTATTCTATGATGTCCACTATAGGGGTTGATGTGGGACTATATTACGAATTAGACAAGACCTTGAGTCTTGCTTCAAGTGTAAAGGTGTGGATGGAAGTTTTGTAGCTACAACTGTCAAAATAAGCAACAAACTGGTCATGATTGCATAGGCATATGCTTCAAATGTAACTACATGCAAGGTTAAACGACAAGAGTTTATCAAGGGGCAATTGATGGACAAGATGGTTGTGATTGGTGGTGACTAGAACATGATAGCGAGAGAGCCTAACCATTTGCATGGTGGGGGCTCTACGATCTTAGAGGAAAGAAGATCATGGGATGGCCTTGTCTCACATTATGAGCTAAAGGATCTAGCCTGCTTGGCAAATGTAGGAAAGAGCATTATCTATGCATGGCATAAATAGCACTTAGGACCCTCATTGAGGAGTAATACATTTGATAGGATCTATGCCTCTCAAGGGGCTTAGTGGCTAGGTGGCAAGGTTGCATATTATTGCCTAAGTGATGTTGTTGTTTCTAATCATATTCTTATCCTAATAGCATTTAGGGTGGTCAATGCCTGAGGCCGCCCACCCTCCAGGTTCAATACAACATTTTTAAGAGACCATATTATTGCCTAAGTGATGTTGTTGTTTCTAATCATATTCTTATCCTAATAGCATTTAGGGTGGTCAATGCCTAAGGCCGCCCACCCTCCAATACAACATTTTTAAGAGACCTATCCTTTGTTTGAGATGTAGTCATAGTCTAGACCAAGGCTAGGAACACTAGTGTCACACCAGATTACAAGTAGATGAGGTGCCTTGAAGCACTTGCCCCATTTGTTGAGGAATATGGTAGATGCAAAGTAACTTTAAGAAGATGGGATATTGAAGGGGCCACTTAGGGCTATAATTCTCTATTGTAAGCCATAAGGTGGAAGTCTTAGGATGAAGTTAGAAAGGTTGCTAAACAATGTGGGAAGCTTATGTAGACAACAAGAAGAGGTCATGGTGCACGCTACTAAGGTGCAACTCAAGGGCCAACGGGAGGTGATTGGTGATGCCTCCAATGACTTCTTGTTTAGTGTGGTGAAAGAGAAACAAATGAGAAAAACCATATCACGTATTGAAGATGAACATGGGAGCCTAGTGCATGATGAAGATACTCTCTAAATATTTGAGGGGCATTTGGTACCAATTGGAGCAGAGCCCCTGCATGTTCTAGACTATGACAAAAAATTTCATAACTTCATTGGGGATGTGGTAGCTTGTATCCTATGTGAGCAAGCTCTTCTTCTCGAAAGGCCTTTCAATATCAAGGAAATTAGGGATGTGGTAGCTTGTATCCTATCTGAGCAAGCTCTTCTTCTCGAAAGGCCTTTCACTATCAAGGAAATTAGGGAAGTGGCATTCTAAATGAAGGTTGGAAAGACCCTAGATCCAAATGGTTAGTCTCAAGAGGTCTTCTAGGTTCTATAGGACATTTGTATTGTGGACTTGGTGGTAATACTTAACTATCTACGACAGAGTCTAGGGTGATGTCGGCTAGCTTCAATCATGGCCTGATCAAGTTGATACCCAAGTCTCCACTACAGACCAAAACCTCTATTTCGAGACCCTTAATAATTATGAGTTTTCCTTTTAAGGTTCTTGCTAAAGCTTTGGCTTTGTGCGTGAAATTTTTGTTTTCCAAGTGTCATACTGGTGCACAGATCGGTCACCGTATGCGCGCGTAGTGAGCGTCAGAAGGTCCCCAAGAACAAAAGAACTCTACTTTTTGCACACAAATCAATGAAGAAAGCTTGCAAGACATGAACAAGAGACCAATTGGGTGCAATCTCCCCCTGTGCCTTGTGTGAGTGCTCCACGAAGCATGTATTTCATATATTATTCATCTTTAAGCTCAAATAATAGCCCAAATTACAAAATAGCACGCTTTAGCTTTTGAGTTTGCTTTTGTGCAAATAAAGAATTAAAGCTAATAGGCACCCAAGAAGTCAGGCGATGCCCAAATACAATGTCCAATACAAGTATTTAAATCGTGCGCCCATGCGCACACAAAAATAATAAATAAATATCAAGCGCTTTGATAAATAAGCGTGACAAAATATAGGCGCCATGCCTAAGATACGCGCCCATAAAAAATTGTCGATAATTTGAATACACGCTATCCTCCAATGCTTTCCACTGCCACCACTGCTTGCTCTACACATCAACTAAAGCATTCACAATTGTTAGAAAAATAATACAATTAAACCGACAAAAGTGAATACCTAGCAGTCTTCAGCTACATAAATAAATTGGTTAGAAATCAATCCTAACCTTAATTTATTGCGAGTGCGCACTCTAAACTCATAAGCGTTTATTAATTTAAATATGTATTTTGTGGAATCACCTGCTATGGAATCACCCATGTACACATAAAATTAACAAAACGCCCGAAAAGGATAGGCGTCCCCATCGACTTCTCGCACAAAGAATCCACTTTGTGTATGAGCCCCGGTAATAAAATTTTACGGAATCCACTGCAAAACCTCACGGAATCCACCGTGGCACGGAATCCATTGTGGAATATGCCTCCTGGCATCATACCCCCGGGGTGGGATAGCAATTGTCCTCAATTGCTATTAGCTCAATGTGGAGCTAACAGAGTGGGGAAAGCATTTAAGTCTCTAGCGTGCATCCATTGGGCCTATTCAACAGGATGATTTTTAAACTTGACCAAATATCTAGAATATCTACGGCCAGTCCTAGTGGTCATAAAGTCAGTATCTATAATAGTTTCAGGCTCAAGGATTTCAGTTTCATCATCTAATAAAGGAGGGTTATCATAGACAGGGTGTATAGGTAATTGGCCTCTAAAAGGTCGTAATAAACTAATATGGAAGGTGTTGTGGATTTTCCAATGTTGTGGTAGTTCTAGTTTAAATGCATTGTCATTGATTTTGTGTATGATCTTGAATGGTCCATAAAATCTAGGTGCTAATTTCACAACTGGGTGTTTATGTATATTTTGTAATCTTCGTTTTTCTATTCGTAACCAAACATAATCATCAACTTTAAAATTCATAGCCTATATTTTCTTATTTGCTTGTTTTGTATATGATTGCTGGGCTTTAGAAATCGTGTCTTTAACTTCATCAAAAATAGTGGCATGCATGTTAGCAATATCATTAGCAGTTTGAATTTTGTTTGATAATGATGCAACAGGTGTAGGCAATCGATATCCATAAATAACTTCAAATGGTGCTTTCTTTGTAGCTGTATGTGGTGTATTATTATATGCAAACTGAACTAAATGTAGATGTGTATCCCATGTATGTGGTTTTGAAATGGTGTAAGCACGCAAAAGATCTAAAATAGTACTGTTAGTAGCTTCTGTTTGACTGTTTGTTTCAAGATGAGTTAGATACATCAGTGTCCATATGTGGCCAATAAAAATCTTCAGTCAATGTATGCAAAGTAGATATAATTCCTCTATGACCTTGATATGGAGAACAATGAATTTAATTCAAAACAAATGATCGAAATGGAACTGTCACACACAATCTTTTTTCATAAAACATGAATCCATTATTGTAAGACAGTGAATCAATAGGAATCCAATTATTTGCAACTAGTTTATTCCAATCAGCTTGAAAAGTAGGATCTTGATGATAAGTATCTTTCATAGGGATAAGGGAATCAAATGATATCATAGAAATATTATGAATTGCCGGTCTTCTACTCAAAGCATCAGCTACGACATTCTCTTTTCCTGGTTGATATTGTATAAGGGGATGAAAACTTTGAATAAAAGCGGCCCATTTAATGTGTTGGTCAGATATCTATGGTTGACTAAGGAGATGTCTAATGCTTTGTTGGTCAATTTTGATCATAAATTTAGATCCCATTAAATAATGTTTCCATTGACGTAAGGCTTGTACTACAGCTAGCAATTCTTTATCATATGTAGAATATTTAAGTTCAGATGGTTTGAGTTTACAGCTAGAGTAGGCTATGGGATGATTATCTTGCATAAGGACAGCTCCTATTCCATATCCACTAGCATTAGTAACTACTAAAAAGAATGGTCTATTGAAGTCAGGTAGTTGTAATATAGGAGCATGAGTTAAAGCATGTTTCAATAAATCAAAGGATTTTTGTTAATTGTCAGACTAGTTATATACAATACCCTTCTTTAAAAATTTAGTCAAAGGTAATGCAAGTAATGAAAAATTCCTTACAAACTTTCTGTAAAAACTAGCAAGACCTAGAAAAGAACGTAACTCATGCACATTTTTGGGTATGGGCCAATTTAAAATTGATTCTATCTTTTTAGGGTCGACTTTAATATCTTCTAATGAAATAATATGTCCTAGATATTCAATTTCTGTTTGGAAGAATTCACTATTTTCTGGATTAGCATATATTTGATTGACTTTTAACAACTTAAAAACTAAAGACAAATGTTCATAATGCTCATTCTCATTTTTACTGAATACTAATATATCATCAAAGAATACTATGACACAATGCTAATGTTTCAAGAATACGTGATTCATCATACGACTAAATGTGGCTGGTGCATTAGTTAAACCGAAAGGCATAACTAGAAATTCATAGTGTCCAAATTGTGTTCTAAATGCAGTTTTGAATATATCAGATTTATCCTATCTTACTTAATGATAACCAGATTTAAGATCTATCTTACTGAATATGGCAGATCCTTGTAGTTTATCCATAAGATCATCTACCCTAGGAATTAGATATCTATTCTTAACAGTAATTTTATTTAGGGCACGATAATCAATGCACATGCGATAAGTATTATTATTCTTCTTCACTAATAAGATAGGTGCACCAAATGGAGAACTACTAGGTCGAATTAATCCTCTGTTAAGCAATTCCTCTATTTGATTTGAATTTCTTTCTGTTCAATTTGTTTATCTCTATATGGTGCTTTACATGGTGGTTGTGTTCTAGAAATTAAATCTATTTTATGATCTTCAGGACATGAAGGTGGTAGTCCAGGTGGTAAATCAACAGCAAAACAATCTTGAAATTGGGCAAGAAATTTTGTATGCCTAGAATGCATCTGTTATTCTTTAGCTTGAATTTCATTCACCCATATTAAATATGATTTGCTACTTTTACGTAATGCACGTTAGCCTGAGTATGAGTAAGCAGTGGAAAATTATTAGAAGCGTGCATACCATGCAATGTGATTTGTTTTCCTTGAAAATAAATTTTAATTGAATGCGTAGAATAATCTATGTCAGGATTGTATTGATGACGCTAAGGCATTCTTAAGATAATGTCACTAGACTGCAAAGGTACAACTAGGAAATTTCTTCATTCAATATGTTCACCAATTTTAATTTCTAAATTATGCACTTCTTGTGTTCCATTATATCTCGTGCCTAGGAATGCAGCCTTGATGTGATAATGTGTAGAAACAGTTTGTAAATTCAATTCTTTGACTAACTTTACAGAAATAAAGTCATGTGTGCTTCCATCATCATGTAAAATAGTCTTTTCTTTACCATGCACAAAACATTTCATGGTTAACAAAGAATGGGGAGTTGGCATATCTAGCAAAGTATCCGAAGTAGTACCAATGTTGTCATCATCTTTCGTAAAGTTCGGCATTTCCTCACATTCTTCTTCTTCTATTGCTCCCAAATAATTGATATGGACAGGTGGCTTTTTGGTTTGGCAATTGGCTGCTAGAGATCCAGGTTGATGGCATTTGTAACAAACTATGGGTTTGGCTTTAGATACATTATTGGTAATGGTAGGAAGTTTAGGAATGTTGGGATTTGGCTGTGAGGATGGCTTAGGGTTTGGATTGGTATTTGATGGCAAGGCAAGTGGTCGTGTCCAAGATTTACGGAATGAAGATGGAAGAAAAGGACTTTGATTGAATCTTTGAAAATTTGAATTGAATTGTTTGGAACCATAGTTACTGTTAGTTGGAAATTGTTATGGTCGCTTGTCTTGTCCTCGAATCTTGTCTTCAGTGTCATGAGCCAAGGAAATTGCATCTTCAAGTGTTGTTGGCTTGAACATATTGACTTCAACATAGAAATGTCCAAGTAGGCCAGACATAAACTTGCGTTTATGAGTTGCTTCAGGTACATATTCGAGCATACGTAGTTGCAGTAGGGCATTCCAGAAACATTCAGTGTATTGGGAAATAGGTTCGCGATCTCTTTGTTGTAGAAGATCCCATTGCTTGATGGCTTTTTCATGGAATTGAGGAGGAAGGAAATTCTGCAAAAATTTCTTTTGGAAAGTCTCCCATGTAGTAGGGAAATCAACACTCTTGCGGACCACAATCCACCATAAAGATGCTCGATCAACTAAATGGTTAGTGACACATTTAATTTTGTCTTTCTTAGCATATGTTTCTTCATGGAAGTAATCATCAAATTGACTGATAAAAGCAAGTATAGTCTTTCCATCGCGTGATCCATTGAAAGTACGAAATTTGAAGTTTCTTTTACTTATCTTTGTTTCTTTGCAAATGGATTGAGCTTCAAGTGTCGCATCGATGGTACGTTGTATAAGATCTTCGGGTTGCGATCCATCTTGGTCAGTGGTAGATCGTTGCAAATTGTCCAGTTGAACTTGCAAAGCTTGTCGGGCTCTTCGTTCTTCTTCGAGCTGCATCATAATCAAATCCAACTTTTGCTCCATCGTTGGTTCGGGTAAATCACCTTTAGCCATAAGATCATCCATGTTTTGTTCAGTCATCCTACAAAATCCAAAAGACCTCACACTCTCGAAATCTTATTAGTGAGATGAGCGTAGCTCAAAGGCGGGTATACAAGGCCTGTATATTTTGTTTGGCTTTTGTAGTCTTTCTCTTTTACAATTGCGGTATTCGTTGTCACAACCGTCTGTGTAAAAACGGTGTATAATCTGCGTATGGCCTGTGTATGAACTTCTGTTCTTGCTGAAACTAGTTTAGCAAGTCTGCAAGTGTGAACAGGGTCTACCAAAGAGCAATAGACTGATTCTGTGCTTCTGCGTGTGAATTGCCGCTAAGGTAGTTGTTGAGTAAGTCTTTAGTGGCCTTGTGACTTTGGGTGACTTGCAGGATTTAGGAAGCTTAGAATTTTAAAGCTTAGGTAACCAAACTAACTTTCGTGGATGGACTTTAGGACATTAGCGGCAGAATCGGCCGCCGTCAGTTTATACTGACACCGCTGGCAGAAAAATCCATGGCTTTAAGCTTTCTAATAAGCTTTTTATTAAGCTTATTAAGCTTAACCTTTAAGCTTTGTGAGCTTTTAAGCTATGGTGAAAAATCTTATCTGTATATCACGACTTTGATGAAGGAGATATCCGCGTAGTCCTCGGCCTATAGAGGCTGGTCCTTCGTGATCAGAGGGTGCAGATGGGGGTTCTTGACCGCCAGGAACACACTGATATCGACCGTTCACGGCGAAACTGACTGTAGAGCTCGATCGTTCCAGGAGATCCGCCTTCACGCAAGATGGTAAGCGATTGGAAGCTCTCGATCTCAGCTTCGCTCTGATACCACTGATGCACAGATCGGTCGCTGTATGCGCGCATAGTGAGCGTCAGAAGGTCCCCAAGAACAAAAGAACCCTACTTTTTGCACACAAATCAATGAAGAAAGCTTGCACGACATAAACAAGAGACCAATTGGGTGCAATCTCCTCCCATGCCTTGTGTGAGCGCTCCACAAAGCATGTATTTCATATATTATTTATCTTCAAGCTCAAATAATAGCCCAAATTACAAAATAGCATGCTTTAGCTTTTGAGTTTGCTTTTGTGCCAATAAGAAATTAAAGCTAATGGGCGCCCAAAAGTCAGGCGATGCCCAAATACAATGTCCAATACAAGTATTTAAATCGTGCGTCCATGCGCATACAAAAATAATAAATAAATATCAAGCACTTTGATAAATAAGCACGACAAAACATAGGTGCCATGCCTAAGATACACGCCCATAAAAAATTGACAATAATTTGAATACATGCTATCCTCCAATGCTTTCCACTGCCACCGTTGCTTGCTTTACACATCAACTGAAGCATTCACAATTGTTAGAAAAATAATATAATTAAACCGACAAAAGTGAATACCTAGCAGTCTTCAGCTACAAAAACAAATTGGTTAGAAATCAATCCTAACCTTAATTTATTACGAATGCGCACTCTAAACTCATAAATGTTTATTAATTTAAATATGTATTTTGCGGAATCACTCGCTATGGAATCACCCATGTACACATAAAATTAACAAAACGCCCGAAAAGGATAGGCGTCCCCATCAAATTCTCGCACAAAGAATCCACTTTGTGTATGAGCTCTAGTAATAAAATTTTACAGAATCCACCGCAAAACCTCGCGGAATCCACCGTGGCACAGAATCCACCGTGGAATATGCCTCTGGCATCACATACACTCCAACAAATTTGGCTTTGTGCATGGGTATTGCATTCATTATGCATTATTAAATATTATATTCTTGATTGATTATGCTCCAAGCCACCAATTCGACTTCATCCTTGTCAATATAGACTAGGATAAAACTTACAATGGTGTCAACTGGTTGTTCACCTTAAAAGTACTCTCTGCCATGAAATTTGGCACTATTTGCAACAACATAGTTGGAACTCTCTTCAGTAATACTTTAGCTTCAATCAACATAAATGGGGTTATCACCAAGCCATTCGTGTTAAGGATATCTATCAAACAGGGGTGCCTTTTGTCCCCCTTACTATTTGCTATAATTACAAATCCTCTCCTTTGTAAACTAGACAAGAGTGCTCAAGAGGTGGGATCATTAGAGTCCTACCCCTTCCTTATGGTTTGCAATAGATGGCCTAGCTCTTTGCATATGATAATACATCTCTTGTTGCAATTAACAAAGTATCGGTAAATGAGATTTTGGAGATCTACAAGTGTGTGCGAGAAGTGAACTTTTTTGGTGGGCAACCTCCATTTCTTATTCCAAATACGAAAGAAAGAGCAAAAGAGGAAGGGAGAAGGAGAGAAAGAGACAAAGAGAAGGAAGGAGAGCTTCTCCCTACTACTCTCGTCGTCGCGCCACCATTCGTGAAGAAGAGGAGGAAGTGTACGAAGAGAAAAGAGGAGTCGTGGAGAAGAGGAGACGAAGAATCCATCTTCGAGCCTTTGCAATGAGTACATTGCTCCCTCTTGCTTTGTTCTTGTTCTTTCTCATTTTCTTTTGTTAGTTTTTGTTGAGAATGAGGTGCATTTAGGGAAAAAGAGAGGAAATGAGAGAGGGAGAAGAAGAAAGGAAAATGAAGAAAGAACAAGAGAGAGAGGGAATAAACATGAAACATAATAAAGAAAGAGAGAAAGTGAGAGAGGGAGGGGGGATGTAGGGAGAGAGGAGAATGAATGAGAAAACATGAGGGGGTAGAGAAAAACAAAGAGAGACCGTAGTCATGCAAGAAGACATTTCATGGTTAAAAGATTAGTGAAAGAAACTCCCTACACCTTGACACATCACAAGGGCCATTGCACTTCAAAGGAGTAACCAAGTCTTCATCACTGATGGGAAGCTCAACTCAGCTCACTTGTTTAGACACCTTTAGGAGTGTTTTTAGAGTGCTAGATAGAGGCAAAAGAGATTATGCCAACACTTCTGATATGCTCACTTCCAAAGTAAGTGCTAAAGGCTCACTTCATACCTCAAGAAGTTAACTTCCACGTAGTCAACCTAAAACTATTCTTAAGCTCACCTGGAACCATTTGGTGAGAGCAACTGGAATAGCGCTAATAGTGATAGTCAAGCCCTTGGACCTCATGCAGCTAGGTCATCAAAAGTAACTACATCTAAGAGATGGCAACCCTAAGAAGACTAGGATCTCACCTTAATTAGCCTACAAAATCACTCACAAGTGGTTGGATCATCAAAAAAGGGAGTTCACACATTGTGTAGTGTTGTAAAAATTGTCACTGAATGCTTGTTTGCATATGTCATAATTGAATTGGAAGCTCGAGCACCATCATCATGAAGATACTTACATTTATATTGAATCACATTGATTGTATGTTGTGCATGGTGCACCTACATACACTTGCAAGTTAGAAAATGGACCTTATCATCAAAAATATTCTTAAGCTTACACACCATCCAACAGAGACCACATCACTATATGAGACTCACTAGCCAACAATGACAAATTAGGCAATAAGCTTTTTAGCACCTAGCATACGACACATCCAACATATGACAAATTTGGAGAGCGAGAGGTGTCTTTCTCATAAGCCACCACTTCCTTGCCTAAACTAATGTTGAGAGTGGAAAAAGACTGAATTTTTGACTGATTTTTGTTGTTTTTGAGGTCTGAATGGTTGATTTTTAATGGATTTAGAGTGATGAATGGTTGTTAATGAAAGTGTTTGAGAGTCTTTTGGATGATATTGATTATGTTTTGGAAGTTCATGATGATTCTTAGTAGAAATATGAGGCTCTGTGATGTTCTGATAGGTTCTATTGAGGTTCTGATACCTTCTGTATAGCATTAGGGCCAAAAACGCTTCAAAAATGGCACTTGTAAGAAAGTGATTAAGTTGCTAATTAGTTGAGGTTTAGGAAGAATAAAACCTCTAAATTTGGTTGTCCAAATGTGATTAATGAGAGAATATTTGGTTCATTGAAGAGGTCGGCCATTAATTGCCCTCATCTTTTAATCCAGGTCAGGGGTCACCTTTTCGGCCGTTTATTGTCTTGGAACTCGAGAGATTTTGTATTTTCAAGATTTTCGTACGAACTTCGCATTTGTTTGCTCCCGCGTTTTCTTTCTACACACTATTCTCTTTTACCATTCCTTTTGTTGCACTTGCTTCCTATCACTGTGAGATTCTTGCTCGGTTCATTTGCTAGAATGTCTAGCAATACTACTTCAAATAACACAGGCGCAAGCACACGTAAATACAAGCTATCTATTCAGCTAGATCCGACTTACACATCTTGGAGAAGTATACATCATCGAGTATTGATAGATGAGATTGAAGCCAACAGGTTGCGAACACAAGGAATGAAGCATATAGATTTGTGGGTGGATGGAAATATTTATCCCAGGGATCCTTCTACAGGTAAACCACCTCCTTTTTTGAATGTCCATGACTATATAAGATATGCTGGAGAAGGTTACAATGGAATGCTTGGCTACTGTATGAGGTTATACTCTGCATCTTACACATATATAGCTCAAATGCACGAAATGAAAAAAGCACTAGAAACTACACAAACAAATATTTTAGAGTTGACAAGTCAGATTGATATTTTGAAAAATGTTAACAAGTCATTGCAGGATAAGCTAACACGCTTGAGAGAAACTCCAGTAGGATTCCAGTAAGAAGAGCCCCAAATAGAGACTCTATAGATTTGAGTAAATTTAAAACATAGAAGACATCTGGGATCCCATTCTTTCCATCTCTCTTAAGAATGTTCATATTTGTACTTTGCATGCAGAGATTAGAATAATCGATAAGCTTCTCAGGTTGCATCTTGACTACGCATATTCCATTAAGCCATTATCTTTATCAGATGAGTGTATTGATAAATGCGAGGCATTGCTATCGAAAATGGGATTTCATGGGGGCCAAGTTCACTTGAGAAAGGATCCAATACTTTCAGGAAAAACAAGAGATATCTTGGCCGATGTCTCTATGGGAGGCTCAAAAGCTAGACGATTCTTAGGAAACCATTCAGGAAGGCAGGTGAATGCGGCTTGGGAGTGTTGGAGAGAGCTATGTGAGATCACAACAAATGTTGCAAGCACGCCGAGGCTTGCGTTTCTTAGAATGGAGGTCTGGATACACCTTGATGTTTTTCTGAAACTCCTCAGGCAACATAAGACAACATATACATATGCGGAAGAGTTCAAAAGATCAATCACAAAGCTTGTTCAAGCGATAAAAGAGGCATGGGGAGAAAAAGATATCACTTTTTATCTGGTAAAGTAATAATTATTTAATATGGGCTTATTTTGATAGGTTTTTCAATTGGTATAAAATTAGTGTTACTTTGTATCGCAGCATATTCTTCATATTCATGGACCTTTCTTTGTGGAGGAGCATGGCCCCTTAGCAACTTATAGTAACCAAGGCATGGAAAAATCCCACTATCAAGCACGCACAAGTTATTTTCGAAGCACAAGGCATGGGGGAGGAGTTACAAAAAGCAATGCTTTGGAGGAGCTATTCAACTGGTTTTTTCGACGACAACTTCAAAGAATGCAGATAAAAGACGGCAATGACACATGAGCAATCGCACTTGTATATATAAGAAAGAATATATACAAAGCTAGTTTTCCAAAACTCTCACGTTCTCTTCCTCCTCGGGAATCTTTCCTCTATAACGTAGAAATTTTTTTCTCTTGTAGCCAGCTATAGATTTTACATCAGTTCGGTTTGCAGCTAAGGCGTAGGATGAAAATGCCAAAAAGTATCCTGCTCTAGAAGCAGAGTAACTTGGACCGTAGCCAAAAATCCTAATTGCTGCAGTCTTTTCCAAAAACATTACTTTGTGGGCATTATATTGTAATCCTGAGAAACCTAGAAGCCTTGTAAGAGCTTTAATACAAAGTATGGGCCATGCTGCATCCTCTGAGAAACTACTATGAAGTACAAAAAAGGAATCAGGGTTAATCCTAGCCAAGTAGTGGCCGAGTGCGATGTCTTTGAATGTGTTACTAGCAGCTCTCGATCCTTTGCCATGCCCCAAGAAGTTATCTGTATCAGCAATCTCCAACTGCAAATAAAACCCATACTGAATGAGCATGAAATTTAAACCTACCAATGTGTAAAAGAAAATTCAAAATTATCTTACCACTTGATTTTCATCGTACTCCAATTTAAATGGATTCCATAAATTAATTGATGATGTTGTCTCATTGGTGTTAGTCAATTCTTTAACATATTCAGACTCCTCTCTTCCAAAATTGGAAATCCCAAGTTCGCTTTGAATGCGATCGAAGTCCTCATCAATAATACTCAACTCTTTCTCAGCTTCTTTGGCCTTTTCAAAACAAAGAGAGAGGGCCTCACTAGCATCAATAAACTTATCGTCTAGAGTTTCTTTATCAAGTTTGAGAATCTCTTCCTTTGATTCATTTTCTGTGTCAATTATCCCATTTGCAGCATCAGAAGCCTCTGCAATAATTGCTAGACAATAATCTTCCCTGAGATTAAAAAGTTTTTGAATATCTGACAGTAAAATGTACTCCTTGTCTTTGAAAGGTATAGATGGTAGAGAAGGAACAATATGGTGAGAACTCTCATCAGGTTGAGGGTTTGTATCTCCTTGGCTCTCCTCAATGATAGTCTCAGCTTTGAAGTGAGCAACATCCAAATTCTCAGCAATAGAAGCCTCAAAATCTGCATCTACAACCTCCTCTGTTTCCTTTTCATCTACCAGATCATCTAACATGCAAAAGCTGGCAGACTTTGCTCCTTGCAACTGTTGGTCCTCAGCTTTCACAGGGTATTTGACAAGGGTGAGAACAATAAAAGCAGCAAATTTTCTCATCATCTTGCAGTTTTTGGAATGAGTGGAGCAAAATATGTCTCTTGAATAAAACCTCTCCAGAGAGTGGGCACCACACTTTTTAGTAAATACTGACTTTTCATTTCCTATTGACCCAATGGGAACATGGACATATTCAATTGTGCCAACTTCAACAGAAGGACCTGCAAGATTTTCAAACTCCAAAAAGTCCTCCAAAATATATTTTTCACAAGATTTCAGAACTTTGTCAAGGTCCCAATCAGGATTAAAGACCTTTTTCACAACTCCATACAATGAGAGATCCATTCCATTCTGAAGGATAAAATCAAGTAGCCTCTCTGATGGAGTGATATCAGTGAGCTCTGATACTCCTTGACCTCTCATTACCGACGTTCGCTTCCCTGGAGATGTACTTGGCATTCTCACACTGGTGGCAGAGGATGGAGAAGAAAAAGAATGCACAGGCTCATCACATGTTGATGCCCTTGAGCCTTTTGAAAGCCTTCTTCTTTTACCAGTTCCTGGAGAAACCTTGGATCCTAGGAATTCTATGGGTTCAGACATGTTTATAGCTTCTGCCGATACGGCGCGATAAGAGAGAAACGATTCAGACGGATGTGCCCCCTCGCGCCGTATCGGTGATTCCAGCAAGAAGCGAAAGAGCCACAACGGTGGTCACACGAGCTTGGGCACTATGAGCTTGGGAGGAAAGCTGAAAGAAGACTCTGCAGAACCTCCAAAACGACGCGAAGAGACGAAAGCAAAGAAGGCAAACAGTCGCTCTCGTGCCGTATTAGGATAAGAGACAGAGGTCCCGAAAAAACCGAAAAAAGCGTACGGATTAGGAACACACCCTTATGTAGGCGCGGAATTATGCCACCTGGCACTATCCGTTGGTCTTCGACACGTGGCAGTAGCCGTTGGCCAACACGTGGCCGATAACCACATGGCAAACACGTGGACCGGTCATTAGTTGACACGTAGCATACGGATGATATGTGCAGACACGTGGCACAATCACCGTCGGACACGTGTCCAACACGTGTCATGATTGACGTGGGTATATAAGGGGTTATTTTTCCTACGTGTACACTTTTCATTTCTCGAGCTCTCCCGCCTTGCTTGCCGATACGGTGCGATACAAGTCTTGCGTCTTCTCCGTTTCTAATCTCTCGCGTTGTATCGGTGGTCTTTTTGCTGAGTCCTTGCTTCGCTAGTCAAAACGAGGTGTGCCGATACGGAGCGAGTACGATCGTTAGAGGATTTTGTAACCTCCCCCTCGCGTCATATCGGCCTTGTGTCATTGCCAATACGGAGCGAGGGCATCTCTACGTTGTCTTCATTTCCTCCATATCGCGCCGTATCAGCATTGTCGTCTCCAATACGGAGCGAGGGAGTGGTTCCTCCGTCTACGCATTCCTCCTATCGCGCCATTTCGGCATCTCTCCTCTTGTAATCTCCAATACGGAGCGAGGGCGCTATTCCATTCTCATCGTTTTGTTCATATCGCGCCGTATCGGAATTGCTCATTTCGTCCCTTTTCGCGCCAATTAGCCTGTTGGGTTAACAGATTTTTGCTATATCAGTTATTGTCCTTTTGGTTGTTGTATTTGCTTTTCTGGATGGCAAGGACAAAGCAAACTGCAAGAAGAGTGTATCTAGATGGGAAGGACAGTGGGGGTAGAAGAAAGTTACAATTTGATGAATCTGAGGAGGAGCCCTCTTCCAAGTTTCCTGAAGCTCACAGGCCCCATAGCATTTTACCACAGAAATCCCCCCTACACCAGGTGTTGGCCTAACATCTTCCATGGAGTTAAAGAATTTGAGTGCAGTGAATGTTTCTTCTCCTGAAGTTGAGGAAGCAAAGGGTGAGGCTTGCCCTGTGAAAGATTCATCCCCTACAATTGCACCTGAGCCTACATCTGCTGAAGCCACTGAACCTCCCAAGCCACAAAAGAGAAAGAGGAAGTCCAGGTTCTTCTATATGCAGAGATGTTTCAGTGAGATCAGGAAAGCCCAGAGAGCTACACAGCATGTCATTCCAAAGGCTTCTTTTATAAGGGTTGTTAAAGAGATCTCTGATAGATTGTCTCAAGTGGCAACTGTCTCTGGTCTAAATAAGAAGTGGCAACTCTCAACCATTCTTGCCCTGCAAGAGGCTGCAGAAGATTTTGTTATTGATTTCATGAATGATGCTTACATTGCTGCCGCCCATGCTCATAGAATCACTCTTATGAATAAAGATTTCAGCATCATCAGCAGAGTCAGGTTTGACAAAGTGCTGAGGCCCTTGCCTTCCAATGATCAAAAAGCCCTTGAAATCCTTAACATTCCCCCAAAATTGTCCAGGAAAGAGAAAAAGCTAAAGGTTGAGGATGTTACTCACCTTTACTCTACAAGGGGTGCCACCCAGCAGGAGTCTTTCTTGAGTGAAAAAAATTAGGAGGTGTTTGAAACTGAAGACGATGTTTACAAGAGGAAAGCCGCATCACTTGCTCCCGTCAACAGCGAGAGGATGGGCAAAGTCTATGGGCAGATTCTTGTGAATGTTTCTGCGGAACCTGAGGAGGAATATCTTAGTATATCTCCTGAGGACAAGCCCATGTTGGAAAAAAGGGATGTCCAACTATTTGACTCCGTTTTTTTTTTGTTGCATAAGGTAAGGCTTATATTTTTTATTTTATTTTGCGTAAGTTAAGTCTTATAGGTTCAAGTATATTTTGGATGAAATTTGTATTGAATAGCTTTTGCTATTGACTGCAGGGCATTGGTCTCCTCCTCACTCTCGATATCCGAAGAACCATATATATTGTTGATCCACTTCTTTCTGTGGAACTATTTGCATAATCTGGTTCTAATATTTCACCGTTTTTTCGTAGCTTCGATAGTGTGACAAATTACCACATCTTTTTTCCTTATGTAGAAAGGTATTTTTCTTTTTCTATAGAGGAAAATTTATATTCATTTGCTTTCACCCTTCTACTCACCTCTTTTATGAATTTGCAGAGGGCATTGGAGTCTCATCTACATTAATTGTCTTTCAAGAGAAATTATCTTTATGAATTCTCTCAGTGGTGTTCATGGTCAAGCACGAATGTATGTTGAAAGAAAATTACTTACTTTGATTTTATTTATAAAAAATATTTTGAACTTACAAAGCTTCCTTTTGTAGTGCTGGTAGACTCGTTTCTACATTTTTGGATACAACATACGAGGATCTTGCTGATCCTCAAAGGCCTTATACTTTTCTTCTACAAGAAGTTCCATTGCAAAGCGATGCGCATTCTTGTGGATAGAGAGTTATCTCAAACATTTGCAGAACAGTGTATTCAAAGTTGTTACAAATAGAAGGAGTGAATGTAAGTTAATTTCATTTGATGTTTGTGTAACCCTTATCATGATTTCTTTTCACTAACTTATAACATTTATTCTTACAGTGTAGAGACTATCTTGATTCATATGTTTGGTGGATAAGGGAGAGATGCATTGAGCTGATTCTGGACAAGGCAATCACACCATATGATCCTGACTCCCCTCTTCCTCCCAAAACTTCAATGGCCAAGGGCACAAGCAAGGGAAAGGGCAAGGGAAAGGGTAAGGACAATGGCAATGGTAAAGGCAAGGGCAAGGGCAAAGGCAATGGGACCACTGCTGCAGAGTCTAAGAAAAAAGGAATGCCAATGCTCTCTCCTCTGAAATTTGATCCATCCCCTCTTAAGCCCCAAGAAAAGAGACTACCTGTAAAGGTGAAATTTTTTCAACAATCAAAGAAAGGCCCTGTGAGAAAAAATATCTTTGAAGAAATCGATAAAGAATCAAAATAGTAAACATAAGCATACACGAGCCTTATTATTTTGGCTTTGTACATTTATATGAAATTTTTGTACCTCATTGTGTAATGAAAATTTTCACTTATAAATCGAATGTAATATACATTTTATTTATAAACATTCGAAAGGCAACTTGCTTCATGATAGCTTATGAGTTCCCATTAAAAAATATCTTAAGGACAGTCTATTAAGATAAATTCCTGCAAAGTTTTCATTCTCAAGGCTCAAAACTCACAATTGTGGGAGACAAACAACTCGTACAAGAAAAAGAGCACTCGGCTCTTTTACCAATTGTTACACCATTCACTTTGAACTTATATCTAGGGGATGTATTGTCTAGCAATTCCAAGGTATCCCTCACATCTTTCAGACTCCAATTGGAAGTAACATTCACCTTCTTTACTTCTTCATGTGGCAAAACGTGCACCGCAAGTTTATATGGTGTGTAATCTGTATCGGAATCCAAGGGAATCCAAATACCCAATCTTAGTTTGTATATCCTGTAATCAAAGCCCAAAGCAAGAGTTTGGCGAGGGATACTGTAAGCCAAAGCCAAGGATTGAGGGCATGCACTGCACCTCAAGATATCACCCTTACAGTCGCACTCTCTAGATTTCAAATGCGTCCCTATAGTGTTGTCCAAATCCTCTTCCGAAAAGTTTCTACTTAGCCAGGATACCTTCGTTCTTTGTAAATTTGCTATTTTGAAGCAAGCCACGAAGATATGGAGGGGTACAAACCATGATAAACGTATTCTTCTTGAGATCCTTCCAACTGTCATGGACTTTTTAATATCCTGAGATATTTTGAATTTGAAACTCTGCACCATTACCTTGTCAGGAATCTCCCAGTTTAGAGATGAAAGACTTGGCAATGGCAAATCTTCGATATTCCCATACCTATCCGCTTTAGAGGAAACCACATACTGTGCATAATATATAAAATCCTTGCATTCACTAAAAAAAGACACAGTTTGATCGGCATAAATAATGTCTGCCAATACCTTATGAATGGCATGGAAAGTCCCACTTAGGCTTTCCACAAGTTGCCATTCAATACTTGTTGACGGAAAGATATCTACAATGATGAACCGTTTGTTAGAACTTGCATAAATGGAAAAGAATTATATACGTTATTCAACTTATAACTTACAATGTGTTTGTTGGGGAACATGTTCGTTTGGAGGCAAGTGCATATCCTTGGCCATGTAAACATGTTGCACCTTGACAAACCAGCCTTCGGGCATAATTTTGAAGGCAATGATACGCCCCTTCCAGTGATGTTTTATATCATCTCGTTTTCTTCTTTTCACCTTATGAGAGCCCTTGCAAGATGGCAGCATGGTAACCCAATCGTTTATAGCAAAGGTTTTGGGCTCAAAATTTCCATCTACTCCCTGGCTATAGACTGTGCAAGAGTGTATTAAACGAGAAGGGCGCCTGGAGGAAGCCATGAAAAGAATGAAAGTGCAGAGAAAGAAGCTCAAAGAGGGGTGAATGAACTAAAAAGTAGCGCCAAGAACCCAAATGAGTATGTATTGGGCGCCAAAAACAATATTGAAAGATCTCCCGACTTTCAAAAAACTCATTATTAATTTCATCACATCTCTGTCACGTATTTTGTCAGATTTGTAAGTAAATAACGTCTTTGGGACTCCAAAACATGTCAGACTTTAGGGGTTTTGGCTAAAAAAGAAGAGAGAATCACGAAATGGACTCCACTATCTCTAAAAAAGAGGAGACAAGAATACCATATTCTTGCACACGTGGCGAACTCTCTTTGGCCCTTTCCTTAATCCCGTGATTAACAAAAGTGCATTTTTTGAAGCGTTTTTGGCCCTAATGGCTTCTGTTTTGTTATGATTTTCTTCTGTATGAAGCATGGATTGATAATTTATGAAGGGTGAAATATTTTGAAAGCTTATTGAATAGTTTTTGATAGTTTGGAATGGTTTTAGTATGAGTTAGGAGGATCCGTTGTTCTCTGATGACCTTCTGTAACCCTTTATAAACCTTCTGTAGAGCCTCTGTCTCTACTTTGTCTCTGCTCTGTTCCCATTTTGTTTTGTTCTGTAGATCTTCTGTAAGTGTTCTGTAGAATGTACGTGTGAATTTGGAAAAGTTTTTTAACTTTTGGAAAGGATGAATCTAAGTTCAAAAGAGTTAAAATAAATGGAAGAAGCAACTGCTAAAGACTAAAGAGCAAACTGAAGTGACAGAGACAGAAGTGAGCTATAAAGAGACACTGTAGTGGCTCTGGTGCCCTTTCATACCTCTCATACCTCTTGGGAGGTGTATCCACGACCGAAGAAGGATTATTGAGAGTCATTATTGAGTATTGTAGTGAGGAGATGATGTATGAGAGAGAGAGAGAGAGAGAGAGAGAGAGAGAGTGTGTGTGTGTGTGTGTGTCTCAGGGAGATATCTACTATGATGTTGCGTGAAGAGTTGTTGTTTTCTTTGTTTTGGGTCATCAAAAGTATGAAATAAAATCTTGTTGATGTTACAAAATAGATTTTCTTGTGGTAGAATTCCTTTTTCCTTAGTATTCCTCTTGGGGCTCCATGTTTTTGGTGCGTAGCCGGGGAAGCTTGCCATCAACAAGTATCAGAAGAGGCTGAAAATGAAAGAAATGGCATTGCCAAGAAGAAAAGAATTCAATGGATGTTTGCAAAGTTCATTCTTTCACTAAAGAGTTGGAGATTCTCATTATCAAAGACACTTTATATAAGAAGTTCATCCCACAATGGCGGAAACACATTACCATCATGATGCATGCTCTATGTGGTGGACTATTTTCTCTTCCTATTGAAGCAACAAAAACTTGCATCTTGGTGGCAAATTGTTTGGAAACAAATTGAAGGGTAGAAACAAAGAGAAAGACCATTCATGGAATATTTGGCATTTATTGAGAAGTTTCTAGACATCATTAAGTGGGAGATCGTGAAGAAGCTTCAAGAGTCGTGGTCTGTGGAGGTTCACAAAAACAAGAAGGAAAAGAGTTGGATTTTTTTCGTGGATGCTCAACAGCAAGATACGTGGGATGCTTGGTGCACTGACAATCTTTTGTTTGTCCAATTAGTAACCCACTGGAAGTTGGTAGATAGAGTGTTTTTCACAACATACACTGTTGAAACCCTCAAAAAGCTGGCATTATTATAATGATGGCACAACAACGATCCTAAGAAGAATGAGTTTTGATACTTTCAGAATGGAATATCTTCTTCTCTGTAGTGGTTTGAAAGCCGAATTCAGAGATATTGAAAAGAAGGAAGTAGAAGAGATGTTGGCCAGAGAATCCCCCAAAGACTGAAGCCCTCTCTGATTCTATTCTATTGAGTACTGAACAACTGGTTGGAGCCAAGCCCCTGATGAATGATGCAATCAAGGGGCAAGCGTTAGAACAAGTCCAGAGTTACATGAGAAGAGAGAAGGCAAGAATCAAGGCTGAGAACGAACTCGCAGAGCAGAAGCCTCCTTTGACGCCCTAAAAGCACTCTTTACAGAAGTCCCCATGGTGACTCAAGGTCCCCTTCCTAGTCAGATTCATCCTGGAAATATTGATGACAGGCCAGCAAATGTAGTCCCAGAGCCAATTTTTAAGGGAGAGTATAATGAAGACCCTGATCTTCATGTAGCAAATCTTATGGTAGCATGTGTGGCTAACAATGCCAGAACCCCTAAGCATTGGTGAGCGATATTCCCCACAACTTTCAAGGGCGCAGCGTTTCAGTGGTACGAGAGACAAGCATCAGGAACTTTTGGCACATGGGACGACCTAAAGTTGGCCTTCCTCACTAAATTCAGGCGTGAAGGTTTTGAAGAGCGGATGTAAGAGGAGTTCATGAACCTAAGTCAGTCCTCTGGAGAAGAGTAGAAGCTTATGTCTTACGAATGGAATCCATCCTGAAGAGATGGACTAACCATCATTTGGATGAAGGTATCCAGAAAGGAGTATTTCTCAGAGGCCTACAACTAGAAGTTCACAAGTTCGTGGAATTGAGAAGACCGGTCAATCTGTCAGCCACCGCAGTGGAAGGTGCAAGATTGTATGACGAAGTTGAAGCAAGGTTGTCAATGACTCTAGGAATAGGAATCTTACCTCCTCCCATACCAGGAATGGTATACCCACCAAATGCAATCCCAGGGACAGTTCCCTACCCCTATCCCCAGATGCAAACAATGCCACAATATAGTGTATCTAATCCACTGTGGTCGCCACAGACGACAGTGCCTCAAATGATGGTTCAACCACAACAATAGTGGCCTCAAATAGTTCCTCCAATGGCGACTCAACAACATGGAACTCTACCAACTGGAATCAACAACCCCAAGTCTCAACAGGAGCTCTGAATCAGAACCAGAACAGAGGACCCTCTGGATCAACCCAACCAGTATATGCAATAATTACAGAAGCTTCTCAAAACCCTACTACAAGTACTTCAAGAGGTGAAAATCTGAAGGACTACTTATCCAACTTAGTTGCAAGTATCAAGAAAGAGCTTATGGATGTGATTACAGAGCAGCTACAGACATTGAAGGTGAATACCGCTAATATATCTACTCCTGCAGGAGTTGTGAGAGATGTGATGTGTTCTAATACATGGTGCGAAAAGTGTCATCAAGCGGGACATTTAGCCATTGAATGTACCCGAAAACCAACCATTGCTGGAGCCTTTTATTCTTGTTGTTTGCAAAAGAACCATGTAGAGAATATTTCTCTCTGAAAGAGATGCACAAACGAAGACAGAAAGATGAAAATGCAAGATTCAGCTTGCTAGAATCCAAAATGACAACACAGGATATTGGACCAAATCCTAGGGAGTTTGGTCCTAATTTTGATTCAATGAGGTTTCCCTCTCAAAGTTACGGAGGATGACAGTCTGGCGGTGGTCAGAGTTCCGAGGTGGAATGTTACAGATGTGGAGAAAAGGGTCATATCTCACCAAATTTTCCAAACCCTAGAATATCTATGGATTACAAACCCTTATGCATCCGATGCAAAGGAGAAGGCCACATTGCAAAGGACTGTCCAAGTCCAACCCCTGTGAAGGAAAATTCCCCTGATAGCCAACAGAAGGCACAAGAGCCTGCCTCCAATTTGGTAGAGTTGAAAGTTGCCGCTATCATGCGTGCCAAGAAGAAAGAAATAGTTGTCTAGAAAGAGAATAAATCCCATGCCAAGACTGTAAAGTTCAACCTGCCAACAAAGGGATGGAGCAATACAAGACATAACAGTGTAGTACAGAGCACTGTAATGCCACAGAGAGTCATAGAGACAATCCCAGAAATAGGACCAGAGTCTAGGAGATAGACGATACAGAAGCACCTCCAGAAATAGAGAAAGTGCCGATGCTTCCATTACTAGAAGAAAAAGGAAAGATGAAAATAGGTGTAGCCCCATTCCCTAGCAGGCTAGAAAAGCCTGTGGATCCTATCAAAGACTATGACTTGGTAAAAGACCTAAACACTTTTAAACCAAACTTAACATTCCGACAATTGCTAATGCTGTCTCCCAGCTACAAAAAGAAATTCAAAAGCATCTTGACAAGAAGATGTGGACTAAGGATTGCTCCTTCAACAGCGACCAAGACCAATAAGGCCCCGGAGCTTGTAAAGGAAGTAGATGTGGCTAGCATCTTCCTAGATCCTGAAACCCCAGAGATTAGTCTATGGATAGAAGGATGCTTTATTTCAGATACATTGATTGATGGGGGCTCATCAGTAAACATAATGATGGATGTGACAATGAAGGACTTAGGATTGCAAGGAATTCAACCTACACAGTGGCTTATCAGATTGGCAAACCAAAGCAAAATTAAACTATTGGGCATCCTCCCATACATATAAAACAACCCTTGTAGGAAGAGACTACTGGCTGACCTATCTGGTAGTTAAACCTAATTTTTATGGGACCTCACACCCTCTGCTATTGGGAAGACCTTGGCTTTTTGACGCAAGAGCCAAGACGGACTGGTTCAAAGGAACCCTAACCCTAGGCAGAGGACCCAACAAAGTGGTGTTGAAATTGTATGGATCGCAAAAAGGCAATGGATCCACATCCATCGAAGTCATAATTGACTCCTCCAACGAAGTAACAAATGGTACATCAGGAGACAAAGAGGCTGTTAAACAGATATTTTCCAAGAAAATAGAGGCACAATCCTTAACATTGGGCATTGTAAGCCAACTACCAAAGGAAGCCAAGTTTTTGTCTGTGAGAGAATACCTCCTGCCTCAACTAGAATTGATATCTGAAATCACCTTTGACAGCGAGATAGAAGCATGGATGTATTGTTCTCCTTGTTACATGGCAGTCGTAGAGACAGTCCACAGGGGGGGATTGGCCCATCTTCTAGTCCCTAGTGTGTTGCCAATTTCTCTACCTCTCTCTCTACATCTTTCTTTTCTCTCATCTATTCTCCCTCTGTCCCAACATAATATTTGCCATATATATTTTAAGTATATAAGAAATTCGAGCGTGTATCTCGGATTTTATAACAGTGGTATCAGGGCAAGTCTCTTTGCTTTTCTCAAAGTAAAGTGATCCTTGCAAGAAGAAGGTAAAGATGACAACGGATGAAGCACCTACAAGTGAGCAATTACATGCTCAATTGACAAAGTATCGTAGCTTGTTAGAGATTCCCGAAATATGTCAATTGATTGACAGCTTAAGGGTAAGGGAAGAAGCTACTTATGAAGGACCGAATCCTCCAAAAGATAGTGATACTGGAGGAAACACCATTGCACCAATTGTTGGTGAAGATGCAAAGCATCCAATTGTTGAGAAGCTTCCTAGAAGGAAGAAGGATTCTCGGGTCAAGAAGAGTAAAAAGACCTCACCTCAAGTGAGGCGGATAAGGAGGGAGTTATCTCCCTCAGCAATCAGCTACTCCCATGATTACTCAAGTTCCTCCTCCTCCTCCTCATCTTCTAGTTTCTACTCTCCTGGTTCTAAGTCTCGTGCAATCCACAAACGAATAAAGAGGGACCATAAGAGGAGCAAGCTTAAGAAGACTAAGACTTTCAAGTCTGGGGATAAGGACATAAAGTTTGACTCTTACTCTAGTAAGAGAGATCCTGCTAAGGCATTAGCCTTTGTCAGGCAATTTAAAGTTACTTTTTCTTATGGTAATTTCTCAGAAAAGTCCAAGCTAAGTCATGTAGGCATGCACTTGAAAGACACCGCTAGCAATTGGTGGTTGACTCTCATTTTGGAGGAAAGGTACTCTATGACTTGGGAAAAGTTCAAGAAGAAGTTTTATGCTCGGTTCTTGCCTCCGAATTTTGAGAATGATGTCAAGGAGTGGGATTGGATAGGCCAGAAAGAGCATGAAAAGGTCACTAGTTATGTGGACAAGTTTTGGTCTACTCTTCTCAAGGTTACTCCTTTCATGGAGATCAGTGATGAAGAGAAGAAAAGGAAGTTGAAGGTGGCCTACTCTCTCATTTACACAGAACCATGAAGGTGTACCCACATGAAACCTTATCTCGCATGATGGAGTCTGCCATCATAGCTGAAAGTTTGCATACACCTGGTACATCTCGAAAGTTGGAGATGAGTTCTTACAGAGCTAGACAAGAGCAGCTCTATGATCAACCAAGAGATAGGACTAATCGAAGAAGACCTACCTTTACCCATGACCAATATTCAAAGCCAGAGGGTGACAAGAAGAAGAGCAAGTATCTCTCACCCCCTGAGATACAAAAGTACAAAGAGGAAGGAAGGTGCTTTCTTTTTGGTAAGTTAGGGCATATGAAGCCTGATTGTCCTCACAAAAGGAAGGAAGCAAATGTGGCTAAAGATCCTCCTCTGCCATCCTCAAATTCTATTCTGGATGTGCAAGCTAACACTCATTCAAATGAGAAGAAAAGACAATTCTTAAAGGGTTGGGGGACACTCAATAATCAACGAGTTTTGATACTCTTTGATCCAGGGTCCACAGATAATTTTGTGTCAGCAAATACTGTTGAAAGGCTACAAATTCCATCGGATCGATTGGAAACACCAATTGGGTCAGGTTCGGCATTTGAAGGACTTACAACCAATTCTACTCCTATTCAAGGGAAGTTGAATCTTAGAATTGGGGATTACCGCGACCAAGAATATTTTCTACTTGCACCCATAGGTAACTGTGATATTATCTTAGGCATGCCTTGGCATTACAAGATTAGACCTCTTTCCAATTTTGTTAAGAAGACCCTTGCATTTCAATTCAAGGGTTGGAACATAGTATGCATTGCTGATGCTGCAGATTGGCATGTGCCAATGGTTAGTCATGTTAGCATTTCTAAAGAAATGAAGAAAGCTATTTCTACGTACATGATTTTTGTGAGAGAGTCAAAAGAAACTAATGATTCAAGGGCACTTGGTGCCTCTAATGAACACACAATACCAACTAATGCTTCTAAGTCTCAGACTTTAAAAGAACCCCTCTCTTTAATTGACCAAGCTAGACATTATTTTGTTAACCAACAATATGAAGATTGTTTTAGTGATTCACTCCCAGGAGAGTTACCTCCTAAGCGTCCGGAAGATCACACAATTGATCTTATCGCAAGCAGTTCACCACCTAACTAACTGCCTTACCGAGTAAGTGCAAGTTAGCAAGAGGAGACCCTAACACAAGTAAACGAATTATTGGAAAAAGGGTTAGTTCAACCTAGCTCTTCTCCATACTACTCTCCTATCTTACTTGTTCAAAAGAAAGACGGTTCTTTCCGTATGTGCATAGACTACAGATCTTTGAACAATATCACAATCAAGAATCGTTTTCCTATCCCAAGGATAGATTATATCTTGGATAAGTTGCAAGGGGATAGTATCTTTAGTCGCATTGATCTCAAGAGAGGCTATCACCAGATACGGATAGCACATGTAGATGTTCATAAGACAGCTTTTCGTACGACATTTGGACTGTATGAGTTCTTAGTCATGCCATTTGGTTTGACTAATGCACCCGCCACATTCAATCGAATGATGGAGAGAATTTTCAGACCTCACTCAAAGTTCACAGGTGTCTTCTTTGATGACATTCTAATATTTTCACGAAGAGCATAGAAAACATATATCTATTGTTTTTCAAGAGCTTGGCAAGCATAGACTACAGGTCAATGCTAAGAAGAGTGAATTTTTTCTTTCGAAAATTCATTACTTAGGCCATATTGTTTCTCACAATGTGGTGAGAATGGATCCTGAGAAGATTTGAGCCATTGTTGAATGGCCTACACCTACTTCTGTACATGAAGTTAGAAGTTTCTTGGGCCTATGTTCATACTATAGGAGGTTCATGCGAGGTTTTGCGTATGTTGCATCTCCTCTACATGACCTTACTAAGAAGCGAATGCCTTTTTGCTGGGGATCAAGGCAACTACAAGCCTTTGAAAGAATTAAGTTTCTTGTGACTCAAGAACCAGTTCTCATAGTTCTAGATTTTCAAAAACCTTTTCAAGTTCACTGCGATGCTTCTAGGGATTGCATTGGAGCTGTGCTTAACCAAGAGCATCATGCAGTAGCATTTGAGAGCCGACGCCTCAAGGACCATGAGCTACATGCTCCAATATATGAGAAAGAGCTTATGGAGGTGGTACATGCTGTTCAAGTATGGAAACACTATTTACTTGGTGTAGATTTTGTTATTAAAACAAATCGCCAAAGTCTAAGATACTTCCTCACTCAAAAGAAGCTCTCAGAGAAACAGATGCGTTGGGAAAATTTCTTATCTATGTTTCATTTTCAAATCCTTCACACATCTGGAACTAAGAATGTGGTAGCAGATGCTCTATCACGGCAACCTCGAGTGAATGCAATCATAATTGTTTACCATAACGAGTTCATGGATTTACCCAAAATGTATGCAACTGGTTCCGACTTCTCAACCATATGGGATCAGCTTAACTTAGGTCAGTCGATTACACCTTAATTCAAGATGGTTATTTGTATCATCATTAAACAACTTGTGTAGCATTACCATTGCGACACAAGGTAATGGATGAAGCACATGCATCTCCATATGCTGGACATAGGGGTATTCTACCCACTACTCAAGCATTGAAAATATATTTCTTTTGGCCCACTCTTAGAGCTGACATTGAAAGATATGTCGCGAGTGCAAGATATGCCAAAAAGTAAAGTATAACAGGCACAAACCACCTGGTCTACTGAAGCCATTACCTGTTCCCAATGAGCCTTGGGAAAGTATAGCCATGGACTTTATCATGGAGCTTCCTCACACACAAGCAGGCAATGATGCAATCTGGACTATCATTGATAGATTCAGTTAAGCAATTTGCCAATTTCTCTACCTCTCTCTCTACATCTTTATTTTCTCTCATCTATTCTCCCTCTATGCCAACATAATATTCGCCATATATATTTTAAGTATATAAGAAAGTCGAGCGTGTATCTCGAATTTTATAACGCTAGTCATTCAACTAACCAGTAGATATCAAGCTCTTAGTAAGCTTAGGTACATGCCATACATTCCAAATAGTAAATGTAGATCCATTCTAGAAAGAAATTGCACATCACCTATACTAACTTTATCACATACATGGTCAATTTCACGGTGGACGTATCCATACATGTTGCTATCATATGAACAAAACTACTCCCTATGAAAAGTTACATGAAAATATATGCTAGAAACAAGTATTCAATCTTGAGCCAATTATCTATCTACTATAACTAGCATATGTTCTGAAAGAGTAGAAGTAAATAGCACTTTACTATCATTGTTATGCATAATCACTGTATTGACTTCTTCAATCTTTACCTTCTTTATTGTCGACATCTTTAACCTCCTTTTTCTTATCTTTTTACTCTTGCTTCTATTTGTAACAATCCTTCTTGATATGACCTATATTACCACAATGGAATCATACAATGCCTTGTTAACAATTTAAGAGAGACAAAAGGGCAAAGGAGTGGAGCAAAAGTAGAGTAGTAAGCTCTCTACAATAGTGATTAAGAGATAGGTCTAGCTGACCATAGTGACTAACTAGAGTTAAGCCTACCCAACTTATTAAAGAGGCCACAAATGTCTAGTCTAGCTAAGCTACAACTATCTAGCATTGGTAGAGTAGATACAAGCTTGATTCTCAACACTCCCCGCAAGCTTAAGAAATACATTGTACCCCAAGAAGCTCTCTAAAGTAATTGAACTTATCTTTACCTGGTGACTTGGTAAATATATCAGCTACTTGGTCTTTGATTTTGACATGCAAGAGATCTATCTCCCTTGCAAGTACTATCTCTCACATGAAGTGATAGTGTACCTCTAGATGTTTAGTTCTGGCATGATACACAGGATTCGTAGCTAGAAGTACACTGCTCATATTGTCACTCAGCAACACCTCTATACTTTGCCTCAATACTAAAGAGTGCAACTATTGGTGGTAGTTTCTTGCTATTCCATCTAATCATTCCACTCCAAGGCTGAATGCATATCTACTAGTAGACCATCTATCATATGAACATTGTAAAAATGGCTAATTCTCACAGCAAGAAAAATAACTGGAAATACAAGAAATACACCATATGTTCCAAGAAACCATAGCCAAGGTGGCTAAGCATGAAATTATATTGCCATGGAAGGTTGAGAATCAAAGATGAATGCTACAACATGAATACTCACCTCATGCCAAGGTGGGACATGGTATGCACCCCATGATCATGGTGGCTAAGAGTATGCACCCCCTTAGATGGTGGAAGGAAAGAAACCATAAATCATGTATTCTTCAAAGTGGCAAAAGATCCCTCATATATTACATCTCCACCTTTTATACTAAACCCTAGGATAAGGCATTTATACTTTATTACAAGCCATCCCAGCTTAAAAGAGCTTTGTCCTGAAAGCTGGAATTGGAACAATTTACAAGGAAACATCACAAGGATAGCTTGTAAATAATGGATCCATGCTGAAATGAAACTCCAAGTTGAAGAATATCTCATATGTCAATGAAGTACAAGTATGAAATCTAAGTATACTGTTGGAACTGTCCAAAATAGGCTACTGCACACAAGAATGGCCATATCTTGAAGAAGAAATATCCAATCACCATGTATGAGCTATAAAAATGTAGAAGACAATCCCTAGTATCTAGTCATGCCATAAAAATCCAATTTTGATGATAGTAGAGCAATTATTTTTATAACAGTTTTTTTTATACAACAAACTGTCATGTTCAAATTTTACTATGTTTCTTGCAAAAGCCATGGAAAAGAATCAAGGTATGATGATGGCTTCCAAGTAGACTCCTCCATGGGCAAACCTCACCATTTAATAAGGCATTCCAGCAGTGAAAGGTTCCTTAAAATCTTTTCTCTTTTGCCAATAATCTTTTTGGGCTCACAAATGATGAGACCATCTTCATCTATGGGAGGTAACTCCTCTAAAACCTTGGCTAGACCCACATATTTCTTAAGTTGGGAAACATGGAAGGTAGAATGAATCTTTGTTGAAGAAGTCAAATCAAGCTTGTATGCAAGCTTGCCAACTTGTGTGAGGATTTGATAAGGCCCATAGTAACGATGAGCCAACTTGTATGCAAGCTTGTATGCAAGCTTGCCAACTTGTTTGAGGATTTGATAAGGCCCATAGTAACGATGAGCCAACTTATTATGACCGCCTTTGAGAGAAGCATATCTAGATTTAGGCACTTTAAGAAATACCAAATCTCCTTCTTCAAACTCCAAAGGCCTCCTCTTTTCATCAACATAAGCCTTCATAACATCTTGTGCCTTTTCCTAATGTTTTCTTTGCATTGATGTAAAAGGGATTCCATTTTCTCAACTTCAATCTTGGCTTGTGGATTCACATATTCATGAAAGAGAGTTGAAGGTATTTGCACTTTATATGCATAAAATGCTTCAAATGGCGACATGCTAATGCTCATATGATGAGTGTTATTATAACAAAGTTCAGCAAGATGTAGCCATTGATCTCAAAAGCTTGAGTGTCATGGAAAAAATGTTGAAAGGTAGACTTCCAACCATTTATTGACACGCTCCATTTGGCCATCCATTTGGGGATGATATGTTGTACTAGGAGTCAATATTGTTCCCATATAAGTGAACAAACTCCTCCAAAAACTTCCCATGAACTTAGTATCATGATCGGATACGATCTTCTATGGCATACCATGAAGCTTAAAAATACATTCCATAAATTGTTCTGCCACTTGCTTTGCTATAAATTGAGCCTTGGTAGGGATGAAATGAGCCGATTTAGTCAACCATTATACCACCACATAAATGCTATTCTACCCATGCTTATTTGTAGGTAATCCCACAATAAAATCCATAGTAATATAAGTCCACTTACGTTAAGGAATAGGGAGTGGCTGAAGTAAGCTGTCGGGTAGAAGAGAGGAGTCCTTATTTTGTTGATAGGGAAGACACTGCATAACATAATCCTTGACATCCCTCCAAATGCCCTTCCAATAGAAGCTCTTATGGATATTGTCAAATGTTTTGAACAATCCATGGTATCATGCTAACACGTTGTCACCAATATATTGTTTGGACACTCAATAATGTGCTTTCACCTTTTCTCAAAGAGTAGGTTGGCATGGCAAGGATCCAAGTTCTTTTCTCCCATAACCAATTTTTGTTTTGTTATTTTTTATTTCTTTTCATTTTTTTTCTTTCTTTGTGTTCACATGGCTAGAACATTACTTATTAGAACTATCCTCACCACATCAGTTGGATTGAATAGGAAGGTAATTGAATAGAAGGCAAATATGAAGGTGAGGAGCTAATAGAATGGTGCCACCCCATCAGGCTGAGAATGATGGATATCAATAGCAGCATGAGAAGTAGAAAGGAGAGACACCTCAGAGAGAGAGGAACTGTCAGTTTGTGATTGTCAAGATTCCTAAGGAGGAAAGTACTTCTTTAGACAATAGTCATTGATTAGAAAGGGATCTTCAGAGGTGTGCATGGCTTGTATCTAAACAAAGCCGTTAGGGTTGGCACCAAGTACCATATAGGGGCCCATCCAATGTTGTTGGAGATTTCTTGGAAACTTGCCAAATCTCAAATAATAGGCAAAGACTAGGTCGCATTCTTTGAATTCCTTAGGCTTAATAAAGCTGTAGTGGTAGGCCTTTCATTGAGCATGTGTAGCTTCCATACACTACTGTAAGGCCATTTGGCATATTCCACCAAACAGTCCAAGTGTAAAAGATAGCACTACAATGACTCATTATCTTCCAAGCGTTCAGTGATAGCCACTCACAAAGAGAGTAGCTCTAACTTGACAGGGAAGACCGGTTCTATACCATACATCAACAAGTGAAAAGATGTCTGCCTTGTAGCACCTTATGGGAAGCTCTATATTCTAAGAGGGCCTCTATAAGTCAATCATCCTAATCATAGAGATGTGCAGCAATCATTCTTGTCAAGATTGAATAGAGGATGCGATTGGTAACTTCGACTTGCCATATTGGCTCTTGGGTAGTAGGGTGTGGACTTGCAATGGTGTATCTTGTAAAGCTCTGTCAATTCTTCCATGATCTTATTGAGAAATTGAGTACCTCTATCACTTACCAACTCTAAAGGACTTTCAAAGTGAGTGATGATATTCTCATACACAAATAGGGCCATATTGTTATTGTCATCTTGTTTGAGAGCTTTGACTTTACATCACTTTGTCACATAATCGGTACATACCAAAATGTATTTGTTCTTCTTCCTTCTGGTTGGTGGATCAATGGGATGGATGAAGTCGATGCCCCACTTCTCAAACGGCTTTAGGGGAAGCATAGGATATAGTGGCATAGTGTTAGTTTTGGTAGACATTCCTATTCGCTTTAACAAGCATCACAATGTTTGCAATAGTCATAGGCATCTTTATGTAATGTAGGCCACCAATATCTTGGGAGTTGAGCCTGTCTGATTGTCACTTCTCTTGCAAAGTGTCCTCCACAGGGCTCGACATGGCATGCTTTTAGAAATATCCTAATCTCATCTCCTGCAACGCATCTTCACAGCACTTCGTCTTTGCCTCTCTTGTACAAAGTGCCACCTAACAAGATGTAAGGGGATGATTCTAACATAAGCTTCTTTTTCTCACGAGCTGGAGATGCTAGGAGGGTACTATTGAGTTGCCAAGAGGTTGGCTTTGTATGTGTACCAGGGAGTTATTGTTTCTACCAGAAAGAGGGAAGCATCAGGGAGGTTTGGGTCATCTTGCTTCTCTTTGTCACTCTGAGGGATTTACAACAAATGATCAACCAAGATATGGGAGTGACCAAGTTTGGTAACCACTTCAAAATCAAACTCGTGAAACAAAAGGAACCATCTCATCATTTGGTGTTTCATATATATCATATTCATCAAGAAGAATAGTGCCTCATGGTCCACATAAAATTTGAAATGCATCGATAGGTAGTGTCAAAATTTCTCCAATGCAAACACCATTATGAGACACTCTAACTCCGTCATTTTGTAGTTTCATTCTCGATTAGTTAATTTTTAGCTTGCATAATAGATAGGTTGATCTAGCTTCGATGAGCCTTTTTGACATAAGACTACACTTAACCCTTTGATAGATGCATCAATGCACACATGGAATTCCTTCGTCCAATCAAGAGGTTGTAGAATGGGTGCTTCAATCAAACACTACTTCAAAGTATTAAATTCTTGTCACAATCAACAATCTACATAAACTCTGCATCTTTCCTCAGGAGCTCATGCAAGGGGGCTGTATTGGTTACAAAATGTGTGATGAATTGCCTATAATAGCCCACATGGCCAACAAATCCCCTCGATTGTTTGAGGTTGGATGGTGTTGTTAGAGTTGTAATATTCTCAATATTCGCAGGGTCTATTGCTATCCCTTGTTTGTTCAAAGACAATGTGTCCCAAAAGAACTCCTGAAGAGACTTTAAAGACACATTTGTCGGGGTTGAGAGAGATCCTATACTCTCAACATCTATCAATGCACTACTCTAGGTGTCCCCAATGCTCATGGATTAAGGTGTAAACATAGAAGTTATCCAAGTATACCTCAATGAAATCATGCAAGTGATTTTGGAATACAACCATCATCACTCTTTGAAAGGTAGCAAGGCGTTACAAAGCCCAAATGACATCACTCCATAAGCATAGGTTCCCCATTCTATTGTGAAGGTTGTTTTGGATTGATATCCTTATGTTATCTAGACTTGGTTGTACCCATTGAATCCATCGAAGAGGGAATAGAGCTCATATCCAGCCCCCACTGTGTCTAATAGTTGGTCTATGAAAGGAATAGGAAAATGATCCTTCTTTGTCTTGGAATTCAACTTTCAAAAATCCACACATATTCGCAACTTTCCATTCTTCTTGGCTAGTACCATGATAGGTGAAACCCATTCACTATTGGCCACTAGATAAATAAACTCAGCTTCAAGAAGCTTTAACAATTTAGCTTTCACTAGCGCTAGGTAATTTGGACTCATGAGCCTCTGTCTTTACCTCATAGGTTTGGCTTCAAGCTCTAGGTCAATATGATGTTGACATACCATGAGATCAATCCCCTTTAGATCTTTATACAACCATGCAAACATGTCCAAGATCTAAAGGGGATCAATCTGCTTTAGATCTTTATATGACCATGCAAGCATATCTAAGTTCTGCTTTAATAGGTCATGCAGGACTGATAGCTCCTCTTTTAGAAGGTTAGTGCCCATCTTCATGTGACATTCAGTACCATCTGTATCCACAAAAGTTAATTTATTTTTACCTTTCACTTCATGAATGAATATCCCACGTAGACTACTTCTGGGTATAGATCTGACTCCTTCAAGGAAGTGGCCTCCTCATTTGATACTCCATTGGAAGTGACTTTTTCTTTCCATGGGGATTTGGTTGACTCTTTGGGATGTTGAAATGGTGTCATGATTGTTTCAAATTTATGGGAGGGTTGCTTATCTCTTGACTCAAGTACTCATCTTTTGAGGATGCCTCTAAAAGAACGACACACAATTGGAACCAACTAAGCTCCATTTGGGCTCCAAGACTGGTGGTTGTTGGTAAGATGCATCATTATCATCCTTCCTTGAGAAAGGTAAATTAGGGCGACAAGAGTCACTGCTAAAGGAGGGCTTATTTTGTTTAATCCATTTCTTATGGAGATGTTGCATATATTGTGACTCATTAACTAGTCCAAAGGGTACTAGAGTCATTGTGTCTAATAGCATGGAATCTTGAGCATCAATCGCTTCTAGAACTTCATCCTCATTTGTATTCTTCTTTGATTCTATAGCTTCTTCCATGTCACTTTCATTGTCTTCATCTTGACTTTCATCCTCATCTTCTACAGACTTTATTTTGGCCTCTGTAGAAGCTCTATATGAGAAAAACTAACTCTCTATTGTATCCTTTGCTTCTATTTCTGCCTCTGGCTTTGGTCTTGTATTTGTCTCTATCTATGCTTTTGTCTCTAGCTCTATTTTTACCACCATGTAATAGGGAGAGCAGTACATCTATGCCTCTATCTCACTATCAAAGGTGATTTTTGAAGTCATTACTGATTCAGACAATAGATATTCACCCATTGACAAGGACTTTGCTTCTTTCGAGAGCTGGCTTATAGTGCCCACTGTCAAGGATTGTGCCTCTATTTTCTTGGAAAATATCTATTTTGACAACTTCTTCATCTAGTGATCTAACATCTATAACTTTGTTGGAGGAGTCTATTAAGACTTTGATAGAGGTGGATCCATTACCTTTTTGCAAGCCATACAACTTAACTACCATCTTATTGGGTCTTTTGCCTAGGATCAGGGTTCCCTTGAACCAATCCGTTTCTACTCTTGCTTCAAAAAGCCATGGTCTTCCCAAAAATAGAGGGTATGAGGTCCCATAGAAATTTGGTTTTACCACCAAATAGGTCAGCCACCAATAGTCTCATCCTATGAGAGTTGTCTTCACATATGGGAGAATGCCCAAAGGCTTAATTCTTCTTTGGTCTACGAGTCTAATAAGCCATTGTGTAGGCTATATATCTTGCAGGCCTAGATCCTTCATTGTCACATTTTTCATTATGTTCACTAATGAGCCTCCATCAAGCAATGCATCTACTATAAAACATCCTTCAATCCAAATGCCAATCTCTGGGGTACCAAGATCCACGAAGGTGTTAGCCATGTCCACTTCTTTCATAAGCTATGGGGCTTCATTATACTTAGCGATAACTATAGGAGCAATCCTTAGGCCACATCTTCTTGTTAGTATGCTTTTAAATTTCTTTGGATAACTGGGGGATAGCATTAACAACTGTCAAACTACTAGGTTTGGTTTAAATATGTCTAGGTCTTTGACCAAGTCATAGTCTTTGATAGGATCCATGGGCTTCTCCAATCGGCTAGGGAATGGGGCAACATCCATTTGTATCTTTCCTCTTTCCTCTCAAAGCGGTACATCTGCACTTCTTCTATTACTAGGGGTACTTCTGCATCCTCTATCTCTTGGATCTATGGTCCTATTTTTGTAACTGTCTCTGTTTCCTTCTGTACTACTCAACTACTCTATACTGTACCATTTTGTCTTGTACTATTATGTTTCTATTTTGGAAGATTGAACATCTCCATTTTGACAAAGGGAATATTCTCTTCTGGAACTATGGATTCTCTTTTCTTGGCACACATTATCATAGCAACTTCCAATTCCACCAAATTGAAGGTAGGTTCTTGGGTCTTATGTTAGTTATTAAGTGGTGTTCACTTTCACAAGAGCTGGACTAGAATAGTCTTTTGTAGTGTGGCATTCTCTTTTGAATCAACTGCATAAAGTTTTATAGTCCATGTACCTTTGAGGGTTTTGAAAATTTGGTGAGATATGTCCCTTTTCTCTGCATCTATAACACTCCACTTTTTATCTCTGGCCACCGCCAGACTGTTGACCTCTGTAACTTTCAGACAAAAACCTCCTAGGCCAAAATTAGGACCAAACTCTCTAGGCTTTGGTCTGATAACCTAAACTGTCATCTTGGATTCCAACAAGTTGAAACTTACTTCTTCATCTTTCTTCCTTATTTCATGTATCTCCTTCTCAAAGAGCTGATATTTTCTATATGGTTCTTCCTTAAACAGTATGAACAAAAGGCTCCAATAATAGTTGGTTTTCGGGTACATTCAATGGCTAAATGTCCTGTTAGAAGATGGGCATAGAAAACCACTGTAAGCAAGGGAGTATAAGAACAAATGAGTGTGAATAGCCCTAGGGGCAAGGGAAACCCTAACCCTAGCTGGCAAGGGCTATATAAATAGCCTATGGGTCACTATCAATGGGTGAGAGAGTGTACCCAAGTTGTACTCTAAGCAACTTAGTAAGCAAGATTTCATTCTTGTACTTTGAGCTCTCTTCTCCCTCTTGTGCACACATTTTACTACTGCAAACTCTGATTCTCAACATAGTATTAGAGCCATCTCTGATCTCCTCAGCTTCCCTCAGCATCAGTTATCACTAAGTGCACATGAGCTGTCATTTTCTTCATCCTATCCTTCTTTCCTCCATAGCTGCTTGCAACCTACCTCCATTGGAGGACTTGGGGAGGACAAAGGAGGCCATATTTCCCTCTGCTTTCTTTTGAGGAACTCTTCCTCATCTCAGGGCGCAGCTGCCTATTACCCTGGACCGTGAAATAAGGCGCGCAGAAGGACAGCGTTGCGTGGATTTCAAAAACGGCACAGTTCTGGGTAGGCGACTACCTTGTGCTGAAATGCGGGCAGCAGGTGGCGCAATCTCAGCCACCACCATAGGTCTTTGATAGCCCCCCAAGTGTGCTATCCTCAACTAAGAGGGCACTGAGAAATTCAACCTCTGCTAGCTGCTACAAGCCAAACCCTAACTGTGTATTTTATGGCAGCCATAGCCAACAAGCTCCAAGCTTGACATTTTGTCATTTTTACACTCTGAGCTTCATTAACAGTGATTCTAATCGCTGAAGCAGAGTCTCTGAACTCTATTTCAGAGTCTAAAGCTCTTGGGCATGCTCAATGGACATCACCAAGCATCGGGAAGCCGACTCCCAACCGGGTTCCATTCAAGCATTTCACTAAGCTTGACAATAGTGTTTTTTTAACACTAATCATAAATCATCAGGTTAATAGCTTGCTGGGCATTCACTAAAACCCAGTGAGTTTTTTATTCCTCTTCATATATTGTTGTAAGGTTATGTGTAAAATTAACACATAGACCATCATGCATAAGAAGTGTAGTGCATACCGTGAGTGACTTTGTCTCAAGTACATTGGTCAGTGAAATCAATAGCATGAGTATCATCGTAGTCTCCTCAGAATCATCAACAACAAGCATTGAGATCATAGACAAACCGTGTCCAACACAAGCTTCATCCACTAGGCCGTACCACAAGGAGGAGCCTGAAGTCCAGTCTAGGTTTTCTTCATTAAAACCTAAAAAGACTATTAAACCACGGAAGAAGCTTGCTCATAAGAAAGGACCACCAAAGTCATACTTTGAAATATTACACTTATATGATTTTCAGCCTTTCTCTTCATTGCAACTTTGACTTCACATTGTCTAATTTGCTTCCGCATTCAGTGAAAAGTTTGTAAGGGACTAGACACTGCCCTTGTCCTAACAAGTGGTAAGACCTTCCCAATGACCACAACATATGCTGATGTCCGTCCTCAAATTCCAAAGTTTGATGGTAAGGATTTCCACCCATGGCAGGTAGTTATAAAATACAAAATGATGGAGAGAGGGTATTGGCCTCTTATTCAAGGCAATAGAGCTATAAACTCTGCAAATATGATTGATATAGAGGATGACCAACATGCTCAAGCAATCATAATGCTACACTTAGATGAATCCCTGATTCATCATGTTGATCAACTAAACACTGCTAAAGAAAAATGGGATGAGCTTAAAAAGCTCTATGGAGCCACTGGCAAAAATACTAAAATCTTCCTTAAAATTGAATTCTTTAGCTTGGAATATCGTTCAGGAGAAGATTTGGGAAAATTCATTTCTCATATGAAGGGACTTATGGCACAGCTTGCTTCTGTACAAGCTCCAATACTTGAAGAAGATGCTATTGCTATTCTCCTAAAAGCTGTAAAACAGGTGTTTCCTACTCTTGTAACCACTCTCACCAACATTCCAGATCCTACTTTGGCAAGTACCATTCAATCCTGTTTGGATGAAGAAAAGAGGAACCACAAAGAAAGCAACAATAGTCAGGCAACTTCAAATTCCCATGAACAAGTATTGGTTCATAAGTTCTCACAAAATGTTCTTTCTATAAGAAAAAATGACATCTTGTAAACAACTGCTGGAAGAAGTATCCCGAGAAGATGAAATGTAACAAATGCAAGAAGACAGGGCATAACACTAGTAAATGCCCCAACACTCCTGAAATACCCAAAGAATTGGTGGCCAACTATGTCTCCAATTCATCTGAAGATCGACTGTTTTGACTATTTAAATCATCTACCTAAAACACCCTTGTAAGCCTGATTTATAAAGGCATCCCAAAAAGGGGGGAAATCTCTTACATGCCTTGTAATCCAATGCCACCTTGGCATTGAGGGGGGGTGTTAGAAGATGGGCATAGAAAACCACTGTAAGCAAGGGAGTATAAGGGCAGATGAGTGTGAATAGCCCTAGGGGCAAGGGAAACCCTAACCCTAGCTGGCAAGGGCTATATAAACAGCCTATGGGTCACTATCAATGGGTGAGAGAGTGTACCCAAGTTGTACTCTAAGCAACTTAGTAAGCAAGATTTCATTCTTGTACTTTGAGCTCTCTTCTCCCTCTTGTGCACACATTCTACTGCTGCAAACTCTGATTCTCAACATGTCCTACTTGCCTGATGGCACTTTTCACACCATGTATTAGATCGCATCACATCACTTCCACTATCTAGAAGGACTGGATATCTTGGCAATATTCACCTTCAATATTGACAACTATTTTGTAATCATATCCATCAACTCTTTCTTTATGCTCATTTGCAAAACTAAATTGGATAAATAGTCCTTCAAATTTTCTCCTCCTGGAGTACTCACAGTAGGAATTTGGTAAGTCTTTGTAATCACTACATAGACTGGTTGGGTTGATCCAGAGGGTCCTCTATTGTAATTCTAATTCAAAGCTCCTATTGAGACAAATGGTTGTCGATTCTAGTTGGTAGGGTTCCACTATTGTTGTTGAGTCACCATTGGGGAAATTGTTTGAGGCCACTGTTGTTGTGGTTGAACCATCATTTGAGGTATTGTTGTCTGTAGCCATTGTGGATTCAGTGCACTGTACTAGGGCACTATTTGCATCCGAGGGTAGGGATAGGGAAGAGTCCTTGGGACTAAATTTGGTGGGTATACCATTCCTAGCATAGAAGGAGGTAAAACTCCTCTTACTAAGGTCATCACGATAGCCTTGCTTCAACTTCATCATACGGTCTCATGCTTCCACGTGTTCACTAGAGGACTGACTTAAGTTCATGAACTCCACTTACATCCTCTCTTCAAAACCTTCATGCATGAATTTAGTGAGGAATGCCAACTTTAGGTCATCACCCCATGTGCCAAAAGTTCTTATTGCTTGTCTCTCATACCACTCAAATGTTGCACCTTTGAAAATGGTAGGGAATATCGCCAACCAATGCTTGGGGGTTCTAGTATTATTAGCTACATACCCTACCATGAACTCAGTTGAGCTACATGAATATCAAGGTCTTCATTGTACTCTCTCTTAAATATTGGCAATGGGACTACATTTGTTGGCCGATCATCAATATTTTTAGGACGAATTTGGCTAGGAAAAGGACCTTGAGTCGCCATGGGGACTTTTGTAAAGAGTGTCTCAAGGGCGTCAAAGGAGGCTTCTATTGCTAGTTTATTCTTAGCTTTGATTTTTGCTTTCTCTCTTCTCACATACCTCTGGACTCATTCTAGTACTTGCCTCTTGATCGCATCATTTTTCAGGGAGTTATCTCCATCCAGTTTGTTTGTACTCAATAGGACAAAATCAAAAGGGCTTGAATCTCTGGAGGAATCTCTTACCAACATTTCATCTACTTTCTTCTTTTCAACGTCTCTGAATTCAACTTTCATTCCACTGTAAAGGAAAAAATATTTAGTTCTGAACATATCAAAATTCATTCATCTAAGGATCGCCATGGTGCCATTATCTTGATAATACCAACTTCAAAGGGTTTCAATAGCATAAGTTGTGAAGAATACTCTATCTAGTAGCTTCCAGCGGGTTTCCAATTGGACAGACAAAAGGTTGTTAGTGCACCAAGCAGAGCATCCACAAACAAATTCCAACTCTTTTCCTTCTTGTTCTTTTGAACTTCTACTAACCACGACTCCTAAAGCTTCTTCACAATCTCCCACTTGATGATGTCTGAAAATTCTTTAAGGAAGGCCAAATCTTCCATGGATGGTCATTCTCTCTATTTCTACTTCACTTTCCTGTTTTGTGAGGAACAATTGGCTATTGTGATACAACTTTCTATAGCTTCAAAAGACAATGAAATCAATATGTCACATAGAGCCCGCATCAAGATAGTAACATGCTTCCGCCATTGGGGGATGCACTTCCTGTAGAAATTGGCTTTGGAAATTAATATCTCTAATTCTTCAACAATAGCAGGAGTTCTATAATCTTCCATTGCTTTTCTTCCTCTTCAATAGTACCACTTCTTCCATTTTCAGCCTTTGTTGGTATTTGTTAATGGCAATTTTTCCCTATGCGCCAAAAACATGGAGCTCTCAAGAGAACACCAAGAAAATAGAGATTTTACTACAAGAAAATCTATATTGCATTCATCACTCAACAAGCTTGTTTTCATCCTCTATATAACCACAACAGGAAAAAGAACACCAGGCTCACAACAAATCTTCTTGTAGCAGCATCATAGAAAGAATCTCCCATGGCCTTATCTTTAACAAAAGACAATTGCATATAGATTTTGGATTGTAGTTATTATTGTGCAATCAATGAACTAGGCTATGTATTTAGTTGTGGTGCACTTGGTATCAACTTACTTGCACATTGTAAGTTTTTGCAAGTGTTTTGTTTTGTCAATATGTTTGAGAACTTCAACCAATTATCGGTGAGAAGCTTGGTAAGAACAATTATCCTACATTGAAGTTCATGATGGCAAATTTCTTGAAGGCAAAGGTGTTTGGAATTATATTAAAGGAGACATGGTAATCGCACCCAAAGTTCCTACACAAAATGCTATTGTAGAATTGTTAAAGACTAAGAAAGATTGAGAGAAAACACACAGTAAAGTCATGTATTGGTTGTCAATGTCATAGATAGCATGATGGGCTATTTGTAAGAATTTGAAGCCCCCACTATTGCATGGAAAATTTTGGCAAGGTTGTTCGAAGTAAATACAATGCTTATTTATCTGAGTATACATCGGTTACTTATATCCTACTACTCACTTAGATTAAAAACATCACTTTAATTGCTTCCTCTCTTATTGCATGCCTTGTAAAGGATTAGACACTACCATTTCCTTGTGCAATCAGTAAGACCTTTCTATCATGACCTATATTAATGTAAAGCCTTTAATCTGCAAGTTTGATTGGAGAGACTTCCACCCATGGAAAGCGTTGGCCTTTATCAAAGGGACCAAAGCCATTGATCCATCCAACCCAATGGATGTAGAAGATAATGAAAGAGCCCAAGCCATTGATCCATGAAACCTATGGATGTAGAAGATGGAGAATGGCTACTTTCCCTTCATCAAGGGGACCAAAGCCATTGATCCATCCAACCTTATGGATGTAGAAGATGATGGAAAAGCCCGAGCCATAATAATGTTGCACCTAGATGAACTTAAGTCACCATCTTGACCAACTCACAATTGCAAAAGAAAATGGGATGGGCTCGAGAAACTATACGGTGCAAGAGAAAATAATTCCAAAATATTCCTCAAAATATAGTTCTTCAACTTGGAATACAAGCAAAGAGAAGACCTGGGAAAATTTATTTCCCACATGAAGGGCCTAATGGCTCAATTAGTTTCAATCCAAGCTCCAGTTGTTGGCTGAACAATATACCATTACAATACTCTTGAAAACTGTAAGGGAAGTCTTTTCAACTATTGTCACTACCTATAAAATGTATAAAACCCTACACTTGAAGGTTTCATTTAGTCTTGTTTGGATGAGGAGAAAAGAAATCAAAAGGAAGGCAACACCAGCTCAACATCTACCTCAACAAACCAACTCTTAGTTCATACTATGACTACTAAATGTTCCTTTGGCAATAAAAAAGGGCATATTGTAAGTAACAGATGTGGATAAAATATCCCAACAAGATTAAGTCCAACAAATGTAAACAAATAGGGCATATCACTCGTAAATGTCCAAATCTCATAAAGTACCCAAATAATTGGAGGCCAACTATGTCTCCAAAGCACCTAAAGATCGACTCTTCTAGTATCCATTGTATTATCTTTCCATAAACATATTTGTAGCCTATTTAATAAAGGCATCCCATTGATTCATAGGAGTTTTAGAAGTATAGCATGGGAACCATGAGTAAGCAAGGGTGCATGAGGGAAGGTGAGGTGTGAATGAACTGAAGGGAAAGGGAAACCCTAATCCTAGCCCACAGTGAGGCTATATAAATAGCTTGGAGGTCACTCTAAGTATAGAGAGAGTGTATCTTAGTTGTACTTGAGCAACTTACTAAGAAAGGTTTCCTTCTTGTATTTGAGCTCTCTCTCCCTCTTATGTACACAACTCTATGCTCTCACGTTGATCTTCCAACATAAAATGCCAATTCTGGGTAGAATATGGATGCATCTTGGGGCATATGGTTTTGACAAACAATATTGCTACTAACTTTTCCAAAGTCCCAGTCAAGATCTACCACCACCAACAAATTACAAAGGAGTTCAATGCTTCCTCAAACACACAGGATATTATTGACATTTTATGTTAAACTATGCACTCATTGGGTGGCCATTTTACAATTTTTTGAGCATAATCGAGTAATGTGGGAGCTTTTGCTCAACCGCCAAGACACATGGACCCCTTATTGCTCAAGTGTTTCAAGCCAAATGCTAATGGCTACCTCTCACATAGTCATACGTGCTCTCAAGCCTACGAGTATAGTGAGATTACCTCAATGCCCGATCAATTACCCTCCTCTCTTAAGAAGAAGAAGAGAGGAGAAGATGGAGAGCTTCTCCACCAAGGTCCCTCACCCTCACACACTCACTCCCTCACACTCCCTCTCTCAAGCACAAGCACAAGCAAGCAAGAAGAAGATCCACTTTTGTGACACACCAAGAATGAGCTTCTCTATTCACTTTTTGGCTTTTATACATGCCCTTATCCCTTTGGGCACCCATCCCCTTTTTTACACAACCAACCATCTTGCCAAGGTCCTCCTCCTTTCCTATTCCCTTATATTTACATTATGCCTTCACCTATGCCCATCTACTCTTTACAACTTGCATGGTTGGCACTCTTTTACAAAAATTTGGGGGTGCCTTTACATTTTAAAATGTGCCTTTGCCTTTGTCTCAGCTTTTAATGTTTCCCTTGTGTTTTTGGTTTTTCCTCTCTTATCCTTCTATCGGGCCATATTGTTTTTGCTTTCCTCCATATTTTTTAATTTTATTTTGCTTCCTTTTCCTTTGTCTTGTATTGGGGTTAACATTACCCCCTCTCCTAGTCAAGTGCCAGTCCCATGGCACTTGCAAGCTTTGTTGATGAGGGCTGGGATAATTGAAGGGTGGTTATGTGAGTTAATGATGGGGCCTTTGTGGGGATTGGACATGGAAGAGAAGCACGTCAAAATTGTTGAGGTTGTGGAGATCGAGGGTATATTGAGTAGGTTGTGACAGGGGACTCCGAAGTTGGTGGTTAGGCACAAGTTCTCGGATTCACATGAAAAAGAAAAGAGAGTGCACTACTACCTAGGGGTGTGCCTACATTGTCGTGTTGTGTATCATCTCCATGCCATTGGAACTAGGAGATGGGTCAAATCATAGGAGGTAAGTCTGGGGTGTTGTTCGACACTTGAGGACCCAGTTCATGTATGGGAAAAGTGTGGGGAGTGTAGCTTAGGGAGACAGGTCTAGAGTGTGACCTCCCTAGGTGTATCCTGCCCTTGATGCTCCCTAAGTGTGAAGTGGGGGCAAAAGGGCTAGGGGGTTAGGAACGGAGCCAGTTGACCACAGCCATCGAACGTACCTAGCTTGAGGACCCCTAGGTGTAATGATTGTGGCACTCATCAAGTGAGGTGTGTTTTCCTACTTTCTATTTGATCTTCTTTTCCTTCCTTATTCTTGTCTTTGTTTTCTCTCTTTTCTTTCTCTTTTACTTTTTCTTGTTTCCTTTTTCTTTCATTCTTCTTTTGCTTTTTCTCTCTCCTTTTTTGAATGTGCACGAGGAATTGGTCCTCAGATTCATGGTCGTGAGAGGAGGAGTTGGGGGCTTAAGCAATTTACTAAGAAAGTTCCTACCCTGCATATAGTCCTTTAGATTCATGCGTACATTCAGAGGCGTCGTTGACAAAAATGGATGACTACACCTAGTGAATCGACTATCGTTCATGTCCTCTAGTAAGGCCATGCAAAAGGATGGGAGGAGGGTGGCTCTCATCATGAGCCTAGCCATAGCGCAGCTATCTATGCCAATATTCAAATCAAAAAATAGGGATGGTAGGCAGTATTCGTGATGAGAGATAGGCAATTGCTTTAAAAAAGCCCTAAGTATCCTAAGATAGTTACAGGTTATGATAAAAGCAGGATTGGTGCAAGAAGAGAATTTGCTAAGGAAGTGGAAGATGGAGGGTCCTAGGTCTTTTTCAGAGAATACAAGGGCTTCCTCTGGCTTAGTAGCATTTGCATTGTAGATTTTAGGAAAATTGTAACTACCATGGATGTTGGGATTAAAGTCAACCCCTACCCTTCTTGGATATGGCATGTATGTTGGATCGTTTCTCTCATAGGGTAGGGTGCTACAAAATGACATCCATGCATCTACATTCCCATCCCAAATTCTCCACCTCCACTTTAGCTATGACTCGTACCCTTTGACGATCTTGGGCACCTCCATGACTTTGTCTTCCCAATAGTCCTATGCCTTTCTCCCCCATAGTGTTCAATTTGTCTCTCTTTCTATGCTCCATCGATCCCCAAGCCTTCTACCCATACTGACCACTTTCTCCACCACTTTAGGGGATTACTTGGGTCAGCGTGAGTGGGTATCGAAAGGTAAATTCGAAGGGCTTGCACTTTTTTTCCCACTTCTCCCACACTACTAGTTTCAAGTTTCTAGTTGATTGGAAAGCATTCTTCTTTTTGCGAGATGGGAGATTTCGGGATTGCCAAGGGTCATGCCCTTAGTCTTCTTTGTGCTTGCCCTAGCATCTTCTTCCTTCTTTTCCAGACCTCCTCTTTTCTTTGTGTCATTGCATCCTCAAGTGGTGGCACTTCCTACTGAGCTTTTGGTCTTGGAGAGGGTGGTTGGGGGACTTCTTTCTCATCTTGTTGCATCACTTCCAAAATCCTGCCCCACTTCTGGTAGCAGTACTTGTTGCTCTTCTTCTCTCACTGGCTCTTGTGGTCCCTGCTCCTCTGCATACCCTAGCCACTCCATCTCTTGGACTATTAGTCTTGCCCTTAGTAGGTAGTCCCTTTGCTCTTGTAGGCTAAGGTTTGGTTCTACTTTGAGAGCTTGAAAACATAGGTTGTGCCTTATGGCCCTGCAAGTAAGTTTCAGCTTCTTTTATAGGGTTTCAACGGCCTCCTCCTTTTCTGGATGTATGACATCTAAGATGGTGCTGAGGAAGGCACATTGCTTGGCTTCCATGCTCATCTTTACGGCCTCTACCCTACTCTTTGCCAACACCTTGTTCCCTTCAGCATGGGGGGCTAGATGGCCTGCTAGTTCTCTCACTCTTCCGTCGCTTTTGACGACCCATTCTTTTGCTCTTCACTACTTCATTTCCTCTAGATTTTCATTATGCCTTCGTGCTAAGGCCACCATCCTTAGTTCCAGCTCTCTCCACCTCTGGGTTGCTTCTTCTTTGTCCTTCTCCATGTGCTCAATTTCCCTCTCTAGCCTTCCTTGCTCTTCCAACTCCGTTACTAACCTATACTCCATGTTCTCCATGTCTCTTCTTTGGTGCTCTTCCTCTCTCTAGGCTTTTTCAGCATCTGCTACCACCTCTGTTGCCTTCTCTATCCTCTTTAGCTACTCTCTCAACTCTCCATGTTTCATAAGGATGACCTTGTACTCCCTTTGTAGCCCTATTAGTTTCTTGCCGTTCCTCTTTGAGACTTCCTTGCCAATTATCTTCTTCTTTCTTTCTAGCCTTGAGTTCTTCCTTCAACTCGTAGATTTCTCTTTTATATCCTGCTATCTGACGAGTCATTTCCAACTAGAAGGCTACCAACTCTTCTCTTCCATCTTCCTACTCAATTGTCGTCATTTTCTTCTCCACCTTTGCCATGTCTAGTTGTGTGAGAAGTTCTTTGACATACTCATTGTAGCCCATGGACAGCAGCGGTGATGTTGGTATGATCTTTGTAGATGCCTCTATTCTCTGCCTCTTGGGATCTTGCCTGGATTCAACATTTGCACAACTGCCGGTCTCTTCATCCTAGTCATCGAAGCTCAAAGTGGATACAATAGGCCCTTGCCCTTGCCTTTTGCCATCGGTGGTGGTTCGATCTTTGGCACTTTGGTGCTGGTGCTTGGACCTTCTTCCCTTGGTGGACTCATTACGGCTTCCTCCTCCCTCGAGGGCTATTCCATCAACATGAGGATGACTTGAGCTACATCTTCCTCCTCCTTCCTATGCATCTCTTTAGCCTTTGCCTCCTCTGCTTTCCTTCTTCTTTCTTCTTCAAGCCTCTTCCACTCATCCTTCACCCTTTGCAATTCAACCTTTTCTTCCCTTCTCATTCTTTCCTACTCTCTTGCCACTGCTTTTGAGGGGTCTTCTTCTTTGGCCTCACAGGCCCTCCTTGGACAGATTGGTACCTCTAATCCTCTGCCCTTTCTCACTATCCTCTCGCTTGATTGCTCCTGCTCCTAGGGTGGCAACCTTTCAAGTGTCTCCCCCACTTCCTCTTCACCTTCCTCCTCTCCCACATTCTCTTGGATTATGGTGGTCAAAACCCCATCAAACCCTGTGATGGATGCCTTTGATATCAAATTATTCCTTTGCGTCCTCGTTGTGGAAGCCAGAGACTCCCCGCCTACTAGTCTTGTCCCCGTGGCTAGTGCTTTTACCAAAACTTTGATGGTTTTTCGCACTTAGCCATTCCAATTAACCTCATCCAGGGACTTGGCTACAAGGCTCTCTAGTAGAGGCACTCCAATTGTGCTCATCAAGGCATTGTACCTTTGGCTAGAGAACAGGGCATGGATCACCTTTGCCTACAACCTAACTTCAGGATCTGGGATGCCAACTAGCTTGATGCTTCATTGGTGTGGACTTGGGCTTTGTCCATCCCTAGCATGCCATAGATGTCCCTCTTAGGTTGCCTCTCTCAACCTTGTTGACCAAGCCCAATGCTTTTTCCACCACTTCTAGGCTCAATTCCACCTTGACCTTGTGGGGTTCTTCTCTTCATCACATTGTTATGGTGTCATGGTTCCTATTGGCATCCAAGGTCCGTAGGAACTCTGCGCACATGCTATAGTCTACATCCTTTTTGGCTTTCTCTATGCACTTTCCCAGGTTGCACTGGTCAACGAGTCGCTTCACGGCCGGTTCTTCCATGACCAAGTCATCCAAGTTCATGATGTTTTTGGACTTGAACTAGTTGAAGGCCCTGATCTCCACCATTAGGCAGTACTTTGCATGTTGTTCTTCTGAAAATGGAAGCTTGCCTTTGTCTTGTTGGCCTGACATCGTAGGTTCCTATCACAATACAACAACTTACCATTAGTTTTCTTGAGATAACTCTTGCAAAACAATAAGTAGATGATGATCGTAAGCTATGGAGAGGCAAAATTCTTAAGTAAGAATAAAGACTTGGCTTCAACCAGTCCACGCAATCTAAAAGAAATTATGACAATTTTTCTCAATCACAAATTAGTTTTTATTCCTTTAAACATTAGTTGAGGTTTGAGACATGTTTTACTTTCCACCTTACCCCCTCCCCTCCGGGAAGGATATGAATCCTTCCTAGGATTGGAAAACAAAGGGTTAAGGACATTAAGTGCAAGCTTGCGATGTTTTATGTTGCATTAGCCAAGCATAAAAATGTGGATTACAGTCTTCAAAAACAATTATGCAACTTGAGATGCAGTTAATGTTTTCTTGCATGGAAGGAAATATACTTGTTTGCTAAATCGATCTACTATAGTCCAAATCATATCATGATTAGCTTGTGTGTTAGGTAAACTAGTTTTAAAATCCATTGAAATATGTTCCCATGGTCGTTCAGGAATTAGTGAAGGCATTAATAAACCATATCGCTTACCATGGTGTCACTTGACTCGTTGACAAATGAAACATTCAGAAACAAGGTTAGAAATATAGATTCCATTTATGGCCAGTAAAAATCTTCAACCAATGTTCTTAAAGTAGAAATAATACCTCTATGGCCTTGATATGGGGGATAATGAATTTCATGCAACACAAATGATCTAAATGGAACAGCTACAGACAACCTTTTCTCATCAAACATAAATCTATTAGAATAAGACAAAGAATCAATTGGAATCCAGTTATTAGTAACTAATTTATTCTAATCAACTTGAAAATTGGGGTCTTGGTCATAGGTATCCTTCATAGGGATAAGGGAATCAAAAGATATAACAAAGATATTATGGATACTTGGTCTTGTACTTAATATCGGCCAACAACATTCTCTTTTCCGGATAAGTGGATGGAAACTTTGAATGAAAGCAGCCCATTTAATATGACGGTCTGAGATTTGTGTTGGCTGACTAAAGGAGATGTTTGATACTTTGTTGGTTAGTTTTGATCACAAATTCAGATCCCATTAGACAGTGTTTCCATTGACGTAAAGCTTGTACTATAGCTAACAATTCCTTATCATAGGTAGAATACTTCATTTTACGACTAGAATAGGCTATGGGATGTGAATCTTGCATAAGAACAGCTCCTATTCCTGATCCGCTAGCATCAGTGACTACTAGAAAGAATGGTCGATTAAAATCAGATAATTGCAAAATATGTGCATGTGTTAAAGCATGTTTTAGTCAATCAAAAAACTTTGTTGATTATCAGAACAATGATATACAACACCTTTCTTTAACAATTTTGTTAAATGTAATGCGAGCAATGAAATTTTCTCACAAATTTTCTGTAAAAGCTAGCAAGACCTAAGAAAGAACGTAATTCATGCACATTTTTAGGGATTGGCCAATTGAAAATTGCTTCTATATTTTTAGGATCAACTTGAATACCATCAGAATAAACAATATGTCTTAAGTATTCAATGTGGGTTTGGAAAAACTCACTCTTTTCAGGGTTAGCATATAATTAATTTTCTTTCAACAATTTGAAAACCAAATATAAATGTTCATAATGCTCATTCTCATTCTTACTGAACACCAATATATCATCAAAGAAAACAATTACACAATGCTGATACTTCAAAAATATTTGATTCATCACTTGACTGAATGTGGCTGGTGCATTAGTCAAACCAAAAGGCATAACAATGACTTCATAATGACCAAATTGAGTTCTAAATGCAGTTTTGAAAATATCATGTGTATCCAATCATACTTGATGATATCCAGATTTGAAATCTATCTTGCTAAAAATAGTGGCTCCTTATAGTTTATCCATGAGGTCGTGTACCCTGGGGATCGGATATCTATTCTTGATAGTGATCTTGTTTAGGGCATGATAATCAATGCACATCCTATAGGTATTATTTTTCTTCTTAACTAATAGGACAGATGCACCAAAAGGAGAACTATTGGGTCTAATGATTCCTCGAGTTAACATTTCTTCAACTTGGGCTTGGATATCTTTCTGTTTAGTTTGATTGCATCTATAAGGTGGTTTACATGGCAGTTGAGAACCTGGGATTAAATCTATTTTATGATCTTCAGGACATGTAGGTGGTAAACCAAGTGGTAAGTTAGCAGCAAAACAATCTTTAAATTGTGAAAGAAATTGTGTGTGCCTAGGATGCATCTGATTTTCCTTGGCTTCAATTTCATTCACCCATATTAAGTATGATTTGCTACATTTTCTCAATGCACATTTAGCATGTGTGTGACTAAGCAATGGAAAATTATCATTGGTGTGCATTCCATGTAATATAATTTATTTTTCGTTAGAATAACTTTTTATTGAATGTGTGGAATAATCTATGTCGGGATTATATTTGTGATGCCAAGGCATTCCTAAAATAATGTCACTAGCTTGCAAAGGCACAACCAAGAAATTTATGCACTCAACATAATCGCCAATTTTAATTTCTAAAGCATGAACTTCTTGTGTACCATTGTATCTAGTGCCTAAGAATGCAGTCTTTATGCGATAATGAGTTGGAACAGTATGTAAATTCAATTCTTTTACCAACTTTGCAGAAATAAAATCATGTGTCTTCTCATCATCATGCAAACAATCTTTTCTTTACCATGCACAAAACATTTCATCGTCAATAATGAATGAGGATTTAGCATATCTGATAAAGTATCTGAAGCATCACCGATATCATCATCATCTTCCGTGAAATCTGGCATATCTTGATGGTCTTCATCTTTAGTCGCTCCCAAGTAATTGATTTGAATAGTTGGCTTCTTGGATTGACAGTTCACTGCTAAGTGTCCAAGTAGATGACACTTGTAGCAAACTACAGACTTGGCTTTGGAAACATTATTGGTAATGGCTAGAAGTTTAGGTATGTTGGGATTTGGCTGAAGAGATGGCTTAGGATTTGAATTTGTGTTTGATGGTAAAGCAGGGGGTCGTGTCTAGGATTTACGAAAAGAAGAAAGAACAAAGCGATTCTAATTGAATCTTCGAAAGTTAGAATTGAATTGCTTTGTACCAAAGTTATCGTTGGTTGATAATTATTGCGATGGCTTTTCTCGTCCACAAATTTTACCTTCAACATCATGGGCTAAAGAAATCACATCTTCCAAAGTCTTTGGCTTGAACATGTTCACTTTCACATAGAAGTGACCAAGCAAACCAGACATATACTTATGCTTGTGGATCGCCTCAGGAACATCTTCAAGCATTTGAAGTTGCAGTAAGGCACTCCAAAAACGCTCAGTGTATTGCGGTATGGATTCACGATCTCTTTGTTGTAGAAGATCCCACTGTTTGATTGCTTTTTCATGGAATTGAGGTGGAATAAAATTTTGTAAATTTTCCTTTTGAAAAGCCTCCCAAGTAGTAGGACAATCAATACTCTTGCGGACAACAGTCCACCATAACGATGCTCTGTCCACTAGATGTTAGTGCCACATTTGAGTTTATATTTTTCAGCATACTACTCTTCATGGAAATAATCATCAAACTAACTGATAAAAACGAGAACAAATTTTCCATCATGTTGCCCATTAAAAGTACGGAATTTGAAATTTCTTTTACTTATCTTGGCTTCTTTCCTGAGAGACTGTGCTTTGAGTGTCACATCGATCGTACGTCATATAACATCTTTGGGTTGCGGTCCATCTTGATCAGTAATAGATTGTTGAAGAGTAGCCAATTGAGCTTGCAAAATTTGACGTGCTCTTTGTTCCTCTTGAAGTTGCATCAGAATTAGGTCCAATTTTTGCTCTATCGTTGGTTCCGATAAATCACCTTTGGCCATAAAATATTCCATAATCTCAACCAACCTCATACACTTGAAATCTCGTTAGAGGGATGAGCATAGCTCAAGGTTGGGTTTACAAGGCTTTTTTTTTTTAATGGCTTTTTGCGATCTTGCTTCTTTTGCAGGTATGATAATTGATGACAATCTTCTTCCAAGCATATACGTCTTCCGTATAGTCTGCATATGACAATCTACTTACTGGAAATTGTCTCTATCACAATACAGGTGTGAACAGAGGCTTGATAAAGCTTTCAAGAGTAGTTTGAAAAGAGTTTGGTGTGAACAGCTGCTATGGGAAGGTTTGAAATTTTGAAGCTTTAGGAAAGCTTAAAACCTTAAGCTTAAGCTTTTTAATAAAAAGCTTAATCAAATCGTTTTGGTCTGGGGGCGGCAAGATGTCAAGATGTCGTCCTCCGAATCAATGTTGTCGAGAACATGCTGCTACCACAAATGCTAAAATTTGAGTGGTTAAGCTTTATTATAAAGCTTATTAAGCTTTATAATATCCAAGCTTAATCAACTATTCTCTGTCAATAAGACTAATTTGCAAAGGAGCTTGGGAGGTGGTCCTCCATCGCCAAAGAGTGGTCCTTCGCGATCCAACAGCACAGTAGGGGGTTCTTCACCGCCAGGAACACACTGGTATTGACAGTTCCTTTAGAGCTCGTTCGTTCCATGATCTTCGCCTTCGCGCGAGATAGTAGGCGATTGGAAGCCCTTGATCTCAGTTTCACTCTGATACCACTGGTGTGCAAATCACATGCTGGATACATGGGTAGTGAGTGTCGGAAGGTCCCCAAGAACAAAGAACTCTACATAAACTTCATAAAGGCAAGAAGAGAGTTTGCATGACATGAAGCAAAAAGATAAATTGGGTACAATCTCCCCCCATGCCTTGTGTGAGCGCTCCACAAGGCAAGTATTTATAAATGTATTAATCTCCAAGCTCAAAAATAGCCCAATTTTACAATTAGCATGCTTTGGATTTTGTGGGTGCTTCTATCCAAATAAAGAATAAAGCAGTTAGGCATCCCAAAAGTCAGGCTGTGCCCAAATACAATACCCAATAATGAAATATTTGAACTGAGCGCCTATGTGCATACAAAATAATAAATATTTGTCAAGTGCTTCAATAAATAAGCACACCTAAATAAATATTAGCACCACGTCTTTAATGATAAAGCGCATGTCGATCAAAAATGATAATTTCTTCTAGGTAATTTGAATACACGCTATCGCCCACTAGTGCTTCTCAACACCACTGCTGTTGTCTACTCCTCTACACATCAACTGAAGCATTCACAATTGTTAGAAAATAATAAAATTAAATTGTCAAAAGTGAATACATAGCAGTCTTTAACTACAAAATAAATAAATAGGTTGGAACTCTGTTCTAACCTTATTTTAATACGAGTGCACTCTAAACTCATAAACACCCATTAATTTAAATATGTATTTTGTGGAATCACCTGCTATGGAATCACCCACGTGCACATTAAATTAACATGACGCTCAAAAAGGACAGGCATCCCCGTTAACTTCTTGCAGAAGGAATCCACCTTGTGTACGAGCCCCGACAAATAAATATAGTTTTACGAAATCTATTGTAAAACCTCATAGAATCCACCCTGGTCTCACGGAGTCCAGCGTGGTCTCACAAAAATCCACCGTGGAATATACCTCCTGGCATCATAGATAGTTGAGGGGCGTGTGCTACTCTTGGTCTTAGGCACCCAAGTCCAGTTGTTGCCCTCATAGTAGCCTTGTGTGCTCAATAGGGTGGTATATACTCATCATCGCAACTTTTCTATTCGTCAGGTTCTAGAGTGCAATTGTGTTTTCTATGCTTAGGATGTGATGTTCAGGAGTAATGAATCCTTGTGGGTCGGTTCTTGGATGGCGGTGATTGGCATTTAGGTGCCCATTTTAGTTGTTGCTTAGTGGTCTTGGTTGCATTTTCTTGGGTTTGTGATTGGTCAATCTTGGCATTGTGGGACAAGACATGACCCCCCTCCTTAGACTTTGTGCTAGATATTACTATTGGTGGTGCTACAGGCTTGGGTGGAGCCACATTGCCCTTGCTGAAAGCCGTTACTATCCTCATATTGCTAATGGTGAGGTGAATGTGCTACAAGTCGTAGTCAACATTGCAATGTGCCTGCTTCTTAAAAGCATGTCCTAGCAGCAATTCCTTATCTATTGCAGTCTTGGTGTTAGGTAGCACATAGAAAATCATGGGCAAGTTTTCAATCTCAATAGAGACCACTACTTTGTATTTCCCTAGCAAAGGGTACAACTATCCCCCAAAGGGGTTGAGTTTAGCATTCATGGGCTATAGCTGGGGCTGGCCAATGAGAGTCCAATACTTATAATTAAGGATGTTGAAGTCAGCTCCCTCATCAATGAGCACATCAAAAGTACATGTCTTTTGAGCAGCAACTATGATTCGTAGATAAGCAAGCTCTACTACCTCCTCGATTTTTGTGATGGTGGCTACTCTCACGTTGACAGGTGCATGCATTATAGACGGTTCGTGGAATGGATGGATTGGGGGGTACTACTTCTTGAGACAACTGTCGTTAAAGAAACCTATGCCCTCTTTGTCTAGAGTTTCAAGCTTGACATTTCCTGTTCGACTAATATTGTGGAATCTGAAAGGCCCTAATCCTCTAAATTTCATCTTCTGCTTGTGGTCCTTTACTGAGTATAGCAAGACTAGATCACCTTGCTCGAAGTCATGTCCTTTCACATGCTTGTCAAACCAATTATTGCATCTTGCCTTCTCACATATTAGTGCATGAGTAGCTAGGAGTCATGTCTCTCAGAGAGATGCTCCAACTCTACCAAGCATTCAGTCCATGCTTCTTTCCCTTCCCATCACTCTTGTACTGCCACTCTCAAGCTAGGGACAAAAAACTCTACTAGAAAAATCTCTTCAATTTTGTAGGCCAACTTGAAGGGTGTTTACCCAACTGCCGTCTCAATTGCCATCTTATAGGCTATCCTATAGGCCCATTGTGCTACCATGAGTTTGGTATCTCAGTCTCGCTGCATGAGGCCGTGACTACCTTAGTCAGGACATTCACTATGATCTTGTTCATAGACTCTACCTGACTATTAGCTTGAGAATAGTTGGGTGATGATTTCTTATGGATGATCAAGAAGGTTGAGAGCAAGTGGGCAATCACTTCATTAATGAAATGAGTACCTTGGTCACTAACTAGTTCGATGGGGTAACCGAATCATGAGATCACTTGCTCCCAAAGGAACTTAGCTGTGATTCTAGCATCATTCTTTCTTGTGGCTCGAGCTTTGGCCCATTTTGTATGGTAGTACATTGCCACAATTATATATTTGGCTTAGGATTATTGTGTTGTGTGACTGATTGGCCCAATGAAGTCAATGCCCCATTTTTCAAATGGTTGGTGTGCTATGACTGGGGTCAACTCCATTTTGTCCTTACAAATAGGAACCTTAGTCCTTTGATGCTCATCACAATGCTTTACAAATTTAGCAGCATCGCGGAATAGGGTGGACCACAATAGTTGAGATTGTAGCACATTGTGAGTTGTAGTATCTCCGTTGAAGTGTCCTCCAGCAATTCCACCATGCACTTCCGTTAGCACGTCATGCATCTCATGCTTACATACACATTCGTTGCGGGCCATCTTGTCCTAGCTTATAGAGTTGGTCGACAATCAATTGATAAGGTTGAAACTTAAGGATAAGGCACCTTAGCCTAGCCTTCTCAATAGGTCTCTCTAGTAGTCCGTGCTCTAGGATCTGGACTATGTCATCAGCCCAATAAGGCATCAAGTCAGCTCTGAATAAATTCTCTTCACATTGGACAAACTAAAGAAGTGTGCATTGGGTAGGTCATCTACAAGGCCCTATCCAACCAGCGACCTCTCCTATGCATATACAGGACATGTGATATGCCATGTAATGTTGCTTTTCCTTGTTTACGACCATAGAAAAGTCAAACTCTAAAAGTAGAAGCAACCATCAAGCTATGCATCCACCAGTAGCGCAAGGTTTGTCACTAGATAGAGAAAGGCTTGATGGTCAACAAAGAAGGTAAAGGGTGTGGCCAATAGATAATGCTGAAACTTCTTTACAGCAAATACCATGGCCAAAACCTCTCTCTATTATGGAGTAGTTCCTCCGTATCCGTGAGTTGTGTGCTAGCAAAGCTCACTGGATAGTCAAAGTTATATTCGCCAAGCTGGTACAAAACGCAAACTTTGATGCATCAATATGCACGTGGAATGTTATGTTCCAGTCTAGGGCTCATAAAATTGGTGTGGTAATGAGAGTCTTTTTCAACTACTTATAACACATTGACACTCCTCGGTCCACTCAAATACAATCAGCAGCTTGTAGAGTGGTCTAGCAATCGATGCATAGTTCAAAACAAAGCGTTGATAGTACCCTGTGTGTTCTAGGAAGCATTGAACTTATAGTTTGTTGGTGGTGGTAAGTCGATAGTAACCCTAATCTTTGATAAGTCAGTGGGGCAATGCTATTCTTGGACACCGCATGCCCTAAGATGCATCTATATTTCACCCAAAATTAGCACTTTATGGGGTTCAAAGAGAGACTATAGAGCCTACATCGTTCAAAGACTACATGGAGCTTATCCAAGTGCTCTTTCCAACTAGAGTGCATGCATAGATTTTCAACAAATACTTTCTCACTTGAGCATGTCCTTGAAGATGGTGCACATTAGATGCTAAAAGGTTGCAGAAGCATTCATTAGCCCAAACTTCATGACTATATATGCGAATACACCCCACTCTGGGGTGAACATGGTCTTATGCCTGTCATCGGGTGGTACTTGAACTTGGTTGTAACCTGACAAGCCATCTAGGAAACTATAGGCCTCTTTTCCTGCTACTCTCTCAAGCATGTGCTTCATGTAAGGCAATGGGTAATTATCTCTCTTAGTCACGACATGGACTCTTTTGTAATTCATGCACACTCGGATTTTTCCATTCTTCTTCAAGACGATCACAATGGGTGACACCCAGTCTGTGTGCTCAGTCTCGTAGCCTATTGATCTCTTCCTTTTTATGATGTGAGTATGCTTTGGATTCATCAGGTAAGGTCATTGCTTCATTGGCATTGCGTCAGGAGTCATTGGGATGTTATGTGTTATGACCCTTGGATCAGACCCCTTTAACCAGGCACACATGTCTATGTTCTCTCACAAGAGAGCAATAAGATTGGCCTCTTCTTTCTCAGTTAGGTCGTCAGCTATAGACACAATTCGAGGCTTCTCCCCTTCCCTAGACAAGTCAACTTCCTTGACTTTGGTAGGTCCTTCAATCGGTTGACTTGTTTGTCCTTATTTTTTGCACCCAACAAGATCACTACCCTGTCCCCTTCCTTGAATTTAGTGAAACGCTTTGGTAGGTCTTGGGGTTTCTTTTGTTGTTCGACTTCCATCCCTCTTGGTTGTCCTCCCTTTCCCTCCTTCAACTGTCTGTGCCTTAGGTGGACCAGCAAGTCCCCTTTGGTGTGTCTAGTTTTAGGTGGTTGGGGTATCTCTGGATCACTCTCAGAGCTTACGTCTAATTTTGAGTTGTTGAACTCACAACCCTCGCTAGAGGATGGAGATTCCCCCAGTGGTCACAACTCTGAGGTCAACTCCATCCTAAAGAGAGGCGTGACACTTGGCTGGACTAGTCCATCACACCTAAGTGAATAAGGGTGGCAAATTTATAAGGTGACAAGGGGAAGGGAGAGAGATGTTGAAGAAAATTTGTGATAATATTAAAACTGTGATTGAGCATGATAACATCATCTTAATTTTAAAAAGGGGGTAATAGTATAAAGGTGGGTAATGAAGAGGCCACAAGGTACATGGGTACCCAATGACAAGGGTTATAAATGATATTTTCCCTTGGTAAGCATCGAGGGGAGTAATGTTTGAGGGAGTACGCCACACAGTTTCCTAGGGGCTTATTACTTTACAAATCAAACTTATAAACATATGTTACACAATAGTTACAGATCCAATCACATATTGTCAAAGCTACAACCTTATTTAGCTCATTCCTTTCAATATGTCTTTTGTGATGTAGTCATTAGCTTTATTTCTTAAAAATTGAATAGCAATGGTGATGAGATTTTTAACAAAATGTGAACTATTCTAGATTCATCTTCAGAATTTTAAACATTGTAAATGGTCACCAATAATCATCCAATGACTTGTTAGCACTATTTTAACATGTATATCTTAATGATGAATGTGAGAGTTACTAGCATATTTTTCTCCATCATTAATGGGGATATCACATAATGCATTTGATGGTAGCAAGAAGTTATCCAAATATTGCATGAATCTAATGTTATATGTTTCCTCAAAAGTAGTGTTTATAGTAACCCCATACTAAAAATTTTCAACTAAATGAAGCATTAGTTAAGGTCCATACTTCTGAAATAGAATATATTTTGGTTGAATGTTATTGGTTCTCAAAAATTATGTGTATTGATGTGAGCTAATGATGTTGACTATATATATATATATAGTTTTCATGTCTAAAGAGGTGCACCTATCTACAAGAAGAGGGGATAATCTATTTGTGGTCTTGGGAAAAATTGTAGGAGCTAGAGATACCCCTTCTAGTGATCATTATTTTAAGTAGCATAATGATTTGCCAAGAGTTCCTAATTCCTATGACCATTGGTTTCCTGTGAATGCCTCTCTCTCTCTCTCTCTCTCTCTCTCTCTCTCTCTCTCTCTCTCTCCCTCAGCAAAAAGGTGGGTTTTTTTAAGATCTTGGATATTTTACAAAGGTAACAAATTATTTGAATTACTATTGAGACTTGAGGGTCTATTAATGTAGGATACTTTCTATGATACTCTCTAGGAGGTTCATGAAAATGTTATGATACTTACTAGGAATATGATATTAATATAATTTGGGATGCTATAATATAATCTAGGAAGACCTTCAAAAATTTAGATATGCCTTAATGTAGAGTATGATAAAGGCAAAGATAACTTCATGTGTTTTTGAATTCAAACTATGGAATAATTTTGAGAAGTGGCTCACATGTATTTATCGACCATTCAAAATAGGAAAATCTCAATTGCATATCCTTAGCCAAATCAATTAGTCTTTGAGGATTTAGCTTCATCAAACTAATATGAAAGAAGGCATGACTTCATAGGATAACCACATGCAAAGTGTAGACAATCCAATGATCATGTGTTACTTAGATTGCCTTTTGCATGCCCTCAAAGCTTTTGAAATGTTTCAAAATCTAATATCTATCTATGAAAAGCTTGCTTGAAATAATCATGAAAATTTCTTTGCAAATGCTATTAAACATGGGGTGTGACGAGACACCAATTGTGAAGATTTATAAGAAAATGGGAAAACAAAAGTTTACAACACCCTCCTTTAGTTAACCATTCAATGATATAATGCCCCCAAACAAAGAGAAACCATAATAGGCAATAGGAAATGGTATGGTTTGCACTAAAGACACTTGAAGGGTCTAGACAAAATGCAAGAAGATAGTTATGAGACCATCTTCAAAGACTTGATCATGCTTTGGTAAAAGGCTAACAAAGAAGAGTGATGAGAAATAGTAGTAAAGCAATGGCATAGCACTAGGATCAAAAATTATATTAGCAATAGCTTATAAAGTTATAATAGGAAGGATGAATGACGGGATAGACTAATATCAATTCAAAGTGTAAGAAACCTGGTCAATATGTAAGTAACCTAAATACATAGGGATTAATTGCTCCGGGGAGAGTGTATGCTTGGTCTTATCAAGATAGTGGGGGAGAGAGAAAGGGAGCTAGAGATTGTGTGTGTGTGTGTGTGTGTGTGTGTGTGTGTGTGTGTGTGTGTGTGTGTGTGTGTGTGTGTGTGTGTGTGTGTGTGTGTGTGTGTGTGTGTGTGTGTGTGTGTGTGTGTGTGTGTGTGTGTGTGTGTGTGTGTGTGTGTGTGTGTGTGTGTGTGTGTGTGTGTGTGTGTGTGTGTGTGTGTGTGTGTGTGTGTGTGTGTGTGTGTGTGTGTGTGTGTGTGTGTGTGTGTGTGTGTGTGTGTGATCAGAGTGATAACATGGGTGGAAAAAGAAAAATCAATAACAAAAAGGGAGTTTGATAACCACATGGAGTTTGAAAACTAATATGATTAAGCTAAAAAAGAGTTTTGATTAAAACGGGGGTTCTTTTGGGGTTTATTACTTTAAATTCTTAAAACAAACCTTGGAGATAAAGGGAGCAATGTTGCTCTAATATTCTATACAAAGGAATGCTTCTACCACAAAAAACACATTGTCCATTAGAGAAAATATGCCCTCATCCGTACAATTGGGGGACCAAGATAGTGAGGTTGGTAGTTGCAAACCACCCACTAGTCTAGGCTATTTGTCCCAGTCAACCAATAATTAGAGGATACTTCTTGGCAAGAGTAGTAGCAATAAGTTGCAAGAGACATGATCTAGTAAAGCCATTTCTAGTGAAGTTTTTAACCAACAATCCTAAGCTCCTAAGCTATTAAAAGCAATGTCCACATGGTTATTAGAGTGTAGAATAGACCCAATAAAGGAGATAGTAACTTTGCAGGACCATCCAATGCCCCATGTAGGTGCCTATTACAAGTGAAGGAGAACTTTTTTGTTTTATCATCATTTTTATGACGCTAAGATCATTAGCACATGAGAGTTCCATATTCACAAAAGTGGTGGAGAGTGAGATAAAATGGCCTATCTCAAATAAGTGCAAGGAGTTTGCTAAGTAGTCACACTCACGAGGGATACCTTTATAAATAGTGATGAAGATAGAATTTGAAGTACTACTAAGAAAAATGGCAGGGTTAAGTATATTGATCAAAACGAGATCATCGTAGTACTGGAAGAAATGGGTAAAATGTTTGAATATGTCATATCTATTGTGAGATGCCAAGTTTTTACAGAATTTGTATTCAAAGTATGCCAGAAAGAGATTGCACCAAAGTGGTGAACAACTAAAACCAATGCAGATTCCTTTATTCCATCTTTTGATGATATCATTCAGAGTAATGTAGGTGTTATTAGTGATCCAAGAATTGAGATGTATGCACTCCTCGAGTGATAACAAAAGCTCTTTGGTAGTTGTTTTTCCTGCCCAAGTTCCACCTTTTTTGGAAATATAGAGAACTTTTTTTCGTCTTACAAAAAGCCAACTTGATTATAATGTTAATAAAAATGGTAAGGCCAAGCTCACCATCATGTGGAATATTTTCATAACACTTCTTAATGTCCAACTGAAAAGGAACTAAATAATTTATTAGAAAAATTAATGCTAATTGGATTCAACAATCATACTGGATGTTGATTCCAGCAAGAAGGGCAATTTTTGTACTAAGCTCAATATAAAGTCCCATTACTTCAAACCTTGCAAGAGTCAACGACATTGGCTAGAATTGTGATGTATTGTGAATAGATAAAATTAGATACATTAGTGAGCCATCTAAAGTCATTTTTGTGAGCTTTATAGATACCCATTAAGAAGGGAAATTCTTATAGAGAGCTAGCCATTACTAGATTAAGAAAGGGAAGGGATGCATATAGCATTTCACAAATGGAGAATGAATCCATGTCACAAAAATCAAGAACATTCCCATTGAATCTTTCATTAGCCACAGTGAGGCGGTTAGATGCTTACAAAAGAAAGAGGGATTTTTATGAGACTTATCAAGACCCACAATGTAAAACTCATGAGTAGCTTAGAAATTGAATGTGGATTAATTACCCATAGGTTAGCCAAACTAGCAAAGGATGATGGTATAATTAATTTTTGGGTTATATATGTTGAAAAACTTTTGAGGTAGCAATTAGTATCTAACTTGAGAATTTGTAAGAATCCCTCAAACCTAGCTATCGGAGTGTCATGGGATCCATCAACATTATAGTTTCTAGAAGGGCTATTGTTATCAATATCAAAACTATCATATATTGTGGTTGCTTTAATAGAAGAGGAAGGATGTCGAGGGGATGTGAAGTTTCCATTGAAATAAAAGATGAAGTAGAAGATATTGAGTGAAAATCGAGAATAACAAAAAAGAACAAAAGGCATGCACTTTGTAGAACTATTTTAGATTTTAGGAAAAAGATAAGGATACTACAATGATTGAAGGGAAAGTGTTTAAGTGTATTATTCAAAAATCTAAGAAAACAACTGAGAGATTTCAAGGTTATGCAGGATTGACATGAAATTTCTCCATCTAGTATCTTTAATTGTACCATTTCCTCTTGTATTTTTGTGCCTCCACAAATTTGTGCTCTAAGAATACACTAAAATGCTCTATTTCAAAAATCATTTATGGCTATTGCTGTAGTTGCCATATCAATGCTAGCTCTATTAGTGCCATCCTTGTGCAATGTCAATGTCCTCTCTCTCTCTCTCTCTCTCTCTCTCTCTCTCTCTCTCTCTCTCTCTCTCTCTCTCTCTCTCTCTCTCTCTCTCTCACTCATAGAGCCATGTGACACATTTCATTCTTAATGTAAAATAGATCACAAATACAAAGAATAATGAGGTTTTGTCAGTATATGACATAAATAGATTGCATTTTTGTGTTGTATTTTTGAGTTGGGTTTCTAGATATACTTAATATGTATGTGAATTTTGTGAGAGAAGTGGGTCAAGGTGGGTAAGTACTATGTACATAATGGAGAGAGAGAGAGAGAGAGACACACACACACACACAAAGTTTTGTGTCTTTGCTCAAAGAAATTTGTGTAAAGCATAATCAATGATAAAAAATGCAAAGGCTAAGGTTCAACAAACAAAATTACAAAATGCTTTCATAGTGATCTATTCTCTTGGGGCTGGCCGCCTTGTGGTCAAGGTATTGACTCTAATTGTTATATGTAAGTATTCGATTAGAGCCAAAAATGCTTCAAAAATGCACTTTTTTTAATCACTGGATTAAGAAAAGGTCCAAAGAGAGTTTGCCATGTGTGCAAGAATATGGTATTCTTGTTCTCCTCCTTTTTGGAGATAGTAGAGTTCACTTTGTGATTCTCTCCTCCCTTTTAGCCAAAATTTCCAAAGTCTGACATGTTTTGGTGATCCCAAAGTCCTTATTTACTTATAAAAGCTTACAAAGGACTCTATGAATTCAATCTAAGTATGGCATCCAGAAGACGCCCTTCTCATCTATAACCAAGGAACTGATGGAATTTGGGAGCCCAAAACCTTTTGCATAAACGATTGGGTTACTATGCTGCCCTCTTGCAAGGGCTCTCACAAGGTGAAAAGAAGAAAAAAAAGAGGATATAAAACATCACTAGAAGGGACGTATCATTGCTTTTAAAATTACGTATGAAGGGTGGTTTGTCAAAGTGCAACATGTTTACATGGCCAAGGATATGCACTTGCCTCCAAACGAATGTGTTTACCAGCAAACACATTGTAAGTCTTAAGTTGATAACATATGTGATATTTTTTTCATTTAAGCAAGTAATAATATCGAATTCTTGGTTGTAAATATACTTCCATCACAACAAGTACCAAATGGCAACCTATGGAGAGCTTGAGTGGAAATTTCAATGCGATCCATAAGGCATTTGCAGACATTATCTATGTTGATGAGACCATCGATTATTTTAGTGAGAAAATGGTTTTTTTTATATATTATGCACAATATGTGGTTTCCTCTAGAGAAGGTGCATATGGACATATCAAGGATTTTCCATTGCCAAGTCTCTTATCTCTAAATTGGGAGATTTTTCATAAGGCAACGATGCATAGTTTTAAATTTCAAATATGTCAAGATATTCAAAAGTCCATGACAACTAGAAGGATCTCAAGAAGAATACGCTTGTCATGGTTTATACCCTTGCATATCTTTGTGTCCTGCTTCAAAATAGCAAATTTACAAATGACAAAGATATCTTGGCTAAGTAGAAATTTTGCAAAAGCGGAACTGGACAACATTATATGAAGGCTTTGGAAATCTAGAGAGTATGACCATAAGGGCGATACCATGAGGTCTAATGTATGCCTCCAATCCTTGTCTTTGTGTTATAACATCGCATGAAAAACTCTTGCTTTGGGCTTCAATTATAGGAGATACAGACTTAAATTAGGCATTTGGATTCCCTTGGATTTTGATACAGATTGCATGCCCTTTAAACTTAAGGTGCAAATTATAGCACATGAAGAAGAAAAGGAGGTAAATATCACTTCCAATCGGAGTCTTAAATGTAAGGGATACTTTGGAGGTACTAAACAGTACATCCCTTGAATATAAGTTCAAAGTATTGGTAAAACAATTGGAAAAAGAATTGAATGCTCTTTCTCCTTGTATGAGTTGCTTGCCTCCCACAATTGTAATCTTCGAACCATAAATATGAAAACATTGATTACATTTACATAGGATAAAAAGCTTTTCATTGAATCAAGAGTTATAAAATTGAAGTGAAAATATACAAGGATGCTTCTAGTTTCTGTTTTCATCTATTTGTCTTCTTTTGGCTTTGTAACTTCTTCATCACCTTATGCAAAGATATCTAATCTCCTTACATCGGCTTTTTTCTTTGGTTGTTGATGCTGGAAGAATTGGATTTGGACAGGGGGCCTCTTTGCTTCAAGCTGATGAGGAGATGGATGAGACTCCATAGGAGAAAGTGTTTTCTTTTTGGAGTTTACCTTACTAGTCTTTCCAGATGACTTGCCCTTGCCCTTACCCTTACTCTTAGTTGAGGATTTTTTGTGGAGGGGACTAGGGGTATCGACTAGCATGATTGTCATATCCAAAATCAACTCAATACATTGCTCCCTTATCCGCCACATATATGAATCGGGGTAATCTTGGCACTGTGAGAAAAAATGTAATAAGTTGAAAAACTCAAAGACAGGTTCCTCAAAATACAAATAATGTGAAAAATACTTACATTAACCCCATCTATCTTAAGTATCTTTGAATCTATTGTCCTATAAACATTTAAAATCACTTTCCATCCACAAGAATGCACATCACTTTGCAAGGGCACTTCTTGTTGGAGAAAGCTGTATGGTTTTTTAGGATCAGTAATATCCTCATATGTGGTGTCCAAAAAGGTAGGCATGATCCTACAGTACTGTAGATGAAAACATGTTACTAAAAAAACAATCAAATAAAATAAAAAATAATTTACCAAAAAGCAAGCAGTGTTCTATTCAACATACATTTTTGCTTGGCCGTAGATACCATTAAGAGAGTTCATGAGGATAATTTCTCTAATGAGAATATTAATATATATGAGGCTCTAATGTCTTCTGTGAAATGTTAGTAAGAAATGAATACAACAAAGAATTATACATTAAGCCCTTTGCAAATTTGCATACCTTTCGATGTAAGGAAAAAAAATATGGTAGCTTGTAATTGAATCAAACGTTTTGAAAAAACATTGTATATTTGAACCAGATCTCAAAAATAATTCCATTGATAACAATGGATCAACAATAAATATACTTTTGGAGATTTCTTAGTTGAGAGAAGCAATCAACACCCTGAAACCAATAGCAAAAACAAAGAAGTATTATTTTCAATGAGCAACACCATCATTCCATATACTAAAAATTTTGAGAGTCAAAATGCCTTACCTCATGTAACAAAAGACTACAGAAGCATGGATTTGTCCTCAGGAGATATACTAAGATAGTCCTCTTCTGAAGAAGTGCAAGACACATTCACAACCATTTTCCCATATACCTCCCCCATTCTCTTCATATTGACATGGCCACGGATAACAATTTTTCTCTTGTAAACTTCTTCCTCCGACTCTATAACCTCTTGTGGTTTTTCTTGTTGGAGCAAACACTTGTTTAGGACGCGGTCTTTGTTGGGTATAAATGTGTCCTCTCCTCAATCACTATCCCTTTCACTTTCCTAGATAATTTTGGCGGAACGTTAAGGATCTCAAAGGCTTTTTAGTCAATAGTAGGCAAGGGCCTCGATACCTTGTCGAACCTATACCTAATTCTACTGACCATACTAAAGTCTTTGTTCATCAAAGTCACCCTATGAGCATGAGCAACAACAACGTAAGTATCATTCATAAAGTCAATAATGAAGTCTTCAATAGCCTCTTGAAGACAAAGAATGGCTACATGCTACCATTTCTTTTGCATGCCAACTTCAATGGACACCCTTGATAATCTATAAGAAATGTCCTTAACAACTCTGATAAAAGTTGTCTTTGGAATGACATATCGTGAAGCTCTTTGTGCTTTCCTTATCTCACTAAAACATTTCTGAACATAATAAAATCTAGACTTTCTCTTTCTCTTAGGCTTGAAATTCTCTTCTCCATGAGCAAAAGAGGGTCCAGGTTGCTCTATTTTTTGAATAGGGGCTCTAGGGGAGGTAGGAAACTTGGCACTTGTAGGAGAGGACTATGCAGCAAGGTCACATGGTTGGTTGTCAACAAAATGAATCTTACTATGGGTAGGGGGAGAACACATAGTCTCTACACTGGATTGCTTTGATTGCATGGCAAGAGATTGAGGGAAACCACGGGTAGGAGGGATCTTAGGAGGGAAAGCTTGAGGATCTACTGATGGCCTTGGCTCTTCCTCACTATCATTGCCGTCTATATACACATTCCTTACAGTCAGTCTTCTTTGTACTAGCCATCACCTACTCGAAAATGATAGGTACACAAATCAAAAACTAAAAACACAGGGTAAGATTGGTGGAAGCAAAAGGAGATATGGCGCGAAGGGAAAGGAGTGCCAGATCAGAAAAAATGCATTCATGCCATATTTGCAAAGAGTGACTATCTCACTCAAGGTATTTTAAGGGCCCCTCTCATAGTAATTGATAGATAGTTTAGGATCCCAAGGATAGTGACAGATACAGCGTGAACGAAGTTGAGTGACAAATTGAAGATAGCATCCTCATGCCCCTATCTGTTATTCCCAAGTGGCAACGCCAACACAGCGCAAAGAAAGGAAAGCGCGATATCGGATAAGATGTCCTTGCACCGTATTTTGCAAATGCACGAAGGAAGGGCAGATACAGTGCAAAAGTAGTGAGGAGCAAGATCACACATGGCATAGTCGCGCCATATCTGTGTCTGTATACTGGTGAGAACCAAACAAGGCCAAGCCAAACTACAAATGTGGCACGAATAGAGCAAAGCGCAAGATGGCGGATCACCTATTCGCGCCGTATTGTACAGTGCAAATACAACATGAAAGGAGGATACCGAAGTCACGCACCAAACATATTCGCATCGTATCATTAGCTTGGACCTTAGAAAGTGTAGCTCTATTAGCCTTCTAACCAGATTATCTAATATGCATCGCGATTGTGGAAGATCCTTGGCAGTGCAAGAGGTCACTCGCTCTATATCGTCCTTCGCACCGTGGATGTCAAAAGTGAACCACCTAAGCCAGCATTGGTCTTCTATACTTGTTTGGTAGGTGACACATGGCACTATATGATTGGCTAGGGTTTTCGAAGGCCATCCATGTGGCTATCCACATGGTTTTCCACGTGGTGAATCCCTGTCCTTGTCTATATATACGTATAATTAGGCATTTATGCCTTTTTTAGTAAATTGTCAAGCCTAGCTAGATTTGAGCTCCTCCTACTATTCTATGTTTTTTATCGTGTTATATTTCACTCAATGATATAGAGCGAGGATTGTTATCCCATCTTGTCAGCTCTATCAATTTGTGTTGTATCGTGCATCCTTTGATACGAAGCGAGCGAGCTTTCTCGTTGTGAGGGGAATCATCTTTTTGCACCGTATCATGGATCTTTTGATACGAAGAAGCAAGCAAGCATTTGTCATGTGGTCGTGTGCACCTTTTCGCACCGTATCGTGCTTCCACTCATGTCTGAACCAAAGGATCTTATAGGCTCCCAAGAGGTGGTCACCCCTAAGAGGAAAAGAATAAGATTGTCTTCAGGGTCAAGGGCCTCTAGTTGTCATGCCTTTTCCCCTAAAATTCCCACTGCTTCTTCCCCTTGTTCAACAGCGAGTATAGGAATGCCTAGAAAGCCTCCAATCATCAAGGGCAAGTCACCATTGAGGGTTTCTAGATTATCTCATATCACAGAGGTTTCTCCCTCAAAAAGGCTCCTAGACTTTCTTCTTCAGAATGGCATGAAGCTATCTTACTATGGAACTGCAAAGGATATTTTCAACCCTGACTAGGATATTGACCATGTCCTTGATCTAAGGAATATGTTCATATACCTATTGGGAGCTCACCTTCAAAGAAGGCTTTGTTTTCAAGGAAGTGTACATCTCATTCTCTTTATAGGTTTTGTGCACCAAATTCGTTTTGTTCTGCTCATTCTAGGAAATACATGCTAATGTCAAAAGCAGTTGCATTCATTGCATATACTCTTGTTAAATATCCTATCAAATCTGATGAACAACAATTAGATGATCCAAAATGTTCCAGCTTTTTCCTTGTGGATGAGGTGGCAAATGACAAGGATGCAAAGGAATGTTTGGACCCTGAGCAAGAAGCATATATTGCTGGCAAACTAGATCCTACCCAATTCAAAGCTGAGACCATTATTGAAGAAAACCATGCAAATATAGATATTGTATGTGACTCTTCTTTCTATATTGTTCATTCCCTTCCAACTTTCCCTAGCAAGGACAAGGAATACATATTGCTATCAAACATCCAAATGCTCTTCAATCTTAGGAAGGATTATTGTTTAGCGATCATTGCACAGGCTTCTGATGCTGCAAATGGCATTGTTGATCATATGGAAAATGAATCGAAAGAAGAGTTACTTAAAATCGATACTAAAATTATAGAATGAAAAGTTTATTGAAGCAAGGGATGCCCTTTTTCTTTGTTTTGACAAGGCAAAGAATGTTGAGAAAGAGTATGTGATTACTAATGAGGAGTTCAACCGCCTTCAAGACTGACTTGGAATTTCCAATTTTGGAAGAGAAGAGTTGGAGTATGTTAAAGAATTGGAAGATACAAACAATGAGGCACAATCATCAGTTAATATATGGAATCCAACTAAGGTAGAGAATGATGAAAATCAATTGGTATTATTATCTCGAATTTTGTAAGATACATTAATATGTTTGATTTCAACATTCATTTGACATTCCTCTTTTTTTGCAGTTGAAGATTGAAGATTTTGATAACTTCTTGGGACGAGGTAAAGGGTCAAGAGCTAGTATTAGTTCACTGAAAGATGTTGCACTTGGCCACTACTTAGCAAGGATTGATCCCCATGTTTTCTTGGTGTTTCATAACATCTTCTCAAAGGAAGCAACATGGCCTATACTATGTATCAAGGCACTTACAAGGCTTATTGGTTTCTCCAGGTTACAGTACAATGCACATAAGGTGATATTTTTCAAGAAGACTGCAACAATTAGGATATTTAGTTATGGTCCCGGTTTCTCTGCTTCTAGAGCAGGACACTTTCTAGCCCTCTCATATTATGCTTTGGTAGCAAAACGAACTGATATAAAATCAATAGTTGGCTACAAGAGAAGAATATTTCTACGTTATAGAGGAAAGATCTCGGAGAGAGAGAAATATGTAAAGGCTCTTGAGAGCTAGCTTTGTACTTTTCTTTCTTGAAAAATACTATGATTTCTCAAGTTTCATTGTTATCTTTAGTATTCATTCATTAAAGCTGTCACTGAAAAAACCAATTAAATAGCTCCTTAAGAACATTGCTTTTTGTAACTCCTTCATGTCTTGTGCTTCAAAAAAAACTTGTACGTGCTTGATAGTGAGATTTTTCCATGCCTTGGTCGTTATAAGTTACTAAGGAGCCTTGCTCCTCCATAAAGTAAGGCCCATGGATATGAAGGATATACTGCAAATTTAAAAGAGTAAAGATCATTTTATGCCATTGAAAATTTTATCAAAGAAAGCTTGGATTAAATATTCTCTCTTACCAAATAAAATGTGATATCCTTTTCTTCCCATGCCTCTTTTATTGCTTGAACAAGATTTGTAATCTAACCTTTGAACTCTTTTGGATATGTGTAGGTTGTCTTTTGTTGCTTGAGGAGCTTTAAGAAGACATCGAGGTGTCTCCAAACCTCCATCCTTACAAATGCAAGTCATGGTGTGCCTATAAAAATTATAAACAACTCTCTCCAATGCTCCCAAGTAATGCTCACATGTTTTCCTGCATGGTTTCCTAAAAAGCGTCTAGCTTTTGAGCCTCCAATTGAGACATCAGCCAAGACATCTCTTTGTTTTTCCTAAAAGTGTTGGATCTTTTCTTAAGTGAACTTGACCTCCATTAAAACCCATTTTTGGAGGGTAATGCCTCACACTTGTTGATACACTCATCCGATAAAGACATGGGCTTAATTGAGTATGTAAAGTCGAGATGCAACATGAGAAGTTTATCAATAATTCTAATCTACATACAAGTACATATATGAACATTTGTAAGAGGAATTGAAAGAATGGGATCCCATATAAATTCCTTGTTTTTATAGTTACTCAAATCTATAGAATCTATAGTTGGGACTCTTCTTACAAAGGTGCAAATTGCTCCAATCTTTAGACCCAACACTTTCCATGCAATAAATACAATTATATTTTGCATTTGCCCCATTACATACTCTAAGCATACATTTGATAGTTTTTAAGTCAATGCTCATGTGACATTCCACATTAAAATGATCAATCCCATTAACCACCAATATTTCACCTTCACTTTGAGACTTAATAATGTTTGAAATACCTATATGAGTGAACAACCATTTCAGTGTTTGATGATTCTTAATTGATACCTGGGCTGCACCAACCCACCAAATCTCCATCTCAAACTGGAACTTATGCACCGGTGCTTGACCCCCACTGTTGTAGTTCAATACCTTGTTCATGATGCAAATGTTGACTCTTTCTATCTTTTGTCCTTTTTGAATTTGTGTTTCATCTAACTTGAAGGCAAACTTCAAAACACCATGGCATTCCTCTAACATGAGTCTATACATGTGAACCATTGCAATTTGCACTCTTCTTAAATCAACCCATATATTGTTAAACGCATTGTATTCAAAACTAGATTTTCTTTTTGTATTTCCGTATGGCATAGATGCTTTAATATGAATGTATTCCCCAAAAACATGTGGAATCTTATGATTCATGGCAGTCCTTGCAACCAATATTGTAAGGGCTCAAGGCAACCCAAATGCAGTTATTCTATTACATTTAAGATTTTTAAACCATAATCTAGAGATAGCACGATAACCTTTTCGACTAATACCCATAGTATCACATGTATCTACAATTTCATTTGGTTTTACTGGTCCTTTGAGTTCTTTACCAATTCTTTGAGAGTTAGGCCTCTCAAATCCATGTTCTAAGGTGACTTAAGAATCCTCAAAATATCATTCTTATTCATGGTCTCTTTTAAAAGACTAATTCTCTCCTCACTCTCTCGAATATTAATGCCCGTATGTTAGAGACATATTTCTTTGCAAGATTCAATCTTCTTTTCTTTACTCTCTCACACAAGCTAGTTATATTTTTTAATGGCCTCTTTCTCTCTTTGAATCCTATTGGAGTTTTCTTTAAGTATGCTAACTTGTCTTGTAATGACTTATTAGTATTTTCCAGAACGTCAATCTTATTTGTAAGCTCAGAAATACTTATCTGTACAATTAATAATGCTTTTTTTTTCGTTCATTTGAGCCATGTATATGTAAGATGCAGAGCATAACCTTTTGCAATAGCCAAGCATCCCATTATAACCTTCCCTAGCATATCTCACATAGTCATGAATATTAAAAAATTTAAGAGGTTTACCTGTTGAAGAATCCTTGGGATAAATATCTCCATCCATCCACAAGTCTATATGTTTCTTTCCTTGAGTTTGCAATCTGTTGGCCTCCATCTCATCTATTAGTACTTGACGATGTATATTTCTCCAAGATGCATAAATTAGATCTAGTTGGATGGTAAGTTTGTACTTGCATGTACTCGCATATGTATTACTTGTAGAGGTATTGCTAAACATTTTAGCAGAACGACAAATGAATCTCACAATGATAAGAAAGTGAGCACAAAGAAGAGAATAGCAAAAGAGTGTAAAAAGAAGAGGCGAGAGTAGACAAACGCGTTTTAGATGGACATTTCGCGATATAAATAGACATTTCTCGAAAATACAAATTCTCCCAAGTTTCAAGACAAAAATGGTCGAAAAGGTGACCCTAACATAAATTAAAGATGAGGAGCAATTAATGGCTAACCTCTTCAATGAATCAAATATTCTCTCATTAATCACATCTAAGCAACCAAATTTGACAGTTTCATTCTTCCAAAATCTCAACTAATTAACAACTTAATCATTTTCTTACAAGTGCCTTTTTTGAAGCGTTTTTAACCCTAATGTTGTTTGAGCTTCTATTATACTACTTTCACATATATCAAGTCAATATTTGATAGTTAAGAGCACACTTGATAAGGTGTATGTGTACATGCATGCATGTTGGGAAGAGAGAGAGAGAGAGAGAGAGAGAGAGAGAGAGAGAGAGAGAGCAAGAGATTAAAATTATAACAATGTTCATAGTAAAGTTAAAGATTGATAAGAACATGTGAGATATATATAAGAGAGATTAAAATTATAACAATGTTCATATTAAAGTTAAGATTGGTAAGGTCACATTATGTGATATGAACAGAGATATATTAAAATTATAACAATGTTCATAGTAAAGTTAAGATTGGTAAGATCACAGCATATGATATGAATCACAGAGATACATTAAAATTATAACAATGTTCATAGTAAAGTTAAGATTGGTAAGATCACAGCATGTGATATGAACAGAGATATATATACATGTTGTGATCTTATCAATCTTAACTTTACTATGAACGTTGTTATAATATTAATCTCTTATGTGAGATAAGCGATATGAATAGCCATACAACGATATATATAGATGCTATGATCTTATCAATCTTGACTTTACTATGAACATTGTTATAATTTTAATCTCTCTCTCTCTCTCTCTCTCTCTCTCTCTCTCTCTCTCTCTCTCTCTCATGCATGCATGTACACAGACACACCTTGTCGAGTGTGCTCCTAACTACCAAACATTGACTTGATATATGTGAAAGTAGTATAATAGAAGCCCAAACAAAATACTTGCCAAATATAAGAGTTAAAATTGGTAAGAGCATGCCATGAGAGAGAGAGAGAGAGAAATGATGTGCATAATTGAGAGAGCTTTTGTCTTATTTCTAGGATTTCCCAATAGTTTCTAATTTCCTAATTATGTTACATCTATAAGGAAAAAAATCTCTCCCACATATACGCCTTCTAGGATTTTCTAATTCTCTACTATATTATAATGGAAAGACCTCTCGAAGCTAAAAACAACCTTGCATTGCATGCATATGATAATGCCAAACCTAATTTTATATATAATATTTTCTATTTTCTATGAAAAAAGTTAAAAGTATCCTCAAGATAAGACTTGCCCAAGCAACAAAACATTTATTGACAATATCTACTCTTAACTCTCTTTCCAGCTGAACTAATGACTTGCGAGCTGTTTTATTCCATGCTTTCACCTTCTGAAGCAATTATTTCACCCTCTGGTTGAAGCTTTGGCCATTGTTTGGGCAAATTTGACAAACTTCACACAAGTAACAAAACCTGACTTTTTTTTACAAGAAAAAGAGTCTCTTTCAAAATGGTATTATAATGAATCAGAAATACAAACTTTATTGGGCAGTGAATCCATGCCAAGTGACAATAAATGGAAGAAAGCTGAAAAGAAATCTAAAAGAATGTTGTTGCACAAACATTGCACCAGAGAGACACCAGCAATCTGACAGATGCAATGCATCCATTGTCACAACTCTTGCTTGCTTTTGAGGAAGGCCTGACGGCTTATCATTCGCAGTTGTACCAGAAGCTTTGCTTTCTCTTGCTTTGTAATGGTACATAAATTATGCATCCACCTCATGCAAATAAAAATGTCATCAGTGACAAGCTGCTTCAAACAACCCAGTGGATGAAATAATAGTGTTCGTGACTATGCATTCCACTCCTCAATCTAGCTGCACTGCTGACTCCTCTGGATACCAACTAGGAATCCTCACCTTGCTGAATAGCTCACCTTAAATACTAAGCAAAGCTTAAAGCTGGTCAGACAAAGCCCACCATACATTGCTGACTTCTCAAAGTGCGCAATTCTGGGCATGCTGATGGATAAATAGACATTGCAGCACCTTGCACATCAGAACACAGCCATGTCTCATGACTCAACAGATTTAGAGAGATGTCTGACAGACAAACCTCCAAAAGAGGGGATTCTTTCAGACCCAAAAACCGCCCAGCAGAAGAAACCCCATGTCCTACTAAATTCTTGATCTGTATCCCCCTCACTAATGGCACAGCTTTGGGATTGAAGTTGTCATCAGGATGTTCCCCTGCATCTTCAGTTATATCAATGGCCCTTGCCACTTTGTCCATTGTCATTCCAGAGATTGTGATGTTTGTCACATAGCCACCTCGCCCAGGAGCTGTCTTTATCCTTATGCCTGTGCCAATGTTGAAGACATGTACATCTTCAATCCAAACATTTCTTACACCCCCAGACATTTCACTGCCAATTGCAATCCCTGAAAATGGCGTCGTTCCAGTCACACGACGTACCACAATGTCAGAACTCGGTTGTCCTACTTTGATGCCATATTCATCCCAGCCACTCTTGAGTGCAATCAAGTCATCACCATTGCTTATATAGCAATCTTCAATACATACATTTGAACTAGAATCTGCAGAGAAGTAATCGACCTTGAGTACTCTTTTGTACAAATCTATGCCAACTCCATGTCTGCTTTGTCAGGCAGTCAACTTTTCACAGCCACAGTAGAAATGACAAACAATGACTGGATTTTTTAACACCAAAGAAGTTACTGTTAAATCAAAACCTTACCAGGATCAATGCCATCTGTGTTTGGAGCAGACCTTGGAGCAAAAATCGATACATGTTTGATAATTACACTCCTGCAAATCACAAAATTCTAGGACTAATAATTCCCCAGCTTCAGAAAATACTGTACTGAAGCATTCTTAAGAAATCCTATTGCTATCCACCCTTCAAAAAGCAAACACTGTCACATTGTAAACACCCCTTCCATTATGATAGCTTTCATGCGTGCACTAAATTAATGATTGCAAGACTTAGTAGACGATTCCATACTTGCAATAAACAGGATGAACAGTCCAGAATGGTGAATTTAGTAACACCACATTGAAAATAATGATCTTTTGAGAGCTAACAAATTCCACCAGATGTGGTCGGGTGAACTTCAGAGTGCGTTTGTACCACATCTCCCACCAAAATACGCCTTGCCCATCAATGGTTCCAGTTTCACCTGTCATAAGGATAAATGGGAACAGTAGCCCCCTGTTACAAATGGATCTAGAATTCAACTACAATAATGAGTCTTCACTTCTTCAGTCTAATCAAGTACTGCCTACTTTTTCGATCAAAGGCTTTACCTGTAATCACAACATCAATGAGATTTTGCCCGTGAATCAAGCTAATATATCTTCCACCTGGGCGTTCCCTGCCCCTACCATAGGATGGTAGAGGGTCTATAATAGGCCAATCTCCAGTATTCTGTTGAATTGGTAACTGTTAATGATTGAAAAAAGTGATTGAGCGACAAATCCACTTAGATGCAGTGAAAAAGACGCATATCTAGCATAAACTCACAGTAACGCAAAACAGTAGAGCTTGTTATCTATTATGTACTGTGAAAGCATAGCACAAACCAAAACACCACAACACCAAATGCACAAAATCAATAACACTAATGCTCAGCTCAACCAAAGACTCCGCATTTCATGAAAGAAAAAACCTCTGAATGCCTTATCAGGATAGTTTTCATTTGCAATTAGCAGCACCCACCAAAAGCTGCAACCAGCTGCTGACTTTCGCTGGCCTTTAGGATGCTTGTCTACAGTACATACTACTCAGTTCAAAGGTCCAACTAAAAGCTTGCACCCCTGTTTTGCAATGCAAAAGCTTGTGCCCTCATTTTAACAATGATCTTTCATCCTGTAAAGACCAATCCACTTGCATGATTAATCAATATTCCCATCCCAGTCTGAGATTCAGATCATCCCTAACAAATGACTCTCAACCCAAACTGCCCCCCTCAGTGCCCAGGGAACATAGAATGCAGCTGGTCCCAACAGCTGAGCCACCAAGTCCCCCTATTGCGTTTCACCAGCTATGCACTGTGCAGTAAGATTGGATCAATAGTTATATAAGTCACTTGGTTCTCTTAGGATACAATACAATTTCTTTTCCAGGGAAAAGTCACAATGTGCGAACAACCACAAGGCTAACAAATGAACTCAGAAACGAATGGAATGAAACTCAATAAACAAATCAAGTATATAGAGGGGTGTATTACAAGGAATGTTCAAGAGCGGCAGTTGTTGAACAGCAATCTCTCTCAAGAAAGGAGGCTGAAGGATGCTAAAACAGTCTGTGTCATATTACGACAGATCTCAAACACGAGAAACCACTGAATTCAATACCAAATGCATAAGGAAATAGTACATACAGCAGCATGGCAGAAAAATGCAGCCAAACACAGCACTCCCTGGAAGCCTAGGCGGCAATGTTGACTGAAAATGCAGCAGCCATCTGACAAACAAAGGATGCCAAGGCTGAAATGTTGCACTAGATGATGTTGTACTAGCAGTATGGCACCAGGATGTGGGCAGGATGCATCTGTCTAGAGACGCTCTAGTAGCTGGAAAGAAAGACATTCATGTAGCTGGGGAAGAAAATGCCAGGGCAAGATGATGGCATACAGTAGCAGGAACAACAGTGGCCAATCTTCTTCAGACTCCAGCACACAAGGATGATGACAATGAAGTTGGTCATGATGGCATTGAAGGCTGCTGCTGGCAGTGATGATAATCATGGCAAGAATGATGGAAACTGACCATGAAAGTGGGGATAATGTTGGTTGGAGGGGTGGCCTAAACATAATCCCCTTTTATAGAAGCTTTTGAGCCACTTTCCTACTTAGGCTAAGATTCTATCAGAGTCGCAGAGTGCTGTAATGCAGAAGCAAATTCATGGGCTGATCAGAAAATGGAATGCAGAAGAGAGAGAAGGAAAGGGAGAAAGAGAAACTCCGAAGTGAATGCTGAATATTGAATGATCAGGGTAGAATCTGTACAAGTGTGTCAGTGTCTCTCTCTCAGAGAGCCTCACACAAACCAACAAGCTCTCTCATTGTCAATCTAAATATTGATGAGCCACAGAAACAACCAATAAATACACAATGAATCAGCCAGGTTGTGTTGAGCTAGGAAAGGCGCATTAGATGTTAAACGTTCATTAGCTCATTAAACAACGCCAAAACTCAAATGCACTCGATGTGTTTCAGTGTCCCATGAGCAAACTCCCCACTTTTTGGTTGGTTCCTAGTCTATGAATAGAGAATGTGCTAGGCCACTTGCATCCCTTGTTTTGAGAGCTATCCCGATCTATCCCCAATTCATCATCACGTGGCTTGCCAGCTCCTCCTCCTACTGCTGCCCACTCATTCCTTGTCACATCCAACTGCTGCCATGATCATCCAAAGACTGCCTGTACCTATGTTTAGTTCCGGCTGTTGTCGCCATCACTCCAGCCCTCTATTCAACCACTGCAGCCTGCATTTGAATGTTCCAGCTGCTGCCCTCATCATTACGACCTAGTGGACTGTTGCATTTTCATCCCTGTAGGTTGCATTGCTGTTATTCATCATCTGAAGCACTTTTCAGCATCAGCCTGATCTGTATTTGCATCTGCAGCCAGTCATTTTTGCATTTCCAGCACTTTTCTTCACCAACCTCTTGTGGTCACTGCACTTAGGATCCGTCTCTGGTGGACAACACACAAAAACATTTCTCTCAACCCACTCCCATGAGAGCCACTGGCTGTTGGACAACCCTCCCCTTGAGCGTTGCGTACATTCACTCATTTACATTCATTTAGTTACTCATTAATCAATTATCTTCATTTTAGCATTTTATGTTTTTGCATTTTTCCATTTGTGTTTTTCACTATGTTTCAGTCCCAACATGCTGCCAAACGAAAAGAAATAATAAAACATCTCAAAAATGCAGGACTCTAACAACTGGTCATGTATGTTGTATGGCTCGTCAAAGCTGCTATTCAACTAGTCAAACTGCTTCCACCTGTCCCAAATGCCAAACATTGATGCATACAAGAGATTAACCTCTAGCACCCCCTCTCAAATCATGGATGGTAAAAAGGTCTACCCGATCCTCTTCATTCTTGCAACACTCCACTATGACTACAATCCAATATCTTCTCCTAGATTTGATAAGATTGGATCTCTAGATGCTTGATTCCTGCATGAAACACATGCAATTGTGATTGGCACGGAGAATGGTAGTAGTATGGCTCTAAGGACAACCAAGTTCACCTAGATGTCACAATTGTCAAGTATGAAAGGTACAATATGGTACAAATGAAAACATATAATAACCTTAAGGTTTTGATAAAATACAATATGATAAAAGTATAGTATGATAAAAGTACGAAGAAAATTTAACTAAACTAGTTTGGACAACGGATGATAGACCACATGTTTAAAGCCAAAACACCAATGCCATTAGTGTATAAGATGAATACAAGAGGGTACAAGCCAAAACTTTTATGGCATATGCCTCACACATAGCACGTGCTCGAAATAGATGGATCAAAATAGAGGCATCATACATCACATAAAAAAGAGAAGTGTAGGGTTGATAGAGAGAGAGGCCTAGGATGAGCTATCACTGAAACCAGCCTTCCACCTTGGATAGGGTGGTAAATAACTTAATTAGGCACTATTTACAACAATTAACAAATTCACAAAATTGAAATGCACACTTTACCATATAATCTTGGACATTGAACACCCTGTTGGCCCCAAAACTGGCACCCCTTTCGGTATTTATTTAACTTAATTGAAAAAGAAGTTGATGTACAATGGGATTCTGCCAATCCCTTTTGGTATTCCAACTTCCCTTGATGTCCAAAATGACCAGCAAGTCTTCAATCTGATTTGCCCCTTGATTCAAGCAATCAATTGGCCTTCACCCGCTTTGATAGAGATAGAAAATGTCCCAAAGTCATTGATTTTCTGGCCCCTCCACCTAAATTTGACTGAAGACAGCTTCAAGCCTGTTGAATCCAAGTCTTGGAACTTAAAATTTCTAACGCGTTTCCCAAGGCTCTTGATGAACCCTAATTTATGCTGCAGATTAGAGTTTACAGCAAAGAAATTTAAAATTTCTCAACCTCTGGTAATCTCAATACTGTAACTTTCGGAGCAAGGTCATAAAAAGGCTCGGAGAGGAGAGAGAATGTGTTAGACAGTAATTTCCTGGACAGTTAGTAGACAGCAGGTTCCACGTAAGCAGGTTGGTGGACAGCAGGTTCCATGTCAGCAGTACGGCAGTCCACGTCAGCAGTCAGCCAGATTTACTGGTACAGTCGGCCAGATTTAATGCAGTCGACTGCATTTAATGCAGCCGACCTGCTCCAATTATTTCCTATTTTTTCGGCTATTTATAGCCGGTTTCGTGGCTCACTCCAGTATTCATTATTCAAATTCTGATCTTGAGATCTGTTGGCTGAGACAGACTGTGCTAGGGCTGACAGAGATCGAGGTCATCAAGTCGGAGACGTACGCAAATATTTCCTCTACCCCCTTGTGTATTTCTGCACTCTTATACAACATATTACACCGCAGATTTTCTGTGTTTACACTGTTTCCTTTTCTCTCTCTCTCTCCTCTCTATGTTCACTCTCTCTCAGTCTTTGTCCTATGCTTCCGCATCACTGCACTCTGACATGGTATCAGAGCAGTGAAGATGGACTGACTGAGGGCTGAACCTATCTAAAGAGGAGATTTCATCGCAACACAAGGCTGCGTTTCCAAGTTTCGAGGGCAAGCGGGAGAGCTGCGCATCGGATCAAGGCTGAAGCGAGCGTGGGCGTGCGGGAAAGGAGTCTAATCAGTGAATTTGCTGCAAGTTATTGCTGTTCGAAGGGGAGAAAGGCTGTGTTTAAGGCCTTCCATTGCAAATTTTACCTTTTCATCGCCTCCGGCAAGTGAAGAAGGTTTGGGCAGCGGAGGAATCAGTCCTAGAAGGCTGTGTTTTCACAGTCAGAGGGGGCTGCTTTTGCGTTTGTGCAGGTATTGCTGGCTAACATGTCTTCACAGACTGATTTGGAGTTCCAGGCGATCATGGACAGGAAGGTGCCTGTCCTACCGGCTCTTCCAACGGATCAAAAGCTTGATGGTGACAATTACCACATCTGGCGGGTGATGATGTTGGCCATTTTAGAGTCTTATGATTTGGCGGAACTGGTGATGGAGGAGATTAACAAGCCCTCGGTGAGGGATGAGTCCAAACTCTCTTCCAATGCTCGTGCGGAGTTGACCAAGGCCCAGTCTCATTGGGACAAACTGAATGCCAAGATTCGATCTTTTCTGATTCTGTCTTGCACCACAGCCATGATAGCTCACATCGAGCACTTGACGGTGGCTCGTGAGATATGGCTGGAGCTCGACCAGATGTACAACCGGATGACCCTGATGAAGAGGGTTTCTTTGGAGGTGCAGATGCGGACTTTGTCCGTGAATAAGTCTTCTTCGCTTCGGAAACACATCAACAAGCTTCGGTAGCTTCAGATGCAGGTTCAAAATGCAGGGAAGCCTATTTCCTCTGAAGACATGGCAATCACTTTACTATCCCAGTTGCCGCCACGATCCGGTACTTTTTATTCCGCTCTTATTGCTTCAGGGCGGGAGTCGACTCTTCGGTGGGAAGAGTTGGTTCCTATGGTCTTGGACCAGGAGGAACAATTGAAGGGACAGAATGCTTCCAATTCGGAGGCATTGGTTGGTCAAGCCTCTCAGAAGAAGGGAAAGGACCAAAATAAGGAGGACAACAAATCCAAGAAGGACAAGGAGAAGGAATCAACTTGCCATATTTGTGATAAGACCGGTCACTGGAAGAAGGATTGCCCCAACAAAGACAAGAAGGATACCAAGAAGAAGGACACGAAGGACTTGGGAACGGTGGTTGCACCCTCATCAACTGCTTTTCTACACTTAGCAGTCATTGAGGACTCTACACCGATAACTTCTGATGCTGCGATGACAGCTCCCCACGCTCAAGAGTGGATTGTGGACAGCGGTGCCTCACGGCACATGACTCCTTCTTCCGTTGGTGTTGACATTTGCGACCTTCACGTGGGCAGATTCTCATTGGAGACAACTCTTCTATGTCTATTAATGCACGGGGTGAGATGCAACTTATTCCAGATGGACGTGCTAGTACCCACACCTCTGAGGTATTGCATGTGCCAGGATTGGGGTATCATTTACTTTTGGTTCATAAGATTTGTGCTCTTGGTCTCTTGGTGGAGTTTGACAGTGATACTATTCAAGTCCTTAATCGTGGATCAAGGAAGATTCTCTCTGCAAGGTATGAGGAGAATGGAGTCTACAAATTAAAGTCTTCTTCAGCTCTTACTTCTCAGACACAGTCCGAGCTATGGCATGCTCAGTTTGGCCACCTGAACTACAAGTACCTTCGGAAGGCGTCGCGAGGGTCATTTGTACGAGGCTTGTCGAACATAGTGGTGAGCCATCAGCCATGTGTCTCCTGCATTCGTGGAAAACTGCATCGGGATGCGATTCCGAACAAAGCTTCTAGGCGGTCTACTTCACCCATGGAGCTTGTATCTACAGATCTTGATGGCCTGATGAGGACCGAGTCCCTGAAGGGGAGCTTGTACTTCATGTTGATCATAGATGACTACAGCAGGATGACTTGGGCCTATTTCTTGACTTTGAAGTCGGAGGCTTTCTCTCATTTCAAGGATTGGCTTCTCTTTGAGGAGAACCGTTCTGGCCAGCGACTCGACTAAAGACCTTGCGTTCAAACAAGGGAGGTAAATTTATGTCTAATGAGTTTGCTCATTTTTGTGCAGATAGGGGCATTCACTAGGAGTTTGCTAACACCAACACTCCCCAAGAGAATGGCATTTTGGAGTGGAAGAACCGGTGTGATCGAGATGGCACGCACCATGATGGAGCACCAACAGACACCTCAGTTTCTGTGGGCCGAGGCAGTGGCTACCGCAGTTCACATCCTTAATCGATCTCCCACTTCGGCCGTTGACAAAGATGACACATTTTGAGGCTTACTTCGGGACTAAGCCTGATGTCTCTTATTTTAGGATCTTTGGCTGTGACGCTTATGTGCACATTCCGAAGACGCAGTGTGATAAGTTCGAGACGACTTCCCGACGACAGGTTTTTGTTGGTTATAGCTCCCAATCCCAAGGTTATTGTTTGTTTGATCCCATTAAGCAGGATGTCTACACGAGCCGAGATGTGCGGTTCGTGGAAGTACTGGCCACAGAGGGGCGTGAGGAGCACCCTGTCCTTGGAGATCCAGGGGAGAGTTGGGCTCCCGAGACGGTTTCTTTGGAGCCAGAGCCTCTTGATGGAGATTCTTCTTCGGATTCAGAGTCTTCTCTTCCACCGGCCACCCCCGAGGAGCTTCCCCCGGTGGATGTTCATGAGTCTTCAGCAGATGCAGAGCGACGGGGAGAGGTTCGTCCTCCTCCTTGTTGGGCCCGTGACACCCTCCGAGATTCAAGGATCAAGGGGGTTCCTGAGAAGTGGGAACCGCAGGATGGACCGCGGAGGTCACGGAGGAACCAGGCACATTCTTCGAGGTTGTTTGCTCCAACTATTGTTTGCTGACCCATGTTATGCAGGATCGAGAGCCCACTTCAGTGAAGGAGGCTTTGCAATCTGATCATTGGCAGAAGGCCATGGAAGCCGAGTTGGAGGCTGTTGAGAGGAATGGCACTTGGTCTCTTGTGCCTTATCCCTCTCACAAGAAGGTGATTGGTGTCAAGTGGGTCTTCAAGACCAAGTACCTTAGCGATGGTTCTTTGGACAAGCACAAGGCTTGTCTTGTTGCTAAAGGTTTTGCTCAGTGCCCAAGCATTGATTTCCATGATACTTTTGCCCCCACTGCTCGTATGGCGACTATTCGAGCTGTTCTTGCCTTGGCTGGCCATAGGAGATGGCATGTTTATCAGTTGGATGTGAAGTCGGCCTTTCTGAATGGTGACTTGCAGGAGGAGATCTATGTTGAGCAGCCTCCTGGCTTTGGATCCTCGGATGGGAAAGTTTACAAGTTGAAGAAGGCCTTCTATGGCCTCAAGCAAGCTCCACTGCATGGAACGAGAAAATTGACTCGTTTCTTCAATCGAAGTTGGAATATCGGCGCTCCAAGGCCGATCCGTAGCTTTATGTGCACACTTCCGAGGTTGGTCGTGTGTTATTCGTGTTATATGTTGATAAATTGATTTTGACAGGAGATCATGTACAAAAGGTCCGAGAGACCAAGACAACTTTACATCAGGCATTCAAGATGACGGATTTGGGGCTTCTTCATTTCTTATTGGGTCACGAGATTTATCAGTCTCAGAGGGGGCTTTTCATCTCTCAACAGAGGTACATTCAGGAGCTCTTGGTGACTTTTGAGATGGAGACTTGTCGGCCCATTACTACTCCTATGGATCCAAATTGGAAGGCCACTTCACACTCAGATTCTCCTGTGATGGATGCTTCACGCTACCGTCAGTTAATTGGATCCTTGATTTGGCTTCTCAACACTCGTGTTGATCTTTGTTTTGCTGTGGGTCTTTTGGCACGGTTCATGACGGAATGGCAGGCTGCCCTGCAAATTCTTCGGTATTTGAGGAGGACCTCTGACTTAAGGATTTCTTATCCCGCAAGTAGAGATGCTACAAATTTGGTTCTTGCAGGTTGGAGTGACTCGGATTGGGCTAGAGATGTGGACCACCGACGGTCTACTACATGCTACTGTTTTATCTTGGGTACAGGTGTTATCTCTTGGAGTAGCAAGAAGCAACCCACAGTAGCCCTTTCTTCTACCGAGGCGGAGTATCGGGCTGCGTTTTCTGCCACATGTGAGGTAGTGTGGCTTCAGAGATTGTTGGAGGAGCTTGGCTGCCCCCAGACTCGTCCTACTCTTCTACGGTGTGACAATGAGAGTTGCATTGCCTTGGTACGGAATCCAATATTCCATGCCCGGACGAAGCACATTGAGATCCAGTATCACTTCATTCGAGTGAAGCTTCTGGATAGGACCATTGATGTGGAGTACTGCAAGACAGAGGATAATCTTGCAAATTTGTTTACGAAGGCGCTTCCCCAAGCTCTTCTTCGGCAGCATTCCAGATCCCTCAATCTTTTGACCCGTCCAAGATTTGAGAGGGGGTGTTAGACAGTCATTTCCTGGACAGTTAGTAGACAGCAGGTTCCACGTCAGTAGGTTGGTAGACAGCAAGCTCCACATCAGCAGTACGGCAGATTTACTGGTACAGTCGGCCAGATTTATTGGTACAGTCGGCTCCATTTAATGCAGTCATGCAGCCGACCTGCTCCAATTATTTCCTATTTTTTCGGCTATTTATAGTCGGTTTCGTGGCTCACTCCAGTATTCATTATTCAGATTCTAATCTTGAGATCTGTTAGCTGAGACAGACTGTGCTCGGGCAGATGGAGATCGAGGTTATCAAGTCGGAGACATATACAGATATTTCCTCTGCCCCCTTGTGTATTTCTGCACTCTTATACAGCATATTACACTGCAGATTTTCTGTGTTTACAGTCTCCTTTTCTCTCTCTCTCTCTTCTCTCTGTGTTCACTCTCTCTCAGTCTTTGTCCTACGCTTTCGCATCGCTGCACTCTGACAGAATGCTGAGGAGAAAAAATTCAGACTTTTTTCGTGAAGAACTGAAGAAAATCTGTCATTTATTGCTGTCGCCCTATCTCAACAGCTTGTAGATGCAAAGAACTGAATAAAAGCAGTCATTTACTACTACTGCCCTGTCTCAATAGGCTGTAGATGTTCACCTGCCATTGATTGGTCTTCTCTTAATCCTAGCTGCCTCAGAAGGTCCTCAAATGGCTGCCAATCAAACCAACAACACCTCCTCCCTCTCTCTTGCAAGCTGAATACACTAAAAATGCCTCTCTCCAATCTCTAAAGACGTTTTTCAAGCTTGCATGGGCATTTTTGACAAGTAACAGTCTCTCTCTAACATTATCCATAATTAAATATTAATTTTAGTCTTTAAATACTCAAAATTAATCTACTAATTATTTCAATGCCCTAAAAAATAACCTAATTTGCCAATAATTAACTTGGGCTAGGCAACTTCCATTCCCAAGTGTCTCTGCGCCATCTTTGACCATCCAATTGGTGTTAGGTACCATTAAACGCCACTTCTCTAGTGTCACCAACTAACACTTATCGCCAAATGAATGATCTAGGCCAACAACTAGCACCAAATATCACCAAGTACCTATATGGCATAACTTATAGCAACTTTCGTCTTTGACATCCCGTGATTTCCTCGAGTCTCAAGCTCGTACATATGCAACATTTACTTAACCATGTGGTTAAAAATTAATCCACATGTTAAGTGAGGTTTTAAAAATGTATATCCCCATGACAATCACTATCGTACAAAACATCAATGTCACATGCATCAAAGTGTCAATTAAGAGGGTCTAAAGATGACTCCTTGGAGAGAAATGGTGAGACACTCTTGAGCTCATTCTCTTGGAATGCACAAAGCATGTGCTAGACATAGATAGATTGAAATAGATGCATCATATATCACATTTGAAAAAAGGAAGTGTAGAGTCAATAGAGGAAGAGGCCTAGGATAAGCTATCACTATCAAAAAAAACATCAATGTCATCAGTATCAGAGTGCTCATTAAGAGGAGCGATGGTGAGATACTCTCGAGCTCGCTCTCTTGATCAAGTTACCATCATCATCAATGATGACACTTAAGGCAATGGGGAGTCATCGTGAGGCATGGGATGGAAACTACTAGAGTCCTACCTCACATATATTTGCATGCAACTCTTCGTTGAATCCTGATGTCCTAGGGCGCAAAAGATTAGGCCCCTTCCGCCACCTACCCGAGTCTTGAACTCCTCACCCACAACCACACTAATTGCAAGCATCACGATTGTTGACCACTATCAACTCTCTATAGAGCTCTACTAGATCAGCTCCATTGAATCTTGATGTCCAAGGGCGCAAGATTAGGCCCCTTCTGCCACCTACCCGAGTCCTGAACTCCTCACCCATAACCACACTAATTGCAAGCATCACAATTGTTGACCACTATCAGCTCTCTATAGAGCTCTACTAGATCAGCTCCTCCTCATTGACCTCCTAATACACACTCTAATTAGAGTGTCACCCACTAACTAAAAGATGAAGACACTTTATGCTCTCATTTTAGAGATTGGAAGTGAAGTTTTTGGAGCAAATCTTTAGATTTGGAGCATATAGAAATTTAGATATGGAGCATAAAGGCAATGAATAAGAAACAAATTGTACACATATGAAAGCTGAAATAGGATAGAAAGCCCCTCAATATGTGCATGAGCAAACCAGTAAGGGCAATGAAGAAAGAGTATTGCCCATCAACTTAAAGATAAAGGCACTTGATGCTCTCATTTCAAAGATGTGGAGAGGAAGTTGTGGGAGTATATCTTCAGATGTGGGGCATAAAGGTAATGAAAAAGAAACAAATTGTACACATGTGAAAGCTGAATTACAATGGACAGCCCCTCAATAGGTGCTTGAGCAAATCAATAAGGTCATTGAAGAAAGGAAAAGGAACTTGCCCTAATGGGATGAGGGCCAAATGGCCAAAGAACAAAGGGATTAATGCTGTCTATATGTAGGCATACACATATATGAGACACAAGAAAGAGAGAATGCCCAAAGGAGCTGCCCACAAAGTCTTCAAACCCTAAATGGCCCTAAAACTGGGCAAAGCTCCTAATGTCCCCCACTGACTCAAAGTAGGACTCAAGCATCTTGACTTGAAAGTATCTCAACCACTTCCTAGTTCTTGTGCTTCACCAACTGCACCACACTTAATATTGATCACAATGCTAACAATATCTTTGACCAAACCTCTCATTGGGCATGTCTTTAACGGTGTTTGTTAGGGCATGAACCCAAGTGACGAGCCGAATGTTAAAAGAACTCGATGCTTGCTTACTAAATGAGTCCTATGTCTCGATTGATAGTGTGACACAATTTTTTGCAAACAAACTTGCTAAGGAGAGAATTTGCCCAGCAGTCTGGCTCAGGAAAATATCACAAGTTCTGCTGCCTTTGTGTAGATGATTTTTGCTTCACTCAAGCCTTCAGTAGGGGCACCAAGAGTGGTCCACTTATGAAGGATTTCCGATACTTAAAAGAATTTAATCGACGTTGTTTTCCACCATCAAGTAACGCGGGCATTGCACAGCAAGTATTTTTTGTGTTGAGGTTCTACTTCATCTTTGCCTTTTGTGCCTACAAGTCGTCAAAATTTTGAAACTCAGAGCAACATAGACAAATCTGTATGCTTCACTGATTCTTTGGCTAAACTTTTAAGAGCTAAAATAGGGGGAATTTCAGACGCCATCATGATTTAAGCGTTTAAATATGAATCCGATTGGATTGAGCACAAAAACTTTCCTAGCTAGCACTAAGCTCTTATCGCACGAGTTGAATAGGAATACGCGTGTTAAGGCTTCATAGAATTTGCTCCATTAAATAGTAGATGAAGTCAACATTCGGTCCATGAAGTAAATTAACTAAGCCACAGACAGACCGAAAGACAGAGCCTTTTCCTGCATGAGGACTTGCCTGAGAGCCTAAGATGACAGCTCCTTTCTCCAAGTAGAGAGTGAAATGGCTGGTGAGATTGAAACTTCCCGTGAGCCATCTTCCTGCGGGGACGTTGAGCTGCGCACCCCCGCGCTCTGCGTAGTAACGTAGGCTACCGATGGCCGCATGGAAGGCATGGGTGTTGAGTGTGACGCCATTGCCAACAGCTCCAAACTGCGAGAGGGAGGCTCTGTGTGCCCTTACTGGCAAGCGTCTGCCGTCAAAGCAGGAGGGAATGGAGCCGGCGACAGGGCCGAAAACATGCGAGGTGAGGCAGAATAGAAGGTATGGAAGAAGCATGGTCTCTCCTTTGGAAGACAGGAGCAGAAGACGACATGATCGTGATGAGAAAAGGGGCAACAGACAAGCAATGGGGGAAAAGGGGCGTTAGCCTTTCTTTCCATGTGCAGTGACCACCTCTCCAGCACATGCTTCCCAGTGAATGCATTATGCCACCCAACCATGTGATACCTGCGAAGGATTAAATTTTTTTTCCTTTTGGCCCTGCCCAATATGGCATTGCTGCTAGGGGTAGAATGTTTTTGGTTAATTACAAAATCTTGAGGATTTATTCTCACATCTTAAAAAAGTATTTATTGTGACTAAAAAGATCGTATATATAGAGAGAGAGAGAGAGATAAAAAGAGTGCACAGAGACCAATCCACTAAATTTTTAAAGGACTGCAGAGAGGCTAATCTGGCAATCCACTAAATTTCAACCAAGCCTACATGGCACTCTCCTAAATTTTCTCTAAAACAAGAATAGAGCTCCACAACTCGCATCGCTCAACCCAAAGGGAAATGAGAGTCTAAGAGTGTAAACATGACTGACAACACTCGCTATCGCGCTTTGTGCGGTGTGAATCATAGTGAAGCTCGCAAGCTACACCTTGCTCACTTCGCATTTTGTCTGCCAAAAGCTTTTTGTGAAAAGGATTTACTATTTAGGTGTACCTTGCGCACATAATAACATGAACTTCAACCTTAAATATTTTGAAATCAAAGCAAGGGTCAACAATGCTAGGCTCTCTCTAAACACACTAGAAAGAGTACATTTTTTACCAACGAAAGGTAGGTCCATCAGTAAAGATAGTTGGACGAATCATTCTAAAGCCAAAAGTGAAGTAGAAGAATGCTACCACAAGTGGAATGTAGCATAGTCTCAAAGAAAGGACAACAAAATGTGTGCAAAGAAGATACAAAAGTATTCAAAATAGTTTTTTTTTTCCCCCACAAAAGAACATTGTCACTCAACATAGGAGTATGTGTGACATTGTGTATTGGAGATGCTTGCATGTTTATTTCACATGGATGGTTGCAATTATCAATCTCTAGAAACTTCCTTTTTCCTGAAACGAACATGCAAATCAACTATTAGGAGAACACTTGCATGAAAAAAGAAATTGAAAAGAAAGAAAAAACATAAATCAAGTCACCTAATTTAGGAGCTCGTGTGCAAACCTCCATTTCACTACACATAATAACACCAATGTGCAATTGATGCACCCTAAACCCAAGCATGAAAGATCAATGAACTCATGATTTTCAAAAACTCCCTCTACTGCACCTTTCAATTCGGTGCACAACTCACTAACAATTTGTCAAGGCAAAGATACGCTACTCTCATCTCCCCGCAGAACATCATGCAAGCACACAGTCTACATTTCTACTTCCTTTGAGAAAGACTGCATTAACTCCCCAATAGAACTTGCCAATTTCTCAATTTTAGCTTCAATTTTCCATAAACTCCAAGATGAATAAGAACTATTCATTGTTTCCATACTTCTTTGACACTTAGAGATATAAGGATGCACATCTTGGCCCACCTCATTTAATAAACGAGGTTGCGCAAGCCCCTTTGGCATTATCACAAAAGACCTAAGGAATAGGTAGATGTAACCATTTCAAACATATCTCTAGACAATACCTTACAGCCTCACATTCAAAAGGCAATATGAGCTTTAAATGAAAAAAAGCTTCAAAAAATGCAAAAAAAGAAGTAAGTAGAACACACCCAATTGAATGGCACCAAGAAGGCAACTGACATCAAGATGTTTTTTTTACAGCATCTTTTGACATTGCACACATCCATTGCATCCACAGATGTTGCAAGTACTAGTTTAGTAATTGCAACTTGTAGAACAAGGATAGAGGATTGCCCATGCTCCACCACCAAAAGAATAGGCTAATCAATATAGCAAAACCCAAAAATTTTAACTATTTATTCCAAGGCAAGTTTAAGGAAACTACGACCGTGCTTGTGCAAGATGTCTTCCAAGTGCAACAATCCTAAATTGAACACCAAATCCTAAGCTATATGCCAATGTCCAAGCATAATAATCAAGCCATGCACTATAGCATTTGTCATGTGAACTTTAAAATGCTCCCACAACTAGCCTAGATACATGGGGTCACAAAAAACAAGTATTGTTACAAATAATGTGTGTAATTGTTTACCTACCTAAACCAACACGGCCTCTCCCATGCACATGCACCATTCTTGATCATTTTCCAACAACCCCTTTGCTATGTAAGCTGCTTTGAAAGTTGGATGCAAAATTGCAGCAATTGTAACTAGGTCCTCAAACAACTTGCAACCCTTGCATTCCATTAGAAGCATTCTCAAGTACTAGGCTCACCTACAAAAGGAGAAATGAAATAAATGTGACCACAAACATCTCCCTTTTTTTTTCTTAGTCCAAATTTTCCTTGTTGGGTTCCAAACCCTATGTTGATGGAACTCCTGGCACAACAATACATCAACAATGCATTTACCTCAGGATGATTTTGATTGCAAACAAACCACTCTGTCAAAGTTTTCTATTGCATGCTCGCATTTGAAACTACCTACCTCATATCATCACTGTCATGGAAGGTCAGCACACTTTGTCTCGGAAGGTGAACATGCAAACATATGACATCCAACTTCTCATTGTGCAATAGGTATTCAAAATTCCTCCAACATCCTCTGAAGCTGATACGTATCTAGCATCAAGGTACATCTATATCTCATCAATAGTTTCAACTACCGCACAACCATTTCCTGTATTGGACAATGCTCTTCCTGTAGACCAAAACCTTATTGTCGCATGGTTGTGCCCTTTGTACATATACTTGTAAAGGTATTTATATAGTAGAACTGGTAGAACACACCACCACATTAATGTGCACTTTGTATTTTTTGATCAAGCAAGGGTTGCAAGGCACAAACCAATGATTGTCAAGGTAGGCATCTCTAACCAAACCTCATTTTCCATTGTTTCTTCTAATATAAACTGGGTAACCATGATCATCTTCCACCACGAAGTTTGTGAAACTACGCGGGTAATGCCAAGAACATTTTCCGTTCACCATGCAAGGACTTTTTGGTCCAAGATGGTCACATGGGCCATGCACGTTGCAAGAAATGCTATTTCAAATAGATAAAGAAACTTTTCTTCGTCTAGAAGCTCAACACAAACCATTCTATCATAATGATCAACATCCTTTGGCTTAAAACCATCACACAATATCACAAGTGTATACAAGTGTAGCAAGCCTCATCTATAGAACTCAACCAATGTCATGAAGGTTGTAACTTTGCCAAACAAATTTTTCTTCACAAGTGTTTTCATCATGTCCTTTTTTTTTTGAAAGAAGACTCTAGTGATCAAGTCCGACCTATCATGCACCATCTAACTAGGCATCCCTAATCTCCACTTACCTTGGATTACACATGAAGGTACTACATAGATTAAGTTTACCCCTGCTACGAACAATGGCCATGGCATCTCAATATAGTTGATATATGTGCTGAGGGCCTCATATAAATGAGGATGGAAGAACAATGCACATACCAACATATCTCCCAAAAACATATTGTCTATCATTCACAATAATCATATTAGCAAGGCCCGAATAGTCAAGCTGTAGTGTTCAATGGTGCAATATCCATCCACCATGAATTGTTGCAATAAGCCTTCCCCTTCACAACATGCATGCAACAGTGTCATCTTGCACTTGAAGATGATATGCATAGTACTCCATCTGTGTAACATAATCTATATTGGGCACATGTTCTAAAGGTATACTATCATTCACTGTAGAGTATGGGATTTTCAAGTGCCATCCATCTTTCCCATCTGGAAACAAAAGAACATATGACAAAAGAACACATGTGCAACTCCTTGTATAAACATTTATGTCATGGTATTGTAGGATGTCATCATTACCTTGACCTGGAATAATAGCAACAACCTTGTTGCTAGTTGGCATAGAGTATTGTCGTGATGTTGCACATCCCTTAGCAAAAGTCATTTTTATCTCTATTGTGGGGTTTTCTATCAACATCTTCCCAATAGTTTGAAAGGCTCTTGCATAAATGTTGCTAGTATGCATCATTGCTTGCAACAAAGGCAATATATTTGAATCAAGGCCATGCATTATCGACATTCTATTTTGAAGTTCGTGCTCTATATTATAAACATATAATTGGGCAACCTTGGTCTTCCATGATTGCAAATATCAAGTACCATTGACCCAATACGATTGATACATGGAGCCATGCACTCGAAAGGTATATCCATTCCCACCACCAAGCAATGACTCATCTATCTCAACACCCAACAATATAAAAACAAGGGTAGCACTATAGGCGTGTATGCTTATGCTTTTATTAAACTCCTTGCTGCTCTTACAATTATCACTGAGCAACAAACCATACAAAGGCTTAAGTGGTGCTCAAAGGGAAGGCAATGAAATCTTCCCATTCTTACGGCAGTGCTTACCCACAATTAGTCCACCAACAACTCTAGACTTAGAACTCCAAATCTTTGCATGGCATCGAGAGCAAATTTTTGTTCATCTCAACAAGACTATGCAATCCAAGTCACAATAACATAGCACACGCATTGCAAGATGCACCTTGATCTGTGATATACCATTTAGAAGGGAGAGCACTCTGCCATTGGTAGGATTGAACATTGGTTCTAGCATAAGATGCACATCAAATGAAACTTGAGATATACCAAGGCTTGCATGCTACACTTCCTATAATGGGCTCGCATACACATGTGCAAAAATTGATAGGAGATTTTGGGCTACATGAGGAGTTTCATTTGCAGGAATGGAGGGCCCTATAGGAACTTGAATAAGCAAGCCCACTGAAAGATGTGTAGCATTTGATCCATCAAACCTAGCATTTTGATTTGTACCTTGCAAATAAGAAAGACCTAATTGGAAGCTTTGAAGCTAAGTGTAAAGCCAAGCACTATGTCTCTGACTAACTCTTGTTGAGATAACCATAACCTATGCAATTGTATAATTGGCCTCCTTGACAATGCATGCAAAGTTGGCACCATCCTAGAATAACAATATTACATAGGGCTATGAACAAAGATACACAATGTTGAATTGAGAAAGGGAAAAAGATATATACACGCATTGACTCATCCAACATATGGACAAAGAGAGAGAGAAGCACGCACGCACGCACGCACGCGCGCGCACACAGACACACACACATGGAGAGAGAGTGAGTGAGAACTATGAGAACTATACGTTACATACATGTGAGAGAGAGAGAGAGAGAGAGAGAGAGAGAGAGAGAGAGAGAGAGAGAGAGAGAGAGAGAGAGAGAGAGAGAGAGAGAGAGAGAGAGAGAGAGAGAGAGAGAGAGAGAGAGAGAAGGGGGGGCTATCCAAAACACTTTAACAACTACCACAAATGAAAGAAGTCGATATTTGAAGAAAGCAAATAAATTATGCAAGAAACCATTACAAAAATAGTAAGTTTGTTTCCATCAACAACAAACCACTAAAAACATTTTCGAAGATTTCTCTTTAAACCAAAAGTTAACTCTGAAATTGAGATGGCCTCCCAATCGTGCTACCATCTCTAACAATTGGATGGATATTATGAATGACATCATGCATAGCATTGCTAGCCATCCTAGAAGCGGTATCATTCTTGATCCTTATTGTGATGGCCTAGATATGACCTAAGGCTAGCAACCTTAGTCATAAATTTGTCAAGTTAAGCCTTCAAGGATTGGGACATGAATCTACAACCTACAAGGCACACAATAGATCCACGGGTCCACCCCATATCATGCCCCACATCTCACCATACATCTCGATTGTGTCCTTCTGTATGCTAGTAGCGATGTCCAATAGTCCTTGAGGTGCAACATTGGCTCGTGCTCTCCAAGAGTTGTCACATTTTGCCACACACCGAAGATGATTTGCAACATTGCTCAGCTTGTTGCTGCAAGCATTGCAACTCATGTGCGAGGATGCCACCCATTTCAACACACAAGTGATTGTTGTTACAAATTGCAATCAAGGCTCTCTTTATGGCATCATTGTCAAAGGTCTCAACCATCACATTAGGGTTTTGAACATTCATATTTGTTAAATAGGCACAATAAAGGATTTGTAAATAAAAACCTTAAATTTCACAAAAAGTGGGTTCTACAACATGCAAAGTGATTCGAAACTTTCCCTACAAATAATGTTTTTCAAAGAATTCGATCTTTCATCTACCATGCAAATAGAGTCATATGTAGTGTCAAATGGCTAAACCAAATCACTTTGATCATATTGCTCCTTGATTTCAATATGCCATGCTTACTTTTCTAAATAATATCTATGTGATTTGGATTCTTTGAATGAAGCATCTATTTCAAAGAGAGACTTAATAGAAAAATAAGAAAGACCTAATTGGAAGCTTCATAGTTGAGTATGAAGCCTAGCATTGTGTATTCAAGTAACTCTTGTTGAGTTTAACCATACTCTACGTACCCATAGAATTGCTTCCCTTAACAAAGGATGCAAAGCTAGTGCCGTCTTCTACTAATGATATTATCGAGTGCTATGAACAAAAGATATGCAAATTTGATTTGAGAAATGAGAAGTACACATGTTTGTATGTATGTACTTATGTTAGCTTATTGTTGCAAAAGTTGGTTGATGACTTATAAGTGGTAACGTTATGTATAGATATAGACTCAGCATACACCCACAATATAATGTTATTGACTCATGCTAGTGGGCATAAAAGGGCTCCTAATCATGATCCAACATGTATCATTTTTATGGATGTAAATATGTTCATGTAACCTATAACATTATTTATGGTTGCAAACATTTCCATGTAGCCAAAGTCCAAGTTTGTCTTTCATCCACAAGTGAGTGAAATGATGGGTATAATGTCTTGAAGTATTGTTGTAGGCATAGGAGTAATTGGATATTACATTCTATCATATGCATTGAGTAAGCTTCTTCGCAATAGTAAAGCAAGTTTTAAGGGGAATGTCATAATTGGGGTGACCTTGAAGAATGCCACTTAAATGTGTTTTAAGTATATGATGTACTTATGTATCTGTATGTATAGATGTGTGTAAACACATGTGGTTAGGTGACCCCATGTATACACACATGTGGTTAGGTGACCCCATGTATATGCACACGTGCATACACATAAACTAGTGAATAGTTATGTGCAAATGTATTATATATGTATAAGTGCATGGTTTTTCTGCATGTAGATTTGTGTTTATATGTGACAAATATTCTACACATGCTTATTTAAGTACACCTATAAGTGGCCACATACAAACATGTATTAAAAAACAAAAATATATTTGTTGTGTGTATTTGTGAAAGCATGTGAATGTGCAAGTGTGCATGGGTTTTTTTGTATACATGTATATGTGGGTGCATAGTTTCATGCACATGCACTACATAGAAACATGTAGAAAAAACAAATATCTTTGTTGCCTATATTTGTGAAAGTGTGTGCATGTGAACGTGCATGGGTTTTTTTATATACATGTATATGTGGGTGGATAACCACATGCATGTGCACAAAATCAACCAAGCAAAACAAATTTTTAAATTTTCAGTGTAATAATTCTACAATCTTCTAATAAACTTACCTCATAGCTTGGCAAATTGGCATTGCAAAGAGAGAGTGCATGTGACATGTGTCTGTCACCTCAGGTGAGAGTTAATATTCAGAAACAACAACTCTCACATGCGTTCCACAAACCAAGTGATAAGAATTTAGGAGCCAACTTGCAAGTGTTGCACAAACCAAGTTCCAAGCTCACATGCACATGTTAGCTCATCATTGTTATATACTATGCCTTTCTTTGTTCTTTATGTGTGTACATGCACATATACATACACACACTTTCTCTCTCTCTTTCTTTGTCATATTCTTTTCACTCTGTGTATTTTTATCTATGTGCTCTCTCTCTCTCTCTCTCTCTCTCTCTCTCTCTCTCTCTCTCTCTCTCTCTCTCTCTCTCTCTCTCTCTCTCTCTCTCTCTTTTCAACACGTGTGTTTTAACACACATGTAGTACACATCACTATTTTTATTATTCTTCTAACATATATTTGATATATATCATTGTCTCATTTATCATGTATATAAAACCCATTACATGTCGTTAAAGTATAGAGTAATTAAATTTTTGAGACAAATGCACCTACATAGTTATTTTTTTCAATTTCAATGTTAAATAGCCCATTTTAAATTGTGTGATTTTTATTTAAAAGATAGTATAATATAAATTTTCTAAGTACACTTGTGTTAAATAATACGAAAATGTGCAAATATATCAAGGACTCACATTTCATCATCAAAAACATTTATTCAGTATCTTTTGTACACTACTTTATTTATTTTGAAACTCATATTTTTTAATTGATATGAGTTATATAATGGGGGCATTCCATCTCCCCTCTCCTCGCCCCACTTAGAGAAATCTAGATGTCCTCATCTCAAGAGCAATTGGGGATATTCTTTCATCCTTTTTAGGATATCTTTCTATTATACAATGTGTTCTCTTAGGATTTGACTCCTTAGTGTCTTTTTTCTCATCTCAAGAATCCTCTCTAGTTGCATTTTCAAAATTCCTTAAGAAAGCATAATTATTTGCGCATAATCAAGTGCATGTTTAGGATTCGGTACATAGGTGTTAACCCTCAGATGAACAAGGTGGAAAATCCGAAAAATCTAAAGCACAAGGCAAAGGTCAAGGCAAAAGTGAAATGGAAGACGAAGACGCGCCAAGAAAAATATGGAAACACAAGAAGTGCAGAAAAGTCCTAAATAAAGGAAAAGGGTGCACAAGAAAAAGCACAAGTCAATACTTTTGTAAAAGAGCACAAGTGCATCATGATTTAATTTAAAGAGCACCGGGTTCTCACCCGTGCAATTTGTAAAGGTAGATGGGCAGTAGGAAGGAAGCTAGGAAGATAGGAGGACAATGGAAAAAAGGGCCATGTAAAAAAGGGGATAAGGGGATGACCGCCCAAAAGGGATTTAGGGTTTTGTATATAAAGTTGAAAAGTGAATGAGAAGCTCATTCTTGTGTGTGGCCAAAAGTGGATCTCCTCTTCTTCTTCTTCTTTGTATGTTGTTCACATAGGCCACTCTTCTTAATGTTGTTTTGTAAATAATTGCTCTATATATGAGGAGCATATTAAGAAACAATGTCTCGGGAATTCATAAAAGACTTCTAGAAAGTACAAGACAAAGATGAAGGCTCCAAGGAAGAGTCATAATTGTACTTATCTTGCTACTTGTGCATGTAGTATGGAGTGTTTTGGAATTGAGAAGTAAGTTTTTTTTTCTTTTGGACTATTATGGTTAATGTCTACAGTGAAAGATGTCTTCTTTAATGATATAAAAAATGTAATTTAGGGAGAGACCATTAAAAGGTCACCCCTTCAATGCATCAGTTCTCATGTTATGCACCATTTCTTGAATTAATGGAGCATATGCCAATGTTGTGAAAGGAGGTTGGGAAATTTAAGATATTTCTCAAGCAATTCACATGTTTATTAGCATCCATGAATAAAAAGTTGTGCATGTTAACTCCTCCCCATCAGGAAACACTCACTCTTGAGTGATTTATATTTTGACTTTTATAATATAATATCATTATTGTTGTTTACTACTTTTCTTTTCTCGGGTATTGTTTGCTCTCTTACACGTGCACACAAGCTCTGTGTGTGTGTGTGTGTGTGTGTGTACATATACTATCTCTCTCTCTCTCTCTCTCTCTCTCTCTCTCTCTCTCTCTCTCTCTCTCTCTCTCTCTCTCTCTCTCTCTCTCTCTCTCTCTCTTGTATTGTTTTCCTCATCCTATATTGTGTATATGTAACATGTATTTCTTCGTTGTTGTTGTTGTTGTTGTGTGTGTGTGTGTACACACACTCTCTCTCTTTTTCTCTCTCATTATATTGTCTCTATCTTTTTGTACTTTTGTAATTGTGTGTAATATATCTTTCTTTGATGTAATGAATGGGATACACGAGAACTAGGGGTTAGACACCCAGTCACACAGATCAGGGTATATAATGTACAAGAGACCCATAATCAAGAACTAACTCTTCACCTTTCTCTCAAGCTTCCATGGCTTTCTCCCCTCTTTCTTGTCTTTCTTTCTCCTCTTTTAGTCTTCCTCCTTCTTCTTTCTCTCTTTCTCTTTCTTCTGCTCATTCTTCTATCTCCTCTCAACTTCATTATTATAAGTGGTATCAGAGCATCAAGCTTTGGTCCTTTTCTCCTTTCCTCTTTCTTTATCTAGTTCCCTTTTCAAATCTAAAAACCCTATTTACTTAGGTTACAAGTATAGGTATAGCAGAGGTAGGACTATAGTTAATTACATCTCTTCTTGGAGCAAGCAATAGTTATGGCTAGATCTTTCAACATATCTCGAGGTAAAATGGTTAACTTACTAGGTCGTCACTCCTTTTCATGCAACTTTTAAGGATCCCAGGAAAAAGGTTGGAGGCTCAAGAGTTAGAAGAGAGCAAAAATCCCAGTTACTTTTTGCTTCATCCCCTTTCTCTCTCTTCTCATGCAAGCTGCCATGGCTACTCAAAAGAGAAAACCCCCTTTCTTATTTAGAGTCGCCCTCAATGTGCCTAATTGAAACCACATGAGTCTTCCCTCCTTCCCCAAGACCACGTGGAACACCCGTGTGAAGTGTTGCTCTAGGAAATTAGCCTAGGGAATAGCCTACAATTTGTGATGCATTTTGCACTACTGTTCAGTGGCCTTGTTGCCCCACCTCCAACACTAATAATATCCTATGCTACTTCTTCATGGCTCGAGCAATCATCCTTTATCTCCTTGACCAGATTTTAATGTCCCCATTACTTAGTTTATTTTAATGTGCATATACATTCAAAAGGAAATTGATTTATGTTGCACATTTTTAAAAAAACATACTAGCTTTAATTATGAAACTGACTCTCATTATGAAGATAATTATTATTATTAATGAGGTATTATATGCCAATTCATGGAAGAAAGACTTGGGAGACCCTCCCAAGACTAGCTTATTAAAACTATGTTTGTAGTATAGAACAACAAAAAAGAACTAGCCTATTGGATAGCCACTTGGCAGTTAAGCACACTTTGGAGGATGACACTGCCGGGATAGGTGACCTCCTGGGAAGTTTTTCCTACAAGCTAGTGGGAGCTTCTCACGTGCAACCAACGGCGCCAACAAAGCCTTCGTAGCCCATTGTCAAGTATGCCAAGGCCAAGATGCCAAGGTCTATGCCTTGGTCATAAGCCTTAGAGTGACGGCTGCCCGACGACGCACCATGCGGTGCTCGCTCATATATTCGTAAATGTTTATCTTCGCACTACAAAAATGGAGCTCCCTCTCTGAAATCATCAATGATGTCACTAGAAACGCTAAAATCTACATCATTGAATCCAACAATAACCATCATCATCATTGAGAGTCTTACACCCTTGCCAACCGGTATTACTACCATGTTTTTCTTCTTCTATGAATCATATTTCCATCATGGGCCTGAAGAAAAAGAATTCAAAAGTAGAAATCGCGAATGACGCTACTAATGTGGAAGCAATAGTTGGAGTTCCGAGCATGGGAGTCACTAACGGGGTCATGGGCGCGGATAACAACCCTTTACCAATCACGATACCACAAGTTTTTCTAAAAATTTCTATCCGAATTCAATGGAAATAAGATAAGTCTCCTAAGAAATACTGCGATCTTAAAGTATTCACTCGATAAATTATTAGAATATCTTATAGGCTAGAAATTGTTAGGGAAACTATGAAAACCTAAAACTCAAGAGAAATCATGAAGAATTTCATGTTAACCCCATAGAAAAGAAGACTAGTGAATTCGAGATGAATTTACTAAGAACGAAACCCTAAAGAAACTAGCCAAGGATATAGTTTTAATCTAGAAGCTCTGATAGAAGATTAAAAAAAAAAAACCAAAAATAACACTAAGTTAAAGAAACTGACTTAAGGCCAAGAAACTTGGTTACAAGATAAACCTTAAATAGGGAAGTTAGAGGCCCCAAAATCTAGATACCCTTAGTTAAATTCAAAGGGGAAGAGTTCATTATGTGAAATTCAAGTATCGATTGCTACTAGATTAATCATCACTTGAAAGTTACATGATTGATTGAAGTCATAACTGCTACAACATCAATCTTGTTTGTGATTCTCTAGATTAGATCCTGATTGAATTAAGTATTGGAACAAATAAAAATAGAGGAGCCCTATACCTCCCCCAAGGATAGGTGCTAAATCCCCATACCAAGAGGGGATGTTTTTACTGTCACGGAAAGCATGGACCGGCTTCGATGGTGGCGAGAGGTCTCCCAGCAATGATCGTATTAAGTAAGAGGTGGATAGGGTGGCAGGGGGGCTCTGGCTAGTAAATCCTTTACGCACCTAGGAACTACTTGGTCCCTTGTATGGCCCAAGTTCTACTTGGGACACCTAAAAATGCTAGCTATAGGTGGATTTGATCTTGGTGACATGCAGATGCGCCGCATGAGGCAACACGTGAAATTGTAATTTTTCTCATGTATGGGTGGGAGAATACACATTATGGAACATAATCAATGCATTTGTTTTATTCTGATTGTATGTCCATGAGTAAATTATGCAAACAAACAACCGTGCAAAAAAGGATTCTTTTTAATTAATGAAGTTGTTTTTATATGTTTCACATAATGTGGTAGGTAATTAGATAACTAAGAACTTCCATAGAGGGAAGCGGGTGGATGGATTCCCAATGAATCCAGTCCTATGGCAGGGTGGTCTCGGTTAGCCGAGAGGTTTCCCCAAAAACAAAACGCTAGGAAGAAACTCTAGGAAGGGCCGATTTGCTGACTTACCTAGGGTTTGGTGTTAGAACCCAAACTGTAAATTATCTTAGGGGAAAGGTACGGCGGCTGTGCCAGAGCACTACGAGGGATTTCATAAATCCTTGGTCTACTACTAGAAAAAAGTGTTGTACTCTATGAACCAAGGGTACCTCCGGATGTGAGCTAGGTGTTGATAGGTGAATGTTAGGTCAATTAGGAACCTTTAGGTCAGTCTTCCATGAGTAACATGACTCTTCCGATGTGGGGTAGACCTAGGGTTAACTAGCCGGACAAAATCCGATCATTCTGGTTAGAGTATGGATGGTGATGACAAGAAGGTAAACTCCGGGCAACTACTAAAATGTTATCCATCACATAATCAAGGGTGGGTACATTACATAGATTTTGGCCCTTGTTTCCCAACATTTGAGCTTCTCTCTCTTGCAAACCCCAGTTCCTTGATGTACCCTGCTTTGATTAGCCATCCATTAAAGCTCAGTTCCAGTTTCCCTACCTTTGAAATCTCAATCCTCAAGAGCTCCTTCAACCATTCTTGACCTCACTTACCCAGATTGAAGACATGGAGCTCAACATGCAGGGATTCTTGTGGGCAACCATGAAAGCTCAGTTCAAGTTTTCCTACCTTTGAAATCTCAGTCCTCAAGAGCTACTTCAACCATTCTTGACCTCACTTACCCGGATTGAAGACATGGAGCTCAACATGCATGGATTTCTTGTGGGCAACCATGAAAGCTCCACTTGAAGCTTTCTATTCTTGAAGAGCAAGCTCGAGAACAAGCACGGGAGCCCCCACATCAGAGGAAGCATCAAACCCTTGAAGATTTCATCCACCATTAGAGTGCTCTACTCACCCAAGATGACTTAATGGAGAACTTAATATCATTGTGGGATCATGTTTCATCCATCTACTTCAAAACACTAGAGGTGTATGTCAATTCAATCTTAGTCTCTCATTCTAATCGACTTGTTGAGCTTAATCTCTTTTGTTGGAGAGATTAAGGATGCATATTGCCTCTTAGTCAAGTCCTTCATTGTATGCGTGCTATCCACATGAAATTAGTAATCTACTTGCTCCCATTTTCCTTCCAATGCATTATGTTAACTCTTTCTCATTGGTTCCTACTAACATTGGTATATTGAATTAATCCTAAGTGGATAATAAGCCATTGTAAGAAGGTAAGAGGCAGTTAGTGAGTCACTAGACTACCAAGGTAAGCCCCACACTTAAGCTCTTGTTCAATCCTTGGATCTCATGAAAAGACCCAATGTGCTTATTTTTCAATGCATCTCATCCTAATTGCTTAATTAAAAATGTCTGCCATGTATACTCTGGTTGAGGAAAAAGGCTGATGTTGAGCAAGGTGGTAAGCCAAAAGAGAGGTGATCATTCCTTACCACTTAAGACCCTAAAGGGGTGCACTACCTTGCCCAAGGGTAGCTTTTCCCACCTCTTAGTGATTCAAAGCTCAATACTTGTATGTAGGTGTTGATACACTCCATGATCATTCCATTCCCAATGAGATACCCCCCTAATTGGACACACTCTGAATGATCAAGGCACCCATGTATGACACTTGACATGTATGTGGTAGAGCAAATGGATATGTCAATGTACTTGGGATTATACACAGTATGCTCAAGATGTTGCTTATGATGATGCTCAGCCTCCTCAGCCCATGAGCCATTCATACAATGCATGTGGGAATTGGGACATACAGTGTTTTAGTCACAAGTACTCAAGAACAGTCACACAAAGCTTACTATAGTAAATTTTATATTGCATTTGGGAATGAACCCTATGTCTCATCTTGAAGAGGGATTTGTCCCCTTCGATTTGAATAAAAAATCTCCCCAATGGGAGCTATGGTCTAAAAGTTATACAACCATTTTTGTGCACTAAGGTCACTATGGATAGGGTGCATACCACTCCAAGACGGGCACAAAAATCCAATTGCACAATTCTCTAATCATTTTATGTCACAAATCTTGATAGATTATCTCAAAGAGGACTTCCTCCCCTTCAATTTGAATAAAAAATCTCATCGATTGGATTTTTCTACTAGAAGTTATGCCTTGTTTATGAGTGGTGGATCCTGTGGACCACACTTAAATGGCTAGTCAAAAAGGCAAAAGCAAGGTCCATGAGGAGCTCCATAGGGAGATTATGGACTCTAGGACCTCAATGAATGATGAACCTATCTTGGCACAAGATTATCATGGTGATATGCAAGAGAAAGTGCCCGATATGGACCCCTATAGCGTGCTCAATCACACTATGTGGGCATGAGATTCATCACATGGAGAGGCATAATGGCATGGTTGCCAGCCCCATCACCAGATGTTGTCTAAAATCGATATGGCAATTGAGAAAATGGCCCTCTCGATTTCTTGGGCTCAACAAACCCTAGAGCAGCTCACCACCCTTGTAGCCCAGTTAGCCACCAGTCTAGCATAAGCAAATGAGCCCAAGCATGAGTCTCAATGGCCTCCACCATTGGAGTCGCTACATGGTCCACAAGTCATTCTTGGATCCAAGGGTATTCCCCCTTCCACTGTGAGGTCGGTGAGCCCTCTCTTGTTAATGACAAGCCTCTCTTGAGCTCCCCTATCATCCATGCAACCAACCCCCTAGTGAGACCCACACCCACCATTGGTAGAAGCTCCCCCACTCTTCCTAGGAGCCCCAATGGTAGTTATATGACTCAGCCTAATCATAGGCAATATGGTATTAATGGCTAGCATAGCAATAATGGACAATATGGGATAAATGCACAACATGGTATGTATGGATAGCATGGTATGTACGAACATCATGGTATGCATGGACAACAAGGCCTTTATGGGCAGCAAGGCCCCAATTATCTCTGTGACAAGATCCTTCTCACTAAGTACAATGGTCAGTCCCCATCCCCATCAAATTTGGAAGAACGGACTTCAAATTAGAGTCCTATTTCAATGTCTACCCCCGTACAAATGATCAGAAAATTATCTTTGCATCTCTCCACTTGGAAAGCTTTGTCCACATATGGTGGCGCTATATTAATCAAGAGAATCATCAATTTATTGATTAGGAAGACTTTAAGATGCAGATGGTTCAAGTATTTGTATCCCATATCGAAAAAGAGTGGTTGGTATGACGATAGTATACTCTTGACCAACGTAATCTCATTGTACAGGAGTACACAAATCGGTTTATGAACTTGACCATGTATGTGGAGAGCATTAATGATGATGTAAAATTGCACAAGTATATCTATGGGTTGGGGAACCAAGCCTATCCACAGATATCATGACTCACAAGCCTACTACCTTATTTGATGCAATTGAATTGGCTGAAAGATATGCAAGAAAGTACCGTAAAAATGAGAATTTTCAGCAAGGTTATGGACAACCTCGCACCCCATTGAGGTCATCCCCATATACAGGTATTTTCAGAGGCAACCCCATGTCTAGTAGCAACCCCAAAATACCCACTTACCCCTCCTTCCATGCTGAAAGAAAATAGGGTATTTTTGGGACAACACTTGGCTCTATGGTGAGAGAAAATATGCTGAAAATAGACCCCACACTGCATCAGCCTCGAATGATTCAAGTGGTCAAAGGTTCATTCCCCCACATGTTGTGAAGGAATGGAGACAAAAGGGTCTATGTTTTAAATGTGGTGATAAGTACACAATCGACCATGCCTCAAATGCCCTTACAAGTCAGCCAAGGTTAAAGTTCACAACATGTACATGATGGAAGATTGGAAAAATGATGAGGAGGAATTACCTACTGAAAATGAAGAGTATACTGAGGATTTGGACTAGGAGCAGTTCTATGATCTAGAGGATGGGTTTCCCTTTGACCCAAGCAGTTGCCTACCATCCCATGATCTTGATTTGACTACCCCTACTACATCCCACCTGACTACCACCTCCCTTTGTTCCATCTCCTTGGGTGCTTAGACTGGTTCTAGGAGCCCCAGTACTCTACACATTCAAGGAAATATTAATGGAAAGAATGCATTTATCCTTGTGGATAATGGTAGTACACATAGCTTTGTCAAATCGATTGAAATGCACTGCTATAGAATTACAGTACCCTTGAAAGTTCAAGTAGCAAATGGTAAAGAAGAAATCAGCACACATGTATGCTCCAAAGTCCCTCCATGCTTGGCTAAGAATTATGTGATATTGGTTGACCTAATTGCATTAGATGTGATCCCCATTGATGTTGTCTTGGGTTGTGATTGGCTGAAACATTTAGGTAAAATTGCTATGGACTTCTCTAAACTCTCCATGGACAACTCATCTACTTAGAGGGAGTTCATGACAATGCTGATTTTTGGCAAATTATATCGCAAAGCAACTCAAAAGGGAGTTTAAGAAATGCTCATTGATCTTTGTCTTGCACTTGAATAAGGAAAATTTAGATCAGCCCTCCAAAGTATCTCAAGATTCAACCTCAAAAGTCTTTACTTGAGGAGTATAGTAATGTATTTCAGATGCCCACAACCCTTCCCCCTAAGAGGCAAGTGGACCACCCACTTAATTTAGAGCCCCATTCCAAGCCAATGAATAAGACACCTTATAAACTCTCCAATTGTGAACGTGAAGATGTTGCGAAGCAAGTCAAAGAGTTACTTGACATGGGATTTATTGAATCAGGTTCTTCCCCTTATGCATCTCTAGTCTTGCTAATCAAGAAGAAAGAGGGCTCTTTCCGCATGTGCATTGACTATAGAGACTTATCACAGTTATTAAGAACCACTATCCTATCCCACGGATTGATGACTTGTTGGATGAGTCAAAAGGGGTATGATTCTTTACTAACATTGTTTTGTGCTCTACTGGCTACCATCAGATACACATGAGGGAGGATGATGAGATTAAAACAACTTTAAGGACTCATCGTGGGCTTTATCATTTTTTGATGATGCCTTTTGGTTTGACTAATGCCCCTGTTACAAGCTCACTTGCATATATTAGCTCATTGCCTTTCGAAAACACTTGCCCTTTAGTCTTTTGGGCAATCTCATAGTAAGTCCCAGAGTTGTAAGTCCTCTTTGACATGTCAGTATTGTGGGCAATAGGTCACATTAGTTCACAGTGTCATTAAGTGCACAATGATAGGTGCAATGAGAAAGGCAAGGGGAAAGTACATGAAAATGCAAAGTCCAGTGAGATTGTACCTAAGTCTAGTGTGAAGATAGAGGAGATAAATTCCTTGGAAGTATAGTTTTGATAATTATATTATTATTGCTTCATCTTTTGATAATACTGCCTTGACTAATACACCATCTTCTTACTCTCAATGTGGTGTTGGCTTTTTTATTTGGGGGCTTCATTCCATGTTATTGTGCATCGCCATTAGTTTCATAGCTATTGTATTGTTGTGAGTTCTATTAGAGTGGGAGATGACACCATATTGGATATCATTGGCCTAGGTGATGTTAGATTCCAATTTGGTACCAGTGCTCCTTTTGTGCTTCATGATGTACGTCATGTCTCAACTTTGATGAAAAGCCTTATTTTAGATGCACAGTTGGATGATGATAAGTACAATGTATCTTTTGGTAATTCTTCATGGAAGATAACCCATGGCAATCTTGTTTTTGTTAGAGATACCAAGGTTGGAAACCTCTATCCTTTGCTTGCTTTTAGGTTTGTTGACCATGTTTTGTGGCTGTGATCAATCTTCCACATGTATCTTTATGGCATTGTCTCCTTGGGCACATGTCTTTAAAAGGAACGAAATTGTTGACCATTTCAATATCTCCCACCCTTGGATTATTCTTATTTTGATTCATGTGATCTTTGTTTGTATGGCAAGTAAACTCGTAATTCGCATAAGAAGTCTAATTCTATGTGTGTGGTTGAGCCTTTGGCTCTTGTGCATTCAGATATTTGTGGCCCCATGCCTTGTTAGTCCTTGGATGCCATTGAAGTATTTGCATAAGATTTGGGCCTATCCTATTAAGTAAAAATCAAATGTTTTGCTTATCTTTCAATGTTTTCTCACCATGGTTGAGAACTAGTCTAAGTATAGGCTAAAATGCCTACAGTTTGACAATGGGAATGAATATGTCTCCAACGCTATTGAGCAGCTATGTGATGAGAGGGGTATTAAGCATCAACCAACCATCCCACACACCCCACCCCATAATGATATTGTAGAGCATATGAACAAGACTATTCAAGAAAGAGTTCGTAGTATGCTTAGTCAGTTAGGCTTACCGCATCAGTTTTGGGCTAAGGTAGTTACAACTATCGTACATCTCATTGACACCTTCTTAGTAAGCCAACTTAGCCTAGACGATAAACAATCAATTGATAGGGCTGCACTTTGAGTATGAGGCAACGAAGCTGAGCTTTTTCTATTGGGCGATTGAATATTCATTTTTCTAATACTTTGATGATGTCATCATTCTAATAAGGCCTAAGGTCTACTTTATGAATATATTTTTTCTTGGATATTTTTCACAAAGCTATATCAGGAAGATCATCCACAATGTCATTCTCTATAGCTTCTCCATTGGGTACACAAGACAAGTGTCAGCCATGTAGTGTTGCTTCCCTTTCCTCATGACCACTAATAAATGAAATCCGAGCAATAGTAGTAACCATCAAGCTATACATCATGTAGCACATGGTTTATTCATTAAGTATATCAAACCTTGATGGTCCACGAAGAAGGTTAATGGTGTAGCTAATAAATAGTGGTGGAACTTCTTTGTGGCAAAACTATCACCAAGCCTTCTCTCTCAATGATGGAGTATTTCATTTCCATATCAGTGTGTTGTCAACTAGTGAAGCTATCTAGGTAGTCTACATTATGTTTGCTAGGCTAACACAATACTATCCCCACAACAAGCCATCACCAAGCCTTCTCTCTCAATGGTGGAGTGTTTTGTTCCCATATCAATGTGTTGTCAACTAGTGAAGCTAACAAGGTAGTCTACATTGTGTTTTCTAGGCTAGCACAATACTATCAATGTGCATGTTGAAGGTTACGTTCTAGTCTGGGACTTGTGAACATGATGATATCATAGCCTTTTTTAGTGCCTCATAGGCATGTTGGCATTTCTTAGTCCTCTTAATAACAATCAATAACTTGTATGAATGCCGAGCAATTAATATGTAATTCGACACAAATCATTGCTTTACCCACCATAATTGGCACTTAAAGGGGTTTAGAGAGAGACTATATTGACTGCAACATTCAAAGACCACTCTAGATGAGGTGAAATAGTTTAAGTGAATTGCTAGGGTAGTAAATCACCGGCATAAATATTTTCCGAAGGACATTGTTGTGTAATATGGAAGAGAAGCATCAAGAAGTTATAAAATGCAACCCCTTCAATAAGATTCAATCTCTCCTTGTGGATTAATTTAATGAACAAGTTGACAATTAAAATGAAGTGAGCATAAGGATGTCTCCATCTTTTGTCCCTTGCCCAAAAGGGTGGAAGATGATATACTTTTTTAAAATGTGTTTTGAAGTTAAAACAATCTAGTCTAACCTAAGGAAGCCTTACACTAGGTGGATTTGACTAATACCTTTGGATTTCAGCAAGTGCCTTTAGGTCATTAGCCAAGCACAATTGACCCTTGGTCCATTTTCTTGTCTCATTATTATACACACTACCAATAATCTCCAACCTCAAGGTACACTAATTTTTTTATACTTTCTCTTCGAGGTCTAATGTAGAAACTCCATCAATATTTTGAATATCCAAATACTCAAATCTATATAAAATCCCATTAAAATTTTGGATATTCAAATATTTTGTTATGCCCTTAAAACTATTGGAATGGAAGACATATCCATGACTCTTGATCCCGACCTACGTGTAAAGATAACATCCAAACCGTCCTACAAGGATTTCCAAGATTTAGTTGATGTTGAAACTCATGTGAAGCTTCTCTTAACACTAGGATACAACTTCACCCTCAAGCCCACCTTTATAGATTCATTCCCCGACTAACAATATCTTTTATATGTGGGACTACAAAGCATATTGCTCCACCACCTTTTTGTGCAACACCAACCACATTATACATGCCTGTAACAAGCATGCTTGAAGGATTCTTTGAAACTTTCTAAAGCCTATTGCCATTCATGGGTAATGGCAAAGCATCCATTGCAAATACCTACTCTATAAAGGTCTATTATGATTGACTAAACATATATTGCCGCACATCTCAAGTTGTTTTAGCAACCTTAACAAATTTGGGAGCATTGTTGGTCATCTTTAGTTATATTGTTGATAGTGAGAATATGAAAATGTCTAGTTAATCTTACAAAAGCATAACATGTAAACTATAAATCTTGTGGCAAGGGATTGTATTACTAAAAAGGTCACTAGAGGAAATATAGACTTTGAAAGGGCCTTGTGGAAAATGGAATAGGAAGCCTTAAGCGTTGAATAGTCACATTTACATGATCATACTACATGTATTTTTGTCCCTCAACCCCCCTACATTCCTAGGCTCCACCATTTTTATTTTTCTTTTTGGTTATTGTTGGGGCGGGGGGCGCGGGGGTTTGCGAGGAATAGTGGCAAAGGTCCCTTCATTTCACCCTAATTATTTCCTTTTTATAAACTTTCCCTTTGGGCAATGTGGGGACCTAAGGCCCACAAGGAGTTCAATAATCACAAGTGCCACATCCAAAATTTTGACCCTAAGAATCACACTTTTCACTCCTTCCCCAAACAATTCTCTCACTTCAGTACATATGAAACATTCATTGTTCACACAATCTTGGCATGCGAGGCCTCAAAAGCATCAACCTGTGAGTTGATGAATCATTGTAATGATCCTTTCAATGAGCTTAATCCTTCGTTCCATTCTCTTAGCTTTGTTAATTTTATGTCACATGCTATTAATGAAACACACGCATGGAAAACCAAATTGGAGGACATCGATCAATAACCAAATTAAAGTTAGATGATGTCTTGGTGCCAACAATAAGTACCACCAAGCATGGTGTTAGTAAGGTGCTAGAAGAAATTCCTGTCTGTCATCAGTTAGTGAAAATATGTGGACTGCCATTTTTGCCAAAATTTTTAAAATCTAGGCCCTGTCTGCCTGTGCAGATCTATCCCACCCCTACTCTACAACCCCCATCATCTAGCTGTGCATGCTCTCTCATCTCCCTAATTCTGGACTCTTAAAACCTTATTGAGCTTCCCAAAAACTGCAACAATCGAAAGCTTTTTTTGTTGACCAACTTAGCAAGGGTGACCTTGGGCATCTAGGTTAAACTTTTCTTGTAAGTGGCAAAGAACTAATCTTAAAGGAATTGACAGTTTTCCACTCCACTTTCAAGACACAAGACATCACAGATACAACTTAGCTCTGTTACAATAACCCCCGAGGCGCTGATATTACAAGGGTTCACACCTGTATACTGTGGCTAGGATTGAACAGACTCTGTAATGGCTCAAATGGGAGCTAGCAATCTTTCATCCTAAATTTAGTCCTGCAAAGGTAATGAGAATCTTCTGGCAAACATGACTATGTTCGCTCTAGTGCTGGTAGGAGGGGTTCATTTTCTGTCCCCTTATTTGACAGATTGGTGTAGCTTTCAAGCTGTGTAACAGCCCTAATGGGGGCTTTTGCTTTGAGAAGCATTTCTTCATACTCATCTTCAGGATCTGATAAAGAAACAATTGCACCTCCTGCCCCAATTGAGGCAATGCCTTTGTGGATAACAAGAGTCCTTATTACAATATTGAGATCAAAAGAAGAATTAAGAGAGAAAAATCCTATTGTGCCCGAGTAAACTCCTCTTGGACTGGATTCCAGAGAATCTAGCAGCTCCATGGACCGCAATTTTGGAGCTCCTGTCATTGATCCCCCCGGAAAAGCTGCCCGGACACAGTCTACAGGTGTTACATCGTCTCTTTTAGCACCCCTGACTGTGCTGACCATGGTGTGCACAGTTGCATAAGATTCAACCGCCATCAAACTAGGGACATGTACACTACCAGGCTTGCAAACCCGACCGAGGTCATTTCGCAATAAATCAACAATCATCAGGTTTTCAGCTTGATCTTTTTCACTGCGCAAAAAATAGTTCAGTCAACATAAAACCAATTAATCATTATCAACCTCCCTCGATGTAAAAAATAATATAAAGGATCACTCACTCTTTACCTATTCTGAAGTTTGCTTTTCAAAACCTCATCTTCATTTAGAGATCTTCCGCGAGGGATAGTCCCCTTAATTGGTTTAGCCTCTAAATTACCATCTTGATCAAGCCTAAGAAAACGTTCAGGGGATGAGCAACATATGCAGACCTCCTCTTTTCCAAAATGTAACCATGCTGCGTATGGAGCTGGATTCATCTTGCGCAAAGTCAGATACAGACCAAGTGCATCAAGTGATTCCACCCTCTTTTGCAGCTGTGTGGTTAGACATAATTCATAACTCTCCCCGTCCTTGATATAACTTAGACAATCTTTCACATCTTGGATGTACTGTTTCCTGGACTTGAACGGACTGAAATCAGTTCCAGATTTGGAGCTCTTCAGAGAAGAAGATGATGCCAACCATGATGAGTACCTCCTTTCTACAGCCATATCTACCCCACCTTCAGCTAGGTCTATTATTTTGTGGACTGTCTCCTTTACCCATGCTTTTGCAGCAGCATCTTCATGCGGCACTAAGCTGCTGTTGCTAGCATCAGCAGATATCTGAACTGAAGCTGTACCAATACCATTCACACTACATTTCATGAAGTCCTCTCTCTTTGTGTATACTGACCCATTAGTGGTTTCGGTATGCATATCATTGTACTGTTTATGATTGTCACCTTCCATGAACAAAGCAACCACATAAATGTCATCATTTGAATGATCTACTGCAATAAACCGATCCACAAAGAAATAGCATGCATCTGGGACCTTCGACTTGTGTTTGTTCGAGCGTGCACCACACTCTACCTTCAACTCATAGCTGCAAACAAACAGACTAACACATTGTATTAAACCTTAAAAACAGAACATGAGTTTTCAAGCAGATATATAGCATGATGTAATACCCGAGATAGCCCACAAAGCCACCACAAAAATCGAATGGTAAACCTTGCATGTCCGATATGGGAGCAGAAAAGGATCTCAATGCCTGTAATACATCCAAATAAATTGTTGGAGAGAGAGAGTGCCAACAGCAGATAAAGACATAACAAGCTCGGATGTTTAACATATTGCTTAAAGGCCTGACATACATCAGAGAAACAAATTAACAATTCACACGCCTGTTGAAGTTGATTCATCCAACACTTTCTAAGGGAAGTAAAAAGGCAGAAAGAAGCAAATCCTACACTGCTCAAAAAGTCCAAAAACCCTTTTTCTGTGTGTCTCTCCTCTGTTAAACCATTCTTGTCCTCAACTATCAGCAAGCCTTGGCATGGACAACTCCTTGTGATATCAAACAAAAAAACAAAAAATGAGCCAGAAAAGCAATCAGCCGATTTTTAAAAAATGTTTAACTGTTGTAGACATGAGCTTCAAACAGTGTCTCATGATGTTAAACCCAAAACATGAATTGCTTGCAGGATATCTCTTGTCAGAAAAGTGCAAAAAAGAAACTCACTCGCTCTCAGAAATTCGGTATGTAAAGCGCTTCCAAAGTCTTCCCCCTTTTCCACCCAAAAAAGAGAAGTGAGCCCCCCCCTGTTTGAAAAGTTACAAACAAAAATAAAAACTCAAAAATTCAACCACATGCTAAGTTGATCCATCAGACTTCAGCAGAACCAGCAATCTACAACAGACATGGCCCAGCAGCAAGCTGTCATGGCTCATGTAAGCAAACCTCTTATTGAAATCAACCATTAAGCAGCAGAAATAAAAATCAATTTCTGGATATCTTCATAGAAATAATCTCTTGTCCAATAGACAACATATCGTCTTCAGAATCCCAAATAAAGAAAATGTTTTTTAATTGTAACTAAAACAGGCACAATGAACCAAAACAAGGTCCCATGATTCTTAAACAGAAATGGTTAAGTAGCTGCTCACAGACTTCGAACTAAGCAGTGTAGAAAGAAAGCATACATGTTGAGATGAGCTATCCAGCCAGAATGTGTCTGCAGCTGCACCATCTCCATACAAGCCACAGAATATGCCTTCCGACCCTCCTGCTTCGTGTGCTAGCCCATCAAGTTTTTCCCAATGCAATCTCAAAGAACCAGCTTTGAAACTACTGTCAGACACTAAGAACGCTTCTGTTTGCAATGCCTTGTTTCCAGATTGACTTGAACTTGCTAAAAGGACATCCTTCAATGGATTAAGAAGGCTTTTTTAGAAGATTATACAAGAATATAAGGACAGATAAATTCTTAAGAAAACTTGTAAACAATATAACTTGTTTCAGAATGCAAGTTCATGTAACATAACATGGGTGGAATGAGGATAAGCATATCCCATCAAAACGAGCAAGCTTCTTGAAGACAAAAAAAGCGTGCAATGTCCTTCTCAGAACCAAGAGAGAGAAGGAATAAGAGAAATGTGTACAGTATCAATTTCATACAGAGAGAGACAATGAGCAAGCTTCTTGAGGGTGAAAAAAGCACGCAATATCCTCCTTGGAACCAAGAGAAAGAGAACAACAGAAGCTTGTGCAAGTTCAATTCCGTAAAAAGAAACGTTCGTACCTTGCAACTTTTCCTTGGCAAGCCACTCTGCCAAAAATTTACTGTCAAGTCTCGAAAGTTTTCCAAGACCTGTTTTCCAAATGCTGTTGCCACACTCTCCGGATGAAACTGAAGATATCAACCTGCAGATTGTCAGAAATTTGTAGGCTCTTATCCAAATGAAGAATTTTCAGAGTAACTGGGAAGATTCTCTCACCCGCACAAAAAGGTTACCTGCACTCCATAGTGAGGCCTGTTCCTGTGGGAAACAGCCATTATGATTCTTGCTCCTTTGTCATTCAGGGTCTGTCCATTATTCACACCGATTCCACTAGCATAATGGTTTTTCCTCCATCCTGCAACGAGCCTTGCATTACTTTCCTGACCAAGACATGGCTCCTCTTTTCTCCCTCTCTCAAGAGTATCCAATGCACCAGTTTGACTTCCATCAGCAGCACTTGTCTGGTTTGATTCACCTAATGATGGGCAGCCAAAAGACACAGTCCAAGCTGTTGGAATCAAAACTTCTGGCAATGTTTCTGCATCCAGCATTAAGGAATGATACCTGACAACCTGCAAATGTTGAAAAGAATAGTGAATTTAGGCTAATAAAACAACATTTTTTCACCACTACATAATGGAGGGGCTTAAACTTACCTGAAAGCCAGAGTTATGTCCAGATGGTATGTCTTTAAAAAGTGGGCAACCCATATGCTCAATTTCACTAAGAAAATCAAGGTACCAATCTCAGCAAGGCCAGAAAATTGAAGCCGTACAACCATGGCACAGTTCAGCAGTTCACAAATTCTAGCATGTCAAAATTGCAAAATGTTGGCAGGTAGACAACAACTGTCAAACTCACCTTAACCGACCATGAACCGGCTCTGGAGCATGAACAACTCTAGCACCATTTGCATACCCTAAAGCCTGCAAAACAAGACTCGAGCAGGTAAATACATGTACCGCAATTTAAACAAGTTGAAAGGGATGTCTAAATAATCACATAACTTCTTCAACTCTCCTTTTCCCTACTCAATCAACATCGTGAATGCAACATAGATTGATACCTGGTGACCCATGCACACTCCCAACAATGGGATATCCACACACTCTTGCAGAACCTGCAAGCACAACCCTGACAACCACCCACTCTTTTTGAGGCTTTCAAACTTCCAAGTTCAGAAAAGCTCTTGGAAACATTGGACCATACGTGACAATTGTGCACTGCTACCACGTACCTATGTCTTTAGGGCATGTTGGTGATCCTGGTCCAGGAGAAATCACAATGTTATCAAAACCACCCTCCTCATATAGCATGCAGCGAAGGTCCTCCCACCTCAATTCATCATTTTTTATAACCACAGGAGCAGCTGCAATCAGCACATGCACTTGAGAATGACAAGCACAAGAACACATAAACAGCAGCTGGACGTGGAAACACACTGATTTACAACATTTAAGCAGTAGTGGAGAAATGTGCCACGAGCCAATTGCTTAATCACACTTCATAATGTGTTCTGTCTCTGCCATGAGCATTCAAGCGTCGCTAGATGCCTCTTCTGAGCTGAATGCAATGACATCCGTTGAAATTTTAACAGACCTCAAATGAAGGTGATAGTCTTTGCCTCCAATAGGGTTTTTCTGTAAAAATCGATAATCCCGGGAAAATGCAGTTAGAAGGTGTACCTCGATTGATTACACAAAGCAGCTGGTAAAGGTTGTACGTATAGCTGTCGTAGTTGTCGATCAGGAGTGTTCTGATTGGCAAGACAATGTCGACGTTTCCGTGATCGATGGTGGACGGACAAGGTTGCAGGGAAGCTGGCTGGAGGCATGGATAACCTTGATGCTTGAGGGCGCGAAAGGGAGGGAGAGAGCGAGGGCTGCGATCCGTATCCAGGTTGTGTATTCTCCAGGCAGCAGGGGTGATCCTGCGGGCGGGGAACATGTGGCGCTGCGAGAGGGCACAGCCAGGGCAGGCTGGGAGGCGATGGGCAGCAGTCTCGCCGCCAAGGCAGGCCGGGAGGCGATGGACAGGGGCCTGGAAGGCTGGGGATTGGAGACGATCCATAGCCATGGTGGCACAAGAAACCAGCCTATGGAGCTTCGGGGGCCTGTGGCACTGGTCCTTCCCCTTCTCTACAGGCACTCTGCTTTTCCTTTGGAACCCACAACAGGCCACTTCATGATCTGCTGAAGGGGAAAGCTTCATATACTGTTGATGTCGTTAGCCATCTGTACCAACCCACCCGCCATGACCGCACACCTGATGATGTTTGGTGGCCACCCAAGATTGCTGGAGGCCACTTTTTTTCGATGTTATCATTATTTCTTCTTCTTCTGCATTTGCATCTATTCTATTCCACAGACATCAATGAATCAATGATCGTCCCCAAATTACATTACAGTACATAAGCATTTCTTTAAGACCTGGGGTATATGCTTTGCCCTCCTTTGACTTAATCCTGGCCTATGTCAAAGTACACATGCTTTCTGCTTTCATCTGCACCTAACCCATTTCAGTATATAGTAGTAATATTCTGTACCATACCCCACCCAGACTCTTTTTGTGCACTTGTGAGCCAAAACTCCACCACATATACTGGACTTTTGTCACAATATCAAATATCACGAGAAAAGTGAAGTGCCTTGTTCTTTGGAGATGCCTTCTCCTTTATTAGATTTTAGATTTAAGGGAAGATTCTCAAATAGGTCAAAGTCCCACGAAATCATGGCTGAAAATCCTTGCCATTCATTCTCCAGAAGAGACTCAACACATGAGTGCCGCTGGTAGAATGCCAAAAGTGAGAGCACCAAGACATCTGTTGATACTCTCTGATCCATTACAACCACATAGCTCCAGCAAGGAGAGCATATCTCTATTTTACAATAGTATATTTAATGTGAAAGCTTATGTGTGCATTTCCTATTGGTTGCAACATGAAAAAGCATTGTTGATTAGCATAACCAAGTCATCAATTTTACCAACAAAGAGACTAACTACTGTATAGTAGACCAAGGTGCATGCCTAATCAACAAATGTGTGTTTTTGTGTGTCATTGAGCTAGCCCACAACAGTCATGTGCTTGAGGGGAGAGAGAGAGAGAGAGAGAGAGAGAGAGAGAGAGAGAGAGAGAGAGAGAGAGAGACCCCTCTTGAGTCATGACAAGATTTCTCAACCATTACTTATGAGCATATGATGAATTGGGTCATCTATCCTAAGGTAAAAGGCATCAACACATAACCAAAAAGTTGTGAAACATGCATATGTTAGCTTTGTTTAGTGGGGTTGAGTATCCCATTCACTTTTTTTCCTAAACCAATCAAAAGTTTGAGACTAACCTTAACAGTGTTTGCAAACTTTTACAAGGCTCTTTTCACTCAGTAGTTGCATGATGGACAAGTTTCTAACAAGCTTAGAATACTCCACAAAGATGCTCACTTGTGCCTTGTTTTCCCCTCGTGCACAATGTGTTAAACAATTTAGTCAAATTCGGGAGCTTAGGCTGGTTACACACAATAGTGGGTACTCAAATGAGGTAGTTTCCAACCAGAAAACAATCCAAGGTTAGACTTAGACATAGCTCACACCCAAACATAACATAGCATGTACTTGTTGTAATGAATGAGTTTGTCAATTTGTCACTTGGACATGAATGTGAGCCGCAAGCAAGATATCTCCCCCTCCCCCCCGAATGTGTTTGCAAATAAGAAATATGGTCTTGATCCCATATCAACACATGGTGCAATGCTACTTTCTATTTGTGCACTACCTTGTCCATTCAAGGTAGTGTACAAGCAGTAAGGCAAGGAACATGGAATAGCCTAGAAGAGCTATCTTATATCCCATAGGCATAGTGAGGAAAAGTGGTACCGTCCTACAATTATAAAAGAGTGCACTTGACAATCATTTGAATACAATGCTATTGTACTTTGTCCTTTTAGTCTATGTCTCTATCTACTCAAGATTGTGTTTATGAGTCCAAGCTAATCTATCTTGGAACCTAATTCACTTGAGTAATACTCTCAGTCATCATGCTTCTAGTCTATGAGTTCCAACCACCATAGCTAAATCATTGCTCAAGATCTGTGTCTTTAACAAGAGTAAGGATCTCTAGTAAAGTTATTTTGAATAGTTGACAAGGGTGTGAATTAGAACTTTAGGCCCTACGATTTTAGTATTCAACTGCTTAGGCCTTCAAAGTGATACTCAGCCTTCAAGTCAATTAACTAAGGCATTTAGGCCTATGGTGATGCCAGGAGGCATATTTCACGGTGGATTCCGTGCCACGATGGATTCCGTGAGGTTTTACGGTGGATTCCGTAAACTTTGATGACTGGGGCTCATACACAAAGTGGATTCTTTGTGCGAGAAGTTGATGGGGACGCCTGTCCTTTTCGGGCGTTTCATTAATTTAGTGTGTACATGGGTGATTCCATAGCGGGTGATTCCGCAAAATGCATATTAAATTAATAAACGTTTATGAGTTTAGAGTGTGCACTCGTAATAAATTAAGATTAGGATTTGTTTCTAACCAGTTGATTTATTTATGTAGCTGAAGACTGCTAGGTATTCACTTTTGTTGGTTTAATTGTATTATTTTACTAATGATTGTGACTGCTTCAGTTGATGTGTAGAGATAGCAGCAGTGGCGGAGGAAAGCATTGGAGGATAGCGAGTATTCGATTTATGGATTATATTTTGATGGGTGCATACCTTAGGCATGGCGCCTATATTTTGTCACGCCTATTTATTAAGGCGTCGGATATTTATTATTATTTTGTATGCGCATGGGCGCACGATTATGTTATTTCTATTTGGACATTGTATTGGGCGTGCCAGACTCTTTGGGCACCATCCGTTAGCTTTATTCCTATTTTGTGCTAAAGCAAACTCAAAAGCTAAAAGCTTGCTATTTTGTAATTTGGGCTATTATTTGAGCTTGAAGATGAATAATACATAAAATACATGCTTTGTGGAGCGCTCACACAAGGCATGGGGGGAGATTGCACCCAATTGGTCTCTTGCTCTTGTCGTTCATGCTTTTTACCTTGTAATTTGTGCAAAAAGGTAGAGTTCTATTGTTCTTGGGGACCTTCCGACATTCACTACACAAGCGTACAGCATCCGATTTGCGCACCAGTGGTATCAGAGCGAAGCTGAGATCAAGAGCTTCCAATCGCTACCCATCTCGTGCGAAGGCGGAGCTCTTGGAACGATCAGGCTCTACGGTCAATCTCGTCGCGAACGATCGATACAAGCATATTTCTGGCGATCAAGAACCCCTGTTTCCATCATCGGATCGCGAAGGACCGGTCTGCAAAGGCGGAGGACCGCTCCTACATCTTCTTCATCAAGTCATGGTTACACAGAGATAAGCTCTCTCTTAATCCCAAAAGTTTATAAGGTAATCAAGCTTTAAAGCTTGAGAAGCTTAACTTAAGCTTTAAAGAGCTTAAACCTCTCGAATTTTCGTGGCGCCCCAGAAGACATCAGCGCAAATTTCGCCGCCTTGAAAAACGCCCCCCCCCCCCCCCCCACGAATTTCGCCGTTGGCTGTCCATTAAGCCCCAAGCTTAATCACTTAAGCTCCTTAATCAATCAAGTCATTACAAACTTCAAGTCACACACAACCAGTCAAGTTCAGCAAGTTCTAACAAGTCAAAGTTCCGCAAGTCCGACAAAGCAAGCAAGTTCTGCAAGTCTGGAACTCTGCAAGTCACATAAGTCTGCAACTTTGTAAGTCAGACAAGCCAACTGGAGTCAAAACTGACTTCTGTCCAAAACTCATAGAAGGGCTGTTCCTGCGTAGAAACTCTGAACTGCAAAGTTATTCATTGGAAGGTACTCTACCCATACGTAGGTTTGCTGAAGCATTTTCAGCATACGAAGAAGGATAAAACACAGATTTTCCGAAGATTGTGAAAGCCACACCCAAAAATACATAAGCCTTGTATTCCCGAACTTGAGCTACACTCATCCCGCTAACTTGATTTTGAGTGAGAAAGGTCTTTTGAGTTTTGCAGGATGATGGAACTGGCTGAAGACGACCTACCTGAACCTATGATGGAGCAAAAGCTGGATTTAATCATGATGCAATTGGATGAAGAACGACGGGCTAGGCAAGCATTGCAAGTTCAATTGGCAAATTTACAAAGATCGTCTACCGACAAAGAAGAACCTCAATCCGAAGACCTTATCCGACGTACCATCGACGCAACTTTCGAAGCTCAAACCATCCGCAAGGAATCAAAGATAAGTAAAAAAAGTTTCAAATTCCGTACTTTCAATGGCATACGAGAAGGAAAAACTGTTCTTGCATTCATTAGTCAGTTTGACGACTACTTTCATGAGGAAACCTATGCAGAAAAAGATAAAATCAAGTGTGTCACTAATCATTTAGTGGACAGAGCATCTCTTTGGTGGACTGTTGTACGCAAGAGTATAGATTGTCCCGCTACCTAGGAGAATTTCAAGAAGAAGTTCATGCAGAATTTCCTTCCTCCTCAATTTCATGAGAAAGCCATTAAGCAATGGGATCTTCTTCAGCAACGGGATCGTGAGCCTATTCCTCAGTACACAGAGCGTTTTTGGAATGCACTACTCCAGCTACGCATGCTTGAAGACGTACCTGAAGCGACACACAAGCGCAAGTATATGTCTGGACTCCTTGGGCATTACTACGCTGAAGTTAACATGTTCAAGCCTGCTACTCTTGAAGACGCCATTTCACTAGCTCACGACACTGAAGACAAGCTGCGAGGTAGAGACAGACGTCCACAGCAATTCCAAGCCAATAGTAACTATGGATCTAAACAATTCAATTTCAATTTTAGAAGATTTAATCCAGGTCGTTTCTCTTCATCATCTTTCCGTAAAAATTGGGCAAAACCACCTGCATTACCAACCAATGTCAATCAAAACCCTAAGCCTATTCCACAGCCAAATCCTAATGTCCCTAGACTTCCTGCCATTGCAAACAATGTAACCAAAGCCAAACCTATAGTATGCTATAAATGCCACCAGCCTGGACATCTAGCAGCAAATTGCCATTCAAAGAAGCCACCTGCCCATATCAACTACCTTGGAGCAATGGACGATGAAGAACATGAAGATATGCCTGATTTCACGGAAGATGAGGACGACACTACTACTCCTTCGGATACTTTACCAGGTATGCCAACTCCACATTCTTTATTGACTATGAAATGTTTAGTGCATGGAAAGGAAAAGATTATTTTGCATGATGACGGTAGTACTCATGATTTTATTTCAGCAAAGTTAGTAAAATAATTGAAGTTACAGACTGTACCTACGTATTATCGTATCAAAGCAGCATTCTTAGGCACTAGGTATAATGGTACACAGGAAGTGAATGACTTAGAGATTCAAATTGGTCAATACACAGAAAGAAGAAATTTCCTAGTTGTTCCATTACAGTCGAGTGACATTATTTTAGGTATGCCTTGGCGTCATCAGCATAACCCAGATATAGACTATTCCACACATTCAATAAATATTAATTTTCAAGGAAAACATATTACATTGTATGGAATGCATGCATCTAATGTTTTTCCACTGCTTTCGCATACTCAAGCTAAACGTGCATTACGCAAGAGTAGTAAATCCTATCTCATTTGGGTGAATGAATTGCAAGTAAAAGAAAATCATATGCACCCTAGGCATAAAGAATTTCTTGCACATTTTAAAGACTGTTTTGCCGAAGATCTACCACCTGGTTTACCTCCTTCACATCCAGAAAACCATAAAATAGATTTGATTCCTGGCACACAACCACCTTGCAAAGCACCATATAGGCATAATCAGATAGAGCAAAAAGAAATTCAGAGTCAAGTTGAGGAATTACTAAATAGAGGATTGATTAGACTTAGTAGTTCTCCATTTGGTGCACCTGTTCTGTTAGTCAAGAAAAAGAATAATACCTATCGTATGTGCATTGACTATCGAGCTTTAAATAAGATCACTGTAAAGAATAGGTATCCCATTCCTAGAGTTGATGACCTTATGGACAAACTACAAGGATCTGCTATATTTAGTAAAATAGACCTTAAGTCTGGTTATCATCAGGTGAGACTAGATACGTCATACATATTCAAGACTGCATTTAGGACACAGTTTGGTCATTATGAATTTTTAGTGATGCCATTTGGATTGACTAATGCACCTGCTACATTTAGTAAAATGATGAACCATATATTTTTGAAATATCAATATTGTGTAATTGTCTTCTTTGATGATATTTTGGTGTTTAGTCAAAATGAGAAAGAACATTATCAGCATTTGTCATTGGTTTTCCAGTTACTAAAAGATAATCAACTGTATGCAAATCCTGAAAAGAGTGAATTCTTTAAAACAGAAATTGAGTATTTAGGTCATATTGTATCATCTGATGGAATTAAAGTTGACCCTAAGAAAATAGATGCAATATTGAATTGGCCTGTACCTAAAAATGTGCATGAGTTACGATCATTCCTTAGTCTTGCTAGTTTCTATAGAAAGTTTGTACGTAATTTTTCATTACTTGCTTTACCATTAACCAAACTTCTCAAGAAAGGTATTGTCTATCATTGGTCTGAAAATCAACAGAAATCCTTTGACTTATTGAAACATGCATTAACCCATGCCCCTGTCCTACAATTGCCTGATTTTAATAGACCATTTTTTTTAGTAGTGACCGATGCTAGTGGATCAGGAATAGGAGCTGTACTTATGCAGGATAATCATCCTATAGCCTATTCTAGTTGTAAGCTGAAACCCTCTGAACTGAAATATTCCACATATGACAAAGAACTATTAGCTGTTGTACAAGCATTAAGACAGTGGAAACACTACTTAATGGGTTCAGAATTTATGATTAAGACCGATCAGCAAAGTATTAGACATTTACTTAGCCAACCCCAAATCTCTGACCGACATATCAAATGGGCATCCTTTATTCAAAGTTTTCATCCTATCATTCAATATCAACTCGGTAAAGAAAATGTAGTGGCTGATGCATTAAGTAGAAGACCTGCCATTCATAATATTTCTGTTATATCTTTTGATTCTTTGATTGCTATGAAAGATACTTATCATTAGGATATTACTTTTCATGCTGATTGGAATAAATTAGTTCAAAATAACTTGATTCCTATTGATTCATTGTCATATAATGATGGATTTATGTTTTATGAAAAGAGATTGTGTGTTACAGTTCCATTCCGATCTTTTGTTTTGAATGAAATTCATTGTCCCCCATATCAAGGTCATAGAGGTATCATATCTACTTTACGTACATAAACTGAAGATTTTTATTGGCCACATATGGACACTGATGTATCTAACTTTGTTTCTGAATGTTTGATTTGTCAAAGAGTTAAGAGACATCATGGTAAATAGTATGGATTACTTATGCCTTTATCTATTCCATCTAGACCATGGGAACAAATTTCTATGGATTTTATTACTGGTTTACCTAATACTAAATCTAACCATGATATGATTTGGACAGTAGTAGATAGATTTAGTAAACAAGCATATTTCATTCCATGTAAGAAAACTTTAACAGCATCACAAGCAGCACAATTGTTTTTGAAAATTGCTTTCACTAACCATGGATTGCCAAAAGTTGTTATTTCACATCGTGATTCTAGATTTTGTAACAACTTTTGGATTACTCTGTTTGCTAACCTAGGCACAAAGATTGATTTCTCATCTGCATTTCATCCTGAAACTAATGGACAAACATAAGCCACTAATAGCACTATTCTAGATCTCTTACGTGCATATACTATTTCTAAACCTCAGACATGGGACACACATTTGCATTTATTACAGTTTGCATATAACAATACACCACACACATCTACAAAGAAAGCACCGTTTGAAGTGATTTATGGTTATAGATTATCTACACCTGTTGCATCTTTGTCAAATAGAATTCAGAGTGCTGATGATATTGCTAGTATGCATAATACTATTTTTGATGAGGTTAAAGATATGATTGCCAAAGCCCAGCAATCATATACCAAACAAGCCAATAAGAAAAGACAAGCATTGAATTTTAAAGTTGATGACTATGTTTGGTTGAGAATAGAAAAACGTAGACTACAAAGTGTAGATAGACACCCAGTTGTCAAATTAGCCCCTAGATTCTATGGACCATTTAGGATCATTCATAAAATAAATGATAATGCATTCAAATTAGAATTACCACCTCACTGGAAAATTCACAACACATTTCACATTAGTTTACTAAGACCATTTAGAGGCCAATTACCTGTACACCCTGTTTATGAAAACCCACCTTTGTTAGAGGAAGAGATTGAAATACTTGAACCTGAAGCTATCATAAACACTGACTTTATGACCACTAGAACTGGCCGAAGATATTCTAGATATCTAGTTAAATTTAAGAACCATCCTGTAGAGGAAGCACAATGGATGCACGCTAGAGACTTAAATGCTTTCCCCACTCTGTTAGCTCCACATTGAGCTAATAGCAATTGAGATCAATTGCTATCCCACCCCGGGGGTATGATGCCAGGAGGCATATTTCATGGTGGATTTCGTGCCACGGTGGATTCCGTGAGGTTTTACGGTGGATTCCGTAAACTTTGATGACTGGGGCTCATACACAAAGTGGATTCTTTATGCGAGAAGTTGATGGGGACGCCTGTCCTTTTCGGGCGTTTCATTAATTTAGTGTGTACATGGGTGATTCCATAGCGGGTGATTCCGCAAAATGCATATTAAATTAATAAACGTTTATGAGTTTAGAGTGCGCACTCGTAATAAATTAAGGTTAGGATTTATTTCTAACCAGTTGATTTATTTATGTAGCTGAAGACTGCTAGGTATTCACTTTTGTCGGTTTAATTGTATTATTTTACTAACGATTGTGAATGCTTCAGTTGATGTGTAGAGATAGCAGCAGTGGCGGAGGAAAGCATTGGAGGATAGCGAGTATTCGATTTATGGATTATATTTTGATGGGTGCATACCTTAGGCATGGCACCTATATTTTGTCACGCCTATTTATTAAGGTGTCGGATATTTATTATTATTTTGTATGCGCATGGGCGCACGATTATGTTATTTCTATTTGGACATTGTATTGGGCGTGCCAGACTCTTTGGGCACCGTCCGTTAGCTTTATTCCTATTTTGTGCTAAAGCAAACTCAAAAGCTAAAAGCTTGCTATTTTGTAATTTGGGCTATTATTTGAGCTTGAAGATGAATAATACATAAAATACATGCTTTGTGGAGCGCTCACACAAGGCATGGGGGGGAGATTGCACCCAATTGGTCTCTTGCTCTTGTTGTTCATGCTTTTTACCTTGTAATTTGTGCAAAAAGGTAGAGTTCTATTGCTCTTGGGGACCTTCCGGCATTCACTACGCGAGCGTACAGCATTCGATCTGCGCACCAGTATGGTGTTGGCAATTAGCCATCCAAGGCCTTGAATGTGCCTAAAAATCCTTAAGCCATTACTATTGGCTGTTTGAGCCTCACACAAGACTTATAAGGGGCTAAAACAAACAAATTGCACTATCATGTTGCCTTGAGAATTCCCAAACAAATTCTATTGATCATATGAGGCCTTGAATAGGCCCCAAATAGGCCTAAAAGGCCTTAAGCTATTACAATTGGCTATTCAAAGCATTGAATAAGGCTCATAAGGCCTCATCAAGACAAATGGGTAGTATTGGCCACTAGACAAGCCATTAGGCCTCATTAAATAAAGAACAATCACTTCTGTTTTAGCCATTTTGGACACAAGGAAGGCCATAGGCTTTATTGTTTTTCTCATCCGAATAAGTCCACCATATAAGGGTCATAAGGCCTTAATAAAAAAGAAAAATAATTTTGGATCACCTTTCAAATGTTGGGGCTACCCTTAAGCCATAAGGCTTTTCAAAAAATATATTGACCATTTTCAAGCCATTTGGACTAGACTAAGGGCCATAAGGCCTTAAATAGTATCATTTGGCTATTTTTGGTCCTCCTAGCCAATAGACGAGGCATTAAGACCTTAGTATATCAAATCAGCCATAAAGACCTCCATTTGGCAACCTAGACTCTTCGAAAGCCCTAAAAGGCCTTAGGCAACTATATGGACTATTAGAACCAAATTTTGAGAAAAGCTTGAGTTGAGAAATTGAATGATGAAAGTTGTGTAGGCTCACATGGTGAGTTAAAGAGTGATCATCCTACTTGGAAATCCAATCACATAGACCTAAATGAGCAAAAATCTTGAACTGTATAAACAACCATAAGTTCGTACATCATTAAGAGGAAAGCCAATTAATAGGAGATGTGTTGCACTCATTTAGATTCAATATGTGTTTGCATATAATGCTTGTATTGCAAAGTGAAAAAGGTTGTTTAAGCACCATCACCACAATAACACTTGCATACCATTGAATCACAATTTCTTGTGGAGATTTTAAAACCCAATTGCGCACTGTGCATTGACATTCATTTGGACATGGTGGTAAATGTCAAGATTGTGGGAGAGAAGGAAGGAGTCTCACTTGTAGCTTTCTTGCTTGCACAATGGGGGAATACACACAAGGGTGGAGGCTGAAAACAGTTTTCCTCTTCTTAGTTGTGTAAGCCAAAAGAAGTCTAATATAAAGAAATAGAAGAACCCTATATATGGGTCTCAAACCAAACTCAACTAACTAAGGTGGCATGCTAACTGAGCCACGAACTAGAGTAGATAAGGATAGCTGTCATGTAGCTATTATTCATGGGCGGTGTACCAACCGCATCTGCAACTGACAAGTCGGTGATATAAATGCACAACGGTCACCCTGGCATATCGCGAGTGGAGCTCAATCTCTCAACACTCCCCCTCGAGCTCAATCCCAATTCCTGCACACCAAGCAGGTCTCTGAACTTGCGCAGCTTCTCTGTGCCCAATGCCTTCGTAAATATATCAGCTACCTGATCCTCTGTGCTGACATAAACTAGATCAATAAGACCTAGTAAAACCCTCTCCCACACATAGTGATAATGCACCTCAATGTGCTTTGTTCTAGCATGATAGACTGGGTTATTTGCCAAGTGTATACTGCTCATGTTGTCACAATAAATGACAACTGGCCCATATGTAGGAGGCTGATGCATATCATAAAGTAGCTTATGCAACCAAGCTACCTCACATGCAGCCATTGTTGCACCCCTGTACTCAGCCTCTGTGCTCGACAAGGCAACTGTAGGCTGTTTCTTGCTGCTCCAAGTGACTGCAGCACTCCCAAAAGAGAACACATATCCACTGGTAGAACGTCTATCAGAAATGCTACCAACCCAATCAACATCAGTGTATCCATGCAACTGTATCTGAACCCCAGTCTCATAAAATAGTCCATACTACAATGTGGACTTCACATACCTGAGTATGCGTCTAGCCGTATCCAAATGCGGTTTCCTTGGAGCCTGCATAAACTGACTTACCAATCCAACAGCATAGCTCAAATCTAGCCTGGTAATAGTCATATAAATCAAGCTTCCTACTATGCGTCTGTACATAGTAGGGTCTTCCAAAAGCTCACCTGCATCTGCGCTCAGCTTCACATTCTGCTCCAAAGGAACTGAAATAGGCTTACAGCCTGTCATCCCATATTTGGACAGCATGTCCAATCCATACTGCCTCTGCAAGAGCTGTATCCCACTTCGTGATCGAATCACCTCAATGCCCAAGAAATAATGCAGCTCTCCCAAATCCTTCATCTCAAACTTCTGCTTCAATAGCATTTTCACATGAAGGATATCTTCATCACTGTCACCTGTCATAATCAAATCATCAACATAAATGACAGGTAGCATAATACCTTTCTCTGTTTTTCTCACATAAAGTGAGAAATCTGCCTTGGAAATCTGAAAGCCAATAGTGACAAGATACTGTCCTATCTTGTCAGACCATGCTCTAGGTGCTTGCTTCAAGCCATACAAGGCTTTCTTCAACCTGCAAACAAACTCAGGATGAACATCATGCACATAACTTGGTGGCTGCTCCATATAGACCTCTTCTTGCAAGTCACCATGCAAGAAGGCATTCTTTACATCCATCTGATGTAAAGACCATTCCTTTGATGTAGCCATAGCAATGACTGCTCTTACGGTTGCCATCCTTGCAACCGAATTGAATGTTTCTTCATAGTCAATGCCATATGTTTGTGCATACCCCTTGACTACTAATCTTGCCTTGTATCTGTTCACAGAACCATCTGCATTGTGCTTCACCTTATAAACCCACTTACAGCTAATTGCATTCTTACCTTTAGGCAAAGGTACCAATTCCCATGTAGCATTTGCTTCCAAGGCATCCATTTCTTCATCCATGGCTTTCTCCCATTTTTCTTTTCCCATGGCTTGCTCAAAAGAAGTGGGTTCTGGTTCCTATATCACTTTGACCATATATGCATAGTGAATGGCTGTAAATCCATCATATTTCAGCCTATCCACAGGATACCTAGCTCTCGTAGACTTGCGCAAAGTAGGTTCACTCCCAGATGCTCTCAAAACATCCCTGGTCTTCCTTACTCCAGGTGTAACAATAGAAGGAATACCCAACTCATCATCAATGCTCTGTTCTGAGCCACTGGATTCACCATCCACATAAGAGTGACCTGCATTCACATCAAACATGGGCTGATCAACCTTCTCTTTTCCTTTTTGTGATACCTGCATACCACTATCTGCATTGCTTTGAGAAGATTCTCCTGATCTCAATCTGCCTGTCCATGGCGAAGAATGTGAACCACTGCTAGAGGATGCTCCAGGTCCACTAATATTTTGTGACTGCTGCTGTGAATTCTGTGCAGCATTACCATTTTGTGCATCTACATCATCAATCACATTTACTGGTTTATACCAGCTACTCATCTCATCAAAAACAACATCTTTGCTCACTGTAAACTTACGAGTAGAAGGGTTATAGCATCTATACCCTTTTTGCTACAGAGAGTAACCAATAAAGATACACTTCTCAGCTTTTGGATCCAACTTGGATCTCAACTCATCTGGCACATGTACATGTCATTCCATGTATTGCTGCAGTGGGAGTCCTGTTCATTATGTAGACTGTTGTAGCAACTTCTTCAGCCCAATAAAAATCTGGCAAGTCTTTTTCATTGAGCATGGCACGAGATACCTCTCCAATATGCCTGTTTTTCCTTTCTGCAATTCCATTTTGTTGTGGGGTATGACTGCATGAATATTGCTGCTTTATGCCATGCTCCTGAAGGAACCTTGCAAACTCATTTGAGAGGTACTCTCCCCCTCCATTTGACCTTAGGCATTTTATCTGCAGGCCTGTTTCTTTTTCAACCATAGCTTTAAGAGTTTTAAAATGCCCAAAAACTTCACTTTTTTTTTTTCATAAAATACACCCAAACTTTTCTGCTATAGTCATCAATAAAAGTGACAAAATAATGACAGCCTCCAAGAGATGCAGCTTTAGTAGTCTACACATCAGAGTGGATTAAATCCAATGGCTTTTCACTCTCTTGAACATGTCTAGGAAATGGTTTCCTTGCCTGTTTTCCAAACTGACAGGCTTCACATACCTTATGCATTTCTGCAACCTTGAATTTGGGCAATCCTGCAACAATATTTTGGGCCTGCATTGATTTAAGTCGCTATACATTAACATGACCAATGCGTTTATGCCAGATATCAATATCTGCAACTACACCGGTCCCATGTGCAAACATTGCTGCACTCAATTCAGACATGTCTGCATCCAACGTAAACATTCTGCCCTTCTTCTTTCCTTTTGCTATCAAGCGACCTTTATTTTTCATATCCTCAACAAAGCATCCATGAGGATTAAATCTGACCTGCAAGCCCTGCTCAACCATTTGACCAACGAAACCAGATTCTTGGTGATATTCGGGACATGAAATACAGCGGACAGGTATTTCTTTTTCCCATCCTGCATAGACAAAGGAAATTTTCCAATCTGCAGAATAGGATGTGCAGTATCATCACCAGTCTCCACAAATCCTGGTTTTTTCATTTTCCTTGCATCCTCCATCCATTCTGCATGACCTGTCATGTGGTTTGATACACCTGAGTCAACATACCACACATCGTTGCTTTCTTCTGCACTTGTCACAAAATTGTTCAAGTGTTGCACCATAAACAAATGCTCATTTCTATCATCACCCTATCTACTGGAAGATGCATAATTTCCTTGTTGCAATTTCCCATTCATGATGTCATTCTGCTTTTTATAGCAGTCTTTAGCCATATGACCCATTTTACCACAGTAGTAGCATTCAACATTGCTGTTTGCATTTTGGCCTCTTTGCCATCCACCACGACCTCTTTGGCTCCCCCTGTCTCTAGAGTTACCACGTCATCCTCCATAGGACTGGTTTTCTTGAGTTTGCTGCATATTCTGATTTCTACCACGGCCTCCAAATCGGCCTCCTCTACCTCTGCCTCTACCTCTTCCAGCATTTGAGTAGAAGACAGTTTCTTTTGAAGTTCCTCTTGAAGAAGATGCACCACCATTTCTCTGCTTCTCAGAAATTAGAAGAGCAATCAACTCCTCAAAATCAGGAAATCTTTCACGGACGGAAATGGATGTTCGAAACTGTGCATAATCCTTTCCTAGACCATTCAAGGTCACAGAAACTAAATCATCATCTTCCACTGGCGACCCAATGGAAACAAGTGCATCTGCAACCTTCTTCACCTTCATGTGGTAGTCATTGATGCTCATATTTTCTCTTTGCACATTATGCAACTCTTGCTTGAGCTGCATTTTCATGGCTTGAGTATTTGTGCTATACATTTTTGACAAAGTATCCCATGCCTCCTTTGGAGTACTTGCATCCTGAATATGCACAATCATAGAGTCTGAAATACTGATAGACAGCCAGTACATAACTTTCCTGGCTCTCTCATGCCATGCTTTAAATGCCTGCATTTGCTGTTGATTGGGAACATCAGGAAGAACTGGTTCTTCTTCATTTCATGCAACAAATTCCCAATATCCTTTTTCCATAAGGAAATTCGTCATTCTAAACTTCCATGCTTGGAAGTTGTTCTTGTCAAGCTTTTCAGTGACAATCTGTGAGAGAGAATCAGATGCCATTACAGAATACTGCAAAAAATTCTGTCACTGCAAAAAACACAGCTTCACCCTCACAAGGGCAAATCTGCAAAACTGGCGAAAGTGGTATTTGACCACACAGTCACTTCCTAGTGACGATTTTGCATCAACAGGCAACATGGATGATTTTGTAACTCCCAATGTCTCTGCACACAAGCATACGATGCAATCTCTGTGGTAACTTTTCACCGACCTGTAGAACAGTGGTTGCACAGCATAAAACAGGGCCTTTTCCTGAGTGCATGCAAAAAACTTCCGCCTTCAAAACAGGCCTTGAAATGGCCTCAAATCAAAAAAACAGGGTCGCCAGGGGCTAAAGCCCTCTCCCGCAGCATATACTGCCCTCTTGCTTTACCATGAAGGGCGTCTCAACTTGAGACAATGCACTCTTGCAATTTTCGGCTGTGCTACCTGCAGAGATCTGCTCCCAAAACAGAAAATGAAAGCAACACTGCTCCTCTTACCAGAACACCGCGAGCTTGGCTTGCTTTCTTGAGCTCCTTACCACGGACAAGGCTCTGATACCATGTCAAGATTGTGGGAGAGAAGGAAGGAGTCTCACTTGTAGCTTTCTTGCTTACACAATGGGGGAATACACACAAGGGTGGAGGCTGAAAACAGTTTTCCTCTTCTTAGTTGTGTAAGCCAAAAGAAGTCTAATACAAAGAAATAGAAGAACCCTATATATGGGTCTCAAACCAAACTCAACTAACTAAGGTGGCATGCTAACTGAGCCACGAACTAGAGTAGATAAGGATAGCTGTCATGTAGCTATTATTCATGGGCGGTGTACCAACCCCATCTGCAACTGACAAGTTGGTGACATAAATGCACAACGGTCACCCTGGCATATCGCGAGTGGAGCTCGATCTCTCAACAGTAAAATGATTGTTTAATTCTAAAAGGAACACCAAATGTAATGTGAAAAAGGGACCACATAGAGAAATCTAGACCAACCAAGAGAGGCCAAGCAAAGAAAAAGAGACCCCAAAGCTAAGAGATAAAACCCATGACTAGCTAACTTTATGCATGTAGTGTGAAAGGAAGAACATCTCACTAAAAGACAAAGCCTATAATTAAAATTTAAAGAACCCACTAGTTAACGAGCCTTACAAGCCAACGAGGTCTAACTAGGCAACAATCATTTGAGCACCTAGTGTCCAATGAAACGATCACTTTCCAAAGTGAGAAGTGTCTTCATCGAAAGCCACCATCTCCCTACTTGCCTTGATCAGTCTCATCAAGACTCTAGTTAAACAAACAGAGTCAAAAACCATGTCTGCTTCTAGCTCAAAAGTAGACTTGACCCTAGCAAATTTCCAATGGAAATCCAAAAGCTAAATGCACAATATGATTAGAAGACAATGATAGTGTGTGTGGGGAGATTGGCACATTAGATAATAACAAATCTAAAAGAGGAAAGGAGACTAAGGAAAGATTTATTGTAGCAGATAGCTAGTTTCATGCAAGCACAAAGGATGGATAGGCAAAGGAGAGAGGCTAAATTGATCCAGGTCCAATGCATCTTAGCATTCATAGGAAGAACCTAACCAGGAGCAAAGGCAGATAAAGAAAGATCCCTCAAAGAAGACCTCATACTAGCCAACCAAGAGGCTACTAGATAATTTGGCCAACAAGTTGAAGTAGTGTGGTTTTAGTAGCCTCAATCCTAGCTAGGTTAGGAATAGCACCCAACATTAGGAACTAATAAAAATTCCCTATAATCACAAAGAAAATTAGGAAGTACAATGTGGCAAATGTGGGAGCTTTCGCTCAACCGCCAAGACCCACGGACCGCTTATTCTTTCAAGCGTTTCAAGCGAGCTCTAATGGCTATCTCTCACCTAGCCGACGCGCCGTCGATCCTACGAGTGTAGTGAGCTTACCTTGATGCTCGATCGAGTACCCTCCTCTCTCTTGCACTCCGGTAGCTCAACGATCCTAGTTGCTAGCTCAAGCATCCTCAAGCCTCCTCCATCTCCAAGCTCCATCCTCCATAGCCGCGCGCGCAAGAGAAGAGAAGGGGAGAGAAGAGAAGAAGAGGAGAGGAGATGGTGAAGAGCTTCACCCTCTTGATCCCTCACTCTCGCACACACTCACTCCCTCACACTCTCACACTCCCTCTCTCAAGAGCACACACAAGCAAGAAGGAGAGAAGAAGAGAGGAAGAAGAAGACTCCTTTTGCCACACACCAAAGAATGAGCTTTCCATTCACTTTTCAACTTTATATACAAAGCCCTAAATCCTTTTTGGGCGGTCATCCCCTTTTTTCTCTTTTACATGGCCGGCCGTGGCCTGGTGGGCCCTTTTTCCCATTTCCCACCATTCTAATTTATCCTATTCCCAACTAATGCATACACTTTGCATAGGAGCGAGCCTGGTGCTCTTTTACACAGATTCGGGGGCGCTTTCGCATTTTAATGGTGCGCCTTTTTTCTCTTTCGTTGCCTTGGCCCGACACCGAAGCTTTCTGAGGGTTGTGCCCGAACATTTGAATTTTTCAGGGATTGGTTGCCGGTCAAGGCGCCTTCTTCTGCTTTTATCTTGCGCCTTATTTGCTATTTCCCTTTTTTCCATTTCCGCTCCTTTGTGTTGTGGAAACACGATAACATTACCCCCCTCCTAGCCAAGTGCCAGTCCCATAGCACTGTGGTGGGACATGGTGGCAAGTCAGGTCGGCTGTTAGGTGGAACAAGTAGGTGGGTGGTTAGGGGTGATGACCCGGAGAGGGGCCGGTGTGCTTTAGGCTCCATGAAGACACTCGGCCTCTATCACACGGTTGTGGCGCTGGTTACATAGTCGCTTGTCTTTAAGGATGAAAAACGCTTGAAGCAATAAGCAATCCCTTAGAATGATGGTATTGGAGGGATTTATTCTGGAGAAAACCCCTCGAACGGTGTTTTCCCTTGAAAACCCATGGTTTCTATTGAAGATCCTTGTCGTTGAGTTGAAGGTCTTCAGTTTTGAGTTGAAGGTCTTCAGGTTTGTGGAATCAATAGGCGATCCGTGGAGCTTTGAAGCATTGGGCCTGGATAGTTGGATGATGCATTTCCCAGATCTATGCCAATGGCAATTCTACCTTGACCTGGTTCGATCATGGTGGCCATCAGCAGGCGGATGGCTGGATGCCGGCACGTGTGGGTCATTAAAGGGTGCCGTGGTGATCGTCTTCCACGGGTAGTCATCTCTTGAGAGTCGAACATAGCCTGCAAGAAAAGTTGTGCACTCCCTAAGGGGCATGCCTACTTGCTGTGTAATGTGTGGTGGTTGTGGCAGTGGAATTGGGAGATGGGTCTAACCTTGGGTAGGCCCTTGCTAATGTCCCACACTTGAGGACCTAGTTCGTGTTTCGTTGAAGGTGCGGTGCACTCTTAGGGTGACAGGTCTGGAAGTCCTGCCCTTGATGTGCCCTAAGCGTGAAGTGGGGGAGGGGGCTAGGGAGATCCCTAGGTGCAGTTTTTTTTTTTTTTTTTTTGGAGATGAGACATAGGCCTAAGTATCTTACTCGGAATGAGGAGGAGAAGGGGGACAGAGAGACTTGCTCAAAAATTAGCGACTCTGCAAGTAATTCTTTAGATTCATGCGGACATGTAGGGAGGTAGTGGAGAGAAAGGGGTGGTTGCATCTAGTGAACTGGCTATCGTTCATGTCCTCTAGGAGGGCTAGGTAAAAAGAGGGAAGGAGAGTAGCCCTCATCATGAGACGAGCCATGGCACAATTATCTATAGCATTAGGGTCGAAGAATAGGGGAGGCAGGCCACGCTCTTGTGTAGTCGAGTCCTGCTTAAGAAGTAGCCTAAGATAGTTACAAGTGGTTATAAAAGTGGGGTCAGGACATGAGGAAAAGTCCGCAAGGAAGCGCATCATAGACTCGTCTAGGCTTTCTGCGGTAAAAAGAAGGGCATTGTCAAAGGATGCTACAGTGGAGTTATAAATGACGGGAAAGTCATATCGCCCGTGGAGGGTGGCATCAAAAACTACGCCTACCCTTCGAGGGTACGCCATATAAGTAGGGTCGTTCCGCTCGAACGGCAAGGTATTACAAAAAGCCATCCAGGCGAGCATGCTTATGTCGCATACTCGCCTCCTCCACAGGGGTTGGTCCCTATAGTTTCGTATAGTGTGGGGGATTTCAAAAATTTTATCTTGCCAGTAGTCGGCCGCTTCAGTGCCCCAAGAGGTTGGGGTCTTTTCCCGCTCTTCCAGCCTTTTTTTCCCCAGCCGGCCACCGACCGCGATCACCTCATCCATCACTTTGAGAGGCAGGACCCTCGACAGACTGTTGGGTAGGAGGAAACTGAAGGAGAATGGCTCCTTTCCTAGTTCCTGCACCTCCTACACCACCAGTTCTGCGTGGAATCCCGCCGGGAGATCATCTGGGCACGGAGGGAGAGGTGCGGACGGTAGCACGGCTGGTTTGGCTCTCAGCTTCTGTCTAGCCTCCTCCACCAGCTTTTTTCGCCTTTCTTTAGAGATGGCTTTTCTTTCTGCAGCTGGATCTTCTTGTGGCGGGTCTTGGGCCTGTGGCAAGGGGGGTTGCGAGACCACATCTTCCCTGAAGCGATTCACATCGATTTCCAGCTCTGCTTCTTTCTCCTGCCATTCTGCGTGTACTGCTTCTTCCTCGAACTCGAGGGCATCTATTTCCTGGGGGTTAGGCCGGCCCACGTCAGGTATTTCCGCTGTTCCTCCAGACCCAGCCTAACCTCCGCCGGTAGTGGTGGCATCTGTAGTCTAGCGTGTAGGGCTCTTCTTGCCATGCCGATCTTCCTCTGCATTGCTTCCAGCGACTCTCCTTGTGCTGTGTGGGTGGCGTCCAAAATGGTATCGAGGAAGGTCTGCTGTTGAGCATTGAAGGCCACTTGGGCTGCCTCCGCCTTGCTCTCCGCGATGATTTTCTCTTTTTCTGTTAAAGTAAGGCGGTGCGCCAGTGTCTTCACCCTCCTCTCGTTGTGCGCAGCCCACTCCTCTGCCCTTTTGTTCATCACTTCCAGGCCCTCCCCTTGTCTTAAGGTCAGCATCATGATTTTCTGTCCATAATCCTCTAGTTTCCTAACTAGCCTCTCTTGTTCTTGTCATTCAGAGGTCAGCTGATCTATTAGGCGCTTGAGCTCTTCCTCCTGCTCCTCCATGCCTCGTTGCCTTTCTTCATCCCTAGCATTCAGCTCCACCTTGAGTGCATCCACCTTAGCAGCTTTCGCAGCAAGCTCCTGGTACTGCACTATTAGGAGCTTGTGCCCTCTTTGCATGTTTACTAACTCTTGCGTCTCATTTTCGAGTAGCTGTCTCCAATGTTCCTCCCTCTCATCCCTAGCCTTCAGCTCCTGTTTCAGATCTACAATTTCGCGCTGCTGTAAGGCTACCATTCTTGTCTTGTCCAACTGGAAGGCGGCCATGGTTTTCTTCTCGGCTGCCAACTTAGCCACGGCTGTTTTGCGTTCCTCCTTCGCTCTCTCCAACTGGGAGAGCAGCTCGGTGACGTATTCGTCGTAATTAGCCGGTGGCATCATCATTGCGTGAATAGGCGAGGTGGAGGCTTTGACTTTTTGCTTTTTAGGCTCTTGCCTGGACTCTGCATCCGTGGCTGGCCTTTTCTGTCCTGTGGCTGTAGTCTCCATGCTCTGCCCCTGGCCCATTTCTTTGTTGATAAAATACTGCATCCACGCCACGAAATTTGACACATCTGCACTAGTGGGGATGCTGGGGGCGACGGTGGTGAGTTTCGCGGGAGGTACCAGGAGGGTAGGGATCAAATGGAGCGGGGCCTTGCCTTTGCCTTCGGAGACTGGAGGTGGCACAAACTCTGGCACCTGTGTGCTGGATCCAGGCCCCTCTTCTCTGCATGGGCTTAGGTTCCTTAGTTCGTCTGCTCGGCACTGCTGTTCGATGGACGGTCTGGTGGCCTCCGCCAGGTCCTCCTCCTCCTTCCTTTGCAGCTCCTCCTCTTCTTCCTCCGCTTTTCTCTTCCTTTCCTCCTGCCTTTTCTTCTGCTCCTCCTGTTTTTTCCCTTTCTGTTCTTTTTCCCTCCTTTTCTCCGCTTCAGCTTCTTGTTTTGATGCCTCCTTGGCTTTCTGTAACTCCTCTCTTTCCCTCTGCTCCTCCTGTTTTTTCATTCTCTCTCTCTCTTTTGCTTCTTTCAGGGATTCCTTCTTCGCCCTTTCCAAGTCTTCCCTTTCTTTCTTCCTGCCTTCATCACCCTTTTTCTTCCCCTGCGCCACCTTCTTCTTCGTTGTCCTAATTGCCTTCTTACTAGTTTGTCCCTCCCCTTCTTCTTCTATTTCTGTTCTGTTGGTGGACCTGTCTTTGTCCTGTCGAGGGGGCAACTTCTCCGGCGTTTCTCCTTCTCCCTCCTCCGGCTCCTGTGCTGCCTTTATTGTCTCCTGAATGAGTGCAGTCAAGACTCCTTCGTGGCCGATGAAAGAGGCCTTGGAGGAGGCTTTCTTCCTTTCTATCACCTTAGAAGCTGGAGATTCTCCTCCTGTTGGTGCACTTCCCAGGGCTAGTGCTTTGGCCGCTTGATCGATAGTCTTCCGCACGTAGCCATTCCAATCCACCTCGTCTAGAGTGTGGGCTGCTACATTCTCCAGCATTGGTACACTAATCCGATGCATTAAGGAATTGTAACGTTGGCTGGAGAAGAGCACGTGCACCAACTTGGCCTGCAGCCTGGCGTTAGTGTCAGGGATGTCGTGGATGCTTATGCCGTCGTTCGTGAGAACCTCTTCCTTCTTCATTTTCAGTAAGGCATAAACGTCCCTTTTTTGTCGCCTTTCTGTCCTAGGTATCAATCCCAAAGCTTTTTCCACCAAGGCTGGGTCCAACCGGACCTGTACTTGCTTTGCACCCTCTCCTCAGGCTACTGTTACAATGCCCCCTTCCTGGTCCGAATTGTATGTTCTGAGAAATTCTACGCATTTAAAGTGATCCGGCTCCTGTGAGAATTTTTCAATGTACTTTGTAAAGTTGCACTGTTCCACTACCCTCCTGGCTGCCTCCTCCTTCGCCACCACGACTCCGATGTTGTGGATGGTTCGGAACTTGAGCTGGCCAAAGGCGCGGTTCTCCAATTGGATGCAATATAGCTCCCTTTCCTCGTCAGTGAACGGGAGTCGATGGGCGCGGTCTTGCTGCGACATTTTCTGCTCCTACCATAATTCGTAACTTCCATTAGTATTTTCCACATAGCACTTTGTTGTTTTTAAACTCTTGACTGAATTTTTGGAAGCCATTTTTCTCATACTAATGCTTATTCCTTTCACTACTTTTACTTTACCATACCCCCTTTTTATTCATTTCCTATCTGATTCTTTTCACCACATACCCCACATACATACCCACCTCTCTTTCGACTGAGAGAAGAATCCTTCCTGGGATTGGGAGTTAAAGGGTGGCGTTGGTCCTGTTGGGGTAGGACTTTACGTGTGAAGAAGCCACATGTAGAATCTTGGGTTGTATTCCAGTTGAGCATGACAATCAAGAGCAGCCGGTTGGATAGAGATCTGGGAGATGTAGGTCAAGACATCATGAAAGAGATCTCCAGTATTAAGGCGGCTGGCGACATGTAATTCCTCTTTGGTGAGGAATTGGTCAATATAGGGATGGGCGAGCACATGGTCATCCAATTGCTGATTGTGGGTGATGGCCAAAACCCTAAACGAGATGGGTGCCACATAAGTGGGGCCATATTCAATGGTTTTAACTGCCCTGCGTTGCTCAACATTGGTCATTATTTGGCAACCTTTTTTCTCTCATTGGATTCTCAGAGCAAACCACTGCTGTAAGAACGTGGTGGGCGAGCTTTCCATCTACATGACCTCGTGCATCTCGTGTTTAGGAACAGAACGGGGAGGCTTTCGATATGAAGTGACTAGGCGTCTGAGGGCCGCTTGCTCCTTTGAGATTTCATCGTTTGCTATTAGTTCGGCAGCGATTTTGGGGGATTTAGTAGTCATAAGTTCGTATTCCTCCCAAGTGCATGGTAATGCACGAACCTCCGAAGCAAGGGTTCTGTCAAGAAGGCCTAGGTCTAGCCTCTCATAGCTTCTAGCGAATGTGGTGAAAGTGTCGTCCAACATCCTGATGCAGGTTATTAAGTCATCCCCAAAGGTCGCGGCAAGGTCCTTAGCCAAGGAGAGGAAAGGTCGTATTGCATATGAAGGTTTAAGACCTGCTGGTGGGGATGGTGCAACTGGACTGGATAGTGGTGACTCCCTCATCAGTGTCACAGGTTGGCTTTGCACTCCGAAGCACATTGAGGTGCTGCAGGAAGCTCTGGGGGACCTGGGGGTTGTGCTGGGTTCTGAGTGAGCAGTCATAGGGCTTGTTAAGCCCTCTGGATTAAGCAGGTTTAAGGCTTGTGGCGTTTGCTTTGGTTGATAGATGAGCTAAGGCTTACTAGCCACAGCTGGCAATGGCGTGCTGATTATGTGCTGGGCACCACGTGTGCAAGCCTTCCGCTCTAGGGTGAGATCACTTGTAGATGAGCTTTTTAGCCGGCCATTTTTAGGCACCCAAATCCAGGGGTTGCCCTTGTAGTATCCTTGTGTTCACAAGAGATCCTTAGGAATCCATCGCGGAGTGGTTGCTTGTCTATGGCAATAGCGTCTATACTGCCTCCTAGGCCGGAACGGCTGATGTTTCTGGCGGGGTTAGGATCCCGTTTGGGTGGTGTACCTGAATGTGGTTTCTGCTGTTTTAGCACCCACATAAGTCTGGACTCCTTGGCCTTGTGAGCATTCTTGGTGGATTTGGGCCTGGGGTCGAGAGCCTGGCACAAAGCCACAGGTTTCTCTAGTTTAGACTGGGGTTGGAGCGTGGTCCTAGGGGTTTCTATCGATGGCGTCGTGATGGTGGAGGAATCATGATAGCCCTTACTGAAGGTCGTCACTATACGGGTGTTTCCGATAGCAAGATGAATGAGGTTTAGGTTATAATCCACATTACAGTGCGTTAGCTTCTTGAAGGTATGACCCAATAGTGACACATTACCGGCTGCTTTAGTGTTAGGCAACACATGGAAGAAGGCTGGTAAACTTTCAGTCTCGATGGAAATGAGTACCTTGCACTTCCCCAGGAGTAAATAGGCAGTACCCCCAAACGGGGTGAGGTTGGCATTAGTGGGCTATAGCATCGGTTGACCAATGCATGTCCAATGGTCATGCGTCAAGATGTTGTAGTCGGCCCCTTCATCAATCAAGGCGTCGAAAGAATACACCGCGCTTGCTGTGACTGTGATTCATAGATACACCGGTGCCACTGCTTCCTCGTTCTGATCTGTAAGGTCGGTTACAGTTGCCATGCGGACGTTCAGTGGGGCTTCTAGCATGGGTGGCTCATGTAATGGATGGGAAGGAGGATAGTACTTCTTTATGCGACTGCCGTTAAAAAAGCCTACTCCTTTACCGTCAAGTGTCTCCAACTCAACATTCCCGGTTCTACCAATCATGGTACTCTAAAAGGCCCTAGCCCTCGGAACTTCATCTTCTGTTTGTGTCCTTTTACCGAGTATAGCAGAACAAGATCCCCTTGTTTGAAGTCTTGCTGCTTGACATGCTTGTCAAACCACATCTTTCATCGAGCCTTCTCGCAGATGAGTGTGTGGGTGGCTAGAAGACGAGTCTCTGATAGGCGTTCCAGCTCGGTCAGGCATTGCATCCATGCTTCATTCCCTTCCCATCGTTCTTGGAGTGCTATTCTCAGGCTAGGGACAAAGAATTCTATTGGTAGAATTGCTTCAGTCCCATAGGTCAGCCTAAAGGGGGTTTGACCGACGGCCGTTTTATAAGCTATGCGGTAGGCCCACAAGGCTGCCATCAACTTGTTGTCCCACTCGCTTCTTGAGGCTGAGACTACTTTAGTCAGGATGTTAATAAGAATTTTGTTAGTTGATTCTGCCCGGCCATTAGCCTGAGGGTAGTATGGCGAGGATTTGCGATGGATGATAAGAAAGGAGGATAGAAGATGTGCTATCACTTTGTTGATGAAGTGTGTGCCTTGGTCGCTAACCAGTTCGATGGGGCAACCGAAATGCGAGATCACTTGCTCCCATAAGAACTTGGCAGTCGTTCTAGAGTCGTTTTTTCGTGTTGCTCTTGCCTCCACCCATTTCGTGAGGTAATCCATGGCCACCACGATGTACTTGGCTTGCGAGTACTGCGCTGCAGGGCTGATTGGTCCAATGAAATCAATTCCCCATTTTTCGAAGGGTTGGCGAGCAATAATTGGGGTTAACTCCATTTGATCCTTACGAATCAGAACTTTTTCCCTCTGGCACTCGTCACAATGCTTGAAAAGTGTGGGCCACCATAGTTGGGATTGCAACACCTTCCGTGCTGTCGTGTCTCTGCTAAAGTGTCCACCTGCAATGCCACTGTGCGCTTCTGAGAGCACATCATGCATCTCATGTTCACACACACACCTACGCAGCAATTCGTCTTGCCCCAACCTATGGAGTTGGCCTGCAATCAGCTGGTAGGGCTGGAGCTTCAAGATCAAGTGCCTAAGTCGTGCCTTTTCTATTGGTCACTCAGGTAATCCGTGCTTGAGCACTTGGACTATGTCGTCTGCCCAGTATGGCGTCAGATCAACCTTAAATAGATCTCTCTCTCTGGACAGGTGGAATAAGTGGGCGTCAGGTAACTCGTCAATGATGCCTTGTCCAGCTGCTTCTCCTGTGGGTATACGGGACATGTGATCAACCATGTAATTCTGTTTTCCCTTTCATACCACCACGGAGAAATCGAACTCCAGGAGCAGGAGGAGCCATCGAGCTATACGTCCTGTAGCACAAGGTTTGTTCACTAAGTAGAGCAAGGCTTGATGGTCCACAAAGAAAATGAAAGGTGTGGCCAATAGATAGTGCCAGAATTTCTTCACGGCAAACGCCATGGCTAGTCCCTCCTTTTCTGTTGTTGAATAATTCATCTCCGTCTCAGTGAGTTGTCTGCTAGCAAAGCTCACTGGGTAGTCTAAGTTATGCTCACCAGGTTGGCACAACACTGCTCCCACGGCAAACTTAGAGGCGTCAATGTGTACGTGGAAGGTAATGGTCTAGTTTGGGGCTTGTAGAATCGGTGCCATTGTTAGAGCCTTTTTCAATTCTTCGTACACCCTTTGGCATGCTTTGGTCCACTCGAAGACGATTAGTAGCTTGTACAATGGCCTAGCGATCAGGGCGTAGTTCAGTACAAACCGCCGATAGTATCCTGTGTGACCTAAGAAGCATTGAACTCCCTTGTAATTACTTGGGGGTGGAAGGTCAATGATAACCCTGACCTTCGAGAAGTCCGTGGCAATGCCGTTCTTCGACACCATGTGTCCTAAGATGCATCCATGCTTCACCCAAAACTGACATTTCAAGGGGTTCAGGGAGAGGTGATATAAGCTACACCGTTCAAAGACCGTGGGGAGTTTGTCTAGGTGTTCAATCCAGGTCGAATGGACACACAGGTCATCGACAAAGACCTCTAACTCCTTGCGAAGCATGTCCTTGAATATGGTGCACATGAGGTGTTGAAAGGTGGCAGGGGCATTGGTTAACCCAAAGGGCATGACTACGTACGCAAAGATGCCCCACTCAGTGGCAAAGGCGGTCTTGTGCCTGTCTGCAGGATGCACTTGCACCTGGTTGTACCCTGAGAAGCCATCCAGAAAACTGTAGGCTTCCTTGCCTGCCACCCTCTCAAGCATGTGCTTGGTGTACGGCAAGGGGTAGTTGTCTCTCTTCGTAGCAGCGTTCACCTTCTTGTAATTGACACACACTCGAATTTTGCCGTTCTTCTTCATCACAATGACTATGGGTGACACCCAGTCTGTGTGCTCAATTTCATAAATGAATCCAGCTCTCATAAGCTTGTCAATTTCCTCTTTGACAGCATGAGCGTGCTTTGGATTCATGGGGTACGGTCGCTGCTTGACCGGCGTTGCATCTGACATCATGGGTATGTTGTGAGTCACAACACTCGGATCTACCCCCCGTAGCTCTTCTAAGGACCAAGCAAATACGTCTATGTACTCCCGCAAGAGAGCGACATGACTCAACTCTTCTTTACTAGTCAAGTCATCGACAATGAACACTGGTCAGGGTACTTCCCCTTCCAAGGCTAGGTTTACCTCCTTGACCTTGGCTGGCCCTTTGATTGGTTCGCTTGTCTGCCCTTGGCGCTTGGCACCTAGTAGAACCACTACCCTATCCCCTTTTTTGAATTTAGTGAAGTGTTTAGGGAGGTCTTGCAGCTTTCACTGTTCCTCTGATCGTGCATCCTTGGGACGCCTTGCCTTATCCTGCCTTAACCGTCTGCACCTCAGGTGGACGGGTAAGTCCCCCTTGGTGTGTCTGGTCATGGGTGGCCTGGGGATCTCTGGATCGCTATCTGAAGTAACTTCCGATTCAGAGTCAAACCCTCCATTTTCACTAGAAGAGGTGGTCTCTCCTGGTGGCCGCAGTTCAGATGGCGATTCGGTTCTAAGTATTGATGTCGTTCTTGGTTGGGCTAGGCCGGCTTGCTCAAGGTCTACGGCTCCTATGCATTCCAATCAAGTACGATCACATTTCATGCCCATGACTCCTTGGTCCATTCTAAGGGCTTGTTTTTTCTGCGGCTTGGCGTCTGCCCGTATCTGCTCAATTTCTCATCCTTCAGTGTCGTACTCTATGGTATCCACTTCACCCTCGCTTTCATCACCGAAGGATTGGCAGTCTTCGTATTCATCACAGGAATCTTTGTCACTCGACTGCTCATCGTCTTCCAAGGCTTGCTCTGCCTCTTCTCGTTGGTCGGGAACGAAGGCCCAGTTATACATGAGGTTCACCTCATGCACCCTGGTCCACTACCACTCAGAATCCTCCAAGAGGTCCTAGAGAGGCTTGAAATTGGTGGCTGAGTTGCCCGCTAGCTGGTCCGTTAAGTATTCTAGTATTCCTTGGAGTTCCCTTTTGTTGGAAGGCACTTGGAAGGTAATAGGCTTAGGCCCTCCATGGAGGCTTGCTGCCATCATATAGAGTGGCGTAGGAAGTGTTCCGTTTGTCTTGCCGACCGTTTTGATGCCCTGCTCGTACGCCTCCTGGTCAGAGAATGGCAGGTCAATTGTAGCGAGGACGTGCATCCAATCTCGCTCATCCTCTGGGTATGGGATATACTTGGTCAAGGACTCATAGGGCTTCCTGGCCTGAGTGTTCCCTTTGAGCATAGCAGAGATGGCATCCAGGTCGACTGGCGAGGTCTTCCAAGTGTCCATCTCTATTCTTACGGCGTTAGTTCTATTGCCAAGGAAGATCAAGCCGTTACCCCAATCTTCGATGACTCTAGCGTTGCGCATCCAGGGTCGGCCTAATAGGACATCGTAGTCCACTCCCTTCATTACTATAAAGTCAATAGAGAACTGGATACCTGCGATCTTCACTGGCCAATTTTTCAGGACCCCGAATGGTTTCACTCTCATACCGTTTGCTAGCGTGACGTTAAACCTAGCAGCTTCAACAGGCGGGTTTCCCCAAGTCTGCAGCACCGCGTGGCTAAGCACACTAACCCCGGCTCCCGTGTCTACGATTCCCTTCCTTGTTGCATCACCCAGGGCTAGGACCGGCAGGACTGCGTGCATCTCAGAGCCTTCCCAAAAGGCGTTGACATGCAAAGATTTAGGCACGGAGTGCAGCGTTAGACTGGGCAATTGTGTTTCTGCATCCTGGTCTTGAGGATCTACCGTGACCTGCTCTTGTGAGCCCTCGACCCACTGCCTAAGGTCTTGCCATAGGGCAAGGTGCTGCTTAAGCAGATCTCCCAGGCCAAATGTTACAGGGGTGGTCACTAGTGTGGTCAGGAGATTGTTAAATACTCGTCCTTCCTTTAGCCTAGACTATCCGGGCCAATGGTCGCGGCTAATCTACGGCTCTATTGCGTCTAGGCTTTGTCTCAGTGGCACTGCTTGTGGCATAGTAGCCTTGGCCAACTTAGGTTGAGGCGGTGACATTGGCGTGCTTATGCTGGAGAGATCATTGATCTCGTCCTCTGTGATGGGTTCAACATCTTTGAGGTGCTGTTGAGCCTCCCTCACCTATTCCTTCACCTTTTCTATGGCCTCCAATTGTCGCTTGGGGTGCGAGTATTCCCCTATCTTAGCGCTTCCCATTTCGGCTATCTTAGGGGCTGAAGTCTCTGCCTCCGCATTTGAGACTTTCTTCCCAGCAGGTAAAGTCGTAGCACTCTCGGTCTTCAATGCGACCTTAGCGTCCGATCTCTTCTTTTTCTGCCTGCAGCTTTTCTTTCCTATTGAGGCTGCGTCCAGATTGCTAGGTCCTGACAGAGAGATGCTGGCCTGCTTGGTTTGGGCTCGGGTCATTACTCGTAAGGGAATAGGTGTGGCCTCCCCATCGGGGTTTTCGACACCAAACAACCCTAATGGGATGGATGGCAAATTAGCTGCACTAGAGGACGGCTTCCGCTTTGGGCAATCAATGAAAAGATGGGTGATTCCGCACTCTGCGCACCTTTGGTCAGCCTTGTCCCTGTTTTGCTACTCTCTTTCAAGGCAGCGTGATGAGACATGACCGGGGTGTCCGCAAGTCCAATAAGTGACTGGATCCTGTGTGGCTGCCCTCCTAGGTCTCTACCCCGTCCTCGTCCTAACGCCATCATCGGCACGGGTTGATAATCCATGAGGACCGCGTTGCCCTCGTCGTCATGCGAGATGTAAGGGTATATGTAGGTCTCTTCATCATTTGGCTCCTCCACGTAATGAACTGGAGCGTTGCTCGGTGGGTGGGTCACATAAGGACCAGGCGGTCTAGGAATGCCGGTGGGATTTATGTCCATTCTAGGGACGGCTGGTTTCATATCGTTAGGCGCGGGTAGAGCCAATGGTGCTCCCCTTCCGAAGAATGGTTGCGGCCTGTTAGCTAGATAAGGCTGGCCGTAGGGTTGCGAGTATGGAAACCTTCTTGGTAGTCTGCATTGTGCGGTATCGTGGCCGAACCTCCCACAATTAGCACAAGGTCTTGACCTAGGTTCTTGATACTCGGCCGGCAAGTGGTTTCCGCCACAGTACACGCACTGGATGTGCAGGCGCGTTGGTCATCTCAGCATGTCATGTATCTTGGCTAATTCCATCTTGACCTCCGCCAAGCCTTGGTCTATCTCGGTAGCTTTTCCCTTATCTTGGGATGATGGGTTCGACCGTTCACTAGAGGTTGGCATTCTCTCTAAACTCCGCGGGTTGGTCTCTTCTAGATTTGAGCTCCTAAAGCTTCGCTCTTTCAGCTGGTCATCGACTCTGATGGCTTCCTCAAAAACTCTAGCCACCACGTCTCGCTGCAAGCTTGAATTGCCTGCCAATGCCTTATATAACTCCTCATCTCTAATTCTGCTGATGAATACAGTTGACACTGCTCTATCAGTCGCTCGCTCGCCTAAGGGGATTCTCTTAAAGAGACTTCTCACATGGGTCACATAGTCACAGATGCCCTCCTTCTCCTTCTATTTGACATTCATCAAGTGTACTAGCAGGTTGTCGGAGTATCTGGGCTCGGCGAACCTCTTGACGAAGAGATCCTTGAGGTTATTGAAGTTGGCTCGTTCCACGGCATCCAGGCTTGTATACCACGTCCTACCCTTATCGCTTAAGCAAAGTCCGAATGCTTGCGAATGTTGAGTCTGGTCGTTGAGGCCGTTGGCTTCGTAGACTTTCTCAAACTGCTCAACGAAGCTGTACGGATCGTCATGCGGTTGGTACTTGTCGAGTTGCTTGGCAACAATCGGTATTTTGGCCTGGCTCTTTGAGCCCTGGTTTGCCCCTAATCCTGCAAGCAGTGATGTCGCTAGTGCAGTGGCACTCTGCTCTACTACGGTGTTATCGAGCAGCCGTTTCATGAGGAGCTCGCTCAGCGTCAGGTCTCCCTCTAGTGCTCTCTCCTGGTCTGTTCGGTTCCGGCCAGCCAAGTTTAGCACTCGCTGCACCTCATGCAACTCCATGCTTTGCCTTAGGCTCATGGCTTGTTGATCCCTATTATACTCGGCTATGCCTTGCAATGCCTTGCGGGCTAGCCTTCTCTCCTCCTCTAGGTCTGCAATGATTGCATCTGCCGTCCTGCCACGGTGCTCGTACCGGGCATGCACATCGTAACTGCTCACCATCTATTGTATAGCATATGGGAATGCGCTCACATCGAGCTCCTCGGTAAACCGATGGTCTGAGCCTTCCTCCGTCATGGTCGAATTCTTGCGCCTCACTGTGCTATCGATCAGGTTGACTAGTCTTGACAGGTCCTTGTCATTGTCGCTCCTCGCTTGGTTCTCTCCTGCGCTTCGCGTGTTTGTCTACGTCCTGGGTCCTCTCCTATTGGTGGGTTCCTTGAGCGATTTATCTGAGTGAGTTCCCTTAATTACTGAATACAATTCTTAATTTACAGCCACTCGGTGAGTGTGTTGTTCCTCGTGCACTTGTGCCCAATCAGGCTTTCAGTTTCCTTAAGTGTACTTTAAGTGTAAAATTCAATGTGAGTGTAGCAAGCAATTCCTCGGCGCCTCACTCACTCTCGCTCGTTTCTGGCTTGATAGGCTTGTAGGTCAATTTTTCGGCCGTTTAGTCAGGGTTTAGGACTCCTTGTATGTTTCCTTGTGTGCTTCCGATCAATCAGGTCTTCGTGGCTCAGTGGCTCGCGTCCTAGTCCTTGGATCCCTCAACTGTCTACTACCCACCGCTAAGCGGCTGTGTACTACAATTTCTCTTATCTCGTGTGCCAGAATCAAGTTCTGAACGCCCGAAGGGTTTCGACAAGTTGCGCTAATGCACGTTTGCCGGGTCGGGTCAAATTTCTGACAGATTTGACAGAAAGTTGCATTCGGACCAAGTGGTCCGAGTGGGTCCCTCAGACGGGTCGAATGGCACAGGGTCAAGGGCCGAATCTCCAAATCTGGCTCGGACAATTTTTACTCGGACGGGCCAAATGGCAGGTTCGGGCAGGATAATTCGGACGGGTCGAACCGCAGTTGGCCGAGGGTCGAATCCTGGGTATGGCCAAGTTCCGATTTTGGAACTCGGACGGGTCGCTCGGACGGGCCGAATGGCACAAGGCCGAATGTGCCACGTCGTCAAAAAGTTTTGGCTCAGACGGTTCGAGTAGGGTCACTCGGACGGTCCGAGTGCCGACTAGGGTTCTGGCCAAGTGGCTGAATGGCAAGGGGCCGAAGGCCGATTCTGGGACTCGGCCCAGAAGCAATCACTTGGACGGGCTGAACGCGGCGTGACGGAAACAATGCGATGCCGATCTTGCCCGATTCTTATGATTTACTCAACCATTCCAAGCACAAACCTCCAGATCCTATCTAGGGGGTTTGAGGGAGGTATTCATATACCTGAATGGGTCGGTGAGTGCGTCGGTGATGCGATCGAATCACACGGCCTGGGGCTTTCTAGCTCTCTCTCTCTTTTTCTCTCACACTGAAATGGCATAAATGAGTTCTCTTTTGGCCTCCTGGCTCTTATACGCCTTCCCAGCTGTGGCGTTGACGCCCCTAATCACTCTCTTGTCGATCTTAGTCCTCATTAGCGAGCATTTTGCGCATTTTGCATGATTTTCTCCTTGTTTTTACCCTGTTTTGAAACAGTGAACCCTACCCTTTTCCGGTTCGATCTCCTAACTCTAACCTATGCTAAATGCAACAAAAATCGAAGGCAAAAAACTGGAATAGATCCTCCATGCTTTCCAATCATCAAACAACCAAAATATCCCAAAATACTTACTTGTTCCGAAGATTAAAAGCACCCAACTTCCTACCTATCTCAAGCTCCGTTTCGGGGATGAATACCCTACTTCGATGCTCGATGTGAGGCGCGCAAGTGCTCAATCTTGAATCCGTTTGTCCCGGCAACGGAACCAAAATGTTGGAGCTTTCCCTCAACTGCCAAGACCCACGGACCGCTTATTCTTTCAAGCGTTTCAAGCGAGCTCTAATGTCTATCTCTCACCTAGTCGACGCGCCGTCGATCCTACAAGTGTAGTGAGATTACCTTGATGCTCGATCGAGTACCCTCCTCTCTCTTGCACTCCGGTAGCTCCATGATCCTAGTTGCTAGCTCAAGCATCCTCAAGTCTCCTCCATCTCCAAGCTCCATCCTCCATAGCTACGCGCGCAAGAGAAGAGAAGGGGAGAGAAGAGAAGAAGAGGAGAGGAGATGGTGAAGAGCTTCACCCTCTTGATCCCTCACTCTCGCACACACTCACTCCCTCACACTCTCACACTCCCTCTCTCAAGAGCACACACAAGCAACAAGAAGAGAAGAAGAGAGGAAGAAGACTACTCCTTTTGCCACACACCAAAGAATGAGCTTTCCATTCACTTTTCAACTTTATATACAAAGCCCTAAATCCTTTTTGGGCGGTCATCCCCTTTTTTCTCTTTTACATGGCCGGCCGTGGCCTGGGCCTTTTTCCCATTTCCCACCATTCTAATTTATCCTATTCCCAACTAATGCATACACTTTGCACAGGAGCGAGCCTGGCGCTCTTTTACACAGATTCGGGGGCGCTTTCGCATTTTAATGGTGCTCCTTTTTTCTCTTTCGTTGCCTTGGCCCGACACCAAAGCTTTCTGAGGGTCGTGCTCGAACATTTGAATTTTTCAGGGATTGTTTGTCGGTCAAGGTGCCTTCTTCTGCTTTTATCCTGCGCCTTATTTGCTATTTCCCTTTTTTCCATTTTCCGCTCCTTTGTGCTGTGGAAACACGATAATAGCAAATAAGGGGATGATCCGTATAGCTTTGTGGAGCAATTTAGATAGGTCTATGTTGGTAACAACCTCAAGCTTCAAATAAGCAAGCATAAGCTTTCGAGGTCAATGACCTCTTTGTCAAGAGATTCTTGGAAGTTGGGTATGCAAATAACCTAATAATCAAACTCATGAATTTGAGCCAAAAGGACAAAGAGGAAATTTGCACTTGTCTCATAGATATTTGAAGTCTTTATTACAAGAGGATCCCAACAGTTGAATGACCCATGCAGAAGGTTGTCTCCATGGTGCTTATTAACAAGATTAGAAATGAGGAATTCTACAAAGCACTAGCCTAGCAATTCAATCCTACAAAGAGACACATTGCTCAAAGTTTTTGAAGAAACAATACACATTGATGACCTAGCCGCTCTTGGACACGTAAGACAAAGGGAAAGGCATGGATCTCACATAGAAAATGGCGAGCCTTAAGTTTGAGCTTGCAAAGCATTAAGGTGGCCCACAAGATCACATGTGTAATGCATCCATTGTGGCAACAACCATCTTTCATTGGAGTGCCCCGATTTGCAACTGCACACTTACATGAATTGTGGAAGATTTGGATATGAGGCCATTCATTATTGACTGCCTAAGAGGTTGCCATATCCTTAGCCATACCCTCAACCATTCTATCCAATGAATAGACATCTCAACTACAGAAGAGGAGCTTTACTAGCACTACTAGCACCCAATGAAAAAAGATATGTGTCCCTTAGGGTAGATATCAATCCAATAGGAAGACCAAACCCATCATCGCTCATCCACCTAGTGATGCTTCTATGCACTTCACAGGAACATACTTGAGTCCTTACATTATGATGAAGAGGGATATGCCAATACCAATTATGGCTTTGGACAGGATATAAGTTTGGGGCATAAGAGGAAACCAACCATAAGAACCTTTCACCTATTAGACTTGTGACCACCAAAGGCACATTTCATCAAGATGTCCTGATAAAAGGAACAAGTTAACAAGGGCAAAGCTAACTTGAGATGTCCAAAGTATGGAGTCACACATCTATACATTGATTTCCCTAAACAAAAGCCTTCCATTAACTTGACAATCATGCCATCGATGTTGCTCAAACACTTCAGTATCGAGATATCCAACAATGATGCCACCCCGATTCCCTCAAATATAATGACTAGAGCCAAAGTAAAATAGGCTTGCATTTCAATGCTTGGGTCTAATAACCTAAATGCATCATCCATATGCAAAAATAATCAAAAAAAGAGGAAGAAAAGAGGCAATGCAAAACTTTCACTTAAGATGAACAATGCTACAATGCTAGCTAAAGGAAATCAAGTCCATGATGCAAATACATAAATATCTACCCAAAGATAAAGAATAAAGGAAGTATGAAAATTGGAGAATACCTCGACCTAAAGAAATAGATGCAATTAGTACAAAAGGTTAAAATCTATAAGTGAAGGAGGCGCAAGCACATCTCCACAATGTAGAATCAATAGTAGAAGAGGAATTACATGACTTCTTAAGTGCAAGTCCACCCACTTCTACCACCTATATTGGATTAGAAGGAAACTAAATGCTTAAGGTACCTCATCAAGAGCCAAGTGGAACTACAATTGAACATTAGCCAAGTCATGACCACTAGGGCAGTGCTAGCTTGCTTGTATGAACTAATAAGGAAGAGAACAAAGCCCATTACCATTAAAGAGTCTACGAAACATATACTTATGTTTGAAGGAACGAAGAATCTTGATCTTTGGTTAGATGGTAGGCTATATCCCAAAGATCCTAGCAAAAATAGCACTGCATCTTTCTATAATAGCTCTTCATTGTTGAGGTTCATTAGTGATGGTTATAATGGGTTTCTAGGCTATACACTTAACTTGGTTGCAAAGAAGGATGTCCTCAAATTGGAGAACCATCTTTTATCAAAACATAACAATGAATTACTACAGAAGCTAGAAGGCTAGTTGGAGAAATGCATCAAATCTTAGCAATCCTAGTCTCCCTGCCACTAGGAAAGCTATTGAAGCAAAGCCTTGTGCTTTGGAAAGCATTGAAAAAGTGAATAGAGAGACCAATGCAACCGAATATAGAAATCATCCAAGGTCATGACACCAATAATAGATAGACCAATGCAATCGAATATAGGAATCATCCAAGGCCATGACATCAATACATATATACCCAACATAACCCTAAACCCCATGTCAATAACTTTACAAAAAAAAATGTTTTGGGAGAGAATGGAGCTGCATGCAATTCTACTTGTTGTTGCATTAGGCAACACAAGCCGAAAAGGAATTGATGACAATGAGGGCAAGAATAAGCATTCTTAACCATACAATTTTGCATGCTTGGGGCAATCCACTTGTAGAAACAACATGCTTTAATGTTATATTGGTCAGTGGAATGAAAGTCAAGCCTTTTGGAGTATTGAAAGATTGGCCAATCAAGATTATGGGAATTCAATTCTCAATGAACTTCATTGTTATAAAGAGAGTAAATTATGATGTCCTAGTTGATTAGCCATGGGTGAGAAACACATGTGTACTTGAGGATTAGGGAAGCAACCAAATGTTCTTTGTTAGTTGCATGAAGGCAATTCAGATTGAGATAGACACATGAAAGGCCTCACCTATGAACCTAGATGCCATCTTTGCTTTGCTGACAGGTGATATCAAAACCATGCCAAACTATGGCTCACTCATAATACATCATGTATCCAGATGATGAGCAAGACTAGATGCATATTCTTGCAACCATTGACTTTCCATTCTTAGATGATGAAGATGATTATAAAGTGAGCAACTGATAGGGCGAGAAACACAAAAGAAAAAAGTGACAGGTGATGGACTTCTTGGCAAAGAGAAAGCATGTGGTAATGCATTATTCTCAAGTCCAATGTTAAGATAGAAGAGATAAAGGCCTTGGAGTAAAATTCAAAGGATTACATACGTGCTACTTCATCACCTGATGCTACTCGGTTACTTGATATTAAATCTACTTATTCTTAATGTTGGCTTCTTGATTTGGGGGACTTCTTTCCATGTTACCCTGCATCATCATTTGTTGTATACCTATTGCACTGCTACTAGTTTAGTTAGATTGGGTAATGATCATATATGTGACATTGTTGGGATAGGTGATGTAATATTGTAGTTTAGTAATGGTGCTCCATTTATGCTTCATGATGTATGTCATGTCTCAACTTTGACTAAACACCTTATCTCTATTGGATTGTTGGATAATGACATGTACCATGTCTCTTTTGGTGATTATGCATGGAAGATTACACATGGCAATCTCATTATTGCTAGAGATGCCAAGGTTGGTAATCTGCAACCTTGCTTGGATCTTTCACATGTATATCTTTGACATAATGATCTTGGGTGTATGTCCCTGAAAGGAATGCAAGTACTTACTTGTTTGTAATATTTTTCTATCTCTTGACTAATGTTTTGACTCTTATGATCATTGTTTATATGGCTGGCAAACTCGTAATGTGCATAAAAAGTCTGGTTCTACACATGTGGGTGAGTCATTGTCTCTTGTGCATTTAGATATTTGTGGTCCCATGCCTTGTCAGTCAATCACTAGATGGTGCTAACTATTTTGTCACATTTATTAATGATTATTCACATAATGTGTGGGCCTATCCTATTAAAAAAAAGTCAAAGGTGTTAGCCACATTTCAATGTTTTCTTGCTATGGTTGAGAACCAGTCTAGGCATAGGCTAAAAGGCCTACAATCTCAAAGTGGGGTTGAATATCTCTAAGGAATTTAAGCATTTTTGTGATGAGAGGATTAAGAATCAGTTGACCACCCCATATACCCCATCCCAAAATGGTGTTGCAAAGCATATGAATAAGACTACTCATACTTAGGAAAGAATCTGCACTATGCTTAGTCATCTTTGTGGTAGAGTTGCAGAGAAGGTATGGTTTGGTAAACCTCTCTTGTATGCATACTTGCATATCTTTGTATGCAAGACTTTCTACCATATTTCCAAAGGAAACACAATAAGTTGGATTCAAAGTGTGTGTCAAATGCATCGTCTTGGATATAGTGATGCAAGTGAGATGGACTATTGCCTTTAGGATCCACATGTGTGGAAGATTATCTACACCCATGATGTTGTATTCCATAAGAAAATGATGTATATGAGACTAGAGATTATAGTTGTTGAGATACATAGGGTAATCTTTCAGGAGTCATTTCTTATTATAGTACAACTAGCCCCAATTAGATAGCTTGCTACAAATTGTTGATGATACAATGGCCTAGGATCTACCTATTGTGCATGATCATGATATTGGACAGAGAGGATAGTTTGTATAGTCCTTGTCAAGAATCGAGTCCCTGTCAAGAATCATGTGGTGGGAGGACTTGCTTGAGCTGCTGCACCAAACACACACTGTATACACAAGAGGAAGCTCACTCAAGAACACAAGAAGAGAGATGGAGGCCAAAACATTTTCTTGATGATTTCTTCTTCTTCTTCCACACACTAAACAATGTACACAAAGTATAAATAAGATACAACAAAGAGGAAAGTGGTCTACTAAGTCAAACAGTACATAACATACTACACTAATCGACTGACGCTATATCTTTGCCAGCTGTAGGTAGCTGTAACAAACTAAATATAATAAGTGATAAGTCAGTGGCCATGTGAGTATCATAATGGCCACCAACATGCTAAGTGTAGACGTGTGGACCCATGTAGCTAGGCGGTCCATCATCAATGTCCGCATGTGTTGAGCTTGCCATCTCAACACTCCCCCTCAAGCTCAACTCTATCTCTACAACTCCAAGTAAGCTTCAAAACTTTTGAAGCTTCTCTACACCACCCAATGCCTTTGTGAAAATGTCAGCTATCTGATCCTCTGTACTGACATATACCAAGTCAATCTCTCCTGCAAGTACCTTCTCTCTCACAAAGTGGTAGTGCACCTCAATGTGTTTTGTCCTAGCATGGAACATTGGATTCCTAGCTAATTGTATGCTACTCATGTTATCACAATGAATGACAACTGGACGATCTCCTTGCACATCCAAATCACCTAATAACTTTTGCAGCCATACCACCTCACATGCTGCCATAACAGCACCTCTATACTCAGCCTTTGTACTCGATAAAGCAACTGTAGGTTGCTTGCTGCTCCATGTACCTGTTGCACTGCCAAGGGAAAACATGAATCCACTAGTAGATCTTTTGTCTGACATGCTACGAGCCCAATCTGCATTTGTGTATCCAAAGACCTGTACATCCTTACCTGCCTCATAAAAATATCCATAATGTAAAGTGGACTTCACATATCTCAATATACGTCTAACTGCATCCAAATCAGGCTTTCTAGGCATCTGCATAAATTGATTGACAAGACCAATAGCATAGCTCAAGTCTGGCCTTTGATAGTCATGTAAATCAAACTCCTACCATCCTTCTGAACATAGTAGGGTCTTCTATCTCATCCCCAATGTCGGCACTCAACTTCACATTTTGTCCACCATACTTGGATAACATATCGAAGCCATACTGCCTTTGTGATAGCCATATACCATCATCACATCTGATCACCTCAATACCAAGAAAGTATCTCAGCTCACCCAAATCCTTCATCTCAAACTTCTTCTTCAAGAAGTCCTTAACTTAAGCAATCCCATTGTCATTGTCACCTGTAATAATCAAGTCATCCACATAGATGACTATGATGACCAAACCTGCATCTCCCTTTCTCACATAAAGTGAGTGATCATTATCAAAAATAAAAAATCCAATATTGACAAGATACTCTCCAATCTTGTCAAACCATGCTCTAGGTGCTTGCTTTAGCCCATAGAGCGCCTTTTAACCTGCACACGTGTGGGATGCTCTAAATCCTCATAACATGATGGCTGCTCCATATACACTTCTTTTTGCAATTCACCATGCAAGAAGACATTCTTAACATCTATTTGCTACAAACTCCAACATTTGGCTGCTGCCAAAGAAATCACACACCTACTAATAAATGCTATCCTAGCAATTGGACTAAATGTCTATTCATAATCTATGCCATATATTTGAGCATAGCCTTTCACAACCAGCCTAGCCTTATACCTACTAACTGAACCATCTGCATTATGCTTGACTTTGTAAACCCACTTACATCCAATAGCTTTCTTACCCTTAGGCAAGGGTACCAAATCCCAAGTCTTATTGGCTTCTAATGCAGCCATCTCCTCATCCATTGCTGCATCCCAATGAGCATGACCAACAGCATCCTCAAAACAAGTGGGCTCAACATCCTCAACTAGTTTCACCATATAAGCATAATGGTGAGTTGCACAACCTTCAAAGCCAAATCTTTTAACAAGGTATATGACCATGCTAGACCTGTGTACCACTGGATCACTCAGTGGAGCCTTTACATTACTATGAGCTCTCTGTACACCTGGTGTCCTGACTGAAGGAATACCGAGCTCATCATCCAAACTCTCTGAACCACTAGAATCTCCTTTAAATCCCAAATGACTAGTAGATGCATCATTACCATCCAGCACTTTCTTGTTTTCTTTGTCTTTGCCTGCAACACTTATACATACACCTGAAGATGTGAGGCTACTCCTTAGTCTCCTAGACCAAGGGCTCATTGTAGGTGTAGTAGCAGATGATGTTTCTGGTCCATTAAGACTCCGTGATTCTTGCTTTTCTTTCTACACATAGCTATCATGATCATTATCATCATCTAATACATCACTAATAGGTGCATACCAACTGTTCATCTCATAAAAAATAACATCCTTGCTCACTCTAAACTCACCTGTGATAGGGTTATAACAGTGATACCCTTTTTGCTCTAAAGAGTATCCAATAAAAATGCATTTTTAGCCTTTGGATCAAGCTTCTTCTGTAGCTCTTCTGGCACATGAACATATGCAATACATCCAAATACCTTCAAGTGTGATACATCAGGCTTCTTGCCAATAAAGCATTCTTCAGGAGTCATTCCATGAACTGCAGCTATTGGGTCCATCACAAATATGGGCTTAGCAGGATTCGAACATAATATAGACAGCAGTATGAATAGCTTCAGACCAAAAATATTTTGGCATATTCTTTTCAACCATTAATGCCCGTGCAACTTCTACAATATGCCTATTTTTTCTTTCTGCAATCCCATTTTGCTGTGGGATATACTTGCAAGTAAATTGCATTTTATCCCATAAGTCCTCAAGAATCCATTAAACTCATTAGAGAGGTACTCTCCCCCTCCATTTGATCTCAAGCACTTCACTTTCAAGCATGTTTCTATTTTAACAGCTGCCTTGAAAGATTTGAAATGCTCAAATACACCACTCTTTTCCTTCATAAAATATACCCATAGCTTCCTTGAACAGTCATCAATAAATGTGACAAAGTATTTGCTACCACCAAGAGCGGTCATATGATTAGATGCACCTGAATCCACATACCATACATCATCATGTGTCCCCTTTCCTGTAACTGCATTCATAATGTGCTGCATAACAAACAAACGCTCATTTTTGTCTTCATTATGTCATGAAGACGATGCATAGTTTCCTTGCTGCAATTTACCACTACAAATATCATCCTTCTTAGCATAACAATGGGTTGCAATATGACCTGTTTTGCCACAATAATGGCAAACAATAGCAAAGTTTCAAGAACCTTTGTTCTGCCATCTACCTCTTCCTCTAGAGCCCCCCCTGCCTCTAAAGTTTCCTTGGCCTCCTGAAACTTGCATTTCATCAAATTGCTAATTGAATATCTTTTGCCGGTTATCGCCAGCACGTCCCATACCACGGCCTCTCGAAGAGGATCTACCACGTCCCCTTCTCCTAAACTTGAGTAAAATGCTTGGACCTGCTCACCATTTCTTTCAGATGAGTCACCTTGCATATTGATCTCTTTGGTAATCATGAGAGAGACCAGCTCATCAAAATCTAAAAATGGCTTCTGTACGTATATTGAATCCTCAATGAGTTTCAACATGAATTTACCCATTCCAATGCAATGAAAGTGAGGCAAAATGACTGTGAAGAATTGAATAGCAGATAAGCATCAAATCTATCTCCTAATGCCTACTTGAGCTCTAGCATTCTCTCAAGCAATTGGTTATGGCTCAGCAAGAGAATGAATTTGAGAGAATAAGAGTTCAAGGACCAAGTACCTTATGATGCTTGATGAAGATGGCAATCAAACTATGATTCGGCCCTTCTTGAGTGCTCCAAGATTCTCTAATGATGGATCAACATCAAAATTACTACATTCACAAGGATCCAGAGAAGTGGTTGATTTGAATCATCATCATCGTCAAGAATTGCATCAATCGCTGTTAAAGCATCTGCAATGCTTCTCACCTTCAAAACATACTCATTGATAGACATTTTCCCTTTCTTAAAGGTATTCAACTCTTTCTTCAGTTGAATCTTCCATGTCTTTGTATTTACTGAAAACATGTTCTAAAAATTTGTCCAAGCTGCATGTGAAGTTTCTACATTCCTGGTATGTCCCAACATCGTATTATCAATGACTGCAGATAGCTAGTACATCATCTTTTTGTCTTTTGCATTCCATTCTTTCAATGTTTTTAATTCATTTGCAGTTGGAGTGATACCCAGCTCTGGCTCCTTTTCTTCACCTGAAACAAACTTATAAAGGCCCTTTCCAATGAGAAAGTTCGTCACATGGAACTTCCATGAAGGGTAGTTTTTCTTGTCGAGCTTCTCAATAATGGGATTTCCATTGTTCTCTGCCATTATCACAAAAAAAGGATACAACACAGTAAGCTAGTCTTCTGCAGCCTTTCACAACAAGTGCATAGCAATACACCAAGCAACCTTTTTCACTAATTGCTCAATTGTACAAGTAATCTGCAACCTGTTTGCAAATGACCCTTATGCTTGCTTCCTGGCAAACACCTCAAAAATTACAGATTCAAAATTTGTAGCTTGTGCACCCACTTTCGATCAATACAGCCGAAATCACAGTGTACCCTGAAACTGTTGTCCGCAACTTTGCGGCTCTAAAACGGGGCCTGAAATGGCCTCAAATGCCAAAAAGAACTGCGAAAAGTCCAAAGGACGTATTTGCAGAATATGCAGTGCTCTGCTCACACACCAAATCTCACAACAATCTGAGGTTTTCACTCTACCCTGCTTCCGGTGCCTCCACAGGCACTATCCAAGAGAGAGAGAGTGGAAGAATGGGAGAGCTTCTTACCCGTTTCTTGCTTGCTCGAACCTTGCTTCTTCTCCTTCACTTTAGCCTTCAAAATCAACCTCTCTCAGTCATGTGGCTCTGATACCATGTCAATAATCGTGTGATGGGAGGACTTGCTCGAGCTGTTGCGCTAAACACACACTATATACACAAGAGGAAGCTCACTCAAGAATACAAGAAGAGAGATGGAGGCCAAAACGTTTTCTTGCTGATTTCTTCTTTTTCTTCCACACACTATACAATGTATACAAAGTATAGATAAGATACAACATAAAGAAAAGTGGCCTACTAAGTCAAACATTGCATAACATACTACACTAATCGGATGGTGCTATATCTTTGCCAGTTGTAGGTAGGTGTAACAAAATAAATATAATAAGTGATAAGTCAATGGCCATGTGAGTATCATAATGACCACCAACGTGCTAAGTGTAGACATGCAGACCCATCTAGCTAGGCGGTCCATCATCAATATCCACATGTGTTGAGCTTACCATCTTAACAGTCCCCACAACCAACTTTGAGATGCTCTACTAGAGACTCACGTCCTCTTGATCTTTTTGAGCCCTCTATGCATTATGTCATGGTGATAGATTTTGGTGAGCCTCTTCCTTATGAAGGAGGTGATATGTAGAGGTGATAGTCACTCTTGGGAGAGGGCTATGTAGTTTAAGTATGATTCACTATAGAAAAATCGTATGTGAGATTTTATTCCTTTGCCCAATGGGAAATATGCACTGGTATGCAAGTGGGTATACAAGTTTCGCGAAGCCAATATATAAGGCTAGATTGATTGTTAAGGACTTTAAGTAGGATAAGGGAGTTGACTTTGATGAGATATTCTCTCTTGTGATCAAGATGACTACCCTATGCTTGTTATTGGCATTGGTTGTACAAATGGGTCTCAACTTGTATCATATGGGAATGATATCGTAAGTTTGATGCCTTTATGCATTCATAGGGTTATTCCCATAGTGATATGGATCCATGTCCTTACATGAAGAAGGCCCATGATTATAGCCTTATCATTTTTGTACTACCTGTTGATGACATCCTCATTACTGGGAGTGCTTATGATGAACTGGATGCTTTGAATACTTAGCTCAAGAAGGGGTTTGAGATAAAGGACATGGGTATGCCTCTCACATACTTGGCATACACATTACATGCAATCACTCTAAGGGACTCCTGTACTTGTCATAGAAGGAGTATGTTCATAAAGTTCTTAAGTGATTCCATATGCAAGGTGGTAATTCTATTGGTTGCCATTACCTTCTCATGTGAAGGTTAGTTAGGTAGATTGTCCCTAGTCAGATGATGAGAGGGTTGAGATGGCCCAAATCTTGTATACATCTACTGTGTGTAGCATGATGTATGCCACCACGATAGCCACTAGAATTGACATAGCATTTGTAGTGGAAATTGTGGCTCATTACATGGTGACACCTAGCAGGCAACATTGGTATCGTGAGATATCTTAAGGAAACTATAGATATATGAATTTGTTATGGTAGCTAGGATACCAGAGTCATGGGCTACACAAACTATGATTATGTAGGGAATACACAAAATAGGAAGTCCACCTCTAGTTATGTCTTCACTTTTGCTAGAGGTGTTGTTTCCTAGATGTTTAGGGTGTAGAAATGCATGACCTTCGTAGGCGGTTGAGTACATTGCAGTCCTAGTAAGGCTTGTAAGGAGGCCCTATGGTTAGGCAAGAACTTGGTACATGTCTGTCTCCTACATTACATTCAACTCTATGAGTGCCATTCAGTTGGCATGCAATCGAATCTTTCATGTAAATATTAAGCATATTGAGGTCTGTTATTACTTTATCAAAGAGATGGTCAAAGACAAACAGATAGAGCTCAACTAATAAGAATCCTATAAATCTACTCACAAAGTCTCCCAATGGAATGTTATGCCTTCCTTAGGATGATGATGGGCGTAGGATGAGATGACAAGTATTCCTCATCCTATTATACTTATATGTACACATTATACTTTGTCACTTTTTTCTTATTTTCTTCACTCATGTACATTTGTCTTTAAGTGGGAGATCGTTGGGGGTTAGAAGCTGCATGTGCCTAGCTGCCTACATTTTCTTCACTCATGTACATTTGTCTTTAAGTGGGAGATCATTGGGGGTTAGAAGCTACATGTGCCTAGTTGCCTACATTTACATGTAATTACTGTCCGCACACCCTTTCATTACAAGTGACGACCACATGCCATTGTTAATTTATTCTTTATTCTTTATATGACAATAGAATAAGGGAAGGTGGGTCACACATTGTGACCATTGGAGTTCCCACATATCGTCTTGCTCTCTCTTACTTAAACCTCCATAGCTTTTGTGTCAATCTTGCTTTCACTTGTACTTCCACTTGTGCTCCACTTTTCAAACCTACTCTACAATTGAGCCCTTTTAGAAAAGAGATTTGTTTTAGATAAGGAAGTGATTTCTAATTATGAATTTTCCACAATAGACATGGAAAATGCTTACATTGATTGTGGAGCATCTATGGGAGAAGATTTGGCTATAGAGCTTAAAACAATCGAATGTGATATAGAAGAGCATAGAATAGAGTAAATTATTATTGATTTCAAAGATAAAGGGACACAAACATTGTTTATATGGGGTAGTCAAAACAGACTACAATAGAATCTAGCTAGAATACCTTGAAGTGTTGTACTGTGAGTGAGTAGGACTTGGCCAAGTAAATCTAGTGGCATTGTATGAAATTGGAGTCAATTTTTAAGTTGTAACCATTGGGAGAAAGATCCTCATCTAGTGAGGAAAGTGACTTCAACTCTAAATTAGAGGTCAGCTCTAACATTGACCTAGAAATTCCATCCCCTCTTAAGACCTGATGCATCAAAGGGGATATTACAATCCATCTACTGTATAAAATGTTAAAGGAGGAAAGGAAAAAAACTATTAAGAATTCAAATGTTGAATGACAAAAAAAAACCCCAAGATTTCCCTAATATTTAATGAAGCTCAAGAAAGGGGATTAAATAATGGTATTGCTAGGTGCAAAACATCAAGGACAAACCAATGAGCCAATAAAGCGACCCACCAAAGTAAAGGAAGTCAATCTACCTGAAGAGGGTGAAAAAACGTGACTCATCTTTAAAGCTAATGATCTTATTGAGATTGAGAAAACAAATCTCATAAATCTATTGAGAGAATTCAGAGACCTATTTAGTTGGTCCATAGAAGAGCTCAAAGGGATAGACCCTAGCATCATCACTCATAATTTTCCCATATGCAATGAATCCTAAACACACTCATGCTATCAATGAGGTAATATATAAACTAAAAAATGTGGGATCTATTTATGAAATCAAGCACACCGATTCAATTTTACTTATCGTCATCATGCTGAAAAAATATGGAAAGATTAGAGTGTGCATAAATTGTAAAAAGATTATTGCAACAAGAAAGACACACAATTATCCACTAACCTACACAAAGCACATGTTGGAAAAGGTTGTAGGAAATGAGGCTTACAACTTCCTCGATGAATTTTTTACATTTTCTATATCACTGTAGAAGGCACAAAATTTATCTCTTATGCCACATGTAGTGAGGAATATTGGATTGATTTCTTCCCATTGAAAACTCCTCCAATGCTCCACAAAAATTTCCAAAAAATATTTTACTCTAACATAGCTCCTCTTGAAAGTGTGACCACATCTTTTAATGCTACATGTTCGAGGCAAGGCTTTCATATGTTTTCTTTTCTTCATAGACCCACCCATGCACACATGTATTGCACACTTATTCTACATGCAATCCAGTTGTGGCACTTTCCCACGTCCATGCTTGCTACAAGCATGTTGAATACTATGTTTGGAAAGAAATAAGCATAGTCAATTATCACATCACCACTGCAAACCATAGCAATAAATGTTCTAAACACTAAATAAGACAAAAACAAAACAATATTGACACATAATAGTCCAAAAACAAAAGAATTTATCCCTCAACTCCAAAACACTCCATGCTACATGCATAAGCAACAAGATAAGTACAATCAAGACTCTTGCTTGGAACCTGTATCTTTATCTTATACTTTCTAGAAGTCTTCCATAAATTCCCAAGACATTGTTTCTTAGCACTCTCCTCATAGATAAAGTAAAATTTTACATAACAAAATTCAAAATAGTGGCCTCTAAGAACAATACAAAATTATGGTTCTTATATATGACAAATAAGACTGATACATATCAAATATATATTAGAACAATAATGAAAATAGTGGTATGTAGTACATGAATATTAAAAGACTCATGTTCAAATTTTAAGATGAGAGAGAGAGAGAGAGAGAGAGAGAGAGAGAGAGAGAGAGAGAGAGAGAGAGAGAGAGAGAGAGAGAGAGAGAGAGAGAGAGAGAGAGAGAGAGAGAGAGAGAGAGAGAGAGAGAGAGAGAGAGTGTGTGTGTGTGTGTGTGTGTGTGTTCATGTGCATCTATATACATAAAGAACAAAGAAAGACATAGTATATACACACAATACAAAATGAGAGAATGCAACACATATATATAAATAGATTGTAGATCGATACACACACACACACACACACACACACACACACACACAAAGCAGAGAAAGAAATGGTATGTATACACAATGTAGGATGAGGAAAATAATACAAAGGGGAGATATATATATATATATATATATATATATATATATATATATATATATATATATATATATATATATATATATATATATATAGAGAGAGAGAGAGAGAGAGAGTGTGTGTGTGTGTGTGTGTGTGTGTATGTGTGTTCATGTGCATGTACACACATAAATAACAAAGAAAGTTAGTATATACACATAGTACAAAATGAGAGAGAGACTGCAACATAGATAAACAAATAGATAGTAGATTGAGACATGCACACACACAAAAAGCAAAGAAAGACATGCTATAAATAGAGACAATGCTAAAAGAGGGAGATAATACATTTAGAGAGAGAGAGGGAGAGAGAGTGTACACACACACACACACACATGGAGACACTACCAAAAAGGGAGAGAATACATTCATAAAGAAAGAGGGAGAGAGAGTGTGTATACACACACACACAAAACAAAGAAAGGCATTGTATGTATACACAGTATAGGATCAGGAAAACAATATAAAAGAGAGATATAGATAGATAGTAGATAGATAGAGAGAGGGGGGAGAGAGTGCAAATGTAACAAATGAAGCTAAGAGGAGAGAGAAGAATGAGTAGAAGAGAGAGAAAGAGAGAAAGAAGAAAAGCAAAAAATAGTTGATAGTTGTCTTGTCTAGTATAGAAGCAGAGTACAAAGGCGTTGTAATTGGAGCATGTGAGGTAGCTTGGTTACATAAGCTACTTGGTTCACAATAGTGGCTAGGCATCATGTTGCTTCTTCCAGGGGTAGGCCTTGCCATTTGATGAGGTATACCTTGATGGATTGAGACCTCAAGTGTTTTTCTCGTTACCTAATGATTGCCTTAGGGATATACAAAATGATATATTCTTCATCTATGGGAGATAGCTCTTTCACATAGTCCATTGAGGTGTCAATGAGAGGCTTCACTAGGCTGACATGAAACACATTTTGAATCTTGGTGGTGGGGGGGAGCTCTAATCAGTAAGCCAAGTCACCAACTCTTTTGAGGATTCGGTAGGGGCCATAGAAACAGTGGGCCAGGTTGTTATCGCTACCTTATTTGAGAGTGGAGTAACGGGACTCAGGCACTTTCAAGAGAAAAAACTCTCCCTCTCGAAATTCCAAATGCCTTCTTTTTTCATCGGCATAAAGCTTCATATAGTCTTGTGCCTTTTGAAGATTCATTTTGTATTGCTAAACTAGGGCCTGCATGCACTCCAACTTGATTTTACTCTAGGGGTTGATCTTATCATTGAAGACGATCATAGGGAGGGGAACCTTATACTCGTACAATGCCTTGAAAGGAGAAACCCAGTGCTAGATTGGGTGGAGTTATTATATGCAAATTCAGCCAAGTGGAGCCACATATCCCAAGTATATTGTACATCATGGGAAAACTTTCATAGGTATGTCTCAAGCCATTTATTTATTGTTTTGGTTTGGCCATCTATCTATGGGTAGTATGCAATGAATGGAGCAAGCTTGGAGCCTATAGATGTGAAAACTACTTGCAGCATGTGTCATGGGTTTGAAGGAAGGCCATGCCACTCACTACAAATGAATGGTTGCATTTGTGTGTGAGAGATTATTTGAGAGGTAGTCATCAATAACATGACCAAAGCTCTTAAAATAATATGAGTGTGTCCAAATGTCCTAAATATATTGAGCATGTGTTGCCTAACTATGGGAAACTCTCTTATACTTTCTTAGTTTATGCATATACTATCGTTGATGATTGACCATTGATTTGCCTTTGATTTGGATACTTCATGCCTCATATTGTTAGTGGATTGTCAATGGTTTGCTCACTATTAGCAACACTTGAGGGTTATATATTTTGAAGCTTCTTTAGTTTCACAAATTATGAGAAGTGTTCTTTGTAAAATTTGAGCTTTGGGATATTTCTCATGCAAACTGTAAAATTTTATAGAATGATGGTAAAGCTAAAGTGAAGACTTGGATTTTTTAAAAGTAATTGGACTAAAGGCTAAATAGAAGGATGAAAAGCTTAACCAATCTTGTTTATGACATGGAGACTCATCTGACAGAAATGATGATTTTTTGTGTGCAAAAATATGGCTACTCTCCCTTCCTCCTTGCCTTCCCCCCCCCTCTCTCTCTCTCTCTCTCTCTCCATTTTCCATAGTGTGATCTTGAGAAAGTCTTTGCTTGAGAATGAGGCTTTAGATGAAAAGTGTCTAAAGCTATCCCTCTCCCTTCCCTTGAGTAACTCTAGTTGTATCGAAACCTCTCTCTTGTGGTGATTTGTGAGGAGATTGAATGAAATGCATATTAGAGGAGGAAATGGAAGCTTGTTATAAGGACTGGAAACCATCAGATCTTATCTCCAATCCTTCTAGACCACAATGGTAGTGATAAAGGAGATGATAGTCATTTCTCCTCTTGAGCTCTACCTTTGCTTGCATAAATAATAGGAGAGTGTAGCTAAGGTAAGGTAGAAGGTAGATAGAGTAGTCTAGATGAGATATAGGTACCACACATGTGTTTTTCATTGAGGTTTGGGATTTTGGGTAGAAAATGAGCTTTAAAAAAAAGTTAGTAGTATATTAATATCCACATATGAACTTGTCTTTTTGTTAGGGCTGGAAAGAGCACAACACAATAATGAGATTAGGAGAAATTATTATCCATTCAAGAACTTCAAATCTCTATTGATCAAACTACCTCTCATATAGATGGCTTGTACTCAACTTCTAAATGAGATATTCTATTCACACTCTATTCCAAAAATGCAAGAAAAAAATATCGAAGTACTCCATTGCGTCCATATGTGAAACTTAGGGATGATGATAACCCCAAATATGATGTGGAGAGGGTTGAAACAGCCAAGGTTCCTTATGCATCATGCATGGGAAATCTCACATATGCCATGATTACTACATTGCATTTGTAGTGGGAGTTGTCAGTAAATACAATGCCATATCCTGGCAGAAACATTGGGAAGTAGTGAAAGGCAACTTGAGGTACTTGAGTAGTACAAAATATATGTGAATATGTTTTGGGAGGAACATAGTGGCGTACTTAGGTACACAAATGTAAATTATGTAGGGAATGTTGACAATAGAAAGTCAACCATAGGACATGTCTTTATCTTGTATGGTGGTGCAATCTCATGAATGTCTCACTTACAAAAACGTTTGGTATTATCTACAACTAAGGCAAAGTATGTAGCAACCACAGAGGCATGCAAAGAAGCTATACGACTAAATTGTCTAGTCAGAGATTTGGGCCTTGGAGAAGACATGCCATTATTGCATACCAAGCATATAGAAGTGAAGTATCACTTCATTTGTCACGTGCATAAGGATAAATTAGGCTTATCGCTTCATTGCAAGGATTTTATGTGCATTGGGTGAGGGTACCTCACATGCATTTACCTCGCACAATCTTTTATTATTTTGTCTCCCTTAAACATAAATTGGTCTTTAGGTGGGAGCTTTTTGTAGTAAAGATGAATGTGGCTAGCCACCTATCCTACTCACTAACCCTAACTATACATGTACACACTCATTATTTATGTCTTAAGACAACAATATGATGTTTAAGAGAGATACTGGAGACACCACAAACATTGCATCTTCTCTCTCTCTCTCTCTCTCTCTCTCTCTCTCTCTCTCTCTCTCTCTCTCTCTCTCTCTCTCCTTGCAATTTCATCAATATAGGTAGCCTACTACCATGAATTTCCATTAAAAAAGAGCTTATGGCCTCTACTACAAATAGTGAGCAAAGAAATGCAAAGAATATCCTTGTCTCACTGACCTCTCAATGCTAAATCTATCACCTCCAAAGTGCCAATATGACCATGGCTATGAGGTTATGAATCAAGAATCAATAGTCCTTTGACCCACTTCCCTAGAAGTCCCATCCTTAGCAAGTTCTCCTATAGAAACCATAAGCCTTCTTGAAATTAAGAGGTAACATAATGACATTCTACCTCTCCTAGATCATATAAGAGATATGAGCTATGGATTCCAAAGAAAATACATGCATTAGTCACTCACAAACTCGAGGGAATAGTCAAATCTAGAGATTACCTACTCCCATAAGAACTTTGTTGTCCTAGCATTATTCTTCTGAGTGGCCCATCTCTCAACCCACTTCACACAATCAATGGTGAGGATTGATATATTTTATTTATGAGCATTGGGTCGTAGGACTTACAAGTTCAACAAAATCAATACCCTACTTCTCAAAGGATTGGTGGGCTATAATCAATATGAGTTTTGTTTTATCTTTCTGTACAAGTGCATTTGTATGCTAGCACTTATCACAATGATTTATAAATTTTTCCGCATTGTAGAAAAAGGATAGGCCATCATAACTAAGACTGAAGGATTTTTTTTAATAGTTGTGTCTCCATCAAAGTGTTTCTTTTACTAGTCCCATGTGTGCTTTCATCAACACTTTGTGCATCTCATGCTCACAAACATACCTTGTTAACAACAAGATGTCTTGGCTCAGCCAATACTATTGTTCGATGTTTAGTTCATAGGGTTGCACTTTAAGCATGAGGCAATGGAGTCATGCCTTCTTAATTGACCAATCGGATATTTCTTTTTCAAACACTTTTACTATATCATTGGTGAGTGTCACTCGAGGAATTTTAAACAAGTGTACATCAAGAAGATCATCCATAATGCCCTTTTCTGCTAGCTCTCTATTAGGTATTCATCATGACATATAGTGAGCTATGTAGTGTTGTTTCCCTTTCCTCACAACTACAGGGAAATCAAATTTGAGGAAGAGCAGTAACCATCAAGCTATGCATCCAGGTGCACATGGTTTTCTAACTAGATAAAGCAAAGTATGATGATCAACAAAGAATATAAATTATGTCACTAGCACTAATGGCAAAACTTTTTCACAACAAACACAATTTCCTAAAACCTCTCTCTCCGTAGTGGAGTAGTTCATTTTAGTATTGATGAGTTGTTGATTAGCAAAGCTCACTAAATAATCTAAGTTATGCTCTCCAAGCTAGCACAATATTGTTCCCACCACAAATTTTGATGCATGAATATGCACATGTAAGGGTATCCAATTTGGGTCTAATAAGATATGAGCTATTGTAAGAGCCTTCTAGAGTGCATCATAAGCACATTGTCATTTCTTGGTCCACTCAAAGGTGATCAACAATTTGTGTAAGGGTCAAGCAATTTGTGCATAGTTTGATAAAAATCTCCAATAGTGCCATGTGTGGTTGCGAAAGCATTGAAGTCCCTGTAGTTTGTAGGTGTGGAAGATTGACTATCACTTTGACTTTCAGGAAGTCAGTAATGATGTCATTCTTTGATCCTATGATGTAGCCATGTGTCACCCAAAACTAACACTTTAAGGGATTTAGTGAGAGACCATATTGTTTGCATTGTTCAAAGACCACTCAGAGTTTCTCAAGGTGTTCTTCCCAATCTGTGTGCCCATAGAGATCATCCATAAATACCTCTAACCACTTTTGAAGCACATCATTGAAAATTGCATACATGAGCCACTAAAAGATGGTAGGGGTATTAGTTAGGCCAAAGGGCATGACTATGTAGGTAAAGACCCCCATTCAATGGCATATCTTATGCCTATTACTTGGATGAACTTGCACTTGGACCATGAGAAAGCTATAGGCCTCCTTCTTTGTGAATCTTTCAAGCATGTACTCAATGTAAGGCAAGGCATAGGTGTTCCTCTTGGTTGCAACATTGATTTTTTAATAGTTTATACACACTTTTATTTTTTTACTTTACTTGAATATTATGAAAATCAGTGAGATCCAATTTGTGTGCTCGATTTCATAGATGAACCTAGCATTCATGAGCTTATCGATTTCATCCTTATACCATGAGTGTGCTTTGGATTCATCTCATATGGTCTTTTCTTAATGGGTACAATTTCAAGAACCATGAGGACATTATGTGTGATGATACAAGGGTCAATTCCCTTCAGTTGTTCCATTAATCAGGCAAACATATTCTTGAACTCTTTTATAAGATTCATTAGGTTAAATTCCTCGTCCTCAGTTAGCTCATCAACCATGAACATGAGTCAAAGCATCTCCCCTTCACTGACCAAATTGACTTCCTTAACCTTGGTAGGTCCTTCAATTGGTTTCCAAGCTTTTCTCGATCATTTCACATAGCAACACCACACTTTGATCTCCTTTGTAGAGGGAGCTCATGCTCAACCGCCACGACCCACAGATCTCTCACCTAGCCGACGCGCCGTCGATCCTACGAGTGTAGTGAGCTTACCTTGATGCTGAAATGAGTTGCCTCCTCTCTCACACATGCCGGTAGCTCCACGATCCTAGATGCTAGCTCAAGCATCCTCAAGCCTCCTCCATCTCCAAGCTCCATCCACCATAGTCGTGTGCGCGAGAAAAGAGAAGAGAAGAAGAGAAGAGGAGATGGTGAAGAGCTTCATCATCTTGATCCCTCACTCCCACACACTCACTCCCTCGCACTCTCACACCCCCTCTCTCAAGGGCACACACAAGCAAGGAGAAGAGAAGAAGAGAACTCTTGTTAGCCACACACCAAAGAATGAGCTCTCATTCACTTTTTGAACTTTATATACAAAACCCTAAATTCCCATGGATGCCCATCCCTTTTTACATGACTTTCCATTGTGGCAAGGTCCCTTTTTCTAATTCCCTCTTGTTGCTTCATGGCCTCAACCTATACCTGTCTATTCTTTTACAAATGGCATAGGAGGGATCCTGATACTCTTTTACAAGAGTTTTTAGAGCTTTCTGAGGTGCCTTTCATTTAAAATTGTGATTTTTGCCCCAGCTTAGCTTTAGAGGCCGCATGCATGTCTTTGCTCTTTTTCCATCTTTTTTTTGCTTTTTCCTTCATTTCTCTGTCATCTTTCTCTGCCATCTCGACTTGGGGTTAACATTACCCCCCTCCGAGATGGGTGCCAGTCCCATGCCACTTTTGGCTGCTGTTGGGGAATGGTAGGCAGTTGGCAAATCGTTCGGGTGAGGGTAGGGCCACGTGTAGACTTGGGTGCTTATGGAAGCTTGGTAATGACGTTTGTCAGAGAAGCCAATTGGATGCCAAGTGGATGATGGGGGCCTTCGAAGTTGGTGGTTTGTCGCCTTTTGTAATGCCTAAAAGGAGAAGGTGCGGTGCGCTACCTAAGGGGAGTGTCTACCTTATTGTGTGGTGCATCCTGCTCGTACTAGTGGAATGGGGAGGTGGATCTAACCACAGGCAAGCCTGGGTGACGTCCCACACTTGAGGACCCCATTCATGCAAAGGGAGGTGCGGTGCAAGTAGCTTAGGGTGACAAGTCTAACCATAGGCGAGTGTTACCTCCCTAGATATGTCTTGCCCTTGATGGGCCCTAAGCGTGAAGTGGGGGATCAAAAGGGGCGGAGCCGGCCAACCAAAGCCACCGAGCACGCCTAACTTGAGGACTCCTAGGTACAGTGATCGTGTTTTATGTGGTGCTAACTGCTTCTTCAAGTGAGTTGTTTTTTCCATGTCCTTGTGTGATGTTCTTCTTGCTTTTCCTTTCATGCTTTTCTTTTTCTTCTTTTGCTTCTTCTTCTTTTTTCTTTTTTCTTTAATTATTTAAAAAAAATAAGCATTACACTAGTAGGATGATAGCCAGTGCCTAATTCTCATCGTCTGAATTAGGTGGAGAAGGGTGTTGGATGGATTTGCTAAAAAATTGCCAGCTCTACATGTATCCTTTAAGATTCATGCAAACATGGAGTGAAGTAGTGGAGAGGAAGGGATTATTACATCTGGTGAATTGGATGTCATTCATGTCTTCCAGGAGAGCTAGGCAAAAAGAAGGGAGGAGGCTAGCCCTCATCATCAAGCGCGCCATGGCACAGCTATCGATGGCGTTAGGATCAAAGAAGAGGGGAGGCAGGCCACGTTCTTGCAGAGTCAGGTCTTGCTTAAGTAATAATTTAAGAAGCCTAAGATAATTACATGTAGTTATGAAAGCTGGATCAAGGCAAGAGGAGAAGTTGGCGAGGAAGCGAGTCATGGAGTCATCCAAGCTTTCCGATTGAAGATGAGGGTGTGTTCAAAAGAGACGACATTAGAGTTGTAGATAATGGGAAAATCATATCGCCCGTGGAGGGTGGCATCAAAATCTACTCCTACCCTATGAGGGTATGCCATAAATGTAGGGTTGTTCCTCTTGTAGGGTAGGGTGTTGCAAAAAGCCATCCAGGCGAGCATGCTGATGTCACACACTTGCCTCCTCCATAGGGACTTGCAGTTATAACCTTGCACGGAATGTGGCACTTCAAACACTTTATTTTGCTAGAATTCAGCTTCTTCAGTTCCCCAAAGAGTGGGGTTCTTCTCTATTTCTTTAAGCCACTTCTGTCCTAGTTAGCTACCAATCCCAATCACCTCCTCCATCACTTGGAGTGGTAACACCCTCCGCAGGCTGTTGGGCATGAGAAAGCTGAAAGTGAATGGGTCTTTTTCTCTTTCCTATCGCTCCCAAACTACCAGTTCTGCGTGGAATCCTGTGGGAATGTCATCAGGGCATGGTGGAAGGGGCGCGGACAACTGCACGACTGGCTTGGCCCTTAGCTGCTTTCTGGTTTCTTCTACTAATTTTTTCCTTCTTTCCCTGAGCGCGGCTTGTCTTTCCGCAGATGTGTTGACCGGTTGTTGCTCTTGGGAATGCGGTGAGGGGGGCTGTGAGATCACCTCTTCTCTAAACCTTTCCATGTCGAATTGAAGTTCATCTTTATCCTCCTGTCGGTCTCCTTGTTGTGTTCCCTCTTCAAACTCTATCGCATCAATTTTCTGGGGGGTTAGGCTGGCCAGTAATAGATACTTTTGTTGATCATCCATGCTCAGCTTAACCTCCACAGGTTAGGGTGGCATCTGCAGCCTTGTGTGCAGAGCTTTGCGTGCGATACTGAGTTTCTTCTTAACCATCTCCAATAACTCTCCTTCTTCTAGGCAGGTGGTGTCTATCAGTGTATCTAGGAAGGCCTTTTGTTGGGTATTAAAGGCTACCTGGGTGGCTTCTACTTTGCTCTCTGCAAGGATCTTCTCTTTCTCTACCAGAGCTAGGCGTCGCGCCAGTGTCTTCACCCTTCTTTCATTTTTCCCTGCCCATTCCTTGGCTCTCTTCTTCATCTCTTCCATGCTCTCACCCTGCCTCTAGACCAAGGACACGAGTTTCTGCTCTTGGTCCTTTAGCTCTTTGCTCATGGTTTCCTGTTCTTTCTTTCCTTGGTCCAACTTGTCAGTCATGGTTTCGATCTCTTTATGCTGCTGCTCTAACTCCTACTTTCTTTCCTCGTCCCTGGTAAACTCAGCCATAAGCTTTTCGATCTGATCGGTTTTTGCAGTCAACTCTTCATGTTGCACGATCAGGAGCTTGTATTCTCTTTGCATCTTTACGAGTTCCTATGTTTCATCCTCCAACTGCTGCCTCCAGCCCTCTTCCCTGTCATCCTTAGCCTTCAGCTCTTGTTTGAGATCAGAGATCCCCCTTTGCTGCATGGCTATTACTCAGGTCTTTTCGAGCCGAAATGCAGCCCACCGACTCTTTTTCTGCTGCCAAATCAGACACATCTATCTTTCTTTCCTCCTTAGCCTTCTCCAATTGAGAGAGCAGCTCGGCGACGTACTTGTCGTAATTAGTTGGTGTCGTCATTGTTGTGTGGATGGGAGTGGTTGAGGCCTCCACTTTCTGGCACTTCGGATCTTGCCTTGACTCGGCGTTTGTGGCTGGCCTTTTTTGCCCTGTGGTTGTGGTCTCGGTGCTCTTCCCTTGGGTCAGTTCTTTGTTAATAAAGTATTGTATCCACGCCATGAAGTTTGAGACATCTGCGCTGGTGGGGATGCTCGAGATGAGGGTTGTTGCTTCGGTGGGAGGCACCAGGAGGGTCAGACTAGGGTGGATAAGAGCCTTGCCTTTGCCCTCAATGACGGTTGTTGCTTCGGTGGGAGGCACCAGGAGGGTCAGACTAGGGGATGCTCGGGATGAAGGTTGTTACTTCGGTGGGAGGCACCAGGAGGGTCGGACTAGGGTGGATAAGAGCCTTGTCTTTGCCCTCAATGACGGCCAACGGTACGATTTCTGGCACCTGTGTGTTGGAACCGGGCCCCTCCTCTCTGGGCAGGCTCATAGGCCCTAGGTAATCTGCCCTGCTTTGCTGTTCGATTGACCGATGTGTAGCTTCGGCCAAGTCTTCCTCATCCTTCCTTCTTAGCTCCTTCTCTTCTTCAGCAGCTCTTCTCTCCCTCTCTTTCTCTATTTTCCTAGACTCTTCTTCCAATCTATCTGCTTCCTATTTTTTCTTCTTCTCCCTCTCTTTGACCTCCTTGAGGGATTCCCTCTTTGCTCTCTCTAAATCCTCTTTCTCTTTTTTCCGGCCTTTGTCCTACTTCTTTTGTGTCGTCTTTCTAATAGGTTTCTTTGCTGTCTTCTTGCTCATCTGTTCCTTCTGTTCTTCCCCTTCTTCTTCACTCTCAGTTTTGTCACTGGATACCTCTTTGTCCTGGTGAGGGGGTGATCTCTCGGGTGTTTCTCCTTCTCCTTCCTCTACATCCTGAGCCTTTTTTACTGCCTCCTGAATGAGGGCAGTCGAAATGCTTCCGTAGCCAATGGATGAGGCTTTAGATGATGCCTTCTTTCTTTCTGTGGTCTTGGACGCTAGGGAATCCCCACCTGCTGGTTTACTGCCCAAAGCCAACGCTTTTGCCGCCTGGTCAATGGTCTTACGTACATAGCCATTCCAATCGACTTCGTCCAAGGTGCAAGCTGCCACAATTTCCAGCACATGCATGCTGATTCGATGCATCAAGGAGTTGTAGCACTGGTTGGAGAAGAGCGCATGCACTAGCTTTGCTTGTAGACGGGGTTCCGCATCAGGAATGTCCTGGATGCTGATGCCCTCATTGGTCAGCACTTCTTCCCTCCATCTTAAGCATGGCATAAACATCTCTCTTATGCTTTTTCTCTACCTTCGGCTCCAACCCCAATACCTTCTCCACCAAGAATGGGTTTAACTGTACCTGCACCTGCTTGGCCTTTTCTCCCCTTCCCACCATCACGGTGTCGCACTCCTGGTTTGGGTTGTACGTCCTGAGCAACTCCACACACTTTGTGTGGTCAGGCTCTTGTGCAAACTTCTTAAGGTACTTTGTGAGGTTGCATTGCTTAACAACTCTCTTGGCTATTTCCTCCTTGGCCAGCACACCCTCTATGTTATGGATGGTTCGAAATTTGAGCTGGTTGTAGGCACAGTTTTCTAGGGTGATGCGATATTGCATCCTTTCCTCCTTCATGAAAGGGAGTCGGTGGGGCACGGTCTTGCTACGACATCTTTCGTTCCTGTCATGAACCCAAGTTTTCATTAGTGCTTTCAAAATAATAATTTGCTGGAAAAGAAAGACTCTATGTGTTTATTGAATGAAAGCATTAAAATCCAATGTAGATTCTTCCCTTCAGATTTGACTTTTTTTTTTCCCTTTATTTCAAAGTTCTCGTGCCATTTTCCCTACCTCACTCGTTTTTTACATGTTTATGCATTTGCTTGATTTTCCTTGGTTTTGGTTTGATTCACCTTACCCCCCTTCCCCTTCCAGCTTAAGAAGAATCCTTCCTAGGATTGAAAGTTAGGAGGTCAAGGGCATTTTGCAATGTGGTCTAGGATATACTTGCGTAGGAGCCAAGTATAGAAATTGGGATTGTACTCTAACTGAGCTTCACGGTCTAGATCAAAGGGTTGAATGCCTACGTGTGTGATGTATGTGAGAACATCTGTTAGGAAGTTGCCGGAATCAACACAATTAGCAATATGTAACTCTTTCTCAGTCAGTAGGCGATCGAGGTAGGGGTGTCCTTTGATGTGCTCTTCCATGGGTCAACCACGAAGAGTGGTTAACACTCTATACGAGGTTGGCGCGATGTAAGTGGGGTCGTACTTTGCTATTTTGATTGCGTGGCGCTGCTCAGCATTGGTCATTATTTAGCATCCTTCAACTTCCCATTGCAATCGAAGAGTGTACCAGTGACTTAAGAATGGGGATTCAGTATCAGCAAGTTTTGATAATTCTGTGATTTCTTGGTCAGTAATGGCAGGAGTGGTTTGTTTAACATAGGACATGATGAGCTGTTGTTTGATGGCCTGCTCTGTGCATATCTCGTTGGTGAGCAATTCAGCAGCGGAGTTGGAGGCTTTTGCGAATGCAAATTCAAACGTCTCCCAAGAACAAGGCATCGTTCGAACTTCATTTGTAAAGGGTTCTTGCAGTAGGCCTAAATCCAAGCGATCATAGCTCAGAGCTAACGACATGAAAGTGGCATCGAGTCATCTAATGCAATCAACCACATCCTCCTCTATGTCCTCAGCCAGATCGGCGGCTAGTGTTAAGAATGATTTTCACTCATAAGGGGATCGAAGACATGTTGGCGGTTGGGGTTTGATAGAACTAGAGCCTTTGACAACAAATAGTTGCAGTTGCAGGTGTTCTTGAGATTGCGGTTGGACCTCTTGAATTAGGGTTGGGATAGTAGCAGTGACATCTGACAGACTACTGTCTTTGGTATGGATCAGGGAAGTTTGAGCAGCTCTATCGGGTGTTGATTCATGTGATAGTGTTTGTCGTTTGGGCCGATAGGCTTGTTTGACTTTCTTGGGCGTATGTGCGGATGAGCTTGATGGATATGGGACTTGAAAGTGCTATGGATTCTGGCTTTGAGGTTTATGGGGCTTGGTGTGATCAAACTTGAGAGCAGCGTGGTGCCTTCGGCCATGCGGGCCTTAGGGATCCATATCCAGGCATTTCCCTCATAGTAGCCTTGCACATGCAAGAGGGCTTTAGGGACCCATCTTGGCTTGATCATGCGTCGATTTCTGTAAACTAATCCTTGGCCTCCTCGGTTTAGAGTTTTGGGTGTTATGAGGATGTGAGCATCGACTCCTAGGCGGCGGTTGCGGTTGCTTGGGCCTCCATTGAAGCCTAGGCTGTTGGACCTTAGCCTTTGCTGCTGTGAGCGGCGATTCTAGAGATTCGATGGGTGGTGTCCGAGCTACTCCCCTCCTTAGACTTGGCTGCTAACATTTCTACGGTGGTCTTGCGGACTTTGACAAGGTTGCGCAGCCCTTGCTAAAGGCTGTAAAAATGCGAATGTTGCCTATGGCGAGGTGGATATGTTGCAATTCATAATCAACAGTGCAGTGAGTTTGCTTCTTGAAGGTTTGCCCTAGGAGTGATTCCGTGCATGCATCTTCAGCGTTTGGCAATACGTAGAAGATCATTGGTACAGTCTCAGACTCGATAGAAATGATGGCCCTGTACTTGCCGATAAGTGCGTATGAGTGGCCCCCATATGGGCTTAATTTGGCATTGGTAGGCTATAGTGGTGGTTTGCCCAATTGCGTCCAATGATCGTGAGTTAAGATATTGAAGTCTTCTCCCTCGTCGATCAAGGCATTGAAAGCGCATGTTCGCTTGGCAATGACCGTGATGTGTAGGTATGCAGGTTCTACGGCTTCCTCATCCTCATCATCCATTTTAGTGATCGTGGCTATTAGTACTTTGACAGGGGGTTCTAACATTGGTGGCTCATGCAGAGGATGCATGGGAGGGTAGTACTTCTTGACACGACTGCCATTGAAGAAGCCTATGCCCTCGCCCTCTAGAGTCTCAAGCTCAACGTTGCCAGTTCGACTGATTGCACGAACTATGAAATATCCAAGACCTCTAAACTTCATTTTCTGCTTATGCCCCTTAACTGAGTACAGGAGTACCGACAGCCATTTTATAAGCTGTACAGTAAGTCCACAAGGCTGCCATCAGCTTGTTATCCTAGTTGCTGCCTGAAGAAAAGACTACTTTGGTCAGGACATTTACAAGAATCTTATTCATGGATTTTGCCTGGCCGTTTGCTTGAGGGTAGTATGGAGAGGATTTTCGATGGATAATTAGAAAGGTGGATAGAAGATGCCCTATCACTTCATTGATGAAGTGTGTGCCCTAGTCACTAACTAGTTTGATGGGGCAGCCGAATCGTGAAATCACCTACTCCCACAAGAACTTGGTAGTCATTCTAGCATTGTTCTTTCATGTCGCTCTCGCTTCTGTCCATTTCGTTAGGTAGTCTATGGCCACAATGATGTATTTGGCCTATGAATATTGTACAGCTGGGCTGGTGGGTCCTATGAAGTCAATTCCCCATTTTTTGAAGGGTTGTCATGCAATGATTGGGGTCAACTCCATTTGATCCTAACATGAAGAAAGCAAAAGGAAAGAAAAAAGACGCATGGCAAAGGCAGAAAAAAGGTAGCCCAACAGAAGAAAAAAGAAAAGAAAAGGCCAAAAGCGCAAGGGCAACCTTAAAAAGTCCAAGGCAAATGCAAAAGGGAAAAGGTGCATTTTAAAATACAAAGGCGCACCCTGAAATCTTGTAAAAGAGTGCCAGGCGGTGGAAAATCCGGAAAGCTAAAACAGAAGACAAAGATAAAGGCCAAGGCAAAGAGAAATGAAAGACAAAGGCGCACAAGGAAAAGCGCAAGTCAAAACTTTTGTAAAAGAGTGCAAGCGCATCATGGTTTAATTCAAGGAGCGCCGAGCTCTCGCCTGTGTAATTTGTAAATGTAGACGGGCGGTGGAAAGGAAGCTAGGAAGATAGGACAATGGGAAAAAGGGCCTAGGCTATGGTCGGCCATGTAAAAAAGGGGAAAAGGGGATAACCGCCCAAAAGGAATTTAGGATTTTGTATATAAAGTTGAAAAGTGAATGAGAAGCTCATTCTTGTGTGTGGCAAAAAGTGGCTCTCTTCTTCTTCTTCTTCTTCTTCTTGCTTGCTTGAGCTTGTGCTTGAGAGAGGGAGTGTGAGAGTGTGAGGGAGTGAGTGTGTGAGGGTGAGGGACCGGGGAGGAGAAGCTCTCCATCTTATCCTCTCTTCTTCTCTTCTCTTCTCTTCTCTTCCCTTGCCTTGCTCGTGGCTATGGAGCTTGGGGCATGGAGCTTGCTTGAAGCTTGCACTTGGATCGTGGAGAACCCAAAGTGCGCGGGAGAGGAGGTAACTCGATCGGCATGGAGGTAAGCTCACTACACCCATAGATATGGATGGCGCGTCGGCTATGTAAGATGTATCTATTAGTGCTCGGCTTGGAACGCTTGAAACAATAAGCGGTCCGTGGGTCTTGGCAGTAGAGTGAAAGCTCCCACATTTTGGTTCCGTTGCCGGGACAAACAGATTCAAGTCTTGAGCACTTGCGCGCTTCGAATCGAGCATCGAAGTAAGGGTTTTTCCCGAACCGGTGCTTGAGATAGGTAGGAAGTGAGGGGGTTGAAGATGGTATTCGATCTCCTTGGCAAGTAGGTTTTTTGCTTTTTTGAGATTTTTTGTTGTGAGATGGAGTACTGTAGGCATTTACTTTGTGATTTGGATGCATTAGAGTAGGAGAAAACAAAGAAAAACAAAGAAAATAGGCATTAGGGTTTACTGTTGCAAAATAGGGCAAAAACAAGGTAAAAATCGTGCAAAAATGGTAAAAAGCTCGCTTGTGATGCCTAAGATCGGCAAGTGAGTGATTGGGGGCATCAATACCATACCCGAAAAGGGGTATAAGGGCCAAGAGTGGCAAGAAAGGCCACATTGTGCATTGCAGGGTTTCAAGAGAGCAGGAGAGAAGAGGAAAGCTTCGTGAGTGGATCCACTTCGATCTTGTCATCGGAGAGATATTTGCCCAGCCCAGGTAATTCTACACCTTCCCCTACATGAGTAGGATGGATCTGGAGCTGCTTGACTAGGGGGAAGGCCTCCAATGCTTGGCACGGCAAATTTCATGAGATCCGACAAAAAAATGCGCCGCGCTCGGCGTGTCCAAGTGACGGCGATTCTGGGCCGAGTCCCAGAATCGGCCCTCGGACCTCTCGACTCGGCCTTCAGACCGCCTGACTCGGCCCTCGTCCACTCGGTCCTTAGACCATTCGGCCCACTACCATGTGAACACCCACTGCTCGGCCCGTCCGAATCGAGCACTCAGACTAACTTGGAACCTGGCCCACTCGGCCCTCCTGACTCAGCCTCGGCCCACTCGGCCCTCGGACATCTAGGTTCGGATTGGCTAAATTTGGCATTCGAATAGTTACATACGGCCCCTTTGACTCGGCCCTCGGAGGGCCGAATCGGGCACTTGGCCCCTGCAATTCAGACTAACTGGGCCGAGTAAAAAATTTGATCAAATTCTCAGAAAATTTGACCTGACTCGACAGGAGCTCAGCAATGCAAATTGTCTAAAGTCCTTCTGAAGCTCGGAAGTCGATTCTGGCACTTCAATAGACGGAATCATACGGAGTAACCGCTTGACAGCTTGAAGTAGTCAACAGCGAGACCCGGAGACCTAGATGCAAAACCCTGCGCAGCAAAAATCTGATTGGCTAAAAACAACCAAGGCAACACATTAGAAAAACCCTGAACCTCGAACGTGACCCCAAGGGCGACATAGCCAAAGGCACATCACACACCCATCACAGGGTTAAAACTTAGAACATTAGTCAAATTTGACTAAACAGTCTTTCAAATCACGAATGACATTTATTGTAACGACCCTGCAGGCCTGGGGGGACTGCCCCCCCTGGACTCCCGCAAAGGGAGCTCTGCCCCCTCCGCACCTCCTCTAAGTAGGTTGGAGAGAAGACGCGCGCCGTGACAGGTCCTCCAAATTAGACCCTAGTGTAGTAACGGCTCTACACGAACATGGATTCTCACTGACAAAAGAACAACCAAAAGCCCATACCCGAACTGAGAGAAACAGAGACCCTACAACCCCAATGGGCTAACCTAGCCAACAAGGGCAAAAAGGCCACACTGCAAAAACACATACGTGTTGCATTCGGATTGCACCTAGTCAAAGCGGAAAGCAACAACATCAAGCTACAATAGCGAGAATGACTAGATATGGCAGTCCTGACAATAGATGCTCCTTGAATAGTACCGCACTGATGAGCCAAGACATCAGTGGAGAATCCACATCTGGTTGTGCAGTTGGGGACTCAAGGGCATTTGTCCGAAGGCTTAAATTTACAAGCCAAGACCCGGAAGATGAAGACATAGTACCACCTGCTTATCTTAGGGTCAAACTCACCGTGAAAAGAGAGCATACTATCGATGCTCTGATTGATGAAGGAGCATATTTTAATGTCTTGACCTATGATGCATGGACCCTACTAGGCCAACCAGAGCTGACACCGACTAATGCAACTCTTAGCCCTTATGGGGGACCTCCACAAGCACTCATAGGGAAGTGTAATATCCTTGCAAAAATTGAAACTAAAAGCTTGCCTATCCTATTTCATGTTCCTTCAAATAGTGCTAAATATGGTAAGGAAACCCTCCTGGGAAGACCCTTCAAAAGGGCGACCAAATGTGAGGCTGACTATGTAGCATAGAGGATACACTTGACACTACCGGGTGTGAGGATAGTCACAACCTTTAGCAAGAGTGACCTCATCGAACCTCGAGGGAAAGGCAAGGAAGGTGCTGATGTAACAGTCACGCCTACTAACGAGAGCAAGGACTTGTTGGAAGAGTTGATACAAGCACAGGTCGAACAATGAGAACTAGTGAGTGAGGCCATGCTTGAAACAAGAAGGTCAAGAGACAATGCCAAGGACAGGCTTGGGACTTACAAATATCGTAGAAGATCCCAAAGGAAGCCAAAGCCTTATAGGCAAAGGCATCGATGGAGGGCCAACACAACGTCGCGATGGATATCCAAAGCGTTGCTACGTGCTCAAGGGTATTATGTAGGTAACCGATGGATTTGGGTACCAAAATCCCCTGTTAAACCATCTCTATTAGTTGAAGGTAAGATTGCATCAAAAGCAACGAAGCACAGGAGGAAATCTAAGAGAAACTCTAGGTCTCGAGACAAGAAACCAGACATGAATGTTTGAAAGAAAGAGCCTCAGCCTAGCATGCTTAATAAGCAGAGGTCATATGTGGCCATTGAGCATGCACAAAAGCCATTAGTGCTCAAAGAGCCTTTGACTTCCCAAGAGGATAATGAGCACCACAGGCACAACATCGCTCATGATAAGGCTGATTGCTCAACAAAGCTAATGGCAGAATCGTCTAACAATCACGAGCAAGCCATTCAGCCAATGCCAAGTCCACCTAAGAGTCCTAGATCTCCTACATCCTCTTTTTCCAAACGGACACAAGAAGCACAACAGCGGTCGTCAATGGCGGCTGCTCACTCCTAATCTATATCTCCATCAAAGCTTCCAAATGTCTAAGAGGGGGCACATGACACTAGCCATAGCTCTTGGCCCAAGGATATGCCTGTGCAACCCAATGTGACCAGATCAACTCATGCTCGATCTACAAAGATGAATGCTCAAAGGGCAACAAAAGACGCGACCACTTCCGATCGCCCTAAGGACTGGAGACCACAATCCACCAATAGTAGCAGGTCCACCGAACTAGCTGCTAGTACTTCAAATCAGGGATCACAGCAGTCACAACCCTTGGCCATGACGATGCCCCTTGCAGAACGTATCCTTAGTAGTTTACCTGTGAATGGGGTGTTGCAACCAACTTCCTTGACAACTCCAGCACCCCCAAAGTGCCTAAAGCCTAGGCTGGAGGAGTTAAACACATGGGAATTGGTGGAAGGGCTAGACTCTTCCAGAAGGGAGACAGTTGTACCCTCACAACCTGGCGAGGCTAATCAGCAAGCCACGGCTATGACCCATGTGGACATACTAGAGAAAGGAAAGGCTAAGGCCCAACCAAGCATAACAACGGTTGACCTAGTCCAGGGTCCTGAGTCGTTGAAAGATGCACCTTCACTGACCAGGAAAAAGAGGAGAAAACAACGGAAACAACAACAGTTGCAGGCGGTTGAGGACCCCAAGAACATTGAGATGAAGAGCACTGGAGAGTTGATGAATAAAGCATCGAGTCCACCCACCAATGAACCCATTGACGCCTCCTCTAACAGTGGTGAAACCTCAAACACATCTGTGTGCTCTGAAAAATCAAAGTAGTCGTTACCATCAATAGCTTCTTGCAACACTCAATCCACTGACAATAGAACTTGCATTGACCAGTCAAGAGTACATATAACACTGTCACAACAGGGTGATAAACCTATACCAGTCACATCCAAGGAAAACCATGATGCAATAACGAAGCCTCAGGAGAAACACGGAAACCCCAAGAGCGTCAGACATCCTAGCGTTGACCGATCCTGCTCATCTAGGCCTGAGCCCCCAGCTACGCTAAAGCCCAAGCAAACTCCTAGAACCTTGCATGAGATAGCAACCAAGCAAGCCCTCGTTGAACATAGAAGTGTAACCGAATGCTTAACTGATTTGGATGCCAAGCTCAAGGTGTTCGCACGTGTCTATGTCTTGGCAGACATGCACGCATTCCCTAAAGAGCAGCTCGGAGAATACTTGCCATTTCCCTTATCTTGGGAGGAGCAAGAACATCTTGACAAGCACTATAACAGGCTCCTGCATGAACGCATGCTACTCATCTCGAACGAGAAAGCCGACGAACTGCACTTAACTGTCACATTCAATGATGTGCTCTGCCAACCAAATTTCTTAGAGATAGAGCAACTAAAGCGACTGTCAGAGGGCTGAAGTCAATTTGAACATCGTTGGTGTGAAAACCGCGTTGCAATGGCCAAACTAGGAGCTCAGATCATGACAGTCTCTGAGGAGCGATTGGCCAAATGGCGGTCTCAAAGAGACCCCACCTATGTGGCACCAACCTCCCTTCGAGTGTTGACTGCCATTCGGGGTACAGACCTAGCTGAACCTAGCCAAGAGGACTAGTTCGATAAGGTCCTCACTGAGGAGGAGCTACATGTTGCTAGTAGACTCAGACAAGGTTCCATGCTACTCGATGTCGCAAAATATCTATCGGTATTGAGTAAGCTGCCACGAGTACTGGATGCGTGTGCCATGCTCCAATACAATCTGGAGTTTTATAGCTGGTTTTTATCCTCATGAAGCGACATGGATCCATGGATATGTATATAAATAAACAATAACTTTTGTCACCCTGTATAAACACTATCAACACACACAAGTAATAATAGTCAAGCGCAGACAGAAGGGTTGGGGCCAACAGGCTAGGCTTGTCCGGTCCCCCTCTCACATGACCATTTCCACCTCCAAGCAAAGGGCATGCACCTCGCATTGGCACTGTGAAAAGCCCTGACCAACATCTCTAATGACATAAGTAGGGTGCAGTCCCTTTCTATACACCTTTCCCTTTCCAGTCCATCCTTCTGAGGGTGAGCCCTGCCCCAAATCCATGACCACCAGCTGATGTAACTCGGCGTGAGCCAAGATCTACTAATGGTGGGAGGCTAAGTCAACATCGTCACGGGGGCCATCCCGCTACAACGAGCACAACACATCCCACTATGCCTCTTCTAGTCATATGCGTTTGATAACCCACACTGTAATCCCTCCCAGGCGAACGATCTCATTCTGTATCAAGGCCTAACCCTTGGGTTGCATCTTGCAGGCCCCCCACAAGGAAGATATGGAGAACCTCGGGCAGTTGGCTTGCAGAGATGCTCTCCGCGGATGACGGGAACATGCAGCATACGCCCCTCCGTCGATACGCTACGTGCCCACTCTCAAAAGATATGCAAAGAAACGAGGCCCTAAGCGACATCGCCCTGGACAAAGGCCAAAGAATCCTCGGGCCAGGAAAGTCGAAGCTCAAAGAAGCATGCAAGGTGTGGCAACACCAGTTGCACAAATCCCCAATGTACGCTCAAGCACCAGATGCTCAAGGGCAGAAAGGGCAGCTCGGGACAGGGAAGAATTCAATGAATTATTTAAAGGCATTTTGGAAACGGTGGTGGCCCGGGACTACACCATTCATGTCCCGACCGACATGTGCACTGCCCAACCTCACGGGAGCCCCACACCAGCAGAGCCCCAGTCGCCCAACCACCCGGACTCACCCAGCCCAATGCAAATCGACTAAGCCCCTATGATGTACAAGTAGCTTGACAAGTCATCATGCCATAACTTTTTGTCTTTTGATGAGTAAAGGGGCAAGCTCCCCGCTTGTACACGCTTCCTTGACCTATCATTAATATATGCGACCTTATCAAGCAATGGAATAGGCATCGCAATAGACATCATGGCATTCTGAAAAGTTATGTATTAACATGATTGCATTTGTTCGATGTACTTAACGCAAGCAAGCATATACTCTCACGAAGTGACAAGTGGATGCAGGATGACACAGGTCTTCATGCAAACGTGTTCAACGACGAGGCCACCGCAAGACCACCAACTGCACAAGAACTGCAACAAAGCCATGCTGCTGAACACGAAAAATCACCCTTGCGAGTGCCCATATCGCACGAACCAAAGCATAGTCATGGGCTACACTCTCTTCTTGGGTCAAGCTCTACAGTGAGCTCACGACGGGTGTCACCTCAATCGTACCAATATCGCAACAACGGCTCCTCTAACCACGGGGCTAGGGCACAATCATCACCGTCCTGCCCATTTCCTGAGCCTTCGAAGCTTGATATGTCTCAACCCATGGAAAGGCTTATAGCCTCAATATATTGCAATGGTTGTGCTTAGGCAAAAAAAAAGAAAAGAAAAGAACACAAAAAGAATGAACAGATAAGAAGCACCCATGATCACATCACCGCACCTAGGGGTCTTCAAATTAGGTGCGTCTAGTGACCAAAATCGGTTGGCTCTGCCCATCGTCCCCTAGCCCCCTAGCACCCCCCACAATGGTTCAGGGCACATCAAGGGCAGGACAGACCTACGGAGCTTGTCTCACCTATGGTTAAGACATGTCACCCTGACCCATTCTCACCATTCCTTCTTACACTCTGCCTTCAAACCATGGCAATCAGTGCACTGCACGAATGGCCATGAACAGTACACCGTCCTCATCACACAAGCCCACAGTCTCCCACCTAAGGCTAGTACACTATCCTTGTGTTCTATCCTGCTACATCGTGCAATCACAATGCACCAGATATTGCACCCACCTTCACATATACTTCTTTCCATCATTGACCACTTTGCTTCATCCACACGACGTTATGAGAAACCAGCCTGCAGTCTTCTACCTAGGTAATATCTAAGTATGCACGTGCACTCACATAATATATGCACCGAAGTCTATATACAGTTTGGGTCCTCAAGTGCAGGACAATACTTGAGGCTTGCTTAGAGTTCGACCTGTCTCCCAAACTAATCAAGTATGTCTTGTGCACGATAAGAAGACTAGCACTGCCCCTTAGGGAGAGACCACATGAGAGGTTTTCCACTTGCAGATATTAAAGACTCCAACAAAAGCACCGTCAGCTCTACATCAACAGTCAACTATGAACTCTTGTCCTTTACTTCATCATGCAAGACCACCAGAGAATCATCACGAGAGAGACGAATCCACCATGAGCATCCCAAGAACACCAACACCCGTGCTAGCTATGAGTGGCCATTCCCAACAAAGAATAGCCTTATCACCACCTACAACAATCATATCACCAGCCAATCAGAACAGCAAAGTGTCACCAATGACCTTCCTCCACACCAACATCAGAACTCCTCAAAGGCAAACCACAACAGTCCCTTCCACCCACGTCTTCGGTGCAAGCTCTGCATGCTACCTTCGACGAAGAGTGCCATGGGACTGGCACTCATCTAGGAGGGGGGTAATGTTAACCCCAACACGAAGAAAGCAAAAGGAAATAAAAAAGACGCAAGGCAAAGGCGAAAAAAAGGTAGCCCGACAAAAGTAAGAAGAAAAGAAAAGGCCAAAAGCGCAAGGGCAACCTTAAAAAGTCCAAGGAAAATGCAAAAGGGGAAAGGTGCATTTTAAAATACAAAGGCGCACCCTGAAATCTTGTAAAAGAGTGCCAGGCGGTGGAAAATCCAGAAAGCTAAAACAGAAGACAAAGACAAAGGCCAAGGCAAAGAGAAACGGAAGACAAAGGTGCACAAGGAAAAGTGCAAGTCAAAACTTTTGTAAAAGAGCGCAAGCACATCATGGTTTAATTCAAGGAGCACCGGGCTCTCACCCGTGCAATTTGTAAATGTAGACGGGCGGTGGAAAGGAAGCTAGGAAGATAGAAGGACAATGGGAAAAAGGATCTAGGCTACAACCGGCCATGTAAAAAAGGGGAAAAGGGGATGACCACCCAAAAGGGATTTAGGGTTTTGTATATAAAGTTGAAAAGTGAATGAGAAGCTCATTCTTGTGTGTGGCAAAAAGTGGCTCTCTTCTTCTTCTTCTTCTTCTTCTTCTTCTTGCTTGCTTGAGCTTGTGTTTGAGAGAGGGAGTGTGAGAGTGTGAGGGAGTGAGTGTGTGAGGGTGAGGAACTGGGGAGGAGAAGCTCTCCATCTTCTCCTCTCTTCTTCTCTTATCTTCTCTTCTCTTGCCTTGCTCGCGGCTATGGAGCTTGGGGCATGGAGCTTGCTTGAAGCTTGCACTTGGATCATGGAGCAACCGGAGTATGCGAGAGAGGAGGTAACTCGATCGGCATGGAGGTAAGCTCACTACACCCGTAGATATGGATGGCGCGTTAGCTATGTGAGAGGTACCCATTAGTACTCGACTTGGAATGCTTGAAACAATAAGCGGTCCGTGGGTCTTGGTAGTAGAGCGAAAGCTCCCACAATCCTTGTAAATCGGGGACCTTTGTCCGTTGACACTCATCACAATGCTTAACAAATCGTGCTGCATTACGAAACAGCATTGGCCACAATAGTTGAGACTACAGTACCTTGCAAGCTGTCGGGTCTCCGCTAAAGTGCCCACCAATAATTCACCTATGTGCTTCTGAGAGCACATCATGCATCTCATGCCTGCACACGCATCTACGCAGTAGTCCATCTTGCCCTAGTCGATATAGCTGGCCTGCTATCAACTAGTAGGGTTGGATCTTGGGGATGAGTCGCCTAAGTCTTGCCTTTTCTATCGGTTGCTCAGGCAGTCTGTGCTCAAGCACTTGGACTATGTCATCTGCCTAATATGGCGTTAGATCAGCCTTAAATAAATCTCTCTCACTGGAAAGGTTAAAGAGATGGGCATCTTGCAATTCATCGGTAATGCCTTCTCCAGCGGCCTCTCCCGTGGGGATGTGTGACATATAGTCAGCCATGTAGTGCTGTTTTCATTTCCGTACAACCACGGAGAAGTCAAACTCCAAAAGCAAAAGGAGCCACCGATCTATGCATCCTGTAGTGCAAGGTTTATTCACTAGATATAGCAAGGCTTAATGGTCCACAAAGAAGGTAAAGGGTGTATCCAATAGAAAATGCCAGAATTTCTTCACAGCAAACACCATGGCCAAGCCCTCTCTCTCTATCATCGAGTAATTCATTTCCGTCTCAGTGAGTTGTCTGCTAGCTCACTGGGTAGTCCAGGTTGTGTTTACCAAGTTGGCACAACACTGCCCCCACAGCAAATTTCGAGGCATCGATATGCACATGGAAGGTAATGGTCCAATCTAGGGCTCGTAGAATCGGTGCTATGGTTAGAGCCTTCTTCAACTCTTCATATGCTCATTGGCATGCTTTAGTCCATTCAAAGACAATCAACAACTTGTATAAAGGTCTGGCAATCAACACATAATTCAACACAAATCGCCAATAGTATCCTGTATGGCCTAAGAAGCATTGAACTCCCTTATAGTTGATTGGGGACAAAAGATCAACAATAACCCTGACTTTCGAGAAGTCAGTGGCAATGTTGTTCTTTGACACCACGTGCCCTAGGATGCATCCATGCTTCATCCAAAACTGGCACTTTAAGGGGTTCAAGGAGAGATGATATAGGCGACGCCGCTCAAAGACTGCTCGAAGTTTGTCTAAGTATTCTCTCTAGGTCGAGTGAACACACAAGTCATCTACGAAGACTTCTTACTCTTTGCGAAACATGTCTTTAAATATGGCGCACATGAGGCGTTGGAAGGTGGCGGGGGCATTAGTTAACCCGAAGGGCATGACTATGTAAGCAAAGACGCCCCACTCAGTGGTGAAGGCAGTCTTATGCCTATCGGGAGGATGCACTTGCACCTGATTATATCCCGAGAAGCCGTCCAGAAAACTATAGGCTTCCTTGCTAGCCACTCTTTCAAGCATGTGCTCGGTGTATGGCAATGGATAGTTGTCTCTCTTAGTAGCAGCATTCACCTTCTTGTAATTGACACACACTCTGATTTTTCCGTTCTTCTTCATGACAATGACTATGGGCGATACCTAGTCCGTGTGCTCAATTTCGTAAATGAATCCTACTCTCATCAGCTTGTCAATCTCTTCCTTGACCAGGTGAGCATGTTTTGGATTCATAGGGTACGGTTGCTGCTTGACCGGTGTACCATCTGGCGTCATGGGTATGTTATGAGTCACTATACTCGAATTTACCCCCTTAAGCTCTTTTAAAGACTAAGTGAATACGTCTATGTACTCTTTCAAGAGAGCAACAAGACTTGTTTCCTCTTCCTTAGTCAAGTCATCGGCAATGAAGACTAGTCGGGGTGTCTCCCCTTCCTGGGCTAGGTTCACCTCCTTAACCTTGGCTGGTCCCTCAATCGGCTCACTCATTTGCCCTTGACGTTTGGCACCCAACAGGATCACTACCCTATCCCCTTTCTTGAATTTCATAAATCTTTTAGGGAGGTCCTACGATTTTCTCTGTTCTTCCCTTCGTGTGTCCCTGGGTTGTTTTATCCTTCCCTCTTTCAATCATCTGCGCCTCAAGTGGACAGGTAGGTCTCCCTTGGTGCGTCTGGTCTTGGCCGGCCTAGGTATCTCTGGGTCGCTATCTGAACTTACCTCCGACTCAGAGTCAAACTCCCCATCTTTGCTAGAAGAGATGGTCTCCCCTGGTGGTTGTAACTCAGATGGTGACTCTATCCTAAGCATTGGTGTCGTACCGGATTGGGCTAGGCCTACTTGATCGAAATCTATGGCTCCTACGTGTTCCAACCAGGCGTGATCATAATCGATGCGCATGACCCCTTGCTCTATCTTGAAGACACTCTTTTTCTGCGGCTTGGAGTCTGCCCGTATTTGTTCTATTTCCCATCTCTCACTGTCGTATTCTACGGTATCCATTTCACCCTCACTTTCATCACTGAAAGATCAACAATCTTCGTATTCATCATTGGAGTCCTCTATGTCAAGTTGCTCATCGACTCCTAGGTCTTGGTATATCTCTTGTCTTTGATCGGGGATTAGGGCCCAGTTGTACACGAGGTTCAAGTCATGCACCCTGGTCCATTGCCACTTGGATTCATCTAAGAGATCCTAGAGTGGTTTGAAGTTTGCTGTTAGATTGCCAGCCAGCTTTTCCATTAAATATTCCAGAATCTCTTGGAGTTCCCTCTTGTTATTTGGCGCTTGGAAGGTGACAGGTTTAGGTCTCCCCTGAAGGGTTCCTGCCATCATGCAAACTGGTATGGAGGGTGCATTTTTAGACTTACCGATTGTCTTGATGGCTTGCTCATATGCCTCATGATTCGAGAATGGCAAGTCAATTGTAGCAAGGACATGCATCCAATGTCACTCGTCCTCTGGGCATGAAATATACTTGGTCAAGGGTCCATAGGACTTCTTGACTTAAGCATTCCCTTTAAGCATCAGGGAGATGGCATCCAAGTCAACTGGTGAGGTCTTCCAGGTGTCCATCTCTACCCTCACAACGTTCATTCTATTGCCAAGGAAGATTAAGCCGTTACCCCAATCTTCGATGACTCTGGCATTGCACATCTAGGGTCGGTCTAATAGGATATCATAGTCCACACCCTTCACTATAAAGTCAACTGAGAACTAGACACCTACGATTTTCACGGGCCAGTTTTTTAGCACCCCGAATGGTTTCACTCTCATACCATTTGCTAGTGTGACATTGAACTTAGCAATCTCAATAGGTGGGTTTCCCCAAGTCTGAAGCACTACGTGGCTAAGCACACCAACCCTAGCTCTCGTGTCTACGATTCCCTTTCTCGTTGTGTCACCTAGGGCTAGGACCGGTAAGACTGCATGCATCTCGGTGCCCTCTGAGAAGGCATTAACATGCAAGGACTTTGGCATAGAGTGCAGCGTCAAAGTCGGTATTTGTGTCTCTGCATCATGGTCGTGCAGATCAGCATCTTGCTCTCGTGATCCTTTAACCCATTGTTTCACGTCTTGCCATAGGGTGGGATGCTGCTTAAGTAGGTCTCCCAGACTTAGCGTCACAGGGGTGATCACCAGCATGGTAAGGAGGTCATTGGCTGCTCGTCTCTCTCCTAATCCAGATTGTCCTAGCCAATGGCTGTGACTGATTTGTGGGCCTGCAGCATCAAGACTTGGCCTAAGCGGTACTGCTTGTGGTGCGGTCGCATCCCCCAACTTTGGTCGAGGGGGTGAGACTGGCGTGCTTATGATAGAGAGATCATCGATCCCGTCCTCTAGGATGGGCTCAGCATCCTTTAGGTACTCTTGGGCCTCTTTTACCCATTCCTTCACTTTCTCTATGGCCTCTAGTTGGCGCTTCACATGTGGGTATTCCCCTACCTTAGCACTTCCCTTTTTGGCTATCTTAGGGGTTGAAGTTTCTGCCTCTGCATCAGTGAATTTCTTTCCAGTAGTAGTACTCTTAGTTTTCAGTGCAACCTTAGCTTCAGGCCTCTTCTTTCTCCACCCTACAGCTCTTCTTCCCTATCGACGCTGCATTGAGGTTGCTAGGCCCTAGCAGTGATATGCCGACCTGCTTCATCTGGGCACGAGTCACGATCCGCAATGGGATAGGTGTAGCCTCCCCATCGAGATTCTCAACACCAAACAACCCCAATGGGACAGATGGCATGTTGGTTGAACTCGAAGATGGTTTTCGCTTTGGGAAGTTGATGAAGAGATGAGTGATTCTGCACTCAACACACTTTAGGTCATCTTTGTCTCTGTTCTACTGCTTCCTCTCAAGGCAGCATGATGAGACATGCCCTGGGTGACCACAAGTCCAACAAATGATTGGATCCTGCATCTACCCTCCTAGGCCTCTACCTCATCCTCTTCTTAATGCCATCATCGGTACTAGTCAATAGTCCATAAGGACTGCGTTGACCTCATCGTCGTGCGAGATGTAAGGGTATATGTAAGTCTCTTCCTCGTTCGACTCTTCCACATAGTGGACTGGAGCGGCACTCGATGGATGGGTCATGTAGGGACCAGGTGGTCTAGGTATGCCTGTAGAGTTTATGTCCATCCTAGGAACAGCCGACTTAATGTCATTAACCGCAAGAAGGGCCAATGGGGCTCCCCTTCCGAAGAATGGCTGTGGCCTGTTCGCTAGGTAGGGTTGGCCATATGGTTGCGAGTACGGAAGTCTTCTTGGTAATCTGCAATGCGCGACGTCGTGATCAAACCTACCGCAGTTAGCACAAGGTCTTGACCTAGGGTCTTGACACTCAGCTAGCAAGTGGTTTCCGACATAGTACATGCATTGGATGTGTGGGCGCGTTGGTCGTCTCAACATGTCTTGCAGCTTGGCTATCTCCATCTTTACATCAGCCAAGTCCTAGTTTGTCTCGCTAGCTTTCCCCTTATCTTGGGTGGTTGGGCCTGATTGTTCGCTAGAGATTGAAGCTCTCTTTGAGCTCCATGAGTTGGTTTCTTCTGAGTTTAAGCTCCTGGAGCTTCTCTCTTTCAGCTGGTCATCAACTCTGATGGCTTCCTCAAAAACTCTAGCTAGCACGTCTCATTGCAAGCTTGAGTTGCCTACCAAAGCCTTATACAGTTCCTCATTTCGAATTCTGCTGGATGAATACAATTGACATTGCTCTTTCAGTTGGTCATTCTCCCGTAGGGATTCTCTTGAAGAGACTCCTCACGTGGGTTACGTAATCGCGAATGTCCTCCTTCTCCTTCTGCTTGACATTCATCAGTCGCACTAGTAGATTGTTGGAGTATCCAGGCTCGGCAAATCTCTTAATGAAGAGATTCTTGAGGCCATTGAAGTTGGTTCGCTCTGCGGCATCTAAACTCGTATACCAATTCCTACCCTTGTCACCTAAGCAGAGCCCGAACACTTGAGAGCACTGAGTCAAGTCGGTGAGGCCATTGGCTTTGCAAACTTGCTCGAATTGCTCTACAAAACTGTATGGATCGTTGTGGGGCTGGTACTTGTCAAGCTGCTTTGCAACGATTGGGATTTTGGACTGGCTCTTAGAGCCTTGGTTTGCTCCTAATCCTACAAGCAGTGATGTCGCTAGTGCTGCGACACTTTGCTCTGCTGCTGTGTTGTCTAGCACTCGCTTCATGAGAAGATCGCTCAGCGTTAAGTCTCCTTCCAAGGCTCTCTCGTGATCAGTTCGGTTTCTACTGGCTAGGTTCAGCACCCTTTGTACCTCGTGCAATTCTGTGCTTTGCCTTTGGCTCCTAGCCTGTTGGTCTCTGTTGTACTCTACTATGCTTTGTAGTGCCTTGTGGGCTAGCTTCCTCTCCTCTTCTAAGTCTGCAATGATGGCATCTGTTGTCCTGCCGCAGTGCTCATTCCGAGCGTGTGCATCATAGCTACTAACCAGTTATTGAATCGCCTCTAGGAAGACTCCTAATTCGAGTTCCTCATTCAGCCTGCGGTCTAGGTTTTCTTCTGCCATCGTCGTGTTCTCATGCTCCACTAAGCTATCGATCAGGTTGAGTAAGTTTGTCAAATCCACCTCCTTGGCGTCGCCTACTTGGTCCTACTCCGTGTGTCGATAGTCTCTCTATGTCTTTGGGTCTTCTCCTATTGGTGGGTTCCTTGAGTTGTTTATCTGAGTGAGTTCCTTGACTTATTAAATACAATCCTCAATTTATCTCCTCTCATTGTGTGTGTTCCTTCCCGTGCACTTGTGCTCAATCGGGCTTTCAGTTTTCCTTAAGTGTACTTCAAGTGCGAAAATTCAAGGTGAGTGCGGCAAACAATATCTAAGTCTCTTACGCACTCTCGCTTCATTTTGGGCCTAATAGGCTTGTCGATCAATTCTCTGGCCATCTTAACAGGGTTTCAGGTTTTCCTGCTACGTTGCCTTGCTGTTCTTGGTCCGGTCAGGGTTTATGGCTCAGCGGGTTGTCTCTAGGACTCTAGGTCTCGCGACAGCCTACGCAAGCTGCGCCTTACGATTTTGCCTATTCCTTGCGCCAGAATCCAGTTCTAAGCATCAGGAGGACTTGCGGCGGGTTGTGCGGTTGAGCTCTAGCTAGGTCTGGTCAAATTTCTGAAAATTTTGAAAAAGTCCACACTCGGCCCAACCTATCCAACTTGCAAGGGCCGAGTGGGTGACTTGAATGGGCCGAGGCACACGAGCCGAGGGTTGAATGGACGACTCGAACGGGCCGAGGTGCTGACTCGAACGGACCGAAAACGTCCACTCGGACGGGGTCACTTGGACGAGCGGAGGGAGTCTACTCGGATGGGCCAAGGGCCGAATTAGGTTTGTCTGAGGGCCGAGTTTTGCGTAGGTCGAGGGCCAAATTGGGTCACTCGGACGGGCCGAGGGCCGAGCAGGTCGAGGGCCGAGTTTGTAAGTGGGGCTAAGTCATGTCACTCAGACGGGCCGAGTAGGGTTTTGGGCCGAGTCGGTCGAAAGACAAAGGGCCAAGAGCCGATTCTGGGACTTGGCCCAGAAATCGGCCGCTCGGACGGGCCGAGTTGTGTGCGACGAGGCAGTGCCGAGGCGATTTTGATCGAAACTGACAATTTAGCTAATCATTTCACACATAGCCTTCCAAATCACAACTAAGGTGCAAGGGGAAGTGATTGATATACCTAAAGCGATTGGTAGGCTCTCCGATGACAAGATCGAATCGATTCTCTGTGGGCTCTCTCTCTCTCTCTCTCTCTCTCTCTCTCTCTCTCTCTCTCTCTTTCTCTATGTGTGCAAGGGTTGCAAATGAGCTCTCCCTTGGCCTCTTGGCTCTTAAACCCCTTCCCGGGTAAGGTTTGGATGCTCCCAATCACTCACTTGTTGACATTAAGCATCCCAAGCAATCTTTTTACCATATTTTGCATGATTTGTGCCCTGTTTTGCAATGGTAAACCCTACCCTTTTTTTATTTGATTTCCTAAGCCTAACCTACGCTAAATGTAACAAGAATCAAAAGTAAAAAATTGAAATGATTTCTCCATGTTTTCCAATCATGAAACAAACAAAATAACCCAAAATACTTATTTGCTTCGAAGATAAAAAAACCCAACTTCCTACCTATCTCAAGCTCCGGTTCGGGGATGAATCCCTTACTTTGATGCTCGATATGAGGCGCACAAGTGCTCAAGCTTGAATCTGTTGGTCCCGGCAACGGAAACAAAATGTAGAGGGAGCTCACACTCAACTGCCAAGACCCATGGACCGCTTATTGTTTCAAGCATTTCAAGCGAGCTCTAATGGCTATCTCTCACCTAGCCGATGCACCGTCAATCCTACGAGTGTAGTGAGCTTACCTTGATGCCGAAATGAGTTGCCTCCTCTCTCGCACATGACAGTAGCTCCACGATCCTAGATGCTAGCTCAAGCATCCTCAAACCTCCTCCATCTCCAAGCTCCATCCACCATAGCCGCACATGCGAGAAAAGAGAAGAGAAGAAGAGAAGAGGAGATGGTGAAGAGCTTCACCATCTTGATCCCTCACTCCCACACACTCACTTCCTCACACTCCCCTCTCTCAAGAGCACACACAAGCAAGGATGCGAGAAAAGAGAAGAGAAGAAGAGAAGAGGAGATGGTGAAGAGCTTCACCATCTTGATCCCTCACTCCCACACACTCACTTCCTCACACTCTCACACCCCCTCTCTCAAGAGCACACACAAGCAAGGAGAAGAGAAGAAGAAGAGAACTCTTGTTAGCCACACACCAAAGAATGATCTCTCATTCACTTTTTAAACTTTATATACAAAACCCTAAATTCCCATGGGTGCCATCCCTTTTTACATGACCGGCCATTGTGGCAAGGTCCCTTTTTCTAATTCCCGCTTCTTGCTTCATGGCCTCAACCTATACTCGTCTATTCTTTTACAAATGGCATAGGAGGGAGCATGGCGCTCTTTTACAAGAGTTTTTAGAGCTTTTTGAGGCACCTTTCATTTAAAATTGCGCTTTTTGCCCTAGCTTAGCTTTAGAGGCCGCCTGCATGTCTTTGCTCTTTTTCCATCTTTTTTTTGCTTTTTCCTTCATTTCTCCGCCATCTTTCTCCACCATCTCGACTTGGGGTTAACATCCTTTTTTAAACTTCTTGAATTGCTTAGGGAGATCCTATGGTTTCTTATGTCTCTCAAGTTTGAGTCCTTATTTATTTTCTTCCTTTCCTCCTTCAACTTCTTGCACCTTAGGTGGACTAGAAGATCCCCCTTCTTGTGATGAGTGGAGTTTCAAATGGTTGAGAAATTTCAAGATTACTATCGGAGTTGATTTTAAATCTAGAGTTGTGATTGCATCCCTCCACTAGATAAGGGTGTTTCACCTTGTGATTGTAGCCTGGATTTGACTCCAATGTGGTACAACGTAGTTGATTTCACTTAGTTGAGTCCTTAATCCAATACTTCAAGGTACTTAAGCCAAGTTTTCCATTATGAATACTCCATCAATGAGAAATGCATGTGTTCCACTTTATTTAGAGACCATAATGATTTGCTCAATTGTATACCCATCAATGCCATAGTCAATAGTTTCAACTTTGTCTCATGAGGCTTCTTCCTTAGTTTGCAGCCAGTACACTCACTTTTTGAGTCATCTTGATTGGAAGACTTTTCACTAGTCTATCCATCATCAACACAACTTTACTCTTTTCTAGAAAGGCATAATTGTATAAGAGATTTAGGTCATGTACTTTGGTCCAGTTCCATTTTTAGGCTTTCAAGAATTATTCAAGAGCTTTAAGGTTAGCTCTAGGTTTGTCACTCAATTCTCCCTTTAGGAGCTTGAGAATCTTCATGAACTCTAGCTTATTTGCTTGGTACCTAGTAGCATAGGAGGCGGTTGGGCTTTCTCTATGCTTTGTGCCATTATACAGATTGGAACCAAGGATAAATCATTGTCCAAAATATCCATTGATATTTTGTACTTGTAGTAGGATATCATAGTCAACTCCCTTCATGATGATAAAGTTGACTGAGAATTGGACACCCATGATCTTAATTGCCACTCCTTCAAAACTTCAAATGGTCTAACCTTTGTTTCATTGGCCAATATCACATTAAAAGGAGCAATCTCCATAGGGGGACTACCCTAGCTTATAGAACCACATGACTAAGGACACTAACACTTGCCCCAATGTTGATGATTCCTTTCCTAGTTCTATTGAACAATGCAATGACTAGGAGAACTACATGCATTTAAGTTCCCTCCTGAAAGCCATTAACTTTAAGGGTTCCTGACATAGGATTGAGGATTAGGCTAGATATGTGAGTTTTAGCTTTGTGCTCTTGCATGATTTCTACTGGCAGGTCCTTCCATGATTTCCAAAGCACTAGGCTTTGTTTCAATAGTTGTTTGAGTAGTAGAGAGACTGGTGTGGAATGCCTAATAATTTTTTGTCCATCCCTTGGTATTTGCATACTCCTGCCTCTGAGGTTTATGATCAACTTGTTGCGGGGCTACTTTATTGATTAATTCTTGAGTGGGTACATTAAATACTTGATTTCCCATTGATCCAATGTATGTGGAGGATGAATGTAGGCTCATGCTCATTGGCTTGTATAATCTATTATCTAGTACCACTTCAACATCTTAAAAATGAGCTTGTACTTCTATTACCCAACTTCTATTACTTCAACATCTTAAAAATGAGCTTGCACTGATAAGGCCAATAGAACTTCTCGTCCATAATCAAGCTATCTATTTATAGGATAGAATTGTTGTGGTTAGAGTTGAGGTTGTGGTAGCCTTTTAGGCATTTGATAGGCATGGTTTTGTGTCCAAAGCTTTCACAACATATGCAAGGGGATTGAGGCATTTCACTAGAGGGTGGTTGCCTCTGGAATGAATACATTACACATGTGGTTTTGTTGGTCATCTCAAGGCATCCTAGAGTTTTGTAAGCTCCAATTTGAGATTTGATATCTCTTGAGTAAGGTCCATCCCCTTTCATTGGTATTGAACATCAGAGATTGGCTCCTCATTATAAACTATGGATCTCTCGTTATGTATAGGGATGATGCCTACTAGTTGAATAGCCTTAGTGTTTCTTTCCTTGTAGTACACACCTCTACAAAAATGAATTACTAGTTAGGGCCTTGTAAAGTTCTTTGTTTTTTATCTCATTTAAACACTGTGGATACATCTTTTTGGTGAGCCACACAACTACAAGAATGCTCTTATAAATATGTTAGACATTTCCTCCTTGTCCTTTTAACTCACATTCATGAGTTTGTCTATGATGTTATTTGCATAACCTACCTTCGTTAGTCCCTCAATGAAGAGGTCCTTGAGCACATCAGAATCATTTCTCTTAGCTTCATCCAAGTTGGCGAACTAGGTTCTACATTTCTCTCCCAAATATAACCCAAAAGCTTGTGCTCATTTTTCTATGTCTTAGAGGTTATTGGCCTTACAAACTTACTCAAACTATTCCACAAAGCTATAGGGATTGTCTCCCAACATGTACTTCTCTATGTACTTTTCATAAATATGGGAACTTTAGACTAGCTTCTAGTCTTACGTATTAGTCCAAGTCTATCGAGAATTGAGGCTCCTAATGTGACTTTATGCCTCTCATTAGCTAACTTTTTGAAATTTGTTTAGTTAAAATCTTAAACAGGGTGAGATTCACTTCAAGGGTTCTCTCCCTATCAATAGTCCCTCATGGTCCCATTCTATCTACAAGAGGTAAGATTAGCTAGACTTGATCTAGCTTAGCCTCTCTCCTTTGCCTATCCATTCTTTGTGATTGTGTGAGTCTAGCCATTAGCTAAAGTATTGAAAATTGTTTAATTAAAGTTTTGAATAGGGTGAGATTCACTTCAAGGGTTCTCTCCCTATCAATAGTCCCTCATGGTCCCATTCTATCTACAAGAGGTAAGATTAGCTAGACTTGATCTAGCTTAGCCTCTCTCCTTTGCCTATCCATTCTTTGTGATTGTGTGAATCTAGCCACTTGTTTAAGTAGGTCCTTTCCTAGTCTCCTCTCTTCTTCCAAGTCCACTAGTATATCTTGTGTTGTCCTCTTTGTGTGCTCTATTCTTGTTTGTTAGTGATATTGTGTGATCAATTGTTGAATGTCTATCGAGAAAACCCAAGTCTTCCAAATTTGAGCTAGAGCAGGACATCATTTCTAGGACTTCCTACTTCATTGTGACTTCTATGAGATTAATGATCTCAGATAGGGAGATGGAGTTTCCCTAGGAAGACACAATTACCTCAGGGTAGACAAAGAATTTTAGCTAATTAGCATGCTAGATGCTTGAAGTATTGCTGCCTAGTTTGCCCCCATCATTGACTAGAAAGGCATTCCCAATTTTAAGGTCTCTATCACTTCATAAGCTCTTGGTTATTCTAAAGTTACAATTCAATTCTTTCCAAGATTCTTTCTTAAGAAATGGCTTGCTTTGTCTTGGATGGTCAAGTCTTCTTGATTGGCAAAGTTTGCTCTTTTGTTCAAGGTTTAAGTCTCTGAACTTTCTCTGATCTAGTCTTGGTTCTTAGACAATTCATTTCTTTTAGATTCACTATTTTCCTTACTTCATGGTTTTGTCTCAACAATGTTTAGTGGGTTCTTTCTTAACTAATACAATTGAGAAAATGATGCAAGTGGAATGTGCACAATTAAGCTTTCAGATTTTGCAACTAATGTGTTTAATGCAATTCAATTGTCCTATGAGCTAATGGTGTTCAATTAGGTTGTTATCCAATCAAGCTATTTTAGTGATGCTCAATTGTCGTATGTGCTCGTGGTGCTCAATCAAGTTGTGCCCTTTATCACTCCATGAGGTGTGCAAACAAATTTTTCATTACACAATTATTGAATCCTCACTTATTGTCAATAGTTTTAGGCACTCCTATGGTCTATTACTCTCAATGAATGTACCTAAAGGCTATCATCACTTGAATGGACAAGAGAATCTACATTTACAACTCATAGGTTCATTAAAGTGTCCAAGTAGTGCCACTAAACTGATTTATTGACACAATTTTCATGGAGATCCACTAGGATGATAGAACCCCAAAGAGTATTGCAATTGGTGGTATTCGTGATGGAAGTGGTTTGAGAGTGTTTTGGATAGGGTGGAATGGTTTTGATAATCCCATGATGTTTTTTAGTAGAGATATGAGGTTTTGTTCTATTTTGTTGATGTCCTGATAGTGTCTGATTGATTATGATAGCTATTGGTTTGCTTCTTGACAATGATGAGCTATGAAGAATCACTGTAGTGGCTCTGGTGATCTTTCATATCAAACATACCTCTTGGAAGGGGTATCCATGACCAAAGAAGGGTTATTGTGAGTGATTATTGAGTGTTGTAGTGAGTATATGATGTACTATTGAGAGAGCGTGTGTGTGAGAGTGAGAGATAGCCAATTCTATGCAAGATGATGTATCTACATATGAGAGATTGTGAGAGAAAGCTATGGAATCTTTGAAGATGAATAATATGTGATATCTTTCCATTCAAAGTGGTGTATTATCTTATGTTTTTGTGGTTTATCAAAGAATTCTATGAAGAATATGAAGAGCATGATCAATTTTGGTAAAGTTAAAGTTGTGGGAGAATTGTTTCTATGATGTTGTGTAAAGACTTCTTATTCGTGGTGTTCTTTTCTTTGTTGAGGATATATCAAATATAAAAAATATGGTTTTTGATAGTAAAGATAGATTTTCTTGTAGTAGAAACACCATTTTCTTGGTGTTCCTCTTAGGGCTCCATGTTTTTGGTGCACAACTGGCCATTAACAAGGATCAGAAGAGGCTGAAAATGAAGGAAATGGCATTGCCAAGAAGAGAAGAATTCAATGGATGCTTGCAAAGTTCCTTCTACCACTGAAGAATTGGATATTCTCATTGTTAAAACCACTTTCCACAAGAGGTTCATCCCACAATGGTGGAAACATATTACTATCATGATGTAGGCTCTATGTGCCCATTTACTCTCCCTGTTGAAGCAACAGAGACATGCATCTTGGTGGCAAGTTGTTTGGGAACAAAATGAAGTGCAGAAATAGAGAGAATGATCATCTATGGGAGATCTAGCATTCATTGAAAAGTTTCTAGACATCACCAAGTGGGAAATTATGAAGAAGCTTCAGGAGTCGTGGTCAGTGGAAGTTTACAAAAACAAGAAAGAAAAGAGTTGGAATTTCTTTGTGGATGCTCAACAGCAGGATATGTGGGATGCATGGTGCACTGACAATCTCTTATTTGTCCAATTGGAAACCCACTGGAAGCTAGTAGATAGAGTATTATTCATAACATACACTATTAAAACCATCACAAGTTGGTATTATTATGATGATGGCACCACAACGATCCTTAGAAGAATGAGTTTTGATACCTTTAGAACTGAATACATTCCCCTCTGTAGTAGTCCGAAAGTTGAACTCAGAGATGTCAAAAAGAAGGAAGTAGAAGAAATGTTGGCCAGAGAGTCCTCTAGAGACTAAAGCCCCCTCTAATTATGTTCTGTTGAGTATAGACCAACTAGGTGAAACTAACTCCATGATGAATGACGCAATCAAGAGGCAAGCATTAGAACGAGTCCAAAGGTATGTGAGATGAGAAAATGCAAAAATCAAAGCCGATAATGAGCTAGCAAAAAAGCCTCCTTTGATGCCCTAGCAGCATTCTTTACAAAAGTCCCTATGGCGACTCAAGGTCCCCTTCCTAGTCAAATCCATCCCAGAAATATTGATAATAAGCTAGCAAATGTAGTCCCGTTGCCCGTTTTTAAGGGAGAGTACAATGAAGACCATGATCTTCATGTAGCAAAGTTTATGGTAGCATGTGTGGCTAACAATGCCAAAGCCCTTGAGCATTGGGCTGGCAATATTTTCCACCATTTTCAAAGGCACAGCATTTCAATGGTATGAGAGACAAGCATCAAGAACTTTTAGCACATGGGATAAGTTGGCCTTCCTCACCACTAAATTCAGGCATGAAGGTTTTGAAGAGCGGATGGAGAGGAGTTCACGAACTAAGTCAATCTTCTGGTGAACGAGTAGAAGCCTATGTCTCGCGAATGGAATCCATACTAAAGAGATGGACCAACCATCGTTTCGATGAAGGCATCCAAAAGGAAGTTTTCCTTAAAGGCCTACAACCATAAGTTCGCAAGTTCGTGGAATTGAGAAGACCAATCAATCTACAAGCTACAGTGGAAGATGCAAGATTGTATGTTAAAGTTGAAGCAAGGCTATCGATGACCTCAGGAAGAGGAGTCCTACCTCCTCCCATGCCAAGAATGGCATACCCACCAAATGCAATCCCAGGGATAGTTCCCTACCCCTATCCTCAGATGCAAATAGTGCCATAGTACACAGTGCACCGAATCCATAGTGCTCATTGTCGTAGAGACAACAGTGCCTCAAATTATTGTAGTGACCGAGAGGCACGGAGATCGAGACAGTCAGTGTTCATTAGTAGCAGAGAGAGACAGAGAGTGAGAGAGAGCAAAGTAGAGAGTAGAGAGCGTGCACAATTCTTTTGGATAGAATGATGAGTGTACCACCTTAGGTTTTTAGATAGATATATATGTGTAAGTGCAAGTGTTAGGGTGTGTTCACACCCGAGCACATTAAAAAGCACGAGAGCCTTTATTCCCAACAACCTCCCACCTAAAGGCAATGTGCCTTAAGAGGAGAAAATAATCCCCTAAGTCTAGGTATGTACAAAGCTAAAATACATATATCTATCTAACTCCCATCATTTGTCGACAATGAGCAAACCGCTCTGCTAGAAGACCCTTTGTGAGAAGGTCTACATGATTATCATCTGTATGCACTTTGACAAGTTCATTGCTCTTGATGTCAAGGACATCTCTAATGAGGTGGTACTTCACCTGTATGTGCTTTGTCTTCGCATGAAAGACGGGATTCCGTGCTAGCATGATAGCACTCTAACTGTCACAATGGAGAACATGTAACTCTGTAATGCCAAGCTCTCCCACCAGATGTGAAAACCATAAAGCCTCCTTGCATGCCTCAATGGCAGCCACACACTCTGCCTCTGTAGTAGACAATGCAACACACTTTTGTAGCCTGGAGATCCAAGAGACTGCTCCTCCTGTGAAGGTAAATACATACCCAGAAGTGGACTTTCTACAATCCGCATGACCAACATAGTCTACATCTGTAAAGCCAACAACAGACGCCTTCTGCTTTCCAAAGCAGATGCACAACTCCTTTGTGCTTTTTAGTATCTCATAATACCTTTCACTGCTTCCCAATTCTTTTTACCAGGGTTTTCCATGTATATGCTAACCACTCCCACTGCAAAGGCATTGTCAGGACGTGTAGTGACCATAGCATACAACAAACTGCCAATAGTTGAAGCATATGGTATCTTGGCCATTTGAGCCTTCTCAGCATCAAATGTAGGGCTGTCCTCTGCACTGAGTTTCACATATGGAGGCAACGGAATGCCAATTGTTTTCCCCCCTTCATATTGAAATGCTACAAAACCTTGGAGATATATTCCTGTAGATAGATAGAGCAATCCTTTTAACCTATCTCTAAGTATTTCCATGCCAAGAATGTGATTTGCATCACCAAGATCCTTCATGTCAAAGCTGCCATGAAGACTTTGCTTCAATGAGTCCAAGGCATGAGTATCCCTGCCAGCAATCAGCATGTCATCAACATACAGAGCCAAGATAATCAGGCTGACATCTGCTGCCTTCTTAGTGTACAAGCAGTGATCCACTTGACTTCTATGGAAATCTTGAGACTGCATGAATGTGTCAAACTTATGGAACCATTCTCTTGGTGCTTGTTTCAGCCCATACAAACTCCTTTTGAGTTTACATACCATCTTCTCTTTCCCTTTTTCAACAAACCCTTCAAGCTGCTGCATATATATGTCTTTATGCAGATCACCATGTAAGAATCCAGTCTTTACATCCATCTATATGAGCTTCATATCTTCAGCTGTAACCAAGCCCAAAAGGGTTCTCAAGGTAGTCATCTTGGCTACAGGAGAGAAGATATCATCAAAGTCAATTCCATGTTCCTGCTTGTACCACTTCGCAACCAATCTTGCTTTGTACTTTGGTGAGGAACCAAAAGTGACCTTCATCCTATAAACCCATTTGCATGGGAGTGTTTTCTTCCCTTTAGGCAACTGCACCAAGTCCTAAGTGCCATTTTTCTTAAGAGATTTCATTTCTAATAACATGGCTTTATACCATTTTTTGTTGTCCTGTCTGTCCATTGCTTCCTTGAAGCAAGACAGTTCACCACAATCTATCAACATGACATAATTAGCCAAATTGTTTCCACCAGGAATGAATCTATCAAGTTGTCTAGTAGCCCTAGACCATCTCCTAACCCAATGATCATTGTTTGCTAGATGTTGAGTATTTTCAACTTTTTGTATTGGCATTTCAGCCTGTAAATCAACATTAACAGCTTGTTGTCTTGGTTGTTCCTACACATGTAATGGCTCATTATCATGGGCAATAGCTGGCTAATGATTTCCAGCATTGTTTTCTACATTTACCTGTTCATTTACAACAAGTATTTGTTGTTGTACATCGGGCACATTTTGCTGTCCAAAATATATTTCTTCCCAGAATACAACCCTATGGATTTCCTCAGTCTTTTTGGGTTGTTTATGCATGCGATCTTCCCAGAAGATAACATCATTGTTGCGTACTACTTTCCTTTTCAAGGGATCCCATAATCTATACCCCATTTCACCCTCGTCACCATATCCTAGGAAAATGCATTTACAGGACTTTGGCTCAAGTTTGCTGTGTTTTTCTTTACGAATGTACACAAAAGCCTCGTAGCCAAACACTTTCAAGTGAGCATATAAAGGTGGCTTGCCCGACCATGCTTCTTGGGAAACTCCACCCCCCCAAGGCCTATTTGATGGACCGATTAATTAAGTGTACGGATGTCATAATAGCCTCTCCCCAAAAACTATGGGGTAATGCTGCATGAGACAGCATCCTACGGACCTTATCCTGTATGTTCCGATTCATACGCTCTGCAACTCCATTTTGGGGTGGATTATGAGGGGCAGTGAGCTCCCTCTTTATCCCTTTGCTGTCACAAAATGCCTGAAAGGCCTTGGACACATATTCCCCACCATTGTTAGAGTGAAGACACTTAAGTGTCTTATCTGTCTGATTTTCAATCAATGCCAAGAATTTTTTAAACTTGTCAAGCACTTCATCCTTGCTACGAATAGGATAAACCCATACCTTTCATGTAGCATCATCGACAAAGGTAACAAAATATTTATTTCCCCCTAAAGATAATCCTGGCATCTGACATACATCTGAATGTACTAACTCTAGAGGGGAAGATTTCGCAGAAAGAGACTTCTTGTGAGATGTCTGTGCATATTTACCATAAACACAATGATCACAATGTTCAAAATCAACATAACGAAGACAAGGCAAGTAACCCAAACAAGAAAGCACTTTCATTCCTGTTTGACTCATGTGTCCCAACTGGCCATACCACAAAGAAACACTTGGTTGCTCAGTCACAGCAACAATATGATCACTCACACTACATACATGGAGAGGATACAAGGTATCACTTTTACAACCTCTGGCAATCACTCTAGGTCCATTACAGATCTTGCATTTCCCATCACCAAAGGTGGTATGAAATCCATCATCATCTAGTTGCCCTGTGCTAATCAAGCTCTTCTTGACCTGAGGTACATGCCGTACATGCTGAAGTGTGAAGACAAAACCATGCTAAAATTGCAACTGCACACTACCAATACCTGCAATGTCACATGCATAGTTATCCCCAAGATGGATGACACCATGTCGACCCCCTGTATAGGCAGAGAACCACTCAGGATGAGGGGTGACATGAAAGGAAGACCTGAATTGAGGATCCATGTATGCATGTCATCATCTATATCTGCAAGCAAAGCATGTGCACCAAAGTGTGAAGAGACCAAGAGTACGTCATTCCCATTGTCACTATCATGAGTGACTACATTCACCTCTTCAATTTTGACACTACTCTTCTTAGGTTGACCCTTTTTCTTCTCTTCCTTGCTATCATTTGTCTTCTTGCCCTTTCCTTTCTCTTTCTTCCATTTGTAGCAGTCACGTTTAAAGTGACCCTTCTTGCCACAATGATGGCATTCAACATCTTTGCCATGTGATTTACTGTGTCCCTTGCTATCAGATTTGCCTTTCTGCTCTAATCTGCCCCTAGTATGCAAAGCACTAGAAGATTTACTAGATGCATTGTTCTATCAATTCATTTCTTCCATGAGTAGAGCACTCTCTACATCAACATACAAAAGGATCGCATTAGAATTGCTCATAGCAGTTGTGAATGTATCCCAACTCTCTGGAAGAGTGCAAAGCAAAAACGTAGCCTTAAATTCTTCATCAATCAAGAACTTCAAGGCAACCGGTTGACTGAAAATGGAGTTAAACCCACTCGAGTGAGTAGATTTTGTTGTACCCTCTTTCATACACAAATCCATAAGCTTTTTCAGCCAATACACTTTGTTTGCAGCACTCTTCTATGCATACAGTGCTTCCAGTCGAGTCCAAATAGCATATACATAATCCAAACCTTCAATGTTAAACAACAAGGCATCAGAAATCAATAGCTCGATGGTTGAGCATGCAAGCTCATTTAACTCATCCCAATCATCCTATTCCATATCTGCAGGCTTTGCCCCTTTGGTCTTAATCGGCTTTTCCTGCTTCTTTTAACTCATTCCAAGCTCATTTAACTCATCCCAATCATCCTATTCCATATCTGCAGGCTTTTCCCCTTTGGTCTTAATCGGCTTTGCCTACTTTTTTTGCAATAGGATATTGTAGCACTGTTTTTGCCAGACTACAAAGTTATGTGCTCCTTCAAGCTTCTTTATGTGCATGAGATTACTGTTGCCATTGCTACCAGCCATTATTTTTAGCGTAAATGTGACAAAAAAATCAGCAAATGCAAGCCCAAACTATCACACAAGTGACCAAGGTACGAACAAGTACCAACCAGTAATAAATGACCACATAGAAGCTGAGATTTAAAATCTATAATTAAATTTTCAGAAGTAGCAAACCATGTGCTACAGCATTCCACAACTGATTACAGCAGTTCCAAGGGCAAATGCATCACATTACACGAGAAGTCCCAAATGTTAGTTGCAATTTATGTTGTACATATACCCACGGGCATAAAATTTGACACACACGGCCAAAAGACTTGAAAATTTGTGCTGAAAGCATTAACCATACATTTGAACTGTCTCTGACATGCATAAAATAGGCCAATTTTTCCAAAATAGAGCAATTTCAGCAAAACCCCCAAATTTCACTGACCAATCTGTCCCAATTGCATTAATACATGTTTTTGACTGCATAAAATGGGAAAATTTAGTAAAATTTCACAAAATTTTGCAAAATCCCCTAATTTCTCGGGCCCAAATGTGCACCAATGTCAACCAATCTGACTCAACTGAACAGAATTTCACCAATACAATAAAATTCCCAAATTTTACGGGTCCAATTTTGAGAAATTTTACTCAGATGAGCAAAATTTCGATAATTTTGGCAAAGTCCCCCAATTGAAATGTGCACAATGTTTGCAATTTCTGACGTAGATGCCTCAATTTTGCATGGATAGCACTCAGTCTGGAGAAGCCCCAAATTTCTAGGCTTAGATTGCACGAAAATTTGAAGGTGTGCCTCCACGCGTGAACCCTCGATAGGGGAATTTTAAAAAAAAGGATTTTGAAGAGAGAAAAAAAATGTTGAACAACGGGTCCATGCCCACCGTCTCGTCAACTGGTCCCGTCTGTCTCATGAACCCTGCTGGTCCGTCACGCTTGCTGTTGCTTGTCACACCTGCTGGACCATGCCGCATCTATCGTCAAAGCCTCAAATCGCCCTGACTATCGCCTACAGTTTGCTACCCATTGAGTCTGTGTGCCACTTGTGCGACTCTTGAAACGCCGCCTACTAGTCCTCGACTGCCTCTCCTATACCTGCTGGACACAGACGTGCACTTGTTGCTAAGCCTATGCACACACGTTGACTATCTTGAGACACGTGCACACATGAGTTGTCTCTTGCCCACTCTGATACCAATTTGTAGTGATTGGGAGGCATAGAGATCGAGATAGTTAGTGATAGTAAGGAGTGGGCTTGCGATGGCAGATCTTATACAGCTCTGTCAGCTCCTCCATCATTTTGTGAAGGAAATGAGTACCTCTGTCACTTACCAGCTCGAGGGGACTGCCAAAACGGGTGATAATATTCTCGTACATGAACAAGGCTACACTATTACCATCGTCCCACTTCAGAGCTTTAGCTTCATACCACTCTGTGACATAATCCGTACATAGATGGATGTATATGTTCTACTTCTGTCTGGTAGCCAGATTAATGGGACCCACGAAATCAATCCCCCACTTCTCGAACGGCTTTAGGAGAAGAATAGGTTGCAGTGGCATGGCACTTGTTTTGGTGGGTTTTTCCATTCGTTGACAAGCATTGCATCTCTTATAGTGGTCATATGCATCCTTGTGGAGGGTCGACCACCAGCATCCCGCCAATAGAGCCTTCCTGGTTGTTGCTTCTCGTGCGAAGTGTCCACCACATGGCTCGTCATAACAAGCCTTAAGAATAATCCTAATCTCGTCTCCTGCAACACATCTTCGCAACACTTCATCTTTGCCTCGCTTGTACAGTGCACTGCTTAGCAAGGTGTAGGGGGCTGATTCTAATAGAAGCTTCTTCTTCTCATGGCTTGAGATGCCAGGAGGATACTGTTGAGTTGCCAAGAGGTTGGCTATGTCTGCATACCATGGAGTAACTGTGTCAACTAGAAACAATGAAGCATCAGGAAGGTTTGGATCATCATGTTCCTCTTCTACAGTTTGAGGGATCTGCAGATGATCAGCTAGGACATGGAAACAACCAAGCTTAGTGACCACTTCAAAATCGAACTCTGAAACACGAGCAACCATCTTATCAGTTGTCCTTTGACATCTGCTTTGTTCATTAGGAAGGACAGAGCTTTATGATCCATGTAAAACTTGAAATGCATTGACAGTAGATAGTGTCAAAACTTTGCCAATGCGAGCACCACTGCTAAGCACTCAAGCTTTGTCACTGTGTAGTTCCGCTCTCGATCAGTTGCTTTCCGACTTGCATAATAGATTGGTTGATCTAATTTAGAGGGGGCCTTTTGACATAGGACAACACCTAGCCCTTCAACCGACGCATCTGTGTGCAAATGGAACCCCTTCATCCAGTCAGGAGGCTGCAAGATAGGTGCTTGGATGAGGCACTGTTTTAGGGTATCAAAGGCTTCTTCGCAGTCTCATCAGTCCAAAGGGAATCCGCATCTTTCCTTAGGAGCTTGTGCAGAGGGGCTGTCTTGGTTGCAAAATGTGCAATAAATCTTTTGTAGTAGCCCACATGACCAAGAAATCCTCTCAGTTGCTTGAGGTTTGTTGGTGCTATTAAGGTGACAATCTTGTCAATCTTCACCGAGTCTGTTGCAATCCCTTGTGCGGAGACAATATGGCCCAAAAGAACTCTTGATGAGATGCCAAAGACACATTTTTCGGGGTTGAGAGAAATCCCATACTCACGGCATCTGTCAAAACATTGCTCTAGGTGTCCCCAATGCTCACGGATTAAGCTATAGACACAGAAGTCATCAAGATACACCTCAATGAAATCATGCAAATGATTCTGGAAAGCAGTCATCATTACTTGTTGGAAGGTGGAAGGAGCATTAAGAGCCCAAACGGCATCACTCTATAGGCATAGGTCCCCCATTCTGTGGTGAAGGTTGTTTTGGATTGGTCCTCTTCTACGATTTGGACTTGATTATATCCGCTGAATCCATCCAAGAGGGAATAGAGCTCATGGCCTACCACTGTGTCCAACAGTTGGTTTGTAAAATGGATAGGAAAATGATCCTTCTTCATCTTCAAGTTCAACTTTCGAAAGTCCACATATATTCGAAGTTTCCCGTTCTTCTTGGGTACTACCACAATGGGCGAAACCCATTCACTGTTAGCCACGGGATAAATGAACTCTACTTCAAGGAGCTTTAATAATTCGGCCTTCACCAGAGCAAAATAATTAGGATTCATACACCTTTGTCTCTACCTCACAGGTTGGCATCAAGCTCAAGATCAATGTGATGTTGACATACTGTAGGATCAATCCCCTTTAGGTCTTTGTACAACCAAGCAAGCACGTCTAAGTTCTCCTTTAGTAGATCTCACATGACCACTAGTTCTTCTTCTGGAAGATTGAGACCCACTTTCAGGTAACGTTCAGTACCGTTAGTATCCAAGAATGTCACTTGCCTTTCTCCTTCCACTTCGTGGATAAATGTTCCACGGGTTGTTTTTGGATAGAGGTCTGACTCCTTCAAGGGAGTAGTGTCATTGTCTGATGTTCCACTAGAACCAGTGTCCTCCTTCTGAACAGATGACTCATTTGTCTGTTAAGATTGGTGGAAGGGTATTAGAGCTTTGTTTGCTTCTGTGTGAGTGGTGATTTCTTCTGGGCTTAGGGATTCATCTTCAAAGGATGCATCTAGGAATGTCACATAGCATGGACCTTCTATAAGCCGTGGCTCTGATGGATCTGGCTTCTGTTGACAAGGGGCATCATCGTCATCTTTTCTCCCGAATGGATTGTCAGGGCAACAGGAGCCACTGGTGAACTTAATTTTTATACCTTTGATCCATTTCTTATTCAAATTCTGCATACTTTGTGGTCCATTGGTCAACCCAAATGGAACCGTGGTCATTCCATCCCACACCCCGAGACCTTTGGCCCCTGAGGTCTCTGTAGGAACATCAACAAGATTGTCCGCTATCAAAGAAACTTCTTCATCTGCACTTTCATAACCTGCTTCGTTTTCTTCCTCATCATTTTCGTTCTCTTCCTCTGGAGGCTCTGTCTCTACTTCTGTAGAGGCTCTATAGGAGAATAACAGATTTTTTGCCTCTACTCTACTTCTATTTTTACTTCTGTCTCTAGCTTTGACTCTACTTTTGACTCTGCAACGATTGCCATGTAATAGGGAGAATAGTACATCCATGCTTCTATCTCGCTGTCAGAGGTGATTTCAGAAGTCAATTCTAGTTGAGGCAAGAGGTATTCTCCCATGGACAAAGACTTTTGCTTCCTTTGGTAGTTGGCTTACAGTGCCCACTGTTAGGGACTATGCCTCTATTTTCTTAGAAAAGATCTATTTAATAGCCTCTTCGTCTCCTAATGTACCATATGTTACTTCATTGGAGGAGTTTGTTATGACTTCGATGGATGTGAATCCACTGCCTTTTTGCGATCCATACAATTTCAACACCACTTTATTGGGTCCTCTGCCTAGGGTTAGGGTTGCTTTGAACCAGTCCGTCCTGGCTCTTGCTTCAAAAAGCCAAGGTCTTCCCAACAACAGAGGGTATGAGGTCCCATAGGAATTTGGTTTGACCACCAAATACATCAGCCAATAGTCTCTTCCTACAAGGGTTTTTTTTACATATGGGAGGTGCCCAACGGTTTAATTTTGCTTTGATCTGCCAATCTGATAAGGCACTGTGTAGGTTGAATTCCTTGCAAACCTAAATCCTTCATTGTCACATCCATCATTAGGTTTACTGATGAGCCTCCATCAATCAATGCAATTGAAATAAAGCACCCTTCTATCCATACACTAATCTCTAGGGTTCCAGGATCTAGGAAGGCGTTAGCCACATCTACTTCCTTTACAGGCTCTGGGGCCTTATTGGTCTTAGTCCCTGTTGAAGGAGCAATCCTTAATCCACATCTTCGAGTCAAGATGCTTTTGACTTTTTTTCAGCATGAGATAGTATCAACAATTGTCAAAATGTTAGGTTTGGTTTAAAGGTGTCTAGGTCTTTGACCAAGTCATACTCTTTGACCGGATCTATAGGCTTCTCCGGCCTGCTCGGGAATGTGGCTACACCCATTTTTATCTTTTCTTTTTCTTCTAGCAATGGCAGCATCGGCACTTCCTCTGCTTCTAGAGGTCTTTCAGTATCATCTATCTCCTGGACCTCTGGTGCTATTTCTGACACTATCTCTGTGACTGTCTGTGGCACTGCAGTGCTCTATACTGCACTTTCTGTCTTGTATTGCTCTATCTCTCTGTTGGCAGGTTGAACTTCACAGTCTTGGCAGAGAAGCTGTTCTCTTTCTAGACAACTGGTTCCTTCTTCTTAGCATACATGATAGCGGCAACTTCCAACTCTACCAAATTGGAGACAAGTTCTTGTGCCTTCTGCTGGCTATCAGTGGCATTGGCCTTTATAGGTGCTAGACTTGGATAGTCCTTTGCAGTGTAGCCTTCTCCTTTGCATCGGCTGCATAAGGGCTTGTAATCCATAGATCTTCTAGGGTTTGGACAATTCGAGGAGATATGACTCTTTTCTCCACATCTGTAACATTCCACCTCTGATCACTAACCACCACCAGACTGTCGTTCTCTATAACTTTGAGAGGGAAACCTCCTTGGACCAAAATTAGGACCAAACTCCCTAGGCTTTGGTCCAATATCCTGTGTTGTCATTTTGGATTCTAGCAAGTTGAATCTTGCGTTTTCATCCTTCTATCTTTATTCATGAATCTCTTTCAAAGAGCAAATATCCTCTGTATGGTTTTTCCTCAAACAATAGGAACAGAACACTCCAGGAATGGTTGGTTTTTGGGTACATTCAGTAGCTAAATGTTCCGCTTGATGGCACTTTCCGCACCATGTGTTAGAACGCATCACATCTCTCCCAGCTCCCACAAGAGTGGATATATTGGCAGTGTTCACCTTCAGCGTCTGTAGCTGCTCTATAATCACATCCATAAGCTCTTTCTTGATACTTATGACTGAGTTGGATAAGTAGTCCTTCAAATTTTCACCTCCTGAAGTGCTTGTAGTAGGGTTTTGGGAAGCTTCTATAATTACTATATACACTAGTTGGGTTGATCCAAAGGGTCCTCTGTTCTAGTTCTAATTCAAAGCTCCTGTTGAGACTTGGGTTTATTGATTCCAGTTTGGTAGGGTTCCACTATTGTTGAGTCACCATTGGAGGAACTGTTTGAGGCCACTATTGTTGTTGTTGAACCATCATTTGAGGCACTGTCGTCTGCGGTGACCATTATGGATTAGGTGCACCGTACTACGACACTGTTTGCATCTGGGGATAGGGGTAGGAAACTATCCCTAGGACTGCATTTGATGGGTATACCATTCCTAGCATGGGAGGAGGTAAAACTCCTCTTCCCGGAGTCATTGACAGCCTTGCTTCAACTTTGTCATGCAATCTTGCACCTTCTACTATAGCAGCTCTTGCAGATTGACTAGTCTTCTCAATTCCACGAACTTGCGAACTTCCGGTTGTAGGCCTCTGAGGAACGCTCCTTTCTGGATACCTTCGTCCAAATGATGGTTAGTCCATCTCTTCAGGATGGATTCCATTCGTGAGACATAAGCTTCTACTCTTTCTCTAGAGGACTGACTTAGATTTATGAACTCCTCTCGCATCCGCTCTTCAAAACCTTCACGCCTGAATTTAGTAAGGAAGGCCAACTTCAGGTCATCCCATGTGCCAAAATTTCCTGTTGCTTCTCTTATACCATTGAAACGCCGCACCCTTGAAAGTGGCGGGAAATATTGCTAACTAATGCTCAGGGGTTCTGGCATTGTTAGCCACACATGCTACCATAAATTCTGCTACATGAAGATCGGGGTCTTCATTGTACTCTCCCTTAAAAATTGGCAATGGGACTACATTTGCTGGCATGTCATCAATATTTCCAGGAAAAATCTGACTAGGAAGGGGACCTTGAGTCGCCATGGGGACTTCTGTAAAGAGTGCTTTTAGGGCGTCAAAAGAGGCTTCTACTGCGAGCTCGTTCTCAGCCTTGATTCTTGCCTTCTCTCTTCTCACGTACCTCTGGACTCGTTCTAGTACTTGCCTCTTGATTGCGTCATTTATCAAGGGGTTGGCTCCAGGTCTGTACTCAACAGAATAGAATCAGAGAGGGGCTTCAATCTCTGGAGGATTCTTTGGCCAACATCTTCTCTACTTCCTTCTTTTCAACATCTCTGAATTTAGCTTTCAAACCACTATAGAGGGGGAGATATTCCGTTCTGAAAGTATTAAAACTCATTCTTCTTAGGATCGTTGTTGTGCCATCATCATAATAATGCCAGCTTCTGATGGTTTCAATAGTGTATGTTGTGAAAAACACTCTGTCTACCAACTTCCAATGGGTTGCTAATTGAACAAACAGGAGGTTGTCAGTGCACCAAGCATCCCATGTATCTTGTTGTTGAGCATCCATGAATAAATTCCAACTCTTTTCCTTCTTGTTTTTGTGAACCTCCATTGACCATGACTCCTGAAGCTTCTTCACAATCTCCCACTTGATGATGTCTGGAAAATTCTCAATGAATGCCAAATCTTCCATGGATGGTCATTCTCTCTGTTTCTACCCTTCAGTTTGTTCCCAAATAATTTGCCACCAAGATGCAAGTTTCTACTCCTTCAACAGGAAGAGGAAATAGTCCACTACATAGAGCTTGCATCATAATGGTAATATGTCTTCGCCATTGTGGGATGAACTTCTTATGGAAAGTGGCTTTGGCAATAAGAATCTCCAACTCTTCAATGGAAGAAGGAACTTTGCAAGCATCCATTGAATTCTCCTCTTGGCAATGCCATTTCCTTCATTTTCAGCCTCTTCTGATACTTATTGATGGCAAGTTTCCACAGCTGCGCACTAAAAACATGGAGCCCCAAGAGAGACACCAAGGAAAAGGAGATTCTACTACAAGAAAATATATATTGTAACATTAACAAGCTTTTATTTCATTCTTTTAAGAACCACAACAAGGAAAAGAACAAATCTTCACGCAGCATCATAGTAGATATCTCCCGCGGATTTGATAGAATCAACCATAATCTTTAACATCTTCAAAGAATCCATCAATAAAACAAGGAACACAAAAGAATACACCACTTTTGAATGGAAATAAATCACATAGTATTCATCTTCATTGTCTTCATTGTTATCTCTCTATCTCTCATAATAAATACATCACAAGCACTTGATACGCAAACCCATTTCCAGTTTTGTTTAATCTTTCAAAATTGAAAAAACTTTAAAAATACATGAAAACTTATAAAAACCAATAAAAATACAAAAATCCCAATTAAATGAAAAATTCTTTAAAATTTTTTTAAAAATTCAATACTTTTTGGAAATTTTCCAAATTTTTCTTAGTTGAAAATACCTGTATAAAATTTAAATTTTTTAAAAAAATATAGAAAAACCTCCTTAAACCATTAAAACTTCATGAAAAATCCTTTAAAAATCATCAAAATCAGGAAAAAAAATCCTAGAAATTACCCTAAATTTCAAAAGATTTCCTCCATCATTTGGCCAAATTGCCATATAATCCCATTTTGTATACACATTCAAAATAGTTGGCCAATTTCTCAAAATTATGGAATATAAAGTGGATTCCTTGTTCAATTTTTAGACACAATTTTGCTGATTAAAATGAATGAAAAATCCAACTTTAATATAAAAACATTGAACACGATAAATAACACCACAAATAAAAACACAACCAACCACATCAACTTTAAAACAATAATACTAAACCCTCAAAACCCTTTTATAAAATAAATAAAATACAAAAACAACAATGAACTATACACCTATTCACATATGTTAATTTTCTTTTTAAAAACAAAAAACAAAAAACCCAAATCTAAGCCAATACATTTCATACAACATAAATGAATAAGCAGACGAAAATTTCAACACTAGTATATTGAAATTTTTTCTATGGTGTTTTGTTCTTTTTCGCTTATGTCCTAAATTTTTCCAACTAGCTGGATTTCTTGTTGGCTTCCTTAGTGATTGTATCACGTCAATGGGACGAGTGCACATTCAGCTTTTAGTTGTATACACACCCCTCCCATGTATTTCTTTTCTTTTTTTAAAAAAAATTCCTACCCCAAAATCCACAATTATTTATTAAAAGGAATCATGATCACCACATTTTTCACTCATGTCCCTGCTGCACACATACACACACAAATTTTTTAAATTAAAATCAACCCGCCGTTCACTTAGCACACACTTTGTACACCACATACACGTTTAATTTTAATAAAAAATGAACCATTACCAAAAAGTACGTGCTGGTAAAAAAGTGCCTAACACACAATTGATTTTTAATAAATAAATTTGCATTTAGAGACCCTCAGTCAAGGTTTGAAGTCTAGGTTATGCTAAAAGCATCGTGTCAAACTTAATAATTTTTAAATAAATAATAATAAGGCACCACCATTTTCTTTTTAAGGTTTATTACCTAATAAAATTTCATCAATTATTAATAATTTATTAAAATAAATCATTCATTAAATTTCTTTTTTTCACACTACACATTTCCCTTTCTAATGAACGCGCTTCGTGGGGTTGGAAACAGTGGAGTCTTATCTACTCCCTCTTGTCGTGATGATGGTCAAATAGTTCGTGTGTCATGTCAGTATGATCAATTCTTATATGATTCTATCTTTTTGTTTTGCTCATGTGACGAGTCAGAGTACGATATATATTTCTCTTTTTCTTTTATTCCTCCTTCTTTGAAGCTTATAATCATAGATTTGCCTTAGGTCCATCAGTACCTTGTCTATCTCATTATCAACAGATGGCCCATAGGTATGATACTTATCTTTCCCTTTATCAATCTAACCCCCAAGTCATTTTACCCCTTCTCTTTCAACCCCAAGGTGCTCCTCAAATTCTTATCTTTACTCATTGTTCTTTTATTGAGGATTAAGTATTTTCCCCTCCTCCTTCTTGTCCTTCCACATCTACCATGTTTCTCTCCACTTTTCCTGCCTATCTATTAACACCTTTCTTAACATATTCTCCTAAATTTTCAGCTAGTCCCTTTTTAGCTCATTCTTCATTTTATGATTTTTCTTATCCATCTCTTCATCCTCTTTTACTAGTTCCTCTTCCATCTCCTACCACTTCTATTCCTCATCCCCCTCAGTTGGTTAGTAGATATGCAAGTTTTGATCAAAAGATTCCTAGAAGACAGGGGTGGAGTTCAGCAAATTCTCTTACTGGACCTCAGATTGATTGGCTATTGATTCTAGGGGAGTGGACAATTGCTAGTTAAACATCAGAATTATCTACATTTTTCTCAACAACATTCTCAATCTACAAATCCTTCAGTGAGATTGACAGCTCACTTTGCTTAGTACCTAGCGTATATGCACAAGCATTCACATAATGATATGAAGTCCATTCCAAAGTTGTGTATGAATGTGCATGTGAACATTGATTCCCAACAACTGAATCTATTGTACTTTAGCCTAGCAGATATCTTGTCTTGCTAGAGAGGATGTGTTGCCTTCAGTTTTTCCAAAATCCTCCAAAGACTTTTGTGGATAAATCCTTATCCATGGACCGTTTTCACAATCGCCAAGCTTTTAAGAGGGATCATCTTTATTGATACCTCTAGATGTATCTTTCATGATTCATAATGATATATCTCTCTTTTGGAGGTGCCATAAATATGGTTGTTTTGTGTTTAGTGTTTGTGTTGTGTGTTAATTTATATGTGATGGGTTCATGGTGGTTGTTAACCTCAGCACAAGAAGAAAGCGGAAAAAAGTGAAAAAGTGTAAGTCATGACCTAAAAGAGGTGGCCCAGGAGGAAATCAGACACAATAGAAGAGACAGGAGGAAGAACGACTAAAAGAACATGGGCGGCCTCAAAAATCAAGTCAAAGGCAAAATTGAATTTTTAAATGCAAGGCACCCCTAAAACTGTTGTAAAAGAGCGCTAGTCTCCCTCCTCCTATGCAAATTGTAAAGGTAGATGAGCGATAGAAAGGAAGCTAGGATGATAGGAGAACAATGGGAAAGAGGGCCTACCATGTAAAAAAGGGGATAAGGAGATGACCGCCCAAAAGGGATTTAGGGTTTTGTATATAAAGTTGAAAAGTGAATGAAGAGCTCATTCTTTGCTGTGTGGCAAAAGTGGACTCCTCTTCTTCTCTCCTTCTCTTCTCTTTGCTTGCTTGTGAGTGCTTGAGGGAGGGAGTGTGTGAGGTGAGGGATCTTGGAGGTGAAGCCCTCCATCATCTCCTCTCTTTTTCTTCTCTTCTCTTCCCTTCTCTCATCTCATGCGTGGCTATGGAGGATGGAGCTTGGAGGAGGAGGCTTGAGGATGCTTGAGCTTGCATCATGAATCGTGGGGCTACCAGAGTGCTTGAGGGAGGAGGCAACTCGTTTGGGAATCAAGGTAAGCTCACTACACCCCGGTAGAATCAAAGGCACATCGACTAAGTGAGAAATAGCCATAGGTGCTCGCTTGAAACGATTGAAACAATAAGCAATCCATGGGTCTTGGCGGTTGAGCATGAGCTCACATTACATTCTGGTTCCGTTGTTGGGACCAATGGATTCAAGCTTGAGCGCTTGTGCACCCTTAAATCAAGCATCGAAGTAAGGGTTTCATCCCCCAACCAGAGCTTGAGTTAGATAGGAGGTTTTGGGTTTTTAATCCATGCTACAAGTATTTTTGGTTTTTGATGATTAGTCGAGTGCGAGAAATCATTTCAACACTTTGCTTTTGATTTTTGTTGCACTTAGAGTAGGTTAGGATCGAGAAATCAGAGTGGAAAGCTTAGGGTTTATTGATGTAAAACATGCCCAAATAGGGCATAAACGTGGAAAAATAGAGCAAAATGAGTGCTTAGATATGTTGGAATCACAAGAGGAGTAATCGGGAAGATTGAGATTGTGCCCACCATCAAGGGTTTAAGACCCTGGGGGGCAAGGGAAAGCCTCATTTGCAATCTTAGCTTTATGTGTGTATGTGTGTGTATGTGAGAGAGAGAGAGAGAGAGAGTGAGCGAGAGAGAGAGAGAGCTTGCAGGCCACGAGCTTATGTGGGATCAATCAAAGCGTGCCGGAGTTTTTTGTGAGATTCAAGTATATGAGGCCCTTGCCCTACACCCACATTTAATTTCTTAAAAGTCTTGCCAGTGATCATAGCTTAAACTTGTAGATTTTGATCAAACCATAGTCGAATGTGCGTTTCGGCCAGTGGAATCGGATAGGCTTACTAGTGTCCAATTCCGCAAAATCGGACACTCGAACCAAAGGCCTTATCCGATTTGGAAAATTGGACTATTAAAGTTGGACCCTACCACATCACCACTCAGACCACCTCGTCATGTCTGATTTTGAGAATCGGAGAGGTGAGATGGTGAGAATCGGACTCACTGCCTAGCTGACCTGTTCGATCCCAAAAATTGGACATATCCAAATCGGACCAGCCACCCCTTTCGATTGGACACAACCTATCTAATTTTGACAATTGGACACACTTGAATCAGACCACTAGTAAATCAGACGTCTAATTTTCAGAATCAAACCCTGCACAATCGGACACACATTGACAGACAAATTTGGGAATCTGACACATCCCAGACGACGTAAAGTGCAACCCACACCAGGAGAATTCACCAAATGCCTTATAGGCAATCCTAGACCTAGAAATCATAGTCGAACGGCCGAGAACAGTGCTGATGTACTTAGCAATAAATTCGACATGCTTAGACCCGTAGGTTGACCAACAGAACCCGAATTGACCCCCAACGACACGGCGTAGATCCTAGCAATTAGCAAAAAGGGCCAGAAATCGAGCTTAGAGCCCTATCAAGCCACAAACACAATCAAGAGGGCAGAAGCTAAATAGTCATCTTGTCTTCGCACTTGTACTATTTTCCAGCACTTAAAGTGCACTTAAGAAAAGCTAAAAGCCTGATTGCGCATAGTGCATGGAAAAGAGTACACACACACACACACACAAACACACACACACACACACACAGTGATTGTAAATTTAAAATTGCTTCTAATTAACAAGGAACTCACTTAGATGTAATAACTTGAAGGAACCCACTAGTAGGAGAAGACCATGAGACATAGTTGGGTGATTGAAATCCCAAGTGTAGGACCAAGCTGAAAGCACAATAGAGAAGCCAGGCGCACAGCAAGGACAGACACCATCGAAGAAGTGGATCTACCCGACCTAATCAATCTCATTGACAACCTTTGGTAGAGCGCGAGACCACAATATGGGAGAGACTAGCTCAAATGGTAGATGCAACTACGAGCTTGATCTGAGAGGCTTCCCAAATAAGATCTAGCAAATGGTGAACAATTGTGATGCTCAAACTCGGCTAGATCACCATGGAAGACCTGTGGAGACTGTCATAGCGTATCTCGACGAAGAGAAAAGAAAGCTAGCATGTAAGGCTTTGTAGGGCATAGTGGCTTATAACCATGATTAACAGACTAGGAGCATACGCTAGAACATGGAAATGTGAGAGATCAAGCAAATGCTAGCCTAGCAAGCAGAAATCAGACAGGACCAAACGTAGAGAGAGAGAGAGCGCGCTAAAAGGAGACCTCACACTGAGCGAGCTTCTGACAAAGTGATTGCTAAATAACAGGACAGCAGAGTAGAGTGATGCAACACTAACAACATCACTACTTGCAAGACTAGGAGCTAATCAAGGCTCCAAAACCCAACCAAAAATCCCCATTGTCACGAAATAGCTAGATAAATACGAGTCGAATCTGTACAACTTCATGGAGCAGTTCTTCGAGTAGGTTTGCAAGGCTAACTGCCTCACCGACCCTACTCAACGCTCGCAAGCGTTTGGTCTATGCTTAGGCGATGAGGGAAGGACTTGGTACACAAGTCTAGATGTTACTGAGCAAGCCAACTTCAATAGCCTTAAAAATCTCTTCATTAAGAGATTCTCCGAGCCAAGGTACTCCGATAACCTGCTAGTGCAGCTAATGAATGTCAAGTAGAGGGACAAGGAAGATAATCCAAAATTACATGATCCACATGTGCGAAGTCTCTTCAAGAGAATGCCACTCCCTACTTCACGACCTCTACCTCCTCCTCACCTCTTTTTCTTGTGGCCTCCTTGTGATCCTCCTTGCGGGGCCCCTCGCCAGCCGCCTGTGCCACCCCCCACGTGGCTACCTTGCCTCCTTCTTCACCTGTCCATGCAGCCACCCCCTTGCCTTGGGTGCCTCCACCCCACACGCCATCCACGTCCACCTCCGTCCTCACATTCCAGCATCATCACCCCTCGTAGCTTCCTTGGCCCCTCAGGGGCTCTCGCAAGGAAAGCATGAAGTGCAATGTAATTCATTTTATAAGAGTGCCAGGTTTCCTCCTATGTGAATGGTAAATTCTTAACATACATAAGGCAAAAGGATCAAGCAGCTTGAAGGGAGTCCAAAAAAGCTACACCTAGAAGAGCAAGGGGAAGAACTTGTCCAATAGCATATTTAATTTCAAGGATCTAGGATCCGCCCACCCTCTATTTCCCAAGAAGGATCCGCCATCCAATACCATATTTAATTTCAAGGATGGATGCGTCCATCTAGGATCCGTCCACCTGCTATTTCCCAAGAAGAATCCATCCAACGCCATATTCAATTTCAAAGGACAGATCCACTCAAGGCCAATGTCAAAGAGGGACCCGCCCCAACTACATCTTCAATTTCAAGGGCCAGTCCATCCAACACCATCCCTCACAAGGGCTTGTATACAAAATCAAAAAAGCTATCTGGCTACACCCATCCCACCTTCCAATTACTACACATCAATGCCATGGGACTAGCACTAAGCTAGGAGGGGGGTAAAATGTTAACCTCAGCACAAGAAGAAAGTGGAAAAAAGTGGAAAAGCGCAAGTCGGGACCTAAAAGAGGTGGCCCAAGAGGAAATCGGACACAACGGAAGAGACAAGAGGGACGATTACTAAAAGTGCAAGGGTGGCCTCAAAAATCAAGTCAAAGGAAAAAGTGCATTTTTAAATGCAAGGTGTCCCTAAAATTGTTGTAAAAGGGCGCCAGTGTGCAAATTGTAAAGGTAGATGGCCTATAGAAAGGAAGCTAGGAAGATAGGAGGACAATGGGAAAGAGGGCCTAGGCCATGGCCAGCCATGTTAAAAAGGGAATAAGGGGATGACCACCCAAAAGAGATTTAGGGTTTTGTATATAAAGTTGAAAGTTGAACGAAGAACTCATTCTTTGGTGTGTGGCAAAAGTGGACTCATCTTCTTCTCTCCTTCTCTTATCTTTGAAAGGTGAGAAGGATCGAAGCTTGCTTGGAAGAGCTATGGCAGGAGAGCAAGAGCAAGAAAGAGAGAGAGAGACCAAATGGGAACTCCAACTGTCACAATGTGTGACCGTTCCTTTATTCAAACTATCACTAAAAGAATAAAGAATAAAGTGACGGTGACGAGCGCCCGCCACCTACAATGTGCAGTAGTGGGTACTATCAGTGTAGTAATACATGGGCGGCTAGGAGGAGGCACCTTTACCCCCAACAACCTCCCACTTAAAGGCAAATCTACCCCAATGAGGAGTGAAGATCTGTAGGATTTTTGCCAGTGAGGCTTTTCGTGAGCAAATCTACAGGATTTTTGTCAGTGGAGATCTTATCAAGGTCAGCAGACTTGTCCTCCATGACCCCACATATGAAGTGTTACCTCACCTCATGTGTTTCCTCTTCACATGGAAGACCGGATTCTTGGCTAACTGAATAACACTCATAGAATCCAAATGCAGCATAGGTATAGTATTAATCCCAAGGTCATGAACCAAATGGCTCAACCATATGGCCTCCTTGCAAGCCTCAGTGGTAGAGAGAGTCATACACTTCTAAACCCAGGACATCCAAGAGACAACACCTCCAGCATAGGTGAATACATAGCCAGAAGTGGACTTCCTACTATATGCATGTCCTGCATAATCAGAGTTTATGTATCCCACAACTTCTCTGTCCTGGCTGCCATAGCAAATATACATATCTACTATACCCTTCAGGTATCTCATGATACCCTTCACGGTATCCCAATGCTTCTTGCTAGGTGTAACCATATAGCATGCCACAACACTAACTACAAAGGCAATATCTAGACGAGTGGCTATCATGGCATACATTAAATTGCCCATGGCTGATGCATAAGGGATCTTGGCCATCTCAACCCTCTGCTCATCTGTTTGCGAACAATCGACCTGTGAGACCTTCACATAAGAAGGTAATGGACAGCCAATAGGCTTCACGTTTTGCATGCGAAAATGCTCAAGGACTTTATGAATGTACTCCCTCTATGAGAGATAGAGTAGTCCCAAATGCTTATCGCGCTTAATGCGCATACCAAGAATGTGAGAGGCATGTCCCAAATCCTTCATCTCAAAGCTCTTCTTTAGCTGATATTTAAGAGCATCCAGCTCATCATGAGCTTTCCCTGCTATCAGCATATCATCCACATAAAGTACCAAAATAAGCAATGAGCCATCATGGGCTTTCTTCGTGTAAAGACACGGATCCATAGCACTCATGCTATAGCCCTATGACTGCATAAAGGCATCAAACTTATGATACCACTCCCTAGGTGCCTACTTCAAGCCATGAGGCTTTTCTTCAACTTGCACACTAGGTGCTCCCTGCCAGGTTCTGCAAAGCCCTTAGGTTGCTCCATGTAAATCTCATCATGAAAATCCCCACGCAAGAATGCAGTCTTGAGATCCATCTGATACATGTCCAAGTCAAGTTGCGTGACTAAGGCCAAAACCAAGCATAGGGTGGTCATCTTGACCACATGAGAAAAGACTTCATCAAAGTCAACTCCATGCTCCTATTTAAAACCCTTAGCAACAAGTCTTGCCTTATAAGCTGGCTTCGGTGTCCAGGGGTACTTTTCAGCTTGTACACCCATTTCCATAGCAAAGTCTTATTGCCAACATGCAAGGAACCAAATCCCAAGTCATATTCTTATGCAAGGAGTCTATCTCAGACTGTATACCCCTATCCCAAGAGTGGCTGTCACCCTTGGGCATAGCCTCATCATAGGTGTGAGAGGCTCTCCTACATCTGTAACCAAGACATAATGCATCAAGGGCTCAAATCTATCAGGTGGACGTCTATCTCTAGTAGACCGTCTTACAGCAGGCTCTGTTGCCTGTCCAACAACCACGTGGCTCCTCCTAGAATATAACCCTGTGTATCTCAACCATCTTCTCAGGCTGCCTATGCATATTGTCTTCATGGAAAACTACATCATGGCTATGGATGACTTTTCGCACCTGCAGATCCCATAGGTGGTAACCGATTTCACCTGCATCTCCATAGCCAAAAGGAAAATCCATTTGACACTCTTAGGATCCAGCTTACTACGCTTGTCCTTGGGCACATGACAGAATGCCTCACATCTAAAGACACGTAGATGCTCATAAGACGGAGGTTTCCCAGTCCATATCTCCTCTGCAACCTGGAAATCCAAACAACTAGAAGGTGATCTATTTATGATATGCACAACTGTATGCTCCTGGATGGTTCTATTCATATGCTCAGTCAAACCATTCTAGGGTGAGGTATAAGGGGCAGTCAACTGATGCTTAATACCCCTCTCATCACATAGCTGCTCAAAGGTACGTGACACATATTCTCCCCCATTATTAGTCCTAAGGCATTTTAGCCTATGCCTAGTCTGGTTCTCAGCCACACTAATGCAAGCCATCTCTGAAACACAACCAAGACATCTGACTTAAGCTTAATGGGGTAAGCCCAGACTTTACACAAAAAATCGTCAATGAATGTCACAAAATACTTTGCACCACCCATAGACTGATAGAGCATGGGCCCATAGACCTCCGAATATACCAATGCCAGGGGCTCGCCCATGCGTATCTGACCAAACTTCTTATGCATATTCCTAGTTTGTCTGCCATAAAGGCAATGCTTACATGAATCAAAACATGGATGGTCAAGGGGTGGTAAGTACTGCAAACTAGAAAGCATTTTCATTCCCTTCAAAGACATATGGCCCAAACGGACCTACCAAAGAGATACATGTGGGATGGAACCCATTGGCAAAACATGGTCGACAGAGGACCCATCAACGTCAAGAGGACCCATCAACGTCAAGAGGACCCATCAACTACAAGAGGATGCTTGTTGTTTTATGCTGTAAAGAGCCAAAATATCACCAAAACCAAGGCAAAATGACCACGAATAGATAGCTAATGATGTTGCCCACCAAGTACCATCAAAAGTACATAAAATCAGAATGATTTAGCATGAAAATTCCACATCAATACATGCATAACTACTTGCTGTAAGAAATTATAGCCAAGTACAATGAGAGTAAACTGTAGGCAAAATGAATGCACCAAATCAACCACTAACTGTCAAAGCATAACCATCATTAAGCGGGCATAAATTAGCATGTGACAATCATATAGACATCGAACAAACACCCAAGCATGTCAAATGAATCCGTTAGTAAGTCGGCACATCCCCTGTGTAATAGGGCAAAGTGTACACGACATTGGCAAGACCTGACACAAAAAGGTGTATGCTCAAGGAGTGAAAATCCCAAATTAGCCCAAGACCACATATCAACCATGCAACATCCAAGTGAAGATCCCAATCTCAATTATCCGAATGCTCAAGTAGCATAAACCATGTGCTCAATGTCTGTCAAGCATATCAAGATGCTCCGACTGGCACAAAAACTGTAAATATTAAGCAAAGAAGCTCAACAAGGGCATATGATAGCAGGAGTGCCAAAAGATCCAAGATCAAGCATCAATAAAACCTCATGAGCATATAGGCCCTATAGCATCTGTAGATAGCATCCATAGACATCAAGTACATCCAAACTATAACTCTGGCAAGCCGAGAAATAGTCAAAGTAAGCTTTCGGCAATCAAATATCAAGCGAAAGCAAGGCTTAGTAGCATCCAACTCCAAACAATGTAACGGGCATGCAGTAGTGGCATAGGCCAAGCATGTCAAGACCGGTCAGACATAAGCAAAGTACATGCCATAAGTACATCAGAGATGAAGATCCCAATGCTATGCGAAGTGAGCTCAAGCTCAACCAATGATTCGAGAGCAAATCCAAGCTCTATGTCGATCACCGAGAGTCACTATATCAATGTATAGACATAGCCTGTGAATCCAACAGGCATATCCAAACATAAGCAAATAAGCTTCAGCCCTGAATATTCCAACATCAAATAAACATCCAAAACTAAGCAAACAGTGGCTCAATCCAAGCTCAAAACCATAGACAAACCATAGGCATACTTTCCCATATGTATAGGCACCAATCAGTGTCAGAGGGGTTTTTGTCGAAAGGTTAAATCCACTGGGGATCAAAGGTAGAAGGAAGTAGAGATAGGAGATGGAAGAGAAGATAAAGAATACACAAGAGGTAAACACAATAATGATGAAGCACAATGAATTAAATCAATATGTATTGACAGAACCTGAAATCCTTTGTCTGGCACTACTCAAAAGCACTCTCTAGGCATTAGATCTCCTGGAGCTCCCTTGTAGAACAAAAAGGTGGATCAGAAATAACAGCTCCTTCTCTGCTGCTCCGAACCCAAATCTGATGGCTCCATTGGCTTCGAAAGGGGGATAAAATGCAAGACACCTGCTCACAGATCTCCCAGATCGCTCCTTCTTCTTCTTCCTGTTCAAACTGCAGTTCTCAGCTTATCAACAGCGATTGCGACGTGCACGATTTCGTCAATTTGTCTTTTTTATGGAAAATCCAATAACTAGCTGAAAAAGAAACTTGTTTTTTGCATGCCATCCTAATCTAGAAGCTTTTTTAACTTTTTCATATTTTTACAATAAATAATATAAAAAATAAGCTAAAATTATCTAAAAATCTAGTATTTTTGGATAATCCATGCCACTCACACTAGTACTAATGACTCAGATCACATTGACTCTCTTGATCAATAAGAAAGTCGGATGATGATGCATTCCAAAATTTTTCACACTGTGCCCGCATAGTGCCACAACATCCACCCCCTCTAAATCTACACATCCTCCGGTATGTGCCAAAATCCCAGTTGTCACGAGATTCTGAGTCCTCATCCTCTGTAACCATATCCTTTGCTTCTTCATCTTCCATATCTTCCTGGCTAGCCCCTGTATAATGGCCACTATTTTCTTCCAATTCTAGCAACTCATAGGTATTAGATTCCCGCCTCTTGAATAATTTGATTCTTTTCCCTGCTACCGAAAGTTTTATGGGTGTCCCATCCAGTTCATTTAATGCATAAGTAGCATTATTAAGCACCTGTCTTACCACATAGGGTCCAAACCATCTTTTGGAAACTTTACGCATGGCACTATGCTGGTTGTCTAAACTGCTATCATAAACCAATACCCAATCCCCATCTTGTATGGTTCTTGGCCTCAATCTATGTCTTTTGTCAAACCGTTTCTTCTGACTCTCTTTCCAACTATCTAATGTGTAAGGCCAACAACTCCTCTCGATTCAATTCCTCTTCCCAAGGTAGCATACTTCATGTGAGTGTCATCTCTTCTATCGGTATGATAGGATTTTGACCATACATCAATTTAGTAGGCATATATCCTGTAACAGCACTATGAGTTGTTTTGTCGGCCCACAAGGCATAAGAGAGCAATCGTGGCCACTCTTTTACCTTCTCTCCACATGCTTTTGCCAATGCTTTCACAATAGGTGGATGACCTCTTTCACTTTTTCCATTTCCTTCAGGGTTATAGGGTGAAGTTAAAGCAAGCTTTATCCCCAACCTTGCAAAGAAATCATGAGCTTCATCTGCATCCAGCTCACCCCTATCTGCTATAATTTTTCCCACACAACCATACTGACAAAAGATCTCTTCTAAGAGAAAAGTACACGCAACATTTGTTATCTTAGTACATAGAGCTCTCCCTTCCATTTGATTAGTCAAGTCTTCACAAGCAAGGACAAGATATCTCATTTGCCAAAGACTTGTAGGTATGGTGACTAAATCCACCACCCACTTAAAATGAAGAGACAATTGGATATGTGGGCTGTAATCCATCCCGATGTCTCACAGATGAACATATTTGGCATGTCATACATGTTTCCACAAAGTGAGAAACATCCTTATACATACCCTGCCACCAATATCTTTCTCTGATCTTTGCAAAGTACCCCAACACCTCTACGGCCAGCCCACAAGCTTTCATGAAATTCTTGCATAACATTTACTTGTGAAGCTTTATCACCCAAAACTCACAATGGCATACCTTACTTCTTTTTTAGCATGTTTCCATAAGTATCCATCTTTTAAGAAAAACCCATAGGCTTTCCTCTTGATCTTCTTAAACTCCTCATCTAACCATTCATCTCTCTTTGTTAATGTACTAAGGTATTGACCAATTCTCAGCCACTCTCCTGCATATTCGTCTTCTAGAAATACTTCTACACAAGATGCAAAATATCTAAACTGTCTTCTCGTTGTTGTCCAAGTTTCTATTAATGCTGTAGCAACACCTTGCATTGCTAAATTCACTCTTGCAACATAATTTTCTGCGACAAGAAAGTCATCTTTTTTCTCCTCATCCATCATCCCATCTTCATTCTCATAGCATGCCTGAGATAACATGTCTTGCCACTGGGCTATCTCTTCCTGCAATATGCTGAAATTTAGGGTTTAAAGATTTGATGTATGCAATCCACTGGAGCATAGCAATGTCTAGAGTAGCACAACTAGTAATCATACCCAATACCACCAAACAATCAGTCTCAATGACTACATGAGCACCCATAAAATACTCCTTATCACATTTAAGAGCTATCACAATTCCCCATAATTCTCTTTTAACCTGTGGATACCTTCTCTATTGTTCAGTAATACTTTAGCACCAAAGCGTATTGCATATCTTTGTCCTTCCTCATCATCTTGCCCAATTGCCCATCCAATCCCGATTGGGCTTGTATCAACAGTAATGATAGACTTTACATGTGAATAGTCAGCCTTTTTCAATATAGGAGCATATATTTAAGAGTTGCTTCACTTTCTTCATTGCTTTCTAATGCTTCCTTTTCCAATGAAATCTCTGACCTTTCCTCAAAAGCTAATATAGAGCATCGACTGCATGTGCAAAGTGAGGAATCCATATCAAATAGAACACACATACTCCCAAGAATCTATGCACCTCTGATACATTCGTGCATGCATCTTGTATTCTATCAATCCCATCAATTTTTGTTGGTGATGGTCTTTGACCATAGGGCCCACACATATGCCCAGCAATCAAAACCTCTTCCACTCCAAAGACATTTGTTCGAAAAGAGTTAAATGCACCTCTTCTAGACGCGTCAAAATCCTCTCACAATTCACAATATGGTCTGAAATAAACTGTATGCATCCATGAGCATCCATCTCTTCATTATTTTCATCCACTGCACACCCTTTGATTGGAACATCATCCAAGAAGGGCATTGTCAATTGTGGTATAAAATCCTTGAGTACCCTATTCATAGCATTTGTCATGTGTGCCACAGAGTTTGTTGCACCCTGTGGAAGAGTACACATCCGTACTAACCCCAAGGGAGTCTTCATGGTTGTGATATCCCTACTTTCAATTGCAACCTGAAACTGATCATACCCCGAGTAAAGATCACCCAAAGAATAGATCGCTTTGCCTGCAAAAGCCTTTGCAAATTCATCAACCACTGGACCTACACCCACATTTCTTATGGTCACTTTATTGATCGGTTGCATGTCTTGAATAAATCTCAAAGCCCCATTCTTTTTGGGCACAGTAAACCAATGATTTGAGTATGGGGCTTAAGAGGGATCCAATATCTTCTTGCGAATCTTTTCATTTAGCAAATCCATCAGCTTTGGCAAGTAAGCTTTAGGCACTGGAATAGGCCTCAAGTTCCATGGTACATGTGGCACAATAAATATTACCATAGGAGAGACAACATTTAGATCCACACAACCTATTTCACTTGGCTGAAATGCAAATGCCTTTCCATGTCTAGCCAACATCTGCATAAAATAATTTCTTTCAGCACCAGGTAAAAGAAACCCTTTTGCACCAACTTTCAATTCATGTAATTTTCAGATGTAAACTGATGACCTATACCTTTAGGATCCCGTAAGCTTGGTTGCCTTGACTCTTTTTCATACAAACCCTCACTTTCTGGTGGAAGTGGCAAAGCAATTGGTTTCACCTTTTTGTCAACTGTCTTATACTTTGTCTCCACAAGTGCTTCAATCCATTGTAATCCTTCTTGCTGAGCAAACAATGCTATAACATCATACATGTCCAAAGAACATACTGACAACATTGTGTTTGTAGTCTCATTTTCTGCATGTACAGTTGCTGAAATTTCAGCCATAGTGTCATTAATATTCAGTTGATAAAAGATGCCTGAAATGCCTTCATTTTCAGCTAACAATCCCAATGGTTTCAGTTCCTTAGTAGCTCGTTTCATAGATATGTGTTCTGCCTTGCACATAGCTTCCATAGGCTTGAAACAACATGAACTGTTTGTTGTAAACTGAGAATAACCACTAGTAAATACATGCTTCATTCCATCAAGAGGCGAGTATATCCTTTGAATAGCACTACTGTAGCCCCACATTACAGCAGTGCTTAATTAAAATCCAGGTCTTTGAATTCCCTTGCATTTGGACCCAAAGGAGACTCTCGAAGCATATCCTGATTTCTAGGATGATTAAGAAAAACAGTAAGAAATTGGGCTGCTTTTCTCCCATCCTTACTTCTGACTCTTGCATAAGCAAAACCATTATCAAGCACCTTTGTTTCCATACACACTCTTGTAATATAGGGCTGTCCCAAAATCACTGCATATGAGGAATTATCTTGCACAAAGAAGTGTTGCTCTTCTTGTACATCACCAATTGTCACTTTTACATTAGGATATGCAGCATAAAGCTCTCTCGAAGAATTATTTGCTGCCCTCATACGCCAACCATGATCAGTATCCATAGGCCATGTACCATTTTCATACAATCCACGCTCAATGACATTTATCTCATACCCATGGTCAAGTAAAGTAACACAAGGAATTTCACGTTTCCCTATTTTCACTACTGTTTCAATGGTAACCCTAGCCCAATGATTTCTTGTGTAGTGACTTCAAGGAATAAATCCTAGATTCTCTTCCCCATATTGTTGCATCTACCTTACTCCACTATACATATTGCTACAAGACAATGCATTTTCAGCCACTTTCTTCTCTTTTCCACATGCTGTCCACACTTATTAGTAGCATCCTGCATAGATATTCCAGTACTTACTTCATGCTCATATTCAGCCCAAATACCCAACAAACCAGTTTCCTCTTCAAATTGCAGCAATGCACTAGTGATATCACCAAGAAACTAACGCTTCCTCTTAATTATGTCAATGATCTCATCATGAAATTCTCGCTTAGCGATGCCAAGCACCTCTCCCAAGGTGAATTCCACCCGATTGTTTAAGATCCATTCTTTAAGAACCTTCTTCAAATCTGTGGCTATCTCGATGTCAGACTGCAACTTATACCTTGGCTACTTACCCTTCTTTTCGCCCTCTTGTTTATTATCCTGTTTTTGCTCCTGACTGACCTCTTCCATATCATGATCAAGAGGTGGCTGATTTATAGCTTTAGGCTGATCCACACTTCTTCTTGTCATTCTTTTATATGTCCCTGCATTATCTTCATCTCTCTTTCTTTTCTCTTCCACAAGTACATCTGTGTTTTGTACCTTTGCTGAATAAAATATGCATACACTGAATATGCATCTACCAGTGATTCCCAACCAGTTATGCCACGAATGTCTTGCCCTACATGAGACATTTCACAATTAGTAACCTTTCTCTTTTCAGTTGCATGTAAAGCATGTGTCCATATTTCAGCCTTTGGACCAACCATCACTTGGCCATGCATTCTATCCAACTATAGACCAAAAGTAGAAGCATGTACTGTCGCATAAGCATTCGGATAGCCAAATCTTCCAATAACTTCTGCATACCTCCCTTTCCAAAATTCAAAGCAAGAGGCAATTCTTTTTCTTATGCATGGATCTTGCCATCTTTCCAAAAGATGAGTTGTCGTACCAAGGCCTCCTGATAGACAACACAATCATTTCTCTCATGCTGCAAACTATCATACCACATACATTTTTTTCTTAGCTTAGGGGCTACTGCCCGTCCCCTATTCTCTTGTCCTTTTTCATCCAATTTTTCAACCTTCAACTGAAGATCCTGCATGCCTTTGACCAATTCATCCAAGACATCTTCCCTAATAGAGGGAACAATAGCAGGTACAGCCATAGGGTTACCCATAGAAGTGGGTGGCTTACTGAATACATCAATTGTCTTGCCCGTAATAGTGGGCAAGCTAGAGACATGCAATCTTTCTCTTCGTTTATGCTTCTTCACAAGTAACAGTTTCTTTGACATGTCTCCACTCTGTTTTAAGACATGTCTCTGTAGTCTGATCCTCCAGTAAATCATCAAGCTTCTCTTGAAGCTCAGGATCAGCTACCTGTAGAAACAAGTTAATTTTCTACCTTGCAAGAGCTTGCTGTTCTACAAGATCCAACTGCTCAAATTGACTTTCAAATTCTCTAAACAATTCTGTAGCCACAAGACCCTTATTGGGTTGTAAAACCCACTCCTGAAAAGTCTTGTGCGTAATCAAACTGGTATCCTCAATGTAAATTCTTCCCTAAGTGTCTTCTTGAAAGCTATCCACTCAGCATCTTGCATGTATAATTTTGTAATTCGGGCTTTCAATTCATGTACAATAACACATACAAAATACCGACTCCATGCGAGTTGAGCCACTCCAAAGAATTTCATCTTTTGAGCATAGGTATGTACATATGCAGATACATTCCTACCATTGAATAACTTCACCTCACGCTCAACTACTTGCAAATCATTCATCACAACACTTTTTATTTATGCAAAAGCTTACATCATGTGTTGTTGTTGTTGTACATGCATAAGCATATTCATATTTTACACCAACTGTTGCAAAATATCACTGGAGATTGCATTCAAAGGTTCTTTCATCTCATATTTCCTTCTTTTGACAACCTTTTACATCGGGTTCACCAATCTCGGATGGGTTTTTGTCGAAAGGTCGAATCCATCGGGGATCAAAGGTAGAAGGAAGTAGAGATAGGAGATGGAAGAGAAGATAAAGAATACATAAGAGGTAAACACAATAATGACAAAGCACAATGAATCAAATCAATATGTATTGACAAAACCTGAAATCCTTTGTTTGGAACTACTCAGAAGCACTCTCCAGGCATTAGATCTCCTGGAGCTCCCTTATAGAACAAAAACATGGATTAGAAATAACAACTCCTTCTTTGCTTCTCGGAACCCAAATCTGATGGCTTCGTTGGCTTTGAAAGGGGGGTAAAACCCCAGAACACCTTATCATGGATCTCCCAGATCACTCCTTCTTCTTCTTCCACTTCAAACTGCATTTTTCAATCTGTCAACAGCGATCGTGACGCGCGCGATTTTTTCAATCTGTCTTTTTTATGAAAAATCCTGTAACTGGCTGAAAAAGCAACTTGCTTTTTGCATGCCATCCTAATCTAGAAGCTTTTTTAACTTTTTCATATTTTTACAATAAATAATATCAGAAAATAGACTAAAATTATCCAAAAATCTAGTATTTTTTGATAAATCATGCCACTCACACTAGTACAAATGACTCAGATCACATTGACTCTCTTGATTAATAAGAAAGTCAGATGATGATGCATTCTAGAATTGTTCACACTGTGCTTGCGTAGTGGCACGACACCGGGCATAATCAAATATCAAATGACTACATAGCATGAGCATAAAGTATAATGACAGGGGGCTGCCCTATTTTGGGCTACCTATGGACTGTGTAAAACAATCAATGACTAAGCAAGTTCAGCCCCAAAAGCATCTCATATCATAGGCATACATTCCCCTAGCATTCAAGGAGCATTCCGGACCACAACCGAGAAACCAATGTCAATGCCAACCAAGAATAAACATAAAGTGCTAATGTAACATTGTCGATGGCTACCTGTGGACTATGGAAAACAATCCTGGACTGAGTTAAATCAGTCCACAAATCAATGCCAATGATGATCACTAATGTCGAGCATCAAGGGGGTGTTCCCAAGTGCCAAATGAAGTGTTTTCAAGCTACCAATGAGTGCCAAGGGAGGGCTGAAGTAAAAAATAAATTTTTTATAGGTCTTCAAGCTGGCCCAAATTGATTTGGGGCATGTGGAAGGGCTGGGCAAGGTCAAGGCAAGGTTGGGAAAGTAGTCAAGGACCCCCAAGAGCTCCTTTTGAAGGGCAAAGTCACCGGTAGAGAGTAGGCATCACAAGAAGCAAGAGGACATGACTGCCCTGCTTCACAAAACCTATGGACTAAAGTAAAATAACAAAAGAGAGCTCCAATACCTCTGAAGGAATGCCCTGAGGGTTCCCAAATGGATTGGATAGGTACTTGAGAAGCCAGGGAGTGACGAGAGCTCGGGAGAGTCGGCTATGGCTGCCGAGAAGGAAACCCAATGAGTGTAGATAATCGATAGGAAGCTGAAGGAGTCACGAACCAAGTCAGAATGCTCAAGCAACCATGCTCTAATACCAGTTGAAAGGTGAGAAGGATCGAAGCTTGCTTGGAAGAGCTATGACAGGAGAGTAAGAGCAAGAAAGAGAGAGAGAGACCAAATGGAAACTCCAATAGTCACAATGTGTGACCGGGCCTTCCTTTATTCAAACTGTCACTAAAAGAATAAAGAATAAAGTGACGGTGACGGGTGCTCGTCACCTACAATGTGCAGTGGTGGGTACTGTCAGTGTAATAATACACGGGTGGCTAGGTGAATGCGCATTTACCCCCAACACTCTTTGCTTGCTTGTGAGTGCTTTGAGGGAGGGAGTGTGAGTGAGTGAGGGAGTGAGTGTGTGAAGGTGAGGGATCTTGGAGGCGAAGCCCTCCATCATCTCCTTCTTCTTCTCTTCTCCTCCCTTCTCTCGTCTTGCACGTAGCTATGGAGAATGGAGCTTGGAGGAGGAGGCTTGAGGATGCTTAAGCTTGCATCACGAATCGTGGCACTACTGGAGTGTTTGAGGGAGGAGGCAACTCGTTTGGCTATCAAGGTAAGCTCACTACACCCCGGTAGGATCAAAGGCACATTGACTAGGTGAGAGATAGCCATAGGTGCTCACTTGAAACACTTGAAATAATAAGCGATCCGTGGGTCTTGGAAGTTGAGCGTAAGCTCACATTACAATGGTTGGATATTCAATTTATTCGAGAGCTATATTTTTTGAGGTTTGTAACGATGATGGTGATGGTGGATGGATAGCTCAAGATGCAAAGATTCAGAACCTCTTATATCCTTTATGAGTTTATCATGATTTTCTGTTGTTCATAAGATATGTTAATGGATAAAGGATTTTCCTTTCGTTGTATTCTTTATAAGATGCAGGTTATAAGTTGGAGTCCTGATTGCATGGTGTTTCCTAAATATTTTTGTTGAAGATCAAGTTGAGCTATTTGATGAACTTGTATCTCTTTTTCCTAGGTCACAAAGACACTACCTTACTAAGTGTGGGGATATGTTGAATGCTGAAATGACTTGTTTTTTGGTTGATTTTTGTTGTTTTTGTGGGCTAAATGGTTGATTTTGCATGATAATTGATTGGTTTGAGAGTGTTATGGATAGGCTGGAATGGTTTTGATAAGCTCATGATGTTTTTCAGTAGAGATATGAGGTTTTGTGATGTTCTATTGATATCATGTGATGATAGTGTCTGATTGATTATGATAGCTTCTATTTTGTTCTATTTTTCTTTTGTATGGAAGAATGGAGTAATGATTGATGAAGTTTGAGGTTATTTGAAAGCTCATTGAATGGTTTTTGATGGTTTTGATTGGTTTTAGTTGAGAAGGATGCTTTCTATTGACCTTCTGTAACCCTCTATTAAGCTTCTATAGAGCTTCTGTAAATCCTCTCTGTATGCCTCTGTATGTGTTCTATTGGATGAGGGTGTAGTATGGGAAAGTTTTCTAGCCTTGGAAAGGGATAAATGCAAGTTCAAGAGCTCAAAGAAGTGGAAGAAGTATATGCTGAAGACTCAAGTGAAGACTGGAGTGAAGTGATAGTGATGAGCTATGAAAAGTCACTATAGCGGCTCTGGTGACCTTTCATATCAGACATACATCTTGGAAGGGGTATCCACGATCAAAGAAGGGTTATTTTGAGTTATTATTGAGTATTGTAGAGAGGATAAAATGTACTATTGAGAGAGTGTGAGAGATAGCTAGTTCTATGTAAAACAATGTATCTACATATGAGAGATTGTGAGAGAAAGCTATGGAATCTTTGAATATGAATAATATCTGATATCTTTCCATTCAAAGTGGTGTATTATCTTGTGTTTTTGTGATCTATCAAATAATTCTATGAAGAATATGAAGAGCATGATCGATTTTGTTAAAGGTAAAGCAGTGGGAGAATTGTTTCTGTGATGCTACGTGAAGATTTCTTCTTCGTGGTGTTCTTTTATTTGTTGAGAATATATCAAAAATAAAAAAGATGGTTGTTAATAGTACAAGATAGATTTTCTTACAATAGAAACCCCATTTTCTTGGTGTTCCTCTTGGGGCTCCACAACACCATGTCACTCCTTGTCATGCATTATAGGTAAGATACATTCTAGCAACAACCACACTTGTGAGCTCAAAAGAAGGAGTCTCAATACCATTAGTGTCTTAACATGATTACTTCTATAATTGGCTTCTCTAGGAGGTTGGATTCAAAGCTTGAAGCCAAGTTGGTAATTTGTTTTGGAATCTTTATGGCTCTCAATCTAAGTGTGCCATGTCTTGATGTGGTACTATGCAATTGTATCCCAATTTGAAATCAATCATGGTTGTCCTATTGCATGTTATCTACTATGCTAATCATGCTAGCTACTCTAGATTCATCATCTTCATCATCAACAACAACAATAGGGTCATCACAATTATCATCACAATCGTCATTATGATCTTCATCACCAACAACCTTGTCTTAAATATGCCATGCTATCTAGATTGCACCTAGATTATGCATGCAAGCTACATGTGATTTGTCATCACAATCATCTTCTTCTTCATCATTATAATCAATCCCTATTAATAACAATAGCAAAAAGATCGTAACAATCATAGTCACAATCACCATCATCATAAAAAAAGCAAGATTGCACTTGCTATCCTAAACATGCCATCGTATTGTCCACACAATCTGCATAAATTATTTATCACATCAAAATCATCAATAGTAATAGTAAGATCATCACCATCATCATCATAAACATCATCATCACCATCATCATCATCATAAACATCATCCTCATCATCTTCTTCTTCATCAAAGATAGTGCACCCTGTTGGTTGTTGCCCTGTTGTGGCTACCCTATCCATGCCATCACACTGCCCTACTCTATTTATTATGCCATCGATCAATACAACCATCATCATCTTCTCCTTTGCTTGCAGCAATCTTGATATGGGGCTGCAGCGACAAATAATCCTAACCAAAACCAGGTTCTAAAATAAATTAAGAAAATGTTATTTTTTAAGAAAAATAATCAAAGTCATTTTATTCTTGAAAGCATGAATTAGATTATTACTTTAAAGTAGAAAAGCTCAATAAATTAATTATTAAAATTGATTTTTAATGATAGCATTTTGGTGATCTTTTTCTTTATGGAATCATAATTCTTTTTTAGAAAGAAAGAATTAGCAATAATTATAGTTAAAGTTAGATTAGGTTCTAGTCATTGGAAATAATTAGAAAATTAGTTGTATATATACATGAGATAATAAAGTCAATTTAAAAAAAAGAATGATTGTTATGCTCTAGAAAAATCCTAACATAGAATGTTATACTAAAGAATAAACAAGTATGCTTGAAAATGTTCTAACTTAGAATGTTATGCTAACTATTATGCTCTAGAAAATTTTACATAAAAAGCCTTTGTCATAGTCTTCATCATCAATAAGATCTTTATTCTAAACATGTTCAAACAAATTGGAGAAATAGGTGGGATAGCAAAACAACACAAACATAAAAAATTGTGCAAACAATAGGAAACCTAGGACTTACAACCATGATGTAGGTGCATATGCGTGCGAAGTGGACTTGATCTCCTAACTTATGTAACCAATCTCAAGACCCTAGTCATAATTGTTTCCTTGGTATAGAAAATATACCTATCCCTAACCCAATCAACCACATAATTCATTTAGTCAATAGAGAGATTAGGGACCATGTCGAGCACAATGGAGAGAGCTAAAACATAGAATGGAACCTTGGATGACTTCCAAGCCATCATCAATAGGTTCTAATAGGTAAGTAACTTTGGAATTTCAGCCGTGACCCTTGAAGCTATGGGACAAAAACTTATGGAACTTCAAGGGCAAAGAACCAACATTCTCAACTAGTTGTTATATACCAACAATGATACTAAATAGTAGCTTGCCATCATGCAAGTGGGAAAAAGGGAAGGGCAAACCAATGGACCCATTGAGGGCCACACAAAGAGCAAGGAGATCAACTTGCTGAACCACGAAAAGCCCATAAATTGCTATATCTAGTTGAGGATCTCAATGCAAAAGACAAACAATGACTTGTTGATCTACTCAAGGAGTATTGTGATGTGTTTTCTTGGTATTACTCTAACCTCAAGTGTATATCACCTCAAGTACTAATGCATACTATTCTTGTGAAACTAGACACTAAGTCCACTAAACAATGACTCAATGCCATGAATCTACACTATGCACACCACATGTGACAAGAGCTAAAGAAACTGTCGAAAGTAAGATTTATTTATGGTATTGAGTATAGAGACTGGTTAACTAAATGCTACAATCGATCAAGACTATTATATCCACTGCAGTACACAAACCACATGATCAAATGCTTGGCAGGAAAGGAAGCATGCAACTTCTTTGATGGTTTTTCAAGTTATAATTAGGTCCAAGTGTACCCAAATGATTAGCCCAAGACCACCTTTGCCATCGAATGGGGGATGTGCACCTACATTGTCATGCTTTTGGCTTGATGAATACACCAACAACCACCTTCCAACAAAGACTTATGTGCACTATTTTCAAGGATATACCAAGACATTGGCCTAAAGTATTTGTGGATGACCTTTGTGTCCGGTGCAACTAGGATGAACACCTCAAAAAGCTTTGACTAGTCTTCAAGTATGTCAATAGTATCAACAACTATCTCTGAATCCCTTGAAGTGCCAATTATCAGTTAAATAGGGCATCATTTTGGGCCACATCATATCTAGGAATGGCATTACAATGGATACAACCAAGATTAAGGTGATAATGGATCTCCCACCTTCCATCAACCATAAAGGCATCCAATGTTTCCTCAGACATATTAGCTACTATCACCGCTTTTTGTATTGAATTATGCTTCCATAATAGGGCCTCTTTACAAGGTACTAATTGTTTGGAAATGGATAGAGAAATACCATGCTTCATACAAAGCTCTGAAAAATACTCTCATAATTGCACCCATCCTCAAATTGGATAATTACTTTTCACCAGAGAACATAATATGGAATTCGCTATGAGCTTTGCTAGTAGATAGCTCATCAAAGCCAAAATGAACTATTCCATGACAAAATGAGAAGGATTAGCAATGGTATATGTTGTCAAAAAGTTTCAATGCTACCACCTCAATACCCATTTGTTTCATACTCAACAGTAGTCTCAACTCTTCAAGGTAAACCTTACACCACCTTGGGTAGGTAACATCGTCCATATATTAGAAAATAGACTACTAGAGAGACCCATTGAAAAGGCACCTCTAACCCTGGTGCGCAGATCGGACGCTGTATGCTCGCGTGGTGAATGCCGGAAGGTCCCCAAGAACAATGAACTCTACTTTTTGCACAAATTACAAGGTAAAAAGCATGAACGACAAGAGCAAGAGACCAATTGGGTGCAATCTCCCCCCATGCCTTGTGTGAGCGCTCCACAAAGCATGTATTTTATGTATATTTCATCTTCATGCTCAAATAATAGCCCAAATTACAAAATAGCAAGCTTTTAGCTTTTGAGTTTGCTTTTACACAAAAATAGGAATAAAGCTAATGGACAGTGCCCAAAGAGTCTGGCACGCCCAATACAATGTCCAAATAGAAATAACATAACCGTGCGCCCATGCGCATACAAAATAATAATAAATAATCAATGCCTCAATAAATAGGCATGACAAAATATAGCCGTGGCGCCTATCAAAATATAATCCATAAATCGAATACTCGCTATCCTCCAATGCTTTCCTCCGCTACTGCTGCTATCTCTACACATCAACTGAAGCATTCACAATCGTTAGTAAAATAATACAATTAAACCGACAAAAGTGAATACCCAGCAGTCTTCAGCTACATAAATAAATCAACTGGTTAGAAAAAAATCCTAACCTTAATTTATTACGAGTGCGCACTCAAAATTCATAAACGTTTATTAATTTAATATGCATTTTGTGGAATCACCCGCTATGGAATCACCCATGTACACACTAAATTAATGAAACGCCCGAAAAGGACAAGCGTCCCCATCAACTTCTCGCATAAATAATCCACTTTGTGTATGAGCCCCGGTCATCAAAGTTTACGGAATCCACCGTAAAACCTCATGGAATCCACCGTGGCACGGAATCCACCGTGAAATATGCCTCCTGGCATCATACCCCCGGGGTGGGATAGCAATTGACCTCAATTGCTATTAGCTCAATGTGGAGCTAACAGAGTGGGAAAAGCATTTAAGTCTCTAGCGTGCATCCATTGTTGTGCTTCCTCTACAGGATGGTTCTTAAATTTAACTAGATATCTAGAATATCTTCGGCCAGTTCTAGTGGTCATAAAGTCAGTGTCTATGATAGCTTCGGGTTCAAGTATTTCAGTCTCTTCCTCTAATAAAGGTGGGTTTTTATAAACAGGGTGTACAGGTAATTGGCCTCTAAATGGTCTCAATAAACTAATGTGAAATGTGTTGTGAATTTTCCAATGAGGTGGTAATTCTAACTTGAATGCATTGTCATTAATTTTATGAATGATCTTAAATGGTCCATAGAATCTAGGGGCTAATTTGACAACTGGATGTCTATCTACACTTTGTAGTCTACGTTTTTCTATTCTCAACCAAACATAATCATCAACTTTGAAATTCATTGCTTGTCTTTTCTTGTTGGCTTGTTTAGTATATGATTGCTGGGCTTTAGCAATCATATCTTTAACCTCATCAAAAATAGTATTATGCATACTAGCAATATCATCAGCACTCTGAATTCTATTTGACAAAGATGCAACAGGTGTAGATAATCTATATCCATAAATCACTTCAAACGGTGCTTTCTTTGTAGATGTGTGTGGTGTATTGTTATATGCAAACTATAATAAATGCAAATGTGTATCCCATGTTTGTGGTTTAGAGATACTATATGCACGTAAAAGATCTAGAATTGTGCTATTAGTGGCTTCTGTTTGTCCATTAGTTTCTGGATGAAATGCAGATGAGAAATCAATCTTTGTGCCTAGGTTAGCAAACAGAGTAATCCAAAAGTTGTTACAAAATCTAGAATCACGATCTGAAATAATAACTTTTGGCAATCCATGGTTAGTAAAAACAGTTTTCAAACACAACTGTGCTGCTTGTGATGCTGTTAAAGTTTTCTTACATGGAATGAAATATGCTTGTTTACTAAATCTATCTACGACAAATCATATCATGGTTAGTTTTAGTATTAGGTAAACCAGTAATGAAATCCATAGAAATTTGTTCCCAAGGTTTAGATGGAATAGACAAAGACATAAGTAATCCATACTGTTTACCATGATGTCTCTTAACTCTTTGACAAATCAAACATTCAGAAACAAAGTTAGATACATCAGCATCCATATGCGGCCAATAAAAATCTTCAGTTAATGTACGTAAGGTAGATATGATACCTCTATGACCTTGATATGGGGGACAATTAATCTCATTCAAAACAAAAGATCGGAATGGAATTGTAATACACAATCTCTTTTCATAAAACATAAATCCATCATTATATGACAATGAATCAATAGGAATCAAATTATTTTGAAGTAATTTATTCCAATCAGCATGAAAAGTAATATCCTGATGATAAGTATCTTTCATAGCAATCAAAGAATCAAAAGATATAACAGAAATATTATGAATGGCAGGTCTTCTACTTAATGCATCAGCCACTACATTTTCTTTTCTAGGTTGGTATTGAATGATAGGATGAAAACTTTGAATAAAGGAGGCCCATTTGATATGTCGGTCAAAGATTTGGGGTTGGCTAAGTAAATGTCTAATACTTTGCTGATCGGTCTTAATCATAAATTCTGAACCCATTAAGTAGTGTTTCCACTGTCTTAATGCTTGTACAACTGCTAATAGTTCTTTCTCATATGTGGAATATTTCAGTTCAGAAGGTTTCAGCTTACAACTAGAATAGGCTATAGGATGATTGTCTTGCATAAGTACAGCTCCTATTCCTGATCCACTAGCATCGGTCACTACTAGAAAGAATGGTCTATTAAAGTCAGGCAATTGTAGGACAGGGGCATGGGTTAATGCATGTTTGAATAAGTCAAAGGATTTCTGTTGATTTTCGGACCAATGATAGACAATACCTTTCTTCAGAAGTTTGGTTAATGGTAATGCAAGTAATGAAAATTTACGTACAAACTTCCTATAGAAACTAGCAAGACCAAGGAATGAGCGTAACTCATGCACGTTTTTAGGTACAGGTCTATTCAATATTGCATCGATTTTCTTAGGATCAACTTTAATTCCATCAGATGATACAATATGACCTAAATACTCAATTTCTGTTTTAAAGAATTCACTCTTTTCAGGATTTGCATACAGTTGATTTTCTTTCAATAACTGAAAAACCAATGACAAATGCTCATAATGTTCTTTCTCATTTTGACTAAACACCAAAATATCATCAAAGAAGACAATTACACAATACTGATATTTTAGAAATATACGGTTCATCATTCTACTAAACGTAGCAGGTGCATTAGTCAATCCAAATGGCATCACTAAAAATTCGTAATGACCAAACTGTGTCCTAAATGCAGTCTTGAATATGTCTAACGTATCTAGTCTCACCTGATGATAACCAGACTTAAGGTCTATTTTACTAAATATAGCAGATCCTTGCAGTTTGTCCATAAGGTCATCAACTCTAGGAATAGGATACATATTCTTTACAGTGATCTTATTTAAAGCTCGATAGTCAATGCACATACGATAGGTATTATTCTTTTTCTTGACTAACAGAACAGGTGCACCGAATGGAGAACTGCTAGGTCGAATCAATCCTCTATTTAGTAATTCCTCAACTTGACTCTGAATTTCTTTTTGCTCTATCTGGTTATGCCTATATGGTGCTTTGCAAGGTGGTTGTGTGCCAGGGATCAAATCTATCTTATGGTCTTCTGGACGTGAAGGAGGTAAACCAGGTGGTAGGTCTTCTGCAAAACAGTCCTTAAAATTTGCAAGAAATTCTTTATGCCTAGGGTGCATATGACTTTCTTTTACTTGCAATTCATTCACCCAAATGAGATAAGATTTACTACTCTTGCGTAATGCATGACGCCAAGGCATACCTAAAATAATGTCACTTGACTGTAATGGAACAACTAAGAAATTTCTTCTTTCAGTGTATTGACCAATTTGAATCTCTAAGTCTTGCACTTCCTGTGTACCATTATACCTAGTGCCTAAGAATGCAGCTTTGATGCGATAATGGGTAGGTACAGTCTGTAACTTCAATTAATTTACCAATTTTGCTGAAATAAAATCATGAGTGCTACCGTCATCATGCAAAATAATCTTTTCCTTTCCGTGCACCAAACATTTCATAGTCAATAAAGAATGTGGAGTAGGCATACCTGGTAAAGTATCCGAAGGTGTAGTAGTGTCGTCCTCATCTTCTGTGAAATCAGGCATATCTTCATGTTCGTCTTCGTCCATTGCTCCAAGGTAGTTGATATGGGCAGGTGGCTTCTTTGAATGACAATTTGCTGCTAGATGTCTAGGCTGGTGGCATTTATAGCATACTATTGGCTTGGCTTTGGTTACATTGTTTGCAATGGCGGGAAGTCTAGGTACATTAGGATTTGGCTGTGGAATAGGCTTGGAATTTTGATGTACATTGGATGGTAATGCAGGTGGTTTTGCCCAATTCTTACGGAAAGATGATGAAGAGAAACGACCTGGATTAAATCTTCTAAAGTTGGAATTGAATTGCTTAGATCCATAATTACCATTGGCCTGGAATTGCTGTGGACGTTTGTCTCTACCTCGTAACTTATCTTCAGTGTCATGAGCTAGTGAAATGGCATCTTCAAGGGTAGCAGGCTTTAACATGTTAACTTCAGCGTAGTAATGCCCAAGGAGTCCAGACATATACTTGCGCTTGTGTGTCGCTTCAGGTACGTCTTCAAGCATGCGTAGCTAGAGTAGTGCATTCCAAAAATGCTCTGTATACTGAGGAATAGGCTCACGATCCCGTTGTTGGAGAAGATCCCATTGCTTAATAGCTTTCTCATGAAATTGTGGTGGAAGGAAATTCTGCATGAACTTCTTCTTGAAATCCTCCCAAGTAGCAGGACAATCTACACTCTTGCGTACTACAGTCCACCAAAGAGATGCTCTGTCTACTAAATGATTAGTGACACACTTGATTTTATCTTTTTCTGCATAGGTTTCCTCATGGAAATAGTCATCAAACTGACTAATGAATATGCTAGAACAGTTTTTCCTTCTCGTATACCATTGAAAGTACGAAATTTGAAACTTCTTTTACTTATCTTTGATTCCTTGCGGATGGTTTGAGCTTCAAGAGTTGCGTCAATGGTACGTCGAATAAGATCTTCAGCTTGAGGTTCTTCTTTGTCGGTAGACGCTCTTTGTAAATTTGCCAGTTGAGCTTGCAATGCTTGCCTAGCCCTTCGTTCTTCTTCCAATTGCATCATGATTAAATCCAGCTTTTGCTCCATCGTAGGCTCAAGTAGGTCGCCTTCAGCCATAAGATCGTCCATATGTGGTTTCGTCATCCTGCAAAACTAAAAAGACCTTTCTCACACAAAATCAATTTAGCGGGATGAGCGTAGCTCAAGTTCGGGAATACAAGGCTTATGTGTTTTTGGGTATAGCTTTCACAATCTTCGAAAAATCTGCGTTTTATCCTTCTTCGTATGCTGAAAATGCTTCAGCAAACTTGCGTATGGGTAGAGTACCTTCCAATGAACAACTTTGCAGTTCGAAGTTTCTGCGCAGGAACAGTCCTTCTAGGAGTTTTGAGCACAAGTCAGTTCTGACTCCAGTTGACTAGTCTGACTTGCAGAGTTGCAGACTTATGTGACTTGCAGACTTGCAGAACTTAGTCGATTTAACTAACTTGCAGAATTTAGACTTGAGAGACTTGTTGAATCTGAACTTTGCAGACTTGCAGTACTTGCTGGATCTAAGAGACTTAAATGTCTTGCAACTTAGGTAACTAAGCTTTTAAGCTTAGCTTAAGGAAAAATCGTGAAATCGTGGGGGGCCGAGGGGGGGGGGGGGGGGGAGAGGGGGGCATTTTGCTGATGTCGCGGAAAAATCGGAGGTCTCTGAAGACCTCGCGATGACAAATCGAAACTCCTTCTTCTTTTTTTTAAAGCTTAGCAAGCTTTAATGCTAAGCTTACTAATAACAAAAGCTTTGAAGTTTATGAGCTATGGAGGATTTCTCACTGTTTATCCACGACTTGATGAAGGAGATGTAGGAGTGGTCCTCTGCCTCTGTAGCCCGGTCCTTCACGATCCAATGACGGAAATAGGGGTTCTTGATTGCCAGAAGTCGGCCTGTATCGACGGTTCGCGACGAGATTGACCGTAGAGCCTAATCATTCCAGGAGCTCTGCCTTCGCACGAGATGGATAGTGATTGGAAGCTCTTGATCTCAGCTCCGCTTTGATACCACTGGTGTGCAGATCGGATGCTGTATGCTCGCGTGGTGAATGTCAGAAGGTCCCCAGGAACAATGAACTCTACTTTTTGCACAAATTACAAGGTAAAAAGCATGAACGACAAGAGCAAGAGACCAATTAGGTGCAATCTCCCCCCATGCCTTGTGTGAGCGCTCCACAAAGCATGTATTTTATGTATATTTCATCTTCATGCTCAAATAATAGCCCAAATTACAAAATAGTAGCAAGCTTTTAGCTTTTGAGTTTGCTTTTACACAAAAATAGGAATAAAGCTAATGGACGGTGCCCAAAGAGTCTGGCACGCCCAATACAATGTCCAAATAGAAATAACATAACCGTGCGCCCATGCGCATACAAAATAATAATAAATAATCAATGCCTCAATAAATAGGCATGACAAAATATAGGCGTGGCGCCTATCAAAATATAATCCATAAATCGAATACTCGCTATCCTCCAATGCTTTCCTCCGCCACTGCTGCTATCTCTACACATCAATTGAAGCATTCACAATCGTTAGTAAAATAATACAATTAAACCGACAAAAGTGAATACCTAGCAGTCTTCAACTACATAAATAAATCAACTGGTTAGAAATAAATCCTAATCTTAATTTATTATGAGTGCGCACTCAAAACTCATAAACGTTCATTAATTTAATATGCATTTTGCGGAATCACCCATGTACACACTAAATTAATGAAACGCCCGAAAAGGACAGGCGTCCCCATCAACTTCTCGCACAAAGAATCCACTTTGTGTATGAGCCCCGGTCATCAAAGTTTACGGAATCCACCATAAAACCTCACGGAATCCACCGTGAAATATGCCTCCTGGCATCAAACCCATCTATTGATCAAGACTTGACCCTATCAAACGATTGCTAGTCAACTCTATCGACTATGGTAGGATGATCTTCTTTCCATATGCATTTGTGAGCATGAAATCAAGTGTCTGCTCCAATAAGCACATGGAGGACTTGTAGGAGGACACTCTAACACACATTCCATAGCAAGAAAAGTTATTCCACTCTCTTTTCAGATGCAATAGGTTTTGTCAAACACTATGATGAATGTCGAAGAACCAAGCTTCCAATCAAAAAGGACAAAATGTAGCTCTCCCTTGTAAAGGCCCGCCAAACCTTTGAAGAGTGGGGGATAGAGTTTATGAAGCCTATCAACCTTATAAAATAGCAATAGACAAAACACCCTTCAAGCTTTCTTATGGAATTGACGTACTTATTCCAATCAAATTCCTTACTCCAAGTCTCTGTATTACATGTGAGAAATGCAAGGAATGTACAAAACTTGGACTGAATGCCTTAGCAAGCTTGAACAACTGAGTAAAACATGCTTACTTAGACAAAACACCCTTCAAACTTGCTTATGGAGTTGATGTACTTATTCCAATCAAGTTCCTTACTCCAAGTCTCTGTATTAGATGTGAGAAATGCAAGGAATGTCCAAAAGCTTGGATTGAATGCCTTACCAAGCTTGAACAACTCAGTGAAACATGCTTACTTGTGGCTCACGCCTTGCTTTGCCAAGAAAGCCCAACGAAAGTCCTGGTTTAATAAACACATTAAGCAATGCTCCTTTGTGAAGGGTTACCTCATACTACTTTGCTCAATTGAGGGCCATAAGTAGAAACTTAGGTTTTGAGGCCTCAAACCCTATCATGTCCATGTCCTTGGCAAGATAGACAATGTAGGGTTAGAAATCTTGGGCATGCAAAGAATTGGTCACTTTAATGGAAGTCGTATTAAATGCTACTACCCTCCAAGGCACTACTTGAATGAGTAACACTAAAGGAACCCAATGTCCCCATGCAATCCATCATGGTGACCAAGCAAACATGGTATGCACAAATGGAGCAATGCATGCAACTCACCCATCAACCCTTAATTATTCTTCTTTCTAGGAACTTCAATATTTGAGGAGTCACTACTATCAATAATCTAGGAATGAAGGATGAAATTATAATCTCACCCACTTATCTCTTAATCTAGTTGATTGCCACCAAAGTATCATTGTCGATGTGCTTATTAAGGAATGTGTTGATTACAACACCCTTCCATGTTGTTATTGGCTAGAATTAGCCCAACCAACACTATAGCCCATTGACACAAAAGTACAACCCTATAGAGGCCAACTTTATTCACTGTTGGGCAAGTGCAAAGTGCAATTGACAATGGAAACATAAACAATTCTAGACTCCTTCTATGTTCTAATGAGAAAAGAAGGGGCCATTGAAATCTTGTTGGGGTGGTCATTTAAATTCATCACAGACTGCCATGCCAACTATGTTGACAAGTGCATTTGCTTTATATTTCCCAGACAAGGGTCATCTCACCCTTTAGCCTTGGGGAACTTACTTTTCAGCCCACCCCAAATAGGACTTCTACAACATCACCTTAGCAAAATACCCCTAAAACTAAAAAAGGCCCTCCTATCGAGGTTGTTAACCACACAAGTTCAAAATCAATGGCCTATGAGTACTAATGCTCAATTGCTTCAAATCCACCAAAAGCCTCAATCCACTTCTCATGCAAGATCCTGAGCTTCCTTTGCCCACTCCTCATTCTAAATGAACATGCAAGGAGTGTCGTTTTAATTGTTGCATACCATAATAACACCCCACTTCCCAAGGCCTCCCTTCACACTCAATGTTATTATCAAGGCTACATATACCTCTAGCTTCCTAAGCAAATCATGCTTATGTGATGGTATCATCAAGAGCCACCACCTCACCCTAAGCCGACAACCCCCCCCCCCCCCCCACACACACACACACACTTGGGAACCACAATAGCAATAGCTTTACACCCATGCTACAACTTAGGAAAAGTTACAAGTTGACCCTAGAAATCCCACCTCATCATCAAAGCCACAGAGCCCATTGCACCAAACCACGCCTAAACTAATCACTACTATTGATACCAAAAGGATACTAGGCCCAACATGGCTTATCAATCCAAGCAAACCATAGAGACCCCCTCAATCCACCTTGAGACATTCGTGGCACAAGAAACCCTATGCCTAGCTAACAACCAAACACCTAAGGAGGAACCTCCCACTAAGTAGCAACTAGCTACTCTATCCTCCATGCATGAACTCAATGCACCTCCCTTTAGTGATGACGAGGATCACAAGCCAATTTACCCTAGCCATCTAAAGAAGAACCGATTCTACTACTCCACAAATGAAATGGTAGAAGAATTTGTCCAAAAGATCAAGTGTAACTTGACCAAATGTTTCTTACAGCTAGACTCTACCTTTGGTACCTTCGCAAAGCTTTTAGCTCTAGATCTAGGTCTAGCTAAGGCTAATATGACTGTCCTTGCATCCTAGTGGCACCCCACATGAGAAAAGAATGAGCACCTATTTTTTATGAGCATTCCAATACAACTGGTCTCTTGTGAACTACTCGAATATCAAGTACAAAAATGCCCCATTCTTCTTGCCCATGTACCTGCTACCAGACTTCAAGACCCCTTCAAGGTAGAAGAACTTGAACAATGCTATGCACCTCATCCAATCACTTCACACACAATTGATACCAACAATGCCTTGAAATCTACTAAAGATAGTGTTGGGACCTAAAATGGGCCCGACACTAGCTCTCTAGCAGTAGTCGGACCTCTAAGACACATAAGACGCCCCGCACAGCCTCACGGCCAAGAGCGTCTAAGGTTCACACTACACTAAACTCTAATATCAATTTTTTGTTTGTAATAGGACACAATCCAACATTTACCTTTCCTTCCTCCTCAGAGGGAGATCCCATAACATATAGGTATAACACCTTGTATCACAAACATAGGGAAGCACCTCTCGGCTGACTACCATGGCTCCACTGCAACAAACCTACATCAAGGGGATTAGCCCCAAGATGTGTTGCCTCAATGTAGAAAACACACGATACATAGTCCACTCTTTGATTTATCGAACGATCCAGGAGTTTATATTTCCTCACTAAACTTATCCCAAGGAACCGCTCATCTAACCTACATCAAAGGACTTCTTCACACTCTCAGTGTTGGTCAATGTTCAAGATACAAGTGCTATGCATCCAGGAGATTATACCATGTGGCATGCAAAATGCAAAAGTGTATGCTATTGCACACAAACCTTTTATTTTAAACCAAATCAGCAAAGTGGAGTGTAAAATCAACCCTTCAATGATTTTCAATTTACTCGTTGTTGTTGCATTGCTGAAGACTAGCACCGAGTTACCTCATGCTACTAGCCTCTTAAAACTTAAATGATTAATCGCCCTATATGACGTGCACAACGAAAAGATCACACTTTACTTCATTCTCAGCACTTAAACACTTCCACAACCCTTCTTTTCCCCCTACCGTTTATGTGTTGCATCGTTGCATAGGTGTAGGGTTTTTTTTTGTCATTTTTTATGTATCAAGCAATAGAAACGCACTAAAAAATTTAAAAAAGGATGATCTGAAGCTCAATAATCATGCCTCAACCTTATCAAACATGCATAGACATTCATCATATTTTTTCCTATTTTTCAGAGCACACAAACTCATTTTTTCTATTTTTTGCTATTTTCCACTATTTATTTATAAAAAATAGAGTATTTACTAGTTTTTTTGTTTTTTTTTATTTTGAAATCTGAGAATTACTTATTCCCCACATTTCATCCCATATGCATCTTTTGTATCAAACCTGAAATGACAAAAATCCCACTTTCTTTGTAAAATGTGTGTTTTTTAGGTCTTAGAAAATTATTTTCAGTATTATCACACTATATATTCTAATTTTTCTAACATAGAATCATCAAACATACAACAAACAACATTCCTACCAGTTTTCATCCGATATGAACACCCTTTGACCAATAAAGTCTCAAAAAAGAGCAAGTTTTCTTCATAAAAGAGAGTTATCGAGTTTTTTTCCTTTTGTTGCAGGTTTTTAAAATTTGATTCGGGATAGTAAAACAGTCCACCATTAATTCTCACCCCTTCTCCAATCATCCATCTTCAGCCCCACTCGATTTGGAAGCAATCCGGTACGCCGCCGGACAAGCATTCATCAAACGGACTTCTTCCACATGAATTGCCTCTTAGGGGAGAGAGAGGGAGGAGAGAGAAAGACTAAAATAGGATCTTTCAATCCGGGCAGCCATTGGAGGAGGGAAGGGCGGCAATGGAGTGCGAAGAGAAGCAGTAGATGGCAGGTAGAATCACTTCATAGGGTTGTGTTGAGGCCCCATATCCCCCTCCCTCTCCAAAACATCGTTGTTTGCAAAAAAAGGCGCCTTCTTTTTTTTTCCACAAAAAAAAAGCCCCCCCCCCCCCCCCCCCCCCCCCGGTCGCATGAGAATTTGGGGGGTTGGGAGACCCCAAGGGTCACCCCCCTTGGCTTTTAAGCCTATTTACATTACTCTGCTTTTGTCCCTCCACCTCAGGCACTCCCATTCTCCCGTCCGTCATCCGATTTGGTCTGTAAATTTCTGGCACTCCGTCTTGGAATCCTGCACTGCCTGGCACCTCCTAGGATCCAATCTGCCAGTCAAAAATTTATGAAAAATCTGCAACCGTCAGTTGGTGTATCTTGAAGTGCTTCCAAAAACCCATCTCTGACTTGCCGCTTAAAATCGAACTGACTGCAGCTACCGCCTTTAGCGAGATCCAATTTTTTCCTAAAATTTGAGTTTTTTGGCAATTTTTTGACACATCTCGAGCCTCGAAACTCAGCTCTCATTGGCGACCACAGGATATGGCAACTCAACCCGTCGAATCCCACAAATAGATGTACACATACACAACCAAAAGGAGCATCAAGCTGATACAAAAAATACTTAACAAAACACATCACAACTCTCACCCTACCCCCTATCAAAACCAAGGCACGAAATCCATAAGGAGAAGGTCTAGCATAATCTGACAAAAAGCCTAAAGCTAGTCACTAACCAACTGGTCCAACCTGGCCAAGCTAAAAAGGACTATCAAAGAGGTCACCCTAAGTGGTGGTCTGAACTACTATCCTAACTAAGGACAACTCAACCAGGAGCTCCTCCTAGGCGAGGACTCCTATAGCCTAATCAAGAAATATTATCTTTTAGCACGTTTTTCCTTTTAGGCCTTGATGTGTCCATACTCGGGCGTGTAAAAAGGAGGGAGTTGAGCGTAGTGACCTAAGGAGAACAAGGCATCGGCCTTAGGTCCTGTCTCAGTACCCAAGAACCTACCAAGCCCTCACAAGGCGACACTTAATCCTTTTCTAACGCTCACTTTTATTTTCGCTCTAACCATCTCTTATTCTTATTCTTATTTTTATAGCTAGCTACCATCCCCAGGAAGACAAGGCATCGGCCCCCCGGGTCTTGCTCATCCCTAAGAACCTGCCAAGTCTTTGCAAGGCAATGAACAACTGCTCAAGGATTTTTCTTTCTTTCCTTTTCTAATTTTTGAGAGGGGTTAGAACCCTTTTTTATAACCTATACCTGGGACTTCATGCCTCGATTGTCGGTCCCAAACAAATGAAAAGAAAGTAACCCCTTACACACACATATATCATTATTGGGGGAAAAGACTCGGAAAGGGGACGAAACCACCTGGAATGGCCACAAGAAGCTCCTTCGCAGCAAAGGCTACCTCCAGTGTCTTCGTCATCCTGTATGATGCAATCACTAAAACAAAAAACCATTAAACGTACCTGCACCAAACAAACATATGGCCCTCTTGGCCTAAAGAAACAACATATTTTACTACAAACTAACTAGCCCTCTTGGCCAAAAGAAATAGATCATGTCACTGCAAAATTGACTAGCCCTCTTGGCCTAATGAAATCAAACATTAGAACTTGACAAAAATGGCCCTCTTGGCCTAAAGAAATATATCATGTCACTGTAAAACTAACTGGCCCTCTTGGCCTAATGAAATCAAGCAAAACAACACCTACTCATCCCTCTTGGAATAAGGCAGATATATGAAAATACGTGCCATTCCAAGGGGAAAAATAGGGCTCTCAGCCTTAAACTAAATGCATCAAGTTGTGACCCATCTCTCCTGCATATATAGCAAGAGGCATATGCATAACATGTCATCGAACCAACCTATGGGTCCAAGATAATAGTGGTAGATGGGTTCGGCCACTCTTTGAACTACCCATACCAACCATCGCCTACCATATAATGTGTGGTCTGATAAAATTCCCCACAAACAACCAAGTTATGCCTCACTATCAATAGCAGCATCCAGACTAGGACCACAGTTGAAGAAGAGGTCCTCTTCATAAGCAAAAATTGCTAAGGAATCCGCAAACTAATTCCAAGAATGTGGAATCAGTTGAAGAGATATTCTCACAAATTCATCAAGTAGGGTCATAGCAGTTCGATGATACATGCAAAGGATGGGATTCCGAACCGTATATGTCCCATTTAGTTAATTTAAGATCAAATGGGAGTCCCCTTTTACTAACAACCGCTGAATACCACCTTTCTTGGCAATATTCAGCCCCATAATCAAGGCTTTATACTCTATAATTACATAAACCAAATGCCATCACATGGTACGCAAAGGTACCGAAGACAGCAATAAACATCATTTTCAGCTTACCTTGCTCAGCAATCACCATTTGGTTATACCCTGCAAAGCAATCCATGAACAAATATATTTTCCTATCTGCTAGTTAATCCAAATTTTGGTCAATAAATGGCAATGGGTAGTAGTCATTATAACAATATGCTTATTCAGCTCTCTAAAGTCTACAGAAATCCAGATTTGATTATTTTTCTTCTTCTCGATCACAACTGGTGAATACCATTCAGTATGTTGAACAGGGAAGATCAAACCCACTTTCCGCAACTTCTATAGCTCCTCAAATAGCTCGTCCCTTAGTTCAAAAGGCATGCGCCTTACTTTTTGACGTACATGCCAACTTCCTTCCTTTAGAGGAATGGTATGCACAGCCAGGTTGGGAGGAATGCCTCTAAGTTCATCATAGCTCCAAGCAAAGATGTTGTGGAACTCTTGAATTAAAGACACATAGTCCTCTCTCTCTTTCGAACTGAGCATGGAACCTAATTTAATTGGCCGCGAATCGTTTGGTGTACCAAGGTCCAACTCGATAACGTCTGCGTCTCTTATTCAAACTTGAGGCTCTATCGGCTTATTCAATGTTATCTGATAGATGTCTTCTGTAGTGGATCCTTCGTTAGATCCAGCTCTTCTTGAGCTAAGGTACATGCCGTACATGTTGAACTGTGAAGACAAAGTCCTGCTGAAACTGCAATTGAACACTGTCAATACCTACAATGTCACATGCATAGTTGTCCCCAAGATGGACAACACCATGTCGATCCCTTGTATAGGTAGAGAGCCACTCACGATGAGGGGTGACATGAAAGGAAGCACATGAATCGAGAATCCCAATATGCATGTCATCATTTGTATCTGCAAGTAAAGCATGTGCACCAAAGTGTGAAGAGAGAAAGAGTACGTCACTCCCACTGTCCTCACTGTCATGAGTGACTACATTCACCTCTTCAAGACAATTTTGAAAGGTCCGAAAACCAATGATAAGACATATATTGGAGTAGCCTATAGGAAGTTAAGAAGAGTTTTAAGGGGTTAATCTAAAAGAGGCCTAGATGGGGATGTGAAACACTAACATGGATGGCCTTAGCAATCAAAGCCCCTGAAAGGTAGTCAAAGCTCTCCAATGCAATCAACCAATGGTGCAAATGGAGAGCCTGCTTTTATTATGACTATATGAGCCAACCTACATCGAAGGTGGGGAGGAATGAGGAGAAGATGGAACTCGATTACCTATCAACATGATAAGTAAAGGAGTTAACATGGAATATGTGGAAAAGGAGATAAGGGTAGATATTGAAGCTTTCTTGAAGAAGAGGAAGGCTCGAATGCAAGCAAAAGAAGGTTCTCAAGGCAACACTTGCCCTCTCTCTACAAAAACTTTAGTAATACACTTAGTGTTTGCCACAAGTAGGTTGTTATTCTTCTTCATGGGGCAAATTCCCTCAAAATATGAGTTTGCAAGGTGGTTCTTGTTAGCATACTTAGTCAGGGGCTATGATGCTATAGTTTTAATCCATCAATCAAGGATTCTTCTTTGCATTGGTTGGCTCAAGATAGGAGAGATATTGAATTATCAAGTAGGAAGTTGGTTTTAGGAGCAACTATGTTCATGTGCTACCTTGGTCCCCTTGATTGTCACCAATAGATACATTGACACATAAGTGCCCTGTCTAGGTGTCCTTTCTTGAACTACCAAACTAGTTGGATAGTGAGATCAAAGTTTTGGAAGAATCAGTGGATGAGGAACTATACATTCCCTCTACTTCTCATGGCATTCTTTGGGCTAAGAATAGAGATTTATCAATGACTTTAGACATGCCCATAAGTTTTCTTTCTAAGTTAAGAAAATGTAGTTGCTAGGCCTAATCCCTTGATGTGTCTTTGGACTATCACCTTGATTTACTCCCAAGTTTGAGAGGTTATGGTGACTACCTTATTGGAGCACCATTGCTCCACTAAAGATGAGGCTCTCCGATAAGACAGAGTCATGCAGTCATAGTTTGGTTGGTTATGCTTGACAAGGGGAAAAGTAATCTCCATTTATGCAATCCAAGTCTTAGTATTGACTTTTATTCTAGGTCCCTCACCATTGAATTCAGGAGGCTTTACTTGCTTAAGTAGAAATTTATTTTTGTGTTGATTGGTTACATCAACTCGAGGTGGGGATATCTAAAAGAAATTATAGAATTTACATGTGAATATCCACACTATGGAAAGCTCAAGTTTTATTGCATAAAATATTTACATTGCTCAAAATTTGAGAATTTTTTTATAAACAATGATTGGGAAATAAATCATGGAAAAAAAGTGGCCAGATGGAAATTCCTTTATACACTAAATGCTTCTCGTGGACTTTGAGAATATGGTATTGACTAGGTTGCTTTGGGAATCCCTTTATGATATAATTTATTCCACTTGAGCCTACCTAAAGGTGCTATCCTATTAGAAGGTAGGAGTCAATTACTCAATCATAGATGCATTGGCCCTAATAGGTATTTTCATCATTTAGATTTATTTATGGAGTCCACCCTAGGTTCTTCAAATAGGAATATTTTGACAAGTTTTAGCTCTTCGATCCACTTTACATTTGTCTCAAGATAAGCCAGTCTCTCAACATCAATGAAGCAGTAGATGCTATAATGAGGCTAGTGTCTATGTACTTAGTATCATGGGGGATATTAGAGGCTCTCCAAAATCTTCATGAAGTCTCCTCATCAAGAATAGTCCCATGAATGAAGGGAAAATCGGTACATGGTCTTGAAGTCAAGGAAGTCATGCCATGGTTTGTTTTATGACAAGGTAAATAACATAAACCCAATTTTGGATAATATTGCAAAGAGAGGAAAAAATCCAATGGTATTATTTCGCTTATTTATATACAATCACTTTACTCAAGAGCTATACATCTCATGCAACATTAGCAATGAGAGTGCTCTAGTAAATAAAGTAATACTTAGATCACTCGTTCTTGATATCTAAGTCTAAATACTCCTCAGGAAGATCTAGAGACTCTTCTCCTTGATAGTTAGAAGCTCATGATCTATGGGCAAATACAACACAATTGGATCAAATGACCTTAGAGATCCACTGAGCCTATGCCATAGCCTCACCCTCATGGTACTCAATAGGGATTGAGTGCCATGGATAAAAGATAAAAACATGGACAAAGTCGAGCCTCTCAACCCACAAAAGTCTCCACAAGTCATACTCTAGGCTGCCAACTCGATCAACATAGATATAGTAATTGGGAGATGTCATATACCATCTGATATATTGGGTCCATTGGCATCTCTTGTAGAACTAATGGCACACAAAGATCCACTCCATAAATAGGAAGAGATGCTCTCGCAATGGAAAAGTTGCATTGGGGTCCTATGTGGTATACGAAGGGTAGCATCTCACAGAATATCTCCTAGATAGTTTTTGAAAGAGACTGAGAGAGTGCTCGTGTCTTAAAGCCTTTTTTATTTATCTTATTTTACCTCTATGAATTATTTTTATATATCATTTTCTATATTCTATAGTAATCATAAATATCCCTATTTCTTATATTTATATTTATTAATCTATTTCCCTTATTTCATATCGTTTTGGTTATAAGATTTCTAGTTGACCTAAAATAGTACTTAGTGGAGTAGGGTAATAGATTCATTAGGCTCAACAGCATGTTTATGGGGAACACTCCTTTTTGCATCCAAAGGCATAATGGGGCTAATCAAATCGATTAGATATTTGTGTATGAAAGACTATGACATCTCACTACCAGATGGATCATCTACTGTTTCTAGTTCAGTAGAGTATAAAGGAGCTCTCTCACTCTAAGGAGACTCAGGGTAAGCATCCACTATTACACGATTGGCACCTCTACCTAGAATCACTCGACCAGCGGGTATATCGACTTGACAGTCTGTTCGTAAAATCCATGGCCTGCCTAGCAAAACTCGATAGCTAGGACGTCCTACAAACCTTATCACCCTAAAGTCCATATAGCATTCCACTCTTGCAATGGTAACGTGAACTTTAGTGATGCAACCTTCTGGTTGCCTTAGACTATCATTAGCCATCCTAAGAAGTGTAGAGCCGTCTTTTTGGATTTCTAGACCTAGCCTCTCCATCAAGTCTGAACTCATGATATTGACGGAGAATCCAGTGTCCACAATAGCATGCTTCACTAATATTCCATCCACGTATGCTGGAACCCTGGGACAATGCTTTTCAGCATGATCAAACCAATCTTCTCCCACTCATGCTATGCCCAAAGGTTCTACAATATACCCAATTTAGCAATCTTTTTGAATTCCTTATGTACTCCTAGAGATAGTTTAATCAATTGCAGAAGATTCACGTCTGGTTTAACTTCTCAAAGAGAACTTGCTAAATCAAAGTCGTGGTAGTTAGCCAAAGTTCTCTTTTCTAGCCAAACCAATCTCTCCTTGGCATCTTTGGTGTCTCTTTTTTAACTTTTGCCTTCTTTATTGGCAATTCTTTATCCTTCTTGGGATCAACTTTACTATCAACAGGTCTTAGAGGTCCACCTTCCATATCTAGATTCAAGACTTGCTTTCCCCTAGCATCTTGCTTAGGGTTTCCCTCGATAGGTTTTACATTTTCTTTGTCACCCTCTCTAGTCTTTTGACCTCTTGTTACGACTCGTAGATTAGAAGTTTCAGTGTCATTGACACGTACATCCTCAATAAGACAGACTCCACTGCCATGAGGTAACTCCTCTACAATAGCCTTTCCTCTTTGCAGTATTTGTCTTGGTCCACCATCTGGCTAGAGATTATTCCCTTATGCGCGATGATTAACTGGACTTGGTTGTTTACTTCCTTATTGGAGAGAACTAATCTTACTCTAACAAGTAGTAACTAAGTGGCCAGACTTTCTGCAAATATCGCATTTGTCATTTGGACAATTCCTGGGGAAATGTTGGCCACCACACCACTTACAGTTGAATCTTAAGGGGGCACCCTCTTCAGGGCATCGACTCCCTATCAGATTTTGCTGCTTCTTAAGGAAATTGGCATCCACAGCTATTCGTCTATACTGCTCGGTAATCATGTTAGTGTAGTGCTTCATCATGTCCTTAACTTCACCAAGGACATTTGAGGCACTCGACTCATAGCCGCGATCGTCTATCTATTGTCCCATCGGCCTAATCACTTGATTAGGAATCGGTCGTCGCTGACTTATTGGGACAACATTCAGGTTTGTTGTTTGGCCTCCACCATTCAGTGGGGCCATCTAACTAGCCATAGGCATAGTCACACTGAGAGGAGCTGGTAACATAGGCAAATTTGGCATGATACTCCCTCTTCCATTCACATTTGACATGGGGTCCCCTTGACTCCCATTGGTCAGTGCCAAATTATTGCCATTCCAATTTACCCTTGTTGCATAAGCTGCTTGCAAGCGCGACTCTACTCCTTCTACTTGGGTAATAGTAGTGTCAATATCGGCCAAAGCAACACTACTAAGTTGCACCTAGATGTTGAAGTCTAATCCATGTATGAAATATTGCAATTGTGTAGCTGGTGGAATGGGAATATAAGTATCAAGTTTGCGAAGAACTTGCTTTAGTTTCTTGGCATAGGCATGGACATTCTCATTTGGCTCCTGGCATGTTACATTTAAGACACACAACCAATACTGTCCACCCCTCTCAGGGGAAAACTCTCTATGAAGGGCCGTGAAGAATTGGTTAATGCTAGTTATGGTTTCGGTCTCTAGACCATGATACCATATTGGTACCCTTTCTTTTATTGTCATGTTGAAGAACATCATTAAGTGTCCTTCGTCTTGGATTCGATATTTGAAGCTCATTAATATGGAGTTCTCCATCTTCTTCTGCTAACCCATGGAAGATGGGCAAAGGTGCTCCTAATGCCGGTAAATCTGGTGTCCCTGCTAGAATTGCAATGGGTTGTGCCATGGCTACAACCGCATTGACAATAGGAGTTTGTGTAGCTAAAACTACACCCCCACTTAAAGTGGGTTGATTGATTGGAAGAGGGAAAGTATTAGGACTTCCTCTTGCACTCAAAGGGTTGCTTGTGACACTTGTGTTATTAAAACCACTACCACTTATGCGTATCGAGCTGCTCCTATAACACCATCTAATTGTTCAAAAGTACATAAGTAGAGTGATCTTCTTGAAACCAATGTAGTAAATCCAAGGACAATGTTCTTGCTCATTCATGAGCAAATATGCATGGACAATATTTTGCGACTTTGATAGTATATGCAGCTCAATATACATCAAAGTCTCTACTCCAGTAAAGTAGTTGTTGCATATAATAACAACCAATAACAAACTCCAAAAATGTGAAATCTATAAACTATTACTTGTGTCAAACAACCTATAACCTAAAATTACTTGTTTGTAGTAGTAGTTTATCTCACTAGTTATTAATACTTGGTAACCTATATATGACATCTATACAGTGATTACTATAAGTTGTGACTTATTTTGTAGGTTATGAATAACATTTATAGAATTGTAGAAAAAGATGAAATAACATGTGTAGCACTTATAGGCAAAAAATAAAGCTTAAAACAACCTTTTGATAGAAAAACAAAGCAGACTAAGCCCTAATTGGTCTTCTATAAGAAATTTCAACATTTTCATGCACACAAATCTTGTCCAAAATGGAGACCATGAACATTTATGAGGTGGTACTATTTGAAGAATCCCACCCTCTCTGATACATGTTGATGGAACTGCAAAGAGAATGAGGATTGCACATAGAGATGCAACTATGTTTGTAGTGCCTTTGATAGCTCTTTTGTGAGTAGCACCTTATTGCCTTAACACTTAACACATAAATAATGAGTGTGTACATGTATATTTATGGTTAGTTAGTGAGATGGGTGATTGGCCACATTGGCCTTTGCCTCAATACATCTTGAGTCTAGGGAGTCATTAGATATAAATGACACAACTGTCTACTTGGATGGGATAAGGAGAATTTTAGGGCCTTTGTAGCTACAATGGAGATTTTTAAAAGAGTTTTAGGAGCTCTTGAGCTCTTATCAATTGGCAAAAGTCTTATGAATTATGGGTTTGTAAGGCCAAGTAAATTAGTTAATCACAAAAATTTCATTTGGTCAAGTGGAGATGTAAGTCCTATGAGGGCTAGACTTTTAGGTGAGGAGCGTGGAAGAAGTTGCTATCATGGAGATTATAGATGATTTTACTTGCTAATGGAGGACCATGGCAACCAAGAGTCCATTGAATTGTCACAAAGAAGTTGAGGCAATTGCTTATGACAGAGTGATTGGACTATTGGAGAGAGGACTTGGGTATCTTGGGGAGGTTCTCTTTGCACATGACTTCTATGATGGGGGAGTGGTTCGCCTTTCTAAAGCTACTAGCTTATGCATATAGATAGAGACATCGAGGGGACATAAACATGACAAAGAGCATCAAGGAGGTGGTACCCCTATAGTGGAGGACTAACACAGATGCGTCTTAGACATGATTGAACTCTTGATTAAAGGAAACATCCTACTTACAAGGTCACTACCAACGGAGATAGTGCTTACTTTCTCAATATAAGAGGATAGAAATCTCAGGAGAGAGAATCTAGATCAATTGGAGTTCACAATATACTCTCAGCAAAGGATTAGGGTTGTGACTCGTTGTAACATGACTTAGTACCTAGAACTAGACCCTAAGACATGCATGATAGATGGCTAGAGATATTGGGAATACAAGAGAAGGGCTCTTGAAAGACTACCATGAGACCCTAGGGAGTGGGTAGGAAGGGATCAATTTGTAGAGACACTTAAACATGTGGGTTTTTCTGGGAACACCACTAGATTGGCGATGAGGACATTGATGTGCAATGTATATCACCATCTTTTTTGGTTGACTTCTAAAGGAGATTAGAGAACACCTTTAAACAAGAAAGATCTCACTCTACCTATGGTTACTAGCCCATAAGAGTTTAATAGTTTATGTACATAGCTTGGCTATGACAAAGACCATATTCCTTGTGTTAGATAACGGGGAGCCAGAGAAGATGCATAGACACTGCATTTGGAATTATACAAGGGCTCATGAAGTTTAGAGGAGAGCCCTTAGGATGGTGTTTCATGCCATTTTGCAAACTCTATGATTGGCCCATGATTGGTACATGGGTGATGGTTGCTTGGGTCATGACAGAGGTCCAACCTCTAAATATGAGGACATATAGGGCTATAATAGTTACATGTCTCGAGATAGCTTGTGAGTAAGATTGCCATGTTAAATTTCTCATAGATAGTGTGGACTCATGGACATTGTCATAAATAGGAGCTTGTAGCCAGCATGATTACTTGGTATATATGGACTGCCAACTATAGTCCATACTATAGGTCTATTGGACATATCCATTGCAAAGACTCTCTCGAGGATTTGGACAAAGATTGTCAATTCTCTCCACAAGAATTGGGAGAGGATACATGGCATCTTGCACGATGTGAGGTTTGAACACTCTCTCTTGCAAACTATATGCAGTGTGGCACTAAAAAGCTCTGCATTGGGATTGTATTGAGGGGATTTTTTCTCTCTTCTGTGAAAAAAGACATGCGCAGTGCTCATGCCATATAGGACCAGGGACACATCAACGTGTGAGATACGCGTGGCACGTTTGGAAAGTCGAGGTTGAAGAAAAGTGCATGCCGCGAGTGTCTTGACAGAAGCCTCGCTCTCCCTTCCGGCGACCACATGCAAAATTGTTGTAGTTGAACAGCACACGCTCTCACCTCCACCTGTGATGGACCTGTCTCTGCAATCTCTGCACTTAGTGCCATGGCAGCTTCGAGAGAATGCCGGAGGAATGGGGTGTGCACGGCATCCTGCTGGAATCGGTCATCATTATGAACAGATGTCGATGTTCTGTGTACAATGCAGCCATGGATCAGAAACAGGTGAACAGGAGAAGCAGAAGGAAAAGGAAAAGGAGAAGGAGAAGGAGAAGGAAAAGAAGGAGTCGTCGTCGTCGTCGTTGTCATCATCATCATCATCATCATTACAGGAAAAGCCCAAGGCAGCCAGTCTTCCTGATGCCTCGTGGTTGCAGAGCGATGCAGAAAAGAACGACTATGCTGGATGGACCTCGTTGGAGTCTCATCGCTCTGAGAGAAACATACTTCAAGGTAATCTTCGTCTAGAGCCTTGCAGACGGTAAGCCTGCGACCACCTGTCCCAACAACACACGCGCCAGCACACACACCGAGGCACTCACACTCATAACCAAGGAAGAGAGAGTATCTGCTTGATTAAGTGTCTGATTTTGTAGGTGCTGTCAAAGCTGGTGGTGTTCTGTTGCTAGCACTTGGCTTCGCCTTGGGTGCCCGCTCTCTCTATACGAAGAAAGGTGCAACAGCAAAAAATGTTGTCAGTCACTTCAAATTGATTCAATTGAAGTGCTTACTGGAATGACTAGTATAATTAACTTTGCCAGGATTTGCCCTGCTTCTACGCGGCAGATGAATGTAATGTTTCTGCATTATAACATGTGAAATCAAACAAGTCTTTTGGAAAGAATTACAATTTACTGTTCAAATGTGATTTATTTTGCATGATAGACCAAATGGAATGCAACATTTATTTGCACATTTAAGGAATATCTTTTAACTATCAAAGAATCTTAGAGTGATTGGGATCTCATAATTATCAAAGAACAGTAGTGTTCTAAGAGCAATGATGTATGGATGCAATGATGGCATGAAAGGAAGTGAACACAAATCCTGAGAATTCTATTCGGAACTTCCATAGAAAGGGCACCGACAAGTTAAGATGGTACATGATGACAACACATAGGGATTGTGAAAGATTGAACAATTTACCACCATGAAATTTGAGAGAGAGAGAGAGAGAGAGAGAGAGAGAGAGAGAGAGAGAGAGAGAAAGAGAGCACCATGTTGAGAGGGAGAGGAGAATTGGCCTCTTCCCATTTACAGGAATTTATTGAAACAAACCACATGCACCAAGCATAGTTACTAGAAATGTTTCATCCTGTTTCGTGTCTCAAGGTTTTGAGGTTTTGTTTTGCATTTCATTTGTGAGCTACCTTGAGGTTTTGAAAAATATTATTATAGCAATTAGAATTATTATATATTAGTAATATTAGAGGAAGAAAAATATATCCATATATAGTAATATTCGAGAAAGAAAACATATGCATAAAATGAAAATGTTCATTCCATCTAGATCCTAGAGTCAAAAGTCAAAAGCTTAAACTAAAACATCCATTTCACATACTGATTTAGAAACTAGCATTCATGACTCATAAATCAAAATGTATAGGCTACAACATACATATAAACGTAATGTAAAGTGAAGGTAGAAATTGATTTTCATGAGTGAAAACCTTGTGAGGAGGCATTGTCGCTTGAGATGAGGGGCCCAAGGTAGGGGAAAGGTGGAGTGTGGAAGAGGTGGAGGATGAAGATGAGGAAGAGATGCGGTGGAGATGGAGGTGTATGAGGGTGGAGTAGGAAGAGATGGAGGAGGAGGAGATGCACAAGGAGGAGGAGGAGGTGAGAGGGTGTGCAAGGAGTACATAGAAAAAATGTGGGTTGTAATAGAGAAACGGCACATGTTCTTTTAATTAAAAAGCTCTATTTTTTTTTTTCCGTTTTGTGACCTTGTTTCACGAAATGAAACAAAGTATGAAAATATGGAGAAGGTGGTTGGGCATGCATGGAGGGTGGAAAAATGCTAATTGTAAGAGAGGTGTTGGATCAATGTCATAGATGGGCGGCACACAAGGTAAAATCAGCAAATGTAGATGATGATGATGTGGCAACAAAACACAGCACAACAGAGATTGGGTGGCAGTTGATGATCAAAATGCAGCCTCTTATGTAGCTGCTGCCAGCAGTAGATGACAGCTCTTGGCTAGTCCGCGCAGGCTGGAAAGCAACAAACATCAGTAAACACAGCCTTTTGGGCTGATTGAATGCAGGCACAATAGGTAGAGAGTGGACAGCAGCAGCTCCTGGCTGGACAGCAGCTGAACTATGGCTGGAAACTGAAGAAATAGAAGGAGAAGGCTGGACAATAGGCGCTTGATGATGACATGCAATGGTAGACAGCTTCGGCTGAGATATCCTCTACGTATGGGGTGTGGACAACAAAGCTCTGGAACATGCAAGCTACAAAAACGAGATTGTGGTTGAGGGGAGGGTAGTATACCTATTTATAGAAAGTTTGGGTTCCCCCCAATGAGGATAGGTGCTTATGGGACACAAACACTCTCTACAAACACTTTTCTTTTTAATAAAAGATTTAATTAATCAATCAATTGAGTTTTGGGGTTGTTTTAATAAAGCTAATGCATTTTAGCTCAACAACTCTTCTCTGGCCTAAGATTGGAATAAAAAAGGGACTGTATTATGAGAGTGTGCAAGGGAAGAGGAACACGAACACGGCGAGAAAAGGGGAAGAGAGCAAGAGTGAAAGAGAAGTCTGCACTGAATTTGTAAAGAATGTTGAATACAATAATGGATTAATTAGTGCTTGCACGTAGCCCAAAGCATTAGTGAGGGCACTAGATTAGGCTGGAAAATGATGAAGCATCAGATATGGTGATGGTGATAGAGACGGAGCATGTAGCTAGCAGGCCTTGCAAGAGATGGAGATGAAGGTTATAGTTTGAGTGTGCACTTGCAATAGGAAGAAAAGAATGATTAGCCCCGAGTGGAGGGTTGGATATATATAGCCAAAAGACCCTAAAATTGGTCGGTGTGCCAAAAAAACCTCCAAATAAATAGTCGGCTAGTATAAAAACAGTCCGGCCACAGTATATTGCCCACAAAAATGATGATATGGCATTGGAAAATAATTGACAGGGGGTGGGAAGGTAGATAGCAGTATATAGGGGGTTTACAAGTTGTCTAGCACATGGTAGTACAAGGAAATACACACTAAAATGTGATTGACAAAAAAAATGCATGTTCTAAATAGAGCTGCCTTCTCCGCCAAAACACATGATAGACATGTTAGAGCTCGTAATGTCTCCATTTGACTCAAACTGAGGCACCTCCAAAATGCTGTCACTTGATTAGCAATGTTGTTGTGAGCCCCTAGAAGGTGTCTCCCTACTATCCCCTCCTTGCTGAGATCTCCTGATAGCTGTCTTTTGCAGCAAATTGTTGTTCTCTGATAAAAAATTGGACTAGTAGCTTCCTCTCTCACTCTCTCCCAAGCTGTAAACTAACCGAATGGTTGAGATGCAGCCCCCCAAAAACGTTTTTTCAGTTTGCATGGGCATTTTTGCTGAGTGGTAGTCTTCTAAACTCATTTTTTAGCATTATCCAACCATTTAATTAAATTTTTAGAATTAAATAATCCTAAAAATTAATTTCAGCCCTTCTGACCCTGCCCAAAATTAAATCTGCCCATCCATAATTAAATTGGTTAAGCCATTTGCAACCTAGAGTGGTCTCCAACCTGTGTTGACCTTAGATTGACATTAATTAATTAATTAATTAATTAATTAATTAACGCTAGTCCCTAATGTCACCATGGACATTTATTGGCCAAATAACTATCCTAGGGTCGAAATTGATACCAATTGACCCCCAAAGCCCAACTGACATAACTTATAACAACTTTTTCTTTTGACACCCACTGCATCCTCAGGGTCGTTGGCTTGCATGAAATAACTGCCACGTGCATCCCGTGTGCTAAGTAACCTTGTGCATTTGACTAATAACTTAATTAAATGTTATCGGTAAGATTAAAGCATTTTAAAATTTCATGTCCTTGTGACAGACCTCCCCTTTGAAATCCTTGCAATCGTCCTCGATTGCAATACATTGTGCAAAAAGAAAAGCATACTGCATTGGAATTTCCATAAGGCATCACAGTCGCAACATTGCCCATTATTGTCTAACCATGCTATATGCCCCAAAGCTTACTGAAAATTTCTAGGCTACATAAACATTAAATAATACTGAGAAATAGTCAAGAACTATTGCTAGAAACCCATTGGATGCATCCATAACTCGTATTTCTCAATTGTTTTAACTTCAAAATCATAATAAAGCATATTCTAGCATACCATGGTTGAAAATGTCAATGGCATTTACTAACATGCTACTGTCTATGAAACCAGCTGTAAACCATTGAAAATTGAGTATAATCTGATCACAAACTGATCATTTGCTAATTTGAGAATTGATTACAAACTGATTGCAAAAACTGAGCAGTAACTAATGTAAAAATTGGCCCCAAAAGTAACCATAAACAGTTCTCAAATTGATAAAACCTTGAGCCAAGATGATCAAAATTTGATCTCAAAACTAAGGCAAAAGCTCACCAATTGATCATGAATTGATCCCAAACTGATGTAAAAGTATAGTCTCAGAGCCGCGGTAACAACCATACTCATCTGCATACATCTCATAGTGACTAGTACATTGCGTAGTGACCCCATGGCAGACATTATGTTAGCATAGTACCTTGGATGTGTCAGAGTGCAACGATGCAGAAGCGTAGGACAAAGACTGAGAGAGTGAACACAGAGTGAAGAGAGAGAAAATGAGTGTGTAAATACAGAAAATTTGCAGTGTAGTATGCTGTATAAGAGTGCAGAAATATACACGGGGGCAGAGGAAATATCTGCGTGTGTCTCCGACTTTGTGACCTCAGTCTCCGTCAGCCCGAGCACAGTCTGTCTCAGCCAATAGATATCAAGATCAGAATCTGAATAATGAATGACTGAGTGTACCACCAGCTGACTATTAATAGCCAGAAAATAGAAAATGCCTGCACCAGGTCGGCTGCAGTAAATGCAGCCGACTGAATAAAATAATGATAAAACAGTCCGATTGTAGCTACTGACATGGCACTTGTTGACGTGGCACCCTGCTGACATGGCACTGTACTGCCTGCCGTGCTGACGCGTCCTCTGCTTGGCATGCTGTACCAAACCCTACTGTGCAAAAACTCTTAACACAGCCTGTCCAGGGGATGACTCAACCTCTAACACCCCCTCTCAGATCCTGGACGAGGCACCAGACTGAGGGATTTGGAATGCTAACGAAGTAAAGCCTGGGGAAGCGCCTTCGTGAACAAATTTGCAAGATTATCCTCCTTCTTACAGTACCCCATATCAATGGTTCCATCCAGAAGCTTCTCTTGAATGAAGTGATCCTGGATCTCAATGTGCTTCGTCCGGGCATGGAATACAGGATTCCGCACCAAGGCAATGCAACTCTCGTTGTCGCATCGCAGAAGAGTAGGATGAGTCTGGGGGCAACCAAGCTCCTCCAACAATCACCGAAGCCATACAACCTCACATGTGGTGGAAGACGCAGCCTGATACTCCGCCTCAATAGAAGAAAGGGCTACCGTGGGCTACTTCTTGCTACTCCAAGCGATAACACCTGTACCTAAGGTAAAACGGTAGCCTGTAGTAGACCATCAGTGGTCCACATCGCTAGCCCAATCCGAGTCACTCCAACCAGCAAAAACAAGATCGGAAGCATCTATACCTGCTGGATAAGAAATCCCTAAGTCAGAGGTCCCCCTCAAATACCGAAGAATCCTCAGGGCAGCCTGCCAATGCACCTGTTTGGGTTTAGTCATGAACCCCGCCAAAAGACCCATAGCAAAACAAAGGTCAATACAAGTGTTGAGAAGCCAAACTAAGGACCCAATCAACTGACGATAGCGGGAAGCATCCGTCACGGAAGAATCTGAGTGTGAAGTGGCCTTCCAGTTTGGATCCATAGGAGTAGTAATGGGCCGACAAGTCTCCATCTCAAAAGTCACCAAGAGCTCCTGAATGTACCTTTGTCGAGAGATGAAAATCCCCCTCTGAGATTGATAAATCTCGTGACCTAAGAAGAAATGAAGAAGCCCCAAATCCGTCATCTCAAATGTCTGATGTAAAGCTGTCTTGGTCTCGCGAACCTTCTGGCCATGATCCCCTATCAGAATCAAATCATCAACATACAACACAAACAACACATGACCAACCTCGGAAGTGTGCACATAAAGTTGCGGATCGGCCTTGGAGCGCCGATATTCCAACTTCGATTGAAGAAACGAGTCAATCTTCTCGTTCCATGCACGCGGAGCCTGCTTGAGGCCATACAAGGCCTTCTTTAACCTATAAACTTTCCCATGTGAGGATCCAAAGCCAGGAGGCTACTCAACATAGATCTCCTCCTACAAGTCACTATTTAGAAAGGCCAACTTCACATCCAACTGATAGACAGGCCATCTCCTATAGCCAGCCAAGGCAAGAACAACTCGAATAGTTGCCATACGAGCAGTGGGGGCAAAAGTATCATGGAAATCAATGCGTGGGCGTTGAGCAAAACCTTTAGCAACAAGGCGAGCCTTGTGCTTGTCCAAAGAACCATCGCTAAGGTACTTGGTCTTGAAGACCCACTTGACACCAATCACCGTCTTGTGAGAGGGACGAGGCACAAGAGACCAAGTGCCATTCCTCTCAATAGCCTCCAACTCGGCTTCCATAGCCTTTCGCCAATGATCAGATTGCAAACAATTAGTCAATTTGCTTCTAGAGGAGGAGCAAACATGGAGGAATAGTGGTGTGGATGCTATAGCCACCGAGCAGGCTTTTATGGCAAGACAAAAGGGCAAAGGCAGCCAAGTGAAGAATGCTCCGCAGAGTTCTGGGACTTCTCGCACATCACAGGCAAAGAAAAAACAAGGGGGCACGCAAGCCAAAAAGGGTAAATGCCATTACTGCAAGAAGCCAGGCCACTACATTACTGAGTGTAGAAAGTGCATTGCCAAAGAGAAGAAAAAGGAATCAGGAATGTCTGTTTCTGACACTCCTTCCACTGCTACTGAGTCCGCGTCCTTTGTTGTAGACAGGGACTATTGTTTTTACACATGCAGTTATGACACCTGTTGGGCAGATCGAGCATTCAGCTCTACTGAGGATGCAGGCACTTGGTTTTTTGACAGTGGTACTTCTAGGCATATTACATCTCGCAGAGATTTATTTGCATCTGTTTATGCAGCTCCAGTTGGCAAGTCTGTACAGTGTGCCAACAATGCATCATATCCTATTAGAGGTATTGGGGAGATTGTGCTCACAGCCATTGATCGCTCTCTTCTCCGCCTACAAGATGCTTTGTTTGTGCCAGGCATAAAGAAGAATTTGCTTTCTATCTCTTCTTTGGCACGTTGTGGATTGCAGGTCACATTTGATGATGACTAATGCATGGTGAGAGACAAAGAACACATGACTTTGGTCTTCACAGGCACTTTATCTCATGGGTTATACGAGTAGGATGCTCTTTCAATTGATCAGTCAGCGTATTTGACATCCACTCTTACTCCTACTATGATATAGGCAGAGTTATGGCATGCTAGGATGGGGCATGTGAACTTTGGCAGCTTGATGCTCTTACAGCGTATGCAAATGCTAGATGGATTACCTCTACTGGAGAGACCTCCTGATCACTTGTGCGAAGGATGTATTTTGGGAAAAATGCATCGCTTTTCGTTTCCCCGTGATGTTGCTTTTAGAGCAACAGCCAAGTTGCAGTTAGTGCATTCAGATGTATGTGGGCCTATCCAGACGAAGTCATTGGGAGGATGTTACTATTTTGTGACTTTTATTGATGACTTTACTCGATTTTGTTGGGTCTACTCTTTGGTCAAAAAGTCAGAAGTGTATGATGCATTCTTGGCTTTTATTGCACTTGTTGAAAACTAGACTGGTTGTAAAATTAAGACTCTCCGTTCGGACCGAGGGGAGGAATACATGTCCTCTATGCTGAATTCTTTTTTGAAGCAGAAGGGCATTGTCCATCAGTACATTACTGCTTATACTCCACAGCTGAATGGGGTTGCAGAGAGAGAGAATCGGTCACTCATGGAGATGGCCAGATGTATGCTGAAGGCAAAGAGCTTGCCTCACAATTTTTGGATGGAAGCCGTCATGTGTGCTTGCCATGTTTTGAACAAATGCCCCACCAAAGCTTTGAAGAAAATTACACCTTTTGAGGCTTGGAATAGCTGGAAACCTTCTGTTGGACACTTTCGTACCTTTGGGTGCCTTGCATATGCACGTATTCCAAAGGTACTCAGGAAAAAGTTGGATAACAAGGCTGTCAAATGCAGTTTTATGGGATATAGCAGTGAGAGCAAAGGCTACAGACTCTATGATCCTGTTTCTAAAAAGGTGTTTGTCAGTAGGGATGTACTATTTGATGAAAAATCAGAATTGTCCCTGGCTGGTTTAGATACATATCAGGCTGCCCGTGATGTATTTGAAGGGCTGCTACCCATTACATTTGGTGATCCAGCTGGAGTTTCAGCAAGTGAACTCAATGTTCAGCCAGCTACTCCTTTTGAAAATGCAGAAAATCAGCCATTGGCTGATCTGAATATTCAGCAAAGTGCTGAAACTGAAATTCAGTAAGGGCTTATGCACAGTCAGGAGGCAAGACAAATGCCTAGATGGTATTTACAGACTACGAAAGATAGTCATCTGGATGCACCCTTGGCTGGTCGTACTAGAAGGCAAGCTCGTATGCATGATACTGCACATACCATGGAGTTTGTTATGGCAGCAAGCACCCTTGATGATGAGGAGCCTGAGTGATACCTTCTTCAGCACGACCGGCAGCACTTCCTTCGTCATCAAACATTTCGGAGTCCGTGATCCATGAGTTTTTGGATTCCCTATCTACTTCAGAGGGGGATTCAGAGGGGGATGTTATTTCTTTGCCCTCAAAGGGGGCATCTACTTCTTCGACTTTAGGAGGGGCCCCTCCACCTCCCACCTCAGAGGGGGAACCTACTCCCCATGAAGTTCTTCACCCATCCTCTACTTTCTTGGGGTGACTAACTTCGACCAATCATCTCTTCTACTGATACCCAGGATCTTCAGGTACCACCTAGATCAGGACCTCGGAGGTTCAGCCGCGACTTGGTGATGAGGCCTTCGTATTCCTTCCAGCATGGATGCACGGAGCTAGTGGCTTCTCTCCCGAGGTTGAGTTTCGGGTTCTCCAGTTCACTCCGTCTACTGTTCTTTACCGTAAGTTCCCTTTCCGATGGAAATCTTGGATGTTAGGGATTCTCTACATCTTCTTCCTCCTCTTCTCTTCTTGCCTTGGTCACTTGGTTAGCATGAAGCCACCTCCCGAGATCGAGTACAGGCATATCCTTATGGTTCTCGGCACCACACAAAGTCCAACATTCCTCCTATGCATTGCATGTTTTCATCATCTTTGTCCTAGGGCGCTTGGGCAAGTGAACAATTTCCCCACGAGGGACACTGTCCAAGTGGGCCTCCTTCACTGAAGTGGGCTCACGATCCTGCATAACACGGGTCAGCAAACAATAGTTGGAGCAAACAAGCTCTATAGAATGTGCCTGGTTCCTCCGTGACCTCCGCGGTCCATCCTGCGGTTCCCACTCCTTAGGGACTCCCTCGATCCCTGATTCTCGGAGTGTCACACGGGCCCAACAAGGAGTAGGCCGGGACCTCTCCTCGTTGCTCTCCATCTGCTGAAGACTCGGGAACATCCAGCGGTGGAAGCTCCACAGGGGTGGCCGGTGGAAGTGAAGACTCTGAATCAGAAGAAGAATCTCTATCAAAAGACTTTGGCTCCAAAGTAATTGTCTCGGGAGCCCAACTCTCCCCTGGATCTCCAAGAACGGGGTGCTCCTCACCCCCCTCTGTGGCCGGAACTTCCACGAACCGCACATCTCGGCTCTTGTAGATATCACGCTTGATAGGATCAAACAGACGATAACCTTGGGACTGGGAGTTTAGCCAATAAAAACTTGTCGTCGGAAAGCCGCCTCAAACTTGTCATGTGTCTTCAGGATATGCACATAAGCGTCACACCCAAAGATCCTGAAATAAGAGACATCAAGCTTAGTCCCAAAGTAAGCCTGAAAAGGTGTCATCCTGTCAACGGCCGAAGTGGGAGATCGATTGAGGATGTGAATTGCGGTAGCCACTGCCTCGGCCCACAGAAACTGAGGTGTCTGTCGGTGATCCATCATGGTGCGTGCCATCTCGATCACACTTTGGTTCTTCTGCTCCAAAATGCCATTCTCTTGGGGAGTGGTGGTGTTAGCAAACTCCTGTTGAATGCCCCTATCTGCACAAAAATGAGCAAACTCATTAAACATAAATTCACCTCCCTTGTCTGAACGCAAGGTCTTCAGTCGCCGGCCAGAACGGTTCTTCTCAAAGAGAAACCAATCCTTGAAGTGAGAGAAAGCCTCCGACTTCAAAGTCAAGAAATAGGCCCAAGTCATCCTGCCGTAGTCATCTACGATCAACATGAAGTACAAGCTCCCCTTCAGGGACTCGGTCCTCATCGGGCCACAAAGATCCGTAGATACAAGCTCCATGGGTGAAGTAGACCGCCTCGAAGCTTTGTTGGGAATTGCATCCCGATGCAATTTCCCACGAATGCAGGAGACACATGGCTAATGGCTCACCACTATATTTGGCAAACCTCGGACAAACGATCCTCTCGACGCCTTCTGAAGGTACTCATAGTTCAAGTGGCCAAAGTGAGCATGCCAAAGCTCGGACTATGTCTAAGAGGTAAGAAGAAGAGAGGTAAGAGCTGTGGAAGACTTCAACTTGTAGATGCCATCCTCGTCATACCTTGCAGAGAGAACCTTCCTCGATCCACGATCAAGGACTCGAAGAGTATCACTATCAAACTCCACCAAGAGGCCAAGAGCACAAATCTTATGGACCAAAAGCAAATGATACCCCAAGCCTAGCACATGCAACACCTCGGAAGTGTGGGTACCACTACATCCATTTGGAATAAGCTGCATCTCACCCCGCGTAGCAATAGACACAGAAGAGCTGTCTCCAATGAGAATCTGCCTATGCGAAGGTCGCAAATGGGCAACACCATTGGAAGGAGGAGTCATGTGCCATGAGACACCACTGCCCACAATCCACTCTCAAGCCTGGGGAGTTATCATTGCAGCATCAGAAGTCTTCGATGTAGAGTCCTCAATGACTGCTAAGTGTAGAAAAGCAGCTGATGAGGGTGCAACCACCGCTCCAGAATCCTTGATGTCCTTCTTCTTGGTGTTCGTCTTGTCTTTGTTGGGGCAATCCTTCTTCCAATGACCGGTCTTACCACAAATAGGGCAAGTCGATTCCTTATCCTTGTCCTTCTTGGATTTGTTGTCCTCCTTCTTCTTCTTTTGGTCCTTCCCCTTCTTCTGAGAGGCTTGACCAACCAATGCCTCCGATTTGGAAGCATTCTGTCCCTTCAGCTGTTCCTGAAGCAATAAGGGATAAAAAGTACCGAATCGTGGTGGCAACTAGGATAGTAAAGCGATCGCTATGTCTTCGGAGGAAATAGGCTTCCTCGCATTTTGAACCTGCATCTGAAGCTGCTGAAGCTTGTTGATGTGTTCCTGAAGCGACAAGGTCCGTATCTGCACCTCCAAAGAAACCCTCTTCATCAGGGTCATTCGATTGTACATTTGGTCGAGCCCCAGCCATATCTCTCGAGCCACCGACAAGTGCTCGATGTGAGCTATCACGCCTGTAGTGCAAGACAGAAAAAGAAAAGAACGAATCCTGGCATTCAGTTTGTCCTAATGAGATTGGGCCTTGGTCAACTCCGCATGAGCACTGGAAGAGAGTTTGGACTCATCTAGCACCAAGGGCCGGTTGATCTCCTCCAACACAAGCTCCTCCAAATCATAAGACTCCAGAATGGCCAACATCATTACCCGCCAGATGCGGTAATTGTTACCATCAAGCTTCTGAGCCGATGGAAGAGCCGATAGGACATGCACCTTCCTGTCCATGATCGCTTGGAACTCCGAATCAGCCTCTGTAGACATGTTCACCTGCAACGCTTGCACAAACGCAAAAGCAGCCCCCTTTGACTGTGTAAACGCAGCCTGGTAGGGCTGTTTCCGTCTCTGCCCGTACCTTCTTCACCCGCTGAAGGCGATGAAAAGGTAAAATCTGCAATGGAAGGCCTGAAAACGCAGCCTTCCTCCCCTTCAAACAGCAAAAACCTGCAACAAGTTTACCGATTGGACTCCTTTCCCGCACGCCCACGCTCGCTTCAGCCTTGATCCAATGCGCAGCCCTCCCGCTCGCCCTCGAATCCTAGAAACGCAGCCTTGTGTCGTGCTGAAATCTCCTGTTCAGATAGGTTCAGCCCTCAGTCAGTCCATCTTCACTGCTTTGATACCATGTCAGAGTGCAGCGATGCAGAAGCGTAGGACAAAGACTGAGAGAGAGTGAACACAGAGAGAAGAGAGAGAGAAAAGGAGTGTAAACGTAGAAAATCTGCAGTGTAGTATGCTATATAAGAGTGCAGAAATATACACGGGGGCAGAGGAAATATCTGTGTGTGTCTTCGACTTGATGACCCCGATCTCTGTCAGCTCGAGCATAGTCTGTCTCAGCCAACAGATCTCAAGATTAGAATCTGAATAATGAATGACTGAGTGTGCCACCAACTGGCTATTTATAGCCAGATTAAAAAAAAAAGACTGCACCAGGTTGGCTGCAGTAAATGCAGCCGACTGAATAAAATAATGATAAAACAGTCCGACTACAGCTGCTGACATGGCACCTGCTGATGTGGCTGTCAAAAGATGACGTACCAGCGAGACAGTAGGGTTGGCGGGGAGGAACACGGAGTGAACTCGGCAAACATGGAGAAGAGAAGAGAAGAGAGAAGACACTTTGATGAATGGAATGATGAAGTTCTGAATCATGGAGTGAATGTGATACAAGGGAACAAGGGTGCTGTAGCACAAGAAAGATGATGAAGACAACCACGAACCACGAACCACGAACCACAATGTCCTCCTGAAGGGGTGTGAGGGTAGTGGAGAGGCTAGAGAGGAGGTGACGGACTGAATGAATCAGCCGTGAGGAATGAATGAGAGAGTGGCCTATAAATAGGCACAGTAAGTCTAGGATGGCACCCCTTTTTGGGGCTGCAAAAACGCAGAAATGCAAAAACGCAAACTGCGGGTGAATGGTGAAGGGTTTCTCAACACCCCCTCTCAGGCCCAAAAAGGGGAACAAGAGGAGTGAGGTGGAGATGCAATGCTTATGCAGTAGGGAGAAAGAGATGCGAGTCTCATTCTTACCTGCAAACATCTGCTCCAAAGTTAGCCAAGCTTCTCGTGAAGAAGCTGCTGAACGAATGTGGGGGATGATTGACCGCTGAACTGCCAATGCAATCAATGACAAAGCCTGTGCATCCCATGTATCCCATGCTTTTTGAGCTGCTGTTCTTTGGGGAAGTGGCTGAAGTGGAGCAGGCTGAGGTGCCCGTGGTGCACGTCCTCCTGGAGGAGGAGTAGTTGGAGCCACAACTCTAGGTCGAGCTTTTTCTCCACTAACATAATCCCAAGGATTTTTGGCCACAAGTACATTCTTCATCATGAAGGACCAAAGTGAATAGTTATTTCCATCCAATCTATCCTCCTTGGATACATAGGTGAAAACATCTCATCCTTGATTTGCCATGATGTTCAATTACCAAAAAAATGCAAAAGAGCAATGTCGAAGCAGGACTACACTGGAAATCTGAAAATTTCCACAAATTGCAGGAAATAACTTTCTGTAATTAGTGTACAGAGGTGCACTCTGTCAAAACTATCTGTTATGCGCGCGGTCCAACGTGCAATCAGTGTTCAGCAACACTGTACCAGCAAAATCCCCAAAATTTCTTGCCTCAAATGTGTTCAAAAGTTCAAAACAGTCTTTCTGTGACTGTAGCGGCAGTTCATATGCCAATGTTCTCAAAAAACATAAAAGCCCTAAAATGTCTGATAAATTTGGCCAGAAATTTGCATTCAATGTGTCCTAGACACGTTTCTGAATACTGTGCATGCTGCGTAGGAATCCCCTCTTCCAAAAATTTATCTGAATGCTGTGCCTGCTGCGTAGGAATCCCCTCTTCCAGAAATTTATTTGGAATGAAAGGATAAAGAAAAATTTTAAAAAATACCTGACGTACTGACGGGCTGTCGTTGACCACTGGCGTGTGTCAGGTCAGACGGGTGGTCATCGTGGTGTTGACAGGTGACAGGCGGTGCAGCAGTAGATGTGGCACAGGGGCGGACAGGAGGCGTTTGATGCGTGAAGTTGACGTGGCAGGAGCCGGAGTCGCTGACGATGCCTGAACAGAGGCATCACAGGCAGGTGGTGTAGCACAGGGGGCGTGCACTACTCCAGGCAGGCATTGGTCTCAGGGCAGGAAGCTGCAAGGGCGAGGAGCTCCCTGGCAGACTGGCGAGTTGCAGTTTGGTGGCGCAGGGCAATGGTGCTAGGCGAGGAGCTGCTGGAGACTAGCAGCACTGGTGCTGGTGAGCAGGGAAAGGGCATGAGCTGCTGGAGACTAAATAGAGCCAAGGCAGAGTTGGATTGAGCAAGAAGCTCCTGGAGGCTGAGCGGAGCTGGGCAGGACCTGAGCTGAGCAGAGCAGAGCCAATGCTCTGATACCAAATGTGAGAGAGGACAGCAGGATCGAAGCTCAGCACAAAAAATAGTAGACAGTGTGAGAGTGAAGTACGACACTCAATGCTATAGATTGAAAGAGTGTAAACTGAAAGTACAAGGTACAACCCTTAAACCTTAGGATTATAGGGGGTGTTCACACCCGAACACGGTAAGTGCCTGTAAGTGTGTGACATAAGCACATACAAAATAATACCATAAGTCTGGGGAAAAAAACCTCTTCTACCGAGAGTAAAAAGTGCCCCAGTGTCCTATTGATACCGACACTCCGATGTGATCGTAGGCGTAAGTGAGGCATGAGTGAAATACTCAACAACGGTGCTCTACCTTGCATCAAAAGAGTGGACCACCACTGCAATGCATTCCCCTTCAAAAAAGTGGTTGCCTTTGGCATCTTTGAGGACTCGATGAAGTTCCCACTAAATAGGTTGCATCAAATTGTTGAATGAAAGTCAAAGCTTTCAGCCTATCTTGTGCAGAAACTTACTTTCTTTTGCTATTAAATAACAATAGCACATGCAATCCCAAGGAGTCCAACTTAGTCACAAATCCAAGCTATTGCATCACTCATGATTAAGGTTTTTTCTTGGTCTTCAGCACAAACCCTAATTTGCACAAGTGAGTGGTTCAACTAATGTCAGCATGTCCCTTATGGTTGCATAACAATGAATCCACAATGCATTTTAGACTTTCCCCTTTAGCATCTTAATTATACTCGCGACTTATCCAACTCCAACCCAAAAATCACATGCTAAGTTCAGCTTGGACACAAATTCTTGAGGCCATGAAGGACCAAGCTATGCCACACAGTGCAAGTATGCATGGCCCATTGAGCAACTCCAGCAAAACAATTAATGTTTTTTTGGTTCCCTATAGCAATCTATCCATAAAGCTAAAAAAACAAGCTGTGCAAGGTTTGCTTGTTTAAAGATCACCCACTTGTGAAGAAAATACACTAACAAAGAAACACAAATAACACTTTACAACAAAGCACAAACTAATAGAACACCACAATTAGGGTTAGGGTAACTCAGAGACAATGAAGACAAAGAATGAATGAAATGATATGACTATTGAATATACAATGCTCATGCAACAAACATAGTATGTAGTGAATGAATACTATACCTTGAACTCTTGTATCTCAAGGATCAGGATAGGGGTAATGAGCTGGAGAGCATGTCATACTCCTAATGGATCCTGAATTGCAGCAAGGCAGCCTCCAGATGTTGAACACTAGCTAGCAAACATAGTGAAGGAAGGTTGGATTTAATGCAGACGACAGTGCAAGAGAGAGAAAGACTAAAAACACAAGCAAGGAGAGAGAAAACAATGAGTGCAGGCTGTAGGAGAGAGAAAACAGCAAACGCAAGCTGCAGGAGAGAAAATAGTGGCGATGACAGGCTGAGGAGATAATGGTGACAGCTGGAGGAGAGAGAAAATCTGCAAGGTGGCAGTTGGGGCCTGCAAATGCAGCAGTATGCTGGCGTGGCAGGCTGTATGAGAGCTAGATAACAGACAGCAACAGTCGCCTGGCTAGAAATAGCAGCAAATTGATGATGAAGGATTGGAAATAGGCGCTAAATAAGTGAAGACTGCAATGGACAGCTTGGACTGCGATGTCCTTTGCGAACGGGGTGTAGGCAGAAAGGTGAAAACACATGAAACTTGCAAAAACGAGATTAGGGCTGAATGGAGGGCAGTATACCTATTTATAGAAAGTTTGGGCCCTCCCAAGTGGCTGTGTTTATGGATACAAATATTCTCTAGGAACACATTTCTTTTTAAATAAACAAGATTTCTGCCTTAAGCATGTTTTGAGGCTGTTTAAGTGAAGCTAATGCATTTTTAGCTCAACACCCTCTCTCAGGCCCAACAATGGTGCCACGAGAAGTAGGCTAGCCAAGCCTCCCTTTTTTTAAAGTATTTTATTCCGAGGCTTCCCTCCCCAAAGCAGCTAGAGCATTGGACAAAGGGTGCACGTTGACTGCTCAGTCGCCTACTAAGACTACAAAGGCGATGGTTATCTTGCCAAGGGAGCCCAAGTGATCACCCTAGAGAGACCAAGGCATTGGACAAAGGATGCATGGCGGCTGCCGAGTGGCCTACCAAGTCCTGGAAAGGCGGATGGTAGCAACTATGAACTTTTTTTTTTTGATGGCTTTGTAGCTTTGATAGATTTAATATTAAGTGAGGTTTTCAAATTAGTTTTTGTTCTATCGAGTATCCGTGTCTTAAACAGGAGAGTAATAAGGGATAGTCAGACCCAAGACCTTCACAAAATAGGCATACTACCATTATTGGGTATTAGTGAAGAAGGAAAATGGCTAAGGTGTGGGTGACACAAATATAGCAAAGATGTGAAGCAAGCAAGCAAGCAAGGGAGAATTGCCTTGGAGACCGCCATGTATAATGCCACGAATATGGTGAATCCAAAGTCAACCACTCCTAAAGACTGAAAATGGATAAATGTGCACAGATTCATGTTTACATAGATAGAATGCCAATGCATGGGGTAATGCAAGATGTCATGCTCACACAAAGTGCAATAATGGTGCCACTTGTGCCCTCGCAAGGAAATTGTTCGCTTGCCCAAGTGTCCTTTTACAATCATGTCATCTTGATAGTGCGGATGAAGTTACAAATGTCCACAAGTACAATATAAAAGAAAGAAATAATGAATGAATGTCTAAAAATTGTAAGCATCATCATTGTCATTGTCAAGAGAAGTAGCTGTGCCCTCTCAAACTGGAAGGAAAAGCAAGAGAGAAGCACTCTCTCCCCGTTAATCTGAAGAAGTAGGGCAGGGTGTACCCAAGCGGATCTTGGGTAGAAGGTACTGAAGAATCGGGCGGTTGACCGCTTTGGTCAAAATATTTACAAAGTCATTTGATGAAGGCACAAACTCTAGGCAGATAATGCTTAGCTCAACTTGCTCTCTGGAAAAGTGAAAGTGGACTCCCACATGCCGCATCCATGGTGTGATGAGCAGATTGTCCGTAAGGCCAATGGCACTCTGGTTGTCGTAGACAATGGTGGGAGAGTCACAAGGGAAATGAAGTGTTGTCAGTAAGCTCCTCAGGTAGATGGTCTCGGTGGTGCCATCGAAGAGAGCCCCATACTCAGCCTCGGCCAAGGGAAGCTGCTACCATCTCTTGCTTGCGACTGGACTAAGGAATGGGAGCCGTAGCGAAGGTGAAGAGGTAGCCACCATGGGAACGTTGGGTGTTAGGATCTTCTGCCCAATCAGAATCAGTGTACCCCTGCAAACACATATCGGAATTATTAGTGAGACCATAAGAATAAGTACACGTAAATAATGCAACACACGAAGACATGCAATCCAATGTGACATCCTAGGTGTTGTGAAATATTGATTGAGTAAGCTAAGTCTGGCATAGTATGAATTAACCAAAGAAGTTTCCCTACAATAGACCTAAAGACGCTGAAGTGGGATATGATTGGCCGAGAGCCAAAGAATGCCTCGTACAGGGTCTTTTGAGGAAGAGCCACAGTCGGGCGCGGTTAAGGATGTATGTATATCGTAGTGTTAGTAGCCTCAATCCAAAGGTGTTGAGGGAGCTTTGTTGCGAACAACATAGAGCGTGCCATTTTCATGATTGACGAGTTCTTACGGTCTACGACTCCATTTTGAGAGCTCTGCTGCGAATAGCATAGAGCGTGCCATTTTCATGACTGTCTGGTTCTTACGCTCTACGACTCCATTTTGAGAAGGGGAGTCAGTAGAGGGCGAGAAATGCCATGTTGCTATAGAAACTCAGAAAACTCGTGGGAGATGAACTCACCATCGCTATCACTCATGCAACCAACACGACGACCCATTTGGTTATAAACTAGTAGCACCCAAGCAGAGAAATATGTGAAAGTATCAGATTTATGCTTGAGAAAGTACACCCACATGTATCTCGAATGATCATCCACTATAAAAAAGTACAATGCGTTGTTCAATGCGGCAGTGGATGTAGGATCACAAATCAACATGAATCAATCTAAGAGGCACCTCAACTCTATGTGTAGACTACTGAGGGAATGGGATACGGTGCTGCTTCTCAAGCTGACATGCTTTGTAAACATCTCGAGCTAGCTTCAAGCGAGAAAGACCCGCAACCGTCTCACGGCGAGACAACTCATAAAGAGAGTCATAGCCAAGATGACCTAGGTGGAAATGCCAAAGACACTCATTGTTGGTAGGCTTTCGAGATGTGGCTAATACCTAGAAGCTATGAAACATGGAGCCCTAGACTGTCGGCTTAGTAAGAAATGGGCCATGTTGTATAGGCCATTAGGCTTTGCCTCACCGCGAGCAATCATTAAACCAGTCTTAGGGTCAAGGACCTTGATCGTGGTTGCTGTAAAGAAAAGTGCTTGCCCCAACCGACAAAGTTGCTGAACAGATACTAATTTCACCCCAAGCTGAGGGACATGATATACATTGTCCAACGAAGCCAGATCTAGATCCTTGTTAGTGGCAAAACTGACGCAACCTTGAGCCTAGATCTTGATTGAGGAGTTGTTTCCTACTCAGACCCGCCCAGTTGCAGGGACTTGGGTACGGAAGATATCCTCTATAGGAGTCATGTGATGTGTAGCTTCCTTGTCCACAATCCAAATAGGTATTGATGTGCGCGGCTATGATGAGTGAGCCTCTGCGGTAACCTCTTTGGGAGGCAACTCACAGATGTAGACGAGACTTGCATCAGATGTCTCTACGGAGATGATGTGGGCCTTTGTAGACTAGTCAGACAAGCCCTTTAGAGTTGAGAATGTTGTTGACTGAGATGGCTGATTGGTGGCGGTGTGAGTCTGATCTGTCCACTGCCCCTTGCCATCACCCTATCTCCGTCGACAGCAGTCGCCCGATTGAGGGGCGGGGGTTCGTGACTTGGGTTTTGGTGTTGTGCCTCTTGCGTTTGATCGACACTCATCGTCAAAATGGCTAGCCTTTCGACAATGCTGACAATACCTATTCTTTTTAAGTACATTCTACCACCCGAGTTTGAGTTGAGACTGTGAGTTTCCTTGTGATTCCCCCGCTTATTTTTTATTTTGATTTGAAGTTTTGATTTTGTTTACCCTTTTCTTGCTACCCCTTTTTAGAATGAGCAACAAGAGTTCCCTCTGAGAAAATTTTCATATGAAACTCATTGGACAATCGTACATAACGTAATAACTGTCACTCAAATTCATAGAATGTGGATAAATTGGGCAGAGAAACCACTTGTTGCACAAAATTGAAGTATTTACGTGGCAGCTTGTTAATAAACAATGTGATCTAATCGTCAGAGGACTTGGGAGTCCCTGTAGAGGAGAATTCAGCAAGGAGACACCGATACTTAGTCAACTTGACTTTCAAGTCATCTCAGTTAGAGATTTTGAAGTTTTGAAGCCCATGGTCAAGATTTATTTGATGGGTCCTATCCTGAGCCGCATAATGGTTAGTCAAGTATGCCCATCACTCTAGTGCTAAGTCGAAATGTTGAAGTTGAGAATGAAATTCAGGCAATAAGCCTTGCATTAGCTCGACAATAGCGGAGGCATTCCTGGCCTTTCATGAGCGGATGACCTCGTATGGAACAAGTGCGGGATCGGGTTGGGGTTCCAACCCCTGCACAAGATCCCATAGGTTCTGTGCGTCAAGGACATGGCTCATCAAGTTTGACCAAGTTGTAAAGTTTGATCCGTTAAAACGAGTCTTGTCATTGAATGCATGCTTGGCGGAAGAATGATCCTGAAAGTGTGAGCAAAATGTGGAATATCACCCGACTGAGGAAGAGATGAGGTCCTAACAACTGTGCCTAAGTCTGAAGAACTCCTTGGTGTGGTGAATGAAAACATATGTGATCCTACATGAGATGCAACATGTGGTGCACTTAATGGAGATTGAAAGGAGGTGGTAGCGGAATAAGAGGGTGGGATGGGAGAGAGATTCGATGGATTTGTGATAGGTGTAGATGTGTGAAATAATGTAGGTTCCTTTTGTCCGTTAAATGCATTAAATTGAAATGATGATGAAGAAGATGCACCTACTTCATTTTGACCTTTGAAAACAAAATTGTTTGAAGGAAAAGAAGGGGAAGGAGTACTCACAGTTTCTTGTTTCAACTGCTTACCTAGTCTTGAGTTCATAAGGAAATATCTATCTTCCTCATTACTCATAAACCAGAAATTGTTTTGCATATGTTCTTATCATGAAAATCATTCATACCAATAGGAGAAGGGGAATCATCATTAATAGAATCTGAAATCGTAGACATACCTGGCATTGGAGAGAATAAGTATGAAGACAATGGAGTGTACTCTATGCTAGTTTTCACTTGCGGATGGCCAGTCCTAAGTGGAGATTCCGCCCTTCCTGCATGGTCAGTAGATTGGTGCACCGAATATAAAGGGTGAAATTTAGACTTACCTTCTATTTGTTGTTGGACTCCATGCATCAAAATGAGATCGTACTTAGTTGTTGTAGTAATCTCGTAAGGTCTTGGAACTCCATGGTAGTCCAATGTCTATCCGACCATATTGGGAGCTTGTGAAGCAAGTTGTGAGGCCCACTCTGAGTCGTTCCTTGATGGATTTAGCTCGGATGTGAGAAGTGGTACGGAAGTAGTGTTCGAAGTCATCTGCCCTTGTGTTGTTCTTGCTTCTTATGTAGAGCTTTTAGATCAAGGCCTAGGTTTCTCTCAGAGAACTCGGCTTTGATACCATGTGAAGAAAATACCCTAACACAGAAACACATAACATCGTATGACAAAGTATAGACTGATAGAACACAGTTAGGGTTAGGGTAACTCAGAGACAATGAGCATAGAGGATGGATGAAATGATATAACTATTGAATATACAATGCTCATGCAACAAACTATGCAGTGAATAAATACTGTACCTCGAACTCTTGTATCTCAAGGATCAGGGTAGGGGCAATGAGTTGGAAAGTGTGTCGTACTCCAAACGGATCACTAATCGCAGCAAGGCAGCCTTTGGATGTTGAACAACAGAAAATGCTGTTGGAGCCTGATGGATCTGGACTGAGTGAGTTGAGGGTGAGCACATCAGATATTGCACAAAGAGTAGAGAGCAGTAGAGAGAAGAGTGAGCACGACACACTTGATATTTGGTGCAAAGATGAGTGTACCACTTTTTAGGTTTTGATAATATATAAAGTACAAGAGTGTAAGGGTGCATTCACACTCGAACCTTGTAAAAGGCACAGTGAGCCTTTATTCCCAACAACCTCCCACTTAAAGGCAATGTGCTTGAAGGTAGAGAAAAGAATCAGCTAAGTCTAAGTATGTACAAAGCTGAAAGACACATATACTATCCAATCCCCATCATCTGGTGGCAATGAGCAAACTGCTTGGTTAGAAGACCCTTCGTGAGAAGGTTTGCAGGGTTATCATCTGTATGTATCTTGACAAGCTCAATGCCCTTGCTGTCAAGTACATCCCTGATAAAGTGATACTTCACCTGTATGTGCTTTGTCTTTGCGTGAAAGACAGGATTCTGTGCTAGCATGATAACACTCTGACTGTCACAGCGGAGGATAGGAACCTATGTAATACCAAGCTCTCTTACCAGATGTGAAAGCCATAAAGCCTCTTTGCATGCCTTAGTGGCAGCCACCTTTGTAGTAGACAATGCGACACACTTTTGCAGCCTAGATATCCAAGAGACTGCTCCTCCTATGAACATGAACACATATCCTGAAGTAGACTTCCTGCAGTCAAGATGGCCAATATAGTCTGCATCCATGAACCCAACAACAAATGATTTCTGCTTACCAAAATAGATATGCAAATCCTTGTGCCCTTAAGGTATCTCATGATACCCTTCACTGTTTCCCAATGCTTTTTGCCAGGATATGCCATGTATCTGCTAACCACTCCCACCGCAAATGCAATGTCGGGACGTATAGCAATCATAGCATACATCAAGCTACCGACAGCTGAAGCATAGGGTATCTTGGCCATTTCAGCCTTTCCATCATTTGATGTAGGGTTGTCATCTGCACTAAGTTTCACATATGGAGGCAATGGTACACTAATGGCTTTCCCCCCCTCCATATTGAAACACTGTAGAACTTTCGTGATATACTCCTGTTGTGATAGATAAAGAAGACCCTTTAATTTGTCTCTGAGTATACACATGCCAAGAATGTGATTGGCCTCACCAACATCTTTCATATCGAAGCTATTGTGTAAACTCTGCTTCAAGGAGTCCTCATTCAAGGCATGAACATCCTTGCTTGCAATCAGCATGTCATCCACATACAAAACCAAGAGAATAAGGCTGCCATTTGTTGCCTTCTTGGTGTATAAGCAGTGATCAACTTGAGAACGATGAAATCCTTGAGATTGCATGAATGTATCAAATTTGTGATACCATTCTCATGGTGCCTGCTTCAACCCATATAAATGTTGGAGCTTAGCTGTCAATGTGCAGAAGTTCGAGAAGTGAGCGTGAGAGTTTGACGGCTGGTGAGAGAGAGAGAAGAGTGAAAGTACGATTCGATATGAGTGTACCAACAATGTATTGGTACACAAAGAACAAAATGTATTTATACTTAGGGCATGTAAGGGTGCATTCACATGTACAACTAAATAATGTGTGTGTGTGTACTATACACACAGGTTAAACGGGCCTTTATCCCAACAACCTCCCACTTAAAGGTCCGAAGTGAACATCTAACCAACTCCCACTAGTCGTATGCAATGCTCATACTGAGCTTTGCTTAGACTTTTAATGAGAACATCTACAGGGTTGTCATATGTTTTGATCTTGGTCAATGTGATTAGACCATCTTCTAGAATCTGTTTGATGAACTGATATTACACATCTATATGCTTTGTGTGTGAATGATACATGGCATTCTTGGCTAGATACACAACACTGTGGCTATCACATCCCAAAAACATGCTGAGATCCTCTGCAAGCCTACTCAACCATATAGCTTCCTTAGAAGCTTCAGTAGCTGATATGTATTCAGCTTGAGTGGTACTCAGTGCGACGATGTTCTGCAACCTGGAACACCAAGAAACAGCCCCACCAGCAACTGAAAAGACATACCCGTTGGTGGATCTATGAGTGTCCAAGTCACCTGCCATGTTTGTATCACAATAACCCTGCAAACTAAGTGCACCCTACCCATAGCAAATACACTTTGTTTGTGTACCCTTGAGGTATTGAAGAATACACTTGACAGCCTCCCGATGTGTTTTGCTAGGATTTGACATAAACGTGCTAACAACTCCCACTACATGAGCAATGTCTGGACGAGTAGCAACCATAGCATACATAAGAGAGCCAGAAGCTGATGCATAAGGGACTCCCGTCATAGCATTTGCTTCCACGTCATCTTTTGGGCTGTTGGCTTTACTAAGCTTAAGATAAGGAGATAAGGGTACTCCAAAAGGCTTAGCTTCAACTATGTTAAATCTGTCCCGTACCTTTTCAATGTGTACTTTTCTTGAGTTAAAAACAACAATTTCTGCATTCTATCTCTGCGAATTCTTATACCCAAAATATGCTCTGCATTCCCCAAATCTTTCATGGAGAAAGCTGATTTCAGCTGATTTTTGAGAGCATCCAAGCTAGTCTTTCTTTTCCCAGCTAGCAACATATCATCCACATACAAAACAAGGATTATGGGGCTGCCATCTGTATCCTGTTTCATGTACAAGCAATGATTTGCATGGTTGTGTGTAAACCCATGAGATAGCATAAAAGTGTCAAAGTTTTTGTACCATTGCCATGGTGCTTTCTTTAGCCCATATAGGTTTCGTTTTAGCTTACACACCATCTGTTCTTTTCCAGGAACTACAAAGCCCTCGGGTTGTTTCATGTAGATTTCCTCATCAATGTCACCATGCAGAAAAGCTGTTTTCACATCCATCTGGTACAGCTCTAAGTCTAATACAACAGTGAGAAAAAAGCACACGTAGAGCGGTCATTTTCACAACAGGTGAGAAGACCTCTTGGAAGTCAATCCCTTCCTTCTGTGCATACCCTTTGGCAACTAGTCTTGCCTTGTACTTGGGTTTCCCATCGACTGTATTTACTTTGTAAACCCATTTGTTTGGAAGAGGCTCCCTTCCTTTGGGCAACGACACAAGATCCCAAGTATCATTAGTATACAAAGATTTAATCTCTTATTGCATAGCTAGCTCCCACTTACTGCTGAATTTGCATGACTTGGCCTCTTTATATGGAGGGGTCATACCTATGTGGTTGCCTTCTTACGCGTGTAGACCTACGTATCCAATGATCTACATTTTTAGGAACTCGGTCTACATTTGGAGGTATGTCATTTTCAACATTTATTGGCTGTTGTAAGCCATTTTAAGCATGCTGTTCATGCTGTACAGCACCTTCACCCCCATTATCAGTTCTCAAGCATTTCAGCTTTCTACTTGTCTGAGTGGTCACAAATGCTAGAAAAGTTTTTAAAACAGCAAACACTTCACTTTCTTTTTCAATAGGTATATTTAAATCTTTTTGGAACAATCATCAATAAAGGAGACAAAATATGCAGCACCACCCAATGATTTCACAGGCATACTATCTACATCGAAATGCACTAAGTCCAATACATTGGACTTACGAGAGACATCAGAGTAAAATGAAATTTTTATTTGCTTTCCAAACTAACACTCATTACGAAAGTCAAGCTTAGAGCCTTTTCCATCAACCCTCTTCAGAGAGGTAAGGACATCAAGTCCTTTCTGGCTTATATGGCCTAATCTCTTATGCCATGACTCCAAGTGACTGCAAATTTCATCAACTGCAAGAAATTTGCCATTCAAGGCTTTACAGTGCAAACAATACGAAGTGCCCTTCTTGGTTCCTTTTGCAATCAGCATGGAACCCTTTTTCACTTTCCACAAACCACCACCAAACAGTGTGGTGTAGCCATGCAAGTGAAGCTGACCAATAGATAGTAAACTCTTTTTAATGCCAGACACATATCTGACATCTTTCAACACAAGCTAAGTGTATAGTGTCAATCCCATCAATGCTGTAAGCATGGTTATTTCCAAGATACATCTTTCCATAACTGCTTGCATTGAGCATAGCAAAACACTCCAAGCAAGGAGTTACATGGAAAGAGGCACTAGAGTCTACAATTCAAGTCTGAGTGACACCATCATCAATTGACAAAAGTGCATCAATCACATCAGCCTTGATAATCTGCATATCTTGCATGAGACATACAAGGGCATCATAATCAATTGCACGTAATACATCAACCTCGGTATTCGAAAGCTCCTCTACGACTACACTAGAGGCCACATTTACCTTTTCCTTGCCTTTGGCTGCCTCAAATGCATGTCTTATCCTCCTCCTTTTTCTTATCTCCTGCATTCTTCTTTCTCTCTTGTTCCTTTTTGTAATATATGCAATCAGGTTTCTTGTGGCCCTTCCGATCACAGTGATAGCAAGTAATGTCACTCTTTTCATTTCCTTTGCTCTTGCTCCTGTTTCTCTGTTCTGCATTTACATTTTTCATTTAAGCCCTGCCTCTTACATTATAAGCTGAGTTGTTGCATTCTCCACTAGACATACATCTAATTTCTTCATTTAAGATTGAACCCCTCACTCCATCATATAAGAGATTGGGGTTATTGCGGAGAGAAAGCACCAAGGTCTCCCAAGAATTAGGCAGTGTCATGATAAAAAAGATCGTCCTCAACTTATCATCAAAGTCCAAATTTGCATCCTTGAGCTGATTTAAAATGCCTGTAAATGCACTCAAGTGCTCATTTGTAGGCTTTGACTCATCCAGTCACATATTCACCAACTTGTGCATTAAATGCACATGATTAACAGGTGTGGTGATCTCATAGGTAGTTTTCAGCTTCTCCCATATTGCGTAACCTGAATCTAAACCCTTAATGTTTGTCAAGATGTCATCAGTGACACCCATCTTAATGTAAGCCACAACCTTTTTGTTGACTCTGGCCCAATCTGCATCAGACATTAGTGCGGGTTTATCTTCTTGCAAAGCATCCTCACAATCCTTTAGGAACAATATGCCTTGCATACGGTTTTTCCAAAGGTCAAAGCCATGACCATCAAACCGTTTGATTTCCATCAAACTTTGATGTCTGAACTAGAAGAAGTTGTAGCCATTTTATCTCGAATACAAGAGTAAATGCCCTTGAAATGCAAAAGCATAAGCTGAACCAGCAAACACACTTCTGTTCTTCCTCAACCAGAAATAAATCTCTGCTGTTTGTACATGAACCGGCCACCATACGGGCAAAAAATGCAGGAATTTACCAAATTCTGCACAAACCCCCAAATTTTCAGGTCCAAAATTGCATAAATGTCAGCCAAATTGACCTAGCTGAGCAAAATTTTATCAATACATGAAAAGCCCCAATTTTATAGGATCCAATGTTAAGAAATTTTACTCAAAAGAGTAAAATTCTGACAAATTTGGTAAAATCCCCAATTTGATTGAGGTTAGCACACGCAAAGTCTACAAATTTTGACTTGAGTGTCATTGCCAGGCATGGACAAGATCAAATCCGAGAAAAGCCCCAAATTTTCGGGCTTGAATTTGCTTAAATCTGAGATTTGTGCCTCCAATGCGTGAACCTCGGTTAGATGAAGGAATTTCAAAAAAGGATTAAAAAAATAGTTTTTGATGAAAAGAAAAAGGGAATGATGCGTCCGTTGACCCATCAGGATTGATGGCGCTTATTTAGCCGTGTGGCTCTCGTCGGCTGTCGTGCCTATCAATTGCGCATTGTGCCGTATGGCCCGTGTCGCATGGCACTCATTAGCTGCCCGCTTCATTTGCTTGCACCCGATTGATTGGTCACGTCGCACTGCCCCGTCGCTGCACGCCTAGTCCCCTATCGTCACGTTCAACAACCGGATTGTCCTGGTCACCATGCAGCAAGTCGCTTGTGAGCTGCCCACTACTCGTCTCCTTTTGGTGGTCTCGGGAAGCGCATGAAGCCATATGCTTTGATACCAGTTGTTGGAGTGTAGCTGTCAATGTGCAGAAGTTTGAGAAGTGAGTGTGAGAGTGTGATGGTTGGTGAGAGAGAGAGAAGAGTGAAAGTACGATTCGATCTGAGTGTACCAACAATGTATTGGTACGCAAAGAATAAAATGTATTTATGCTTAGGGCACGTAAGGGTGCATACAAACTCTTGTTGAGTTTACATACCATGTGCTCTTTTCCCTTTGCAACAAAACCTTCAGGCTGCTGCATATAAATCTCCTCATGCAGAGCACCATGTAAGAAGGCGGTTTTTACATCCATTTGTATGAGTTCCATGTCTTTAGATACAACCAAGCCCAAGATGGTCGACTCCAAGAGAAAAGATTTCATCAAAATCAATTCCATGTTCTTGCTTGTACCCTTTAGCAACCAAGTGTGCCTTGTACTTTGGCAAAGAACCAGAAGTGACTTTCATTTTGTAAACCCATTTGTAGGGTATCACTTTTTGTCCTTTTGGCAAATGCACCAAATCCCAAGTGCCATTCTTCATGAGGGATTCCATCTCTGATAGCATTGCTTTATGCCATTTTTTACTATCCTGTGTGTCCATTGCTTCCTAGAAGCATGACAGTTCACCACAATCTGTTAACATGACATAATCAGCCACATAGTTTACATCAGGAACGAACCTATTTGGCTATTTTTGCACTTTGGTTGACGTACGGATCCAATGGTCAAGATTTGTTGGTTGTTTAGCCTGCAAATTTGCATTAACAGCTTGCTATTCTGCAGGTTCAGAATCGCCGGTTCACAGTCCGTGCTTGGTTGCGCGTCGTCAATTGCTTGATCCCTTGTCGACTTGTTGCGTGCCGTATGACACTTGCACTCCTGCGACAGCACTGACATGCACTGCGACACCTGCAACTTCTGCGACAACACTACTACGCATTGCGACACCTGTAACTCTTGCTCGCTTGCGACACCTGCAGGCCACAACTTCTGCTCGCTTGTCCCGTACCTTGACGCCCCGTCACTGGCTATGATACCAGTTTGTTGGAGCCTGACGGATCTGGACTGAGTGAGTTGAGGGTGAGCGCGTCAGATATTGCATAGAGAGTAGAGAGCAATAGAGAGGAGTGAGCATGACACACATGATGTTCGGTACAAAGATGAGTGTACCACTTTTTAGGTTTTGATAATATATGAAGTATAAGAGTGTAAGGGTGCGTCATAGTTGTCAGATACGAAAGGTACAATACGGTACGGTATGATAAAATACGATACTAATTGGTATCTTATGATTTTATAAGATACGGTACGATATTAGTATGAAAAAAAATTAAGATGATTTTTTAAATAACAAAAATCACAAATCATTAAATGATATATCATAGAATATATGTTTAAAGTGGAAATAGCCATTTCATTACAGAATAAGATGAATACATGAGGGTGACCATCGCGGTCGCATGGGCTACGCAAAACATGCGATATAACTACAATCTAGTATATTTGATATAAAAAAAAAGAGAGACCCATGTTATATGAATCTATGATGAGGCATCACTATCATCATCATCATCATCATCATCATCATTAGAACCATTGGAGTGCTCATCAAGAGAGTCTGAATATGACTCCTCGGCATTTGATGATGAGACATACTCATACTCATTCTCACTGATGAGGTTACCATCATCATCAAATGATGGCTCCTTAGGTGGCGGCTGTGTAGGCAAGGAGGGTATGTCATCATGAGCCACAAGATGTGAGCTACTAGAGCCCCGCCTTACATATGTCTGCAAGCCACTCGAACCACCCCTCCTCGATGACGGAGGGCGTCGAATGACCATGCCCCTGCTACCAGCTACTCGAACTCCTCGCCCACGAGCACGCTGACTGTGAGCGTAATGAGTATTTGTTGCTATAAGCTCTCTATAGAGCTCTGCAAAAATCATTTTCTCCTCCTCGTCCACCTCCTTATGTATACTCAGAAGAGTGTCGCCCATCAACTTGAATGTATCAACATTCACCTACACAATGCAGTGATGCACGTAAGATTGATCGTTGTAAATGCTAAAGTCTAAATCGTAAAGTATAAAGTTTAAACTTCAAAGTTCAAAGTTTAAAAGTTAAAACTACAAATTTTAAATGTTATGGTTAAGTGTTTAAACTTTAACTACTTCGGACTACCCATGCTCATCATAGCCCTCATCATATGTAAGTTAGTGCGGCAATAGACTAGCCGCTCTAACTGTCGTGTGCTAAGCTGATTACGAATCTTTGTGTGAATGAGAGAATAGGCACTCCAGTTTCTCTCACATGCACACGAAGAGCAATCCTGGGCAAGGATCTTCATGGCTAAGGTTTGAAGGGTCTCTAGTGCGTATCCAAAGTTTTGCCACCAAAATAAAGGCTTCACAAGTGACTCTCTCCTCCAATAAGTGGGAGAAGCAAAAGCCACATGCCCTCTCTAATTTGCATAGCATCCTAGCTCCTCTAGCACTGCATTGTGGTCATCCATAGGGACCACACGAGTCAAATAAGCAAGTTGGTCTGAACGGAACTCTCTATCATCCATGACCGCCGGTGACTTGTAGGCCGGATGTACCAATGTGGCAAAACCATGGATGGGCTTATGCATCCACGCCCATATCCTCTTTGCTATCTCTAAAACATATGCATGCCGTGTCTCTGTGATCATTGTACAAGCACAAGCCTCTGCCAATGCCGCTCTAAAGAAGTGAACGAGAAGGCCCATGGTGGACCCCTTGCAATCACTCATACGTAACAGCCTATAAAAGGGAGTCATGACAATGACAATGGCACGGACTTTTTCCCAAAACTGCTCATTAAGGCATAAGCGTTGCATGGCTTTGGTCTCCTTTGTCTCATGCTCATCTCACTCATTCCATAGAGTGGACACCACTGTTTGGTGCAAGGCGGACTGCACCTCATAAAGGCGCTCCAACAATAACCACATGTAAGCAAAGCGAGTTGAAGAAGGCTTCTTCAACTCCAGTGTGCTATGCTCACGATACATCGCAAGCACCTTTACCTTTACCGTGAAGAATGCGACAATTGATATAGCTTTGCGGACCAGCCTCTTTACCCACTTGAGCTTCCCAATGTCTTCCATAAGCAAGTCCAAACAATGACTTGCACATGGAGTCCACACAATCGTAGGGAACTCGGCCTCAGGCAAACAGCCCATGCACCGACAATCCGATGCACTGTCGGTAACAACTTGCACCACATTTTAGGGGCCCACCTACAACCACAATTTGCAAGTTACAAGTTAATAGTTATGTATAAATCAAATTTCAATTATGAATCATGATATTTATTATTATCATAATGAAAGAAAGTGAAACAAATTTAAAACGAAAATTGCAACGTATACCTCAATGATAGCTTGTCAAATGTGGCGGTAGATGAATGTGCCCGTCGTTTTTCTCCCCCTCTTGCTGGTATCTACGGCCCGTAAAAAGTAAGTGCCGAGTGGACATGAGACGAGTATGTTGATGATGCCCCGTTTCTTGTGATCACTCCATCCGTCGGTGAGAATGGAGCAACCATATTTTATCCATACAGCCCGAATAGGATCAAGGGATCTATCAATCCTCTCTTTCTCTTCATCAATCTTTCTCGTCCTCATGTCGTTGTATGTGACACCAGTCCATCCTTCACATGGACCCACATTGGCAATGGCTTTTACCATCTTCTTCCATTGCTCTTGCTTTAGAACATTGAATGCAAGATTGCACTCAATCACTGTGCGTGCAATTTCAATGTCCGCAAGTCTTTGCCTTTCTCTAAGAAAGACAACCGATCCACGCAGATGACCTAGAGCTTGAGAGAGAGACAATTGTCTCTCCGACACCGCATGAGCCTCCACTCTTTGTCTTTTATTGGAGCTAGATGCGGATGTGGAGCCCCCACCACCAATGGTAGAGGCCTCTCCTGCATCGGTTGAAGATACGCCTACATTGGATGCTTCCTCGTTAGTAGGTATAGGAGTTGGTGCCGATAAGCTACTTCCTCCTCTTATGGATCCCCCTCTCATCTTGGCGAGAATCTCCTCCGCAATGTTTTGAGGGATCTCCTTGCATGGAGCAACTTGCCCCGCCATCTTGGAAAGATGTTGGAGAAGCTGAGTTGCACCACTTATATATTGCTTCCCGCAATACTTGCATGTCCAATGGTGGGAGTTGGACTTCTTTGTGTCCCTCTCCATATGGATCGCATGCAAATTGAAGGCCTCGTGCTTCTCATGAGTCATCATGCCGATGATGGATAAAGAGGCCTGAGAGAGAGAGAGAGAGAGAGAGAGAGAGAGAGAGAGAGAGAGATGCTTGAGTCTGGACTCTTGAAAGTTGAGGGCCGGAGGGTTGGGGTAAAGTTGAAAGAGCAAGAGTGAGAGAGAGGGGATGGGAAATGAGAATGGCAAATGCTTTGACAGGGTGCGGGATAGAGGGGATGGGAGATGAGATTTGAGAATGGCAAATGCTTCGATAGGGTGCCCCGGTGCGGGAAAGAGGGGATGGGAGGTGAGATTCGAGAATGACAAATCACAAGTCCATTTAAGAATCAAGATCCAAGAGAGAAAGATGAGAATGGTAAGTCACAAGTGCTTGCTGAATTGGTATGGAAGCATGGAGGAGAGGAGCACCTTTTGTAGATGAGAGAAGGGTCAAAGTTCAAATAGTCAAAGAGGAGTCAACGGTCAAAGAGAGGGCTGCCAGCTAGAAGGAACCCAAAGAGGGTTGGGGAGGGGAGTGTATGGCTGGAAAAGGGGGTGGGGTGAGGTATCCAAGGCTTCCCACCCCCCAAAAAGTGCCACGCAGGCAGGTGGAGTAAAAGCGAGGGTGCAAGAAACACGTGATGCGGGGCGTAAGACGTACAGGCGATGTGGCTGAAACAGGCCCAAAATAACGTATGAATTCGTACGGATATATACTGCACGGTTCGTATCGTACGAACCTGTCCGTACGAAATATGAAGGCAACTATGGGGTGCGTTCACACCCGAACATTGTAAAAGGCACGGTGAGCCTTTATTCCCAACAAATGCAGCCAAGGAAGGTTGGATTTGATGTAGACGGTAGTGGAGGAGAGAGAAAGACTAAAGCGCAGGTGAGGAGAGAGAAAAAAGCAAACACAGGCTGCAAGAGAGAGAAAATAGAAAATGCAGGCTGCAGGAGAGAGAAAACAACAGCGATGACAGGCTGAGGAGATGATGGCAACAGTTGGAGGAGAGAGAAAATCTGGAGGGTGGCAGCTAGGGCTTGCAAACGCAACAATATGCTAATGTGGTAGGCTGTACGACAGCTGGATGATGGAAGTAGTCACTTGGTTGGAAATAGCAGCAGACTGATGACGGAGGGTTGGAAACAAGCGCCAGATGAGTGAAGACTACAATGGACAGCTTGGACTTGAGTGCTGACCAGAATGCGAGCTCGTAGTTGGACACCCTGTTTGTGGAGGACATCACCCTGTTTGTGTGTCCAACACTTGAGTGTCCAACACTTGAAATTTGCAGAAACGAGATTAGTGTTGCACTTGAGTGCTGACCAGAATGCGAGCTCGTAGTGAGCAGAGAGCTCAGAGAATCGTGTTAGAGTATCAATTTGTTGCATGGTACACAAATAATAAAAATAAGGGTGTGTTCACACCCGTAAGTTTATACACGCAGGAGTTTACACCCGAAGGGGCTTTACACCTTTACACCCAACAACCTCCCACTTAAAGGCCCAAAGTGGTGCCTGTAAACTATCCAACTCCCACTAGTCGAATGCAATGCTCATGCTGAGCCTTTGCAAGACTTTTAGTGAGAACATCTGCAAGGTTATCTTGGGTTTTGACCTTAGTCACTGTGACAATAACCTGTCGAATAAAATGATACCGAACATCTATGTGTTTGGTACGAGCATGAAACATGGAATTTTTAGCCAGACATACTACACTCTGACTATCACAACCAAGCATTGGAGTGCGGGAAGAAAGACCAAAATCCTTGACCAAACGGCCAAGAGAAATAACTTCCTTGGAAGCTTCTGTGGCTGAAATATATTCAGCCTCTGTAGTACTTAGTGCTATAATTTTCTGCAACCTTGAACACCAAGAAATAGCTCCACGAGCCAAAGTAAATACATACCCATTGGTAGACTTTCTAGTGTCAAGATCTCTTGCCATGTCCGAATCACAAAACCCCTGCAGCTCTAGTGTACCCTTTCCATAGCATAAACATTTGTTTTGTGTACCTTTTAAGTATCTAAAGATACATTTCACTGCTTCCCAATGTGGTTTGCTAGGGTTAGACATGAATCTATTAACAACTCCCATTGCATGGGCAATGTCTAGATGAGTTGCAACCATGTCATACATCAAAGAACCACAAGCTGATGCATAAGGTATGCCTTTCATCGTAGTAGCAGTTGCATCATCTTTTGGGCAATCAGCTTTGCTAAGCTTTGTATATGGTGGTAAAGGTACACCAAGAGACTTAGCATCAGCTATATTAAATCTGTCAAGTACTTTACTGATGTACTTGTCTTGTGAGAGAAACAACAAGTGCTGTCCTCTATCTCTTTTAATGTGCATGCCCAAAATGTGTTCAGCTGGTCCCAAATCTTTCATTGAGAAGGCTGGACTCAGCTGCCTTTTAAGTGTATGTAAAGTACTCTTATGCTGTCCAGCAATCAGCATGTCATCCACATATAAAACCAGCACAACAAGGCTTCCATCATCAACCCTTTTAGTGTATAAGCAGTGATCTGCATGACTGCGTTTGAATCCATGGTTGAGCATAAAGATATCAAAGTTTTTATACCACTGTCTAGGATCCTTTTTCAGCCTATATAAGCTGCATTTCAGCTTACAGACTATAATAACAAAACCTTCGCGCTGTTTCATGTACAGCTCTTCATCCAGGTCACTATGAAGAAAAGCAGTCTTCACATCCATCTTATCCAACTCTAAATCCAAGGATGCAATGAGAGCAGACAAAACATAGAGCGTAGTCATCTTCACCACCGGTGAGAAAACCTCTTGGAAGTCTATGCCTTCCTTCTGTGTATAGCCCTTAGCAACCAAATGTGCCTTGTATTTGGGCTTCCCATCAATACATTGCACCTTATAAACCCATTTGTTAGGAATAGCTTCTCTATCCTTGGGCAAAGGTACAAGCTCCCATGTGTTATTCACATATAGAGATTTCATCTCTCCCTGCATAGCAAGCTCCTACTTTTTCTTGTTTTCACATGACTGTGTCTCTTTAAATGTCAAAGGCTCACCTTCATCAATCAATAAAATGCAATCCAAAGATGGCTGAAACCTCTATGGCTGCCTTCTGACCCGTGTAGACATTCTTACCCAATGATCTGTGTTGATAGGCAATGGGCCTACTTCCTCAGGTATGTGCACACCATCAACTGGTGGCTTTTCAGCATTTTCTTGCTGCTGTAACCTGTTTTCAGCATATTCTTCTTGCTGTCCTAATCCATCATGTGCATCAATTTGCTGTCCATTGTCTTCTGGCTATAGCACGATAGGTTGCTGCTCATTTTCAGCATCAAAAGGGACAATATCTTCAGCTAATGGTTGCTGAATGGTTGGCTGTTCATGCTGAAACTTGACCTTCTTTTTGTCAAGGTCACCATCTGTAGTATTTTTCATCAACTTTGCCTCATTGAATACTATGTCTCGGCTGCGTACTATCTTCCTATCCTGAGGAAGCCAAACTTTATATCCCATCTCTCCCTCATCTCCATATCCCATAAAGATGTCCTTGATGGATTTCATGTCTAGTTTAATTCTATGATTTACAGGAATATGCACAAAAGCATCACACACAAAGACACACAAATGGTTATATGAAGCAGGTTTGCCAGACCAAACCTCTTCAGGAATGCCATTTTTCAACGCACGATTGGGAGAGCGATTGCACACATGAACTGCAGTTTTAAGAGCCTCTCCCCAAAACTGCTGTGGGAGATTAGTTGTGGACCAGATGCATCTGACTCTCTCACAAAGTGTGCGATTATATCTTTTAGCCACGCCATTTGATGCAGGGTTGTAAGGGGCTGTCAACTCTCTCTTAATGCCATGCGTCTCACAAAATCTTTTAAACTCATGAGAGATATACTCCCCTCCATTATCCGTTCTTATAGCTTTTAACTTAAGCCCTTTTTGTATGGTAACAAAGGCATGAAACCTTTTAAAAGCATCAAACACTTCCTTTTTGCTCTTTAGTACATACACCCATGACTTTCTACTGAAATTATCAATAAAAGTGACAAAGTATCATGCACTTTCATATGAATTAACATGCATAGTGCACACATCTAAATATACTAAGTCAAGAGCATTGGACTTCTTAACAACACCAGAGTAATAAGGAGACTTTATATGTTTTCCTTATATGCAATCATTACAAAAGTCAAGTCTAGAGCCTTTTACATCAAATCTCCTTGAAGAGGAGAGAACTTAAAGGCCTTTCTGGCTCATATGACCAAGTCTTTTGTGCCGAAGTTCCATCTGTGAATGAACTTCAGCCATAGCCAAAAACTTGCTTGGTAATGCTTTACATTGCAAATTGTACAAAGTCTCCTTTTTGCTACCTTTAACAATCGGTATAGAGCCCCTATGGACCTTCCAAGATCCACCACCAAAGGTGGTAAAATACCCTCTTGCATCAAGCTGCCCAACTGATAGTAGACTTTTCTTTATGCCAGGTACATATCTGACATCATGCAAAATCAACTCTTGACCATTTTCAAGGGCCAAGTGAATGGTACCCCACACCCTCTATTTCACATGTATAATTGTTGCCTAAGTAAACTTTGCCTAGACAACCTGAAGAGTATTCAGAAAATGACTCCAAAGAGGGAGTGACATGAAAGGAGGCATCGCTGTCCACTATCCATGACTGAGACAACCCATCATGGGTTGAAAGTAAGGCATTAATCACCTCCTTTTTAGTGATGTGTATATCACCTGCTGGTGCCATAATATCTGCATCATTACATGAGGTTGCAACAAGTATCTCTCCATTGTCAGAGAGTTCTTCAATAACCACACTAGATGCAACATTTGCTTTTGCAACTTCTTTTGAGGGAGAGCTGTCATCATCTTTCTTGTCATCCTTCTTTTTCTTTCCTTGTTGTTTCTTTCTTTCTTGCTCTTTCTTGTAGTAGGGACAATCGGGCTTTTTATGCCCTTTACGTCCACATTGATAGCAAGTGACATCCTACTGTTTGTCCTTGCTTTTACTCTTGCTTTTTCCTTTATTTCTTGCATTACCCCTCTTTTCGGACCTGCCTCTCAGATGATAAGCTGAACCACTACTTTCTCCACTGGACTTTCTTCTAATCTCCTCATTGAGAATAGAGCCCCTAACACCATCGAAGGTTAAAGCAGGATTGTTGCTCAATGAAACAACCAAAGACTCCCAACTATCAGGCAGAGTCATCAACAAGAAAATGGCCTTCAATTTATCATTGAAGGGCTGCAAACTAGAGTCCTATAATTGGCTCAAAATCCCTTTGAAAGCACTCAGATGCTCCGATGCAGGCTTAGACTCATCCAACTCCATGTTTACAAGCTTGCACATAAGGTGAACTTGATTTACTGGAGTTGTATTTTCAGAAGTGTTCATCAACTTTTTCCATATTGCATAAGCTGTATCAAGATGCTTAATGTCTGCAAGTACACCATCAGATACAACCATTTTAATGTATGTAATGGCCTTCTTGTTGAGTCTAGTCCAATCCTCATCTGTCATAGCTGCAGGCTTGACTTCCAAAAGAGCATCATCACAATCTTTTAGAAACAAAATGCCTTGCATTTTGTCCTTCCACAAGTCAAAACCAGTGCCATCAAATTAGAGGGATTTTGTGTCACTGCTGCTTGAAGCATTTGCAACCATTGTTCAGCAATGTACCAAAAAAAAAAAAGTACAGCAGTAGGATTGATGACTTTCAGCAGTATAACTGAAATTTCAGCACATACTCAAAGCATACATCACTGCCAGGTGACTCCCACTTTAGCAGTATCACCAAAAGTACATCTACAATAATCCTAGATCTGCAAATGATTAGTAAGACTGTTGCAAAATGACTGTTCAGCAATACATCAACTCAATGGAAGCTGCCCAACATATGTACTGCATACATATGTAACCAAGTACTTCTGATACACAAAAGAAAGTAAGATTCTCTGCAATTTCTTCAATATTTCATAAGTGGAAATGAATCTCATTGCTTACAGCGCCAAGATTGCATCAGCAATGTTTCCAATGTACATTTCAGACATCATTTTTGCCAAAATTCTCAAATTTCAGCAAAACCCCCAAAATTTTACTGGCAAATTTGAACCGATTGCATCATTACATAAACCCGAGACCATAAAATTGGCAAAATTGTCAAAGTTTGTCAAAATTTTGCAAAAGCCCCAAATTTCGGGGTCGAGGAGTGCACAAATTTCCAAGAAATTGACTTAGTCAAGCAAAAAATTTCACTTGCATTTGAAAATTCCCAAAATCTCTGAGATCCCTGCATTCAATGTTTGCAATTTGTAGATCAGGAATCACTGAAATATGTGAGGCACCAAATCTGGGAAAAGCCCCAAATTTTAAGGAGTAAATTGGCACAGATTTGTGCTCTGTGCTTGCTTGCATGAACACCCACATGAGGGGAAATAAATCAGATTGAAAAATTTCTCATTTAAAAAAAAAAAACTGGGCTGTTGACCTGCCCGTCGTCCATGCAGCCACGTCGTGTGACGGCCGGTCAACACACGCAGCACCCTGTCGCCCGTCACGCAGCAGGCCTGTTGCCTGGCCAGTTACGCCTGGTGCCCGTCACGCTGGTCCCCATTGATTGCTTGCCTCACATCACGAGCAGTCCCCGCCACGTGCAGCCTCAGTCTCATGTCACGGACCCCGTCGACTTGCCTGCTTCTCGCGTGTCTGCTCGCCTGTTTCTCTCCTGCTTGTCACCTGGATCTGACAACTGTTGCTGTCCCGTTGAGCTTGCAACTGGTGACTACTGCTTGTGGCCTACGTGAACCATTCAGCTCTGATACCAGTTTGTTGCACTTGAGTGCTGACCAGAATGTGAGCTCGGAGTGAGCAGAGATACAGAGCAGAGAGCTCAGAGAATTGTGTTAGAGTGTGCCAATGTGTTGCACAGTACACAAAGAATAAAAATGTATTTATATGTTAGGGTACAAGTAAAGGGTGTGTTCACACCCGTAAGTTTATACACGCAGGAGTTTACAACCGAAGGGGCTTTACACCTTTACATCGAACAAATAGGGCTGAATGGAGGGCAGCATACCTATTCATAGAAAGTTTGGGTCTTCCCAAGTGGGTTTGTGCTTATGGGATACATACACTCTCTAGGAATGCATTTCTTCTCAAATAAACAAGGTTTCTTCCTTAATTAAGCATGTTTTGGGGCTGTTTAAGTGAAGCTAATGCATTTTTAGCTCAACACCACCCATAACATCTCCATGAATGAGTTGCTAACGAATCGCCTACTCAATCCTGCCCAAAATACTCCATTTGTAACTCAACCAGAACCTGAACATTTTGGTCTAGAAAAGAACAGCCTTAGTCTGAGGATCCCAGAAAGGAAGTTGCTTTTTGAAATTGGCATCATCAAGGATCTGCCTTTGCCAAAAGCTGTGCAGCATAAAAAATGAAAATTTAAACTTCAAATCTTAATTAAAATCTGGCATGCAAAAGCGAATGCCAATAATCATTAAGAAACTGAAAACCTGGAGTGCAAAGTTGAAATGCAGATTGCAGGGATCTGTGTCTCTGTGATTCATAAATGGCCATATGGCTGGTAGAAAATGTGTTATACTTTTAATGGTCATTTTGATAATTCTTTTATAATTTACACTGCATATAAATGTGTCTGCGTGCCTCAACAGGTGTTACAGTTAATCCTCCTGCAAAAGAGCAAATTATTTCTTCTGCTGCATCACCAACAAATGAAAAAAGTACTGATTTATCGGGTGTGTTGGAGAGTGAAAAAACAACAAACATGAAGCAAGATGGACCATTATCAGATGACAGTCTTCTTGATACAGGTAATAAGGATGACACTAGTCCTGTGATTCAGGATGTCCATGGGCACAGTAGCAACATGCAGGACCATATAGATGCTTCTGCTTCAGCCACAGAGTCTGCTTTTAATACTCCTGATGAAAATGAAAGTGATGGTAATAATCTAGACCAGGCTAATGCAGAGACAGACACAAATGGTGAATTAGAAAAATTGGCAACAGTTCATATAGTCGCAGATTGCGATGATAGTGATGCAGTTCCTGAGGCCTTATCTTCTCCTTCTGACTCTTTAGTCTTGCCAACTGATACACATAATGCGAACTTGGAGAAGCACCAGATGTCAAATCTCTTCTTAGAAAGTGAGGCATCAGCAAACACAACAGATCTGTTCGATGCTACTTCTGGTGCAGAACCAGTCAGCCAACAGAACCTGGCTAATGATGACAAACAAATAATGAATACTGATGAGGAAAGCTCACAAGGTGTGCTTACTGGTATTGATGATTGTCCAAACAAGGACTCTGTTGATATTTGGGAAACAGCGGGCAATTATGTTGGTCAGTTTGCTGCCTCAAACTCTGGGGGGAAAACTGTCTATACTGCTTTAATTGCTCCTTCCACTCCGTCAGCTGTTCTACCAAAAGACTTGGGAAGACTACTTGTGCCTGCTCAAAATGACCACATGCAATCACAAGTCCTGGCAGCACTGCAGATGTTGAAGGTAAGTGTCTGCACACAGATTGTCTGAGTGTATGTTTGGGATGTTCTCTTTATGCATGTACACATTCTGCCTCTCTGAATCATTTGAACTTGTGCTGATTTAATGTCAGTGAACAAGAAGGGGGTAATTTCTAACCTGTGTACTGCATTTTAGGGCATACTTGTGAACATCTCAGTGCTGGGTAGACTGTAACTGGACCAGTGTGGCTAGAGGAAGTAGAAAGAGGAGGGTGTGGAGAAGACAGGACAGACACTACACTCACCCATCAATGATTTTAAAATCAAAGGGAATATCAGAGCACCATAATTATCATAAATGCGTGAACACCATAGACTACTGCAGTAGTCATTTCCAGATGTGGTGTGTTACCTCTTCAATACGTTTTGTCCACGTAGGACTAAGCAGAACATAGATAGTGTCATTGCTTCGGTCAATTTGTGTAAATGTGTGACACCAAATACCTATTTGGCTGAAACCACCAGGTCTTCCTTTCAGACTCCCTTTTTATGTTCTTTTTTTTTGGTGGTCGTTTGCTGTTAGTTGTCATAAGCAGAGCCTTTGGACAATGTAGCATGTCTTTCAAATGCACCACTCTTGGTTGTGGAGCTGAGATTCGTAATTTTGTGGTGAATTTTGAACTGGATGCATGGTATCAAGGGAGAAAATGCTAGTGTTGGTCATGGATTCACATGCATTCAATAAAGCTATGGCTTGTATTCACAACCTATTTTAACTGCTGCTGTTCTCCTACATATGGATATAGTTTTCATTGGTTTGATCTCAACAGGTAGTTGAAGCAGGTGTTGAACCAGGGGGGATATGCACGAGAAGAGAGTATGCTCGTTGGTTGATTGCAGCTAGTGCCATTCTCTCCAGGTACTCAGGCACGTCAAGCCTTAATTTTGCTCTTGATTTCAAGCTTTGTGAAAAGCCATAGTGGTAGATCTTGTGGCAACAATTGTCTTCATTGAAACTACTGGAAAGCACAGGAATCCAGCTCAGAAAGTCTATCCAGCTATGTACATTGAGAATGCTTCCAAGCTTGCATTTGATGATGTGCAGCCTGAAGATCCAGACTTTCCTTTCATCCAAGGTTTATTCTGTGTACCTCAACTCAAGCAAATGTGTATTAGTCTCACAATTGAATAAGTTTCTAACAGACAATTTAAAGTCCCATCTTTACAGGCTTAGCTGAAGCAGGGATGATCTCTAGCAGGCTTTTAATAGATGACCAGGATGCTGGAAAAGCAGTAGGCCTGGCTACACATGAGAACTATGCTTCCTATTTTTCTCCAGACAGGTAACTTGAGCGAGCTCTTTATGAAGTGTCAGAAAGTACTTGTAGTTATCAGGAAAAGTCCAAGAATGGGAGTATTAATTGAAACTATGGCCATCTTCTAGTCATTCTAGGCCTATCATAGGCTTAAAGGAGTGTGTACAGAAAAAGTAAGTAGTGGTTTCAAATACGTAAGTTTACATTGCAGTCCAGTGACGCGCCAGGATCTAATAACGTGGAGAATTGCTCTTGAGAGGAAATCTTCACCTCAAGCAGGGATCACGGCCAGGCTTGGAAAGCAGGTGAAGCCTCTGGCTATCACAATGTTATCCATCTTGTTTTCTGACTGAGCTATGTACATAAATGGCAGTTTGCAATGTTGTTTCCAGGCCTTGCAAGAGTTATCTGGATTTGTGGACATTGACAAAATACATCATGATGCATGGCCTGCTCTTGTAGCTGATCTTTTGTCTGGAGACAAAAGCATAACATCTCTGGCATTTGGTAGGGGCTTTTCTGGGACTGCTGTCCAACTTTTTCAAGGTTGTCCTGAAGTATGATAAATTGCAGTGATAGATTTTTGCGTCTTTAAGTTTAGGTTTTACAAGGAGATTCCAGCCTGAAAAACCTGTCACAAAAGCTCAGGCAGCCATTGCACTTGCAAGTGGTGATGCTTGGGAGCTTGTAGCAGAAGAGTTAGCAAGGCTTGAAGCTGAATCCGTTGCAGATGCTGCGATTGCAGCTGAGTTGGACTTGGAGTTGAGAACCAAGCAGGAGGTGGCAGGGGCATTTAATGAGCTTTTGCAGGGAGAGAAGGAGAAAAAGGAGGCTTTAGCAAGCTTGGCAGAAACAACTCTGGCTGAGCTGGAGAAACTGAAGACAGAACGGGAAGCTGAAAAATACTTATTGTGGAAAGAGCGAGCTAGACTTGATTCGGAAAGGGACTTCCTTGCAAAGCTAAGGCAAGAGCTGGAGGAGCAAGTTCTTGCTCTTTCTAGTGCAAAGCTTGAGGTATCATTTACAAGGGAACAGGTGGAGAAACTACACAGAGAAGCAAAAGAAGAGAGAGAGATTGCAAGTGAAGTTCGTTCTGAACTAGAAATAGAAAAAAAAGCCCTTCTAATGGCAAGGTATGTGGCTTGCAAAACTTAGTTTATCCAGCCGTTTTCTTTCTATGTCAAAGCATGGTGTTTCTTTTGAATGATTGAATTAGAGTAATTCCTATCACTGAACCCAAGTGTATTCTTTTCTCACATTTGAAGAGATTGGGCCAAAGAAGAAGCCAGAAAAGATCCTGCACGCTCTGAGTATTATGAACAGGCAAGAACAAGAGATGAAAGTCCAGGATTAATAACAAATATTAAAAAAGAGTGTGAGGGCTCAAACATTCCAGATCTAGAGAATTCTAAAATGCAGACTGTGCCTGATACAACTTCAAAGGATGCTGAAAGTTGGACCAAAGGCTTACCATCTATGGATAACTTCATTTTGAAAGGCAGGGAGCTTTTCAAGGTTATTATTGGGGCACTAGCCAAGTTCTTCCATTATCTTCTCACAGTTTGGTATTATTTCAAGCAACGTGCTACTGATCTTTTAGGAGGCTTGAATGAGAACTTACGTGAAGCTAGGACAAGATGTGCCAGCCTCACCTCCAAAAGTATGGAAGATATCCAGCAAAAGGTTCCTTCTTATGCATCAGGTATAAGAGAAGGTACACTGAAAGCAGTTGGTGAATGGAAAGGTGGAGCTGAGAGGTTTGCAGGGAAGTTTAAGTCTTCCTGAAAAAAAGATCTTAAAGCCTTGAAATGGATTGAGAACCTAAGAGGCTCTTTGAACGGCTTTTAAATACTCAATAGTGATAGATTCCACGTCCCTTTGCATTAAAACAGGGATGCAGTCAAGGGAATGCAGCTATTGCAAAGCTTCCATAGCTGTTTAGGGTGGGGGAGTTGAAATTCTAAGTACTCTTTTCAAAAGGTTATAATTTATTAAGAGATCTGGCAGGAGGTCCTGCTTTGGGCTCATTTGATACTCCCACATTGCTTTATAATCCTATGCCAGATCATATTATACTTCAAATGTTATCTGGCAGACATTTCCAGAAAGACCAGCCGTTTTAGAGTTGAAAACCTTCATTGGAGATGGATCTTTCCCTTGAGCTGTGGCAACTTTTCAGGGCATACTGCTTGTTATGGCTTGTTATCAGATATGTGAGAAATGTGTTTGATGATCAAAGCAATGTACTTCTTTCTTACAAGTTAGATGGAAGTTTCCTGTACAAATGCATCCTAGACTCAGTTGCAGGTAGATTGTAATGCTTATTCCAGGTATATGGCTGGTTTTGAAATGTGCTTGATGATCAAGGCAATGTACATCCATGATTGGACATTTTAATACCCGTGTGTAGATCTTTTCTTTTTCTTTTGGTCAACTTACAAGGCTACTTTTCTGTTTCTCTATGGGACAATCTTGTGTAAATTAATTATGGTATTTTAATGAACATCTTAATTGGTAACAAAGAATATTGCCACTAGCAAATCAAATTCCAAACATATCTGTTTTGTGGAGATGTTGGGTACGCACCTTGGGGAATACTTGGCAAAAACATTACATCTTATCAAAGATGCTCCGACAATTGAGAGTTAAAGCACATTGTATAGGCATGTCCAGCTGTAAAGTTGTTTTTGAACAGGTTATCTGGTTATCTTGAAGATTTGTTAGAGTTCATAATATGATATGCTTATGTTTAGTTGAGAAATTCTTCCTAAACGCTGTCCAGTTTTTTGAAATTTAAATTTCAAGTGGAAAATGTGGCAAGAAATTTTGACTTATATTTTATTGTCACATGTAGCTTGGGTAATACTCCAGATGTACGCATGCTGTCTTGCCATGACTCGTTTGATAATGAGACATTTGAATGAAACATTGCTGCACAGAAGTAAGAGCACATGCAGGTCTGTAAACTATAACTATGGTTGATTCCATCTTTAGTTGTGTAGAATAGGACATTGTATCCATTGAGATCCTTAGTAATCAAGGCCAAGATTTGGGTAATTTTGTCGACAAAATTTGCAGTGCAATAGGTAATTGAGAAAGTTCCATCCCTGATTTTTGCCCTCCTTTACCTTGGCTCACAGTTCATTTGGTAAAATTCAATCAATTTTAAGAATGGAGACGTGGGGAAAACAAGGGCACACGTGCATTGTGACATTGCACTATGTTGGTTGTTCTCTCTCTCTTTTGTGTGTTTGAAAAAGGAAGGGACGAGGGGAAGGGGCTTTTTCTTTTCAAGTATAGCCTAGCTCCCTTGAATCCAAAAGAAAATATTCAGCCCATTAGCATTGCATGTCAAGTAGGGATAGTTTTTCTTTTCAAGTATAGCCTATCTCCCTTACCATCACCTAAGCATGCCCTAACAAGCAATTATATCAAAGGAAAGGTAAATGTTAATTGGAGGTTGGATGGTATGCAAGTGAATCTAGCTAGCAAAGTCCTCTTGCACCATAATGTTTAAGGTTTTCTTCTTTGGTACCAATGGTGTATCTTCTCTCCTCATCATGTGATACATTGTTCTCTAGCACAGTATCATAGACAAGTGTGTTAGTAATCTTGATGGAGAACATTGGTTAGAGGTTCATGCATCAAATGAGTTTGTTTTAATACACCCTTTCGAAAAGGCAACAAAACCATTGTAAGCGCGCTATGGTTTGAAAGTTTAATCTAACATAAGATGATAATGTCTTGAGGTATTGCTATGTATCATGTAGATGGGAACATTGTATTGCAACAATGTTATAGGTTGGTTTGTAATTTGTTTCTCTAGCAGCTCAACAACAATGGTTATGAGAATCAACTGTCTTGTATTTTATATAGGAAAATATTTATGAATGTTTAGACAATGTTCTAAAGATTTGATAATCAACCAAAAAGCCATTATCAATACCATGCAATGTTGAATGTTTTTATAAGTGAAGCATGTTGCATCCCTAGATATGGGTTAAACATATAAATATAAGGAAGTCTCTCTTTATGTTGCAAATGCATTGCATATCTTTTGTGACACGGACTTGAAAGGTTGGCCTAATTATCATGATTAAAAACTTGATAAATAAAAGCCTATGTGACTAGGTGTCCCCTTTTGAATGGGTAGTTTATTTGAAGGGAAGAGCATTTACTCCCACGCTTAAGCTTGAATTAAGTCTTTGTTATGAGGCAATGACCTTTCTAGGCATTTGCCAACCACCTTGAGTTGACATGATTAGATCTTTAGATGAAGAATCCTCATTAAATCTTTTATAAAACTATTGCACATCCTCATGGAACCTACAAATGTTCTCCCCTTTCATGTCACGTAACTTTTCAATTGGATTCAGCTTTGTGGCACATTTGGGGTTCCCCAAATTCTAATGTCTAAGTTACATGTAGTCCAACCATAAGCTTCACTAAAAGTTGGAGCCTATGGAATATTGGCATTACATAAGTATCAAAATAATCCTAGAAAGAAACAAGACAACGTGAAAACAAACTCTTAAAGATCTAGATTCATTACAATTATAGTTCACACACTTCCTTTTTGTAGTGAGAACATGCAAGAAAGTGCAAATCTAAAGATTTAATAGATGAAACATCTTATGCTTGTTCTTGAGTGAGTGAAGCTCAATCACAAGAACAATATAGGTGGCTTCTCAAGGAAAAGTGAGTAAAGTCCAATCATGAGAACAATGATGGATGGTTTACATGACTACATGATGAGAAACCCCTAGAATTGAAGCATTTAATGTAAAAAGTTACATGGGTATAGGAATTAGATTCTAAGCAGAAATGATGTGAATGACTCAATGATTGGAGATCAATCACAATAACTATGAGATGTCATATTAAAACATGGAAAATGATTTTTTATAGAGTCTACATGACTACATGTTAAGTAACTTGTAAAATTTAGGAGTATTAAATGTAAACTACAAATAGTTATTCTTTAAGGACTCTTTGCAAGAATTATCTAATTTGCTATTTGCCATATTAGGGCTCATAAGCATAACAATTTGATAGGTTTGGGATTTAGATTGATCTTTAAGATGAAGGGATGTGAAAGATTCACAATGGTTGGAGATCAATCAATTGTTTAGGAATCCCCCTATAAATTTGCACATCCTTCGGTATGTGCCAAAATCCTAGTTGTCATCGGGTTCTGAGTCCTCATCCTCTGCAACCATATCCTTCGCTTCTTCATCTACCATATCTTCTTGGCTAGCCTCTTATCATGGCCACTATTTTCTTCCAATTCTGGTAATTCATAGGGATTAGATTCCTGCCTCTTGAATAATTTGATTCTTTTCCCTGCTACCGGAAGTTTTATGGCTATCCCATCCAGCTCATTTAATGCATAAGTAGCATTATCAAACACCTGTCTTACCACATAGGGTCCAAACCATCTTTTGGAAACTTTACGTGTGGCACTATGTTGGTTGTCTAAACAGCTATCATAAACCAATACCCAATCCCCATCTTGTATGGTTATTGGCCTCAATCTATGTCTTTTGTCAAACTGTTTCTTGTTTTGTATCCTTGCTGCCCTTAACTTTTCAATTGCTGTCTCTATGTCTTCTGACTTTCTTTCCAACTGTCTAATGCATAAGGCTAACAACACCTCTCGATTCAACTCCTCCTCCCAAGGTAGCACACTCCATGTGACTATCATCTCTTCTATCGGCATGATAGGTTTTTGACCATATATCAATTCTGTAGGCATATATCCTATAATAACACTATGAGTTGTTCTGTCAGGCCACAAGGCATAAGAGAGCAAGCGTGGCCACTCTTTTACCTTCTCTTCACATGCTTTTGCCAATGCCTTCACATTAGGTGGATGACCTCTTTCACTTTTGCCATTTCCTTCAAGGTTATAGGCTGAAGTTAAAGCAAGCTTTATCCCCAACCATGCAAAGAAATTATGAGCTTCATCTGCATCCAGCTCACCTCTATCTGCTATAATTTTTCCCACACAACCATACCGACAAATATCTCTTCTAAGAGAAAAGTACACACAACATTTGTTGTCTTAGTACATAGAGCTCTCCCTTCCACTTGATTAATCAAGTCTTCATGGGCAAGCACAAGATATCTCATTTGCCAAAGACTTGTAGGCATTGTGACTAAATCCACCACCCATTTAAAATGAAGAGACAATGGATATGTGGGTTACAATCCATCCCGATGTCTCACAGATGAATACATTTGACATGTTGTACATGTTTTCACAAAGTGAGCAACATCCTTATACATACCCTACCACCAATATCTTTTGTTGATCTTTGCAAAAGTACCCCAAACACCTCTATGGCCAGCCAACGAGCTTTCATGAAATTCTTGCATAACATTTACTGTGAAGCTCTATCACCCAAAACTCGCAATGGCATACCTTGTTTCTTCTAAGCACGTTTCCATAAGTACCCATCTTTTAAGAAAAATCCATAGCCTTTCCTCTTGATCTTCTTAAACTCCTCATCTGACCATTCATCTCTCTTTGTTAATGTACTGAGGTATTGACCAATTCTCAACCACTCTCCTGCATATTTGTCTTCTAGAAACACTTCTACAAAAGATGCAAAACATCTAAAGTGTCTTCTCTTTATTGTCCAAGCTTCTTTTAATGCTGTAGCAACACTTGAATTGCTAAATTCACTCTTACAATATCATTTTCAGCCACAAAGAAGTCATCTTCTTCCTCCTCATCCATCATCCCATCTTCATTCCCATAGCGTGCTCAAGATAACATGTTTGCTACCACTGGGTTATCTCTTCCTACAATATGCTGAAATTTAAGGTTCAAAGATTTGATGTATGCAATCCACCGAAGCATAGCAATGTCCAGGGTAGCACAACTAGTATTCATACCCAATACTAGCGGCAATGGTCTCAATGACTATACGAGTACCCATGAAATAATCCTTATCACATTTAAGGGTTGTCACAATTCACAATAATTTTCATTTAACCTGTGGATACCTTCTCTGTTGTTCAATCAATACTTTAGCACCAAAGCATATTGCAAATCTTTGTCCTTCCTCATCATCTTACCCAATTGCCCATCCAATCCTGATTGGGCTTGTATCAAGAGTAATAATGATAGGCTTTCTATGTGAATAGTCAGCCTTTTTCAATGTAGGAGTAGATTTTAAGAGCTGCTTCAATTTCTTCATTGCTTTCTGATGCTTCCTTTCCCAATGAAATCTTTGACCTTTCCTCAGAAGCTAATATAGAACATGAGCTACATGTGCAAAGTGAGGAATCCATATCAAATAGAACACACATTCACCCAAGAATCTATGCACCTCTAATACATTCGTACATACAACTTGCATTCTATCAATCCCATGTATTTTTGCTAGTGATGGTCCACACCCATAGGGCCCACACATATGCCCAACAATCAAATGCAAGATGCCACTTGTTAAAGGCATTTTGCGTCAACGCTTGCATTATATACATTTTGATTGTTTGTTTTGTGCCAATAAATAAACAATCTTAAAGCAAGTGCTCTCATTGCCTTATAGTAAACTAGATGTTCTCATTATCAAAATAATGTATCCATTGATGTAATGAAATGGTATTTCATCTCCAAGTCACGATTAAACCTACCTTTTTGTATAAACACATCCTTATAATATTCTACTCGCATTTGGATGCAAATGCATAGTGCACAATCAATTAGGATCTTTCAACATTATGAAAATTGGGTAAATCTCTTCAATAAAATTTTTAATTTAGTACTTTATTATGTGGCTAGATATCGACACATCATTATTATATGGATAAATTAAGGGATTTGGACCTTCTACATGGATTACAAGTATGGTGGTAAACAACTTGTGGCTCACACATTCCTTATGATTCTTTTATGCCTAAAATGACCTTCATGATGTTAGAGATTCATGGATACCTCTGCCTTCTTACAATGAAATTTAGACAATCTAATAATGCATTTAGACTTGTGTATCACGAGACACTTAGGGTTCTTGAAGTTTTCCACTCTAGTTCAACACCATGGTGAATGTGCAATTTCACTTACCATTCTAAACTATATTGAAGGGCTTATTAATCATGTCAAATATTTTTGAAAACACATTCTAGTGACAAGGATCTCCTATTCCTCAAGTCTAAAATGATTTCTTTACATATGGGTCTCGACATTAGATGTACATTGCACACTATCATGAGCTAGAAAGGAGGTTAATTGAATGAACTTTATTGTGAAATATATGTTTTGCTCCTAGGGATTGTATAAACTTTCATGCCCTTATTATTCAACTTTAGTAACTTAGGATTAAAAAAGAGTTTCTATTGTGTTAAAAGATTTGATAAAGGTTAATTCCATGTGAATGAGAAGCTTACAAGGGATCAAAATTCTTATAGAGATGTTGGCAACTCAAGAGCTAGAAAAGGGGTATAATTTCTCTAAATTGAGCATTAAATATGTTGATGGTATAGTTTATGGTGCTAGAAAAGTGTTCAATGAGAACATGTGCTTGGTATGGATGGTACAACTTATGATGCATGATAAGTGCATTATCATATCCTAATCGATTGTTTTGTCAACTCAGTAGAATGGGGAAAACTCGGCCATGAATTATAATCATGTTCTGGAAATTTCTTTGTTATGTTTGGCTCACATTTAATGGATTATTTTACACCCCAAGTGGCATGTGAATGTCTTTGGAACATAAGCTTATAAAATGGTAGAATATATCTTCTATCGAAATTTAAAAGAGCAAACTACCTCTTGACCAAAAGATTTTGCTTTAGGACTATTTAATTGAAATGCTTCCAATTGGAATGTGTTGGCCAATTGCAACATTGCATATTCCTACTGCTTTTGATACCTCATCTATTGTGGCATTGCCTAGCAATTTGAGGGCTGTTGAGCACTTTTAGATATATTTTCCAGGCAACCATATGTTAGATTGTCCACAAAGAGGTTTGGGATGACATTTCATTGTTGTTCTTTGAGATTACCAAAATTCTCAAGCTCTTCACTTTGGTTTTGTTTTAGATAGTGAAGAAAGATGTTATGCTATCTTTGTAGCCTAGTCTTTTAAAGTATGTAATTGCTTGAATTCCTTACATTGATGCTAATGACAATTGCCATGTTTGTGACATTTACAAATAGATCTTTATACTTCAATTGTGACACATTTCGTGAAGTTATTCTTGTGAGAAGATTGTTTGTTTTAAATAGGAATGAATTAAAATAATCAAATAGATGTTTATACTTCAATTGTGACAGATTTTGTGATAGTTATTCTCGCGAGGACTATTCATCTTGAAGAGGAATGAATTAAAACAATCAAGTAGAAAAAATGAGTATAAGACGTCCATATTGGTGCATGCATGCCCTATTATGGTCTCTTTTTGAACTTTGAGCTTATATGCTAAACAAAGGAGAGCTATATAGATGGAGCAGAATGCGGTGAATATGAGAAATACTAGGCAATTGTAGGTTTAGGAGGCAACTAGCATTGTACATGAAGTTAGATGCATTATCCAAACCCCTATTTTGCAATAGGATAGGATGATAATGGCATAGGCACTTTTGGTGTTAATTAGTAATGAAAATTATGTCAGCTAAATTTATGATATATATAAAAAGGGATTACAAATAAATCAAGATTGGTAAGAAAAGAAATAGGTTTGCAAGCACATTGTTATCATGATCTTATTGGTAAGAAGTTCTTGCTTGAGGCTATTTAATAAATCATGTTGTCCTCAAGGGCTATTGTATAAATTATGTATTGATGCATGCTTCTTGTGGGGCTTCTGTCATCATGGGGTATGGTTCATAATATATTTTGTATATAACGTCATATAAGCATGCCACTATTATTATATATGTAGATTGAATGGCTTGATAACTAACATTGCTTCTATTGATGCTTCTATTGCATTAGATTGTCGAGGTTCATGTGGCATCAACTTAATCATGGTTGGCCAATTCTTTCACTTGTGTAGACTTTGATGATTTACCTTAGTACATGATGTCACCTATGAGGATAGTAGATGAAGCCATTACACATAGTTACAACAAATTGTGGTAGGGCAATATACATTATCATTTTGGTTTCAATGCATTCGACATATGGAACAACTTGTCCATATCATCCCATAATTTTCTTTTATATACTAGAAACCTTATTTGGAGCATTGGAACAATCTCAATGTTGATGCATTCGATCCTTCTACTTGCTTATGTGGATGCATTAGTCATTACAACCATGTTGTCAATGATTATTCCCAATTGGATGGATTTTGTGATAATGGGATTTGATCTTTGGCTTCCTAAGAAAATATTGTGCCTAGTCGATGACATATTTTGATTTGTAGTAGATAAATATCCAATTGACCTTACACTAGTGCCTTCATTGGTGAATGCGGTACCTTTTATGGTCTAGACTTTAGTAGACTATCAAAACTAGAATAATATTTAAGACACAAGGGTACATTAGAGGAAAGCTTTTGACTCCAATTTGCTCCTTAGGAGTCAATAAGTTGGGTTCCTTTTTCGCAAAATAGTCCACAAGTTGAGTTCTATTTTGAAAATGATCCCATAAGTTGAGCTCTATTTTGAAAGAGAGTTTTTGTAGTGTGCAGGTGTGTTGCTTGACTAGAAGAGTTACTTTGACATTGATGGGATATGAGTTTACATTACTAAAAACTTTGGCACTTGATTTAATTTCAAATCGAACCATTTTAGATGGTTCTACTTGATTCTTACAAAGTTGGACTTTGGGATGGATACTAGGAATTTATGATGCATTTTTCTTGGTCTATACTTTCATGGACTTTCTAGTTATTTGGTACATATGTTGTACAATTGGTTGAATTTATAACGCAATTTTCATGGACTGTACTTTCATAGATTCTCTAGTTATTTTGGTAGATATGATGTATGATTGGTTGAATTTTCAATCTTCTTGCATGGATGAGATATTAGAGTTTATGGTTGATTTATACTTAACAATACTTTTGCAACTTCTCACATTGACAAATATTTTAAGTTTCACATACCATTGATGTAATCCTTACATTCATCACACATGCAAGCAATAAACATAAATTTTAAAAGGATAAAAGTAAAATTATTCTGTTTTATGACAAACATGATGGTCAAATAGTGTTCAACATGTAGCTCAATTTACTTGATATACTTCTAGAAACCTTCACGACTAAAATTGTGTTATATGCTTACTTTTAAATATAATAAGTAGACTAGAAATATTTAAATTTGTTTCACAATGGCATTTTATTTGCTATCTCAAGAGGGTGTCTTGCATTGATGAACCCCTTTTTATTATAGGTCACAATAGTACAAAGTCAACAGATTTTACAGAAAGGTGTATTTACTAGTTTTGAATTATATGTGTGTGTGTTGGTGCATGTCCTCCTAACTACACAAGTTAAGGGTCAAAAGCATAGAAAAACATAGCACATGCAACTTCTTAAGGGTGCACATTATGTTACTGATATGTGTATGTGTGCATGTCCGAACTACACAATTTCAAGGTCAAAACATAGGACAGGCATGTTGTTAAGGGTTCACATTAAGTTACTTAGGTAGTCCAAAACTAGCTTCTCAATCTCTCAAAGCCTCTTGTTAAGATTGGATCAACTTGGTCATAAAGGAAACTCATGTATCAAGCACTACAAATAAAAATCAAAACTAAGAATCCAATTAAAGATGTCATGTCCACGGCTACCACACACATCTTTATGTTTCCGCCCAGGCACACCCAAATTGACTTTTGAGTGCATATGTTGCAATTGTTCCCATGTAATCCATAAAATTTTATTTATCTATTATAACCTTGAAGTACATACAATTATGATTTATAAGTTCAATGAAATGAAATTTGACTATTAATTGCAAGTTGAAACATTTCATTCTCCTAGAATTCTATTGTTACTGCTCTTTGTTAGCTATGCATATGTATTTCTTACATCCATGCATCTTATTCTCATAATTCATGCTTTGTATTTTTCATCTAATGCAAAGCTCTAATATTAGTGGAGGCTAATACTAGATCCTAATAGTCCTAAATAGTACTACCAATGCTAACATCTAATATTTAGTGAAGGTTAATACTAGATGCTAACAATCCTAAATAGTACTAAATGGTAGATGTTGTTGGATATTTGGCATGCCTGCTATATCTTTAAGCTTTGGAATGAGGCTTGTTCCTTGCTACAATGAATGTGAACCAAAGTTATTTCCCTATTGCTCACACAAAGCAAAACCCTGACCGTGTACCCTGTTGGCAGCCATAGCCAAAAGCTTGAAAGCTTGACTTTCTTGTATTTTCATCATTAACATTGTTTTTAATCACTAATACACTTAATCTAGATCCCATTCCATGTTTGAAGTTCATAGACTAAGCTTCATTGATGAGGTCGAGTGCATCGAGGTTGACTATTCCGGTTATGGTCAAGCATTACACTAAGCTTGCAAAACTAGTGTTTGTTAACACTGACAATAAAGTATTTTGTTATATATTTTTGCTAATATTCTCTGGTCCGATTCTCTAAATCAACAAGCATAAATCAGTAAATCACTTCCTATTAAGCTTCTTCCATTTTTTGTAATATTTGTGTGCACTTATAAGCAAACAAATACTTGCTCACTTTGTCTAACACATCTTGTATTAAATTTGCATGCATTGAGCTATTCCTGGCCTATTATAAAGGATTAGACACTACTACTTGCATTTAGCCAAGAGTAAGACCTTCCTATGGCCTCAACCTATGCTGACATTCGTCCACAATCTGGAAATTTAACGGAAGTGACTTCCATACATGGCAAGTGCTTGTCAAATACAAGATGATGGGAAGGGTTTATTGGCCTCTCATCATGGGGACTAGACGTGTTAATCCTTCCAACCCAAATGATGTGAAAGATGATCAACGAGCTCAGGCTATCATCATGCTCCACCTTGATGAATCTTTAATACACCATGTAGATCAACACTCTATTGCCAAGGCTAAATGGGATGAGTTGGAAAAACTCTATGGTGTGCATGGAAAAATGCCACAAACTTTTCTTAAAATTGAAAATTTTAGCCTATAATAGAATGAAGGGGAGGATCTTGGAAAGTTTATCTCCCATATGAAGGGGCTTATGGCCAATTGGCTTCCATACAAGCACTAGTGTGGTAGAACTTGATGCTATTTCTATCCTTTTGAAGGCCATCAAGAAGGTTATTTCTACTCTTGTAACAACATTAACAACATCCCAAATCCCACCTTGGAAGGTACAATCTAGTCACGCCTAGATGAAGAGAAGAGGAACCATAAGGAGGGCACTTCAGCATCTACTTCCCGTGAGCAAGTGTTAGTTCATACAGTTTTCACAAAGTGTTCTTTCTCTCATAAAAAAGGGCATATTGTAAAATTAATTTCTAGAAGAAGTACCCATAAAAAAAGAAATGTAATAAATGCAAAAAGATTACTAGTAAGTGTCCCAGTGTTCCAAAACCACCTAAGGAATTGGAAGCTAACTTTGCCTCCCAATCAACTGAAGATTGACTCTTTTGAGTCTTGTAAACTCTCTACCTATAACCATCTTTGTAGCCTAATTTATAAAGGCATCTCATTGTGGATTGAGGGGAGGCATCTTGTCATGATTTGTAATACAATGCCACTTGGCATTGAGGGGGGATGTAAGCATGCGAATCATCCTTATGCTAGAGGGGATACGAGTAGTTGAGTGTGAATGGTCCTAAGAGGAAGGGGAAACCCTAACCCTAGCCATCTGGGGTTATATAAATAGCCCATGGGTCTATGTTAACCCTCAAACAAACGAAGGTGGAAAATCCGAAAAAGCTAAAGCAGAAGACAAAGGCCAAGGCAAAGGAAAACAGAAGACAAAGACGCACAAGGAGAAAAGTCCTAAATAAGGGAGAAAGGTGCACAAGGAAAAGTGCAAGTCAATACTTTTGTAAAAGAGCACAAGAGCATCATGGTTTAATTCAAAGAGCGCCGGGCTCTCACCCGTGCAATTTGTAAATGTAGACAGGCGATGGAAAGGAAGCTAGGAAGATAGAAGGACAATGGAAAAAAGGGCCTAGGCCGTGGCGGGCCATGTAAAAAAGGGGATAAGGGGATGACCGCCCAAAAGGGATTTAGGGTTTTGTATATAAAGTTGAAAAGTGAATGAGAAGCTCATTCTTGTGTGTGGCCAAAAGTGGCTCTCCTCTTCTTCTTCTTCTTCTTCTTCTTGCTAGCTTGAGCTTGTGCTTGAGAGAGGAAGTGTGAGAGTGTGAGGGAGTGAGTGTGTGAGGGTGAGGGACCGGGGAGGAGAAGCTCTCCATCTTCTCCTCTCTTCTTCTCTTCTCTTCTCTTCTCTTGTCTTGCTCGTGGCAATGGAGCTTGGAGCGTGGAGCTTGAGGATGGAGCTTGCTTGAAGCTTGCACTTGGATCGTGGAGCTACCGGAGTGCGCGAGAGAGGAGGTAACTCGATCAGCATGGGGGTAAGCTCACTACACCCGTAGATATGGATGGCGCATCGGCTATGTGAGAGGTAGCCATTAGTGCTCGGCTTGGAACGCTTGAAACAATAAGCGGTCCGGGGGTCTTGGCGGTTGAGCGAAAGCTCCCACAGTCTACATCAACTAATGAGTGAGAGTGACCCAAGTTGTACTTTTATGAGAAACTTAAGAAGCAAGACTTGTTCTTGTACTTTTGAGATATTCTCTCCCTCTTGTGCACAGCTCAATGCTGCTTCACTCTGATTTTCCACATAATCTACCCATCCTAATATGACTAAATAGATACGGTTAGTAGCCCATTTAGACTTGATACTAAACAACCTTATTTGGAATCCTAAGAAAATCATGGACTTTATTGTTCTAATGATACTTGTGTCTACTTGGGAAGGGAAGGGTTAGCTTATTTCTATAAGGATTGACACGAGGTTCCTAATTTGACAGTTCTAAGGCCTTCTAAACCTTCTAGCATCTCATGTGAATAGCCAAGCTTGAAGCAGATAAGTACTACACTTAGTTCAATGAGAGTGAGAAATATGGGGTAGTAGAAATTTTGATCATTTTCCAACATTTTGCCACTCACAACAATCCGAAGGGTATACTTATGTACATAGAATACAATTAGTCATGTAGATGTCATTAAATTGCTCATTGTCAATGTGTTGCAAAGACTTATTGTTTGCAATGTTTTGTTGAACAATTACAACAAATGGGACATGTATTTGTTTGTATATGAATCCATGTTGTACCAAAACCTCTGTTACAAGGTGAGAATCAAACTTCCTTTGTCTAAGAGCTAAAATTTTATCCTTCTAGTGCTTTGATATATCTCCAATTGTAGATGCTTTCACCTTGAAAGTTTCCTTCATACTTGGATTCATATGCACCCAAGATGAGCAATGACACATGTTAGTGATTTGATTCTCTTCTTCATCTTTCCTGTTACATACTTCTATTGAGAGAATTCTCATTATTCTTTTACATATTATAACCTAGGAAATAGTAATAAAGAAGTATGTGTTAAACCCCAAACAATAAGCATTTTAAATCTGACCAATAATCACGAAAATGATCAACTATGGCACTAAGAGATATTCACACTTTTGTAGCTAGATACAAACATCAATATTGAAACATATGTAGGCATGTACATTGACACAAAGTGCATATTCAATTTCAAAGCATCTCATTGATCATAGCATTTACATGAAAGAGAATGGAAATAACAATAAAAGAATACTCATAGAATTTCACAAAAAGAAACTTCATTATAATGAGCAAAGTCAAAGCTCACTCAATTCATTGTATGAGCATGTGGATATTACAAAGTAGTTATTACAAGGATGGTGGTCACATGGCATGCAAATCCGAATTGGTACTTTGGATTGACACCTGATATATTTTATTACTTAGTACATTTTGTGTTATATGAATAATTTGATATGGGAGTTACATGGATCACAATCAAATGGCATGGAGATCCAAATGGACATACAGGATCGATAGTTCATTGAATCTCTAAACCTTGGCTTCCGACATGGAGATCCAAATGGACATATAGGATTGATAGTTCATAGGATCTCTAAACCTTGACTTCCAGAAACTCGATGTCATCCAATATAAAGGAATTACTCACATAGCAAATTAGTGGATCAAGAGTTATGTGCATCACCTAAACCTTGCACAATACTTGTGTGTTATAGCAATATAACACTTCAATAAAAACCAAAATAACTAATCATTCATATGAATTCTCACAACACAAAAGAGAAAAAATTTACCTAAAATAGAATATCTACACTACTCGCTGTTGATTGTCGTAACAACAATTGATTCTAAAGTTATAATAATCAAAACCTATTAAAAATGATGGATATGAGAACACAATGATTGAATCATTTGAATCATGAATTTCTCTTAACCAAAAATAACTCAGTCACATGAATATAAGAAAAAAAATGAGGGACATTTTACTTATAAGCTAATTTTCCAAATATGAGATGGAATCTCAGCTCTACCCTATGTTGATTAATCCAAGAACACTAGATTGCGAAATCATGATTATCAAAACCTGTTGAAAATGATAGAAACGAGAAAACATCAAGCCTAGTTAACAAAAAAAAACCTAATCAAATGTGTAATTTTAGCATCACAAAATAGGATAAATTTAGCTATAAATTGAGTTGCAAAATAAAAGATGCAATCTCTACTCCACCTAATGTTGATTGTTGCAACAACAATCAATCCTAAAGTTAGAACCGATATAAAACCCTATTGTAAAGATAGCAAAAAAGGGAAAACATAGAGAGACATGTGAGTGAGTAAGTAAAAGCAATCCGTGCTTATGCAACCTTGCCCAAATTGATCTCTACAAAAAGATAATAACAAGAGTTAGAATTGACATGAAGGTGTACAGAAAAAATAGTAGAAACAAGAAAATAGAAAAAGAGAGAGAGAGGAGAGAGAAAGGTGAAGAGAGACACATCCATGCAATAATGCCCAAAATGATCTTTGCAATAATACAACAACAAGAGTTAAAACCAACATAAAGCTATATTGAAAAAATAGTAGAAAAAAGAAACCACAAAGAGAGAGAGAGAGAGAGAGAGAGAGAGAGAGAGAGAGAGAGAGAGAGAGAGAGAGAGAGAGAGAGAGAGAGGAATGTGTGACCTCTTGGCCATAACAATATTTGCAAAGAGAGAGAGAGAGAGAGAGAGAGAGAGAGAGAGAGAGAGAGAGAGAGAGAGAGAGAGAGAGAGAGAGAGAGAGAGAGAGAGAGAGAGAGAGAGAGAGAGAGAGATGGACATCGGTGACCTCTTGCCCAAAACAATCTCTACAAACAAAACAATAGTAAGAGCTAGAAACAACATCAAACCCTACTAGAAAAATAACAGATAAGAGAAAATGTAAAGAGAGATGAACATCTATGTTTTGCCCAAATTCTAGAGCTGCAAGGAGAAGAAAATTTAGAGGTGAGAGGAATGATCAAGACCTTGATTACTTTCACAAGAGAGCTTCAAATGGAGATGAAAATTCACTAGAACATAGAAGAGAGGGAAAATGGTCAATTGCTCAATTTTTGGATCAAATTGATTTTGTAAGGGGGGAAAAAGTAAAATTAAAAATCTCCCAAAAATTTGGTGGGAGGGGAGGAGACTATGAGGATACAGATACTCAATTTTCATGCACTATTCATTCCTCCTTTTTAAAAATCCCCATTACTCCACTTGCTAGCATTTCAAGCTAATGAATTGGGAACCAACTCCCTTTTGGTCTATATGGCTAATTAGCAGAGAGTACATGCCCATCTCTTAAAATATAATACTTTTAAGGACCCACTTTTGAGTTCATTTTTTCCTACTATGAAATGCTTGACAAGAAATAATTCTTTTCCTATATCCTCATTAGGTAGTACATATAGAAGAGAATCAACAAATGTTCAATTTCAAAGGCTTCACTTTCCTAACAATGAATATGACTTTTCACTAAATAGATCGCTGACAATATAATTTAGCATAAGCTCGATTCTTCTCATTTGTATCTAGATGTATATGAGAATGTTTTGATGAATTCCTTTATCAGTGAGAGCATTCAAGAGGTACACTCTTTCTTTGCACAATTAACCTAACTTTGAGGCAAACAGATGATATCATGGTCTCATATCTAGACTACTCTTACATCTCTTTTTCTTTTTGTGTTTGGCAACATTAAGGGTAGATATTTGATTTTGTCTATGGACTCTAAGCCTCAATCTATAATGAGGTGATATATAGGTACTAATACTACGAAATTTCTTGCATTAGGAAAAAAATGAACTCACAAATGGACCCTTAAAAATAATATAGTTTAATATGTGGGCCTTTTGGATTGTCCAATAGGAAGGCTAGATGTTGACATCCATGGAGGGTGAATCTTGGGTTTTTTATTTAAAAAAAAGGGAAAGTGGGGGATTAAGAAAAAGGGAGAATGAATAGTACACAAAATTTGTGTTTCTCTCATTTCGTATTTCCCCTCCTTTTTTGGGAGAATTTTCAAGTTTGGTTTTCTTACATCTCACGAAATCAGTTTGACCCAAAAGTTGAGCAAACAAACCACTTTCCCTCTCTTCTCTATACTTCTAAATTTTCGACTCCATTGAAGCTCCTTGGAGAGAATACATTAGGGCCAAAAACGCTTCAAAAATGGCACTTGTAAGGAAGTGATTAAGTTGCTAATTAGTTGAGGTTTAGGAAGAATAAAACCTCTAAATTTGGTTGTCCAGATGTGATTAATGAGAGAATATTTCGTTCATTGAAGAGGTCGGCCATTAATTGCCCTCATCTTTTAATCCAAGTCAGGGGTCACCTTTTCGGCCGTTTATTGTCTTGGAACTCGAGAGATTTTGAATTTTCGAGATTTTCGTACAAACTTCGCATTTGTTTGCTCCCGCGTTTTCTTTCTACACACTATTCTCTTTTACCATTCCTTTTGTTGCACTTGCTTCCTATCACTGTGAGATTCTTGCTCGGTTCATTTGCTAGAATGTCTAGCAATACTACTTCAAATAACACAGGTGCAAGCATACGTAAATACAAGCTATCTATTCAGCTAGATCCGACTTACACATCTTGGAGAAGTATACATCATCGAGTATTGACAGATGAGATTGAAGCCAATAGGTTGCGAACACAAGGAATGAAGCATATAGATTTGTGGGTGGATGGAAATATCTATCCCAGGGATCCTTCTATAGGTAAACCACCTCCTTTTTTGAATGTCCATGACTATATAAGATATGCTGGAGAAGGTTACAATGGAATGCTTGGCTACTGTATGAGGTTATACTCTGCATCTTACACATATATAGCTCAAGTGCACAAAATGAAAAAAGCACTAGAAACTACACAAACAAATATTTTAGAGTTGACAAGTCAGATTGATATTTTGAAAAATGTTAACAATTCATTGCAGGATAAGCTAACACGCTTGAGAGAAACTCTAGTAGGATTTAGAGAGAGGAAGAGACCATTAAAAAATATAACCAGCTTGTGTGAGAGAGCAAAGAAAATGAGACTAAATCTTACAAAGAAATATGTCTCTAACATACTAGGCATAAATATCCGAGAGAATGAGGAAAGAATCAAACTTTTGAAGGAAACCATGAATAAGAAATATATTTTGAGGATTCTTAAGTCACCAGAAAATGTGGATTTGAGAGGTCCAACTCTGAGAGAGTTAGTGAAGGATTTAAAAGGCACAGTGAAAGCAAATGAAATCGTAGAGACATGTGATACTGTGGGTATAAGTCGAAAAGGTTATCGTGCTATCTCTGGATTATGGTTTAAAAATCTTAAATGCAATAGGGTAACTATATTTGGATTGCCCCGAGCCCTTGCAGTTTCGACTGTAAGAATTTCCATGAATCGCAAGATTCCACATGTTTTTGGAGATTACATTCACATCGAAAGGTCTATGTCCTATGAAAAACAAAAAAAACAGGTAATTTTTTATTGCAATGAGTTTAACAATATATGGGTTGATCTAAAAAAGGTGCAAATTGCAATGGTTCACATGTATAAAATCACAGTAGAAGAAAGTTATGGTGTTCTAAAGTTTGCCTTGAAGTTGGATGAAGCACAGATTCAAAAGGGACAGAAGATGGAAAGAATTAGCATTTGCCTCATGAACATGGCATTGGACCATGGCAATGGTGAGGGCAAAGCTCCATTGCATAAGATCCAATCCGAGATGGAGATTTGGTGGATTGGTGCAGCCCAGGTACCAATTGAAAATCATCAAACGTTGAAATGGTTGTTCAACCATATAGGTATTCCAAATATCATTAAGTCTCAAAGTGAAGGCGAAATGTTGGTAGTTGATGGGGTTGGTAAATTTAATGTGGAATGGCATATGAGTGCTGATTTGAAAACTATCAAATGTATGCTTGGAATATGTAATGGTGCAAATGCAAAATATCCTTGCATTTATTGCATGGAAAGTATTGGATCCAAAGATTGGAGTAGTTTGCGACCAGTAAGAAGAGCCCCAAATAGAGACTCTATAGATATGAGTAAATTTAAAAACATAGAAGACATCTGGGATCCCATTCTTTCCATCTCTCTTAAGAATGTTCATATTTGTACTTTGCATGCAGAGATTAGAATAATCGATAAGATTCTCAGGTTGCATCTTGAGTACGCATATTCCATTAAGCCATTATCTTTATCAGATGAGTGTATTGATAAATGCGAGGCATTGCTATCGAAAATGGGATTTCATGGGGGCCAAGTTCACTTGAGAAAGGATCCAATACTTTCAGAAAAAACAAGAGATATCTTGGCCGATGTCTCTATGGGAGGCTCAAAAGCTAGACGATTCTTAGGAAACCATTCAGGAAGGCAGGTGAATGCGGCTTGGGAGTGTTGGAGAGAGCTATGTGAGTTCATGAACGATGCTTACATTGCTGCCGCCCATGCTCATAGGATCACCCTTATGAATAAAGATTTCAGCATCATCAGTAGAGTCAGGTATAGGTTTGACAAAGTGCTGAGGCCCTTGCCTTCCAACGATCAAAAAGCCCTTGAAATCCTTAACATTCCCCCAAAATTGTCCAGGAAAGAGAAAAAGCTAAATGTTGAGGATGTTACTCACCTTTACTCTACAAGGGGTGCCACACAGCAGGAGGCTTTCTTGAGTGAAAAAAATCAAGAGGTGTTTGAAATTGAAGACGATGTTTACAAGAGGAAAGCCGCATCACTTGCTCCCGTCAACAGCGAGAGGATGGAAAAAGTGTATGGGCAGATTCTTGTGAATGTTTCTGCGGAACCTGAGGAGGAATATCTTAGTATATCTCCCGAGGACAAGCCCATGTTGGAAAAAAGGGATGTCCAACTATCTGACTCCGTGGTTTTTTGTTGCATAAGGTAAGGTTTTTTTTTTTTTTTTTTGCGTAAGTTAAGTCTTATAGGTTCAAGTATATTTTGGATGAAATTTGTATTGAATAGCTTTTGCTATTGACTGCAGGGCATTGGTCTCCTTTCTCACTCTCGATATCCGAAGAACCATATACATTGTTGATCCACTTCTCTCTGTGGAACTATTTGCAAAATCTGGTTCTAATATTTCACCGTTTTTTCGTAGCTTCGATAGTGTGACAAATTACCACATCTTTTTCCCTTATGTAGAAAGGTATTTTTCTTTTTCTGTAGAGGAAAATTTATACTCATTTGCTTTCACCCTTCTACTCACCTCTTTTATGAATTTGCAGAGGGCATTGGAGTCTCATCTACATTAATTGTCTTTCAAGGGAAATTATCTTTATGAATTCTCTCAGCGGTGTTCATGGTCAAGCACGAATGTATGTTGAAAGAAAATTACTTACTTTGATTTTATTTATAAAGAATATTTTGAGCTTACAAAGCTTCCTTTTGCAGTGCTGGTAGGCTCGTTTCTACATTTTTGGATACAACATACGAGGATCTTGCTGATCCTCAAAGGCCCTATACTTTTCTTCTACAAGAAGTTCCATTGCAAAGCGATGCACATTCTTGTGGATGGAGAGTTATCTCAAACATTTGCAGAACAGTGGATTCAAAGTTGTTACAAATAGAAGGAGTGAATGTAAGTTAATTTCATTTGATGTTTGTGTAACCCTTATCATGATTTCTTTTCACTAACTTATAACATTTATTCTTACAGTGTAGAGACTATCCTGAATCATATGTTTGGTGGATAAGGGAGAGATGCATCGAGCTGATTCTGGACAAGGCAATCACACCATATGATCCTGACTCCCCTCTTCCTCCCAAAACTTCAATGGCCAAGGGCACAAGCAAGGGAAAGGGCAAGGGAAAGGGTAAGGACAATGGCAATGGTAAAGGCAAGGGCAAGGGCAAAGGCAATGGGACCACTGCTGCAGAGTCTAAGAAAAAAGGAATGCCAATGCTCTCTCCTCTTAAATTTGATCCATCCCCTCTTAAGCCCCAAGAAAAGAGACTACCTGTAAAGGTGAAATTTTTTCAACAATCAAAGAAAGGCCCTGTGAGAAAAAATATCTTTGAAGAAATCGATAAAGAATGAAAATAGCAAACATAAGCATACACGAGCCTTATTATTTTGGCTTTGTACATTTTTATGCAATTTTTGTACCTCATTGTGTAATGAAAATTTTCACTTGTAAATCGAATGTAATGTACATTTTATTTATACACATTTGAAAGGCAACTTGCTTCATGATAGCTTATGAGTTCCCATTAAAAAATATCTTAAGGACAGTCTATTAAGATAAATTCCTGCAAAGTTTTCATTCTCAAGGCTCAAAACTCACAATTGTGGGAGACAAACAACTCGTACAAAAGAAAGAGCGCTCGGCTCTTTTACCAATTGTTACACCATTCACTTTGAACTTATATCTAGGGGATGTATTGTCTAGCAATTCCAAGGTATCCCTCACATCTTTCAGACTCCAATTGGAAGTAACATTCACCTTCTTTACTTCTTCATGCGGTAAAACGTGCACCGCAAGTTTATATGGTGTGTAATCTGTATCGGAATCCAAGGGAACCCAAATACCTAATCTTAGTTTGTATCTCCTGTAATCAAAGCCCAAAGCAAGAGTTTGGCGAGGGATACTGTAAGCCAAAAAGGGCATGCACTGCACCTCAAGATATCACCCTTATGGTCGCACTCTCTAGATTTCCAATGCGTCCCTATAGTGTTGTCCAAATCCTCTTCCGAAAAGTTTCTACTTAGCCAGGATACCTTCGTTCTTTGTAAATTTGCTGTTTTGAAGCAAGCCACGAAGATATGGAGGGGTACAAACCATGATAAACGTATTCTTCTTGAGATCCTTCCAGCTGTCATGGACTTTTTAATATCCTGAGATATTTTGAATTTGAAACTCTGCACCGTTACCTTGTCAGGAATCTCCCAGTTTAGAGATGAAAGACTTGGCAATGGGAAATCTTCGATATTCCCATACCTATCCGCTTTAGAGGGAACCACATACTGTGCATAATATATAAAAACCTTGCATTCACTATAAAAAGACACAGTTTGATCGGCATAAATAATGTCTGCCAATACCTTATGAATGGCATGGAAAGTCCCACTTAGGCTTTCCATAGGTTGCCATTCAATACTTGTTGACGGAAAGATATCTACAATGACGAACCGTTTGTTAGAACTTGCATAAATGGAAAAGAATTATATACGTTATTCAACTTATAACTTACAATGTGTTTGTTGGGGAACACGTTTGTTTGGAGGCAAGTACATACCCTTGGCCATGTAAACATGTTGCACCTTGACAAACCAGCCTTCGGGCATAATTTTGAAGGCAATGATATGCCCCTTCCAGTGATGTTTTATATTATCTCGTTTTCTTCTTTTCACCTTATGAGAGCCCTTGCAAGATGGCAGCATGGTAACCCAATCGTTTACAGCAAAGGTTTTGGGCTCAAAATTTCTATCTACTCCCTGGCTATAGACTGTGCAAGAGTGTATTAAACGAGAAGGGCGCCTGGAGGAAGCCATGAAAAGAATGAAAGCGCAGAGAAAGAAGCTCAAAGAGGGGTGAATGAACTAAAAAGTAGCGCCAAGAACCCAAATGAGTATGTATTGGGCGCCAAAAACAATATTGAAAGATCTCCCGACTTTCAAAAATCTCATTATTAATTTCATCACATCTCTGTCACGTATTTTGTCAGATTTGTAAGTAAATAACATCTTTGGGACTCCAAAACATGTCAGACTTTAGGGGTTTTGGCTAAAAAAGAAGAGAGAATGACGAAATGGACTCCACTATCTCTAAAAAAGAGGAGACAAGAATACCATATTCTTGCACACGTGGCGAACTCTCTTTGGCCCTTTCTTAATCCCGTGATTAACAAAAGTGCATTTTTTGAAGTGTTTTTGGCCCTAATGGTTAGGGTTTTGAGCATTTTGCTTACCTCTACACTTTCTTTTCCATGCAGCTCCAAATTTTGAGCAAAACACAGGTGCCCATCTCTCTTTGCATTTTCTCTTGTTTGCTATTTTTTCAATAGGGTTTGATGTTGTTTCTTACTGTTATCCCTCTCTTCTCTATACTTGTGAATTTTTGTCTCCATTGAAGCTCCTTGGAGAGAGTAATTAGGGTTTTGAGCATTTTGCTTACCTCTACACTTTCTTTTCCATGCAGCTCCAGATTTTGGGCAAAACACAGATACCCATCTCTCTTTGCATTTTCTCTTGTTTGCTATTTTTTTAATAGGGTTTGATGTTGTTTCTTATTGTTATTGTTGTTTTATTGTAGAGGTTGTTTTGGGTAGGAGACATAGGTGCTCTCCTCTCTCTCTCTCTCTCTCTCTCTCTCTCTCTCTCTCTCTCTCTCTCTCTCTCTCTCTCTCTCTCTCTCTCTCTCTCTCTCTCTCTCTCTCTCTCTCTCTCTCTCTCTCTCTCTCTCTCTCTCTCTCTCTCTTTGTGTTGTTTCTCTTGTATGTTGTGTTTTTAAATAGAATTTGATGTTGGTTCTAATTGTTGTTTTCTTGCAGAGTTTATTTGGAGCAAGAGGCAAAGGTGTTAATCTCTCTCTCTATTTAGTTTTTTTTTTGCTGCTATCTTTTCAATACAGCATGATGTTAGTTCTAACCCTTGTTGTTGTTTTATTGCAAAGATCATTTTGGGTAATATTGCATAAGTGCTCATCTCTCTCTCCCTCTCTCTTTCTCTCTCCCGCGTACTCACACGCACTCTCTTTTTTCCTCTTTGCATTTTTCCTTTTCTACTATCTTTACAATAGCGGTTGATGCTAGTTCTAACTTAAGGATCAATTGTTGTTGAAGCACTTAACACAAGGTAGAGCAGAGATTCTGTAGCTCAATTTACGGGTAAATTTGCCATACTTTGTGGTGCCAAAATTTATTCATTTAATTAGTGACTTTTATGTTTGATGGGATTGATGTTTTCTTTTGTCCATCATTTGCAATGGGTTTTGATCAGCAAGGATTCAATCTTATCTTTCGCAGATTAGCTTTTAGGTAAATTGGCCCTATTTTGTGTTGCTTCTATTCATACAGTTATCTGGATATTTTTTATTAAAAGAGATTCATGCAAGTATTTTTGTTAAAAGAGATTCATATATGTATTTTTGTGTACATGCAGGTATTGTACAAGGTTTAGGTGAAGCACATAATTCTCGATCGACTATTTTGATGTGGTGAGAGATTCCTTTGTGCTGGATGATATGGATCTGATGGAAGTCAATGGTTCAAAAATCTTATGCTTTAGTGGTCATGTGTGTCCTTTCAGATCTCCATGCTAATTGGCAATGATCCATGAAACTCTTGTATCATATCATCCATATAACGCACAATGTGTTTAGTCATAAAATATATTAGGTGTCAATCCAATGTGCCTATTAAGATTTGCATGCTATATGGTTGCCATCCTTGTAACAACTACTCTATAATAGCCACGTTTCATACAATGTATTGAGTCAAATCAGACTCATGTTCATTATAATGAAATTTATTTTGTCAAAATTCTCTGAGTATTCTTGTGCTATTCTTTCCATTATATTTCATGTAAATGATATGATTAAAGTGATGCCTTGAAATTGAATCTATAGTTTGTGTTGATGTACATATTCACATGTGTTTCGATATCGATATTTGTGTCTATTTACAAAAATGTAAACATCTCTTAATGCCATGTTAATTTGTATGGCATATTGGTGATTACTAGATAGCCTTAAAATGCTTATTATTTAGGGGTTAATATATACTTCTTTACATCTAATGCCTAGGTTAGAATGCCTGATAAAAGAACAAGCATTCTCTCGATAGAAGTACGTTACAGAAAATATGCAGAAGGGAATTGGATCATTGATACGTATCATTGCTCGTCTTGGGTACGTATGCGTCTAAGCATGAAGAGAGCTTTTAGGGTGAAAGCATCTACAATTGCAGATGTATCAAAGCATTGAAAGGGTAAAATTTTAGCTCTTAGACAAAGGAATGTTTATTCTCACACTATAATAGAGGCGTTTGTACAACATGTATTCATGCAAAAACAAATACATATTGCGCCCATTGTGTCCTTTCAACAAAACATTGCAAATAGTAAGTATTTGTAACTTACTGAGAATGAGAAATTTCATGATATCTATGTAACTACTTGTCTTGTATTTACAGAAGTATAGCCTTCGGATTGTTGTGAGTGGCAAAATGTTGAGTTTCATAGGTTCTTTTTAAGTGTTACCACCTCGAAATCGGTAGACTCTTCTTTAAGGGGCATACAACTAAGCAGCTCTTGTAGAGGACCTTGTTTTTTTCTATGATTCCAAGTACATATTGCCCAAGGGGGGTCGAGAATATGGAACCCTTGAGTCTATACACATACCGAATCTCCATAGCATAGAATGGTCATCGTGTAGTAGTGATATTTTGCACATGTGTAGCACAAAAATTTGAGTAGACATTGAACTCTATGAAGCCAAGCACCGGCTCAAAGAATGTACATCTAAGCTAGTTCATACCAATTGCAATTTTTGCACATATGTTCAAGGAATGTAAGGGTTTGAGATGTACCAAAAGCACGTATGCCATAAAAAGTGCATCGGAGGATTATATAACAAGGATTCTAGGAAAAACTTGGACATTAAAAATGACTCATAGTCCTGACACAGTGGAGTGTCGAGTCACAACAATGGACATGGATTTTAGGTAAAATTTTTATATCTTAGACTTTGACTATTATTTTACTTTGGGATGGATCGGCTAACTTTCCTTTCCAATTATAGGTACTTTGTCACACGACATACTTTATGCCTAGTGTTTAAGTATTGTAGATGGAGGATGCTCAAGGGTAAATGGTTGTGCCTTGATCAAGATACCCATGAATGCAGTTGTGGATGCTACTGTCATTTGTGAGGGCCACGAGCCCCAAATGTTGCAAATGGAGGATGATTGGCCCTTGAGTATAATGTGCGAGGAAATTAAAATGTTAATGCAGAATCCACCTGTTAGCTTCTATTTTAAACTAGATGGTAGGAAAATTCGAAGCCGCAAGCGGAGGATACTGTTACCAGTGGAATGTGTGTGGCTCCACATATTTTAGAAATTGCAGAGTCTTCCTAAAAATCCCAACACCACAAGTTGTAATATCCAACACTTGTAAAATTTTGGATTTTTCTCATCAATAGAATATTGTTGCTTGAAAACTTGCAATGTTTAAAAATTATGGTATTTATACAAAATCATACACTTGCTATAAACTTTTCACATCAACACGTTTACATATACATGTAAACTTTACAAAGACGTAAGTAAAGCCATAACTAAATATCATATGCGAACAGTCCTTCATGGTTTAAAACTTAAGGTTTTAAAGGTAGAACTAGGTTAGTTCTTGTTTCATTGTTTCATTTCACACTTTTTGTCTTTATCTCTTTATATCCACCACATCCCTCCTACCTGCTACAATAGATGCTCGTGCACAGTTTGACGAGTGGATCCACGAGACTATCTTTGCCAGTCAGGGTGAAGAGATATTTTAGGTTTTCTCTAAGAACTTTAACCTTGAAAGTGTGCTCTCATCACTCAATCCCTCCGTTCAGGTTTTGGAAGACTTTGTGAGCACTATTACTACTTGCACATACTCCATCGAGGGATTTGACATGACTTGGGTGGCTCTGGAACATCTCATGGTATTTCGGGTAGGGAAGAATTACCAAAAAGTGGTGAATAGATGTCTGGCCCACGTGGATCCTTCACACAGAGTATGCATTGTTCCCATGGGTAGTGCACTAGGTACAACACCTTTGGATCTCGTGGAGTGTGATTGCGCATTGGCAATTTACCTCATTGCATTGGATACATCCCTAGAGGAGGAGAGCGATGAAGATACAACTCCATAGATTGTTGCTATCACATACACGGGAGAAGAGCCGATTGAAGAGCTCATAAATGTTGAAGAGGAACATCGGGTGGTGGCAGAGTAAGGGTTGGCTCTCATGGTGCCATCTTCTTCAGAAGAGCCACAAATCAACAAACCCAACCTTGCCTCCTTGATGCCCATTGAAGTAGATGGTGTACAATACTTGCTTCTGTCAGATCTTGCTTCTCTCAGATGTGCTACAATACTTGGAAATGAAGGAAGAAGAGTTGTTTTCCATCCTAATTAGGGACTCAATGGAAGACCTGATCGATTATGATTACGTGGATGTGCATCCGACGATGGTAGAGATTGGAAGATATGATGGCACAAGCTTATATACAGTGAGTGCCATCATAGCAGTACTCGAGCATATTATCTCGATTGAAGAAGATTATCTTGTGCCAGATACTGAATTTGAAGTAGTACGACATGATCTGTTTGGACCAAGGCCCCAGCTTTCTACTAAGGAGTTTGTAGATCCCTCTGCTACCCAAAGAGGTGCCTTACTAACACATGAGGACTTGAAGATACAAGATGATCTGGAGAAGGTGAGATTTCTAAATGCGACGAAACTTGATACTAGGGTGCATCGGGTCCCCGGAGTCCACCGGTGAGATCTTGGCAAAAAATGATGCCTGCAAACTGTCCTATTCGAAGTCTGGTATCTAGGGCGTAGAGCTACCCTGGGCATCTAGGGCTTGGCAACTGCAAGCATCATTTTTTGCCAAGATCTCACCGATGGTGGACTCCGAGGGACCCGATGCACCCTACCACCAAGTTTCATCACTTTCTAATAACTCTAGGTTAGTTGCTAAATATATTGTTTGATTTGACTTTGTCATTTAGGACATACTGTATATAGATAAGTTTGCATCAAGGCAAGAAGGAGCTCGACATGCATATCAACAAAAGGATTCAGCTCTAAAGGAGTACATTGGCAACCTCATTGCAAACTTGGTGGTCTTCCATAAGCACTCGAGCCTAAAATCTTCCCATCCCTTTCAGCTCCAAGTCCTGCATGACTTCCCGAACAACCTTATGAAAAGATCTTTTCAGGATGAGAAGCTCGTATCCGTGCTAGATTCTTCTTATCTCCTGAAGGGCGACAGTGTCTGGTTTTCATCTCCTCTTCTTCTGTGGTGGTCATTGTCCTCTATGGGGAGCACCTACTGCAGTGCTAGAGGAGGCTCCACATTGTGCTCCAGGTGGAGGGCCTTGGCATGAGGCCTTTTTGTGGCCAAAACAGTGACGTGCTTGCTTGGTGCATGCCATGCAAGCTTGAGGAGGGCAAGATGGAGAAGAGACAGAGGTTGGGGGTGTGAGAATAGAGGAAGGAAGGAAAGCAAGATGTGAAAATGAGAAGAAGAATGAACTTTTAACCCATTTAAACCCAAAAACCGGGTTAATGCAGCTTCATACACACTATCCATCGTGTGATCGTAAATCCATAACCTTTAATCGAAATGTGACGAAACTTCTCACGTGCGCTCGTTAGGTGGCTAAGAGCCCAAATTAAATTTTTTTGAAAAAAATACATGCAAACCCTTGGTTTGAAGTCTAGCGTCTACTTTCCGCTCATTAGGCGGCTAAGAGCCCAAATTATTATTTTTTGGGACAAAAAAATGCATGTAGACCCTTGGTCCAAAGTTTCATCACATTCTGATACAGTTTAGTATTTTAAAAATTATCCCACACCAAAATTATGGATGGATTGATAATCAAGAAATCAACATCGCAACTACTGGTCCTTAGAAACTTTGCACCACATAGACTATACAAAGTCATCATGAGTAAAGTCTACAACAAGGAATCATAAATTTTTGTATATTTTTCCTATTGAAATTGACGGTGCTAGCAAAAATTGTAAGATTGAGTTGAAAATACAACTAAAAATACAACGAAGATGCACAGTCAAAGTTGAGAGTGATGAACAAGAGCAAAAATTTAATTCATATTTTAAGGGCACGTACAACAGTTTGGAACTGGGACATAGTCATATGTCCAATGCACGAGGAGAACACTATGTCAAAAAAGATAATATTACAAACTATGATCATTCCATTGGAACAAATTCATCCTTCACTGCTTGAAGATTTCTTAAAAGTTGGAAGTCCTTGGGAGTTACAGTGATACGCTTCGCATGTATTGCACAATGCTGAGTATCAGTTATCATGTCAACTAAAAAGGCCTCTGTAGCACATACTGTAGAGCATGAAGACATTCTTTTGTGAAGCAATCAGGTCTATCTTGACCTTGTGCCAAAAACCACCTCTTGCTTTTTGTGCCGTAGAGGTCTTGCACAATCTTGCGAACAAGTCTCGAGAAGCTCGCCTTCGGAATGATGAGATCAAAAGAGCATTGATACGATGAGATCAAAAGAGCATTGATACCTCTGGATTTCTCTCAGGGCCACTATACTTGACTTCCACTTGCGTTTCTTGTGGGGATGCTAAGGAGGACCCTTGTGAGGGTGGCTTAAGGAAGTTGGGTTAAGTTGAGAAGGGGGTGCATCTGAGCTAGTAGATACTCCAAGGGGGCTGAACACAATATGGGGCTCTGAGCGGAACCTTATTTGCAACTATCTTAGGCTTAGCTATCTTTCCTGCACAAGAGATATGGGAACTCAATAAATAAGATAGAAAGTGAAACACTCTTTTATATAACCCTAAACTATAAGACTCATTCACATAGATGCACACTCTCTCTTTCTCTCTTAAACTATGAATTGCATTGACACTAAACACATTATTCATCTTACTATCTTAGCTCTCTTCAAACCCATTTGCTACCTTGTCGAAGCCTTGTTTCTAGCCACTTATCATGGCTTTCTTTGGCACTCGAGGCTTCATGATGCACTCTTTTAGTGACATGACGTGATTCCATCATGTCTGCAGCCGATTCATCAACACTTTCATTTGCTCTCTTTTTGCAAGGGTTTAGTTTCATCCGATACTATAATCCTATACCACCAAGATAGCAATTGGATCATTGGATTGCTACCATTCACCCCTCCACCATGATCGGTTTTTCTTTGGTATGCACCATGCGCTATCCAATGTGAATTTTCCATCCCTTGTGTGGTCCAAACTCCAATGCTTCCCTTTTCTACAAAGTATGGCCCATGTGCCTCAAGGATATGCTACAAAGACACATATCACACATGAGTAAAACTATGCTCAATAATTTATACAATTCATACAATTTTAAAATATTAACTTAGTATGCACCATGTAATGTATGATAGAGCTTTTGCCCCACGCTTCGATCATATTTTCATAGAAGTTATGCACAACATCCATAAATTCTTGCTTATCTTCATTGTTAAACACCATCTTGCGAAGTAAGGGAGCCAATTTGTTAAGACTTATCCAAACATTAGCTTTGGCAAACCTTGTTTTTCCTCCATTACTTTGATCAGGAACTAGAGAATGTAAAGTTTTCCACCCATCGTAGTCTTGCGGCCTACGAAGCATGACATTCGCTTCCTCATTGGTGGGTACTGAGAGAAACTTCCTAGCCTTTGCTTCTCCAAAGCAAGGCTTTTTTGGCAAGTTACCAGATTTTCATGGTCTCTTCTCATCTTTTTCAATCGTCACTTGATGCTTGTGTAGCCCAATTTCTGATAGCACTCACTTCACATTCCTACATGTTGCAATGGCTTCTTTTTCTGGTTGCATCTTATAAGCAAAGAAAATGTACTCATATACAAGTTTCTCCATGATTCTGACAAAAGCATGTAATGAACAAATGTGAATACGATCCAATGGAATGTTGAAGATGGTCTTCCAAGTGGGATCTTTTCTATTGTGCGTTGGTGCAACACTTGTCACCCTTTGCCAGTTCTTCTTTATGTCCTTTCCTTCCACCCTCTTTGTTAAGCAATATAGGTATGGATTCTTTATATTTGCACCATTGGAGATTCCACAAATGCATTTTAAAGTTTTCAAGTCTCTTGCAAGATGCCATAACCAAGCATTGACCATACCCTTCAACCGAGAGCATCTCACCATGTTCTTGATGATCGATGATGCTTGGAATGCTTGTGTGTGTAAAGAACAGCTGTAGTACCTCAAATGTTTCCTTAGGAACTTCAAATGCAACGAGCCACTACACATGGTGCTTGGATTGAACACTAAAGTTCCCTCAGTTGTTCTTGTTGAATTGTAAAGCTCTATTCATCAAAGTTACACTAACTCTTTCAAGTTTTACTCCTTTGACGATGTCACTTTCATCCAATTTTATAACAAACTGCAATTTACCATTACATTCCTCAATAGACATATTGTAGTATATTACCATTGCTAACTGCACCTTGTACAAAACTAAATAGTAATTGTTGAGTTCGATGAACTTCATCTCATATGTATTTTTGGTCCCAACCCTTTAGTGTTTCCACGCATTGAGCATGCTATTAGCTCCAAAACCTTTGTATTAAGTTGTCGTTGGGCCTCTATTAACTTTGAAGGTTGAGAAAGAGGCATAATTCTATTTCTCTTCAGCACACAACCAAACCTAGCATTCACACCTTTGAATATATTTGAGTAAGTTGCTGTGCTAATACCGGCCCTATCATAAATGGATTGTGCATCCACAGCTGAGAACTCATTTGACACATATTTTAAGGTGCACTCAATCAACTTTTCCTTCGCAACCTGAAACTTAGGATTGCTCAAAGCATTTTTCAATGTATTTGCATTCAGTAATCTACTAATACATGATCCAACCTCACCCTCACCTAGGTTCTCATTTTGAGCTACCTTACATGCTTTGATACGTCACTTCCACTAGGTGCTATTCACAATTAACTCATTGATTGGTTTGTTCTTTCATTTGCACTCCTGTGTTAGCTTGCTGCTGATCCTTCTCAGGTCATCCAATTGTGTGTTTGCCTCGTATGAGATACCAATGTCATGGATAGTGTCATGCATTGAAATAATTTGATTGTTTTGTTGAACTATAGTGTCATTCAGCTGTATTACTTATTCTATGATGTGCAACGATCACATCATGACAATTTTTTATGTTTGCTTGGCAAGTTGTAAATACTTTGAATGCCTGATCATTGAGCCGCCTAGTGTAACCAAGAAACCCATTTTCACCCTTGCACACATACTTTAGCAAATTTGTGATTCCTAAGGAAGTTGGAGGCTTATTGTATAAGGGGCAATTGGGTAGATTCCCCCATCAACCCACAAGTCCACATATTTCAATCCCATTTGCGTGTAACTCTACAGAACCTGACGGTTGACATTGTTACGCTAGGTTCTTTTGAATAATGGGGCATATTCAATCTCTACATCAATATGCAGCTCCTTCTTTCCTGTATTCATTTTACTATTAATAGAAACAGGGAGCCTACTTGGTTGTCCTAGGAGATAGAGTAGAGATACACACAAAGGTGCCAAGGGAAAGGAGGGTGTAAGTAATTCACTCTATTAATGAAGCTTGCATAAACACAGAGAAGAGGTCACAATAGAGCCATGAGAGAGTATAGATATGGGGGGAAATGGCTCAAAGAGTAGGGATGTCCAAGACTTTTCGTATTTTAGACATTTCTATTTTACCTCCAAAAACATTTCCAAAAAACACAAAATTTGACCACTTGGTTTGTTTTTTGACCAAAAGCTAGAATATAAAAAATCCCTATAATATCTTAAAAGGAACTTTTGAAATTTCATTTTCCTTGTTCTCGATTAGAAAATCGATAATCTCGTATCTACTAATCATTTTGCATTGAAAATGAAGCACCATACTCCCATAACTAACTCCTTTTGAACATAAAATTTGGTTGAAAAAGACTTCTTGAATGAGGAGAGAGAAGGAATCTGAGTATATCTTTGTAGATAATATAAAAAAGGAAAAATGAGATTGAAAAAGTGGAGAGAGGTGAGGATTATTTTACTATTCTTCTCTCCTCTTTTCCTTGTTTTAAGGAGAAGAGGGGGGGCTAAAAGGCCCATTTGTGAGTTAATTTTTTTCCTAATGCATTCAACTCAGCATTGACCCACCTAAACTCATCTTCATCATTGAATGGTAGGCTTAGAATAGCCAATACATGTATCCCATATTTAGAGTCCTCCAAAAAGAGAATATAATTATTCAAGGGGATAAATCTAGCTACCTATTATTGTGTCCTAACAACATCTTTGATGTAGGGTCAAGGTCCACAAGGCAAGTCTTCCAAGTTTTCATTTTTATAGAAATCGATTATGACATATTGCCAAAGAATCTAGAATATTGCATGAGTATTCTATGAATCATGTATTTTATATCCATAGCCATTTGAGCAATAGGTAATAATCCATCCCATTCCCCCTCCCCCCCAACCCTTACTCAACCATAGAGATAACTAAACATTGTATTCATACAATCTCCACTAGGAAGTTCTTGAGAACTCCTATTGATTTAACATGTGAGCCATTGGCTACAATCAAATTGAAGTTCACATTCTCTATGGGTAGATTGTCCCAATCTTGAAGCACCATTGATTTTACAATGCTCTATTATTTCTTTTTCTGGTAGTATCTCTTAAGCCAAGCTCTAGTAGAATAGTGCCCATTGTAAAGTACTTGCTTCTAAAACTCCAAGTGTCTAGCTAAATATTAGATTAGGCATGGGTTTGTTAGTTTGATCATCTTGTTAATGAATGTCTATGTGGCTACTCCTTCCAATCTATATATTTGTCAAGATTTTAAAGCTTCCCATAATGCCTTGTTCCCTTTAAGCGATGCTCCTAAAGGTGCTAGTACATATGTAGAGGCCAATGTCTCCATCATTCTTGAATCTACATCATTGAGTTTTGTTGATTTTGCTCTCCAATTCACATAGCTCTACCCTTGATAGGACGTTGCTAGTATCTCTCTTTCAACTAGTGGGCTTAGACATGGATCTCCGAATGGTTCTTGATTCTATTGGGATCAATAAAGGTGTTGAGCAATAGGATCAGTAAAGGTGTTGTGCTTGACATTACTAGAGCATAATAATCTTTTCTTTAGTCAATTAGCCTTAATCAATGTTTGGGATTAAGATACTTCCTCACTTTTACATTCCTAGGCTTATTGGTTTTGGGGGGATACTCACTCACTTTTGCTAATGTAGCACTCTCCACATAGTGAAAAAGGTTTACCTAAGGGAAATGTGGTTGCACTTTCTTTCTTTTGACTTTCTTTGTAGCATTCCTCTTTCGAACTTGAGACACATCCACCATCGATGGTCTAGGGAGATCTATTCTAGCATTCTTGCTTTGAGCTCTTGTCACCATGACATGTAAGGGGTTTGGACACGAATCCTCATTGAAACACCCAACTCCAAATACACTCAAGGGCATTGATGGTACAATGCTTTTTGGTTATAGTGATTGTGAATAAATACATAAGGCTATAGTATGGGCACGTCTATTCTACTTTGTTCTCTCTATTTTGGTCTTGAATTTTAGGACATATTTTTGAAGCTGATGCCATGTAATCGCAATGCCAATAGAAAATTTCCTCTTTATGTTACATTATTCCTCCATCATGTCCTCTTCTTAAGACTATCATTGGGATGGGTAAGTAGTCTTTTAAAAGTGTGTTACTCTTTTTGTTATAAGTGATGTAATGGTTCAGATAATTTTCTTCTTTGAGAGGTTCCTCCACAATGTATGAGAACCACCCTTGGAGGATGGCTATGATCAAACAGACATCCTCGATAATCCTAATGGGTTGACATCAACTATAGATGTTGTAGAACTTTGATTGGGAGAAGTAGGTAGTACTATTGGGGCTCATCATCATAAGGAAGCTCTCTATTCATTGAGTGTGGATGATTGGAATAAGGATTGGAATGGGGTAAGCTTGTAGGTGCTCAACAAATGGTTGTGTCATGGCCATTCCATTTGTAATTGTTATAAACTCTAGTTCTAAGCTTTAAACATTCTAACAATAGGTCATTGCCACCACAATGGATTCATTAGACATTGATTTATAGGTCTACCTAGGTTTAGAATTCTCTTTTATTCTCTTCATTTCTCATTTAAGACCATTCAAGCCTTGTGATATGCTTGATTCTTTCTCCTTTCCCTTTTTAGTCTAGAGATCACTTAAGCCAAATGTATGAGCTTTGCTCTTGCTTACTTCTTTAGGCAAATCATCTATGTGAATTGCTTCCTTAAACATTATATTCATGTTGGACTTATCCAAGGTTGAGTTTCTTGCTATAGCCATGTATAGCTTCTCCTCTTTGATCCCATTGATAAAGACTATAGCTACACCCTTTTGAGTGGGTCACTCTACTTGAGATATTCTTTTATAAAGAGCTTGAATAGTTGTCACATGATCTATAATGGTTTCATTCTCTTTCTATACCTTTTCTTCATGTGTGCCTATCAAGTTGTCCACATAGCATAGTACTTTAAATAACCCTTTGATGAACATATTTTTGAAAGTAGAGAAACTAGTCTTCTCAACAACTACTTCAAGTCTTGTAAAGCAAGTCCTCCCTTTCTCACCTAGGCACAACTTGAGAGTTTATGCCTTCCTAGATTCAAGTTGTTAGTAGCACATTCCACATATGTATTGGATGAGGATTTATGATTAGCCAAAATACCAAGATATACATCTATCCTAGGATGTCTTGTTAGGAATACCTATTTACTTATCTCAAACCTCCCTTTGCAAGACATGTACATATATGTATTGCATGCACGCATACATGCACATACACATACCTTTGTGTATATATGCTATCAAGCAAATTTAGTTAAGCAAAAAATTCTTAATATAAAGAAAACAAGTTATGTCTAAATATGTCTCAGATTAATAAGGAGAATCAAGGATCATGCCTAGGCATTCATTGCCAAATCATGGGAAAATTATATAGGTTAGATTGAACCATGATAAAATTGATGAATGTGCTTGAAATGATACATAGGAGTCATGCAATAACTTGAACATTGGTTTATAAGAAAACCTATTGAACACATGATGAAGAGGTAGTTATGTTACCTACAAGCCAACTGATAACATAAAGAGATAAAATATAACAAGCATTAATGGATTGCATGTGTCAAGGGAGAACCTCAACTGTTATGTATGTATGCATGCATGCAAAGGTGTGTACATGTGTGCACGTGTGTGTGTGCATAGTAACTTAGATGCCCACATACTCAACAAGAGCAAATTCCAAATAAGTCTTGGGCGGGAATCTCATAAGTAACTAAAATACCAAGTTATAAAACTCTCCTAACATGTCGTACTCAAAATATGTATCTTACTTCTTTATTTGGTTAGGTTTGGGGCACATGCCAACTAACTTCAAACTTCAAAAGATGTTTATTTTCTTGCCATGTTCTTCAACTTGAATGTGTTAGCAAAGAGAAAAATTATGCACCAAAATTCTTCTTAAAAACTATCATTGAACATTATAAATCTTTTCAAGTTTCTCAAACTCCCTAGAGATAGTGAAAATATCTAAATTTCTATTTCGTTAAGAATCTACTAAGGTTGAATAATATTAAGACACAAAAATAGCATAAAATGAAGGCATTTTAAAAGTAATCTCCCTTTAATCTTAAAGGAATTCCCCACTATGAAGAAAAGTAAGGTAGGATTTGCACCAACTTTATTTTGTGTGTTCAATTGGTTTATCATAAGATGAGTGAAAGCTTGAACTAGGCATTACCTCCAAAAATACACTAAGAGCTGGTTCATAGGGTGAGCAAGGCAAAAGGTTGAAAAAGCATGCCCCACTCACACTAAGGTCGCACAACAACTCAAATAAAGAAAGGAAAGTGAATGAAGGGAACAGTAGCGGTGATGATGATTAGTATTCAAAGTGGAGATTTGAAAAATAAATATATTGATTGGGTATGTTGGTTTCGCTAACAAAAAGATGCTTGATGAGAACCAACTGATAAGCAACAATAAGCTTCACCTTGCTAGCGCCGCAAGAGAACCTCGTTTTTCAAAGATGCTAATAGGGTGAGAGTGGGGGTGAAGGTATCCCCACTCTGTATGTGGCTCCAATGTGTGACCCAGGGCTAGTATGGGGAGTGGGGTTGCACTTCCCTTGCTAGCCCTCGATGTGACATAGCCCTAAAGAATGGTTTTATGTGAACACTATAGGAACACCACTTAATGACCAAATACTCACTTCCTGACACACCTCATCTAGATTCTATAGTTGGGCATTTCCTCTTTAGCAGTAATTTGAAATAACATGTGTGTGTGTGTGTGTGTGTGTGTGTGTGTGTGTCTACATTGTCAAACTTGATGAGACTTTACCAATGTTATTGGATGATGGAGGTGTGAAGCACACATTTGAATTTTGAACCAATTTTCTAGTGGAAAGTTGCTGTGGCCGACGAGTACAGTACATGTTTTTAAAAACTAATGTTGGTGGTAGAACTAACAACATGATGATTGATAAATGATCATGACAACAGTAGTAAAATGGTCATCCATGAACACTTCATGGGAATGCCAGCAGCCTCCAAATGGAGGCATGTGGATGAGCCGTCCTCTCTCTCTCTCTCTCTCTCTCTCTCGGGTCCCCCATAGACAACAAACAAAGACCGCTTCTTCTTCTACCGAGAAATTCTTGAGTCATGTCAAGGAGACACACACACTGACAGAAAGCGGCCGGCTACGCTGAGAATGTATCCATGAGAGAGAACGAGAGAGAGAGAGATTTTAAAAGGCTATCAAAGCTCACACGCTGCATTTTCCAGCTAGATCAGATGACTTGCAACACACTGGCCTCCACTACGGGTTGCTGCTACTTGTCGACCTAAAGTTTTGAGTACGCTCCAAGTCTTGCTTCTATATAGTCTGCAGCTTCAATCACCATAGCCTCATTGCAATCCGGCATGATCTGCATATAATCTCTCTCTACTGCATCTACACTTGACGCAACCACACAGAAGCTTCGACCAGATGCATGTGCATGCCTTGAATAGACAGATTTGAAGGAAATCAGAATTCCGCAGTACATAATTCAGCACTAGATCTCTATTTCTTGGAAGGTGCTTGTAGGAAGGATTGAACTATCATGGATGCTCAGGATTTCAATGGGGGCATGATCTTAGGGCCCCTACCAGCTCCGAGTAAGAGGCCGGTCCTGTATGAGGGTGATGTGTCGGTAGACCTTCGAGGGCGTCCTGTGGACCTCAGCAAAACCGGTGGATACAGAGCCGCTTCATGGATCCTAAGTGAGTCTACCCTCACATTCCATCTTGAAACCCATGATTCCTTATATACCTCCACACAACATGATGAGAAGACATTGTTGTGTCTCCATGAACAAACAAGGATTATATGGCATTATGCATAAATTTACCCTAATCTCGGAATGGGTTGGCTACTAAACCCATCACCTTAATGATTCAATGGAAGCATTTAACTTACCACCCACCACATCAAACCTTTGGATGGGTTTTTTTCCTTTTTTGGACAGTGCTACTTATCTAGTATGATGAAGAGGATTAAACCTAACGTAAGGCACAAACGCATTATATATTATGGCATGGCTTCTTCAAGCCAAGCTGTCAAGGGTTAAGTTCCAAGCTCAAACTAAGGCCTCGTTAACACGCTAACAAATATTCATCAATACTTTTACAACTAAGCATGTAATTCTCAAATTATAACGAACAAAATATTCTGCAATCTTGAGCCCATGCTTTGTGAATGCGTTCATACATTCGAACGCTTGAAACATGCACTATCAACTCAAGATAAACTTTAGTCAATGAACATAAACATGTATAGTTGTTTGGAAACTGACTTGGGTTCTTGGGGAGATCAATCATAAATATATGTATGTATCACATGAGTTCAACATAAGGGATTTTTAAAATACCATCTTTACACATTTTTTACATATAGAAGGGTCCCATATAAAGGGGTTACTTATAGATTGAATAGAAAAGGGTTATGTTTTATTAAGAAAAAATTTAACAGATAAGGATATTTATAAATAGGCCTGGAGCACACATGATATAGAGGGTATACATATAGTGAATTACCCAGGCTTGGGTTAGAATAATCTGCTTAAAATATACTGACAAGTGAGCATGATTTGCATGTGTAGTGAATGAGGTTGCCGAAAGAATTGCATTTTTTGCCATTGGAGCAAATATGGGTTCCTATCTGGTGTTCAACTTTCACATATTCCCAGCAGATGCAGCAACATTGATCACCAACTGGGTTGGGGCTTCATATGTGCTTTGCTTGGTTGGAGGATTCATCGCAGATGCTTATTGGGGCCGCTTTTCTACCACTGTAGTCTTCTCTTTAATCTACGCAGTGGTGAGTAGAGACTTATATCTCACCACTCTTCATGCCCTAAGAATGGCTATTCCAAATGCAAATTCCCCTAGATAGCCACCCCTAAAGCCATGTTCTTTCTTAGTGCTAATTTTTTTCTCAGGCTGTGATTATTTTCCTCGAAGAGTGCTCAGATAGTAGTAAATTGAAACTGTTACCCCATCATGGACCCATTTTAGGCATTTTCTTAAAAATCTAAGAAAGCAATCAAAATGCAAGCAGTTGATGAAAAATGCAATTTTTGAACTAACGTTCTTATCAAACATTGTGTGCAATTGTACCTTAATTGCAAATTTTCCTTTTACCACCACCAGGGCATGATACTATTGACAGTGGGAGCTATAGTGAGCTCATTAAGGCCACCACAATGTGACATCATATTCCACCCTCAAACATGCTTACCAGCCACCAGACACATGATAAACTTTCTCTATGCTGGCCTATACCTTATTGCATTAGGCACAGGGGGGATTAAAGCCAATGTGTCATCCTTTGGAGCTGATCAATTTGATGACAACAATGAGGAAGAGAAGATAAAGAAGGCCTCTTACTTCAACTGGTTCTATTTTGCAATCAATTTGGGGGCCCTCTTTGCTGTTACAGTTCTTGTATATATTCAAAACAACATTGGTTTTGGATGGGGCTTTGGTATCCCAACTGGCATAGTTATTCTCTCTGTTGTATTTCTTCTCATTGGGTTGCCTGTCTACCGCCACAAGCTGGTTTCTGGTAGCCCGTATACCCGATTCCTCCAAGTTTTGGTCGTGGCTTTTCGACAAAGGAAAGTGGATGTACCAACTGAACACATGCTGTACGAGGTTGATGAGCGCAAGGTGTCTGCAATCAAGGGAGTGAGAAAGCTCAGGCATACAGAATATCTTAGGTGAGTGCTTGAATTTTCACATGTATACTACATGATTCTTTAATTTCTTTAACGAAAGTCTATCACATATTAACTCGAAGTACATTAATTTCATGCAATTATTCATGTCAATCACCAGATTTTATTTGTAATCTATAGTATTCATGTTTGCATTTTGTCGGCTTCTCCTAAGCAAGCCCTAATAGTCACGGATTTGTATTTGAAATGGGCCCTGATCCTAAGAAAGCCCTAACACTTCATCAAAAGGTTTGCATGTAATCTCTCCTTGACATTGTGATCAAGCCTAAAGACCTTCAGTGATCAGTTACTCGTTCGATTTGTTGCAATTTGATGATTGACATGAAAGTTACAAGTAACTCGTCTTATTGATGAGATGTCAGCAGATTTGTTGCAATTTGATGACTGACATGAAAGTTACAAGTTCGTCTTATTGATGAGATGTCAGCACCCTCCCCCCCTCTCTTGCTCAGTCTGTTTTGGATTCAGTGTTGCAGTTACTGGACTGGTATTTGTCCTAACATTAGGACAAATCAGCTGTCAAGAGGTTGAACTTATAATGCTTGGCAAGTTGGTTCCTTGAGTGATTGGCATTCAGAGGGAGAGATTGAATCAATGGTGGTAGAGTGATATCTATCTTGACAGTAGGACAGATTCGTTGAACTGATGCTTGTGGCGAGTGGATGATACCTTGAGTGATTAGAGAGAAATCAGCCTGATTGAATTGAGTGACTAGTTTATGATTGCTGAGGGATTGAATCAGTAACAATGGCTTGTTGGCAGACTGATGTGTAATACGGTTGATGATATGATATTGGAATGGGGGCAGGTTTCTGGACAAGGCAGCGGTAGACAAGCAGAAGTACGTGTTGAGGGGGGAGGAGCCGGTGAGCGCATGGAAGCTGTGCACGGTGACGCAGGTGGAGGAGCTGAAGGGGGTGCTGCGGATACTGCCGGTGTGGTTCTTCACCATCTTCCTGTCCACCACCTTCTTCCAGATAGCATCCTTCTTCGTGCAGCAGGGCATCACCATGGACAGGCGGCTGGGCCGGCACTTCCAGATCCCCGCGGCGTCCCTACCCATCTTCGGGACGCTCAACTCGCTGGCGCTGCTGCCGCTCTACGACTACTGGCTGGTGCCGGCCCTCCGCCGCCTCACGGGCCACCCGCGCGGCCTCACCTCCCTGCAGCGCATCGGCACGGGCCTCTTCATCTCCATCTTCGGCATGCTGGCCGCCGCCCTCGTCGAGCGGAGGCGCCTCCAGGTGGCCGCCACCCACGGCCTGCTCGACCTGCCGCAGGTACACACACACACACACACTCTCTCTCTCTCTCTCTCTCTCTCTCTCTCTCTCTCTCTCTCAATGTGCATTTTCTAGTCCTTTTCCAATTTATCCTAAACATATAAGCCATCTAGACCTCAAAAACAAATATATTATCTCAAGTACAACCTTATAATGATCACTTCACAATTCAAATGCTCTAACAAACATCTCCAAGGATAGGGTACACTGCCAATAGAGTATTGTGTTTGACTTACATAACCTTATATATAGTATGAAAATATTTGCATCATAACTTTAAGTGGCCAAAAATGCTCCATTGGTTTTCCAACATTGTAGTTAAATTGGGTTGGGGTCGCTTCTGCTTTTGGGTTGGTTTTCTTACATGTTATGAAAATTTAATCGAATGGGCCCTTTTGCTTAAGAAACTTATTGGTGTTTTTTTTCAAATTGACAATTTTTCGAGGCTCAATCATTATAATCCACATAATAACAATGATCCCTAATTATTCAACATATTTTGTTAAACATTTTCAATTTTCATATAGGTTCATCTTTAAGATTTCAAAATTGATAATACACTGACTTCCAACATATTTTGACATTTTATGATCATAATCCGCAAAATTGTAATGATTACTTACAATAGTTCAACAATGTTTAGTAAAAACTATTAGTGCCATATTTTGTCCCTACAAAATCATAATGATCACTCAAGATTCAACACTCGATGTTTTAAATTTTCAATTTGATTTCCATTTGTTTTAAAGAATAAGATCGGTACATATGGAGAAACCTTAAAAAAAACTAATAATGATTACCCAAGTTTCAAAATGTTGGCAAAAATGTAAGGTTTGGATGGTGTGAAATTGCATATTTTTGAGGTGAAAAACATATGTATCTATAGAAAACATATGGAGATCCCAATGGTTGCCTAACATTCAAAATGACAAAAACTTTGGGTTTTCATTGCATGAGATTGTTATCTTTTACACAAGAAAAATGTAGACATCTCCAAAACATGCCAAAATATTTGATAAGTTACTTGAGCTCTCAAGTTGATGCCTCTATCACCAAATACACAATGATTTTTTCTAACATACGTATTTTGAAAAAAAATTGGCCCCAGGCGACAATCCCCATTAGCATTTTCTGGCTAGTGCCACAATATTTCATTGGGGGCACATCTGAGGTGATGGCATACGTGGGTCAACTAGAGTTCTTCTATGATGAGGTGTCAGATGGCATGCGTAGCATTAGCACCTCCCTCTTCCTCCTGAGCATTGGCATTGGCAATTGGATCAGTGTTCTTATCGTCACCATCATCAAAGATGCCACTGGTGAAACTACTGGTTGGATCACACACAACCTCAACCGTAGTCACCTCGACTACTTCTATTGGATCCTTGCTGCCATTAGTGTCCTCAACTTCCTTGGCTTCCTCACTGTTGCTTCCTTCTACCATTACAAAAAGTCTAATCGTAGTGTCTTTGATGAGTCCGAACGAAACACACCTATCCACCATGTTGAGTTTTGATTGTTCACACGATTCATGTATTGTAAGGTACTTCAACAACAAGTTACTCCAAGTTACTCAATTCTAACATCTAACATTGTTGTATTGCAAATCACTCCACTAGGTTAAAAAGTGACTTCACCAAGATACAATGTAACCTATCTTTACAAATTGTTGGATCTATTCTTTTTATTCAATCAATGGCTCTTGAAATGTTCCTTTACAAGCATAGATCGCTAGACAAACATGAATTGAATTATTTAATACTTTCAAATGTCTAGCTCTTTGGCTCAATCTACTTCTCAGCATGGTCATCAACATATACCTTATATTCTTTTTTTGGTAAGGTGGCTCCCAAACCTCCACAACTTTGCCAAGCCAATGTGACAAGTGGAGGACATGGCTAGGCCTTAAATTTAAAAATCTCAAAATTTAATTTACTAAATAATTTATGAAAAAAGAAGTTACTAATTAATAAGTGGAAGATTTTGACAAGTTGAATCACCTCTTAAATAAAATGTTTTAGTCAAGGCTTTTCAAAAAGTCAATAAGCAAGGTTTACTTTTTGAACAAGTAGTGGATTGTTCAAATAGATATGAATATCTTGTAACTAGACTTTTGCATCACAGTAATTTTGGTTTTTTGATGCATTGCAAGTGTCTTCCAAGGGAGATAGTCTACTTGTAAGCCATGGTAACTATTCCAAAAAATTTTAATTGCAACTAAGTAGGGCTCATGTGAAAAATATAATAAACAAGTGCATATAGCTTGCTTGTCTCTTTCGATTGATTATTTATATAGTCGGCATTATGACTTCTCAACTTCAAACATTATCGTTTTTTGTTCAAGGAGAGTGCCTGATGAGGAAGAAGTGATTTGTTGGCACTTACCATGCTCATGGTAGCTTGTGATATCACAAGTTGATTACGAAGGGATTCTTGTAAGATTTGGTTGGCTCTATGGTAAAGAAAAAATTGGAATCTTTCTTGCTTTGTTGGTTACAGAAGGGAATTTTATGCATGCCATTTCATGGGCAATACAGTATTTACCAAGTGAAGTTGTGCAATGTGGGTGTCCTACTTGGGTTCCTTTTCCTAATTTGGATCCCATCATAGAAGCCAATGATAGATCATTGGCAAGCACATTAGGGGAAATTTCATATGTTCCTCCTCTGTCTCAAACTCTAGAAGTTGATAGGAGAGCTTGTGTACTTTGGGACAAAACACAGTATTGCGATTGTTTGCAAGGTTTTACAAGCTCCCTTTTTGGATGCTCGCTATCTATGTCAAGACTTTGGTCCATTTACTAGATAGTACCCAAATAATCTTGACAAAAATGTCTCCAAGTAGAAGATCAAAGCGCAAGCTAAGGAATTAGAAGTTTTTGAGCATACAAAGGCAATCAATGTTTCTAGTATGGGGCACAAGAATGGTGAGCTGAAACGAAAGGATCTAGCTTCTCAAGGCTATGGAAGAGGGAAGCAAGATCAACATCCTCTTTCTAATGTGGGCACAAATATGCCTAAACCTATTTCTAACTCAAGCAAATAAAATGTTGATCCTAGAAGTTCAAATATTCAGAGTATTAGATATAAAGACAAAATCTAAAACTTCTCTTAAGAAGCTAGCAAGAAGAAAGAAAATTTTCTCTATTTCTTGTATGTCTTACTTAATGATCTCGATGTTAATGCATTAAAACATATCATGTAAGGGAAAGAGAGTGAGTAGTCCAAGAGTTAGTACTTGATGCAAGGATGTGCAAACAAAAGAGATGAAAGTTACGAGATTGTGCTATTAGACAAGCCTTCAACCATTAGAAATCCAAGAATTGCATCTAAATTGGAAGAAAGCAGATGTTGCATGTCATATAGCTTTTAATGTCATCAAAAATTCTATTTTTATATAATGCTTAGCACTAGAACAAGGGATTTATTTTACCAGATTATAATAAAATGTCCATTGAATACTTGATCAACTTTTAAAAAACTATGAAATTATCCTTAAAATGCATAATATTTGACTTCATTCAAGTTTTTAGTTTACTTTTAATGAATGGACTGAAAAACATATTAGCAATGTGGTGATTTTATGCCCACAAGGGTCTATTAATTTAGAGGCCATTGACACATCTTTGCAAGAGAAAACTATTACATATGTTTAAAGAATATTTGAGTATTCAATTGCTTGTGTCAGTTTTCCAAAAAATTCAAGATCAATAGTGACAATAGTGTTGTTCCAAAAATATTGGGCATTCAATGTTGGAGAAATATCCAAAGCTAACTCATGTTCCGCGTTTTGCATATACTTGAGACTTGTTGAAGAAGGGTATAGAAAAATCTCGATTTCTTGAATTACCATTACTGAATGCAAACTATATTGTTAAGTATATAAGAGAGAAACATTTTACATGTGCTTCATTTTGCTCAAGGTTCCAATGAGATCCAAATATATTTTGTGCATTATGCCTTGCTACAACTTTTTATGTGTCCTCTAGAAAATTTCATGAAATCTACCAAAAAAATTGTGCATGAGGTGAGAAATTTGCTACATTAACACTTAACAAGTGTTCCAAAAATTCTTGTGGCTCCACCAATAAATTCATGACCACAATGTTTACAACGTAGTTTATTCTTGGTAGTATTTATTACCATTTCAATGTAACTCCATGCAATATTCTTTCTTCCAACCATTATTCCTATTCATGAAAAAGTTAGCAAATGTGTTAGTGCAACCAAAATATTTTTCCTTGACCTATTTTTAGTTATTTGCACTTTTGTATAATTTAAATTTATAATATTATTAGTTTATTAATGTTATATTCAATGTTATATTCATACATAATAGGGAAACAAAAGGGTAGAAGAAGTGATAATGTTGCACTTAAGAAAAAATAAAAGTGATATAAAAGCAATTTCTAAAAAGGCCATAGTTAAATAATTAGTCATAATTCTATTAAGTCAAAAGTGTCCAAAAAAAAATTATTTGCAATTAATTCTAGCAATCAAATCATAGTAAATTTGTTGATAATGCTCTCAAGAAAATAGCATAACATATCTGATATCATTCCACGTGGCACTCTGCAAAAACAAAAGCATTTCATCAAAATCTTTGGGTCTAGTGAAGCCTAGATTATCCTTCAACAAAATTTCATGTGGATGCCAAAAACCGAATTCTAGTGTACAAAGTGTAGAAAAGTCCCTAATGGATCCCTACAACACACCTACTTACCCTTATATATATAGCCTTCCCACATGCTTCTTATCACTAAAACCATAGGCAACTTAGAGAAGGATCATAATAAAATATGAGCTACCTTAAGAAAGATTGGTCCTCTTTTGATAATAGATCCACTCTTTTTTTTAAATATGTTGTCCATACAAAACATAATATATACAAACATATTTACATATGCAAGATTCTATCTATAAAAGGATAACTATTCTAAATCAATAGTTTGATCTCACTTGTATGCATGGCTATGTTAAATCATTGGTTAATCTGAATTCATAGCTTATTCATAATCCATATACATGGCTATCAATTAGATCTAGATGAATTATTTTACTCATAACACATTTTCATGGTTATGATTTATGTAGCGATTAATACCTTTACATATCCTAAAACAATTGTGTATTCATAGCCATGTATATGGGTTGTTGTAAAACATTGATTAAAATATAGTTCAAAAATTTACTCATAGCCCGTATACATGGTTATGTTATAGATGTTACTCATAACCCATATACATATAATCCTAAATCAATAGTTTACACATAACACACATAAATAGCTACTAAAGTATTGATTAAAGTCTATTTTATCTTGAATCGATAGTTTACTCATAACACGTACATGGCTATGGTCAAATATTGATTAAAATATATTTTATCCTACTAGTTTGCTCTTAACCTATATGTATGGTTGTCATAAAGTATTGATTAAAAGATTATTGAAATCCCATCTAATTAAATCTTAACTTTACTTGTTTAAACTTAACTCTTTTCATTGGTATCATTCAATTAAATCAAATCATTTGACTTATCTTACCTTACCTTTTGTCATATCTAAGATCAAATAAATCTAAACTAAGCAACAAGAAGTTACCTTGCTTAAAAATGAATTTGAAAAAGAAGTTGGATTTTTAGACCTAGTCGAATTTATCTTTAGCTCATTTCTTCTTAAATATGAGTAAACAAGGTTATTAGCAAATATGAAATAATCTAATAAACCTATTAAAGCCACATATGTGTATGAACAAGTTTTCACATTTATTGTTCTCATATGAATATATTTGTATGAATAATTTTCATACAACTTGTATCAAATCGCATTGTTCAAGTAGTTTATGCTACATACTATGAAATTATTCAAGAAAAATCTTCCCCTTCTAGGAAAATACACAAACTATTCTTGGATTAAGGGAACCTTGAATTTCAAACAATATAACCTAGGCCACATGAAGGTAAAGGCTTTGCAGTCAATCTTCAAGTGCCACATGGTCCCAATTCATACTCTCCTCCACTAACATGTTGCCTAAACCATGTGACATGCCATTTTCGTGCATGTCATATCCTAATTGCCTACTACCAAAATATTTCTCCAAGATATTAGCCCCTCTTCTTTAGACCATATATCTGCACGTATGAAACTATTATATCAATGCTCAGTTGCACACAAACGCACACATTCACAGTAAATATTGAACAACAAGAGAGAAGAGAGTGTTGGAATGTCATATCCACTAATGTGTGAATAACATAATGAAAGTACAATCCCTAAGGTACTACAGTACCACTTAGAATTGCCTCTAGGGTAGATCATAGCCTAATTGCCTACTACCAAAATATTTCTCCAAGATATTAGCCCCTCTTCTTTAGACCATATATATGCACATGTGTGAAACTATTATATCAATGCTCAGTTGCACACAGATGCACACATTCACAGTAAATAGTGAACAACAAGAGAGAAGAGAGTGTTGGAATGTCATATCCATTAATGTGTGAATAACATAATGAAAGTAGAATCCCTAAGGTACTACAGTACCACTCAGAATTGCCTCTAGGGTAGAAGAGACCCAATGAGTATCTTTAAAGTAGCAAAATACATAGTTTACTAGTTGTCAATGCTTAGTGCCATGGTTGTGCATGAAGCATGCCAACTTAGAATCCCAAAGTGAATATCTTGTTATTTATTACACAAGTACAATATACATTTGAAAACTTGCTAATAGAGAGAGGCAACAAATGGATCTTATGCATCCTCAAGTGTAAACATATGGCCTATCGTCTTAACTGGAGTAGACATGATGTGCAATCATGCATTTGAAAACACTCAAGGGACTACCCAATGTAAGACTATCGCAATCTAAAAACACTCAAGGGGCTACCCAATCATGCATCTGAAAACGCTCAAGGGGCTACCCAATGTAAGACTATTGCAAAACAATGCCCCTTTCAACTTACCTCTTAAGGTGAAATTAATTGCAAAGAAACCAAGAGCAATCAAGTGAACATGCATTTTATCATACCATGTCCTAGGTGCCTTTTTCGAATCTTACAAGGCCTTATGCAATTGACACACTTTTCCCTTTAACCCTTTCTAAACAAAGTCAAGAGGTTGGTATTAACCTCCTCATGTAAATCACTAACAATAACACTGCCAAGTCATATGTGAAGTGCATGCAAACATCTCATCATAGTGAATCCTATGCTATTGAACATACCCTTTGGCAGCAAGGCGTGCCTTAAAGCGATCAAGGCACCATCAAATTTGTGTTGTATTTTGTAAATTCACTTTTGTGCCTATAGTACACTTGTTTGGAGGCAAATCGCATAACTCCCATATGTCATTTTTATATATAAGATCTAGCTCTGCATTATATCAACCAATGATCACTTTGAGAAGCATCATTAAAAGAAATGGACTTGTCATTGCATGTAATAGCGCCAAGAGCCTATGCAACAAGATGACATTATGTCTAGTGGCTACTTGATTTTTGCAAAGAAAAGGAATAGGTTATTTATTCTCATGTAAATTATCTAATAGCCATCTACGAACATGTTTAGCCTCTCAAATGCCAAACCTTTCATAATAAACAACATCATCAACAATCTCCTAAATCAATGGGTTGTCAAGTAGGTTGCTAGTTTGCAAGCAAAAATGGCTATTTTTGTTGTCGTAAACCCTTCAATAGGTGGATGTAACTAACCATTCCCATGTACACCTTGCTAAAATAGAGGCAATAAGTTGTCAAACATATCTATTAGATCAAGAACTCGCTAATTTTACAATCAAGAAAGGGTTGATCTACATTTTTAGCTAATGCCTCTACTTGCAAAAAAATTATTTGTAAAGGGTCGATACAAGTGATACCCTTTACTCTCTATGCTATAACCAATCAAAGTAAATGTGATAACTTCCAAAGCTTATGCCTTTTTGGTTTTTGTCCCAAGGAATATGCTAAACAAACAAAGATAGGCATAAGGTCCACTACTAGTTTACGACCATGCCAAGTCTCATAAGGCATATAATCACTCAATGCTTTCATGGGGCTTCAATTCAATACATATACCACACATCTAATAGTATCAGCCAAAATTTTGGGGAAAGATTATTGTGTGTAGGCATACAATGTGCCATCTCCATAAGAATTTGATTGTTTCTTTCAGTTGCACCATTTTATTGAGGCATGTAAAGCTTACTTGCACCATTTTATTGAGACATGTAAGGCTTACTACCCTAATGCCCCTTCAACCAAGAAGCATTAAATTCAAGTGACATGTATACCCTCTCTTCCCCTCCCCTGTGGCAAGTCCAAGAAGGTATAATGGTCAAAAATACAAATATCCCTCAATGGATTTTATGTGCATGGGGCCACAAACATCACTATGCACAAGCTGTAATTTTTTTATCAACATGCACATATCCAATTTTGGGACAAGACACTATACAGTTTTCCAAGTGTAGAGCTCTTACATACATTATAACATGTGCTTTCAATGGAGGGAGATTGAGCACCATATTTTTGCTTCTCAAGTGAAGAAAACTACCATAATTGAGATGACCAAACTCAGCATGCCATAACTTGGTGTCATCCATAATAGTGGTATCAAGTTGTAATGCTAATCTGATGCTTTCTTCTCAATCAAATCAAACTGATATAAGCTATTGTGTAATGTGCCTATGACAATCAAAGAATCCCCATCACTACAGTCATGCAAACTCCATTGATCTATATGGAATTTAATAATAAAACTAGCACACAAAATGGCTAAAAGTAAAAGAAAGTTAGTAGTTATATCTAGCATATACAAGAGTCTTTGAAGCATGATAACACCCGCATTTACTACAACAATGGGAATTTCCCAATGCCTTTGATTGCATATGAAGAAGCATTATCAATACATATGATGAATCTCCCCTTTTGTACATCTACATATAGTATACACACGTCATGAAAGGAAGGAATGTGCTTCAAAGCACTACTGTCAATATACCATATATTTTTATTTTTAGATGACCAGAAAGTAATACTTGTGATGCACAACAAAGGCATAAGACTACCAAGCTAGTTAAGTGTGCTTTTGCATCCTTCGAATTTGATAAATTTTCAAAAATGGTCATGCTTGATTGCTTTCTCTTCTCACTAGCGATCCTTTTCTACATGGCATGGTCTTTTCTCTTGCAATAATCCCATCTATTCTTTTCTATACACTCATCCTTAGTGCTTTGAGAGTCTAAAGAAGAGGTTGATTTTCCTTTGCCCTTAAAGTGAGTTTGTTGCCATGATTTCCCTTGTTTTTATGGCTAGTTGCAAATGTTTGATTATCCATTGTCATATTGGAGTGATTGAGCTGTGACTACTCTGCTTGCAATAGTAGTACCAACTCATCAAATGGATATGCATTGGCATACCCTTTGGCAAGTAAGTGGATTGTAGTAGTAAAACTCAAGTATAACTTAGGTAAACCAACCAAGATAGCTAAGTAGAAATAAGTGTTGCAACTAGGATAATCTCATCAATGTTAGCAAGCTGCTCTCCAAGGTCCTTCACATAAGTGATGTGTGTATTAATTAAATCAACATTGTATAATATGTTTTATCTTGAATTAAGTGCATAAATAGGAAACAATCCCGATACAAAGAGGCAAGTGTATCCCAAGCATCCTTGTCCATCGTGCATAGGTAAATTTAAAGAATGACCTATCTCTTGCACAATAGTGCAATCAATGCATATGTTTGGGCATCTCAACTATCCCATCATAGTTGATTAGCTATGGGAGGACAAGGAGTAGGTATTGATTATCCATTGGCCACTATAGATGAGTTAGATGAGCCTACATCATTCTTTGTCCATGGCTTGTACGCCTTCTCTCTATACTAGATATATAAGCCCAAAGCTGTTTTGTAAAAAAAAAAGATCGATCTTTTTGAAATGTCGAAAAATCCACATACCTAATTTACAAATAAACCAAAATCAACCTATTTTTCAAATACCAACACTTAATGACGCTTCTCATTTTCAAAGAACCTTAATTTTTATATATTTATATGTTTATGATTCATGAGTTTAAATGGAGCTAAAAGCATGCACCACAAAGTGCATTGATTTACAAATTGCATCTTTGTAAGTCACCATCAACTTTCATGCAAAACATATAATTCTTTGAAGATTTTGATATCGTACCCTTCCTAGTTAAATGGTTCCCTTATATCTTTTTCAATATATAGTGTTCCACCAAATACTACATCAAATTTTAATCTTTTTGAAACATGTTAGTGAGATTGCATTTTACTGCCATCTACATAAATTTCTCATAATAAGGCCTACTAATAGCAAATTTATTACAGGCATTTGATAACATGCAACTATTCAAACCAAAAAATGGAAGGTCACACCCTTGATAATTTGATTCAAAAGAGATTATTGATAATGGTTATGGCATATGACCAATACTTCAAGATTATGCATACAATTATTTGTGCTAGTTATATTCTTATTTCAACAATAGACGAAGTGCATAAAACTTTAATAAATTTGTAACTACCAATGCAAAATACAAACTAAACATACGAATCATATTTCAATAAACCTTGATACAATGCATCAAAGTAGAAAATAAATTTAAAATGTTTGCATATGCTTTCAATTTGCTTGCTGCTTTTAATCACTTGATCATCTGCATGAGGTTTGAGATGTATTTTTGGCATTGTTGCTATTCTATACACCATAATCTACATAATTTCCTATGTAAAATCACCTTTGTCTTTCTCAAAGCTTGTGTATCGTGGTTAAGCTTGTGTTTTAATTGTTGATGATTCCATTTACATTATCCAAACCTATTGCATTTGAGTGGCGACATGCAACAATTTCATATACCTTAGACACAACATACAAAAGCTACAAGTTGGAGAGAGAGAGAGAGAGAGAGAGAGAGAGAGAGAGAGAGAGTGTGTGTGTGTGTGTGTGTGTGTGTGTGTGTGTGAGAGTGAGAAAAGCAACGCTTTGCCATCGTTGAGCAAAATTGAGATTCAACGACCATGTTGTTTCATTATACATCCTAGATGACTATCATTTCTATCATATGGTTGTTCTATTAACTCGAATTTAAGTAAAGTTATTAAGCTATGGGTATATTGACATTAACAATTGTGTGTATGTTATACAAGATGCCAACATATATGCAAGTAATATATATGCTTTGAATGTGTGTGTGTGTGTGTGTGTGTGTGTGTGTGTGTGCTGGGTAAAGAGAGAGATCGATCTTAGACTTTTGTTTTATCTCAGGATATTGGACACTTCTAATATATGTTTTTAAATTTATGTAGTATAGAGCTATAGACAAGCAGTGTAATACATCATTTAGCTAGATTCTTTATTTTCTTTTGTTAAATAGATGTTATAAGTCGATGAAGTAATAGATCATTGGAGAAGAGAAACTTCGGGCCTATGACTAAACATAAAAATGGTTAGAATTGCCCAAATTAAGCATTCTAAGCATGTATGTATGCTCCATCTACATCTCACTAGGAGGTGACTTTCTTGCCTCTTTGCAAAATTTTCTCGCACAAAAAAAACTCTTAGTAGGTTTAGTAGTTTTGATCTTCTATCAAGTTTATTGTTGCAACGCCCATAGAGCTCATTGTCAAAATAAAAAGTCACAAGGGTAGGCTAGAAGAAAAGCCAAATGCAAACATGGGCCATGAGATCTAACATTGTTTCTCATTCCTTGATACTGATATTAAGCTCATGGACTATTGTTTTTCTCAATTGCTAAGGTTTAAAGGTATCTTTGAATGGACTTTTTTATGGCATTCATAGTAGTGAATCAGTTTTCTTGGACTTGACTGAAAGAAATCCACATTTGACTTTGTGAATGTGCTTAAAATGACAACCATAGATCTCTTCAGAGACATCTGATAAAAGTGGAACGATACAGAGAAGATTAGCATGGACCCTGTGCAAGGATGACACGCACAAATCAGGAAATGGTCCAAAATGACAACCATAATTATATTTTTGCAAAGTTCTCTTCAAACACTGAGTGGTATATAAGCTCAAATGTAACATCCCTTGTAAGACTACAACAATCTAAAAATCTTGAATATGAAGGGATTTTAGACACTTTTAAAGTTATATTGACTTTTTTAAAAAGAATCTTTCAAAAATCTCCTAATATTTCTCCTAAGATGCAATACTGCCCAAAAGATTTGCAAGTTCGCTTTAACAACAAGCACCTCAATCTGTCCCATTTGTTAAGCAGGCATGCAATGCTAACAAGCGATATAAGCATGTAGGTAACTTTTCTCATTTATTATCAAATAGGTCAAGTGACAATTCATCTAGTATTGCATGGAAATTTCTATTTTATGGTTAAACACCAAGGGTGGCTCTAGCACTATTGAGTATACTTACAATAATGTCTATACAGTACAATGCCAAAATTTAATAAGAAATATTTGGAAGCAATTTTAACTTAAAAGAGTACTTTTTACTATTACAAAAAATTAGCTTCTAAAAAATAAATTGAAATTCATCAAAAGCAACTCATATCAAAACTAATTATAGCTGCTAAACAAAGTTCGACAACTTTTGTCGAGTACATCTATCTTGTGGGGAATGTATCAAAGTATGGTTCATTGTAATAAACTCTAGTGATTATAATTAGAAGTGCAAAGATTTACTTGGTGCTTTGCAAAAGCACACACACTTCCATTTTACCATTTTTGTTTGTTCTACATATCAAAGTACATATGCAAAATTTTACTTTGTGCTTTTTTAAAAATTGTGCGCTTCCCAAATCATTTGATGCCTTGCCATTTTCTACTAAATGGCATCTTGTGTTCATCACATAACTTTGAAATTATTTCTAAGCTTTAAATGGCAACTTGTGCTGGTGAAGTCTCTTTGAAATTGTTTCTTCTGAATTAATCTTAGCAAAGTTAGCATGGAACTAGCTTTGCCCCTGTAGGACTATGGTTAACTTGGAGAGTTCCTACATCAATGATTTTGTCAAAACAAGTATCCTGAAAAGATAATTATTGCACCGTACAGAAGACAAGAATCTCGAAAAGAGGATTCTTGTTTAAGAGTAGGCTATACGACCCTTACACGAGTACAATGTGGCATAGATTTTGCCCACACCACTTGCTGACAAGGACTTCGGGCTTCCTTGAAAATGATTTTTGAATTCCAGGCCTCTACCTGGGTAGAAGCACAGAGCAAAAATCCACACAGTTCTTGAGCCCGGGCTCATACAAAAGGGTAGATGTGCCTCAGATTGTGCTTCTCTTAATCGCTTCAACAGGATACCTTAAAACAGTGCGACAGCGCAATAAATACACATGAAGGCTGTTCTCTTACTTCTGTTGGGGGAAGAGTACATATTTCTTACACTCCTTACTGCTTATTTGAGCAGTGTTGTGACAAATTGAGCAATGTTCGGCCATTCTCTAAACAAATCCGAGTGCTCTTCCGAGCTAAGAGCAAAAACCAAAACATAAAGTTTCCTATGGACTACGTTTTTACTAATAAGACAGAAATCAACAATCATAGAGAATTACATCTAACGTCTCACATTGTTTTTCTGGCTTGCTGATTTTGCTCCATGTTAGGCATGCGGAATCTACTTCACTCCATGAAATTAAGGGCACCGCTAATGACAGGATATTTCATCGCTAGCTTGCAGTAATGTTTCATCACTTAAGATTGAACAGATTAGTGTGCTACAAAAGAAAGCAGACCCTCAACAGAATAAAGGATCCAGAATAAAGGATCCAGTTGCACATGCAAGACATGTTCCTTTGTAGAGACAACTGCCTTCAAATATTACAACTTACGACACCGAGGCATTCAAAAAGATGTTGATAAATTTCCCCTCATAAAAATTAGACAACAGAATGTTGTGTCTATTCTCCTTTTTACAAATATGAGATGGATTTTCTTTGCTTCTCTGCCTTCTTCTCTTTTCTTATTTTTACCACCGAATCAAATGCAAAATCCAAGGCTATTTCAGGTAAATCATTCATTACATGTAAAAACCTCACATGTTGAGGCCACCAAATACATATACAAGGTAGGCTTGCAGCCGAGCAACTGAACCAGGAATGACTTCATTGAAAAGACTCTGCAAATCACCATGCCACTTGTTCAATGCATGTCTGCCTTCTTCATGCTGTCTCAACAAATTTCCAAACTAACATATGCATAAAACTTTGCAAAGCACACATTCACAGCACACAAATATGGAATGAACTATGATTGAAGCTACTGAATCCCTAAGTGCAGACAGCTTCCACAAAAAATCGGAACTTTTGATACACCACTAGCACAAGTGAATAGAGAACCATAGACAAATGTAAACTTAGTGCTGCAAATACTCCACGGGTTCAAGATAAATGGAGAAGCAAACATAATTGTTTAAGGCAAAATTGGCTTGTGCAATGGGCACATAGCAACAACATTGGACCAGTAACGCTGAATGTACAAAGACCTCCAGTTCAGCAGTTTACTCTTGCACAAGGAAATAATGTTCAGCATGCTTCTCATGGACAACAAAAAATAAATCAACGCTCAGCCCTTTATACATCCAGATTACTTCGAAAGTGCTTGCAATTTTGGAATTAATAATACAATTGGTTTTTGAACCACTTCTGTAACGTGTTCAAGAGAATCTTTGTTGCGCATTGCAGCTTGAAACACATTATGGCGTGCGCAGTCACATTGGCATGCAGCCAGGTATGCAAATTCGTATGTATGGTCAGTAGGGAGGCCCTACACCTTGTGCATGACAACTTAATGCCTATTACAATATAGTTAGTGCAGCCTACTCTGGGAGCAACTTCTCTCAAGCTTCAAACACAAAGCAGCCACTTTCTTCAACATGAATGCTTTTTAGTGTTTCACCCTCCTCATATATACAAGATTTGGATTAGTTTTTTGTTTTTAACATCAACATCTTTCTTTCCTCTTGTACTTTCAATACTACTACTACCCATGCATACTTGGAAGGGCACATTGTGAAGATATGCTAGGGTGTGCCTAGAGAAAAGACACAGCTGGGGATGCAAAACGCAAGTCAGGCTGATAATGACGTCAACAAAATAAAGCAGATCAATGAAAAAACATAGTAGAATCAAGTAGCTCAGCTACAGAGCAGGTCCCAACTGCTGGAAATATGTTTCCTGCTGTTTGGTGATGAAGATGGGGCTGTCAGCCAGGTTGAGTCGACTACAGTAAGGCACGAGAACCTCCCAGCAGCAGCTGACCAGGTTAATATAGCTGAAACTGTTGGGAATAAAGGCTTACCGTGCCTTTTTACCATGTTTGGGTGTGGACACACTCTTACACTTCTTGTACTTTATATATATTATCAAAACCTAAAAAGTCGTACACTAGTCTTTGTACTGAACATCAAGTGTGCCGTGCTTCGTCAGGCTCCCAAGGCTCTATCAGACTGGTATCAAAGCTAATGATTCACGCAAGTAGGCAGTCGTGACCTGCAGTCACTGCTGACAGAGCAGTTGTCTTCATTGGGACCAACAAACAGCAGCTTTGTTAATGCTTCCTGCAGGCGTAACAGACTGGCGATCGACGAGGGGGCCATATGCTTGTTGCAGGCGTAACAGACTGGCGATCGACGAGGGGGCCAGGTGAAGACTACATGACAGTTCGGGCGACCTGTTGGAGAGCAGGCAACAGGCAACAAGTCAACAGGGGGTCACACGGGACCTGCACACAACCAAGACTAGACGGGCGCTCCAATGGGACAGGCTGCAATGTGTTCGCAGGTCACCCATGATCAGACAGGCCACGGGTCACGAGTCAACAGTCAAATTTCTGTCATTTTTTTAAATATTTCAAATTTGTTCCCCTCCAACAACTGGGTATTCGCACACACATGCACAGTGTGCAAGCCTAACTTGAAAAATTGGGGCTTTTCTTGGATTTGGGGATTTTGATGCAACACTGGACAATCTGACTCAGAAATTGCAAAATTGGTGCACATTTACCTAGGAAATTTTGGGGCTTTTCACATTTTAGTGAATTTTTTCAATTTCATTGAATTTTGTGCACACTGGACCCGAGAAAATTGGGGATTTTGCAGAATTTCATCAAGTTATGCAAGAATTGCCTAGTATATGCACTTGGGTATATGTATTGATGCAATTTGGACAGATTTTCTCTAAAAATTTTGGGGCTTTTGATCAAAATTGTCAAATTTGTGCCAGGGAATGCCTTTAGAGCAGAAATTGCAATGAAATTTTGGGAATTTCACATGTAACTAGTGGCTTGGTCTCTAAATGTGTCAGTAATTGCTTGAGGAATGCAGCAAAAGACACTTTTTAATTCTGAAAATCTATTTGCAAATCTGAAATTTCTGCAATCTTGGGATTTGAGCGTACCATGGTTACTTGTGTCACATCCGGGCTTGCCTTTGGTGACTAGTTAGTCAATTTGGACTAAGATTATTATAGTAGATGATAATCTACTTCTCTACATGCAGCTGTAAATCACCAAGTGTTTGGCTGTGGAGACCAAAGATGTGGTGTGAATGTGTTTGAAGCCATCTGACCCTTTTTGCGGATGAGCTTTTAATCAAAGGCCAAGTTTTCTCAATGAGTACCTAGCTCTGATACCATGTGAAGAATTGCTCTAAACACAAAATATAAAACCAATCATACAACAAAGCACAAACTAATAACATAGAACACAGATAGGGTTAGGGTAACTTGGAGACAGTGAACACATGAGTGGGAGATGACTTGGATAAGCTTCCTCGCTCTACCATTGAGCTCTCGATGTCAGACAACTTGCTCTTTAACATTGAGAAGCTGAATTTAGCATATGCAATGTGGCAAAGGCTTGAAGAATTGTATGCTCAGAAAAGTGCAGCGAGCAAGGTTTATTAGCTAAAAAAACTAATCAACTTTCGAATGAAAGAAGGTACAGTCATGTCTGTACATTTGAATGAGTTTAACTCAATTTTCAATCAGCGGATTGCTTTGGATTTCCATATTGATCAAGAGTTTAAGGCTGCTTTCTTACTATGTACTTTGCCTGAGAGTTGAGATACTTTTAAGACAACTTTGAGTAATTCAAATGCTCAGCTATTATACTCCGATGTGGAGAGTTCTTTGCTTATGGAACAACTCAATAGGTAAAATAACTTAGCAAACAAGTCTTCTGATGCATTATACACTAGAGGCACATTTCAGCACAAGGGCAGTTCTGAAAACAAAGCACGCAGTAAATCTCGTGGAAAAAATATAGTATGCCATCATTGTGGCAAAAAAGAGCACTACAAACAAGATTGTTTCCAATTGAAGAAAGAGAAGGACAAAAACAAAAACACTGAAGCCAACAAGACTGAAAACAAGGACAGCCAACCTGCAAAGAAGAGCAATGTGAAAATAGAAGAGGTTAATGTAGTCACTCATGATAAATACACCCCACTTGGGGGATAACTATGCATGTAAAATTGCAGGCATTGGCAATGTCAAACTAAAATTTTAGCATGTCTCTGTGTTTGTTTTACATAATGTAAGACATGTATCTCAGCTCAAGAAGAGCTTGATAGACACAAGGCAACTAGATGATGAAGGCTATCACAGCACCTTTGGAGACAGCAAATGGAAAATCTGTAAGGATTCTCGCATTGTTGCCAAGGGGTCCAAAAGTGATACCATGTATCCTTAGCATGTATCTAGTGTGCGTGACCATGTAGTCGCCATAACTGAGCAGCCAAGTGTTTCTTTGTGGCATAGCCGGTTGGAACACACGAGTCAATCTGGAATGAAAGCAATCTCTCATTTGGGTTATTTACCATCTTTGAGGTATGATAATTTTGAACAATGCAATCATTGTATTTATGGTAATAACATGCTCAAGCGTCACACAAAAAATCTCTTTCTCTAAAGTATTCACCCTTAGAGTTAGTACATTCATATGTATGTCAAATGCCAGAATTACCTTTAGGGGGGGAAGAAGTATTTCATTACCTTTGCTGACGATGCCACACACAGAGTATAGGTCTATCCAATCCATCGCAAAGACAGGGCCTTGGATAAATTTAAAAATTTCCTAGCACTTACTTAAAATCAAACTAGCAAGACATTAAAATGTCTTTGCTCTAACAATGGTAAGGAATATGTGTCTAAAGAAATGGTGTTGCAGAGCATATGAACAGGACCATTCAAGACAAGGTCCGTACAATATTGTCACATGCTACTTTACCCCATGGATTTTGGGCAAAGGCTGTTATGATAGCCGTATACTTGATTAATCAGTCACCAAACAGGTCTTTTTTTTGGGAGCGGGCTGGGCTTGGGGGGGGGGGGGGGGGGGGGATGAGTGGGGTGTGAATCCCTCAAGAAGAGTGGTTGGACAAGCCACCTTTGTATGCTCACTTGAGAGCGTTCGGCTACAAGGTATTTGTGCACATTTCCAAGGAAGAACATAGCAAAACTTGAGCCAAAGTCCTGTAAATGTATTTACCTAGGATATGGTGATGAAGGTGAGATGGAGTATCGATTATGGGATCCCCAGAAAAGAAAAGTAGTACGTAGCAATGATGTTATCTTCCGGAAAGATCGCACGCACAAACAACTTGAAAGAACATAGGAGGTCAAAAGGGTTGTATTCCAGGAGGATGTACCAATAGGACAACAAAGAACTCCTCTACTGCTCTCTACTCTCTGTGTGTGTTATCCATTGTGTTCACTCTCAACTCACTTATTCCAACTCCATCAAGCTCCTAAGGCTCTATCAAAAACAGCAATCACATGCAACTAATAGATGCCACATGGCAATTGGTGGCAATAGGAAGTGTCTTCAAACAGGCTGACAGCAACCAAGATATTGATGAGAAGTTGGTAGCAAATGCAACAACTCTAGATGATGAAGATAAACGTAGATGATGATGGTAACAACTAAGGATGCGAGGGTAGGCAATGGATGAAGAGTGATGTGCACATTAAGTCCCTGTTCAAGAACATGTTGGAACCAGAAGAAGTCTAGGGTGTCGTACAATTGTCTAGAGTACTATATAAAATGGCTAAAATGTTGGCCCAATGTAGGTGGAGTGGTGAGCTAAACATGTATTATATACTGATTAGCCATATAAGAGCACAAAAACAAGCTTAATTAACAAGAAATGTATCCCTAGAGAGAGTGTCCCACAAGCCGAACCCTAATTTGGGAGAACCCAGCCTTCACTCAACCTTTATCTCGTTTTTGTAGATTGTTGGTGCTAAAACTCTGTTGTCCACACCCCGCATGGAAGATATCACAATTTAAGTTGCTGCCTACCACTATATGTTGTTGGCACCAGCTTCTAGACACTCCCAAACTGCTGGCGGCTGCTATTCAGCCTTTCTCTACTGCTAGTGACTGCCATCTTGACCTATCCTATAGTTGGCAACCTATTTCCGGCCTGTTTGATCGTGATACCCAGACCACTGGCAACTGCCATTCAGCCTTTCTCTACTGTTGGTGATTGCTATCTTGACCTATCCTACAGCTGTCGACCTGTTTCCAAACTGTTTGATTGTGATACTTGCGTTTACTGCTGCTTACTGCCTACCAGCTTGCACTTACTGCATACCAGCCTGTGTGGAAAGCTGATGTCACAATACACCCTGCTTGTGTCATCATCTGGCTGCATTTTGCTAACTGCAATATCGCCCCAGCTGCCACATCATCAACATTGCTCTGTTTTGCTATGTTCACACTGCCTCGCTCCATGTGACACTAATCCAACCACCATTGTATTGTGTTTGCTACTGCCAAACACCTTCGGCGACTACCTAATGCATTTCGATATCCATCAAAGTACAACACATTCTTCAGCTCACAGTCTCCTACCCCGGTCCTTGAGACACACGAGTTTGTTAATATCCACCTTGCATAGTGTTTGCTGTATTTAGCATTGTATTTATTCATTATTCAATTTCTTTCATCTTCTGCATTCATTGTCTCTCTATTACCCTAGCCTTGACTATGTTTCTTTACAAAGTAGTGTGTTTGTTGTACGACTGTGTTTATATTCTATAGTTAAGCGTTTCTTTACATGGTATCATAGTTGGGTACCCATTAAAGGAACCTAGGCCCTTGATTGAAAAGCCGGTCTTAAAAAACAAAAACAACATATTCAATTTCTTTCATCTTTTGTGTGTTAGATTTATTTATCCTCGTGTGAACACACATTATTGTGTATAAAAGAGTGAATTTAGGTATGAAGACCTTGTACACCACTTAGCATTAAATAATAGTCCAAGTGTTAGCAACACAATCTAGCCTATATATTCAAGCCCTTTCACTTATACTTTCATCCCACATCATAAAAGTGGGGAATGCCCCTTGGGAGGAGCCAAAACGCCGAAACGTGGAGAGTTGGGCTTGAAACGTGTTTCCCCAGCCGAAACATTTCCCCTTTGGGGAAACAACTGCCACATGGCATTTCATGTTAGAAAACATTTCGGACTAACGCGTTTCCCCACCTAACTGAAACGTTTTTGGTTAATCGGCTTGTTTTTCAAAATACAAAGTGATTGTTATTTATGTCTTGTTACAAATGTTTCGTCCAAATGTTTTCTTTTAATGTCTCACTTTTAATAAATGTTTAACGTTTTCTTTTAATGTCTCGGATTTGAACGTCCAAATGATTTCTTTTAATGTCTCTCTTTTGTTTGTTTTAGTCATGTTGTCCAAACGTTTTTAATAATAAATGTTTTAGTTTAAAGTTTCATCTTTGTTTATGTTTTGTTTTAATCGTGACATCCAATTATCCAAACGTTTTTTATAGTAAACATTTTAATGTTTGGTATTTTATCTTGAAAGTTATTAATAATAAAGTTAAAATGTTTAATAGTCAACATTTTAATGTTTTGTTTTAAACGGGGCTGCATGGCACAACCCAGCTCCAAATGTATTCGAAGATATTGCGATTAGTTTGTTTCTTTCACGAATCCCAATTCCGTAGTGATAGTTGTCACACTCTAGAGTCCAGGGCCCAGGCTTTGTAAAAGAATCCAGATCCTCTGTGTGTGTGTGTGTGTGGGGGCGCACGCGCACCTCCATGGTAACAGAACATAAACAGTGAATACACAAAATTTTTAAGAAACAGTCTGTCACTCAGCCAGAACTGCACTAACAGCTCTCTCTCTCTCTCTCTCTCTACCACACCGTAGACTGACAATCCACTTCCCAACAAACTCTAATTATGAGCTGACAGCAGACCCAGGACTGCCAAACTTCAAATATGAGCTAAGAGCTTAAAACAGACCTAGAACTACCACTAGCAACTCTCTCTCTCTCTCTCTCTCTCTCTCTCTCTCTCTCTCTCTACAACAGTCCACCTACAGACCTCTTGTTCTCTTTCTGTCTAATATATTTCCATCATAGAAATAAAGTAATTATTATACCACGCAGTCAATAATCAAGTCTGTCATAAATTTTTTAAAATAATGGAGTAAGGGGTAACAATCAGGTCTAGAAACATTATAAATATGCACTTCAGCTTTGCCCCACGCCATCCAAGGCTAGAGTATCTAAATCAACCATCAAGCTAAGCATCCACCTCTCTTCTTTTTTTTTCGTAAAGCATCCACCTCTCTCTCTCTCTCTCTCTCTCTCTCTCTCTCAGCCCAAAGCTTTCTCTTCCTCTCAAAATATGAATCCCAAAGCTGTTGAAGCCTTTCTCAATGAGACTAGCATGGAGAAGGAGAGAACCCAAGCTTACACAAGTACAATAGTAAGAAAGGTAGTGCTAGGTGGTGGATGTGCCATTACTGTGGCACTGAAAAAAGGTGGATAAGTAGAAAGGGTAAAAGCCCATCTACTTGGTCTCAATGGAACAGGGATTAAGTCTTGCGCCAAGTCCCCTATGGAGGAGCGTGTTCGAAAGGACAAAGAGCACAAAATGTTTCAAGAAACAAGGACTCCTTGAAATCCCTTTGCTATTCCAACATCAAGGCAACCCACTAGCGCAACCTCTAAAGCTCATGCACGTGAAGATAGAGGAAGCCAATCTTCTCTCTCTGGTGGAGGTGCTTTTAATATACACGGAACTGCAACATCTTCTCAACCAGCCTTTCGAGGTAAACAAGATACTTTGTTTACTTCTTGGCATCCCCAACGTAAGCCACAAGTGGATGCAGCAGTAGCCTGTTTTTTTTTTATTCTTGTGGGATTCCTTTCAATGTTGCGCGATCTCATTTCTTTAAGGAGATGGTCACAGAGATTGCTCAATTTGGGTCTACCTGCACACCACCCATGTATGATACCTTGCGGGAAAAGCTTCTTGAGGATGAGGTCTCGAGCATTAAAGAGGCCATACAACCAATAAAGCAAAGGTGGAGCTCATATGGTGTAGCATTGCTAGGTGATGGATGGACAAATGTGCAGAGTCATTCTTTGGAGGGAGTGCTTGCAGCTTGTCGTGGCAAAGCACTTTACATTGTCCACAGAGTGTGGTCCATGACAAAAGACAGCTCCTATCTTATGCGAGCTTTGGGGTGAGGCTGTGGAATATGTGGGACCACAAAATGTTGCGCAATTTGTGTCAGATGAAGAGGCTACCAATAGAGCAGTAAGTGGCTTATTGGAGAGCAAGTATCCTACTGTTATATGGAATCCATGCATGGCACATTGTCTCAACAATTTGTTGAAGGACATTGGTGCTTTGCCATGGGTAAAAATCATTATCACTACAGGTAAGGAAATAGTGACATTCATCACTCGTCACCATTTCTCATTGGCATTATATAGGAAGTTTGCAAAGCAAAAGCTGTTGAAGTATACAAAAGCCAGATTTGCATTTAACTTTTTAATGCTTCGTCGTTTGCACAACATGCGACCGGTATTAAAGCAAATGGTGGCTAGTCCAGAATGGGAGGGTTGGCCTACTTCTCGCATAGCTATGGCACAATTGTGCTACACCACCATCAAGAGGATTATTGGCCGGAGGTGAAACATTTACTTCTTCTGTGCTTGCCCATTGTAAAGTTGTTGCGTCATGTGGATAGTGATGTTCCCTTTATTGGGAAGATTTATGAGGCAATGGATCGGATGATAGAAAACATCCGATCCATTGAGATAGATAATGCTAGATTACAAGAGATTGAAGAACTTGTGGTAAGTAGGTAGAATTAGTATTACTCTCCATTATATTCTGCAGCTTATGCATTGGATCCTGAGTTCCAACACAAGGGAAAAGTTCGTCAAGCAAATACAAAGGTAGTGGGAGGTTGGAATTCAACCCTTCAAAAGTTGATTCCTACTCTAGAGGAACGCATGTTGGTGAAAGATCAACTTGCAAACTTTCGTAATAAGGAGTGAATTTTTGGGTGGCCTGATGCTCAACGTGATAGATAATCCCATCTACATTTTTCAAATCTTTGTGCATCCATTCTTTAGTATTATAATTTGAATCAATAAGGGATTCTTTTCTCAATGTTGTATTTATCTTGCAGATTCCATGTTGGTGATGTGACTTGGTGGGAGGACTACGGTGCAAACTCACCTGAGCTTCAAAACTTGGCCATCAAGATTCTTAGCCAAGTTTGCTCATCATCAACACTAGAGAGGCTTTGGAGCACCTTTAGTCACATCCACACAAAGAAAAGGAATCGCTTAGGAATTCAAAGAGCAGATGACCTAGTTTTTGTCAATGCAAACCTACGTTTGTTAACAAATATGAAGTTGGCGTATTCCCAAGACGTGTATATAGGCTTTCATAAAAGAGAGTAGGATTTTGGGTCTGTGCGAGATGCCGATGATGAGGGGGAGGAGGATGAAGAGGATCCTACAGCAACTGAAGACTATGAAATGGATGAGGAAGAGGGAGATGGAGAGAAAGAGGAACTATGAAATGATAATTAGTTATCAATCACTTTCTTTATGCATTATGCACTTATTTAGAATTCTTTCTTCTTTGCAATTAGCATATAAATTATATTTCAAAATCCTTACATGCATCACGAAGCTCCTTTCAACTTATGCCTTTTGAGAACTCTTCTGGAACTTGAAAATTAGAAAGCTTTGATTGTGAGTATGAAATTTGTAATCTATATTGTAACTTCTAAGCACCTAGGCTCTAACCTACCTCTCTCTCTCTCTCTCTCTCTCTCTCTCTCTCTCTCTCTCTCTCGTCATCAGGAGTTTCCATTTCCTCCTCCTCAAAAATTTATGTTTCTGTTTCCGTTTCCGTTTCTCCATTTCCCTCAACTATGTCTCACATATCTCATCTATCACTATCAATCTATCTTTCAGTTTGTGTGCACTTGCAAGAGCTCTCTCTCTCTCTCTCTCTCTCCATGGAGTTCCATCCGCCATAGTCTGTTGGACACACATGTACTCCATACCCAACACTAGTATCACTACCTAGCTCTACAACAAGAAGAATAATAATAACCTACCTATCTATCGTGTTAAGCACGCCGGCCTAGAAGGGCGACTTGCAATTCGTTCCATATAAAATCACATGCTGACAATTTGTCCATCTCTCCCACGGCTCTACAAACCCAACCCCTCGCTGATACACAAATCGCATCCTTTCAAATACCAATTGGTAAAATTCATTATCTCTCAGAAGTCAATGTCTATCCCTCAGAAGTCAATGTCTATCCCAAGTCACGCTTTGGCTGACTTCTCACCAAGTCTTAGATCTTATTCACATATTTAACATACGGGCATTTTACATGAAATTGATGCTATATAATTTTGAGCCGATTGTTCAAAATTTTGTGAACAAATTTTGGGGCTTTTTGGATTCACACCTTCTACCATCGAATTGAAACCTTTGATGACAAATTGAAGACTGCCCGAGTGCTAGCACCTTCAAAAATGTTAACAGATAAAAATTTATAATTAGAATATAAAAATGTTGGAGTTAGACACTGGTGATGCTCATGCACGTGCTAAGACCTATCCATCACTTATTAAATAGTTGTATGGGAACCTCCGCTGCCCAAATTTTAATCCAAAATGAATTGTAGTTATTTCTATTTCTTTTCTATCTAATTCACAAAAGAGTTATGTTTTCTCGAGGCTCGAGGAAGGGGGAGGTGTGTGTGTTGTTGTTTCTAATAACTTTGCACATGATCTCCAAGTTGATCTCGAAAGCTACACCCGTATATTTGGTCTCCGGTTGTGTACCCAATGCCTCTAAGTCATGCTAGCTTTTGATCAAGCTCTAAGCCATACACACGCACCTTTGAACTAGGCCTTATTTCAGGTCCTTGAGCTTTTCCATAGACCATGTCATGACCTACCTCGTGTTGTATCTCCCTTACCCATGTCTCTCCTTTCCCAAAACCATTGTGTGGTATTAGACACTGCCTCTTCGAGGTAAGACCTTCCCTTCTCCTTTTTCGTATGTCTCATGTCATGGGTTCAATCACCCATGACTGGAAGGTGGGTTTGTTAGATTATTTTATCCTCGTGTGTGAATACACATTATTATGTGTAAAAGTGTGCATTTAGGTGTGAAGACCTTTTACACCACTTAGCATTAAATAAAAGTCAATTTGTGTGTACTTGTAAAAAAAGAAGTATCTTCGAGAACGTGGAAACAAAGTTTTCTCTCTCTCTCTCTCTCTCTCTCTCTCTCTCTCTCTCTCCGTATGGAGTTTCATCTGCCATAGCACACTCATATTCCATACCCAATATTGTGTTCATTGTCTCTATGTTACCTTCACCCTAACTATGTTTCTTTATCAATCTATGTGTTTGTCATACGATTGTGTTTATATTCCATAGTCCAACATTGCTTTACATGGTATCAAAGCTAACTACTCATTGAAGAAACCCATGCCCCTAATCGAAAAGCATGTCTTAAAAAATAGAAACAACAAAGGAAGGACCACATCAAACACTACTATACCAACTCAATCTCAAAAGGAGCCTATACCAAAAACTAAGTAGCAGTGGTTTTCACAATCTACCTTGCAAGATTCCAACACGAGTGGAGATACTTCTAACTACCATGGAGAAATGAGACTTTATTCTATTCCTAACAAGGAGCTGAGGCTAATCGTTACTCATAAAGCAAAGAAGATTAAAGAGCTTGACAAAAAAATTACACTTCGACAACAGCCACACAATGAAGATATCTATTGATTCTTTCTCTTCAAATAATTTGCATAAATTTAATGGTGTTGCAAAGCCATCGAGACCTTCATCAAGGATGGGTCTCTCTATTGGAGAAAGAGATCGAGAGTATGTCCCTTTCTTTTAGACATATCCTTCTAATCGAGTGCAACGTACATAAGTTTCAACTTTTGTTCATTCTTCCTCTTTTACTTCTACTCCTTTGTAGCATTTTGGTAAAGATCATGAGGAAAAATAGGGTTTGGTATGTTGATCATGGAAAAGATTAATTCTTGTATGTTAAACACACATAGAGGAGATTATAAGAAAAAGTATAAGAACTCAATTTTTACTTTTTTTTCTTTGAATTATGCTTCTCAAAGTCAAAATGAGTTTGGTATTCCATTTTCGATGCATTTTGTATCTTCCTCTTGTTTTCAATTTCCATTATTAAATCAACAAAACAAAATCAATTTAATGTAACCACATCATTTACATCCATCTTCAATCCATTTTGTATCTTCATCTTCATTTCAATTTTCATTATTAAAATCAATAAAATCAATTTAATGCATCCACATCATTTACATCTCAATTTCAAAACCCACCCACTATTCAGCTACATCTCCATTACCATTCACACCATTTATTTTCCCCTTTCAAACACCACACACCACACTCGGGATTCTTCAAACATAGGCACAATCTTTAGATTATCTATGTCTTTACTTCCTAGTGGTGCTTATGTATCTAAGGGGGAGGTCCATTCTTCACTTTACGCACCTTGGGATAGTTTACCACCATGGCAATTCCTAGTGGACCATCTAGTTATGCTATTGTACCTCAGCTAGCAGTTACACAAGGTTTAAGAGTCCATGTGCCTTCTCCACAAGCACTTGTGGATCCCTCTTATCCTATTCTTGCCTACCAACCCTACCCCCCTCCCTATCCCTACTATCCTCCTCTAGACACCTCATAGTTCTTTGTCTTCATCAACCAAACATGCTTTTATTGATAAGACTCATTTTAACGAGTCCAACTATACCACTTGGTCAAATCTAATGAGACATGTACTAGATTCTCAAAACTAGTGAAACCTTGTCCACTTGGTCAAATCTAATGAGACATATACTAGATTCTCAAAACTAGTGAACCCTTGTCCAAGGGCTAGACCCCCAACTTGATCCGTTCCTTGCTCCATCAGAGGCTGTCCGCTCGTGGAAGACCAAAAATATCTCCACTATAATCAAGTTAATACAAGGTTTACTCTCTCAATTTCATTCACAACTACAACACTTTGACCTTGCATAAACATGGTGGGAACACTTGACTAGCTGCTACGTGGCTCAACATAGACCCCATCACATCAACCTCAACCATGAGCTTCAAAATTTCAAAACAACTAGCCTGGATGACCTTATGATCAAGTTGGCTAAGTGTCGATGACTTTTCGTTGAATTCTCTATTATAGAGACTCCTAAGTCTCCTAATAACTAGATCACTTTATTCCTAAATGAGCTACCTAGAAAACACTTCCATTTTGTGCAATAAGTGATCTAAAAGCCTACCATGTCTATGTTCTGTGAATTTGAGTGTCAATTGTCGCATTGCGCTCGAATATTTGACCAATTTCATAGTGTATCCTCCATAGAGGAGGCTCTCATTATTTCTTCTCAAAAGGAACAGCAAGAGAAAGGCAAGAATAATCAATATCAAAACCAAAATCAAACTCAAACTCAAAATCAAGCTAGTGAGTCACAATTGAACTCCCAATTATCCTTAGAACCCAGGTTGTAGAATGTACCAAAGAAAATCGGGTATTCCCAATACTATTAAAACTCTAGCCACTTTGACGAGGAGTGTTGATCGAATACAAGGGGTTTACAACCCAAACAAAAGACTTAGATCCTTGTCCCTTAATCGGGTAATCCCAACATAGAAGGCACTAGTGAAGCTAGACCCATATTGCTACCGGTCAAAATCTCCACCTCTAATGGCTAATTTTGCTGGAAATTGCTAAGGGAGGATGAGAATAGGCTTGAGGATGAGAGAGAATGCTGAAGAGAGAGAAAACTCACACTTCCATTGCAAGAAAATGGAAGAAATCAATAACTGCCTCGTCTAGACAGCCATGAAAGCTATCTCCACTAATGAGACACCCCCAAATATGATGTTGTCTGACTGAGACAACACTCAAACTATTGTTATCTACCGCTACAATCTCTTCTGGAAAAGTCACCAACTCCTAGAGGGTTTCGATTGGAGCTCAGCTAGAGGAGTGAGCAGCAGCTCGAGAAGTGAAAGTGACAGAGCGAGAAAAAGAGAGAGTGAAAGTACGATTAGTTTTTGGGAGTACCAACAATGTTGTTGGTACACAAAATAAAATGTATTTATACTTAGGGCATGTAAGCAAAGCAAATACGCTTTCTTTGCGTACCCTTTAGGTATCAAAGAATACACTTGACAGCCTCCCGATGTGTTTTGCTAGGATTTAACATAAACCTGCTAACAACTCCCACTGCATGAGCAATGTCTGGACGAGTAGCAACCATAGCATACATAAGAGAGCCACAAGCTGATGCATAAGGAACTCCCTTCATAGCATTTCCTTCCACGTCATCTTTTGGGCTGTTGGCTTTACTAAGATTAAGGCATGGAGATAAGGGCACCCCAAAAGGCTTAGCGTCAACCATATTAAATCTATCCAATACCTTTTCAATGTACTTTTCTTGAGATAAAAACAGCAATTTCTGTGTTCTATCCTTGCAAATTCTCATGCCCAATATGTGCTCTACATTCCCTAAATCTTTCATGGAGAAAGCTGATTTCAGCTTATCTTTGAGAGCATCTAAGCTAGTCTTTCTCTTCCCAGCTAGCAACATATCATCCACATACAAAACAAGTATGATGATGGGGCTGCCTTCTGTATCCTTTTTCATGTACAAACAATGATCTACATGGCTGCATGTAAACCCATGAGAGAGCATAAAAGTGTCAAACTTTTTGTACCACTGCCGTAGTGCTTGCTTCAGCCCATACAAGCTGTGTTTTAGTTTGCACACCATCTGCTCTTTTCCAGGAACTACAAAGCCCTCACGCTGTTTCATGTAGATTTTCTCATCAATGTCACCATGCAGAAAAGTTGTTTTCACATCCATTTGGTACAGCTCTAAGTCCAATACAACAGTGAGAGCAAAAAGCACACGTAGAGCGGTCATTTTCACAACAGGTGAGAAGACCTCTTGAAAGTGAATCCCTTCCTTCTGTACATACCCTTTGGCAAAAAGCACACGTAGAGCGATCATTTTCACAACAGGTGAGAAGACCTCTTGGAAGTCAATCCCTTCCTTCTGTGCATACCCTTTGGCAACCAATCTTGCCTTGTACTTGGGTTTCCCATCGACTATATTTACTTTGTAAACCCATTTGTTTGGAAGAGGCTTTCTTCCTTTGGGCAACAAGATCCCAAGTATCATTAGCATACAGAGATTTAATCTCTTCCTTCATAGCTAGCTCCCACTTACTACTGAATTTGCATGACTTGGCCTCTTTATATATAAGAGGCTCACCCTCATCTGTAAGCATCACAAAATGCAAGGAGGGGTCATACCTATGTGGTTGCCTTCTTACGCGTGTAGACCTACGTACCCAATGATCTACATTTTCAGGAACTCGGCCTACATCTGGAGATATGTCATTTTCAACATTTATTGGCTGTTGTAAGCCATTTTCAGCATGCTGTTCATGGTGTACAGCACCTTCATTTTCATTACCAGCACCTGCATTTTCATAATCAGCAAGTCTATCCTGCTGTCCATGACCTCCTTGTGCTTCTATTTGCTATCCAACATCACCTAACTCAAAATAACCGGCTGATCATCGGTTTCAACCTGTGGTACAACACCATGAGGCTCATCATCTGAAGTAATAGGTGGCTGCAAATTCTGAAATTTGACCTTTTTCATATCCTCATTAGAGACTAAAGTACCTTTCAGCAATTTTTCCTCATTAAACACAACATTACAACTGCAAATAATTTTCTTGGACTGAGGTAACCACACTCTGTAGCCAAATTCACCCTTATCACCATAGCCCATGAAAACACCTTTGATAGATTTTGGGTCAAGTTTGTTCCTCGGTTCATCTCTAACATGCACAAAAGCATCACAACCAAATATGCGTTTGTTCCTCGGTTCATCTCTAACATGCACAAAAGCATCACAACCAAATATGCGTAAATGGTCATATGAGGCCAATTTGCCAAACCAAAACTCCTCAAGGATGCCATTATCTAAGGACCTATTTGGACAACGGTTACAAATGTGAACCGCGGTTTTGAGTGCCTCTCCCCAAAATTCATGAGGGAGATTAGTAGACAACATGCACCACACTCTTTCACACAAAGTCCTATTATATCTTTCAACCACCCCATTTGAAGAAGGGTTGTAAGGAGTTGTAAGCTCCCTCTTAATTCCATGCAAGTCACAAAAGGACTTGAATTCACTAGATGTGAACTAACCCCCATTATCTGTTCTCAAGCATTTCAGCTTTCTACATGTCTAAGTAGTCACAAATGCATGAAAAGTTTTAAAAACAGCTAACACTTCACTTTTCATTTTCAACAAATGAACCCAAATCTTCCTGGAGCAATCATCAATACAAGAGACAAAATATACAACACCACCCAACGATTTTACGGACATACTACATACATCAGAATGTACTAAGTCCAAGACATTGGACTTACGAGAGACACCAAAGTAAAGGAATTTTTCATTTGCTTTCCAAACTGACACGCATTACAAAAGTCAAGTTTAGAGCCTTTTCCATCTACCCTCTTCAAAGAGGTAAGGACATCAAGTCCTTTCCAGCTCATATGACCTAATCTCTTATGCCACAATTCCAAATGATAACCAATTTTAGAAACTGCAAGAAACTTGCCATTCAAAGATTTATAGTGCAAATAATATAAAGTGCTCTTCTTGGTTCCTTTTGCAATCAGCATAGAACCCTTTTTCAATTTCCCCAAAGCACCACCAAACAGTGTAGTGTAACCATGCAAGTCAAGCTAACCAACAAATAGTAAACTCTTTTTTATGCCAAGCACATATCTGACATCTTTCAACACAAGCTCTTGCCCATTATCTAAAGACAAGTGTACAGTGCCAATCCCATCAATGCTACAAGCATGGTTATTTCCAAGGTACACTTTTCCATAACTGGCTGCATTGAACATAGCAAAACACTCCAAGCAAGGAGTTACATGGAAAGAGGCACTAGAGTCTATAATCCAAGTTTGAGTGACACCATCATCAACTGACAAAAGTGCATCAATCACATCAGCCTTGGTAATCTACATATAATACATCAACCTCTGTATCCAAAAGCTCCTCTATGACTACCTTTATAAAGAAATACAAAAAGGGGCGCCGGACTTCGGGGCCAATCTGGTGTTGAGTGAGGGAGTGAGGACTCTGTTTGTGTGTGTATGTGAAAAGACCAGGTATTAATTGAAGGGACTACCGTTTTATGTGAGTCATAGACCGATTGCAGCTTGTGATGAATGCTATTGACCATCATCCATCAAGAGACGAGTCTAAACTTCCTAGTGCAGACCGTTTGGAGTTGACCAAGGTTCAAGCACATTAGGATAAATTGAATGCCTGCATCCATTTGTTTCTCTTTCTATTCTAACAGTGTTTTGACCTTGATTCAGCATACAGCCAAGGCATCAATGATCAAAGGCTTGAAACGTATTATGAAATCAAACAAGGATTCAAAACTTGGAGAATCAACTAGCAACAAAGAAGTTTATTGAAGGAGAGACGGTTAAAGCATTCATCACTCGGATCAAGCATCTGCGCAACCAGATGGCTGGCGCCGAGATACAAAAGACTAATGAAAAGATAACTTAGAGGCGTCCTCAAATTTGTCCACCAAAGTTCAATAGATTAGTAACTGCCCTAAACACTCAAGTGAGACACCAAGCTTTGACATTTGAGAAATTTTATGCACTACTAATGGAGGAGGAGTTGAAACCAGCCTTCCTTCTCGTATAGGGTGGTTTAACCTGATTAAGCACTTAATTACAGCAATTAGCAAATGAACATAAACTGAAATGCTCACTTTACCTTTATAAATTGGACAGTGGACATCTTGTTGGCCCCAAAACTGGCGCCCCTTTCGGTATTTCTTTAATTTCAATTGCTGATGGATAAATTACAAGCCGAGATTTCACAATCTCCTTGGCTAATTCAAAAGCCCCTTGCTGTTCCAATAATCAGCAAAGCATTCGGGCACAATTGCCCCTTGATTTTCACCCAGGACTTGCTCTAAAGGAATCCCAACTGGTCAGATGCTGCCCCAAATTCACAATAGATGGGCTGGCCTCTCATATCCTCACAATTCCACGAATTTCCGGTGCTGATTTCAGTGTACAATGCCTTTGACTGATGGCACGGGTCCCAAGGTGGCTGCTAAACCCTAATTACTGCTGTAATTTAGGGTTTATAGCAGTAAACTCTTTGCTGTCCACCAAATTTGGCTGTACTCTGCTACCCATGGCTGAGAATTGCTGAGAATACTTGAGCATAGACTGGAGGAGATGAGAGAATGCTGTAAAAAGAGAGAAAATCAGCTGAAATGTATCTTTTGATTCGTAGCTCTGATGACAAATCTGATGGCACCAACAGCTTCAAAAGGGGGGTAAAACACTAGCTCAGCTACTGAGCCCTCCTCTCCTACCGCCGCCTCTCTTGACGCAGAAGAGAAAACCTGCTGCCCCCTGTCCTGTCGCGGCGCGCGATTAGTCGTCGTCGCCTCTTAGAGCCAAATCTGATCACCTCCTCTCTCTCCACCAAGCTCCGAATGGCTGCCATTTAGCTTCCACCACCCTCCAACAGCCTTCTCCCTAGTTGCATGGGAAAGTTTTGCCAAGTGGCAACCTTCCTAATGCATTTTCAGCCATTAAATTAATTTTTCAGAATTAATTAATTCTGAAAATTAATTTCAGCCCTTTTGACCCTACCCAAAATTAAACATGCCCATCTGGAATGAAATTGGCTAGGCCATTTGCAACTTGGAGTGGTTCCCAACCTCTGTTGACCCTTAGACGAGCATTAATTAATTAATTAATGCTAGTCCCTAGTGTCACCACTGACACTTAATGACCAAACAATTGTCCTAGGGTCCAACCTGGCACAAACTGACCACCAAAACCCAATTGGCATAACTTAACACAACTTTTGCCTTTAACACCCACTACATCCTCGGGGTCCTTGGCCCGTTCCCATGAAATAACTGCCATGTGCATCACATGTGCTAAACAACCTTGCACATTTGATTAGTAACTTAATCAAATGTTACTAGCAAGATTAAAGCATCTCAAAATTTCACGTCCCCGTGATAGGAGTTGTGGTTTAAAGCCCGAGAAAGTAGCAACAATTTCTTTCATGCACTACACCCGTGATCGCCCATATAGAGCGTCAAAAAATCTTCTTCTATGCGGGAGCATGCAAACAAGCTAAGGCAACTACAAATGCAAGTGCAGAACACGGAGAAGATGATCACTTCCAAGGACATGGCGATAATACACCTTTCATAGTTCCTGCCTAGATTCAGTGCATTTTACTCCGCTTTGATTGCTTCATGCTAGATAAAGACTCTTCGTTGGGAGGAGTTGGTTCCTATGGTTTTGGACTAGGAGGAGCAATTGAAAGGACAGAATACTTCCAAATCAAAGGCATTGACAAGTCAGACCTCTCAGAAGAAGGGGAAGGATCAAAAGAAGAAGGACAAAGAAAATAACTCCACTTGTCACATCTATGGCAAGACAAGTCACTGGAAGAAGGATTGCCCCAACAACGAGAAAAAGAACAAGGAGAAGAAGTTTTCAAAGGATTTAGGAGTGGCTGCTCCCTCATCAGTTGCCTTCCTCTACTTGGAGATGATTGAGGCATCAAGCCCTAGGGCTTCTGATGTTGTGTTGACAGCCCTATATCCTCACAAGTGGATTGTTGACAATGGTACCTTGGGCCTCTACAACAAGTGTTGTCTAGTTGCGGCCTTCACAGGGGCAAATTCTCATTAGTGATAGCTCTTCTATTCCTATTCAAGGGACAGGTAACATGCAACTTATTGCAAATGGGTAAGGTGGTGCCCATACTTTAGAGGTGCTTCATGTGCTATGCTTGGGTTACCATATGTTGTCGGTACACAAGATTTGTACCCTCGGCCTCTTGGTTGAGTTTGACGAGGCTACCTTTTAGATTCTTAATCGTGGATTGAGACAAGTGCTTTCTTCCGATAACGAGGAGAATGGAGTCTATAAATTAAGGTCTTCAGTCTTTACTTCTCTTTTTCTTACCTCTTAGATAGAATCCAAGATTTGGCATGCTCCTAAATTATGATTACCTTTGAAAGGCATGTAGGGGACAACTTGTTGAAGGTATGCCAAACATTGTGGTGAGCTAGCAACCGTGTGTATCTTGCATTCGCGAAAAATAGCATCGTTATGCTTTTCCCAGCAAGGCTTCGAGATGGTCATTAATACCCTTGAAGCTTGTTTCTACAAATCTTTATGGACTTGTGAGGGCGGAGTTCCCAAAGGGAAGCCTGTATTTTATGCTAATTGTGGATAATTTTAGCAAGATGACAAGGGCTTATTTATTGCAACTGAAGCCAAGGATTGGTTACTCTTTGAGGAGAATTGATCATGCCAGAAGTTAAAGACATTATGATCTAATAGGGGCACCTTATGAGGTGTATTTTGGGTCTAAGCCCGATGTTTCCTATTTCAAGGTTTTTGGGTGTGACACCTATATCCACATCCCGAAGGCACAACATGATAAAATTTGAAGTGGCTTCCTAAAGACAAGTGTTTGTGGGCTACAGCTCACAATTCCAAGGTTATCAATTGAATTATCCTGTTAAGAAAGATGTCTACACGAGTTCAGATAGAGGGGGGTGAGGAGCACCCATGCTTCAAGATCCAAGAGATGGTTGGGCGCCAGCGACTATACCTTTGGGGCCCACGACACGTGAAGATGATTCATCTTCAAACGAGGATACTACTTCCCCACCAACTTCCCCAATAGCACCACCATTGATGGATATTCTGGAGACTTCAGCAGATGGAGCATGACGAGGAGAGATCCACCCAGCCTCCTCCTCGTTGGACTCGAGACACACTCCATGATTCGGGAATTGAGGGAGTCCTTGAGAAGTGGCAACCACAGGACGATCGATGGCAATCTCAAAGGAACCAAGCACATACTAGCGAGCTTGTTTATACTATCGGGATAGGGAGGCCATCTCCATGAAGAAGGCTTTTTGTAGTCACAACATTGGAAGAAGGCTATGGAGCAAGAGTTGGATGCTATTGAGCAGAATGGCACTTGGGATCTTGTGCCTCGATCCGCTCATAAGAAGGTGATTGGTGTAAAATGAGTCTTCAAGACCAAATATCATAGTGATGGTATTCTAGATAAGCACAAGCTGCGGCTCATTGCAAAGAGCTTCGCATAGTAGCCAAGGGTGGATTTCCACGACACCTTTGCATCTTCAGCTTGGATGGCTACCATTAGAGCCATTCTTCCCTTAGCCAGCCATAGGAGATTGTTGGATTATCAACTTGATGTGAAATCTACCTTCCTAAATGGTGATTTAAGGGAGGAGATCTATGTTGAGCAGCCTTTTGACTTTTCCTCATCAAATGGATAGGTGCATAGGTTAAAGAAGGCCTTTATAACCTCAAATAGGCTCCACGTGCTTGAAACGAGAAGATAGACTCATTCCTCCAAGGGAAGGTGGGGTATCTGTTAGCAGAGTATTTGTCAGCTCATGTGTGAGTCTAAGCTTGATCTGGGCTGGGCATTTTTATTAGGTATTTTAGGTATTTTAGGTATTTTTTCTGGTGTGGCATTTTATGCCAGTGGAGCATTTTATGCACCAGTCGGCCAGCATTAACCAGCATTTATTGCTCCCCACTTTTCACCCTATTTATACTCAGTGGCTCCTCCTCAATTAGTAACTTCACCATCTGCAAACTGTGGAGAGAGGAGCCAGTGCCAGTGCCCACACAGCCAGTGACTCACTGTTGTATGCGACTGTCTCGTGTTCAGATATATGGATTCCATTTCCCGTGCATACATCTGAGTTCTCATCTGTATCGTGTTCTTTTCTTTTCTCTTTTTGTCTTGTGTTTCAGCAGTTTATTTCAGCGCATGTTTATGCTTCCACCGCTGCTCCACTTCTAACATGGTATCAAATTTCAGGATCTGTACTCCTGCTGTGTTTTCTTGCTGATTTCAGGACTGTTTTGTACCCCTGCTGATCAGACGACTGCTGTAGCAGTCAGGCGACCTGTTTTGGGGCTGTTTCAGCCTGCGATTTCTGCAGTTTTGCCATCACCTGCTGCCTACGCACCCTCTGCTGCCTGCGATTTCCATCAGCAGCTTCTGGCGACAGTTTTCTACTTGTTTTTCTGCAGTTTACAGCCTGCGTTTTGCTGCTTCAGCATCTCTCGTGGCTGGGTGACTGTTAATTCAGGCCGTTTTTGCTGTTTTTGGCAGTTTTTGACTGATTTTTTGACTTTTTGCAGCAGATTTTGTCTTCTATTGATCAGATTTTGGGTTATATTGCATGTGAACTCTCATTTCCTGCAGTCTGTGCTTGTGTTTTGGCTGTGTTTCCTCTCTAAATTCCATCTCTTCTCTACTTCTCTTCTTATCCTCTCCATATGGCTCCTCCGTGCACTTCCACTGATGCTAAGTTACATGGACCTGATTATCTCACATGGAATGCTGTCATGAAAGCTTGGTTTGTGCAGAAGCGGTTATGGTACATCGTCTGTGGAGCTATTCCTCCACCTCTCCGTCCTTTTCCTCTTCCTGAAGACTTTGATGAGGAAAACCATGAGGAAGCGGTGCTCACATGGGACTTGGACGATGCCCATGCTTACTCGGCGTTGCTTCGGTGTATTTCTAAAGTGGTCTTACCGGCGGTTACCTCCTGTAGGACCTCTCCTGAAGTATGGCAGAAGTTGCAGCAGATGTACGAGGCCCCTTCCACCATGCGGGCAGTCACACTTTATGGCTAGCTCCAGCAGATGAAGTTTGAGCCGAAAGATACTATTCAGTCTTTTCTTCTTCGTGTTACGCAGGTACAGGATCAGCCTCGACACATGCAATCTGCTCTTCCTGAGGCGCATCTCGTCGGGACGGTCCTCTACAAGCTCCCCCCGGAGTTTGATGGAGTGGCCAATGCTTTGCGGGCGCAGACATCATCGACTCCTGTCAGTTTTACACATATGACCTCGATGCTTCTTGAGCATGAGACATCCTTGAGATTACAAGGGCGGCTTCGGGCACATTATGGAGGCGAGGCTTATGTAGCTTCAGAGAGGGGTGACGGGAAGAAGAAGTCGAAGGCCCAGTGTTACCACTGTGGCAAGAAGGGACATTTGCGGAAGGACTGCAAGACGTTAGCGGCTTCCAGGAAGAAGGAGCAAAAGACGAAGCGGGATGTTGACTCTACCGATGAGTCCTCTCCTTCATCAAACTCCGACTCAGATCCTCCGACCAAGGTGAAGTCCAAGGCGCAAAAGGGATCCTCTTCTTCGGATCGCGGGAAAGGCTTGGTAGCCCCTTCCTCGGCTACTTTCTAGTGGTGGTGATGAGGTCATCCCTCACGACTCTCCTGTGCCAGAGAGGGAGTGTGAGCGGGTGTTCAGATGGGGCAGCCGCGCCTCATCTATACTTTTATACAGGTGCATAGGTTCCAAAGAGGGACGTCCCTGACGCATCGACTTCAGTCTAGCGGAATCAAATCCTGGAGCTGGGATTGACATCCACGTTCATGATAAGCTGGTTATCTGGCAAAGAGCGGACAAAGAGCGGGAGGCTTTCGTCTGGAGCTCACATGAGGGGACACTTTGGCGGTCTAGCCAAAGGCGGGAAATCCATGGTCACCTATGTTCAGGGACATTTTTGAGAAGATGGTCTTGTATGCTACTGCAAGACATTGGTGACGGACCCAGAGACATGCTATGATCTTCTCTATTTTCAGGTGTTTGGTACGATCGACATCGACATCAGGTTCTCTCCGAGGCACCTTGGTGGTGGCTTGATCACCCACTGCTTGGGTATCCATGGTTCTACTTGGTGGTTCTATGTTGTATAGTTTCCGATCCCTTTTCATTATACTATTGTATTGTATCAGATCACCCATGATCTGAGAAAGGGTGTTAGCAGAGTATTTGCCAGCTCATGTGTGAGTCTGAGCTTGATCTGGGCTAGGCATTTTTATTAGGTATTTTTTCTCGTGTGGCATTTTATGCCAGTGGAGCATTTTATGCACCAGTCAACCAGCATTAATGCTGGCCGACCAGCATTTATTGCTCCCCACTTTTCAACCTATTTATACTCAGTGGCTCCTCCTCAGTCAGTAACTTCACCATCTGCAAACTCTGTGGAGAGAGGAGCCAGTGCCAGTGCCCACGCAACCAGTGACTCACTGTTGTATGCGACTGTCTCGTGTTCAGATATATGGATTCCATTTCCCGTGCATACATCTGAGTTCTCATCTGTATCGTGTTCTTTTCTTCTCTCTTTTTGTCTTGTGTTTCAGCAGTTTATTTCAGCACATGTTTATGCTTCCACCGCTGCTCCACTTCTGACAGTATCAACGTTCCTCTTCCAATCCCCAGTTGTATGTCCACACTCAGCTAGAGGACACGCATTGTTCGTGCTTTATGTGGATGATCTTATTTTGACAGGTGACCATGCCTAGAAGGTCAAGGAGAGTAACGCGGTACTACATGAGGTGTACAAGATGATGGATATGGACCTTCTCCGCTTTCTTTTAGGCCATGAGATTTACCAAACTCCGAGAGGGATTTTCATCTCCCAACAGTAATATATGCAAGAGCTTTTGGCCACATTTGAGATGGAGGGTTGTAAGGCTATTTCTGCTTCTACGGATCCGAACTCGAAGGCTATAGCTCACGCAAATTCCCTTTTGGCAAATACTACCTGCTACAGGTAGCTAATTGGGTCCTTGACATGGCTCCTCAACACTCATGTTGACTTGTGTTTTGTTATAGGTTTGCTAGCCATGTTCACGAGTGAATCCAAGACGATGCATTCGTAAGCTGCTTATCAGATTTTGCAGTTCTTAAGGGGGACCCCGATCTAGGGATCTATTATCCAGCAAGTGCAAATGGTTCAGATCTTGTACTTTTCGATTAGAGTAATTCAAATTGGATTGGAGATGTGGATCACAAGAGGTCCACGACAAGTTATTACTTTACCTTGGATGCTGGTGCTATTACATGGAGTAGTAAGAAGCAGCCCACGATTGCCCTATCTTCAAGTGAGGTAGAGTATCGCACCTGTGAGACAGTGTGGCTTCGAAGCTTACTGGAGGAGGTTGGCTGCTCACAGAAAGGTACCCTATCTTCAAGTGAGGTAGAGTATCACACCTGTGAGACAATGTGCCTTGGGAGCTTACTGGAGGAGCTTGGCTGCTCACAGAAAGGTCCTAGTATGCTTCAATGTGACAATGAGAGTTGCATTGCCTTGACTCAAAACCCTGTGTTCCGTGCTAGAACAAGCACATCGAGATCCATTACCACTTCTTTCATTAGAAGCTCCTAGATAAGACCATTAATGTGGTATACTGCAAGACAGAGAACAATCTTGTAGAGTTGTTTATGAAGGTGCTTCCACAAGTTATACTTCGATAGCATTCCAAATCCCTTAGCCTTATGCCTCGTCTAGGATTTGAGAGGGAGTGTGTTCCATGCTAAGACGAAGCACATCGAGATCTAGTACCACTTCATTCGAGAGAAGCTACTAGATGAGACCATTGATGTGGTGTATTGCAAGACAAAAGAAAATCTTATAGACTTGTTTATGAAGGCACTTCCATAGGTTTTACTTCAGCAGCATTCCAAATTTCTCAGCCTTGTGCCTCGTCCAAGATCTAAGAGGGTGTGCTAAAGATATGGTCATACCCTGCACAAGCATGTGTCAAATATGGATAGTTTTCATACATTTCTTATCAATCTGGGCATTCTACAGTAGTCACTTGCAGTCTGACACTATCATTTTGCAATTTGGGTAGGTACTATCAGTCATGGGTAGTCGAACGAGTGCCACATGGCAAGCTAAACAACCTTCACACATGTGAGATCAATCGAACCAAGCAATTGGCACATTTACTACAGGCCCACGCGTCAATCAACAACATTCATGACCAATCAATTGCATGACATGCACATATTCTCATCATTTTTTGTACCTACATATACTACCTTCCTAGCCCACAACAAATCATATCTTTGTGCAAACTTCAAGGTTCACAGCTTGTTGAGATCGTCGAGGTGGAGATATGCAAACATACACTCAACTTGTTGAGATTGTTGAGGTGGAGATATGTGAAGATACACTGTGCCCATGTACATATTTGCTTCCTTATTCAGCATTTCTTCATGATCTCTCTCTCTCTCTCTCTCTCTCTCTCTCTCTCTCTATACGTGTTCACTATCTCCCAATCTTAGTCATATGCTTGCCCATCGCTGCACTCTTACAAGTTGCCGCTGCATTAAATGCAGCAAACACAAGAAGTGCCGGCAGCAAACAGATCAGTGAGCAGCAACAAACTGGCGTCTGATCAACATGGGGAGAAAAGACCTAAGATCAACAGAAAAAAACCAGCAATAGGAACCTAGAGCCTGCAATCTGATACCATGTCAAAAAGTGGATGTAACAATGGAAGCATATACAAACGCTGAAATAGACTGCGGAACACAAGACAAAGAGAAAAGAAGAACATTGCAAAAGAAGAGAACTCTGAAGGATGCTCAGCAAATAGAATCCATATACCAAATACAGACAGTCACATACAATAGTGAGTCACTAACTGCATGAGACCTGGCCGGCACCAACTCCTCTCTCCAACAAGAAGTCCACCTAGTGGAGGAGCCCCAATATAAATAGGCAATCAATATGCCAAAAACAGCAACCGATGCCATTAGAAACTAGCATAAAATGCCTAAAATGCTACAAATAAATCACAATAAAAATGCCTAAAATAATGATAATGTCCCCAACCTTGACAGGCATGCACGGACTCATACATGAGCTAACAATCCTACTCATAGGTTCTATTCCATCCCCCACCAGCAAGGGGGTGGTGGGGGTGTTTCAAGAACTTGAGGAACTTCTTTTAAGGATTGCAATCTCCTAATTGCCTTTCTTTCATGCAGTGGCATTTTTCCTCTATCATCATCGAGCCACCATACCCTACCGCTCATATACCCTTCTCATAGCCTTGGTCACTATTGTTCTTCCTTGGCAAGTTACAATGCCTTCGATAACTCCATGCTATCATCTCTCAATTGGATCAAAGGCTTGGCTCACACATTTCCGAATGGAGTTTTCTAGAGCAATCCATTCTAGGCCTCCTCCCTACTTCCATTGGACTATGGTGGCCTTGTGGAGATATGCTAGGGTTCGGAAAAGAAAACACCGAGTGTACAACCATGACTAAAACACACTGAACTTAAATCCTACCACAAAGACGCAAAAAATGCAAAGAACACAAAATGAAGATAACTAAATAATAAATGAACAAATGTTGAATGTAAATGAGTGATTGTACAAAATGCTCAAGGGGGAGTTGTCCAACAACCGATGAGGGAGGTGTCAATGTATATTGTCCACCGGAGACAAATCCCAAGTGCGCAATAACCACTAGTCGAAGGAAAGGATGATGAAGAAAAGTGCTAAAAATGCAAAAATGACCAGTTGCTAATCCAAATGTAGATCAAGTCAGTGCTCAAAAGTGCTCCAGACAATGAACAATAGTAAGGCAACCTCTAGGAATGAAAAGATAGTGATCCACCAAGTCCTAATGACCATTCTCGCAGCTCGAAACACTCAAACAAGGGCTGCAACAGTCGAATAGAGGGTTGGAGTGATGGTCACATCAGCTAGAACAACATACAAGTGTGGGCAGCCTTCAAATGATCATGACAACAGCTCAAGATAATAGGAATGAGTGGGCAACAAAAGGAGGAGTCCGCAACCATGTGATGATGAATTGGGGATAGATTAGGATAACATGTAAAACAAGGGATAAAACAAATCGTTGGATAAGCTCTTATTTATAGATGTGGATCCAAGTTTGGGTGTTTTCTTATGGGACACAAACTTTGGTAAATTTTGCATTTTGCAGCTATTTTAACGAGCTAATTAAGGTTTAATGTGAAATGTATCTTTTTTAGCATTAACACTCCTCTTGCTCGATCAGCCTTGTCAAAAGATGATGTACCAGCGAGACAATAGGGTTTGCGGGGAGGAACATGGAGCAAACTCGGCAAACATGGAGAAGAGGAGAAGAGAGAAGAAACTCTGATGAATGGAATGATAAAGTTCTCAATCATGGAGTGAATGTGATACAAAGGGAACAAGGGTGCCGTAGCACAAGGAAGATGATGAAGGCAGCCACAAACCAAGAACCACAATGTCCTCCTGAAGGGGTGTGAGGGTAATGGAGAGGCTAGAGTGAAGAGAGATGGGAAAAGAGAGAAGGTGTGGTCTACATTGAACATTGATGGTTTCAGATTGAAGTCAATAGAAACTACCTTTTAAGTTTGAACCAGATTTACTTTTTGAGTTCCATTTTTTGTATGCGTGCCTCCTTTCACACACACACAGCCCCCCCAGCACCCCACTTTTCCTGCCATTTCCCCTCCTCCTCCTTACATGCTGAGATGGTAAAACAAAGAGCTGAAATATGAATTACAAAGATGGGAAAAGAGAGAAGGTGTGGTCTGCATTGAACATCGATGGTTTCAGATTGAAGTCAATAGAAACTACCTTTTAAGTTCGAACCAGATTTACTTTTTAAGTTCCATTTTTTGTTCGAACAAATGACAACCGAGCCAAGTAGCTACTTTCTGCAAAATCATGCACAGTCTTCAGGCTAGACCGACCACCTTCAAATGTTTGAAAGTCTTGCTGTAGTGCTCTGCTATGCTCTGCTGGATCCTGGAGAATAGATCAAAAAATTTATTCCTCTGATATACAGTAGTAGAGTGTCCATTCAACCCTGTCTGTGTTAAGGAACTTCCACATGGAGAAATGGTTTAGAAGAATCTGTACCTGCAAAAACTGCAACATCTGCTCTTCTATTGTCCCTCGCATGGCAAGGGTTTCCACTAGAATGGGACGTGTAGCACCCATACGATGAGCTCGACTTACAACTTGCTCTTCCATACTAATAATAGACCATGTTTAGGAGTTAGATTGGAAAACTTTTAATGTCTTTTTTAAAATATAATGGATTTGACAAGAAATGATCACCTCCGATCCCATATGGGTTCCATCAAAAAGACGTGTGTCACGAAACTCAAATCCAGACCTAGCGCAGCACTGCCATCCATTAGAAGAACAGTGCAGTCCTTCTCATTTTGGAAACTTATTAAGGACTTCATCTGCGATAAGCACACTAAAAAGAAGAAGTCAGATACTGTGATACTTTTACGAAGATCAAACATTCAAGATAACATGTTAGGTACCAGTGGTGGACCTTGTTCAAAGAGTGCATGGGGCTGTACATCCCTGCAACTTTGATGCCTGCTTTTGCCAGCTGAAAAGAACTTCAGATTAGGACCACAGCTAAAAGTCAGACTACCTAACACTTATCAAACATCATCTTTTATTAGAGAGCCAGGTACCAACTTGCACTGAACGAATCTAAGCAGGCAGCCAAAACAAGCAAACAAGTTAACTGGTTAATTTAGTCAGGGATGCCCCCAAGACCTGTAGAAATAGGCTCAACGAGTTTCACAATCTTCTAGGTTCATCCCAAACTGATTCTTAATCTCCCCCCCCCCCCCAAACCCGATAAAAGATAATATGTAGCCTATCCCAAATGGCCCCGAAAATAACACATGCTTGGTGATCATCCATGGTCGCATCCTTGGACATCTAGGATGGGCACTCACAGCCTTGGGTCACTGAGTCACTCAGCAGCATTGGTCACAGCCTTGGGTCACACCTAGTAACTCAATGCCCCAAGTCTGTGACCAATGCTGCAGGTGCCAGTCCTGGATGTCCAAGGATGTAGCATCCATGATCACTGGGTTTTTGTTAGACAGTCATTTCCTGGACAGATGCTGGACAGCAAAGTACGGCAGAGTGCCACATCAGCAGTACGGATGTCAGCAGCCACGTCAGCAATCTGCACAGGTGCCATGTGGCAGCCTGCAGTAGGACAGGACAGGCTGCAGTAGGACAGTTTTTTATTATTTTTCTGCAGTCGGCTGCATTGATCTGGTGCTGGGCATTCTTTTCTTTCTGGCTATTTATAGCCAGTTGGTGGCACACTCCAGTTATTCTTCTTTTCAGATTCTGATCTTGAGATCTGTTGGCTGAGACAGACTGTGCTCGGGCTGACGGAGATCAAGGTTATCAAGTTGGATACATACGCAGATATTTCCTCCGCCCCCTTGTGTATTTCTGCACTCTTATACAGCATACTACACCGCAGATTTTCTACATTTACACTCTCCTTTTCTCTCTCTCTTCTCTCTGTGTTCACTCTCTCTCAGTCTTTGTCCTACCCTTCCGCATCGCTGCACTCTGACATGGTATCAGAGCGGTGAAGATGGACTGACTGAGGACTGAACCTATCTGAAAAGGAGATTTCAGTGAAACACAAGGCTGCGTTTCCAGGATTCAAGGGCGAGCGGGAGGCTTGTGCATCGGATCAAGGCTGAAGCGAGCGTGGGCGTGCAGGAAAGGAGTCTAATCGGTGAATTTGCTGCAAGTTATTGCTGTTCGAAGGGGGGAAAGGCTACGTTTGAGGCCTATCATTGCAGATTTTACCTTTTCATCGCCTCCGACGAGTGAAGAAGGTTTGGGCAGCGGAGGAACCAACCCTAGACGGCTACGTTTTCACAGTCAGAGGGGGCTGATTTTGCGTTTGTGCAAGTATTTCAGGTTAACATGTCTACAGAGACTGATTTAGAGTTCCAGGTGATCATGGACAGGAAGGTGCCTATCTTACCAGCTCTTCCATCGGATAAAAAGCTTGATGGTGACAAATACCGCATATGGCGGGTGATGATATTGGCCATTTTGGAGTCTTATGATTTGGAGGAACTGGTGATGGAGGAGATTAACACGCCCTCGATGAGGGATGAGTCCAAACTCTCTTCCAATGCTTGTGCGGAGTTGACCAAGGCCCAGTCTCATTGGGACAAACTGAATGCCAGGATTCAATCTTTTCTGTTTCTGTCTTGCACCACAACCGTGATAGCTCATATCAGCACTTGACGGTGGCTCATGAGATATGGCTAGAGCTCGACCAGATGTACACCCGGATGACCCTGATGAAGAGGGTCCTTCTTTGGAGGTGTAGATGCGGACCTTGTCCGTGAATAAGTCTTCTTCGCTTTGGAAACACATCAACAATCTTCGGCAGCTTCAGATGCAGGTTCAAAATGCGGGGAAGACTATTTCCTCCGAAGACATGGCGATCACTTTACTATCCCAATTGCCGCCACAATTCAGTACTTTTTATTCCGCTCTTATTGCACCAGAGCGGGAGTCGACTCTTCAGTGGAAAGAGTTGGTTCCTATAGTCTTGGACCAAGAGGAACAATTGAAGGGACAGAATGCTTCCAAATCGGAGGCATTGGTTGGTCAAGCCTCTCAAAAGAAGGGGAAGGACCAAAAGACAAAGAAGGACAAAAAATCCAAGAAGGACAAGGAGAAGGGAGTTTGCTAACACCAACACTCCCCAAGAGAATGGCATTTTGGAGTGGAAGAACCAAAGTGTGATCGAGATGGCGCGCACCATGATGGAGCACCAACAGACACCTCAGTTTCTATGGGCCGAGACAATGACTACCGCAATTCACATCCTCAATCGATCTCCCACTTCGGCCGTTGACAGGATGACACCTTTTGAGGCTTACTTCGGGACTAAGCCTGATATCTCTTATTTCAGGATCTTTGGGTGTGATGCTTATGTGCACATTCCGAAGACGCAGTGTGATAAGTTCGAGGCGGCTTCCCGACGACAAGTTTTTGTTGGCTATCGCTCCCAATTTAAAGGTTCTCGTTTGTTTGATCCCGTTAAGCGGGATATCTACACGAGCCGAGATGTGCGATTCGAGGAAGTTCCGTCCACAAAGAGGGATGAGGAGCACCCCATCCTTGGAGATCCAGAAGAGAGTTGAGCTCCCGAGACAATTCCTTTGGAGCCAGAGCCTCTTGATGGAGATTCTTCTTCTCATTCAAAATCTTCTCTTCCACCAACCACCCCCGAGGAGCTTTCGCCAGTGGATACCCGCATCTTCAGCAAATGGAGAGTGACACGGAGAGGTTCGTCCTCCTCATTGGGCCCATAACACACTTCGAGATTCAAGGATCGAGGGGGTCCCTGAGGAGTGGGAACCGTAGGATGGACCGTGGAGGTCACGGAGGAACCAGGCACATTCTTCGGAGCTTGTTTAGCCCACTTCAGGGAAGGAGGCTTTGCAGTCTGATCATTGGCGGAAGGCCATGGAAGCCGAGTTGGAGGCTATTGAGAGAAGTGGTACTTCGTCTCTTGTGTCTCGTCCTCTCACAAAAAGGCGATTGGTGTCAAGTGGGTCTTCAAGACCAAGTACCTTAGCAATGGTTCTTTGGACAAGCACAAGGCTCGCCTTGTTGCTAAAGGTTTTGCTCAGCGCTCAGGCATTGATTTCCATGATACTTTTGCCCCCACTGCTCGTATGGCGACTATTCGAACTGTTCTTGCCTTGGCTAGCCATAGGAGATGGCCTATTTATCAATTGGATGTGAAGTCGGCCTTTCTGAATGGTGACTTGCAAGAGGAGATCTATGTTGAGCAACTTCCTGGCTTTGATCCTCGGATGGAAAAGTTTATAGGTTGAAGCAGAGGTACATTCAGGAGCTCAACAGCCACGTCAGCAATCTGTGCAGGTGCCACGTGGCAGCGTGCAGTCGAACAGGACTGGCTGCAATTGGACAAATTTTATTATTTTTCTGCAGTCGGCTGCATTTGATGCAGCCAACCTGGTGCTGGGCATTCTTTTCTTTTTGGCTATTTATAGCCAGTTGGTGGCACACTCCAGTTATTCTTCTTTTCAAATTCTGATCTTGAGATCTGTTGGCTGAGACAGACTGTGCTCGGGCTGACGGAGATCGAGGTTATCAAGTCAGATACATACGCAGATATTTCCTCTGCCCCCTTGGGTATTTCTGCACTCTTATACAGCATACTACACCGCAGATTTTCTGCGTTTACACTATCTCCTTTTCTCTCTCTCTCTTCTCTCTGTGTTCACTCTCTCTCAGTCTTTGTCCTACACTTCCGCATCGCTGCACTCTGACAGTTTTATAGTCTGAAATATTTGCAACCAAGGTATACCAAATAATTATTCCTCCTCAAATAGTAGAACATGCAAATGCAGTGGCATTCAGAAAAGTCATTGGGGTGAAACAAATTCTGAACAATATGTAAAAGCATAAACTTCAAGAGTTTTTCTATGGAGATGCAAGTTGGGCATTTTCCAATGGGGTACAGCATGGGTAATCTGTCCAACTGTGTTTTTGCTGGGGTGACTGCCCATCATCCTCTGTAGACATACTAAGGATTTCCTCCTATCAGTTGTCATAATGCCACATGCTTCTTCAAAGCAGACTTGCTTAAAAGCTAAAGTCTGTACAGGCTAATGTTTCAAGGATGCTAAAAAAAACTACAGACCATAATATATTAAGCATACACGATACTCAAGTAGAAGCACAGCAGACAATAGATAGCAGACCAGACAGATCAAAACAACTTGGCCTACCTGTCTTTCAATAACATGAATGTGCTCGAGAAACTGGGAAAACACAATGGCCTTCTCTGGAGGATCTTTCTCTGAAATTGCTTCTGCCTTTTCCTGCCCAAAATCGGTATCGGCCAGCTCGCTGCCCTCAATCAATAGCTCACTTCCTATTGTCATGCCTTTCAGTTCTTTCAGCCTGTCAACAAGATAAGCCACCTTGCTGCTTGAAGTTGCTTGCCAATCTGGATCCCAATTGTCCTAGAGCAAAGTAGATTTGAACTGTCAAAGAAAGCCTTGAGACAAACTCGGTGCCATTATACAGTTGCATACAGTTTCTGCATAAAGATCAAACTTTTGTTTGTGCTCTATTTCGTAAAAGACCAGCTAGTATCTGTTTGAACACTGAACTCCTCGAGTAAAATGAGTGGTTATTCCAATCCCAAACATAAACACAACGTAGGAATTCCCCCATGTGAAGATGAGTCTCTACAATTAACCACCGTCCAGAATACAGTTCAGAACATCATGTGACAAATTACCATAACTGCACGTTGAAACAAGAGTAAGATGACCCAAGTTTAGAAGGTGATGATCGTGTGAGTAGACAGGATCACATTGTGACCAATTTTGCAGGATAAGCTTTCCCCTACAAGCAAAAAATACCAAGAACCAAACTTCTCCATTCAGAAAGCAAAGTATACCTGAACATATGAAGGCTGCAACTCAATTAGATCCTGTGGCACTGGCCATTTTGGATTGGGATTCTCAAGCCGAGTTAGATCTTCAGGGCTTTGCATTTTATATGGATTTCCACAGCCAGGCAAGGTGCATTTTTCCCTATCCAGAGCTACACAGTCCAAGCAAAGTAAATGTTTGCAAGGGGTAATTATCGGTAACCTACACCACTCGTCACATCTGGCATCATAGCAATACCTGAATTAGAAGCTACCAACATATAAGAAATAGTGCCTTTAGACAAAAAGCCGATTTCACCTGTTACAGTTGCCACCAACAAGTAAAGCATTTTTTATGACAGCGTATTCCCAAGACAAAGGGTCCATGCCCTCTTGAGCAAGAATCTCCATGGTTTCTTGAATGTCTTCACCAGCATTTTCAACTTTGATGTGACCTGCAACACAACAGGAAAGCCTAACATTTCTGATTGTATTACTTCTGAATTTCCATTGCTTTGGATTCAGAAGCGACTCCACATGCGATGGATCATTCCAGTCTGCCATAAGAATATTACGACGAACTGTGGCCACAAGCTCATTGTAGCTTTCTGCATGTTTTTGTGTAAAATCAACGAGAGTAATCTTCCGGGAGCATGGTGGAATCATGCAAAGGTCAGACTTTCTTGCACTAATCATACACCTCTGTAACAGTTCCAATAAACGGGCACGCCCTTCTTCAGAGCCACTTTCGAATGGTTTCAAAATGCCACCTTCCCATGATTTTTGACTTTTCCCATATACTTCCTCATGCAGAAACTTCAGCATTGGATGCAAGTGTGCCACTTGACTGTTAGGTGTATGTGGTGTCGGAGTACCAGTTAGCACCCATCTCCGTGTTGCATGCATCGACATTGCCATCTGTAATTTATTTGTTAGACTGAGACTTGCTCCAAGGGTATGCCCTTCATCCAGAACAACTCGTAACCAGTGCACCCCCATAAGGACGCTGCTGTCCTTATAGGCCCACTCGCAGCTTAACCGAGAAAACGTGGTTATGACAATATCAAAATTCCATGCAAGATCCTGAACCTTGGGAGCATTTTTCTGATCAATCAGTACACATATCCGTAACTGATCAGGCTTTGTGTGCCTTATAATCTGATTCCTCCAATGCTCCACCAGATTTGGAGGGACCACAATAAGAGTTGCTCTGGAGAGATACAACCTTACTGCATCTGATGGCTTGTTGAGTGCATCCCTCAAAGCTGGTAAGTCAAAAACCAGACCATCCAATAAGGGAGGGTAGCACCATTTCTTCACTCCTTTTCCCTCAATCTTGGGCACCAAGCCAAATCTCTGGAAAATAATGCGATAATGATGTTGCTCAGCTGCATACTGATTGAACACATGCAGTGATGAGGGCACAGAAACACCTGTCTTAGACATTTGGACCAGTTTGTCAGGGCTCAAATTTGCAAGCCATGTCAGAACGGCATTTGTTTCAGCATCCCTTAAAGATCCACAATCTTTGAGAACGTTTGCAAAGTGTATCACGTTTTGTTCCAGACAACATGCACCTCCAGCCTTGTGAAACCCTGGAAAAGACGAAATGGGTCCAGATTCCCATCTTTCTTCTGGGTCAGAGCAGCTTTGATACAATGGATCTTTGTTCATGTTGCAAAACCATGCCAACCCTTCATCCGGTTCCTTAGCTATTTTCCGCCACTTGCTGCATGAATCGCACTGAACCCAGATATCTTCCACAATCTGGTAATTCTTCAGTCTAGCAGCATTAGAGGCCACAGTACCAGAACGATGTTCCCTCTTTTCACGAATAGTAACCGTTGAGCCATCTGCTGAACCATCCACAACTAAGCCCTCATATGCTTCCAAAAGCTTCCTCTTGACCCCAGTGGAAGCTCTTGTTGCAGGACCTGATTCTGAAATGCGATGCCTCACAGGCCTACTACTTTGGAAAATTCCACATGTGGACTCTCTACATCGCCTTCCTGCTGGCAAGCTTTGTGTCAAATGGTGTGAGGATGGGTTGGAAAGGTGAGAGCTTCCATCAACTTTGTTGTGCTTGGCCTTCAAATCCATGCATCTTTTAAGCACAGACGTGACTCGATAAGAAGCAATTTCATAGTAACCATACCTGTCACCCGATCTGTGCTCGCACCAGTTGACATGAGTCCCATCAGGTGGAGTCGCAAGTGTGCCCTGTGTCTTCAAGATGAGACAAATGGCTGTCACAGTTTTTCCTAGGCCTGGTTCATCACAGAAAAGGCCACCTCTGAAGTCAGTAATGCAAGGAGGTGCTTCTGGAGACAAGTCACCAGACAAACAATTAAGGTAAAAATGAAAGCCATCTTCTGTCTGCAGGTCTTTGTAAAGAGGGTGGGTAAGAGTGGCAGGATACAATTCCCGCTGCAACATCCAGCAGACCGCTGCCTGCTGATGTGGAAAAAGCTTCAAGTTCATGCAAGGCATAACATAAAGAGCAAGCTCTTGCATATGCCTGCATGTAGCTGCCACACTCCGCAGGTCTCTAGGTGACAGCCTGCTGAGAATAGACATCAAAACTTCATTGGGTACATCCCAGATACCCTGCAAAATAGTTTCTTGGTCATCCTCAGGAAGAATTGTAGTACTGAAGACCTTCTCTCCCTTAAGGGAAGGCAGGGACTTAAAGATAGCATGCATGTCAAATTTAGCCTGCTTCTTTGCCTCTGGCGAAATATAATGCAATCCACAGCCCAGAACCTGACACTCTCCTGTGTTCCAAATTTCCACAAATGTTTCATTATCGAGATTTCTGCCATCACATTCAAGGAGCATTCTTCTGCTTTCCCAGTCACAACTGTCCAATACAAAGAGAAAAACAATTAGAAAACAACCAACCACAAACAAAAAAGAGGCTCTCTTATCCACCTCTTCCATGCTCTGCATCAGTATTTTAGTATGAGGGAGAGAACGAATGTGTCAGGAAGCTACCTTAGATGATTGATGACTGATGTGAAAGCAGGGCTTGGCTTCCAATAGTTGCGACCAGACCACAAGAAGGAAGGCAGATACAAATCAATCAGAACAACAGCATGCACTTCTCCAGTGCCTTTGCGAGCAGCTCGGACTGCACGTGCTTTGAGTCGTACACCATTTCTCACTGTCAAAACCTGCAAGTTATTCAAGATCTGGTGGCCACCGCCATTAAATCCTAGCTTCTTCCTCTTCTTGCTTGAGGATTGTCTCTGTGCGGATCTACCCCCTGCCTCTCCAGACAGGCTCTTGCTCAATGCAACAGGGGTATGTTCCCATTCACATGGCATGTTGAGAACATCCAGAGGCGAGCTTGAGTCTTCACCCGGAGACCCCATGCATCCTGTTACTGATACTGCAGGGCTCAGCAGAAAGCCTCCACTGGCATGGAATTGAACCTCAGGGCCTTCACCAGCGAGCCAACATTCTGCCCCAATAAGCCTCTCTAAGGGGTGGGAAAGAGGATTACAAGCCGAACCCCTTCCTCTGTTGTGATTCGAAGGATTCTGTTTCCTGCGCGAATAAAAAACGTTCTCGAAGGTGAAGTCGTACTTGGCCGGAGAGGCCTTGGCAGAAGCCACATTCTCAAAGCGCTCGAATTTCTCCAGTTGTGCTCTCGGAACCACGCACTCAGAGCCTCGCTTGGCATCGTTGCAACGAAGCTCTGGACAAGACGGCTCCTTAATGCAATGTCCCGCACACGCTGCATGTAAGGCCGCCTCGTCTCTACCGACTCGAAGCTGCCAATCCTCTGAACCAACCGCACCATCAGCGGTTAGGGTGCGGGACCATGCATCTTCATTGGAAGAGCTGCCGATTGGTGCCGAGCCATGGCCTGAGAAATCGAGCTTCGAGGGAGGGGGCGGGTTAAGAACTGCGACGACGAGGGGGAGGAATCCACAAAGCTTGAAGTCGGTGTCAGCCATGCAGCAAGGCAAGTATAAAGACAACAATAACAAAGCGCAGGCGTGCCTTACAGGCCCGCCATAGCCACGGATAGAGAGAGAGAGAAAGAGAGAGGAAGCTACGATCTCGCCATAGCTCCGGTGCAAAGGAGAAAGAAAACCCCGCGAGCAAGAAAGGAACAGAAAAGGAAAAGACCTTATTTTGTAATTTGACCTTCAACAATAAAGAAAATTTTCGATTTCGCACACATTTTAGGTATACTCATATTTCCAGTGCCACGTGTCAAAAACTCAATGCTCACACACAAAATTAACTTCTACCAAAATGTCAAAAAGATTTCGGCCGACCTTTTTGTCTCTCCACTGCTATTTTTGCTCCCTGGTTTGTTTGTTTTTTTTTTTGGCCGTTCTTCTTTTAGACGCCTAGACGTAGTGGAATCCGTTGCCAAGCAAATGATAAAGACTAGCTACCTAGCCCTTGGTTTTGAAGGACATCCCTTGTAAACATTAGTCGAACTGGCTGCCGAGGAATGATAAACGTTAGCCCTTCGTTTTGAAGGATAACCCTCCTAACACTATGTTGGGGAGAGTAGACTTTTCTACGTCGAATCCTTCACCAATGTTGAAACTTTTGCACCCCTTGAGGAGAGTTACCTCTCATCTTCAAAACTTACCATGACAAGCCCGTGATATATCTTAGGTGGCCAAGGTCACCCAAGGGCTAGATTACTTCTTACTACAGTGATTTCATCGGTTGCTACAAAGTTTTGGCTCTCATTTAAACAGTTTGCAATTCTTTCACCTTTTGCTTACAAACTCAAATAAACCACTAGAAGATTCGAACAAATTCGTGCTTTTATTTTGCACTTTTGGGGCCAATTTAGTTAACAAAATGCCAAAAAATAGTAAAACTTGCAAGCAACAAGGTCAAAGGTTTTGGCATCAATTTCAAAAAGTTATTTTCAATGAACACCAATTTAGTGTTATCAACCAACTAGCTTAATGATCTCTACAGGCCGCTAAAAAAAATGGGATGCACCCTTACTAAAGAGTGGAGAGGGCTTGATTCTTGGAGCCTTACGCGTTGAAAACTCATATTCGGTGGAAGACCGTATGCTTTCACAATTGAGCCAATAAGCAATCAAAAATAAACATGTGGTGACTTTTATGCATAAGCTATGAGTGCAAGAGGTATCTCTAGATGCCCTCTTTTCCAAAATGTCTAGGGAGTTGCAAGGGTCCAATTCTTAGATTTTATTACTTTGCTACTTAGCCTTGATTGACAACCCAATTGCACATGCATAATTTATTAAATTATATAAGCATATAAACATATAAACACATATTTATAATATTAATGTTCAACTAATATTAATATGTGTTATGTATACTATATATCGCCTTAATTATATATAATGTATATCTAATATGTAATATATTGTATATTTTTATTCGTCACATATATCATATATTTTAAATACATACACACACTCACAAGTATCATACATATATTTTATCTACAAACACACATACACACACTCACAAGTATGGTACATACGTACATTATATAGTATTAATCTATTGTCTACTATCTATAATTGACAAAACTACCAAACCCAAAACTAATCCTACTTGGCAATCATAGAGTGCTCTCCAAGCCTTGAAAAAGAAAAGAATAAATTTTAGAAGTAAATTTTTATAAATCTAGAATTGCATCATCACATCGTCTATGCTATTTTTGTTTAATATCTCCCCCCCCCCCCCCCCCATATGAGGCCACTCTAAATGTCTTTGTGTGTGAGTAACATGTCAAATTGAAGAATCTTTAGTGAGATGATTTTCAGTGGTCCATCGAGAGATATTTCTAACCAATGTCATCCAAGACTCCTTGGAACACCTGTGGTGCTTGTTGCCTAGACTTGCTTGAGTCCACCCCACAAGGGAAGGTTCTGGCTATTCCCACAAGGATTAACCTAAATTCGACTCCTACATAAGCTACACTCACCTAATGGTCTTTTTAGCGTTGGCTTTCAAGCGACTACTTTACATCAAACACTCAAACCAAAGTGGACTCGTATTACACTTGGCTCAAAGGGAGTGAGAAACAAGGGGGAGCTATATATGTCGACCCCTTTGCTTATTACGCAAAGTCTCGCTTCGGTCCCCTAGAATGACACTAAGACAAGTTCTAAAATTTATCTAGAAAGGCCGTCATTCAACTCTTTCCTAGATTATCTTAGATCTACCACCTTGAAGAAAAACCCTCAACTCACTAAGACCACCCATCCATAGGATGGATCCATTTAGGATTTCACCCTCCCGCTTTCCTTGATGGTGTGTTTTAGATATTTAATTAACCTATCATATTTATGTTTGACATGCAAAGATAATTTCCTTAATTAACTATTAAACATTGGTTCTTTCACGTAATTAACCATTAAACATTGGCTCCTTCACATAATTTATTATCACAAATACAATGACAATGTCAATCAATCCTCTGAGAGGAGTTGCAAAACAATGTATTTATCATGTGCCTTCTCCAAGGTGCAATGCCACCCTAGCATTCCTCCCTTGACCAATATCCATATCCAAATATGATCTATCCTTTATCAATAAACCTACAGACACAATCTATAATCCACCCTTTAGCTATAATATAGTCTTTTGAACATCCACAAACATTAGGCCATGGAGGTGTTCCACCTCCATCCTAGGTCTAGCGTAGGGTGTCCAAAGCCTCCTTGATCTACAAGCTATTATAGAAGCAAACCAACATTCCATGGTGGCTTTCACACCACTCAAACCTTTTGTCAGTGTATCGAGGAACACCCTTCTAGGTTCTTTGCCTTTACCAGCATCTTTTTTTGTAGTGTGATCATGGAGGTGATCCACCTGTGCATCAAACCCTCATCCAATAAACACTCAGGATGAGTAAACTCTTCTCTTTAGGGGATTCTCATGCTTCGAACAAAAACAAGGCAAACAACCTATCTTTGAACTAAAATAAGCAATCTTTTGTCATAACAAGTATACAATCTCTTGAAGACAAAATAGAATTCAAATAGCCCCTTTGAGTATTTTACAAGGGTCAATAAATCTATCAATCATAACCCTCCAAAGAGTGCAACTACTTGAGAACAAAATATACAACAATCACATTTATACTTAGGTTGCAAGTTGAGACAGTGCATTTCAAGCCTTCTCATATAACATAAATCTTCCTCGAAAATGTACAATCCTTAGCCATGCACAATCATTGAACACAAATCTTCCCCCAAAAGGTGCAACTCTTAACCATACATAGTCATATCCTTATAGCATCACAAGGCATCTACCTTTGCATCTAGTTCAACCTAGGGATCATTAGGCCCCTTGTAGTCTCATCCTATGTTTGAGAACATAATCTTAATGGCTTTGGGTTCTAGTTATTGTTTCATTATTTCCAAGGGTATCTATGACTTCTTCCCTTCCCAAGTTGAGGTCCTACATAAGGATTTCTCTCTTAGAGAGAGAAACATTGTCATGCCATTGGCCTTTATCCCACTTGAGTAGTGCTCCCACATACTTAAGAGCTTCAAGAACTTGTATGAGCAAATTTGAAGAGGAAAATCCAATCCTTGTACATATAGTTTACTATTCCAATCCTCTTTTGTAGGATGATGAGCTTTTAAAGAGGTTGACACACTCCCTATATATATATATAGATGGGGTAGCGTATCTGCCCTATAATGCCAATAGCCTAAGACTAAGGCTTTTTATAAGCCTCTCTCTCTCTCTCTCTCTCTCTCTCTCTCTCTCTCTCTCTCTCTCTCTCTCTCTCTCTCTCTCTCGTCGCACCTCTGTCCAAAGTGTTTGGTAGCATGGTTGGTTGGCTAATAATTGCCTGATGAACTAGGGGTGATGCTTTTGAAGGGTGGCATTGTGTTAGTTGATGGCAGCTCTAGGGGGAGTGGTGGCAGTGATTGATGTATTCAAGGTAATGAGGATAATGTGTTGATTAGGATAATGTTGATGACAACAATTTGGTGACTCCCATTGTTCAAAAAGAATATGATGATTATTTTTCATTTTTGTTTTTAAAGGCTTTAAACCTTTGCTTTCATTTCTTCCTACTAGCATATGTTTGTACGTAGAAGATGGGGATTTTACATCCTCTCTCCCTTAGAGGAATCAATATATCCTCATCTCAAAAGAACTCAGGGTTTATTTTTGTCTAGTAAAAGTTATATCATAAGACCACTACAAGATATAGACCTTATACCGACGTTTAAAGTGACGAAAATACAAACAACAAAATTTGCCCCCGTCGTCGCAAAAAGCGTCGTTATTAACAACGCTATAGAAACGTCGCTATTGGCGTAGCGACGCCAATAGCGACGCAACCAGTAAGTTTGAGACGCGCATAGCGACGGTAATAGCGACGCGAGCAGTAAATTTGCGACTCTAATAGCGACGGTAACAGGGATAAAAAAAATTTTGTGGCTTGCTGCCCTGCCACATATAGCACTGTGTGCTGTATGAGAGCCATACAAAATAGTTTCTGCACTACTGTATACAAAGCGCTTGCAAACAAAAAGAATGTATACTAAAATCATAAAACTGATACATGATCGCATAAAAAGTGATTGGTACAATCATGACAGGATATCACTAATACATAGAAAATGTCTACATAGATCAGGCGACTAAAAAATAAAGGTGTGTGAGCTCTAAGGATCCAAGGGCGAGCTACAAATCCTCGTCCCCCGAAAGCTCGTCCTGTCGCAAAGGAGCATCGAACGGACTCTGCAGAAAAAGAAACAACACATCAATCCACCATACAATAATGCATTCAAATATCTCATGGTAACTACGGACAAGAAAGATGAGTGACTTACAGGGCCGCCGCGTCTATACAATCAGTCGATCAATGCATTGAAACCATGCCTCTCTACATATCGAGTCTCAAGGCCTTGCGGATCGCGATTTGTAATGGAGTGCTGCAAAGAAAACAAAATGCTAACTGTTAGAAACATGATTGTCAGTGTCACAACTCTATAGAAACAGAATTTGTATCCTTTTTCATTAATTTGTCTATATAATGATTTATTAAATTTATTTCCTTTGCACTAATTAGATATAAAGAAAAGTGCATTGGAGCTGGCCACTGATGAGTGGTCACAGGTTATGGTGGACCCACGCAGTGGGTTAGAGAAAAGATAGTTCACACTTCCACCTATATGACTCGATTGGGCGCCTGTGACTAGAACTCACGCATATCAGGGTTAGACTCGCACACAGAAAGGATTGATGCTGTGAAGTGTGGGCTAGATCCACCAGAACAAATACTTACAATCAACAAGATGGCATGATCATGAATTGCTTGTATAATGTGTATGTGTGGGCTGAAAGCTTGAAATGCACATTTCTTTGCATAGGAAAGTCACATGAAGATTTGGATACCATTTTTGCGATGTACACGGAAAAAGCTTTCATATGACACCCATATTGGGGGGTCCCTAAATTTTAGGAGCCTCGAATTAGCCTAAAAATGCTAGTCCTAAAAAATAGGGATGTCATTCTAAAAATAGTAAGTTCTGTACTCTGAATGTGCTTACTAAATTTGGTTGTTTCTATTCTTAACAGTATTCAACCCAAAAAGGAAGGCCATAGAGAAGAGACAAGTGTCAAGACACTTGTCACACAAGTTTCCAAGTGTCCCACCACTTGTCACATCTCATGACATGTGGCTGGACACTTGTCTTGTGCTACTCCACTTTCCCCTTTTGTACTAGCTCTCCCCTCTCCTATAAATAAGAGCTCTTTCTTCATTCAACATCATTTTTCTTTGCTGTAAACTCATGTACAGCACCCACAGATAGCCAGAAACTGGCCCCATCCATCCCCATCATCATCCCCCACTTCTCCATTATCAAATTCCTCCATATGCCCTCTTCTATCACTGCTGTTTACAGGACAACAAGCCTGTAAATTCATCACAACACCTCCTTCTCGAGCTTTTTCTTCCATTTTAGCAACAAGAAGCAAGCCCTATCCATGTACTGCTGATCAACGATGGAGAAAGGCTGAATTCCCCTTTTTCTTCTCTCATACTGTAAAGAAATCAGTTCTTATCATTGCATAATAGATAATGCATGTGTGTTTGTACATCTTTGCATGATCTTGTGAGAGTGAGAATTACTTCTTCTCACTCTCAGGTTGATTGTAACTGAGCTCTTCCCTAAGGGACTTGGGTTGAGCAGAAATACATTCCTTCGGGGGGGGTTGCCCATCTTCAACCCTCAATCTTGTCTCCATTACTTTTACATTTTCATGGCTATAATTTTGTGAGTAATTTTCATTTTTAGCTTTAAGTGTTCATTCTCTTTTATATTAAATCTTGAAAACAAGCGAATATCATAATTGTTAAGCATACTACGTTGTTCGGGGCGTTTACAGTGGTATCAGAGCTTTGGCTCGGTCCTCACCCCCAACACTGGTAGTGCTTACAACTATAAGTTTGTTTGTTTTCAGCCCTTGCATTGAGTGCTTGAGCATATTTTTTTTCTTTAGTCTCAATGGATCAATCGAGTGCTATCCTTCAAGCCATTCAAAGTCTTAGAGAGGAGAATCGGCAAATTCGTGAGCAACTTCTCAAACTAGAAAAAGTTGAGAATCCCAAAGAATTCAAGGAAAGAAACCCATCTACTTCAAGGAGACAAAGCCATACCAATGAAAGGAGCCGATCAAGAAGTCCAACTACTTCTAAGAGGCAGTCCCATTCTACTTCAAGACAAAGAAAGAGATCGCGTCGAAGCTCATCCTCTTCTTCAAAGTCATCTAGCGCCTATTCTGATGGATCCTCTTCTAGTAATGAAGAGTCACACCCTTCTCGTGGAAGACCTCATCATCGTCAAAGGCGTCGACATTCTTCACCCTCGTCTCCATCTTCATCCCCATCAAGCACTTCATCATCTTCAACCTCAAGATCCGAGCATGGACGAAGGAATAAGAAGAAGAAGAAGACTAAGTCACTATCTCAACTTGAAAAGAAGATCAAGTTTAGTATGTATAATGATTCCCGAAATCCTGATCTTCTTCTGAAGTTTATTCGTCAATTTCAAATTTTGTATGGTCGTGACAAGTATAAAGAAAAAGAAAAAGATTAAGTTTGCAGCTTTACATTTAACCGACTTAGCCCATACTTGGTGGACGGGGTTGGAATATGATCATGCTGCCCCAAAATCATGGCGATCCTTTGTTCGCCTGATACAAAGCCAATTTCTTCCTGTTCATTTCAAAAGAGATGTAAAAATGGAATGGGATCGGCTTTGGCAAAGGAAAAATGAGTCACTTGGTGACTATACCAAGAGATTTTGGGAGCTACTTTTGAAGGTCCAACATTTCAAGAAGATCAGCAGTTCGGAAAAGCTTAGGAAGTTTCAAGGAGGTTTGCATTTTAAACTTCGTACTGCTCTTAATCATTATCATTGTTCTAGTCTCAGGGAACTCATTGATCATGCTAAGACATGGGAAATGGAGCACAATGGCAACAAATTATTCCAAAAGAATGATAAGAAGAGAGTAGCTGATGATGAGGAGTATTCAGCCCCAAATGAAGGACAAAAACAGTCGCAAAAGCAGCCATCAAATCAAAAGAAGATGAAGCCCTATGCACCTCCTAATGCTCCTCAATTTCGCTCCAATCTATACCCACAAGCAAAGAAATTTTCCGAAGAAGAAAAGCAACGCTTCATGAAAGAAGGGAAGTGCTTTAAATGTGGACAAACAGGCCACATAGCGAAGCAATGTCCAAACAAGGGACAAAGCAAGGTTTCTGACAACAAGCCTAAGTCACCAGTGAAAATCAATGCTATCAGTGATGTAGTTGCAAACACAACTCACACTCCAGAGACGCGCAAATTATTAAAAGCTTGGGGACAGTTGCAAGGTAAGCAAGCACTATTCTTGATAGATCTTGGGGCGAATGAAAATATCATTTCCTTGCAATTGGCTAAAGAGCTTGGATTAAAGAATGAAGAGATGGACACTCCGGCAGAAGTTCGCCAAGCTTTAAATGCTGATGAAGGTGACACAGTGAAGACTGTGATACCCTACATTGGCAAGCTCAAGTTTCAAATTCAAGGCTACAGTGACGAAGATACCTTCTGTATCGGAGACCTTGATGGTTGCGATGTGATTCTTGGCATGCCTTGGAATCATAGAGTAGATTCAACCATCTTCTCTCAGAAAAAGAAGGTAGAACTCACCAACAAAGGCAAGAAGTACGAGATCCAAGCTGGAGTTTGTGGAGACACCATACCTATGGTAAGCCATATGCAAGTCTCTAGAGCAATTAAGGATTGTGTTCAATGTTTTCTGCTTTATGTCACTGATGTAAAAGATAATATGAATGCTGAAAACCAAGAGCAACTTCAGCTCTCGGAAAAGTATAAAGATTGTTTTTCGGAAGATCTTCCTTATCAGCTTCCCCCAGAAAGGCCAGAAGACCATCATATTGATATTATCCCGGGCAGTTCTCCTCCTAATATAGCACCATACCGTGTGAGCCGTCCTCAACAAGAAGAAATCAGAAAGCAAGTCGAAGACCTACTCAACCGTGGGCTAATTAGGCCAAGTAGCTCACCATTTTGTTCACCGGTTCTTCTTGTTCAAAAGAAAGATGGCACATTCAGGATGTGCATTGATTATCGAGCCCTCAACAAAATCACTGTGAAGAATCGGTTTCCTATTCCCAGAATTGACGACATTTTGGATCGTCTAGGAGGCTCAAAGGTTTTCAGCCGCATTGATCTAAAGAGTGGTTATCATCAAATTAGGGTAATACCACAAGATGTACACAAAACTGCTTTTCGCACTTCATACGGTCTTTATGAATTCTTGGTGGTTCCTTTCGGATTAACCAATGCACCAGCCACCTTTAATCGAATGATGGAGCGCATCTTTAGAGAGCATCGACAATATGTCGGTACTTTCTTTGATGATATTCTTGTCTTTAGCAAGAATGAAGAGGATCGTCATCAACACTTGGAAATTGTTCTACAATTACTACAACAAAATCAACTCTTAGTAAATGGTAAAAAGAGTGACTTTTTCATGCATAAAATAAATTACATTGGGCATGTCATCTCTTCTGAAGGGATTCAGATGGATCCTGAAAAGATCAGGATAATCCAAGAATAGCCTCATCTTTGTGATGTACATGAGGTGCGATCGTTTCTTGGCTTATGTTCTTATTACCGCCGCTTCATCAAGCATTTTGCACATATGGCTTCTCCACTTCATGACCTTACAAAGAAGAAGATCTCTTTCCAATGGAAGGAAAAAGAGAAGGCAGCCTTCACAAGGCTGAAAACAGCTCTTACTTCTAGACCTGTTCTTATCATTCCAGATCTGGTAAAACCATTTGTGGTGAAAGCAGATGCTTGCGGTGATTGTATTGGTGCAGTGCTAAATCAAGAAGGCAACGCCGTAGCCTTTGAAAGCCGTCGTCTAAATGATGGAGAAAATGTATGACATTTATGAAAATGAGCTCTTAGCAGTGGTTCATGCTTTAAAGATATGGAAACATTATCTTTTAGGCAATGAATTCCTTATTAAAACTGATCATCAAAGCTTGAAGTATTTCAAGACTCAAAAGCATTTGCAGGAGAAACATGCAAGATGGGAAAATTTCTTGTCTATGTTTCATTTTCAAATTATGTACACTCCAGGGAAACAAAATGTAGTTACTGATGCACTTTCTAGAGTGCCTCGCATTGCAACTATTACAGTGGCTCATCATGAAGATTTTCAAACGATGAAAAATACTTATGATGAAGATACTGATTTTGCAGCAATTTGGTCAAATTTACAGCAAGGAGATTCTCATCCAGATTATTCCATCAAAGACGGTTACCTTCTTATGAACAATCGCCTTTGTGTCACTCTTCCTGTTCGACAAAAGGTGCTTAAAGAAAGTCATGAACCCCCTTATGTAGGGCATAGAGGGAGGGCAGCCACTCTAAGTGCAATTGAGCGCTACTTTTATTGGCCAACGTTACGAAGAGATACGCATAACTTCATTGAGGCTTGTCTGGTATGCCAAAAATCCAAATATGATAGGCTGAAGATTCCAGGATTGTTGCAACCTCTTCCAGTGCCCAAAGATCTATGGGAATCTATCACAATGGATTTCATCTCAGGTATTCCAAGAACACCTCAAGGACATGATATGATTTGGGTTATAATTGATAGATTCAGCAAACAATCACATTTTATTCCATGTCATAAAACATTGAAATCCGCACAAGCTGCAAGACTTTTCATTCAACATATCTTCAGATTACATGGTATGCCTTCTGAGATCATTTCAGATAGAGACTCCAAATTCACAAGTAACTTTTGGCGTGCTTTATTTGAGAATTTGGGAACCACTTTAAAGTTCTCCTCACCTTTTCATCCTCAAAGTGACGGCCAAACAGAGGTGATGAATCTCACTCTTTTGGATATGTTGAAAGCTTATGTTAGTGAACATAAGTCACAATGGGAGAAATATCTTCCATTATTGGAGTTTGCTTACAACAATACAATGCACTCATCCACAGGGAAGGCTCCAAATGAAATAGTACAGGGTAAAGTGATTCCTCCTCCAATTATTCGCACTAAAGATAAGATTTTTGCTGCTGATGAGTTTGCTTCAGATTTAAAAACCGCAATGGATCAAGTTCGAGCCACTATCAAAGTTTCCCAAGAGCGACAAAAGAAGCAAGCAGATAAACGAAGAAGACCTTTGGCTTTTGAAAAAGGTCAATATGTCTTGCTAAAGTTTGATAAAAGCAGGCTCAAACAAGGTTCTGGTCAAAATTCATCTTTTCCAAAGCTCTCCAGTAGATACTTTGGACCCTTCAAAGTGATTGAGAAAATAAATGAAGTTTCTTATCGACTTGAGCTTCCTACTCATTGGAAAATACACAATGCTTTTCATGTAAGTTTGCTAAAACCTTACATAGGACCAGAACCAAAGGAACCCATTACTGAAGATCCCCCAGAAGTTGAAGAAACAGAGCAACTCTTGGAACCTGAAAAGATTTTGTTTCTCAAGGATCGAACCACGAGAAGTGGCCTTGTGACACGAAAATTCCTACTAAAATTCAAGAATCTACCCACAACAGATGCACAATGGGTAGATGAAAGATTCATGAAGGATTATCCAAATATTCTACAGCAATATCAACAAGCTTTTCAGCTGAGGACAGCTGAATAAAAGCCAGAGGGCTGTCACAACTCTATAGAAACAGAATTTGTATCCTTTTTCATTAATTTGTCTATATAATGATTTATTAAATTTATTTCATTTGCACTAATTAGATATAAAGAAAAGTGCATTGGAGCTGGCCACTGATGAGTGGTCACAGGTTATGGTGGACCCACGTAGTGGGTTAGAGAAAAGATAGTTCACACTTCCACCTATATGACTCGATTGGGCGCCTGTGACTAGAACTCACGCATATCAGGGTTAGACTCGCACACAGAAAGGATTGATGCTGTGAAGTGTGGGCTAGATCCACCAGAACAAACACTTACAATCAACAAGATGGCATGATCATGAATTGCTTGTATAATGTGTATGTGTGGGCTAAAAGCTTGAAATGCACATTTCTTTGCATAGGAACGTCACATGAAGATTCGGATACCATTTTTGCGATGTACACGGAAAAAGCTTTCATATGACACCCATATTGGGGGGTCCCTAAATTTTAGGAGCCTCGAATTAGCCTAAAAATGCTAGTCCTAAAAAATAGGGATGTCATTCTAAAAATAGTAAGCTCTGTACTCTGAATGTGCTTACTAAATTTGGTTGTTTCTATTCTTGACAGTATTCAACCCAAAAAGGAAGGCCATAGAGAAGAGACAAGTGTCAAGACACTTGTCACACAAGTTTTCAAGTGTCCCACCACTTGTCACATCTCATGACATGTGGCTGGACACTTGTCTTGTGCTACTCCACTTTCCCCTTTTGTACTAGCTCTCCCCTCTCCTATAAATAAGAGCTCGTTTTTCTTCATTCAACATCATTTTTCTTTGCTGTAAACTCATGTACAGCACCCACAGATAGCCAGAAACTGGCCCCATCCATCCCCATCATCATCCCCCACTTCTCCATTATCAAATTCCTCCATATGCCCTCTTCTATCACTGCTGTTTACAGGACAACAAGCCTGTAAATTCATCACAGCACCTCCTTCTCGAGCTTTTTCTTCCATTTTAGCAACAAGAAGCAAGCCCTATCCATGTACTGCTGATCAACGATGGAGAAAGGCTGAATTCCCCTTTTTCTTCTCTCATACTGTAAAGAAATCAGTTCTTATCATTGCATAATAGATAATGCATGTGTGTTTGTACATCTTTGCATGATCTTGTGAGAGTGAGAATTACTTCTTCTCACTCTCAGGTTGATTGTAACTGAGCTCTTCCCTAAGGGACTTGGGTTGAGCAGAAATACATTCCTTCGGGGGGGGTTGCCCATCTTCAACCCTCAATCTTGTCTCCATTACTTTTACATTTTCATGGCTATAATTTTGTGAGTAATTTTCATTTTTAGCTTTAAGTGTTCATTCTCTTTTATATTAAATCTTGAAAACAAGCGAATATCATAATTGTTAAGCATACTACGTTGTTCGGGGCGTTTACAGTCAGTACAAAGAATATTTCAAAAAAACAAACAAGCAAAACAAAAGAAAAACTTACAAAGTCCTCCAAATATGTCCTGTGGCCGCCACTCCCAAGATGATGGACCACTCCGGCCTCGAGTCGTGCCCTCGCCGCCTCGCGCTGCTGACTCCAACGTCCTGGAGAATTTATAGCCTCCTCCCTTAGTCGGTGCCAGTCGTCTGCATCTAACCACTCGGGCTTTGCAGCCCCACTCTTGATTGCCTTGCGTGCGTTGGATCGTCTATGTGACATGTATACACGCATGCAATCCATCATCCAGCCCGTAGAGAATCTATCTACTGTGGCTGGCACCGGAAACTCCTCGTGCAAGGATGCTACTATGTAGTCCTTGCTCTCCTCCGGTATGTTCTTCCAATGATCCATGATGTTGTGCCGAAAAACTTGTTGGCACAACTCTCTCATGCGAGCCATCACCCTCCTCCCCTCATTATTCATGATGATAGCTCCTGACCTATTATCGACCAGATATCCATAACCCTTAGGAGTCTGCCTAAGATGGGTCGTCTCCCATCTACGTCCACACTCCTGGGCATATCCAGGAGACCCCTCTACATTCGGTGTACCAATGGCGGTAACCTCTCTCGGAGTGGCACCCAAAGGGGTGCCACCTGCTGACGGCTACGCAAAAGCCGGAGTAACTGGAGTAGATGTCTCCACAGGTGTGACAAATCCTGGAGGTGACGCAGCTCCAGCTGAACGACGAGACGGAGACACCACATCTGTGTCTCCACAGCAACATCCCCCTGATCCCGATGTAGTCCCTCCCTCTGGCCCAAGTCGTGAGCGTCGAGATCGTCTGCTCGAAGCCGAAGCATTCGATCGCGCTGAAGCAAATCTAGCAGAGCGCCCTGACGAAGAACAAGACAGCTCCTGGTCTGTCATCTCTCTGAATCTCTCGAGCTGGTCTGGAGACATGCGTGCGAAGATGTCCTGCAACTCCTCATTGCTCATCCCTCGACTCATCCTAAAAATGTCACCTGCACATATAAAAAATGGTGTTAGAATAATCAATTCAAATTATACAAAGCACAGTAATATAAATCATTTTAAAAAAATCCCTCTTAAAATGCATATCTTATGTACCTTTATAAGAGATTGGTCAATGAATTGAGTAAGTGGATGCTCCAAGTATGAAGTATCCTATGGTCCCATGTTAATCTCCTGACACAACTCCGCATACACTAGAAGGTCGATAGACATGTCACCACAAAAGAATGAGTCCGCCTCGTTCTCAAAAAAATTCTTGGACTCCTGTATTTCCATAATTGTTAGCCGATGTTGGCTCCAAGCTTTCGACGGTCTCCACCCCTTGCAATATCGACCCCTCTATTTGCATATTATCTTCATCTATGCTCGGAACATCGCTTTGATCATATATTCTCGCACTTCGGGGAGTTGAAGGTATAACATACCACCATTGAGGTTGTCGAGGGTTTGGATAGAAGATTACCTGTTCACAAACACGTACAAAGCGAGTTCAAACCATTGTGACATAAACCATGTCGTATTACAATTAGCAAGCAAATGACTCATGCACCTGTTCACAATGGGCCGGCAACACAAAGGTGTCGCGCAAATCCATCCATTTTTTTTTGGAATCCATTGCACCAAAGTCGACAACTTGTAAATGGCCCCGCGAATTTCTAGAGTAAGGCATCCTGCGATCACGATCTGTAGGACAAACTGCCACAAATGAGAAAGCATTATGAATAATGGCCACTTTCCAAATTGCAAAATGCCCACACTAATTACAATCCATTTGTAGCACAAACCTGACATATCTTATGCCAATCATGGGATTTTAGCCCCAACAATTGGTTATCTTTAGAAAATGCGGACTTGAGAGAACGCATCATACCTGTCGGAGTGCGGATAGACTTGATTACTTGCTTCACAATGCCCTCTTCTTTAGTGGACAAAACCCAAGGAGTGCGAGGAAGCTGCACGTGACCATCAGCACTCGACTGCGGCCAAAGCTTCTCCATCTTACCTACCTCCTTCAAATCCATTCGTGCCCCTATAGTGTCTCTCTTTCCTGTGATGTGGTCCCATAGCAAGCTGCCCACATTCTTGAAAATATGCATGGGATCCAACAAGTGGTTGACCTGTAAGTGGGTCCAATATGGCAACTCGTAGAAACCGTCGCATTCCATTTGGATGTGATTTCGAGTTGACCATTTTTAGCTTATACCAGCTTGCGGCGTTCATACGTGTTGAAGGTCGTCCAAGGAAACCTTCCCTGAGTTCATGATCCTCCAGCAAGAAAGCGGCATGCCCTTGATATACCATCTTTTTCATGGTTCGTGACCTTCGGGAGTCTAACTGTGGCCCACACAATGGACATGCATGATAACATGAGGTAACCAGACCTGTTCTGACACCACGACCTAGTGAATACTTGATTGAATGAGATAAAATATAGATATTACCAGCAAGAACGGAGGCCTGCTCACCTGAGCACTCTTCCAATCCCGAAAAGTCATGCATCGTCCACATGAGAATGGCTCGAATGTTGGCTGACCGGGGCCGACCATCGCGCTTGCTCATATCTTGCACAGTGACCCCCTCCTCCCACAAAATCTTAAGCTCATTGACTAATGGACGAAGATATACGTCCATATTTTTTTACTTTGTAGTGGCCTGGGACGAGCAAGCTAAGGATGAGATGTCCTTTCTTCGTAGAAAGTCATGGAGGGATGTTGTAGTTGACAAGGACTATAGGCCACACACTGTAAGAAGTTGAACGCAGACCGAATGGGTTCACACCATCCATTGCGAGACCGAGCCGAAGATTCCTTGGCTCTCGCGCAAAGCCTGGGAAGGTAGAGTCAATGTGGCTCCATGCGCGCGAACCCGTTGATATTCGTTGAACTCCATCCGTGGACCTATTCTGCACATGCCACGTTGTCAAGCTTGCCATGCCGGACGTACGAAACATGTGGTTTATGCGAGGGATGAGTGAAAAGTGTCTGAGAACTTTTTGAGGGATGGTTTGCCCTTGCAAGTCCTGTCGATACCTGTGAGCACCACACTTTGGACATGTTTCCATAGTCTCGTATTCTTCTCGAAACAATATGCAATTGTTGATACATGCATGGATGTTATTGTAGTCCATGCCAAGCTTCCGTAAAACATGTCGTGCATCATCACGAGACTCAGGCATGGTATTTGTAGGTGGTAATATATGATATTTCAATAACTTGAAAAAAATCATAAAATACCTTGAAAAAACACAAATGTTTGTAATAATAATGTCAAAAAAAAAAACAATGAAGCCTATGTGCAAGGTACTTGAATAACTCGATCACACTCGTATCGCTCCATCCGTATTTTGCTTGCATACTTAAGAGTGCAAGCAATGTCTTCAACCGAGATACTCGGCACCCATCATATAATGGTATGGATGCTTTCTCTCTAAGCGGATCAAATGTCTCGACATCCATGGGAATCAATGCATCGATCATTGCCTTCATCTCAGGCTCCAAGATTGTAGGTAGATCTGGAAGGTTGTCTGTCTCCTCTGGCATTGACGGTATAGATTGGCCTTGCGAGTGGTGGATTGGCTCCTGCACTCCATCCATTGCACGCCCACGAACTCTTCTAATTGGCTGCAAAGGCTCCCCCTTGGGACGAGACATCACCTCCCTGGATAGAAAATTTGCCAACAAGACCCAATCTTATTGTGTATGGTTTTCAATTAGCTTACGAGTACAATGCATGATTACTATTAACTTCAATTTACCGTTTGCTGAAAATCCGCAATCGCCTAATCAATGATCTCAAATTGAAACTCGCCAAATCGTCGTACGTGTTCTATAGACAATCGGCGTTTTCGTCTAATTGCCAACTTGCATTGAGAGCAAGGACATGGGACATGCTGATTAAGATACGCCTCGCGATCTTGAACAATAAGACCTTCTTCGTTTTCAATCTTATCTACATTACAACAAACGAGGCTCAAATTGATAGCTTTATGAAGATGTATGTTAAGTTGCAAGTTGACCATAAGCTCTTGCTTGAGAGGTTTTAGCCTCTACAAGAGCTTGAGAAGCAAATTTTGTAAAACATTGAGGTTGATATTGATGCATCCATGGTGTTGAAATCTAAACTTCAAGATATAAGAAATGCTTTACTGATTGATGTAAAGAATGCATTGGACATAGTAGTTGAGAGATTTATTGATGTTATATCTTGGCCATATACCATGCTCAAGGATTTGTTTGTCCCGGTAGATAATTATTCATTATTGTAAAAAAAAAAAGCATTGGTTCATAAGGTTCATGAGTCGAAGACTAAATGTTTGGACTTGACTAAAAGATTGGATAATGCCTTAGATGCTAAAAGGAAAAGTGATGAATATGTTACTTCATCATTGCAACAAAAAGATTGGTGACAAGGATGCTATGATTAATGAAGTTTTTCACGAGGTGAATATAGAGTTGAAGGGGATGGAACACGATTCTTCTTTGGGATTTAATGGTGATCAGTCAATTATTGAGATGTCTTCTTGTACAACCATTATAACTTATATACCTAGCTACGGTCTCTAGGTTATGTACTTTGAGTATCTTAGAGGGGCTCTACTAGGATTACTTATACAACTGCACTAGAGGGCTTTGAGTATAAGTAATCCATTTATGAGCATTATTGAGGATCTCTTAGTCTAATAATAAATTAATCTCAACAAAAAGCATCTTAGAAATGTGGTTTTTTTGTCCTAGGTCCATGTATTAAAATTAATGCCATCTATGAAATTTATCAACTATAGTAATAAAATTTGTTTCAATTAATTCTACTCATAGTCATAACATTTGAAGAAAATATCCTATGCTCAATTTAAGGGATTCTTCTTCTATAGCAATACTTTTGGGTTCATTTTGATGAAGTACCATAATGACCATTAGCTAGGGTATCATTTTCTTTTAGTCCTTCCGTTGACTAGTTGGCATGATTTCTAATTTGTTATGCCTCTAAAGTTAATACAAAAACAATGAATTATGCATATCACAATTAGATCCCCTATTTGGACAGTTATGCCTCTAAAGTTAATACAAAAACAATGAATTATGCATATCACAATTAGATCCCCTATTTGGACATTATGAAGGATATGACCAATTTTAAGCCATCTTAAAGAGTCACCAATGTACGTGGCCCATGGCAAAGCACATTGCATACCATTATCGATAAGTCTATTATCGTGCATCTTAAATCTCCTAATTAGAATTTATAAAGTGTATGACTAATTTTTAGCCCTCTTAAGGAGTCGATGTAATGGTACCCATAAAAAAAGCAAAGTGCATACCATTACCATAATCATGGATATGTTATCGTTCTAATATATGTTATCTTTCTCTTTCTCTTTCTCTCTCTCCCTCTCCCTCTCTTTCTCTCGCATTTCCTCTCCCTCTCACAATATATCCTAACACTCTCCAAAAGCAAAAGGGAGAGGGAGAGAGAGAATGCACTCTCCCTCCCTCTCCCTCTCCCTCTCCCTCTCCCCCTCTTTCTTTTTCTCTCCCTCTCTCATTTCCTCCCCCTCCCTCTCCCTCTCCCTCTCTTTCTCTTTCTCTTTCTCTCCCTCTCTCTCCCTCTCCCTCTCCCTCTCTTTCTCTCTTTCTCTCTCATTTCCTCTCCTAAACAAGCAAAAAAGAAAGTGATTTAAACCTTAAACAAGCAAAAGGGAGAGGGAGAGAGAGAATGCTCTCCCTCCCTCTCCCTCTGTCTCCCTCTCCCTCTGTCTCTCTCTTATTTCCTCTCCTAAACAAGCAAAAGAGAAAGTGATTTAAACCTTAAACAAGCAAACGGGAGAGGGAGAGAGAGAATGCACTCTCCCTCCCTCTCCCTCTCCCTCTCTTTCTCTTTTAAACAAGCAAAAGAGAAAGTGATTTAAACCTTAAACAAGCAAATGGGAGAGGGAGAGAGAGAATGCACTCTCCCTCCCTCTCCCTCTCTTTCTCTTTCTCTCCCTCTCTCATTTCCTCTCCCTTCCTTTCCCTCTCCCTCTCTTTCTCTTTCTCTCCCTCTCTCTCCCTCTCCCTCTCTTTCTCTCTCATTTCCTCTCCTAAACAAGCAAAAGAGAAAGTGATTTAAACCTTAAACAAGCAAAAGAAGGAGAGAGGGAGACTCACCGATGCGATATGGCGAGTGTGGGGCGGCTCCTCTTTGCGATGAAGGCTCCTCCTCTCCTTCGCGAACAACGGCGGCGGCGGCAAGTCTTCTTTCTCTACTTCTCTCATGACGGTCGCTCTCTCCCTCGCTCTCGCTCTCAAAACACAAAACATGAAAATGCGAAATAAAGTCGTGCTCGGTTTCGGCCCGCTTTTTTCCCTGTGGACCGTCGCTATTTGCGTCGCAAATACGACGCAAATAGCGACACTGATACCTGCCATCGCTAATCGTCGTCGCTACCAGCTCAAATCCTTGTAGTGGACATGTGGGTTAGGTCCCACCACACTTGCAGTGCGCTACTTTGATTATACACAGGTGCTCAAACTTCAAGGCAACATGATGAAGTCAAAAGCAATTTGATTGAAAAGATATATTGTGGCTCAATTTCTATTGCAAAAAGTGAGATTCATCCCATATGTAATGGTTATTATATCTCATGAATATCTTTCTAGGACTCCTAATTATCTTTAAAGATAACAATGGGTTCTAGGCCTTTGTCATTATCCATTTCTAAAGGAAAGTTGAATGTCAATGAATTTATGCAGATACACTTTGTTGTTGGTTCCTCATATTCTTGATCTAGTTTAGGACAATCAGCTTGGACATGTCCTAACACATTGCAAAGAAAGCAATAACAATTGGGGCATCTCTTTTGGATGAGTCCTTTCTCCCCACACTTGGCACTTCTTTCCTTGGTCTTTGGAGTTATCATAGTCTTCATAACTGCTCTTGGAGAAGTAGCTATCTTCAAGAAGGCAGTCTCCATCTGGCCCGATCAAGGTTTTGGCTCATATAAGAGCATCTTGCAAGTTAGTCGGCCTTAGAGACTCTAAATGAGTGTCCAAAGGTTGATTCAATCAGTGGATGAATTTTGCCACCTATTGGCTAGTATCCATAGGTGGTGCATATTTTTGGAAGTGTCATAAATGGAGAATAATGGGCTTGAAAGGTAGAGCCCGAGTGGAAGCACACAAGTGGAAGCAAGACCTATGGTAGAGAGAGAGAGAGAGAGAGAGAGAGAGAGAGAGAGAGAGAGAGAGAGAGAGAGAGAGAGAGAGAGAGAGAGAGAGAGAGAGTATGTGGGAACTCCAACAATCACAATGTATGACCGGCCTTCCCTTATTCAATAATCACTGAAAGAATAAAGAAAAAAGTGATAGTAATGGGTGCTCGCCACTTGTAGTATACAAATGCGTAATCATAGTGTGTAAAGTAAATACATGGCAACATAAGCACATGTGCCTTTACTCCAACAACCTCCCATTTAAAGGTGAATGTGCCTCTAGTGAGGAGAGAACAATAAAAAAGTGACAAAGTACAAATCTACATAAAGTACAACATGATGAGGAATAGATGTCATCTCATCCTATGTCCATCATCTTCCTAAGAAAGGCAAAATGTTCCACTGAGAGACTTGATAAGCTCAACACTCTTGTTCTCTACCACCTCTTGGATAAAGTGATAGCACACTTCAATGTGCTTTGTCTTCACATGGAATATCAAATTCTTAGCCAATGAATAGCACTCATAGAATCCAATGTAGTGTAGGGGTAATAGTAATACTAAGATTTGCCACCAAATAGCCTAACAATAGGGCCTCCTTGTAAGCCTCAGTGGGCTACTTGCATAGTTGAAGTCAATGTAACCCACGATTGTAGTATCCTGACCACCGTAGAAAATGCTCATATCTACAGTACCTTTCAAGTATGTTATGATACCCTTCACAACATCCCAATGTTATTAGCCAAGTGCACCCATATAGTGTGCCACAACTCCCACTGTAAATGCTATGCTAGGGCGAGTGGCTATCATAGCATACATCAAACTATCCACTAAGGATGCATAAGGGAACTTGGCTATCTTGGCCTTCTACTCATTTGACTAGGGACAATCTAACTGATTGACCTTCACATGGGAAGATAAAGGATAGCTAATTGGCTTAACATCTTGCATATGGAAGCTATCAAGGACCTTCTGTATGTACTCTCTCTATGACAAGTAAAGGAGCCCCAAGAGTGATCACGCATGATGTGCATATCCCAATAATATGTGAGGTCTGCCCCATGTCCTTCATCTCAGAGCTCTTCTTGAGCCAAGTTTTCAAAGCATCTATCTCATCATGAGCTCTCCTAGCAATCAATATATCATCCACATAAAGTACTAAGATAATAAGCTACCATCACGAGCATTCTTTGTGTGGAGACATGGATCTATATCATTGAGAGAGTAAGATTACAACTGCATAAATGCATCAAACTTATAATACCATTCCCTAGGTGCCTACTTAAGATCATAAAGACTCTTTCTCAACTTGCACAATAGGTGTTCCTTACTTTTTTATTGAAAGCTCTTGACCTATTGTATACAAATCTCATCATGCAAGTTTCCATATAAGAAAGTCACATTAATATCCATCTGATAGAGTCTAATTGAGCAACCAAGGCCAATACTAAGCGTAGGGTAGTCATCTTGATTACATGAAAAATGACCTCATCAAAGTCAACAACATGCTTCTACTTAAAACCCTTAGCAACCAATTTGGCCTAAAATATTGTCTTGGGATATCTAGGGATACTCTTCAACTTGCACACCCACTTGCATAGCAATGCATGTTTTCATTGGTTAAAGGAACTAAATTCCATGTATGATTTTTTTTGCAATGAGACATACTCTAATTGCATGGCCCTCTCCCAAGAGTGACTATCACCTTAATGCATGGCCGTCTCATAAGGAGGGGCTCACCAAAATCTGTCACCACAACATAGTCCATGGAGAAATCAAACCAATTAGGTTGACGTCTATCTCTAATAGACCATCTCAAAAAGGGCTTGCACATCCTATCCAGCATCATGATCATGGACCAATGGAACATCAGTTGCACATTATCTAGTTGGCTGTATGGTAATAAGAGGCTCCTCCATAAATATCACCATGCATACTCAACTTCCTACTCAAGCAACTTATGCATCTTCTTCTCATGCTAAAAAACATCATGGCTTCAAATGACCTTTCTAGTTTGTAGATCCCATAGGCGATAGCCCATCTCACCTGCATTCCCATAACCAAAAAAGATGCATTTCACTAATTTAGGATCCAACTTATTGCATTTGTCCTTGTGGACATGGCAAAAAGCCTCACATCTAAAGATATGCAAATGAGTATATGAGGAAGGTTTTCCATACCATATCTTCTCTACAACATGACAATGAGTAGCATTGCATGGAGATCTTCTTGTTAAGTGTATGACAATGTAACTACCTTGGTCCAAAAATGTTGCGAGCAAGCTTGCCTAGCTAAGCATACTACATAATTATATTCATGTGCTCTGTAACACCATTCTAGGGTGGGATGTAAGTGGCGGTCAATTGATGCTTAATATCCTAGGCATTGCAAATTTGCTCGAATGGACCTTAAGTATTTTAGCCTATACTTGGACTCATTCTTACAAGAGCAAGCCAATGCTAAAAGGTAGCCAATACATCTAATTTCTACTTTATGCAGTATGCCTAGACCTTATACAAATAATCGTCAATGAAAGTCACAAAGTACTTCGCACCACCTAGTGACTAACATGGCATGGGACCACATATATCAAAATGAACAAGAGCAAGAGGCCCACCCATGCACATAATGCCAAACTTCTTATGAGAACTACATGTATGCCTGCCATCCATAAAGACAATGATCACATGAATCAAAACATTTATAGTTGAGGAGTAGAAGATATTGCAAAACGAGAAAACATTTTCATTCATTTTAATAAGGACATGTGCCAAAGTCGATGATGCCATAAAGATACATGTGGTATGTCAACCATAGCCAAAACATGGTCAATAGATCCACATACAAGCAAGGGATAGAGACTACTAGTCTTGGCTTCTCGAACAAAGGTAAGATTCCCACGAATAATCTTCCATGCGAAATCACCAAAAGATACATGATATCATGTATCATTCAACAATTACCTAGCAAAGAGTAGGCTTTTGGTCAAAGCTAGAACATGGAATACATCATGCAAAAACAAAAAGTGTTGCCTAAAGCAAATTGCAATCTAACATCACCAATACCAATAATATCCAATGCCAAGTCATGTCATAGTCTCACAGAATCTATCGTGCTGTGATAGGAGTGGAACCACTCTTGATGAGGGTAACATGACACCCTCACACACTCACTCCTCTCTCAAGCACAAGCATAAGCAAGCAAGCAAGAAGGAGGAGAAGAAGAAGAAGAAGGGAGCCAATTTTACCACACACCAAGAATGAGCTTCTCTATTCACTTTTTGGCTTTAAAACATGCCCTTATCCCTTCGGGCACCCATCCCCCCCTTTTTTTTTCCATGACCGGCCATCTTGCCAAGATCCTATTTTCCTATTCCCTTCTATTTACATTATGCATTCACTTATGCCTGTCTACTCTTTACAACTTGCACATGTACCTTTGCCTTTGCCTTGACTTTTAAGGTTTCTCTTACTCTTTTGGCATTTTCTCGTCTTATCCTTTTGTTGGGCCACCTTTGCTCGCTTTGCTATGCATTTTTGAAATTTCTCAAATTTTATTCACTTCCTTTTTCTCTGTCTTGCACTGGGGTTAACATTACCCCCTTTCTAGTCGAGTGGTAGTCCCATGGCACTTGCGAGACTTTGTTGATGAGAGCTGGGGTGATTGAAGGGTGGTTAGGTGAGTCAATGATGGGGCTTTTGCAGGGATTGGACATGGGAGAGAACCATGTTAAAATGGTTGAGGTTGTGGAGACTAAGGGTATATTGAGTGGGTGACGGCGGCCTCCAAAGTTAGTGGTTAGGCGTGGGGTGTCGGATTGACTTGGAGAAAAAAGGGAGTGAACTACCTAGGGGGTGTGCCTACCTCACCATGCAATGCATTGTGTTTGTGCCAGTGGAATTGGGAGCTAGGTCAAGCCTAGGGTGTTGTCCCACACTTGAGGACCCCGTTCGTGCACAGGGAAAGTGTGGTGGGTGTAGCTTAGGGAGACATGTCTAACCATAGGCGAGTGTGGCCTCCCTAGGTGTGTCCTGCCCTTGATGTGCCCTAAACTTGAAGTGAGGAGCAAAAGGGACTAGGGGTCACGGACAGAGCCGACTGACCAAGGCCACCAGATGTGTCTAACAGTTGAGGACCCATAGGTGCAATGAGTGGCACTCATTAAGTGAGGTGTGCATTCCTGCTTTCTACTTGATTATCTTTCTTTCCTTGCTCTTGTCTTTTTTTTTTTGAATGTATACGAGGAGCTAGCCCTCATTTTCTTGGTCGTGAAGAGGAAGAGGCTAGGGGCTTAAGGGACTTATTAAGGAAGTTCCTACTCTGCATATAGTCCTTTAGATTCATATGTACATTTAGAGGGATTGTTGACAAAAATGGATGACTACACCTAGTAAATTGGCTATCGTTCATGTCCTCTAGTAGGGCCATACAAAAGGATGGGAGGACAGTGACTCTCATCACAAGCGTGGCTATTGCACAGCTATCTATGCCAGCGTTCAAGTCGAAAAATAGGGGCAGTAGGTGGTATTCATGAGAGATAGGTTCTTGCTTAAGTAAAACTCTAAATAGCTTGGGGTAGTTATAGGTTGTAATGAAACTAGGGTCGGGGAAGAATAGAATGAACTAAGGAAATGGGAGATGGAGGACCCTAGGTCCTTTTCGGAGAATGTAAGGGCTTCCTTTGGCTTAGTAGTAGCATTTACATTGTAGATTTTAGGGAAATCGTAACGACCATGGATGTCTGAGTTAAAGTCCACCCCTACCCTTCTTGGATATGACATGTATGTTGGGTCATTTCTCTCGTAGGGTAGGGTGCTACAAAATGACATACATGCATCCATATTCTCGTCCCAAATTCTTCACCTCCACTTTGACGGTGACTCATACCCCTTCACAGTCTTGGGCACCTCCATAACTTTGTCTTCCCAATAGTCTAATGCCTTCATTCCCCACCGTGTTCAATTTTTGTCTCTTTCTACACTCCACTGATCTCCAAGCCTTTTTCCCATGCTTATCAACTCCTCCACCACTTTAGGGGATAATACTCGGCTTAGTGTGGGTGGGTATTGGAAAGTAAAATCGAAGGGCCTGCACGTGTTTTCCCACTGTTCCCACACTACAAGTTCCATGTTCCAATTTGATAGGAAAGCAGTCTTCTTTTTGTGGATGGGAGCTTCCGAGATTGCTCGGGGTTGTGCCCTTAGCCTTCTTTATGCTTGCTCCAATATCTTCTTCCTCTTTTTCCTGACTTCTACTTTTCTTTCCACAGTTGTATCCTTTGGTGGCTCTTCTTGCTAAGTTTTTGGTCTTGGAGAGGGTGGTTGGGGGACTTGTTCTTCATCTCATTGTACCACCTCGAAGTCCTGCCCTACTTCAGGAAGTGATATCTACTATTCTTCTTCTCTTACTAGCTCTTGTGGTCCCTATTCTCCCGTATGCCCCAGCAATTCCATCTCTTCAATTGTAAGTCCTGCCTTAGTAGGTACTCCCTTTGCTCTCATTGGCTTAGGTTGGTTTCTGCTTCGTGGCGCTTGGACTCACATGCCATGCCTTATGGCTTTGTGAGTAGTCTCTAGCTTCTTCTTTAAGGTTTCAACGGCCTCCTCCTCTTCTGGATGTGTGACATCTAAAATGGTATTGAGGAAGGCACGTTGTTGGGCTTCCATGCTTATCTTTACAGCCTTTGCCCTACTCTTTGCTACCTCTCAGCTTTCATTTTGCCTTTGTGCTAAGGCCAACATCCTCGGCTCTTAACTCTTTCCACCTCTCTAGATTGCTTATTCTTTCCCCTTCTCCAAGTACTCAATTTCCCTTTCTAGCCTTTCTTGCTCTTCCAGCTCCATTAGTAGACTATGCTCCATTAACTCCATGTCTCATTGATGTTCTTCCTCTTTTTGAGCTTTATCTACATCCTTTACTTCAAGTTTGTCAATTGCCTCTTCTATCCTCTTCAACTGCTCTCTCAATTCTTCATGTTGCATGGGATGAGCTTGTACTCCCTTTGCAAGCCTATCAGTTCCTGTCGTTCTTCTTCAAGCCTTCCTTGCCAAGTGTCTTCTTCCTTTTCCTTGGCTTTAAGCTCTTCCTTCAACTCATAGATTTCATTTTGGTATCCTACTACTTGGCGAGTCCTTTCCAATTGGAAGGCATTCAATCTTCAATTCAGCTACAATTGTCTTCTTCCCCTATCCAGCTATGTGAGAAGCTCTTTGACATACTCGTCATAGCCCATGGACGACGACGGTGCTGTAGGTATGATCGTTGTCGATTACTTCTTGGAGTTTTGCCTAGATTTAGCATATGCAATTGTCGGTCTCTTTATTCCCGTCATCAAAGCTCCTCCACTTGAATTCAAGGCTATTTCTTGCACCTTATTCACTAGGTATTGCACCTAGGCCATGAGGTTGCTTGCATCCATTGTGCTAGTGATGCCTTGGGTGGTTGTGGTAGTTATGGGTTGGGGCACAAGAGTAGGTGAGATTGGATACAATAGGCCCTTGCCTTTGCCTTCAGCCACCATCAGTGGTGGTTCGATTTCTGGTACTTTGGTGCTGATGCTTGGGCCTTCTTCCCTTAGTGGACTCCTAGCAGCTAACTCCTCCTCGCTGGGAGGCTGCTCCGCTGACATACAGATGTCTTGAGCCAAATCTTCCTCTTCCTTCCTGTGCGGCTCATCTACTTCTACTTTCCTCCTTCTCTCTTCTTTAGACCTCCTTGACTTTGCCTACACTCTCTACAATTTAGCATTTTCTTCATTGGTCCTTCTCTCCCTAATTTCTTGTTGCTCCTTTTGAGGAGTCTTCTTCTTTGGCTTCCCAGGTCCTCCTTGACCAGATGGTATCTCTAGTTCTCTGCCCTCACTCACTGTGCATTCACTTGATTGCTATTGGTCCTAGGGTGGTGATCTTTTAGGTGTCTCCCCCACTTCCACTTCCTCTTCACCTTCCGCCTCTCCACAGCCTCTTGGATTATAGCGATCAACATGCCACCAAACACTATAATCGATGCTTTTGATGACGATTTCTTCCTTGCCATCCCCACTGTGGAAAGCCAGAGATTCCCCACCCATTGGTCTTGTCCCTGTGGGTAGTGCCTTTGCCAAAGCTTCAATGGTTTTTTGCACATAGCCATTCCAATCCATTCCTGTCACAATACCACAGCTTACCATTAGTTTTCTTGAGATAAATTTTGCAAGACAATAAGCAGGCAATGAATGTAAGCTATGGAAAGGCGAAGTGCTTAAGTATAAAATAAAGACTTTTTCTTCAAGTAGTCCACACAATCCAAAAATTTTATAACAATTTTCCTCAACTATAAGTTGATTTTTACCTGTCCTTTAGACATTGGTTGAGGTTTGAGACACGGTTTCTTTCCTATCTTACCCCCTCCTCGAGAATGATGTGAATCCTTCCTAGGATTGGAGAATGAAGGGTTAAGGCAATTAAGCGCAAGTGTGCGGTGCTTCACTTTTGCATTAGCCAAGCATAGAAGTGTGGGTTATACTCCAAATGAGCATGATAGTCTGTGTCATGAGGTTTAATACCTACATGCATAATGTAGGTGAAAACATCGGTTAGGAAGTCACTAGAGTTGATCCTACTGGTAATGTGTAACTCTTCCTCAGTAAGGAATAGATCTAAATAAGGATGGGCCTTGTTATGATCTTCTAAGGGTTGATTGCGAGTGATGGCCAATATTCTAAAGGAGGTAGGCATTTCATAAGTAGGGTCATACTCAGATGTTTTGATGGCACGTCTCTACTCAACATTGGTCATGATTGGGTAGCCTTCTTGTTCCCATTGAAGACAGAGAGCTTACCATTTACATAGAAAGAAAGAGTCAATGGCGGCCAATGTTCTAAGTGTTCAGTCCATGCTTCTTTCCCATCCCATTGCTCTTGCTCTGCTACTCTCAAGCTAGGAATGAAAAACTCTATTGGCAGAATCACTTCGGTTTCGTAGGTCAACTTGAAGGGTGTTTTCCCAACTATCATCTTATAGGCTGTCCTATAGGCCTATAATGGTGCCATGAGTTTGTTATCCCAGTCCTGTGTGAGGTAGAGACTACCTTGGTTAAGACATTCACTAGGATCTTGTTCGTGGACTCCGTCTGACTATTAGCTTGAGGGCAGTAAGGTGATGATTTTCTATGGATGATCAAGAAGGTGCACAATAAGTGGGCAATTACTTCATTAATAAAGTGAGCGCCTTGGTCACTAACTAGTTCGATGGGGTAGCCAAATCGTGAGATCACTTGCTCCCAAAGGAACTTAGTTGTGGTTCTAGCATCATTCTTTCTCATGGCGCTTCAGCCCATTTTGTAAGGTAGTTCATTCCCACAATGATGTATTTGGCTTGCGAGTATTGTTCTTTGGGACTGATTGGCCTAATGAAGTCAATGTCCCATTTTTCAAATGGCTGGTATGCAATGACAGGGGTTAACTCCATCTTGTCCTTACGAATAAGAACCTTGGTCCTTTGACACTTGTCACAATGCTTTATGAATTTAGCAGCATCGCAGAATAGGGTGGGCCACCACAGTTGAGATTGTAGCACCTTGCAAGCCGTAGTATCTCTGTTGACGTGTCCTCCAGCAATTCCATCATGTGCTTCAGTCAGCACATCATGCATTTCATGCTCACATACACATCTCCACAACAAGCCATCTTACCCTAACCTATAGAGTTGGCTGATGATTAATTGATAGGATTGAATCTTAAGGATAAGGCACCTTAGCCTATAGTCTTCTCAATAGGTCTCTCTGGTAGTTCGTGCTCTAGGATTTAAACTATGTTGTTAGCCCAATAAGGCATCAAGTCAGCTCTGAATAAATCCCTCTCGTTGGACACGCTAAAAAGGCGTGCATCAGGTAGGTCATCTATAATGCCTTGTCCAATGGCCTCTCCTATGGGTATGTGGGACATGTGATCTACTATGTATGTGGGACATGTGATCTACTATGTATGTGGGACATGTCAAACTCTAAAAATAGAAGTAACCATCGAGCTATGCATCCAGTAGTGCAAGGTTTGTTGACGATATAAAGCAAGGCTTGATGATCAATAAAGAAGGTAAAGAGCGTAGCCAAAAGATAATGCTGAAATTTCTTTTCAGCAAATACCATGGCCAAACCTTTCCTCTCCATTGTGGAGTAATTAATACTTGTATCCATGAGTTGTTTACTAGCAAAGCTCACTAGATAATCAAGGTTATATTTGCCAAGCTGGCACAAAATGGCTCCAATGGCAAACTTTGATGCAGCATTATGCACATGGAATGTTATGTTCCAGTTTAGGGCTCATAAAATTAGTGCGGTAGTGAGAGCCTTTTTCAACTCCTCATAAGCACGTTGACACTCTTCAGTCCACTTGAATACAATCGGCAACTTGTAGAGTGGTTTATCAATCAATGCATAGTTCAGAACAAAGCACTGATAGTACCCCGTATGTCCTAGGAAGCACTGAACTCCCTTATAGTTGGTTGGTGGTGGCAAGTTGACAATAACTCTAATCTTAGAGGAGTCAGTGGCAATGCCATTCTTGGACACCACATGCCTTAAGATGCATCCATGTTTCACCTAGAATTGACACTTTAGGGGTTTCAAAGAGATACTATAGAGCCTACATCATTTGAAGATTGTGCGAAGCTTATCTAGGTATTCCTTGTTCTAGCTAGAGTACATGCATAGAGTGTCAACAAATACTTCTAGCTCTTGCCTAAGCATGTCCTTGAAGATGGCACACATCAAATGTTGAAAGGTGGCAGGCATGCATTTGTTAGCCCAAACAACATGACTATGTACATGGATATACCCCACTCCATTGGCAAATGTTGTCTTTTGCTTGTCGTCAGGGTGTACTTGAACTTAGTTGTAACTTGAGAAGCCATCTAGGAAATTGTAGGCCTATTATCTCGCTACTCTCTCAAGCATGTGCTCGGAGTAAGGCAATAGATAATTATCTTTCTTAGTTGCAACATTGACTTTCTTGTGGTTCATGCACACTTGGATTTTGTCTTCTTCAAGACGATCACAATGGGTGACATCCAATCTGTGTGCTCAATCTCATAAATGAATCCCACCTTCAATAGCTTATTGATCTCTTCCTTTATGACGTGAGCATGCTTTGGATTCATTTGCTAAGGTCATTGTTTTTCCGATGTTGCATCAAGGGTCATTGGGATGCTATGCATCACAACCCTTGGATCGACTCCCTTGAGTTCGTCTAAGGACCAAGTGAACACACCTATGAACTCTGGCAAGAGAGTAATAAGATCAGTCTCTTCTTGTTTAGTCAAGTTGTCAGCTATAGATAGGGTCGAGGCCTCTCCCCTTCCCCTTCTTAGTCAACTTCCTTGACTTTGGCATGTCTTTCTATAGGTTCACTTGTTTTTCCTTTCTCTTTGCGCCCAACAAGATCACTACCTTATCCCCTTTCTTGAATTTAGTGAAGTGCTTTGGTAGGTCTTGAGGTTTCTTTTGATGTTCGACTTCTAACCTTTTTGGTTGCCCTCTCTTTTCCTCCTTCAACTGTTAGTGCCTTAGGTGGACCAACATGTCCCTTTTGGTGCATCTAGTTTTAAGTGGTTAGGGTATCTTTGGATCACTCTTAGAGCTTACTTTTGATTTCGAGTTGAACTTGCAATCCTCGCTAGAGGACAGAGTTTCCCTTGGTGGTCGCAACTTTGAGGTCGACTCCAGCCTAAGGAGAGGTGAGATACTTGACTCGACTAGCCCTGCTTGCTCATAGTCCATTCTACCTAAGTGATCCAACTAAGTGCGATCGAATTCAATTTTGAAGATTCCTCTTTTAATTTTGAATGTGTTGGCTCTCTACAGCTTGGAGTCTAGTCTTATTTGTTCAATCACTTGTCAGTCAGTGTTGTATTCTATCGTCTCGACCTCTTATTTACTGCTTTCCTTTGAGGAATAGTAGTCCTTACACTTGTCATCTAAGTTGCTACCATATTTGACTACTCATTGTCATCTAGGTCTCTATTCTCAATTCTCTTTCCATCCATAAAATAGTACTACCCAATTGGACATAAGGTTTAGTCGTGCACTTTGGTTCATTGCCATCTCGGTTCATTCATGAGATCTTGGAGCGGCTTGGGGTTAGTAACTAGGTGACTAGCTAACTCCCTTGTTAGATACTCAAGAAGCCCCTGGAGTTCAAGTTTATTAAATGGGACATGGAAAAGAGTGGACATTTTTTGCTTGCTAGGGTTTTTGGCCATCATACAGAGTGGCACTGATGGTAGGGTCTTACCCCTTGGAATCTGAGGTGGGGTGGCATTATGGGAGTCATTGACTATGCTTGCAGCTTGCTTATAATCTTCTTCCTCATCCAAAAATGGTAGGTCAATTGTGGCTAGCATGTGCATCCAATCTTGCTCATCTTCGAGGTAGGGAATGCATTTGTCAAAGGTCTGTACGAAATTGTGGCTTGGGTGTCTCCTTTCAAGATAGAGGAGATGGCATCTAAGTCAACTTGCATGGCCTTCCAGGTATCCATCTTGACTCTTATTGCCTCCAATCTATTACCTAGGAATATGAGGTCATTACCCTAGTATTCGATTACCCGTGTGTTCCTCATCCATGGTCTACCTAGCAAGATATCGTAATCTACTCCCTTCATAACAATGAAGTTCACCGAGAACTAGACACATGCTATCTTCAAGGGCTAGTCCTTCAATACTCCAAATGCCTTAACTTTCATGCCATTAGCCAGCGTGACATTAAACCTTGCAGTCTCCACTTGCGGGTTACCCCAAACTTGCAAAACTGCATGGCTAAGTACACTGACTCCCACTCCCATGTCTACAATCCCCTTTCTCATGACATCTCCTAGTGCTGCCCACTGGTAGGATCACATGCATTTCCATGCCTTCCTAGAAAGCATTCACATGCAATGACTTAGGCATTGAGTTCAATGTGTGGCTCGGTATCTGTGTGATTGTGCCATTCTCATGCAAGTCAAGTACTCCTGGCTCATTAGATCCCTCTACCCATTGCTTCAATTCTTGCCATAATGAAGGGCTTTGCCTAAGCAAATCCCCCATCGGCAACATTACAGGAGCTGATAGTAATGTTGTTAACAGGCCGTTAGCCGCTTGCCTTTCGTCTTACCCTACACTCTTTTGCCATTGCTCTTGAGCAGTTTGCCTATCGATGGCGTCTAAGCCTTGTCTTTGTGGTTCTGTGTGAGGTATGGATGCATCTCTTGAGTTTATGCATGTCGGTGAGACCGGCGTGCTTACATAGAGAACTCGTTGATCTCGTCTTCTAGGATGGGCTTAGCTTAGATGCTCTTGGGCTTCTCTCACCCACTCCTTAACCTTGTCAACTATTTCCAATTGGTGCTTTTTGGATCAGGATATTCCCCAACCTTGGCACTCCCCTTCTTTATGGTTTTAGGTACTGAAGTCTCAGCCTTTGCATCCGCTACTTGCTTCTCGCTCGTTAGTGTGGTCACACTGTCCTTTTTTAGTGCCACTTTGGTGTCCACCCTCTTTTTCCTCCTTCGGTAAGTTTTCTTTCCCATCGAGGCTGCATCTAGGTTGCTGGGGGTCATGGCAATGAAATACTTGCCTACTTCATTTGTGCCCTAGTCATAACATTCAACAAGATGTGAGTGGCCTCATCATCAAGTGTTTTGACTCCAAACAACCCCAAGGGTAGGCACATAAGGTATAGTGGCTGAGCTAGTAGATAGTTTTTGCTTGGGACATTCGACGTATAAGTGAGTGATTCCACACTGTTTGAGCTGCCTACCAAGGCTTTTTAGAGCTCTTCACTCCTAATTTCGCTTATGATGAATACAATGGAGATCACTCGCTCACTAGGTTACTCTATGCCTAGGATTCTCTCAAAGAGACTCTGCACGTGGGTGACATAATCTCTAATGTCCTCATTGTCCTTCTAGACTGACATTCATCAGTTGAACCATGAGGTTATTCGAGTACCCCGCCTCAGAGAACCTCTTGATGAAGAGGCTCTTGAGAGTATTGAAGGTGTTGCGTTCGGCATCATCTAGACTAGGTACCACATCCGTCCTTTATCTTCGAGACAAAGACCAAAAGCTTGCACACATTGAGCAAGGTCTGCTAGGCCATTCGCCTTGCACACCTGCTTGAACTACTCTATGAAACTATATGGGTCATTCTTGGGGGTTGGTACTTGTCGAGTTGCTTGGCAACTATGGGTATCTTAGGTTGGTTCCTCAAACTTGGAGTGTTTCCTAGTCTCGCTAGGAATGCCGCTCTACTCTACTTTGCAAGCATGTTGTTTATAAGTCTCTTCATGAGAAGCTCGCTCAATGTGAGATCGACTTTTAGCGCTCATTCCCTCTCTACATTGGGTCATGTCTTATTCTGGATTGGCAAGTGCTAAGACTCGCTCAGCCTCTCACATTTCTTTTTCTTGCTGATTATCAAAGGTCCGATTCCTAGAATCAAGCTGTCTGATTCTAGGCATGTCCGAGTGAGAAAATTGGACCCGAGTTTGGTGTCCGAGTCAATTGTTTGAATCAAATAGTCCAAATCTGGCTAGTTGATCTTAGTTGTCTTGTCCAACTTGAACTGGCTAACGATGTCCAATCGAATAGGCATTCGAGTGGCCAAATCGGACTGTTCGAGTCCAAGTGGTCCAATTTTGGGAATTGAACTCTACAACATGTGTTTGATTTCTGTAGCGCAAATACGCAATGAGGCAAAATTTCAATTTGTTCGGTTCCTATAGGTGATGTTAAAACCCTGGGCACTTCCAGAATCAGTGATAAAGTGCTAATGAAGGTTTTTGTGTACTTGGAATAGTCAAAAACTTGCACTTGATCTTGCCTTTACCCTGGAGCTCCAACTCTCTGTCTCTCTCTCTCTCTCAAAGCCTTGAAACAAGGTTTTAGACTCCCTCTCCAACACTCAATGGATGCCTTTTTCTCTTCTTTTGTTGGATGTCAACCCCATTTTCCTTCGATTTAGGCCTGCTCTTAAACAAAACCATACTGTGCTTTTCTTTCTCTTCCCTTATTTTTCCTACCTAAATGCCTACAAATGCTTACAAATCACAATCAAATGCTAATGCTAATCCAACTAACTTATCCAAACTTCAAAAATCCAAAACACTTACTTGCAACGAATTATACACCCTTTTTTCCTACCTATTTACCTCAAGCAGCACTGGTTTGGGAAAAACCCTCCAATGCTCGATTTGGAGTGCGCTGTCGAAGGGGTTTTTGTCGAAAGGTCAAATCCATTGGGGATCAGAGGTAGAAGGAAGTAGAAATAGGAGATGGAAGAGAATAAAGAAAATAGATAAGAAAACAGGGGTTTTTGTCGAAAGGTCGAATCCATTGCAGATCAGAGGTAGAAGGAAGTAGAAATAGGAGATGGAAGAGAAGAAAGAAAATAGACAAGATGCAAACACGACAAAGACAAAGCACAATGAATTGAATCAATATGTATTGAAAGAACTTGGAATCCTTGCACTACTCAGAAGCAATCTCCAGGCATTAGATCTCCTGGAGCTTCTTCATAGAACAAAATGTGTATCAAATTTATAGCTTCTTCTCTGCTGCTCAGAACCCAAATCTGATGGCTCCGTTGGCTCCAGAAGGGGGGTAAAACGCATGACAACTGATCACGGATTTTCCATATCACTTCTTCTTCCTCTTCCAGTTCAAAGTATAGTTTTCAGCTTGTCAACAACGATTACGATGCGCGCGATTTCACCAATCTGTCATTTTTTATGAAAAATCTCATAATTGGTTGAAAAAACAACTTGCTTTTTGCATGCCATCCTAATCTAGAAGCTTTTTTAACTTTTTCAAATTTTTACTATAAATAACATAAAAAATAGACTAAAATTATCCAAGAATCTAGTATTTTTGGATAATTCATGCAGCTCACACTAGTACTAACGACTCAGATCACATTGACTCTTTAGATCAATAAAGAAGTCAGATGATGATGCATTCCATGCTTTTTCACACTGTGTTCGCATAGCATCACAACATCCACCCCCTCTGAATCTGCACATCCTTTAGTATGTTCCAAAATCCTAGTTGTCACTGGATTTTGAGTCCTCCTCATCCTCTGTAACCATATCCTTTGCTTCTTTATCTTCCATATCTTCTTGGCTACCCCCTGTATCATGGCCACCATTTTCTTCCAATTCTGGCAACTCATAGGCAATAGATTCCTGCCTCTTGAATAATTTGATTCTTTTCCATGCTACCGAAAGTTTTATGGCTGTCCCATCCAGTTCATTTAATGCATAAGTTGCATTATCAAACACCTGTCTTACCACATAGGGTCCAAACCATCTTTTGGAAACTTTACGCATGACACTATGCAGGTTGTCTAAGCTGCTATCATAAACCAATACCCAAGCCCCATCTTGTATGGTTCTTGGTATCAATCTATGTCTTTTGTCAAACCATTTCTTGTTCTGTATCCTTACTGCCCTTATCTTTGCAATTACTGCCTTTATGTCTTCTAACTTTCTTTCCAACTGTCTAATGCATAAGGCCAATAACTCCTCTCGATTCAGCTCCTCCTCCCAAGGTAGCACACTCCATGTGACTGTCATCTCTTCTATTGGCATGATAGACTTTAGACCATATATCAATTCTGCAAGCATATATCCTGTAATAGAACCATGAGTTGTTCTCTCATCCCACAAAGCATAAGGGAGCAATCATGGCCACTCTTTTACCTTCTCTCCACATGCTTTTGCCAATGCCTTCTCAATAGGTAAATGACCTCTTTCACTTTTGCCATTTCCTTCAAGGTTATAGGCTAAAGTTAAAGCAAGCTTTATCCCCAACCGTGCAAAGAAATCAGAGCTTCATGTGCATCCAACTCACCCCTATCTGCTGTAATTTTGCCCACATAGCCATACCTACAAAAGATCTCTTCTAAGAGAAAAGTACACACAGTATTTGTTGTCTTAGTACGTAAAGCTCTCCCTTTCACTTGATTAGTCAAGTCTTCACGGGCAAGCACAATATACCTCATTTGCCAAAGACTTGTAGGCATTGTGACCAAATCCACCACCCACTTAAAATGAAGAGACAATGGATATGTGGGCTGCAATCTATCCCGATGTCTCATAGATGAATACATTTGACATATCGTACATGTTTCCACAAAGTGAGCAACATCCTTATACATACCCTGACACTAATAGCTTTCTTTAATCTTTGCAAAAGTATCCCAAACACCTCTATGACCAGTCCACAAGCTTTCATGAAATTCTTGCATAACATTTACTTGTGAAGCTCTGTCACCCAAAACTCGCAATGGCATACCCTGTTTCTTTTTAGCATGTTTTAATAAGTATCCATCTTTTAAGAAAAACCTATAGGCTTTTCCCTTGATCTTCTTAAACTCCTCATCTGACCATTCATCTCTCTTTGTTAATGTATTGAGGTGTTGACCAATTCTTAGCCACTCTCCTACATATTTGTCTTCCAAAAACACTTCTACACAAGATGCAAAACATCTAAAGTGTCTTCTCTTTGCTGTCCAAGCTTCTGTTAATGCTGTAGCAACACCTTGCATTGCTAAATTCACTCTTGCAACATCATTTTCAACCGCAAGAAAGTCATCTTCTTCCTCCTCATCCATCATTCCATCTTCATTCTCATAGCATGCCTAAGATAACATGTCTGCCCTGGGTTATCTCTTCCTGCAATATGCTGAAATTCAGGGTTCAAAGATTTGATGTATGCAATCCATCGGAGCATAGTAATGTCAGGGATAGCACAACTAATAATCATACCCAATACCGGTCGGTCTCAATGATTACATGAGCACCCATAAAATACTCCTCATCGCATTTAAGGGCTATCACAATTCCCCATAATTCTCTTTTTACCTGTGGATACCTTCTCTGTCGTTCAGTTAATACTTTAGTACCAAAGCGAATTGCATATCTTTACCCTTCCTCATCATCTTGCCTAATTGCCCATCCAATCCTGATTGGGCTTGTATCAACAGTAATAATGATAGGATTTCCATGTGAATAGTTAGCCTTTCTCAATGTAGGAGCATATTTTAAAAGTTGCTTCAATTTCTTCATTGCTTTCTGATGCTTCCTTTCCCAATGAATTCTCTAACCTTTCCTTAGAAGTTGATATAGAGCATCGGCTACATGTGCAAAGTGAGGAATCCATATCAAATAGAACACACATGCTCTCAAGAATCTACGCACCTCTAATACATTCGTTAATACATCTTGTATTCTATTAATCCTATCTATTTTTGCTCTGGTGATGGTCTTCGTCCATAGGGCCCACACATATGCCCAACAATCAAAACCTCTTTAACTCCAAAGACAGACTTTTGTCCAAAAAGAGTTAAATGCACCTCTTCTAGACATGTCAAAATCCTCTCACAATCTACAATATGGTCTGTAACAAACTGTCTGTATCCATGAGCATCCATCTCTTCATTCTTTTCATCCACTGCACACTCTTTGATTGGAACATCATCCAAGAAGGGCATTGTCAATTGTGGTATAAAATCCATGAGTACCCTATTCATAGCATTTTTCATGTGTGCCATTGAGTTTGTTGTACCCTATGGGAGAGTACACATCCATACCAATCCCAAGGGAGTCTTCATGGTTGTGCTATCCCTGCTTTCAATTGCAAGCTGAAACTGATCATACCCAAAGTAAAGATCACCCAAACAATAGATCGCTCTGCTTGCAAAAGCCTCTACAAATTCATCAACCACAAGACCTACACCCACATTTCTTACGGTCACTTTATTGACCGGTTACATGTCTTGAATAAATCTCAAAGCCCCATTCTTTTTGGGCACAATAAACCAACGATTTGAGTATGGGACTAAAGAAGGCTCCAAGATCTTTATGCGAATCTTTTCATTTGGCAAATCCATCAACTTTGGCAAGTAAGCTTTAGGCACTGGAATAGGCCTCAAATTTCATGGTACATGTGGCATAGTAAATATAATCATAGGAGAGACAACATTTGGATCCACACAACCTATTTCACTTGGTTGAAATGCAAATGTCTTTCCATGCCTAGCCAACATCCGCATAAAATAGTCTCTCTCAGCAGGCAAAAGAAACCCTTCTACTCTAACTTTCAATTCCTGTAATGTTTCAGATGTAAATTGATGACCTACATCTTTAGGATCTCGTAAGCTTGGCTGCCTTGACACTTTTTCATACAAACCCTCACTCTCTGGTGGAAGTGGCAAAGCAATTGGTTCCACCTTTTTGTCAACCATCTTATACTTTGTCTCCACAAGTGCTTCAGCCCATTGTAATCCTTCCTGTTGAGCAAACAATGCTATAACATCATACATATCCAAAGAACATACTGACAACACTATAGTTGCTGAACTTTCAGCCATAGTGTCATTAATATTTAGCCCATAAAAAATTGCCTAAAATGCCTTCATTTTCAGTTGACAATCCCAATGCTCTCAGTTCCTTAGTAGCTCATTTCGTAGATATGCGTTCAGCCTTGCACATAGCTTCCATAGGCTTAAACCAGCATGAACTGTTTGCTGTAAACTGAGAATAACCAATAGTAAATACATGCTTCATTCCATCAAGAGGCGAGTACATCCTCTGAACAACACTACTGTAGCCCCGCATTACAGTAGTACTTAATGAAAATCTAGGTCTTTGAATTCCCTTACATTTGGAGCCAAAGGAGACTCTCGAAGTGTATCTCGATTTCTAGGATGATTAACACAAACAATAAGAAATTGGGCTGCTTTCTTCCCATCCTTGCTTCTAACTCTTGCATAAGGAGAACCATCATCAAGCACCTTTGTTTCCATACGCACTCCTATAATATAGGGCTATCCCAAAATCACTACATATGAGGAATTATATTGCACAAAGAAGTGTTTCTCTTCTTGCACATCACCAATTGTCACTTTTACATTAGGACATGTAGCATAAAGCTCTCTTGAAGAATTATTTGCAGCCCTCATATGCCAACCATGATCAATGTCTACAGGCCATGTACCATTTTCATACAATCCATGCTCAATGACATTTATCTCAGACCCATGGTCAAGTAAAGCAACACAAGGAGTTTCACGTTCCCCTATTTTCACTACCGTTTCAATGGTAGCCCTAGCCCAATGATTTCTTGTGTAGTGACTTTGAGGAATAAATCCTAGAGTCTCTTCCCCATATTGTTGCATCTGCCTTACTCCACCATGCATATTACTACAAGACAATGCATTTTCAGCCACTTTCTTATCTTTTCCACATGCTATCCACTGATTAGTAGCATTCTGCATAGATAATCCAATACTTACTTCATGCTCATATTCAGTCCCTATATACCAACAAACTAGTTTCCTCTTCAAATTGCATCAATGCACTAGTGGTATCACCAAGAAACTAACGATTCCTCTTAATTATGTCAATGATCTCATCATGAAATTCTTGCTTGGCGATGCTAAGCACCTTTCCCAAGGGGAATTCCACCTGACTGTTTAAGATCCATTCTTCAAGAACCTTCTTAAGATCTGTGGTTGTCTCAATGTCTTGCAACTTATATCCTAGCTGCTTGCTTCTTTTTGCTCTCTTGTTTGCTATCCTGTTTTTGCTTCCGATCGACCTCTTCCATAACATGCTTGGGAGGTGGTTGATTTGTAGCTTTAGGCTGATCCACACTTCTTCTTGTCATTCTTTTAGATGTCCTTGCAATATCTTCATCTCTCTTTTGTTTTTCTTCCACAAGTACATCCATGTTTTGTACTTTTACTAAATATACATACACTGAATATGCATCTACTGATGATTCCCAACCAGTTATGCCATGAATGTCTTGCCCTACATGAGACATTTCACTATCAGTGACCTTTCTCTTTTCAGTTGCATGTAAAGCATGTGTCCATGTTTCAGCCTTTGGACCAACCATCACTTGGTCATGCATTCTATCCAACTGTAGACCAAAAGTAGAAGCATGTACCATTGCATAAGCATTTTGAATTGCCAAGTCTTCTAAAAACTTTTGCATACCCCCCTTTCTGAAATTCAAAGCAAGAGGCAATCCTGTTTCTTGTGCATGGATCTTGCCATCTTTCCAAAAGATGAGCTGTCGTGCCAAGGCCTCCTGATAGGCAGCACAATCCTTTCTCTCATGCTGCAAACTATCACACCACATATATCTTTTTCCTCAACTTAGGGGCTGCTGCCCGTCCCCTTTCCTCTTGTCCTTTTTCATCCAACTTTGCAACCTTCAATTGAAGATCTCACATGCCTTTGACCAATTCATCTAATACATCTTCCCTAATAGAGGAAACAATACCAGGTACAACCATAGGGTTAGCCACAAAAGTAGGTGGCTTACTGGATACATCAACTGTCTTGCCCGTAATAGTGGGCAAGACAGTTGATGTATCCAGTGAGCGCCTGCTTTTTTGTGGCTAACCCTATGGTTGTACCTCGTATTGTTTCCTCTATTAGGGAAGATGTATTAGATGAATTGGTCAAAGGCATGTAGATCTTCAATTGAAGGTTCGAATGAAAAAGGACGAGGGAACAGGCAGCAGCTGCTCCTTGGGTGTGCGCGTGAGACAAGGGAAGATAAGAGAAGAGAAGAAGGGAGGAGAAGATGGAGAACTTCTCTACCATGGTCCCTCACCCTCACACACTCACCCCCTCTCACTCTCACACTTCCCCTCTCAAGCACAAGCAAGAAGAAGAAGAAGAAGAAGAAGAAGAAGAAGAAGAAGAAGAAGGAGGGAGCCACTTTTGCCACACACCAAGAATGAGCTTCTCTATTCACTTTTTGGCTTTTATACATGTCCTTATCCCTTTAGGCACCCATCCTCGCCTTTTTTTTTCATGATCGGCAATCTTACTAAGGTCCTATTTTCCTATTCCCTTCTATTTACATTATACCTTCACCTATGTCCATTTACTCTTTACGACTTGCACAAGGAAGGAGCCTGACACTCTTATACAAAAATTTGGGGGTGCCTTTACATGTTAAAATTCACCTTTGCCTTTGCCTTAACTTTTAATGTTGCCCTTGCTCTTTTGGCCTTTTCTTCTCTTATCCTTTTGTCGGGCCACCTTTGTTCGCTTTGCTCTGCATTTTTGAATTTTCTTTACTTTTTTTTTCTCTGGCTTGCACCAGTGGGGTTAACAACACAATAGACATTCAAAGCATGAAATTCACTATTGTATGCTTGCTATCCAAACTGTTATGATAACAATAAACCTCTCTAAAATTGAGCCAATCAAGCTCTAAATAATCTAGGTAGCATCCCAAAGCTTAAGCATACCATACATGCATTAAAAAATAGCATCTCTAAAGTATCAAACATGCATTGTGGACTCATTTCTAGCTATAGAACACCTGAACCCGATGTCATATACAAAAGTTATGGCCAAAATATGAAAGCGTTGTCAAGTTGCCATAGTTGTCCATGACTTTTGTAGCATACTCTATATCCACTCAAAACAGATAGAATGGCTACTCCTTAGGTCAATAAGAACTCAATAAGGCTCAACTAAGCCCTTGGAAGCTCCTAAATAAGCCGAGAGCAAGTTGAGATAAGCTAGAAGAGGAGAAGGCTCAATGCATATCTCGGGAGGAAAAAATAATGGCTACCATGAAACCTTGAGTTGAAGCTTTGAATTTGAGCTTGAGTTGATGAAGAAGCTCCTTGAATGGTTGGCTTTGATACCAATTGAAAGGTAGAGCCTGAGTGGAAACACATAACTGGAAGCAAGAGCAAAGTAAAAGCTATAGTAGATGGAGTAAGAAAGCAAGAGAGAGAGAGCCACTGTATGTGGGAACTCAACACTCACAATGTGTGATTGGCCTTCCTTTATTTAATAGTCTCATTGAAAGAATAAATAATAAAGTAATAGTGATGGGTGCCCACCACTTACAATGTATAAGTGTATTAGTCATGGTATGTGAAGTAAATATAGGGAAGTGTAGGCACAAGTGCCTTTATCCCCAATAAGGCCTCTAGGCTTAATCCTAGCTCTCACAAGGAAAAGAACTCATTCATCTTGATAAAATGGTAGGAAGGTGACAAGTATCATTGTCTTATAGTCTTCCTTAGCTTATAAGGATTTTGGTGGTAGCATTGTCTCGGCACCACTACTTCCATCATAAGGCCACCTCACCTATCAGCTTAAGCTTGGTAATCATAGCCTTGTTAGCTACACTTGTTTTTATCACATCAAAATAACCTTCAAGGGTCTCGATGATCCAGACTTCTTTGACTATTTCCACATCTCTCCCTTTTTCATCAAACTCAAGCAGATTAATCTGCTTGTGGATAAACTTCTTCTCCTAAACTTCAAGAGGGTTTGGAGTAGTTGCAATGCCACGGTTTTGGAAATGCACAGAGTTAACTTTTTGCGCAACTCATTTAAGTCCTCATTCACATTTTCAATACAATCATGTTGAAAGATAAAGAATTAATATCAACGAACTTGGATCCTTGTGCAATTTGTTTCACAATTTGGAAAGAAAATCTTAAACATGTTTATGATTTATCATATGCCATAGGTGAAATGCATATGCCACAAGTGAAATGGAAGTACATCAAGTAGTCAACTAGGGATTTTGGTTACAATAGTTCTAATTGTGGAATTTGGATACATCAATAAATTTGTAGGTTTAGGCTAAACAAATATATTTGTAATGAAGGGAAAGATATGGAAAGCCATATTTACAATCATTGTTATGACGTGGGCACTCTAAAATGGCAATGTGCTAAGCTAGGATAATGCATAGCACTTTTTCATATAGATAATAGTTGTAATGAATTTGCTCTCTACATGTGTTGAGAATAGGATCTAACTGTGATTCTTCAAAGATAAATAGCTTGACCACTTTAAGGCCTTCTATCCACTTGATCCTTTTGAGTTTAGTTTGTAAATAAATAAGTCAATTTGTATTTATTAAGCCATAGAATTTGCTTCATGCCCATCATCGCTTTTGATACATCAAAGAAGGATTATATATAGGCTACAAGAGTCTCATGAAGCAATCTTGCCAATAAAAATTAAGAGAATGCATTGCAAAGGTACACATTGCTTAGAATACAAGGAATTTCTATCAAATTTCACTATTTTTAAAAGAGATCCCACAATTTGTTAGATCACAAAACACTTTTGCATTTGATTTCTCATTAAACAATCATTCAATTTCTCCCTTGACAAACATACCCTCCTAAATGATAATTATATTTCTTTGTAATATCATGTCTAACATGCGTGAATGAAGGGCCTTTAGTGACATGATTTTCTGTGGTCCATCAAGAGATATTTCTAAGAGATGTTGTCCAAGATGCCTTGGAATACCATGGAGCTTCTCGCTTAGACTTGCTTGAGTCCACCACGTAGGGAAAGGTTTCGGCCGTTCCCACATGGATCAGCCTAGATCCAACTCCTTCATAAGCTATAGTCACCTAATGGTCTTTTAACATTGGTGTTCAAGAATTTTCTTTGCACAAAACACTTGAATTGAAGAGAATCCATGTCACACTTGGTTTAAAGAGAGTGAGAAACAAGGGAGAGTTGGTGCATCAATCCTTTTGCCCATAAGGCAACATCTCATCCTAGTCTTCGAAAAGCACAATGTTAGGATCTAACATTATCTAGGAAGGGCCTTCTTTGGCCCATTCTTAGATTGCCCTAATTCTAGTAACTTTGAAGGAAAACTCTTGGCTCACCAATACCACCTATTTGTAGGATGGCCCGTCGAGGGATTCACCCTCCCACTTTCCTTGATGGTGTGTTTTAGTCATCTAATTAACCTAACACATTTATGTTTGACATGCAAATATAACTTTCTTAATTAGCCACCATTGAACACCAATTCCTTCATGTAATTTATTGTCACAGATAGAAAGTCAATGTCAAACAATCCTTTGAAAGAAGTTGCAAAACAATGTATTTATCATGTACCTTTTCCAAGGTGCAATGCCACCCTAGCATTTAGTCCCTTAACTAGGATCCGTATCCAAAAACCTAGATATATGTGTCCAAGTCCCATGGACACAATCTATAATCCACCCTTTATCTAGAATAGGGTCTTCCAACATCCATAGACATTAGGCCATGGAAGTTTTCCATCTCCATCCTAGGCCCTATGTGGGGGTGTCTAGAGCTTCCATAATCCACAAGCTACCATACAGGTGAACCAACATTCTGTGATGGCCTTCGCACCAGTTGACCTTTGGCCAACATATCAAGCAGTGCCCTTTCAGATTCTCTACCTTTACAAGCATGGTGCAATCATAGAGATGATCCACCCTTGCATCAAACCCTTGGGAAAAAATAAATTCTCCCCCTTAGGGGATTATCATGATTTGAACAAAAATAAGGCAAACAACATACCTTTGAACTAAAACAAGCAATCTTTTCTCATAACAAGTATACCATCTCTTAGCACAAAATATATTTCAAATAACCCTATTCCAAAATGGTCAATAAATCTATCAATCCTAATCCTTCAAAGAGTGCATTTACTTGAGAACAAAATATATAATAGTCATACCTAGGTTGCAAGTCGAGACAATACATTTCAAGCCTTCTCATATAACATAAATTTAGCCATGCACAATCATTGAACATAAATCTTTCCCCAAAAGGTGTAATTCTTAGCCATTTGCATGGTCATTTCCTTAAACATCACAAGGCATATACCTTTACATCTAGTTTAACCTAGGTATCACTAGGTCCCTTGTTGTCTCATCCTATATTTCAAGACATAATGATGACTTTGGATTCTAGTTATTATTTCAATTATTTCCAAGGGAACCTATGATTTATTCCCTTTCCAAATTGAGGTCCTAAGTAAGGATTTCTCTCTTAGAGAGGGAACATTGTTAGGGATTCCTTTGGAGATTAACAAAATGATCATTTTTAAGAAACAAAGTTTTAAGAAACAAGTAATAAAATGCCTTTATTTTCCTACTTTGTGTTTTATTTAACTTGATATGAAGGCACCTCCTATGATTGAGTAGGATTTGGGATTATGGATGTTACTTTAGTTGCACATTTCAAATTCAAAGTGCTTCTCTTGGGTGCCATCCTAGAGTTGGATTTTATCCTCTTTGAGTAGTGTTCCTGCTGTTGGTCTTAATCCCACTTGAATACTGCTTTTTCATACTTAAGAGCTTCAAGAACTTGTATGTGCACGTATATATTGCTTACCCTTCCAATCCTCTCTTGTAGAATGATGAGCTCGCATATATCACTCACCCTCACAATCCTCTTTGATAGGATGATGAGCTTTCAAAGAGGTTTACACACTCCCTCCCTCCCTCCCTCCCTCACACACACACACACACACACACACACACACACACACACACACACACACACACACACACACACACACACACATTTAGCAGCATCTCTACCCCATATAATGCCAATAGCCTAAGACTAAGGCATTTTATAAGCCTCCCCTCCCTCTCATTGTTACTCATTTGAGATGCCACAAAAGAACAACCAGGAAGCAAAATATGTGCTTATGCAAGGAGTCATGATTGAGAAAGAAGGAAAAAATTATCATCCACATCCTCACTTTCATCTCATCAAAGACATCCATTATTATTTGTAGAAGCAATCTATCGCTAAGACCCACGGACCGCTTATTGTTTCAAACGTTCCAAGTCGAGCACTAATGGCTACCTCTCACATAGCCAACATGCCATCCATCTCTACAGGTGTAGTGAGCTTACCTCCATGCTCGATGGAGTTACCTCCTCTCCCGAGCACTTCGGTAAACCCACGATCTAAGTGCAAGCTTCAAGCAAGCTCCATCCTCAAGCTTTGTGCTCCAAGCTCCATTGTCGTGAGCAAGACAAGAGAAGAGAAGAAGAGAGAAGAAGATGGAGAGCTTCTCCTCCTCGATCCCTCACCCTCACACATACACTCCCTCACACTCCCTCTCTCAAGCACAAGCTCAAGCAAGCAAGCAAGCAAGAAGAAGAAGAAGAAGAAGAAGAAGAAGAAGAAGAAGAAGAAGAAGAAGAAGAGGAGAGCCACTTTTAGCCACACACAGAATGAGCTTCTCATTCACTTTTCAACTTTATATACAAAACCCTAAATCCCTTTTTGGGTGGTCATTCCCTTATCCCCTTTTTCACATGGCCGAGGCCCTTTTTCCTATTGTCCTCCTATCTTCCTAGCTTTCTTCCTACAGCCCATCTACCTTTACAAATTGCACGGGTGAGAGCCCGACATTCTTAAAATAAATCATAGTGCACATTGCACTTTTTTACAAAAGTATAGACTCACACTTTTTCTCGTGCGCCTTTTCCCTTGATTTAGGACTTTTCTGCACTTATTGTGTTTCCAGATTCTTCTTGGCGCGCCTTCGTCTTCTGTTTCACTTTTGCCTTGGCCTTGTCTTCTACTTTAGATTTTCCAGCTTTTCCACCTTGTTCGTTTGATGGCTAACATTACCCCCCTTCTAGACGAGTGCCAATCCCATGGCACTCACCGTCATAGGTAGTAGGCTTTGGCATGCACTGAAGACGTGGGTGGAAGGGACACTTGTAGTTTGCCGTGGAGGAGTTTTGGTGGTGGTGCGTATGAAGGTCGTTGGGGGCATGTTGTTGGTGATTGGTTGGTGGTAGGGTGGTTGAAGTTGATGATAGGGTTGGTTGTTGTTGGGAGTTGCACTCATGGGTTGACACATGTGTTGATGTTCTAGGGATTCTGCAGGGGACGATTATTTGGTGGGCTTGCAGGATGATAAAGGATAAGAATTTAGCGTTGAGTGTTGATGAAGAGCTAATGGTACTTTCATTGGAGTCTTAAATACTTGCAATTGAAAACCTCTCATATGTGGTCTCTCCCTAGGGGTAGTGCTAGGCTTCTTATCATGCACAAGACATAGTTTGATTAGTTTGGGAGACAGGTTGAACTCTAAGCAAGTCGAGAGTATTGTCTTGCACTTGAGGACCCAAACTGTGTATAGATTGTGGTGCAAATATTATGTGAGTGCATGTGTATACTTAGATATTACATAGTTAGAAGGCTGCTGGTCTTGTTCCTCATAGCAATGTGTGGATGAAGCAAGGGTGTAGTGAGGTGGAAAAAGTTATCAAGGTTGAGAAGAAATACACATGAAGGCATATGAGACTTAATTTGTGCTATGACAACACAACGTAGCATGGTTGAGCTCATTGACACCTTACTTTCGGTAGCAGGTAGCTACTTGTATTGCTTGACGAGTATAGTATACTTTCCATGGCTGTTTGTGCATTGCTTACCACAATTGACTGCAATGGTACTAAGTTGGAGTGCAAAAAGGAATCGTGTAAATGGGTCAAGGTGATAGGTCTAACCATAGGCAAGACAAGCTCCCTAGGTATGTCCTATCCTTGATGTGCCTTGAACAATTGTCGGGGATGTGTAGAGGGCTAGGGGACTAGGGATGAAGCCAGCCGACCAAGGTCACTAGGCATACCTAATTTGAGGACCCCTAGGTGTCATGCTGTGATTGTGAGTGCTCTTTTCTTGTTTCTTTCTTTATTTTATTTTCTTTTCTTTCTTTCAGTCTATTAAAAAAAAAGAGTACAACCATTGCACTATGTTGAGGCTATCAGCCTTTCAACTGGATTGGAAAATGTCGAGATTCAAAGGCTGTGAAAATGGATATTACAACGTGGATTGTGTCCTAGCCTCGTTGCTAGAGGAATAGTTGTTGAGATGGGGAGATACACTGGAGATTTTGCAAAACCTCTTTGTAATGTGCGATGTTGGTACAATTGAGGTAACAGTTGCCATGAGTGCCAGGTGTAGAGTTTGACCCAGAAAGAGAGAGTGGCCACTAATCATGCTTTGGGCCATGCGATGTGGGCAATTGGCAAGGGTGATTTTCACTTTCAGAAGTGAGGCTTCCGTCATGGATATTTGTGAGGTTGGTGGTCTTGCAGTGACTTGGGCATTGAATACTTTCGTACAAAGACCTATGTTGTCCTACATCCATTTGGCACTTTGTGAGAGTATATGCAAGTATATGCAAGTCACATGTGTCAATTATGATGAATAGATGCAATGCAAAAAGATATTACTTTATCTAAATCCTATGGTGTTGAGACTGAGATGCATATCACCGGTGCTTGTTAAAGACGTGACATGTATTAGTAGCAGGTAAGGAAAGCTTGTACAGTCAGGGAGTGTGCCCCTTTAACCACTTAAGGAAAAAAAGTTATGGTAAGATGGCATTTGGTAAGCAGCTTATACAACATAGGGGCTATTCTATTTGTATGAGGCGGGGTGAGTCCAGGTGATGAGGTGACAGGGGCATTGCTGGTGAGGGGCTCCTATCAGGCCGAGCAGGGGAGATATTGGGTGGGACCCAAATGGTGTAGTCCCTGGTCGCTACTGCTTCAAGAATGATTTTAAATAATTCATTAAATTCCCTCTTGTTTCTAGCTACCTTTTCCTCTTTCGAGAACCTGGTGCTTGAGCGTCTAGGGAGGGCCTGCACAGCAAGTGTTGCTACACCCCGGACGCTCCCTTGAGCCTTTGTCCTCTTGGCTTGGGGAGTTTTCTGCCTGCATCCTGGTCAGTGTCACTTGGGGCCTCTTTTCGACGCATACCTCTTTAAGGTAGGCACATAGCGTTTTGGTGGAGGCACTCATGCCTTGTGCTCCATTCGACGGCGGAGAGCTTCCTTGCAGGCCAACTACACTGTGTGCTCCATGAAGGCTACTGTGGGGGAACTTGCAAAATGTGAACCAAGTGTTAGGCCCTGAGGCAAGATATAATTATTTGCATGAAAGTAATTAAACAGTGGATTATCAAGCGCATATGACGAGGAGTGGTGAGGTGAGGCATGCCGTGTTTGTTGTAGAGGGACGACCCTCGTGATGATATTCGTCCTGCTTTGATTGTGGGGCATATTCCAGCCAATAGCAGATCTTTGCTCATGCCAAGTCGCATGGACTAGTTGTGATGGAATGGGGCAGGGGGCTTGTGCCCGGAAGGGTAGATTAGAAACGGGGGAGAGCATGTAAAAGGGGACGGTGCCCCATGTACACCCTCAAAGGTGTTGGTTAGGGCTTCCCATGGCGGCCATGAGGACTACATGCCCTCTACCAAGAGGCGAGAACGGTCACACGACTTCTAGACATGTGGTGAGAGGAGGACCCTAGGAGCTCAGCCTATCAAACCCAAACTTTTCTCCTTGCGCTTGACTATCATTGCTTGTGTGTTGGCATTATCTATACACAGTTACAAAATTTATTGTTTATTTATGTACATATTTATGAACCCATGTCAGTTCATGAGGATAAAAACCAATTGTAGGACTCGGGATTGTACTGGAGTGTGGCATACGCATTCAATACTTGTGGCAGTCTACTCAATAACAACAGATATTTTGCAACATCGAGTAGCATGGTACCTTGTCCGAGTCTACTCACAACATGTAGCTCCTCCTCAGTGAGAATCTTATCAACCAGAGAGTTCTCTTGGCTAGTTTTGGCTAAGTCCATACCTCGAATGGCATTTAGTACTCGAAAGGAAGTCGATAGGTTGGATCTCTTTCAGACCGCCATTTAGCCAACCGCTCCTCTGAGACTGTCATAATCTGGGCTCCTAGTTTGGCCATTGTAACGCGGTTTTCAAACCAACATTTTTCAAATTGACTTTGACCCTTTGATTGTCGCTTTAGTTGCTCTATCTCTAAGAGATTTGGTTGGCAAAGCACTTAGTTGAAAATCACAGTTAAACGTAGTTCGTTGGCCTCCTTGTCCCATGGCACTCATGTCCTAGGTAGCATACTGTAGCTTGCACTAAAGACGCAAAATGTTGGGAAGAGTAGATGAAGGAGTAGTGGTCATGATGGGGGAGAAATGAATGCTACTAATGAAGAGTATATTCTTTTTGTTATGGTTGGTACTGATGATATTGTTGGTAGAGAATCCCGAGGCTCAACAAACTTAATTGAGACTAACTAGTGGGGTGAGTTAGTAGGGACATTAGTGGCGATGGGCCTAGGATCTGGAGTTGCGAGCATACGTCTTTTAGCCACCACTGTGTCTAGGTACATACATCACCCTATGTCACACCATTTGATGCAGATTGTAGTACTAGAAGCAGAGGTAAGATTTTGGGTCATGTCATGCAGCCTTGGAATAAACCATTCATAGAAATTAGCATTGTATTCTAATGAAGCATGCTCAGTAAGAAGTTGTGGGTCATATGTGAGACAAAAGATATATCTAGTGACATCAATCATCATGTATCATTGTCCTAATCGACTTGCAATGTGTAGCTCTTCCTCTGAAGGAAGTTTATCACACAAGGGATCAAGTTTAGCCAATTTAGAAATGTTGACACAATGGACAAGTGCAAACACTTGGAGAGATGTAGGAGAAACATATGTAGGATAATGCATTGAAGTCCAAAGTGCCTTTCTTTGCTTAGCAATAATCATTAGGAAGCTACCATATCGTGCAGCTAACCCTCAACTAGAATACCATTTTCATTCAAACTCACTTTGTCCTTTTGCTTTCTTAGCCAATGCTACAACATCTTCCCAACTTGCTGTGTCTAGTGTAGAACACATGAATTAAGCGATGCTTCTCCTTCTCTACCTTGGTCATTTGCTTTATGAACTCTCCCACAACTGCTAGGTAGATCTAAGAAATTTGTGATTGCTCTGACCATGTCAAAGGATTTTCTAAGAGTTCTTGATGCTCAACAGTTTGAATTCCAAGGTCAGTGTGAACACATGCATGAGCAAGTAAAGTCAAGAGTGTTTCATGTAGTTCCTGAGAACTCGTAGCTTTTGATTTATCTCTATGTTGTCCCCTCTTTTCTAACATCTCCATGATTGTTCGTTTAGTTGGTTTCAAGTGTGTTGGAGCGTTTGGTCAAGAAGAACATGACTTGTGAACCAATGGGCTCATTATGCTTTCTCCACTATATTCTATATCCTTTGTGTGAGATGGAAGTACTAGAGGCCTGTTCTTCGACTAAAGTGACAGACTTGGCCATAGTCAAGGGCTGTGATTGTATGAGTTCCATCTTAGAGTTGAAAGTAGTAACCTTCAGTTTGGTGGAGTGGTCAATTGTGACAGTCAGAGATGACTGTGCACTTGGATCCTCGGATTGAGTAGAAGTATTCATGGTCTTGGTATTTATAGAATTTTTTGTGACAAAACTCACAGAGGGAGGTCGTCACTCTTTTGATGTTTTCGTAGCTCTCCCCTGTGGATCCTTTTCCTTAGATTGAGTAGCTACACTAGGCTACTGCTGCCATATTTTTTGTTTTGGTTTGGGTGACAAAGGTTCTTGGTTTCGAGGAGACTTTGGTGGTTTTGAAGAATCAACAACAACCTGGGGTTGTTGCTTATCAACACTTGAGGGATTTATCTCATCTATCCTTGGATTTTTCCTTTTAGCTTGAAGCCTCACATGAAAGTGGTTGCTTTGGCTTTAGGTTTTCCCCCTTGCTCGATGATTTTTTGGACACTACTAGTTTCTCTTGTGGAATAGTAGAAACTTCAAGTAGTTGCTCTTTTGGAATTGTGGGCTCAAGTGTCACATGAACTAGCTCATCAGTCACTAACTTATCTGGTGTTGTCTCCTCAAGTATCTTGGTCCATGACCTAGATTTATGTGTGGGTCTCTTTTGCTTTCTCTTGGATTTGGATGGGACTTGGTTTGTGGTCATTGGAGGTGGCTTTGTAGGTGGTTTTGGTAACCAAATCCAACAATTTCCCACATAAAACCCTTGAGCACAGAGCAATGCTTTGGGCACCCATCGCGGCCTTATGCTAGCTCTCCATCGACGCTTCTAATTACTTGCCCTAAATCTCTTTTCCCTTCTAGATGTAATTCTATTCCGAACAGCTTGAGAAGTTGTGGTAGTGTTTCTAGTAGCTATGGTCTTTGCTTTGGTTCCAGGAGGTTTCCTGTTCAATGGTTCTCTCTCGTGTGTCATGAGTAGTTCATTAAGAACTCTCTAGCTATCCTCCAAGGTTCCCTTTGTTGAAAGTAGTGACTATCTTCACGTTTGGTAAGCTTAGGTGTATATGGTGGGCTTTGTAGTCCACAATGCATGTGGTTGCAAGCATGAAAGGTCTTCCAAGCAAGACTTCCTTTCCCATATCTTCTTGATTTGGAAGGACATAAAACATTGTGGGCATGCTTTTGAAAGGGAAGTGGAACCCAGGAGGAAGAAGCTTGGTGGTGAGAGCTATGGCGGATGGAGAGCAAGAGCCAAGAGAGAGAGAGACTCAAAAGTGGGAACTCCAACAACCACAATGTGTGGCCGGGCCTTCCTTTATTCAAATTGTCACTAAAAGAATAAAGAATTAGTGATTGTGATGGGCATCCTTCACCTGTAGTGTGCAGTGGTGGTACTGTCAGTGTAGTAATACATGGGCAGCTAGGCGGAGGCGCCTTTACCCCCAACAACCTCCCAGTTAAAGGCGAATCTGCCCCAGTGAGAGAGAAAGAAGGAAAGACAGTACAGCATGTACACATGTATAACAGGATGAGGAAAAAGACGTCATCTCATCCAATGCCCATCAATCTCCCGAGGAAGGCAAAACACTTGGTAGTGAGACTCTTCGTGAGCAAGTCTGTAGGATTCTGCTTAGTTGGAATCTTGACAAGGTCAATAGACCTGTCCTCAAACGACCTCACGAATGAAGTGATACCTCACCTCAATATGTTTCGTCTTTGCATGGAAGACCGGATTCTTGGCCAACTGAATGGCACTCATAGAATTCGAATGTTGTGTAGGCATAACATCTGTCATACCAAGGTCTACAATCAAACGGCCTAACCAGATAGCCTCCTTGAAAGCCTCTGTGGCTGCAATATACTCGGCCTCTATAGTAGAAAGAGCCGTATACTTCTGCGCCCTGGACATCCAAGAGATAGCCCCTCTAGCATAAGTGAGTACATAGCCAGAAGTGGACTTCCTACTATCTATATGTCCTGTATAATCAGAGTCAGTGTACCCCACGACTCCTGTATTGTGACTGCCATAGCAAAGGCACATATCTATTGTACCCTTCAGGTACCTCATGATACCCTTCATGGCATCCTAACATTTCTTGCCAGGCGTAGCCATATAACGTGCCACAACCCCAACTGCAAAAGCTATATCTGGACAGGTAGCTATCATGGCATACATAAGACTACCCACGGCTGATGCATAGGGAATCTTGGCCATCTCGGCCCTTTGCTCATCTATCTACGGACAATCGGCCTGTGAAACCTTCACATGAGAAGGTAGTGGACAGCCAATAGGCTTAACATCCTACATGTGAAAGCGCTCAAGGACTTTATGAATGTACTCCCTCTGTGATAGATAGAGTAGTCCCTGAGATCTATTGTGCATAATGTGCATACCAAGCATATGAGAGGCCTGTCCCAGATCTTTCATCTCAAAGCTCTTCTTGAGCTGAGCCTTAAGAGCATCTAGCTCATCATGAGCTATCCTTGCTAAAAGCATGTCATCCACATAGATTACCAAAATCAGCAAAGAATCGTCACGGGCTTTCTTCGTGTACAAGCACAGATCCATAGCACTACAGCTGTAGCCCTGTGACTACATGAATGCATCAAAATTATGGTACCATTCCCTAGGTGCTTGCTTCAAGCCATATAGACTCTTCTTTAGCTTGTGTACTAGGTGTTCCTTGCCAGGGTCTACAAAGCCTTTAGGTTGCTCCATGTAAATCTCATCATGCAAGTCCCCATGTAAAAAAGTCGTCTTGACATCCATCTGGTACAAGTCTAGGTCAAGCTATGCAACCAAGGCCAAGACTAAGTGTAGGGTGGTCATCTTGACCATAGGAGAAAAGACTTTATCAAATTCAACACCATGCTCTTACTTAAAACCCTTAGCAACCAATCGAGCCTTATATGCTGGCTTGGGGTGTCTAGGGGTACTTTTCAGATTGTACACCCACTTGTATGGCAAAGCCTTCTTACCCTGAGGCAAGGAAACCAAATCCCAAGTCTGATTCTTATGCAATGAGTCAAGTTCAGACTGCATAGCCCTCTCCTAAGAGTGACAATCACCCATATGCATAGCCTCATCATAAGTGAGAAGCACTCCTTCATCTGTAACGAGTACATAATCCATAGAGGGTGCAAAACGGTTAGGAGGTCGTCTATCTCTAGTAGAACGCCTCAACCCAGGCTCTGCTGCCTCACCGACATCCTGTCTAACATTAGCATGTCTAACATCTAGGCCATGAGCATCAGGTGATGTTGCACATTGTCTAGCTGGCCATGGAGTGGGCTGAAAGGAAGCAGGTGGCTCCTCCTGAAAGATAACTCTGCGTACCTCAACCACTTTCTCGGGTTGCATATGCATTTTATCCTCATGAAAGATGACATCATGGTTGCGGATCACTTTTTGTGCCTGCGGATCCCATAGATGGTAACCCATCTCTCTTGCATCTCCATAGCCAATGAAAATGCATTTGAAACTTTTAGGATCCATCTTATTGTGTTTGTCCTTGGGCACATGGCAGAATGCCTCACATCCAAAGACATGCAAATGATCATAAGGGGGGGGCTTGCCTGCCCATATCTTCTCTGCAACCTGAAAGTGAATGCCATTGCTAGGCGACTTGTTAATGAGATGCACTGCAGTACTAACTGCCTCAGCCCAAAAGTGCTGCGGTAAGCCAACATGGCTAAGCATACTATGGGCCCTTTCTTGAATGGTCCTATTCATGCGTTCATCCATACCATTCTGAGGAGGGGTGTAAGGGGCGGTCAATTGACGCTTAATACCCTGCTCATCACAAAACTGCTTAAAAGCACGCGATATATACTCAGCCCCATTTTCTCACCTTAGGCATTTCAGCCTATTCCTAGACTGGTTCTGTACTAATGCAAGCCAACGCTGAAATGTGTCTAAGACATCGGATTTTCTCTTGATGGGATAAGCCCAAACCTTACGTGAGTAATCATCTATGAAAGTAACAAAGTACTTTGCCCCACCAAGTGACTGACAGGGCATGGGCCCAAATACATCTGAGTGCATAAGAGCCAAGGGCTCACCCATGCATTTCTTACCATAATTTTTATGCGTATTTCTAGCCGGCTTGCCATACAAACAATGATTACAAGGATCAAAATGCGAAGAGTCAAAAGGTGAAAGATATTGCAAAGCACGGAGCATTTTCATTCCTTTAAGAGACATATGCCCCAAACGAGCATGCCAAAGGGATACATGGGAAATAGAACCCACATACAAAACATGATCCAATGTAGCTCTAGATACAAGTAAGGGATAGAGGCTGCCAAACTTGGCACCTCTTGCAAGCACAAGCTTGCCACCACGAGTAATCTTCCATGCAAAGTCTCCAAATGACACAAAATACCCTGCATCATCAAGCTGTCCAGTTGACATAAGGGTGCGAGTCAATGCAGGTACATGGCCCACATCATACATAACAAAAGAACTGCCTGAAGGAAACTGTAGCCTAACATCTCCAATGCCCACAATGTCAAGAGACCTGTCATCACCAAGATGCACAGAACCAAACATGGTACGATAGGTATGAAACTAATCTCTACAGGGTGTCACATGAAAGGATGCACCCGAATCTAAGAGCCAACACTGCGCATACATAGAATGTATCTCAAAAGCCAGTAAGGCATCGCATGAAGAAGTTGCAAGTATGTAATCATTATCTAAATCAATGGCCTGCATGACATTAACATCTTCTATCTTCACACTAGACTTTGTAGGTACAATACTACGTTGAGAAGACTTTTCCTGCACTTTTTCTTTTCCCTTTTCCTTGTGCTTATCATTGTGCATTTTATGGCACTATGGCCTAATATGTCTTGCTTTCCCACAATAATGACAGGTACGATCAGACTTCCATCCACGAGACTTATTGCGAACATGTGACTTGGACTTGGACTTCTGAGAGTCAATGCCCTTATGATCATTATCATGCCTGCCATGTCTACCACCTCTAACGGTCAATGCATGTGAAGAGCAGGAAGCATAATTGTTTCTCCTGTTGATTTCCTCAGTCAATAAAGCACTCTTAACATCTTTGATTTTCAGCCCATCAAGCTTGTTCGTGCATATGGCAGTACGGAAGACATCCCATGATTCAGGCAAGGTGCAAAGTAGAAACAACGGGTGCAAGTTGTCTTTGAACTCAATACCATGTGACAACATACTCTTCATGATAGCATGAAACTGACTGAAATGAGATGAAAGGGAGGCCCCCTCCTTCATGCGAAGGTCCATTAACTTCTTCGGCCAATATATTTGTGACGTAGGACTTTGATACACATAGAGATCCTAAATCTTCTCCCATAAATCCCATGCACTCTGATTCTCATCTTCAACAACATTATGATGGACCTCTTCTGAGAGTGACAAAATAATGGTAGACTGGCATAGCTCATCAACTTCCATCCAAACATTATCATCCATATCCTAAGTTTTACACCCTTGAAACGCAAGGGTTTAATCTGCAACTTCTACACCAAAACTTGCCATATTTGGGATTTCCAATACCCATAGTTGGTACCATCCAACTTGGCAATGTTAAAGAGAGACGTGTCTTTCAAATGATTAGCCATACTATCCCAAATCAATGCAAAAAAGCAAAATTGCAGCTTGTTGTAATTAGTAGAAAATGCACTAAAACCACTATAAAACTGGCTGAAAGAGTGGATTTCACCAAGAGAAGCACCTGTCCACCAAATATGACCAAGATAACATCAAATAGTAAGCATTACCCTCATAGAAGTGCTCAAAATCTGCAGATTTTAGCTTGCTATAATAAATGACAGTAGTATGTAAAACTGTTGCAAAATGAAGCAATCACTGATACATATGTCACTGCAACTGCTAGGTAGCAAGATACATCCAACAATGAGTGTCCAGGGGCAAGAAGGTACCAAGAACTGTCAAACCAAAAACTTGTCAGGCAAGAGGCATCTCATAGGTCTAGAAGTCATGCATGTAATGGGTCTCGGGGTAAGGGAAGAGACCAAGCACAAGCACAATTGATAGAGCAAGAAGCTCAATGCATAACCATCCAAGATGCATACAAAACTGACAAACTTGCGACAGAGATAGGTGCTTGCCCCAATAGGCATATCAAATCAGCCCACTATAGACTAACTGCAGACATAAAGCTCTCAAGAGAGCAAATGCATGTAACTGTCCCACAAGCTCAAGCTCAAGTGTAAGTAAGACACAAGCACAAGCTCAAGCTCAAGCGTAAGTAAGACTCTAGGTGTACATTCGAATATACCAAGAGGCTCCCACTAGAAGTAAAGTCAGATGTAAAGAGAGCAAGCAACACTCGAATACATCAAACACATAGCATCAGACATGCCAAATCCCGGTAGGGTACATCCGAAGCACAAATCCCAAGCTATCTCAGACTCGTAAAGCATAAGCCTGAAAGCATTCAAAGAGCATGCAATTGACAACCAAATGTAATGCCCAATAGATCCAAAATGCTCAAATACATTTGAAGATGAAGCTCCAAGTAACTGTCAAGCATGGGCAAACCAAGTGGCATCCATATCTGACCAAAGCATAAATGCAAGAAGCCTAAATATCAAGCAGTGAATAGGCATAGATCAGTCCAAAGCATGCCAACTGAAGCCAAATGCCAGTGAAGAACGACCAAGTCGGAGCCTAAGCCAAGCTCAAAAGCATTCCGAAACCAAGAAGAACATTTGATAACCTCCAAATACATCTGTATGATCATTCAAAACCTCCAGTGAGCACCCCGTATCCATGAACCAATGCATACACCAAGTAAATGAGCTTCAGCCCACTGTATTACAACAAGCAATTTACTATTAAATGAAGCTCAAACGGTGCTCAAATTTGCTCCAAAACAGTCCCAAAGCATAGATACATCATCTCATAATATCCGGGGCATCACCGGGCATCAATAGGCATCAAACAGGCAATGCCAAGAAGCATCAACAATAAATGTCAAGTACTACCCTATTTTGACAATCCTGGGATTGTATACAATAAGGGATGAAGGGGGAAGCACTCAAATCGATCACCGAGAGCCAAGCACTAATGTCGAGGAGTTCAACAATAATCGGCAAGGTAGCCAAGAGTGCCGGGAAGCCGAGGAAGAGCAGGGAAATGCTAGGAGTAGGTTAGACCATTCCCCTAAAAAAGCACCGAAATTTGTGCTGGCTGTTCTTGGGGGCTGGGGGGTCTTCAACAGTCCTTGGGGGCATTGGGCAATGTCGAGGGGGCTCCAATTCATCCCAGGAAGAAGCCGATAAAGGTCCGAAAGCTTAGGGAGGAGGCAAGAGATCAAAACATACCTGCAAATGAAGGTGCCATGGCTGCCATTGAAGCTCGGGTTGAAGCTCTTCAAATTCGGGCTGAAGAGAATGCTGGACAAGCTCCAATGCCTTTACCTTGATACTAGTTGAAAGGGAAGTGGAACCCAAGAGGAAGAAGCTTGGTGGTGAGAGCTATGGCGGATGGAGAGCAAAAGCCAAGAGAGAGAGAGAGAGAGAGAGAGAGAGAGAGAGAGAGAGAGAGAGACTCAAAAGTGGGAACTCCAACAACCATAATGTGTGGCTGGGCCTTCCTTTATTCAAACTGTTACTAAAAGAATAAAGAATAAGTGACTGTGATGGGTACCCACTACACCTGTAGTGTGCAATGGTGGATACTATTAGTGTAGTAATATATGGGCGGCTAGGTGGAGGCGCCTTTACCCCCAACAACTTTTAGTCTCAATAGTTAAGAGAATTTTGCATCGTCTTAAGAGGGAATAGGATGATCCTCCATATGGTTTGATAGCTACATTCGTTGGGATGAGTTAAGGTTGTCTAATCTCAGTCCATACCTCATAGGTCAAGATGTTGTAATCTGAATTTTGTCTCTTGGAGAGTGTTAATGATGAGCTCTCACTTATTGGTAGTTAGTTTGACCCTAAGATATGCATGAGGGATTAGATCTTCATCTTTTGGGTCCGTGTTTGTGGCTCGAACTTTTCATATATTAGGCATGGTAGACCTAGTTAGGGTACTACATGAAACCTTGCATGTTGGATAGTCATGATACATGTGAGTGATGCTGCACTCAATGCATCTAAGGTCAACCTTTGGAAATTTATCTAGCACCATCTGGTCTGCTAGCTTTGGCCTAGGCTCTTATGTTGCTAGCTTTGGCAACATGTAAATGGATAGATGGATGGGAATATTCACTAATTTGTGTTGACTCATCAAGTTTTAGGACTTCGAGACCTAAGGTTGAGTCCACTATGAGGCATGTCGATAGAGTATAAGAATGTTAATAGCTAGATGAAAAACACAAACTCTTATTGCAAATTTGTCTCTCATTGGTCAATTGGTCTTGTGATCTTGCGTGAAGTGCAAGTGGTGGAATTATGGGCTCATTGGTTGGCTTCTCCTTACAATTGTTGCGGTCTTGGCACTTTCTTTGAATGTGGTTCAAAATAATTCAAAGGAGGCTTAGGACTTATGGCAACTTGGTTGACAATATTTTACTCATCGTACCCTTGGAATGATTGGAATGGAGCACATGATGATGGTGGCTTGGTTGGATGATTTCCCCCCTAATGACTTGTAGTGTGTTGGATATGTAGATGTGAAAGTGACTATTGTGGTTATGCACTGTGATCCTAAATGACCTAAGGTAATGTCAGCCCAATCTGTGTTGCCAAGGTTGTCTAGGTGATATGTGCAATGTGTGCTAGGTCCTTGCAATATCACGAGGTGGTTACTTAGTTTAACAAGATCCTTGTTGAGTTCTTAGGTCATTAAGATATTTAGTTCAAATGCTTGACTTCAAAATAACACTTTGATTCAAAAACTCGCAAGAGTGAGGTGTGCAAAATCAGGCTTTCTTCCCTTCAAAATTCAAAGTGCACTTGTGCAAGCAATTCCATAAAGCCACACTTTCATGACAAAGTTGGAAAAATATCAAGACCAATCTATGCAAGAGGCAAAGATACACTCTTAGAGGTGATTGTGCAAAGGTAGACAAAAGAAGACGTCTAGATATGCCTAGATACAATGAGAAGGAATGGAAGTTGTGCAAGGGTAGACAAGTGCATGTATGGAATTGTGTGTGTTTGGAGGAGTATTGTACATGCGTGTGGGGAGTGTGCGAGTGAAGTCCTCTATGTGCAAGTGATCTCCTATGTGTGCGAGTGAATTGATGTGGACGAGTGAACTCTTATGTGTGCGAGTGAACTAATGTGTGCAAGTGATCTATGTGTGCGATTGAACTCCTATGTGTGCGAGTGAACTCCTATGTGTGCAAGTGAACTAATGTGTGCGAGTGATCTATGTGTGCGAGTGAACTCCTATGTGTGCAAGTGAACTAAAGTGTTTCTGTAATCTATGTGTATGAGTGAACTAATCTATGTGAGTGAACTAATGCGTGCGAGTGATCTATGTGTGCGAGTGAACTAATGTGTGCAAGTGATTTATGTGTGCGCATGAACTCCTATGTGTGAGAGTGAACTTCGTGTGCGAGTGAACTCCTATGTGTGCGAGTGATCTATGTATGCGAGTGAACTAATGTGTGTGAGTGAACTCCTATGTGTGTGAGTGAACTAATGTGTGCGAGTGAGCTCTAATGTGTGCGAGTGAACTCCTATGTGTGTGAGTCAACCAATGTGTGTGAGTGAGCTCCTATGTGTGCAAGTGATCTATGTGTGTGAGTGAACTCCTATGTGTGCTAGTGAACTCCTATGTGTGCGAATGAACTCCTATGTATGAGAGTGAACACTTATGTGTGAGAGTGAACTAATGTGTGCGAGTTGAAAGGGATACAGGAGACGCGGGAGAGAAGAGCACGCACAATGTAGGTGCTGTCAACAATGTTATGACAGCCTTATTGCACTTTCATATATATATAAATAAAGAATATGGGCGGTCACTATACATAGGCAGGCCCAAGGGCCTTTTACCCCAACAACCTCTCACTAAAAGGCCAATGGGAAAGGGAGTGAAAAAAACAAAAGAAAAGAAAAGAGATAGGGTGATGAATCATGACATCTCACCCAATGCCCAATCAGAAAGCGAGCCGTGCAATAAGTGGTGGGAACCTCCTCACAAGAAGAGTCAAGCATCCCTGAGTTTATGACATCTAGGAGATAAGCGATCCCATAGCTCTAGACAATAGAGTAATCCATGAGTACTTCCCATGAAGCAAGCAACACAACTCATAAGTGCACAGCTGTAAAGCATCAAAGTGGTGCATAGCATCAACGTAGCACATAAAAGATAGTGGAGAGCATACAGACTCTCCAAGGTCAATCATCGAAAGAGGGCCAGCATGCCGGCAAACGGGGTCTCAAGATAGTATGCGGCCTCAACAAAGTAGAAGACTGACATACGGCTGTAGAATCAGCCATAAAGCGCACTGAATGCGCATCAAGAGGCTTGAGAGGTGTCTTCATCTCACAAAAGACAGCATGATAGTTGCATAGAACTTGCTGGGCATCTAAATCCCAAAACCTGTAAGTTGTAAAGTCACTATCTCCATAACCAAGGAGTATGCATCTGCGTGGCATAGGCTCATGTGGCATACATAGATGCCTAGTAGCCAAACATTCTCAAGTGATCATAGGAGAGTCTCATGCCACTCCATGCCTCATGCAGAGTAATAACATCCAAAGAGAAATACGACGTCCGATTAACCAAGTAGACTGTCGTCATAAGGGCCTTAGCCCAAAAGCCATAAGACAATCTAGCTGTGGTAAGCATAGAAGCAACCTTTACCTGTAAAGTCAAGCACATGCCATGAGTAATCCCATAATACCGTGGGCCTAAGAAATCAATGCCATATTGCTAACAAGAGATCCATAAGCTAGGAGAGATAGCATGACTCACATAATCCATCTGCAAGCATCTAGGCCTGCTACTAGCAGAATCCATAAACCTGTCAAGCATAGGAACATCATCCTCAATCCGTACCAAAGGGTAAGCCCAAACATGGTGGGTAGCATGATCCATGAAGGTCACAAAATACGACGCTCCACCAAGTGACTGGGAAGGCATATGTCCATATACTGCAACATGGACTAGATCTAGAGGAGCATGCCTCACATGATCGCCATAAGCCAAAGAGGCTCTACACAGACCATGAGTACAATGAGGGCAAGTAGCATGGGGAAGAGCAGGCAATAAGCCCATATCACATAAAGCATCCATCTCAGTGTGTCATACATGGCCTAGGTGACAATGCCATAACAATGCATGTGGTATCTGCGTAACTGCAACCATAGAATCTCCCACATGAGAGACATGCATTACATAATCATCACTGCCATATCTAGCACCTTTGGCCAATACCAAGCAACCATGACAAATTTTCCATGAAGTATCCCCAAGAGAGACATAATACCTTGCACCATGCAATTGACTGATAGAGATCATGCTCTTACTGAGAGTAGGTATATGCAAGACATCACGGAACATAAGAGAAGACCCATTTGGCAAAGCCAAGTGTATATCCCTTGTACCAATAACATGACAATCCTACTCAAGGCCCAAAGAAATACATTCGTCAACCTCCGTGTAAGAAGAGAACCAAGCTCTATGCAGAGTAACATGACAAGATGCCATACTATCTAAAAGCCAATCAAAGGTATAGGCCATATCACCGAGCAAGTAATCTGCAGGGTAACACAATGCCAGGAGTCTAGGCTCAGCTGCATCATCATGGGTAACTACATGCACCATACCACTATCAACAGTGGTCTCACCTACTGTATTATTGACTCTGCTCTCATGTCTAGTGTGGCACAATCTTTTCTGCTCTCTAATCCACTTGAAACATTTATGCTTCACATGCCCTGTCTTTCCACAATGAAAGCAAACAGAACCTGTAAAATATGTAGAAGAGGACAACTGTTCAGTAATAGTATGAGTAGGGCTATCCAATACATCTAAGGAGCTCAAAGAATCAGGGGAACTCTCATAAGAGAGAACAAGCTCATCAAGAGGACTGTCTGCATGACTAGAAGAGCTGGAAGTCGTCATAGCATACTGCAAAGGGGACTCATCCAAACCAGAAGGGGAGAACACAAAGGCATCAACCACGGATGCAAAAGCTCCCACATGGACAAACCTAGCAAACAAAAGCATGATATATCCAACCACTGTAGCTCACAGCCATAAAAGCATAAGCATGCTTCGGAGCCATAAATGCATAAGCATCCCTGAAACATAGGAGTATACATAACTTTGTAGTGTCTCATACCATGTACTGACATACATGTCCAACCAAGAATGGCAGGTGGCAAATAAACCTGCAAGAATCAAGCTCCAATAAAAGCCCAAATATCTGTGTAAAAGCATCCATGTAAGAGGCTCTGTAAAATACATAGCAGTAGACCATGCGCATACATGGGTGGCCATAAAGATTAACTGCTCCCTGACATACATGGGCAATAGCAACCCAAATAGCATAGATGCCATACAACAGAGAAGCAAGACAGCCATAACTGTAAATTCCAAGCACTATCCAACTGATCAGTAAGTATCCTGCATATCAAATGCAAACAAGCAATCACAACTCAATAGGCAACTACCAAAACAAGGAAGCAGTTCACTGCTTAATACCTATAAGTGCATCCAAGTAATAGCCAAGATCCATAATCAGAGCATCAAATCCCATGTAGCATCCAAGGTCGTAACAGAAAAAGCCAAGTAAATGTCCAACTGCTCAAGGGAATACTCAAATGAATGTCAAGATGAGCTCAAACAATTGCCATCCACAGCCAAAGCATAAAGCATTCACTAAGGCATAAACCATGTCATAGATGAAATGCCAACTGCAAAGAAGTGACAGTCAAACCCAAATCAAGCTCTAATCTAAGCTCAAAAGCATTTCGGAGCATAAATAAGACATGTGGCATAGTCCAAATACATCATGATATCATATCGAGTAGCTGGGAGCACCCTGTGAGACCGATAGGCATAACCCAACTGTAGCATAAATAGCTTCAGCCTTGAAGTTTCCAGCAGCAAATAACAATCCAAAATTGAGCAAAATAATGCTCAAACCAAGCTCAAATCAAGTGCCAACTCATAGGCATACATTCCCAGACATGTAGGCACCAATCGGGCATAATCGGGCATCAAATGACCATGTAGCATGAGCATAAATTGTAATGACAAGGGGCTACCCTGTTTTGGGCTGCATGTGGATTGTGTAAAACAATCAATGGCTGAGCAAGATCAGCTCCAAAACCATCTCACATGATAGGCATACATTCCCACATCATTCGGGGAGCATTCGGGACCAACCGAGCGACCAATGTCAATGCCAATGTGGCCCAAACATAAAATGCTAATGTAACACTGCTGTAAACTATCTGTGAACAGTCCTGGACTGAAGCAAATCAGCCCACAAATCAATGCCAAGTCAAATGCCAAGTGTCGGGGGTCCAATGGACCAAGATCAAGTGCCAATGAGTGGCCAAGTGGGTGGGGGAGCTGGAGAATGATCACGTGCCAATGAGTAGCCAAGTGGGTGGGGAAGCTGGAGAATGATCACGTGCTGTTCAGGGCTTGCCAAAAAATGGTGCAAACTGTCCTGAAGGGGGCTAATCACGTTTTTGATGAAGGGGGGGCTCAAGGGAGACACAAGGGGGCTCAATAGGTGCTAATGAAGGCCCAAACAAAGCCTCAACAAGCCAAACAAGGCAGGAATCTTCAAGCTTCAAGGGGAAAGCTCATCAATGGCTGCCCCAACCTGTAAACCCTATTGTACCTGTGTGGACTGAAGAATGAGAGAGAACAAGATCTCATACCTCGTGTAGATGCTGGGAAGAGCTCGCGAAGGAGTGACTCTGATACCAGTTGAAAGGGATGTAGGAGATGTGAGAGAGAAGAGCACACACAATGTAGGTGCTATCAACAATGTTATGACAGCCTTATTGCACTTTCATATATATATATATATATATATATATGAATAAAGAATATGGGTGGTCACTGTACACAGGCAGGCCCAAGGGCCTTTTACCCCAACACAAGTGATCCATGGAAGAGGCTTAGTGTGGGAGTGAGATTTTAGGGTTTGATGTCTGGAAATGAGTGCTTGTGTGTGGGAGTATTGTCATGAAAGATTGATCATAACTTGTTACTTGGACATCCCATGGTGTGTAGCATGCATGACTCATTGAGGACTAGGGCAATAGTCTAGTCCTCCTCATGAACAAGAAAGACATAGTATAGATAGAAATGGAGACATAGAAAATATCCCTAGTTGACCTAGTTGCAATCTCTAGCATGCTATGAGGAGATGCAAGCTCTTTAGTGTTTTCCAATTTTCTTTCTTTAAGGCACACATAATCAGTCATCCATAACAAGCAAGATACATCTACAATATTGTTGTACAAATTGTTCAAGTGAGAAGGATTGAATTTTCACTACATTTTGCATTTTTGTATTTTTTGTGTTGTTTTTACTCCAATGCACACACAACTAAGCAAGCATGATAAGCATGATGTATCTTTAATCCACGATAATATCATATGGTTTGTTTAATCAAGACAAGCTTAAGTTTGAGTTTTGAATTTTGCATCTTACTTTTTTTTTAAAAGTTTGAATTTTGTATTTTTTTCTACTCTAACAAATCCAATCTTTTCAATTGCAATCCAATGATGTTTTAGGATGCGTATGGATTGATGCTGTCAAAGGGGGGGGGGAGGAGATGGCCTAACCTAATTAGCTTGTGATGGCTCATTAGGGGGAGCAGTGATGCGATGTTATTACTGCTACAGCATTTCTTGTTTTTGGGTGTTTGTGCTAGCTGGTGTAGGATACAACAAAGACTCTTGACGATACAATTGCAATGATAAGGTTTGTTTGGGAAGCCAAAGGTATTAACAACATTGATAATATCCTTCAGCATGTAGAGGAGCCTTGGGAACCCATCAAGATGTGGTGCACAACCTATAACAATGGCATATATATGTATGGCTTTTCTATCAAGAGGAGGAACTTGTTCAATTAGAGCTAAATCTTGATTGGGGTAAGTTGAACTTTGGCTTCCACTGGAGTTGAGTTGGTGAGACATTGGTGCTCATAGATTGGTTATTTCAATTGTGGTGAGATAGGAGGGTCCTTTCAATTGTGGGGTGTTTTGTGGAGACTATTGTGTCAGAGTCCCTTTTGGGATAGGTCATAAAATCAGTAGCCTAAGATTAAAGGCTATGATGATCCTTACACTTGGAAATTTCAAATGTATATGCTTGTCAACATAGTTGATGTGGCAATCTATCATGAATTTAAATGAGCATTCTAATAGGAAGTTAGTTCCTACCCCTTTCGTACTTACTATAAAAATTACACAGCGCAGTGAACAGAATCTGAGAAAGAGATAGAGAGTACACAACAGATAAGAGGAAAATTATACTCTCTATCTCTTTCTCAGATTCTTTTCACTGCACTATGCAATTTTTATACCCGTGCGCTTCCACTGGGAAGCTTAGATGATGATCTAGACAGAAGATAGGTGAAGAGCTTAAGGCTAGCTAGAACAACTGTGATTGGGTGAAAGATAGATAATGGATGGCTATGAAGGGGTTTAGCTTTTATAGCCCGCGAAGGCGGTTAGGTTGGCATGACCAACCTATCATATGAACCTCCACTAGTCGGCTAGGGAATATTCCCCTTGATAACTCCCTTACCCCGCAACTTGATGCAATGTGCCTTGAGTTGCTACCAGCTTAACTACTTTGTCTAACCCAAAGATTAGATCCACAATGGCCACCTTTTTGCCATCCGGTCACATAGACCTCATCTGACATACAAGTCAGGACCCGAGCTCACATATGGCTTCTCCTCATAACGAGGGCCTTTACAACTTTGAGCACCATGGATCATTGGTGGCATCTTATGAGGGTGGGGCATTGAGCATATCTAACACCCCCCCTCAATGTCCACCCACAGGTGAACTATCTCCTTGGCCCAATGCCGAGTCTCTGAAGATGAACTTGAAGTAGATCCTTCATAGTGCTTTGATGAAGATATCTGCTCCATTCTCCTTTGTTGGACCATAGACCAGTTCCACTATCCCATCCTCAATCAAATCATGCACATAGTGATACTAGGTCTCTATATGTTTGGTGTACGCATGAAACACTAGATTTTTGGCAATGGCGATGCAACTCTAATTGTCACATCCAAGCACAATTGATTCTTCATCCTGTACTCCCATATGCCATAGGATCCTTCTCAACCATATTGCTTCACATACAGCAAAACAAGCTGCCTTGTACTCTGCTTTGGTAGAAGACAATGCCACTATTGGTTGATTCTTACTAATCCAAGAGAAAATTCCTGAACCCAAAGAGAAACAATAACCAAAAATTGACTTCCTAGAATCACTGTCTCCTGCCCAATTTAAGTCACAGTTCCCCACAAGAGAAGTTTCGAAATTGTATGTGATACCATAGTCAAGAGTTTCCTTCAAGTATTTGAGCACCTAGATCCCAGCTCAACACCAATAGCAAAATTGATATCTGGTCTAGTGTTACACAAGTAGATCCAAACTACCAACCAACCTCCTGTACCTCCCAATGTCTGCTAGTGCTGATGTATCCTCAATGGATAACTTTGCATTCACCTCCATAGGTGTAGCTATCTCCTTGCACTCGGTCATGCCAAATGCCTTCAAGATCTCCCATGCATACTTCTTCTGAGAGATGAAGATATTTCGTGGCTCTTGCCATACTTCAATCCCCAAACAATAGTGCAGTAAGCCCAAGTATGTCATTTCAAACTCAGAACTCAAAGCCTTTCAAGTTTGGTTGATCATATCTTCATAGTCACCTGTAATAAGAAGGTCGTCCACATATAGGACAATCACTACAAACTTTTCACCATCCCTGTAAACATACGAGTTAGCATATGAGGCACATCTTTTGAAGTTTAAGCTTGAAAAGAACTTATCTATCCGCCTAGTACCGTGCTTTGGGGGATTGTTTAAGCTCATACAATCACTACAAACTTTTCACCATCCCTGTAAACATACAAGTTAGCATATGAGGCACATCTTTTGAAGTTTAAGCTTGAAAAGAACTTATCTATCTCCCTGGTACCATGCTTTGGGGTATTGTTTCAGCTCATACAATGCCTTCTTTAGCTTAGACACTTTGTTCTTAGAATGCGGGGCCTCAAACCCTAGTGACTGAGCGATGTACACCTCCTCCTTGAGGTCACCTTTTAAGAACACTGACTTAACATCCATTTGGTAAAATTGGCCACTACTTGTGGATGGCTACTGCAAGTACTATGCAAATAGTGGTCATTTTGGGGAAAATGACTCTTGAAAAACAAACCCTTCAACATGTGAAAATCCCTAAGCAACCAGTTTGGCTTTGTACTTTTCTAAGATACCATCACCCTTGTACTTTACCTTCCAGATCCATTTGGTGCCAATAACCTTCCGCTTTGCTGGCCGATCCACTAGCTCCCAAGTGTCATTCTTCATTATGCTATGATACTCGGCTTGTATACTGCCTTCCATGCTAGATCTGCAAGTGCTTTTTCTAAGTTGGTTGGCTCCTTTACTTCTCTCATAATCTCAACCATCAATGCCATATTGACTATGTGAGCAAAAGCCCTCCTTTGCTCCTCTATTCTCTGAGACCTCCTTGGTGTGTTTGTGCCTTCTTCTCAACATATATAGGCATAGGATTATTGTGGTCATAGAGCTGCTTCACCCAACACGGCAATGGCTTTTCTAGTGGGGTGATGTCAGGTTGGTGAACTTTTTCCTCATCATCTGAAGATGATGCTTCCTCCTCCTTAAGGATAGGGACAACTCTCGGGACAGGTTCATAGTGGACTACTTCGTTTGATGATAAAGTGGAAGAACTTGCCTTCTCCTCCTCCACTGTATGCGGCTGCTCCTTGAACACCACATCACGGCTTGCAATGATCTTCTTTGCCTCTTGGCCATATAATTTGTAAGCCTTCTGCTCATCACTATAACCCAAGAAGATACATTTTCTGCTTTTTCGTTTTAACTTGTTTCTTTTCTCATCTGGAACATGTGCATAACATTCACATCCAAAATTTTTGAAATGTGAGATATATGGTTTTTTAGCAGTGTAAGCCTCATGATGTATTTTTCCCTTGAGAGCTTGTGTAGCTCCGATTTAGAATGTAGACTGCAATATTAACAGCTTTAGACAAAAAACAGTTAGGAAATCCCTTGCCCTTTAGCATGCATCTTGCCATCTCCACAATGGTGTGATTCTTGCATTCCATAACATCGTTCTGCTAAGGTATGTGAGGCATTGTCAATTGACGCTTGATCCCTTTAGTCTTGCAAAAGTCTTCAAACTCCTTTGAGTTGAACTCACCTCCACCATATGTTCTAAATTTCTTCATACTTTTCCATGTTTCATTCTCAACAAGTTTTAGCCATTCTTTAAACTTACCAAAAGCTTGAGCCTTATCACGAAGGAAGTACACCCATATCTTCCTACTGTAGTCGTCAACAATCAACATAAATTAAGAAGGTCTCCCCAAGGCTTGTGTAGGCATCTTACCACACAAGTTAGCATGCACCAACTCTAGAGGAGCCTGTGCTCTATTCTTGATTTCATGTGGAAATGCCTTTCTCTGTTGCTTGCCCATCATACAAGATTCACATGGTTCCTTCAATTCACTCATTGTAGGTAGGTGAGCAACCATACCTTGCTTGTGCATCTCCTTCAACACTGCAAATCCGATGTGTCCAAACCTTTCATGCCAAAGCTTACTTGTGTCCAAATCCGATGTGTCCAAACCTTTCATGCCAAAGCTTACTTGTGCCCACTCCAGCAGTGCACTTAGCTCATATAGGTTGTTCCTTATTTCTCATTTGTCAACAACTTTGCCACCACTATTGAGATTTTCTACACCTGTCTTCTTGAACCTCACTTCATGACCAAGATCAATTATGGTAGCAATTGATAACAGATTTCTCCTAATTTTGGAAACATACGACACATTTGAAAGCTTTTTGACTTCATCACAGCAACAAAAGAAATAGTACATGTGCCCACAACAGGGCATTTTGCATCATTTCCAACCGTCATAGTGATGGATTCTTGTAGGGGCTATATAGAATTGTATAGACCTTTCTTGTTGGTCATGTGACGGGAGGCCTCACTATCCAACACCCATGAGTCAGTGGTAGATTCTTCTTGCACCGAGGAGCACACTTCCTCAATGGTCACCATGAATAACTCCACCAATTTTGATTTAGTCATATTGGTTGTCTCTTTCTCTTTAATTTTAAGGGTACCATTCTTTTCATTTGCCTTCTTGACACGACAATCTACGATTGCATGTCCTTTCTTCTTGTAGTAGAAACACTCTCCTTGAAACTTCTTCTTACCGCCCTTCTTCTTTTTGTCACCATCATTTTTGTTGGAGGAAGAACCACCTTTGCCTTTTGCATTGGCAGAGAATGTAGCACCTCCATTGTTGCTTCCTTCTCGGGCTTTTAACCTCAACTCCTCCTCCATCAATAATGCACAAAACTCCTCAAAAGTCAAAGCTTGAGGTCTCACCTAAGTATTAAGGGTAGTTACTATACCATCAAAATTTTGTGGACAAATCTGAAGACACCTCCGAGCTAGCTCCTTGCTAGTCTTTTGTATTCCAGTGCTAGACATCTAGTCACGTAGATTCTTAATTCAATTGATGAATGCTTCATCTGTCTCTCCTTTAGCAAGCTTCTCTGTTGCTAGTTGATTCTCCAAGTTTTGAATCCTTGTTTGGTTTTGTGTTTCATATTGACTCCTCAGTACATATCAAGCCTCTGATGCTTTGGTTGTATGCTGAATCAAAGTCAGTTAGAACATCTTGTAACTAAGGCACACAATGCATTTGCATTCCTTCATTTCCAAGCTCGTAGAAGATTTGCATTTGGAGGAATCATCACATTAGAATTTGATGGGTCGGGGGTATTAGGTTGTGGTTTTGCGTTAGTCCACAACACAATCTCCAAAAGCTCATAAGAATCAAGGATAGTTATAATTTTGAACTTCCACAAGGTGTAGTTTGTACCATCTAACTTGCCTTCGCTGAAGGTTGGTGGACGAATCCTCAGTGTTTGAATAGCCGGTACATCAGCACCACCACTTGCACTGCTTCTTCCTAATGCGCCAGAACCACTTTTGGAAGACAACATCATTCCTCTTTGCTGTTGAAGCCTTTGCCTCTTGTGCACTCTTCAATGCCTAGAGCCCCCTGGGCTTTGCTACCATGTAAAAATTACGGCGTAGCGTGAGAAAGAGATAAACAATACACAATAGATAAGAGGAGAATTGAAAAAATTCTTTAGCTCCAAACAACTAACACAAAGATGGCTCTATCCACCCGTGCGCTTCCACTAGGAAGCTTAGATGGCGATCTAGATAAAAGATAGGTGAAGAGCTTAAGGCTAGCCGGAATAACTTTGACTGGGTGAAATATAGATAATGGATGGCTGTGAAGGGGTTTAGCTTTTATAGCCCATGAAGGCGGCTAGGTTAGCTTGACCTACCATATGAGCCTCCACTAGTTGGCCAGGGAATATTCCCTTTATTGTCAAGCCGGGGGCGTAGCCCCTAGACCCCAAAATAGGGGCCCCTACTAATTCCGTTATCTCGCAACTTGATGCAATGTGCCTCGAGTTTCTACCAGCTTAACTACTCCATCTTACCCAAAGATTAGACCCACAATGGTCACATTTTTGCCATCCGATCACATAGACCTCATCCGACATACAAGTCAGAACTCAACCAATATCTAGGCTCACATATAGCTTCTCCTCATAATGGGGGCCTTTACAACTTTGAGCACCATGGATCATTGGTGGCACCTTACATGGATCATTGGTGGCACCTTATGAGGGTGGTGCATTGAGCATATCTAACACTTACAACATAGAAGGAGACAAGTATGGTTCCACAATCATTTGTATTTTTCACTTTCCAAATAGTGAGTACAATTGGCCTTTGTAGAGTTTTGCTTTGCCTTAGTGGGCTACAACATTGGTTAGCCAAATTCTTGCCAATAACAATATGGAATGATGTTGTAATTAGCCCCTTCATCAATGAGTGCATCTATTGTAAGATATTTGCTAGGGCAACCAATCCAATTTGAAGGTAAGTGAGTGGAATGATAAAGTCATCCTCCGTGCCCAAGTTACTAATAGTGGCAACCTTGATGTTAAAGATTCTAGGCAAAAGACTAGTCATGGGTGCATCTATTGTAAGCTCTTTGCTAGGGCAACCAATCCAATTTTAAGGTAAGTGAGTGGAATGATATGGTCATCCTTCATGCCCAAGTTACTAATAGTGGCAACCTTGATGTTAAAGATTCTAGGCAAAAGATTAGTTGTGGGCTAGTGGGTTAGTTGTGTATGTTGCTCTATTTGTTCATATCATGTTTGCTCAGTCTCACCAATGATGGCTTGTATGGAAACAATAGTCTCTTTCATGGTTGGCTCGTGCAAATACTGGCCAAGAGGGTAATATTATTTAATACAATTGCTATTGGCCCTTTCAAGGTTTTTGACTCTATGTTACTAGTTCTTTTGATGACAAAATTTAGTAGGGGCCAACGCCTTGATCGAATATAGCAGCACGAGATCGCCTCTCTCAAAGGATCACTACTTGACATGCTTTTATTAAGCCCGGCCTTTCATCTCACTTTTTCAACAAGAAGGGAATGAATTGTAAGGAGGCGTGTTTTTGTGAGGCATTCACATTCATTGAGTTGTTCACTCCAAGCTTTTGTGCCTTCCTAACACTCTTGAATTGCGATGCAAAGATTTGAACTAAAGAACTCAACTGGCATAATCGTATTGTTCCCATAGGTCAACCTAAAAGGAGTTTGCTCTACGATTGTCTTATATGTTGTGTGATGAGCCCATAGTGCTACCATGAGCTTATGATCCTAGTCTAATTAGGAGGTTGAGACTATCTTGGTTAAGATGCTAATGAGGGTTTTGTTAGTCGGCTCTACTTGGATGTTCACTTGAGGATAGTAAGGCTAGACTTTCAATGTAGGATAAGGAATATGGAGAGGAGATGTTCGATAACCTCGTTTAAGATATGGGTTCCTTGGTTGCTAACAATCTCAATGGCATAGCCAAGATGTGAGATGACCTGCTCCCATAAGAACTTTGCCATGGTTCTACGATCATTCTTCCTAGTGGCCCTAGCCTTTGCCCACTTACTAATGTAGTCTATGGCCACAATGATGTATTGTGCTTGAGAATACTAGGCAGTAGGGCTAACTGATCCTGTAAGGTCTATCCCCCAATTCTCAAAGAGTTGGCAGGCAATCACAAGAGAGTTCCATTTTGTCTTTCCAAATGGGGAGTTTGGTGAGATGGCACTTATCACAATGCTTGATGAAACGGGCTACGTCTTTGAAAAGGGTTAGCCACCACAACTAAGAGTACAAAATATTTCTTACTATAGCATTTACATTGAAATGTCATCATGCAATCCCTCCATGTTCTTCTTGTAGCATAGGTTTGATCTCATTCTTGCTCACATACACATCTCCAAAGAAGACCATCCTGCCCTAGTCAATATAGTTGATCGGCAATCATCTGATGTAGGGTCCAGTCTTGATTAGGAGATAGGTGAGCTATGCATTTTCAATAGGTTGGTCCATCAGCCATTTTCTAGGATATGGACAATTTCATTCACCCAATGGGGTGTAAGGACTCCCCTAAAGAGTTGAGCCTCTTATTGAATGCAAAAAAAATGGGTGTTAAGGAGATTGCTATCAATGGTGACTACTTATCCTCCCACTAGCGATACAAGACATATGATTGGAAATAAAATGATGCTTTCCCTTGCATATGAAAAAAAAGTTAAAAATTCTAGTAAAAGTAAAAGCCATCTAGCAATGCGGCATATGGCACATTGCTTGTTGACCAAACTAAGTAGTGTGCATGATGGACTACGAGGAATGTGAATGGGATGGCCAACAAGTAGTGTCAAGACTTTTTAACAGCGTACACCATCACTAATCCTTCCTCCTGTTCTATCATGGAGTAATTACTTTCAACTTCAACAAGATATTATCTACTTAGCAAAGCCCACTCGAAAATCCATATAATGCTCACCAGATTGGCACAACATAGCTCCAATTGCAATTTTAGATGCATCAATATGCACACGAAAGGTGATTGTCCAATCTAGGGCTCGTAAAATGGATGCAATCATATCATCCTTCTTTAGAGCTTCATACAAAGCTTAGAATTCCTTTGTCCATTCTCAGTAATCAGTAGCTTGCACAACAACTGAACTATGGAAGCGTAATTCAATACAAAATGGCAATGGCAGCCAATATATTCAAGAAAACATTGGATGCCTTTGTGGGTGGTGTGAGATCCGTTATTACCTTGTTTTTTTTTTAATTCATTGTAGTGCCATTCCTAGATACCACATGGCCTAGAATGATGTTGTCTTTAACCCAAGAAATGGGCCTTCTAAAACCCTTGACCCTCCCTCCCACTACCTCATATTATGTTGAACTTGAATCTAACAAAGAAAACAAGAGCCCCCTTCTAGTTTGGTAGACCCCTTATCTCTTGGGGGTGACCCTATTCACATTATGTGGGTTATTCTGGACTTCTATAACATGAGGGGGAAACCTCCCAAAGCTCTTGAGCCCCCCTCATATCGTGTAGCAGTTAGATCTATGCAATGTGAAGGAAAGGGGAGGGAGGCATCAGAAACTCTCAAGGCCCCCTTCACATGTTATGCACACCATACAAGGGGAGGCAGCTTTTAGTTTTGTCGAGCCCATTATCTCATTGCTCACTTGCATCCATTCATTGGCATTGCACTAGTTCCTTTGTAGTTAGTTCACTTGCACTTAGTTTCTTTCTAGGTAGTTGATTCACACAAAATTCACTTGTACATAGTTACTTTGCAGTTAGTTCACTCACACTTAGATCATTCACACAAAGTTCATTTGCACATAGGTCATAAAGTTTATTTGCACCACTTAGGTTATTAAGGTCATTAAGTTCATTTGCATCAAGGTCATTAAGTTCATTCTCACCTTATTTCATTCACATTAGGTCATTTGCACCTATGCCATAAAGCTCATTAAGATCATTTGCATCAAGGTCATTAAGTTCATTCTCACCTTACTTCATTCGCATTAGGTCATTTGCACCTATGCCATAAACCTCGTTCTCACACCTCAGTCACAGTAAGCTCATTTTCATCTTAGTTTCTTTACACCTAGTTATAAAGATTCTTTGTGTCTAAAATAATTTGCACCTTAGGTTACTCACATCAAAGATCCTTTGCACCTAGTTCCGCACACACACACACACACACACACACACACACACACACACACACACACACACACACACACACACACACACACACACACACACACACACACACACACACACACACACACACACACACACACACACACACACACACACACACACACACACACACACACACACACACACACACACACACACACACACACACACACACACACACACACACACACACACACACACACACACACACACACACACAAAGTTTAGTCTTGCAAGCAAACTTACTACTAAAGGGCTAAGGTCCTTTGTGAGTCTCCTTTTGCATGTGCACCATGGTTTTGGAAAGGAAGAAAACATGCTTTTTGCAAAACCAGACCTTGTATATTTTGGAATCAAAGTGTAGCATAGTGCCTTAAGGACTTGTATATTTTTGAGATCAAATAAACCAAGAAACATTTTATATTATAACCCAAAGACCAAACCATAACTAAACATAGCACTTCAAGGCCTAGGCTTGAATCTCTGATTGATTTTGATGTATAAACTTGAGAAATGGCAATATGATTTCCTCTCCTTTTAGGGAACAGAGCCCTAGGCCCAATCCAAATGCTACAACAACAACCTGACCACTGATATACTAAGTGTAGAAGTGTGGATCCATCTAACCAAGCAATCCATCATCAATGTCCACATGTGTTGAGCTTGCCATCTCAATACTCATCATTGATGCTCTCATAGACAAAGATTTAGATTATAACATCTTGACTTATGATGCATGTCAACCTAAACTTGTATTAACAAATGCAATTATCAAACCTTATGGAAGTTCACCCTATTTCCTCCGAGGTAGATGTAAAAATTTTCATGAAAAATAGAGACTAAAAGCATCCCTATCATTTTCTATGTGCTTCTAAATTGAGAAGATATGGGCAAGGAAGTTCTACTTGGAAGACCTTTGAAGTGTGTAACCCAACGTGAAGTAGACTATGTAGCACACTGAATACACTTGAGTTTGCCATGCATTAAGTTAATCGTTGCTTTTAGTAAGTGCAACCTTGTCTCTTCTCAAGGGAAGAGCAAGACACATGTCTATGACTCAAAACAAAAATCCTAGTTAGGACAACTAGAGAGATTTGAAATAACTACTCAAGGCACTTGAGGATAAGAGGGAACTATTTAGTGTGTATCCTCCTAGATCAAGAGAGAATACCAAGGTTGTTAGAAACGGTACACCTGTTATCAAGAAAAGAACTAGAGAGAGAGAGAGAGAGAGAGAGAGAGAGAGAGAGAGAGAGAGAGAGAGAGAGAGAGAGAGAGAGAGAGAGAGAGAGAGAGAGAGAGAGAGAGAGTGTGTGTGTGTGTGTGTGTGTGCGCATGTCAGATATGAGAGAGAGAGGGGGGATACAAAGAGATAGAGAGAATTTGAATGGGTATGCGTATGTGAGAGAGAGAGAGATAGAGACGTGCGTGTGCGCACACATACACAAACTTTTGGGAGCGAGGGATTTTCTATTTGGATAATGAGCCCACAATTTGTGGGGGGGCCATAGGAGAGGGGTGGCCTTATATAACCACTTTGAGATAGAAAAGAGTTAAATGCATGTCACATATGAGAGAGAGAGAGAGAGAGAGAGAGAGAGAGAGAGAGAGAGAGAGAGAGAGAGAGAGAGAGAGAGAGAGAGAGAGAGAGAGAGAGAGAGAGAGAGAGAGAGAGAGAGAGAGAGAGAGAGAGAGAGAGAGAGATTAGTCCCATTATCACCTTGTCTGCCTCTCATTGTAAGTGTATGAGAAGTATGAGCTGCATCAATATCCTTATTGTTTACTTCCTCTCTATGAGCAAAGAAACCTCTATATCCTTGAGTTAAAGGCCACCTGTAAGAGAATTTGCACTCATAGCAATACAAAATGTATCTTGAGACAACTCAAGCGGTGTGACAAGCAAGAAAAGAGACTTGACATTTTTCTTAAAATTTAGACCCTGTGAAGCAAGTAGATTGAAAATGGAATGAAGCTCATTTAAATGAGAAGACATATATGTCCCTTTCTTCATGTGAAGGTCCATGAGTTTCTCAAGCTAATACAATTGAGTTACAAGATCTGCTTATCATAGAGATCACAAATCTTTTTCCATAATGCATAAGCACCAAAGCAATCTCAATGATATTAAAGTATATCTACTTTGACAATGACTAAATGATGGTAGACTTACATAGCTCGTCAAGCTCTTCCCATTTCTCTACATCGTAAAGTTTTGGCTTTATGCCCTCTTATTGCAATGACTTGACTTGTTTCTTTTGCAACAATCCCTACTAAAATTGAGTCTTCCAATACTAGAACTTATTGCTATCAAACTTCTCTATGTTGAAGATAGCACTATCATTGAAAGCATTTGAAGCACCTGCCATTATGTCTTCCAAAAAGAGAGAGTATGAGACGTTGTAATAATAGCAAGAGAGCTCCAAAACCAAGCCAAAAAGAGTGTAGTAGAAGGAAGACTCAGCCAATGCACTACTGTCCACAAGTAGAAAGCACTAGAGTATTGAATACAAATGTTTGCTCTTAAAAAAACTACTCAAAACTGATTTTAGAATGGCTGTCCATAAAACTACACTAAATCAACATGTAGTTGTAGGCAAATATGCAAAAGAATAACCTCCCATTACTAAGAAAATTTGGGCAATAATCGGGATGAACAATGCAACCAATAGTGTAGCATAAACCAATGAGTACTAAAGAGTGTCAATGCATCCAAGGTGTCAGGTATATAGATGCATATCACAATCCAAGCATGTATCCACAAATGATAACCCATTGATAATAAGTAGTACAAGATGCATAAATCAAATGCAAAGCAACCCACATTCATAAACCCCTCTATGGATAGCTCTAGACTTTGGTATTCTCTCTTATTTTACCCTTGTTTTAGTTGAGTTTTGGAGGCTGATTTGCAATCATTTATAGTAGTCTACTCTCTTGGATTTTGCATTGGTATACTATCATTATGGCTGGTCCTTCGAATGATATTTTCAATATCGAAAAGCTTGATGGCACACATTTCACCTATTGGAAGATGCAGATATGGTAGGCATTGGTTCAAAAGAAGCATGTTAGGTCATTGAAAACCAAGAGTGTAAAGCCTAAAGGTATGGATCAAGATGATTGGGATGAGTTGGATGAGCTAATGCATAAGCACCCTGAGCAAGTAGTTGGGGTACGCAAGATGATCATTTAGGAGGACTCTCTTGTGACCATACAACAAACTAGGTAGCTTGTAGGTTGATGTTCTAGTGGCCTATGATCATGATGCTATGTATAGGCTCCACAACCTATTTTGAGACGGTTTGCTAGAGATAGACATCAACTGATCGATTTACACCTTCCATGGACTATGTTATGGTGATAAATTCTGGTGAGTCCCTTACTTATTATGAGGAGGCCATGTGCAAAGGTGATAGTCACTCTTGGGAGAGGGCTATGTAACCTGAGGTTGATTTACTACAAAAAAGTCATATGTGGGATTTGGTTCCTTTGCCTAGTGGGAAACATGCATTGCCATGTAAGTGGGTGTATAAGTTGAAGAGTATCCCTAGACATCTCGAGCCAAGATGTAATGCTAGATTGGTTGCTAAGGGTTTTAAGTAAGAGCATGGTGTTGACTTTGATGTAACAAAAACTATACTAGTTCTTAGCATAAATGCATTTAATTTTGTTAAGAAAATACTAACATAGCTCATTTGGTTAGTTGTGATCAAATTTTTGATGATCTTTTGCTATCCTTATCTTTCTCAATATGTGGCATAATAGTATAACTTGGAGGTTTAACATAGTTTCAACAATGTTTGTTGCCACACTTGTCATAAGACAATGCAATATAAATTCTAGATTTCAATTACTTGCATGAATGATTTTGTATTTTGTGACGTGTGTGTGTGTAATAGAGAGAACTATTTATGAGTAAAAACAGAGAGGACACTATTTATGAGTAAAGAGAGAAGTATTTGTTGCAACACTTGCCATAATAAAATCTAACATAAAATTCTATAGATCAGTAGTGCTCGCAAGAATGATTTTGTATTTTGAGAGAGAGAGAGAGAGAGAGAGAGAGAGAGAGAGAGAGAGAGAGAGAGAGAGAGAGAGAGAGAGAGAGAGAGAGAGAGAGAGAGAGAGAGAGAGAGAGAGAGATGTTTACAGGTAGAAAGAGAGTACATGTATGTATGAGTGATGGTGGTGTTGGTAGAAATGGAAGTGGAGGTGAGTACAATGGAATAAGTGAACTATGTGGAATAAGAATAGAGGGGTTACAAAAGAAAGAAAGAAAAAAAAAAACGCTTAAAAGGCTTGCTTCTTGCCCTTCCCTTAAGAAGAAGAAGAGAAGGGAAAAATTACATGGTTTTGGATGTGAAGAAGAGCCCCCCACCCCCCACCCCCCGCTCTTCCTTGTTTGTGCACATAACTCCTCTTTACTTGGAAATGGAAGAAAATGGCACCTCTCTTGTATCTCTTATATTTGCATATTTTTGCTCTCTAGCGAGCTCTTTTGTCTCTTTTCTCATTCGACATAAATGTATAAAAAATCAAAATAAATATTTCATGATTTTAAATGTCATATTCTCAAATACACATGTATATCTATGTTTATTTGCATGGCTATAGGCTTACGAACATGAATATAGATACACTTGTAAAAGTACATCTAGATGTATGTCTATGGTGGCCTTTTATTGTAGTGTAGTATTAATTAGAACTTGTATATGTGCATTTATAGCAATTCAAAAAGTACATGTAATTAAACATGCTTATTAATGCAGTTATAGACATGCTTATAAAAGCATACCTATTGAATGTGTCTATGCTATCATTCTATTATAGTCTCTTTGTTTGACTATCTGTTTGTCTCTCTCATGTGCGCCCTACATGCGTGTAGATGAATGCGAGCAATATGTTAGATTTAGGGTCACAAGAATGCAAGTACATCGCTTGGAAAAGAAGGTTTGAGAGAGCACACATGAAGGTGTATTGAGAGACATCAATAGAGAAGATTTACAAGACTAAGTATGCCCTAAAAGCGAATACACATATATATTAAGGGCTAGGGGAAAAAGACTCTCCTAAAGAGGGAAAGATGTGCTCCAGTAGTCATAAGTGTGTTCACATATATTACTACCAACATATACTAGCAAATCTCCCTTGAGAGTGATGCAATGAATGAGAGCTAGCACTCATGTAAAAGGAAGTGCCATGCCCAAATAGGCTAGATCATCCATAAAGGGGAGTAAGCAAAAAGCTTCAAACTTCTCATGCGGCAAAATGAAAAGATTTGCAAGGTTGTCCTCTATTTCCCCTACAAAGAGTCTCCCCCTAACATCTAAGTATGTTCACACACATCACTACCAAAATATAGTAATGGAATATTGATAGTTCATGAGAGTGCCCTATGGTGTTGATGTGGAGAAGGGGGTATTGGCCAACACACACACACACACAAATTATGTGGCAAGAGCAATCCCAAGGTGCTAGAAAGCATATTGCACGATTTTAGGCTTTGAAATCTTATGGATTCAAATTGAAAATACTTGCGCTAACTATTTCGATACCATAAATGCACACAGAGAGAGAGAGAGAGAGAGAGAGAGAGAGAGAGAGAGAGAGAGAGAGAGAGAGATTTGTTCTCAATTTTTTGTCGTCAAGAATTCTTAAACACCCCTCTTAGGTCTATTGGATTTGGCACTTTGTTTAAGCCATGATCATACTTGATATAAGAGGGCCTAACTTTGTTGAGCAAACATTGGAAAAAGTCTAATTGTGACTTGTGTGTGGCATGACCCTTAGAAGCTTAGGAGACACCAAAGGCACAACGATGTAGCATAGATGTAGATATTGATTACCTTCCTTTTGCCACATGGCACAACAATGTAGTATGGATATAGATGTTGGCTACCTTCCCTTTATCATATCATATGGGAGAGAATGGGAGGTAGCCGGGGTAGAAAGGCGAATGGCAAAGGTTGGAAAGTAACTTTGAAGGGCGGGGGCGGCTTGCGGTGCCCTACTCGGAAGGCTCGGGAAAGACGATGCTGGTTGCGACACGTGTCAAACGGCAAGGGGGAAGGGGTTCTGTGGCTGAGAGGGGGTTCTTTTGGATCCATGGAAACTCTTGGCTAAGGAAGGGAATGGATAACCCAGCGAGAGGGAGAGAGAGAGAGGCCTTTTATCTGATAGTAGATAAAAGGCCGCTCTCTCTCTCCATCTCTCCACCACCGAATTTGTGCAGTTGCTGTAACCCTTCGGAGGCTTTGTGCGCGACTGTATTCCCCTTCCACTCTCTCACAAGAGAAGCTGCACTACTGAACAGACACCCCCAATGGCTTCCTCTGTTCTTGCCCCTGCCGCCGCCGTTGGCTCTGTCCAGGTCGGTCTCCGCTCTCTTCCCCATAGCTCTTCTTCCACGACTGTTCTCATTCACCATTCATCGCTTGGAAGCTGTGAAACATGTTCATGTCAGGTTCGGTATTCATCGTTTGAATTCGTAAGTCATCGAGAGTGTTCTCATTCGCAGCTCTGGCGAGTGTCCATTACCCTGAATTCTTAACCATGGGCCATGCCATCTTCGGCATTCTAGCCTTTTACAATTCATATCCTCCTGTTTTAGTATATAGTCATCTTGTTAAGGGCTGTTCTCATTCAGAGCCTGGCCAGCATCACCTTGAACCCTGTGGACCATGGATCATGTCAAGTTCTTACTAGTTTTGCATAGCGACTATGGATGATGTCTTACTAGTTTTGCGAACAGTGAATATAGACCAGGGCATGTTCTTTCTAGTTTTAGAAAGTGATTAATGGTGTACTATCTCGGTATGCCTCGTCTTCTTTAAGACTGCTCTCGTAGTTCTCATTCAGAGCCCAGGGAGCATTACCTTGAGTTGTGAATCACGGATCATGTGATTTCCAGTCTTTACACTGGGAATAATGAGTCATGAACGCCATGTTCGGTATTTACTAGCTTGAACTTTTAATCATGCATCGTGTTATGTTCAGGTATGTTTTGTACTTCCTGATCCCATCTCATTTCGATTTGCTGCCCCTGCTTGCAGCACCTCTCCTTCTCCAATGGCTCATCTGCCACCACCTCCAAGAGCGTGCCTGCCTCGGCTTTCTTTGGCAGCTCCCTGAAGAAGTCAGCTGCCCCTGTTGCATCCACAAGCTCCAGCAAGCACTTCATCGTGCACGCCTCGGAGGATGATACCAAACAGACCAAAAAGGACAGATGGGGAGGCCTTGCCTATGATATCTCTGATGATCAGCAAGATATCACCAGAGGGAAAGGAATGGTGGACGCCCTATTCCAAGGAGCTGTGGGTGTGGGTACCCAGCATGCAGTTATGAGCTCATACGAATACATCAGTACTGCTCAAAGAATGTAATTTTCAGTATCCGGAGTACAGTTTGGTCTCTGTGTGTGCATGCGCTCACACAAGGAGTTTAAGATAGATTCGCACTATAATCCCCACATTGTGAATTTTGATAAAATCATTAGCTCCTATGTGGGAGGCTCCCTTACCTGGCTAGGTATGCGGTGCCTCCTGGGCAGACACTCATGATGTTAAACACATTTGGGAGAAATCACCAGGGAAAGAACCCCTTTCCCCACATGTGAAAATGCTAAAATCCTCTTCTGATGCACCTGCACTAGCCCAATTGCATGTCTTGCACTTTCAAGCCCTTACGAGACCTGTGGGATTGCTTCTCTATTTTAATAATCAACTCAGTGGGATGATTGATTGTGCGTATGCGGATGGAGTCTCTAAATATGCACCCTCTGTTTGTAGGTTCAAGATGGACAACATAAAGGATGGCTTCTATATTGCACCTGCTTTCATGGACAAGCTTGTTGTGCACGTTGCCAAGAACTTCATGAATTTGCCAAACATTAAGGTACCTCACTTCTTAGTATTCTGCTTCAGTTCTCCTCTTTTGATGGTGCTCATAGAATTGTTCACTGCCAGGTGCCCTTGATACTTGGTATTTGGGGAGGAAAGGGACAGGGAAAGTCCTTCCAATGTGAACTTGTGTTTTCCAAACTTGGAATCAAGTAAGGGTTTGTGATATCTCTTCGGACAGGGATACAATGTTAGCGGCTTTGTGTGATATTTGTGAGTCTTCTAATGTCATATGTGATTTGAATTGCAGCCCAATCATGATGAGTGCTGGAGAGTTAGAGAGTGGAAATGCAGGTGAGCCGGCAAAGCTAATCAGGCAGCGGTACCGTGAGGCGGCAGACATCATCAAGAAGAAAGGTCAAATGTGTGTGCTCTTCATTAATGATCTAGATGCAGGAGCTGGGCGAATGGGTGGTACGACTCAGTACACTGTGAACAACCAGATGGTCAATGCAACCCTCATGAACATTGCTGACAACCCAACCAACGTCCAACTGCCTGGTGTATACAACAAAGAGGAAATTCCCCGCGTCCCTATCATTGTGACAGGAAATGACTTCTCCACCTTGTATGCCCCTTTGATCCGTGATGGTCGAATGGAGAAGTTCTACTGGGCACCAACAAGGGAGGACAGAATTGGTGTGTGCAAGGGTATCTTCAAGGTTGACAATGTTCATGAGAGTGACATTGTGAAGCTGGTGGATACCTTCCCTGGCCAATCTATTGGTGAGTTTCTGATGTAGTGGTCAAAACTTGATGATTTTATAGATATAACATTTATAGGACAATTTGTATTGGAACTCATTATGGTGGTATACTGTGTCATAGACTTCTTTGGTGCCCTCCGAGCTCGTGTATATGATGATGAAGTGAGGAAGTGGGTTGCTGAGATTGGGGTGGAGAACATGGGCAAGAAGCTTGTGAACTCCCGGGATGGACCTCCAACCTTCAAGAAGCCTGCCATGACTGTTGATAAGCTTCTGGAGTATGGTGGTATGCTGGTTCAGGAGCAAGAGAATGTGAAGAGAGTACAGTTGGCTGACAAGTATCTAAGTGAGGCAGCTTTGGGAGATGCCAATGAGGATTCTATCAAGCGAGGCACCTTCTACGGTATTGGAGCCTAACAATCCTTTTATTTGTGTATGGTGAACATGTTCTGTCTGTATGTGCATATGTGGGTGCTTGGTTATCTGTATGTGCATGTGTGTGTACATACATGCAAGTATGTGTCACCTTGTTCTGTCCTGAATGCCACTTGCTTGTGGGTTTTTGCATTGTGCATCTAAATGTGAATGTAAGGCTGAATCACAAAGATGCTCAGTATGCTTCAAACCAAGTTATACACAGTTGGCATTACCAAACTCATATGTCAGGTATGAGGAATGGCTGCTTCTACCTATTGTTAAAACACCTGTTGTATCTGTGACATGCTGGTGTTGTGTTGGCTCTCTGACTGCTATTTCACTCTACAGTTAACACAGGCGAGTAAGCCATGCCGGTCTAATTTTCCAATGCATGATGGTATCTCCAGGTCAAGCAGCTCAGCATGTCAACCTGCCAGTTCCAGAGGGTTGCACCGACCCATCGGCCCAGAACTTCGACCCAACTGCTAGGAGTGACAATGGCAGCTGTGTGTACGACGTCAAAGAGAAGTGAGATTGTTGACAGGCCAAGAACATTAGCATTGCCTTGGTTACTTGTGTACGCGAAACCAAGTGAGGAGATAGATATGTAAAGTTACAGGTCACAATTCCTGATGTATAATTATCAATTAATGAGCAAGGCAGCAAAGTTTGATTGCTGAAGCTGTGCACACTATGGACTCTCTCTCTCTCTCTCTCTCTCTCTCTCTCTCTCTCCCTCACACTCAATAATTGGGTGCTTGGCTTTGCTGAGCATATTAGGCTCTCATTGCGAAGATAAGGATATAGACCCTTTCTAAGTTTTTAGCTTCATGTTTTACAAAATAGTCCTTAGAAAGATGGCCCTTTGAAGACCACACAAATACAAAAAAAAAAGATTTTTGCCCCCTATAAATTAAGCCTCATCCTCAAATGGTAAGTAATAAGGTCATGGAGCTACAAATCACGGAACTCATGGTGATATCCTCCACACCACACAGTTTGCACTAAGCCATGCAAATCATGTTCAAACAACCTTGAAAAAAAACCACAAAGGACATCTTTTATGTTAACGTATAATCATTAGCTCTCTTAAACACCTTTCATTCATTTGGTTTTATCCTCGACCTATTTAGAAATAGAGGTTTGGAATATCTTCCTTTCATTTGCTTTGCGCCTCAAATAGGTAGAAATCTATGTGCTTTATATATGTCAATGAAATTTGATAAACAACTAGTGTAAGTGAGTTGTTCGAATTGAAAAGACCCTTGAATTTTTGAAAGGTGGTGTAGGTAGCTTTAAACTTCAGGAATTGTGGATATAGTATTACTAATAAATTAGCAAAATAAAAAAAAAACTTGCAAATCAACACTTTAGAAAACTTTTGCATAGGCTTTAAAAACATGGTTTAATGTGTGTTTTAAACAATATCTTCAAAAAGGCCTTCAACAAAGCAAGTTTGAAAGATAGAAAACTCTTAAGCATTCTTTCATGCTCAAAAATTAACTAGAAATAGATGTGATACATATCAATAAAAACTCTGAATGATTTGGCAAAGATATTGAGAAAAAAAAAACTTCAATCTTGATTGTACTACCCTCCTTGGGCTCCTTGAGAAAGGTTTGGGCACATTATGGTGGAGAACGTTACTTTTGTCCACTATCGGTTGCCTTTGAGTGAGTTCTAGAGATTTAATAAGTCTTCATCCATCTTGCCCGAGTCTCCCATGTTTGTGCTTTTGGAAGATAGGTCACTGCTTAGGCTTGAATGAGCCATCTTTGTTGGTGGATTGATACTCTAGCTTGCGCAAGCCATCTAATTCTATAGGTGATTGTGTAGCAATCCTACTCTCATGCATTCCCAAAAAGGTGGGATGTGTCCTATGGTCCCACAAAATTGATAGATTGGGAAAATTTGCTTGAAATTAATTAAGAAGGTATTCATAAGCAGATTTCAAGTAACTGTCTTGATGGTAAGCATGGAAGCCTTAGCCTTCTTTGGAGCTAGCTATACTTGGAGCTTGCAACATTTAGCTTCCAATGTAAAGATTTTCCAACCTTGCAATGGAAATTAGTGGACTAAGTATTAGAGACCCACCTACCCTATACGGTCATATACATCCCAACCTTGAATCTCGATTTAACACAAACTTTGTTGGTAGAATGTAATGATTGAGCGAAAGCTTGAGCAAGTCAACTAAGGAACCAATATTGCAATTTGGATACTGTGTTTCCAGTTCTACTTTACCGTGATGAAGAAATCATTAACCTCTCTCAGATACTTTTTGATGTTCAATAAATGAGTGGTTTCCATGCATAGTTCGCAATGTGCTTTCTTGAATGATCTTTGTTGGGAAATGCTGATGTTGGCCATTCTTCCTTCTTTTTAGTTATGCGATTGACTTGAGCCACAACTTGTCTACTCTTCATTTAGAATATACATGGTTGTAATATGTTATACAGTGCAGTAGTTTAGCGTCACCTTATCCCACATGTCTACCTGCTTTTAGACACCCTTCTTATGGATCTTTCCCCAAAGTTGTGGCTTGAAGTCCTCAAAGCCATCGCATGATGTCTAGTTTCTCTTTTCGAGGGAAGAATATCCTTTTCCATCCATCTTGCTCTCTACATATAGTTTGACAACACCAAATTCTAGAAATTTGCTATATCTTGTCCATATAATTTGAAACATTGGAGCAGCACATGTTTGCCACTCCTCTTCAACCTAAGGGCTTTAAGCTAAGATCCCCATTTACTTTAGAAGTGTTAATTAGTTTCCAAGTTATGGTTGATTATCACCAAACACCTAAAGGAAGGTCTTGTAAAGTCTTTCAAACCTCTACAATGAGATCTTATTGAATGGGATGATACAAACATCAAATATGATTGTAGGTGTTAGAAGTGTTTTTGATAATTGTACTTTTCCAACCAAGCTTCAGTGGATACCCTTGGGCTTATAGGACAACCTTGATACTTAAAAATTGTGCACACCTTGAAGATCCTTTACTTGAACTTGCTCACAAAGGCAATTTTATGATCCTCCCACTTGGTAAGGAAATAATAAGTCTTTTCAACACAAATCATGAGCCCTAAAGGGTAACACATTGGTTGTAAACATCCATGAGGGCCCCAAGGCAAGTAGAAGCAAGAGGAGCTTCCATTAATCATGCAATTTGAATGAGGGGATATTCTTATTTGCCCATGTTATAGGAATACGGGTTAACTAGGCAAGAGATAGAGAGTAAGAGCATGAGATAGAGTCATTCATTTGAGAGTTAGATGCCACAAGTGAGCGATGTCCTAAAAACAATGTGTTCTATTAATGTACCAATGTTGGGCTCATAAACCCTAAAGTTCCGGTTTTCCTTTCAAGACATTGAAAAGCCCAAGGAAGCACTAGAATAAGCCCGGAAAACCAGGCCTCAAAGTGGCATCTACAATGCCCGATCCATCAAGATTTGTCAAAGAGAATGCTCTCAACCATCACATAAGACCAAAGGCTCACAAGAAATCTTGCAACGATCTACATCTTCACTCTCATCCTCACCACAATCCATTGAAAGTTCAAGCACAAGAGGAGGTGAGAGGTCACGTTGAGCCAGAAAGAGAGAGAGAGAGAGAAAGAACGCGTGCAAGATAAGGGTGAGAGGTGGTTACATCACCCCCAACCACCTTCCTTCACACGACCCCTCCAACTTCTCTTTTCTTTTATTATTTTTAAAAATGCTTTACATGATCTTCTAACCATTGAAATAGGTCTTTAAGCTAAAATGAAAAGAAGTAGAACCAACACACCCATCTCATGTGGAAGGCTTTCATGACCATGGTTTTACAATTGCTAATCATCTAATAACCATGGCATGATACATTGTTTTGGATTTAAATTGAAGAGGAAAAAAAATATTACATTGAAGCTCAAAAATTATGCCAAAAATAGCACAAGTTATGGGGTTAATGTTTCTCCTCCGCTTGAATTGCGAACGCCCTCGTGAGCATTTGGAAGAGAGCTTTGCCTTCAAGTTAGAGCTTCAAACATGTTGAAAAATCCACATCATGAACACTCCACTTCACTTTGCCTCCATTAGTACTCGTCCCAAATTTACTTCAACTAGACTTTTCAAAGCTTTACTTCTTCCTTAACTTTCCTTTGCTTTTGGATTTCAAAATAGTTAAAACAAGATCTCCCTCCATATGGACACAAGAATGGCCGCAATATTCCACAAGGATCCATGAGGGCACCCACCATTGAAGCACAAATCCCATGGAAAAATCCATGGTAGAATTCCCGTCATAAGATAAAGTGTTGAAAATCACCCTCGCAATAGATATGAGAATGAATTGCTCCTCGAGGTTCGCTTCCACAAAGATAGGAATGTGAGGGTTTGACTATTGGTAATTGAACCTACCTAATGCAAGTGTGAGGTGTCAAGAGTTTGGAAGATTAGGGTAGCTTCACATTGAGAATAAAACCTTAGGGTTTAATTTTTTGAAGAAGAAGGCTTTCTCATCTATCTTTGTCAGACGGGTTGGCGTGTGGAGCGTGAAGAGGAAGATGAAGTTCAATATGTGAAGATGGTCGTGTGTTTGCAAGGGCTGAGGAGGGTATCACCATGTTGGATTGTTTGGTGGACGACATCAGGACAATAGCGCAATGCTGAATTCTTCTTCTTCTTCTTCTCCATCTTTAGTAACACCATGATTTTATTTTTCTTCTTTTGTTTTTTATGGTTAGCTTTTGAATGAATAGTAGGTTCATTATCGAGTTCATCGTGTTGGCCATTGCTGTGCATAATGTCAATGCCATCATCGTTGTCGTCTCCGATGCCATAGTATTGGTGCAAGGAATAGCCATTCTCCTTCTTCTTCTTCGTCTTCATCATCTTCTTCATCTTTTAGGAATTATTGGTAATTGAACCTACCTAATGCAATTGTGAGGTGTCAAGAGTTTGGAAGATTAGGGTGGCTTCACATTGAGAATAAAATCTTAGGGTTTAATTTTTGAAGAAGAAGACTTTCTCATCTATCTCTATCAGATAGGTTGGCGTGTGGAGCGCGAAGAGGAAGATGAAGATCGATATGTGAAGATCGTTGTGTGTCTGCAGGGGCTGAGGAGAGTATCACCATGTGTGGATTGTCTAGTGGATGGCAACATGACAACAACACAACATTGAATTCTTCTTCTTCTTCTTCTTCTTCTTCTTCGTCTTCGTCTTCAGTAACACCATAATTTTCTTTTTCTTCTTTTGTTTTTTATGGTTAGCTTCTGAATCAATAGCAGGTTCATTATCGGCTTCGTCGTGTCGGCCATTACTGTGCGTAATGTCAATGCCATCACCGTTGTCGTCTCTGATGTCATAGTATTGGTGCAAGGAATGGCCCTTCTCCTTCTTCTTCTTCATCTTCATCTTCATCATCATCATCTTCTTTTAGGAATTCTTGGTCTCGCAGAGAAGAATTTACAATATTTCTTTCTATTAAACCTTTCATAGATACATGAAGCATATCCCAAACTTGCAAAACTCAATTAGAGCACTTCCTCTAAAATATTCAGAACTACTTCGAGTAGGCCCTTGGCAGGATCACCAAAAATGAAAAGCCCAAGGAAGCACCTGAATATCCCCAGAAAACTAGGCCTCAAAGCGGCATCTACAATGCCCGATCCATCAAGATTTGTCAAAGAGAATGCTCTCAACAATCACACAAGAGCAAAGGCTCACAAGAAATCTCGCAATGATCTGCATCTTCACTCTCATCCTCACCACAATCCATTGAAAGTTCAAGCACAAGAGGAGGTGAGAGGTCATGTTGAGCCCGAAAGAGAGAGAGAGAGAAAGAAAGAACATGTGCAAGGTAAGGGTGAGAGGTGGTTACATCACCCCCAACCACCTTCCTTCACATGACCCCTCCAACTTCTCTTTTCTTTTATTATTTTTAAAAATGCTTTACATGATATTTTAACCATTGAAATAGGTCTTTAAGCTAAAATGAAATGATGTAGAACCAGTACACCCATCTCATGTGGAAGGCTTTCTTGACCATGGTTTTACAATTTCTAATCAGCTAATAACCATGGCATGATACATTGTTTTGGATTTAAATTGAAGAGGAAAAAAAAAATTACATTGAAGCTAAAAAATTATGCCATAGCACAAGTTATGGGGTTAACACTCATGGGAATTATTCCCTCAATGGAGCTTGCTCTATTTCATTATTGGTTGGAGGATTAGGAAAGTGTTGATCCCTTGAAGGGTTTGTTGGGGTTTAAAGGCCGCCTATGCCTAGCTAAAAAATTATGCCAACAATAGCACAAGTTATGGGGTTAACACTCATGGGAATTATTCCCTCAATGGTGCTTGCTCTATTTCATTATTGGTTAGAGGATTAGGAAAGTGTTGATCCCTTGAAGGATTTGTTGGGGTTTAAAGGCCGCCTATGCCTAGCTGCATGCATTTATCTTGTATTCAATGCTCATACCCTTATACATTGGAGGTGGTGGTTGCCCATGACTATTATCTTTATTCTTTATTCTTTACTATGATAGAATAATGAAGGGAAGGCAAGTCGCATATTGTGACTGTTGGAGTTCCCACACACTAGTGTTGCTCTCTTGAGTTAACATCTCCATAGTCATTACTCTTGCTTCTAATTGTGCTCCTCTCTCTTACTACTATTGACCCTTTCAATCGGTATTAGAGAGCCATGCTGTCCGAGTTTGACTCATTATAGAAAAACCATATTTGGGATTTTATTTCCTTACCTAGTGGAAAACATGCATTACCATGTAAGTGGGTATATAAGCCAAAGAGCACCAATGGTTGTCTTAAGTGAGCTCATAAGGCCTATTTAGTTGCAAAGGGTGTTAAACAAGAAAAGGGATTTTAATGAGATCTTCTCTCCTATGATGAAAACGAATACCCCTCGCTTGGTTTTGGCCTTGGTTGCATTGTTATATCGGGAGTTATATAAAATGGATATTAAGATGACTTTTCTACATGGGGACTTGCATGAGGACATTTATATGTAGTAGCCTAAGGGCTTTATGGAAAAGAGTAGGGAACTCATACTATGCAAGTTGAGGAAAAGTCTCTATGCACTCAAGTAGGCACCTAGGGGACGGTACCATAAGTTCAATACCTTTATGCATTCATAGTCTTACGCTTAGTGCTATGGATTTGTGTCTCTACATGAAGAAGGGTCGTGATGATAGCCTTATTATTTTGATACTCTATGTTGATGATATGTTGATTGCTAGGAGTGCTTATGATGAGTTGAAGGCTTCAAAGACTCAACTCAAGAAGATCTTTGAGATGAATGACATGGGGCATGCTTCTCATATACTTGGTATACACATTACATGCAACTACTCTAAGGGACTCATCTACTTGTCACAAAAAGAGTACATTCACAGAGTACTTGTGCGGTTCCATATGGAAGTTGGTAATCCCATTGGTACCCTTTTATCTTCTCATGTGAAGGTCAAGCAAACAAATTATCTCTAGTTAGATGATGAGAAGGCCAAGATGGCTAAGATTTCATACGCATGTACAGTAGGTAGCTTGATGTATGCCATGATAGCCAATAGACCTAATATAGCATTTGCAGTGGGAGTTGTAGCTTTTACATGGTGACATCTAGCGGAAACATTGGGATACTATCAAGGGTATCATGAGATGCCTTAAGGGCACTACATACTTCTGCCTTTGCTATGGTAGCCAAGATAGTAGGAAGTCCACTTTGACTATGTATTCACCTTTGCTAGAGGTGTTGTTACTTGGATGTAGAGTGCAAAAATGCACTATCTTGTCTAATACCAAGGTTGAGTACATTTTGTAGCCATCCACCACTAAGGCTTGTAAGTAGGCCCTACAGTTAGGCCCTCTAGTTGTGGACGTGGGCATTACTTCTATGACTCCTACTTTGCATTTGGATTGTACAAGTGCTATTTAGTTGGCAAGCAAAAAAATCTTTCATGTAAAGACCAAGCACATGGATGTACATATCACTTCATTAGAGAGGTGATTGAGGATAGGCACATAGATGTTGTCAAGTTCTCTATATATAAGAATCTTGTTGGTTTGCTAACTAAAAGTCTCCTAGTGGAACACTATGTCTTTCTTAGGAAGATGATGGGTGTAGGATGAGATGATATCTTTCCTCATCTAGTTGTACTTACATGTACTTATTGTACTTTTTTTCTCACTCTAGGCACATTTACCTTTAAGTGGGAGATTGTTGGGGATTAAAGAGTGCATATGCCTAGTCACCTATATTTACCTTGTACTTAGTGCCCACACACTTGTACACTATACATGACAGTTGGCTATCATAGTCATCTTTATTCTTCATTCTTTACTATGATAGTGTTATAGGATTTGAGATACACGCTCGAATTTCTTATATACTCAAAATATATATGGCAAATATTATGTTGGCATAGAGGGAGAATAGATGAGAGAAAAGAAAGATGTAGAGAGAGAGGTAGAGAAATTAGCAACACACTATGGACTAGAAGATGGGCCAGTCCCCCCCTTGTGGAGTTATATTATTGACAAGGAGCAAGCTCCTCCATTACACATAAGCCAGTTCTTACTTGTAGATCTTGGAAACAAGATCACTGTTCCTTGCACGGTATACAACCGGCTAACACTTGCACAACTTGGAAGTTGGCACCTTTTGATCCTTCTTGAGTCTCCTTCTCTCCTACACAATATGTGTAGGGCTCTCCTCTTGGCACTTGATTTCAACAGAGCTTCCGCAGCACTTGCACCTTCTCTTCTCCTCTTGGAACTTGATTTCGGCAGAGCTTCTGCAGCACTTGCACCTTCTCTTCTCCTCTTGGAACTTGATTTTGGTAGAGCTTTTGCATCACTTGCACATTCTCTTCTCCTCTTGGAACTTGATTTCAATAGAGCTTCCGCAACACTTGATTTCAGCAGGGCTTTCACAGCACTTGCACCTTCTCTTCTCCTCTTAGATACATGCAAAGTGATGCTTCCTTCACCTCTCCCCTACACCCAAGGAGAGCCTCCTCTTTTATAGGCTTTCAAGAGCTTCTCTTCTTGGAGAGAGAGTTGAGTTGATCTTTATGAAAGATGTGGTTGTTCCACTCTATAGCACTAATTTTGAGATATCTCTTTGTGCGTTGTTTGGATGAAAAAACGTCCAACACGAAAGTTGTAGATCTCGCTATTTTCAATAACCATCGCGACCCGGTTTTTAGAGATCGTTTTTCTATTGTGAGATATTTTAAAAATGGATTTTCCAAAAAAATAGCTTTTTAAAATGTACTCTTAACTTGTGGTCCATGCAACCACCTTGAGTCATAGATAAGGAGAGTTCATTAGATTGCCTTAGGCCTCAACCTTAAGATTGAATTCCACACAAAAGCTTGTGTCATTTTAGACCTTAGAAAGTCACTTCCAGAGGATCATGTCTCTCGTCTTTCTTAGCGAGAGAATTTCCTCTCTCGTCTTTCTTAATAAAAGAAAAAACCTTCAACCTTGACTTGTAGTAGGGGAGAGGATGACTCCAAATGAATGCGATGCTCATTACACACAAGTAAACATTCCCAGGAATCCCTGGATGCACACAGAAATACATATACACAATGCTAATGCACTTCCTCTTCTTAGAACTCAATCCATCTTCATTTATGTATAACTCCTTGGTTCTTGTGTACACTCTTACACTTGGTAGACACTTCTTTCCCCCCTCATAACTTGTACTACCTGTACTAGATATCCCCATCACAGTGCTCTAATCACCTCATTAATTGTTGCACTAGGAATATTGGTCTCTAAATGGTCTCATGGCCATGCTAGATCATCATCAACACTTAAAGAAAAGTGATTCATTAATTTATTGACATGAATTTATTAAATAGAGAATGCATGATAAGCAATCAATTTAGTGACATCCCTTTGGCTTCTAAACAATTGATCTCAACTGTAGAGGGGATACATAGTCCTTAAGAAGATTTGGAAAGTATTGTAGTTCTCTCTCAATCATAAACTGAGCGTCCAATGGGGGATAATTCTTAAACTTAACCAGATACTTCCGTAATACCTTACCTGATCTTAGAGTATTGTCCTAATGGTGTAAAATTCTTTTAGGCACAAGGAATTCTTCTGTTTCTTCTATATTAGGTAAATCTTCCTTGATTGGTTCCATTTGAGGTTCTCCAATATAGGGACGTAGCAAACTTATATGGAAAGCATTATGAATGTTCCAATGACTTTGTAGATCCAAAAAAAAAGTCACATCGTTTATCTTATGATGATGCTTATCTGCTTCGCATTTATGCTTCTCTTGTGTCCTTTCGATAGCAGCTTTTACTTGAGTGAAAGTTGTATCGATGTCTCTAACAAACTCATCTACTACAAAGATCTTATCCTTTGTAAGAAGAATGGGTGGTAAATGAGGCTTACCATAGATGATCTCAAAGGGTGCCTTACTAGTACTAGAGTGCACCGCATTATTGTATGAAAACTCTACTAAAGGCAAATACTTTTCCCATTCTCTTTGATTATCAGAGACATAGGATTTCAAAAGGTCCAAAACAGTAGAATTAGCACTTTCACTCAGCCCATTCGTTTGAGGATGATAAGTGGATGAAAACTTTAACTTTGTCCCGAGGTTCTCGAAGAGAGCTTGCCAAAAGAGGTTGGTCATGCGAGATCTCGATCACTTATAATGGACGTAGGCATGCCATGATACTTGAAAATATGAGCATTGAATAGCTTAGCCATATGATCGGCTTTGATTATCTTTTGCACAGGTATAAAGTGAGCTTGCTTATTGAATCTATCAATGATAGTCCAGATTGCATCATTGCCTGCTTGTGTGCGAGGAAGCTCCATGATAAAGTCCATGGCTATACTTTCCCAAGGCTCATTGGGAATAGATAATGGCTTCAATACACCAGGTGGTTTATGCCTATCATACTTTACTTTTTGGCATATCTTGCACTTGCGAACATATCTTTCAATGTCAGCTCTAAGAGTGGGCCAAAAGAAATATCTTTTAAATGCTTGAGTAGTGGGTAGAATACCCCTACGTCCAGCATATGGAGATGCATGTGCTTCAATATATTACCTTGTGTCACAATGGTAATGCTACACAAATTTCTTGATGATGATACAAGTAACCATCTCGAATCGAGTAAGGTGTAATCGACTGACCCGAGTTAAGTTGATCCCATATGGTTGAGAAGTCGGAATCAGTTGCATACATTTTGGGTAAATCCATGAACTCGTTATGGTAAATAGTTGTGATTGCATTCACTTGAGGTCACTATGATAGAGCATCTACTACCACATTCTTAGTTCTAGATGTGTGAAGGATTTGAAAATGAAACATAGATAATAAATTTACCCAATGCATCTGTTTCTCTGAGAGCTTCTTCTGAGTGAGGAAGTATCTTAGACTTTGGTGATCTGTTTTAATAACAAAATCTGCACCAAGTAAATAGTATTTCCATACTTGAAGAGCATGTACCATCGCCATAAGCTCTTTCTCATATACTGGAGCATGTAGCTCATGGTCCTTGAGGCGTTGTTGGGGTAAAGGTGCCTCCGCCGTGCTGCCCCGTGTATTACTACACTGACAGTACCCGCCACTGCACGCTGCAGGTGGCGGGTGCCTATCACGTCACTTTATTCTTTACATTCATTTTAGTGACTAGTAAATAAAGGAAGGCCCGGTCACACATTGTGACTGTTGGAGTTCCCATTTCTTGTCTCTCTCTTTCTTGCTCTTGCTCTCCCGCCATAGCTCGCATGCAAGCTTCGATCCTTCTCACCTTTCAATTGGTATCAGAGCTTGGCTTCCTCTTGCTCGAGCTCGACTCAGTGCTTGCTCAGCTTCGCATTGACTCCCTTCTTGCATTGGATCTCCATCCCGGCAGCCATATCCGATCTCCCCGAGCTCCCGTCACTCCCCGGCTTCCCGACCACCTTCCCGGCCTATTGAGGCACCTTCAAGGCATTGGTACTGAGCTATTTGATCATTCTTTCAGGGTCTTATTTCAGTCTACAGGTTGCAAACAACAAGGGCAGCCATGGCTTCAAACCCTTGAAGCTTATTCCCCTCATATTGTGCCTTACACCTATCAAGGCTCAAAGAGGCTTGTCATAGGCCTTTGATAGGCCCTTCTTGAGCCCCCCATTATCCCCTTTCGGCCCACGTGGAGCAGTAGCAAGTTCAGCACCAACATGGCAGATTGGGCCATTTTTCCAGGCTGTTAGCACTCGTCTACTTCAGCTCCACACTTGGCCATTGCTTCTTGCTCTCTACCTTGATCAAGAGGGCTATTAGACTTCGTGTTTGATGTCATTCAGGCTGTGGGCATTGGTCTTGATCATTCGGGGCTGATTTTTTCAGATTTGGGACTGTCATAAACTGTCATAACAGACTGAAAACAGGGCAGCAACATTGGCATTAGCATTTGTTGCTTACACTCCATTCCGGTTGTGCTATTTGATGCACGTATGCGGCCTACTTGATGCCCGAATGTCTTGGGAATGTATGCATTCGATTTGCCCATGATTTGGCATTGTTGTTGGGCTGGAAATTGATAGTTTTGGACTGTTTAGAGTTGCTGTACATGAGCGGGCTGAAGCTCATTTGTCACATGTATTGCTTCTCTATCGATACCGGATGTATGCTATGGGTTATGTCATGATGTATTACACTTTGGGGATCGACTTCGAACTCATGATCGTGATTTTGGAATGCTTTTGAGCATTGCATTTGCTCCATTGTTATTGTTTTGTCATTGGCAGTTTGGTCGACTTGACTGGCATCTGGGCCGCTTATGCCTATTGTCTGTATTTGACGGATAAGCTCTATGCATTACTTGCTTTGGTCCGTGGTTGATGCCTCTTAGTTCGTCCATGCTTGACAGATATTTTGGAGCTCCGATTTGGATGTTTTGAGCACTTCCGACTCATAGGGATATTGACTTTGGCTTGCTACTGGATGTATTGACTTGACAGAGATCTTGCCATTGGGATTATGTCTTGCTCAGTGGTGGTTGCTACGACAGTTGCTTCATGTATGTCATGCTCTCTTGGATGCGTCTGACGCATCGGCTTGGTCACTTGTCATTGGTACTTTGTCTTGGGTTGCATGAGCCCTTGAGCTCATTTGTACGCCTTTTGTGCCAGTGGGAGCATCTTGCATGCTTACTTGACCTTGAGCAGGGATTACATGCTATTGGAGCAGTCTATGTCATTGAGTAGTTACAAATGTATTGAGACTTTGGGATTATACTCCGACAATTGGATGTTGCATTGAGTATATGTCTTGGTTCACACGATGCTTATGAGCCGAGTCTCAGTTTTGGATCCGCTTTCTTTTGAGCAGACACCTATTTGTGTCAAGTTTTGGCAGTTGCAGGTACATTTTGCCTAGATTGTCTGGGGGTGTGCCTCTTACTGGCAGATGCTATTTGACATCTCTCGGTGTTATGCTCATGTATTTTCACTATCATTTGGATTTTCTTTGTCCTCTTTATGCCAGCTTTGGACCTAGCATTGTTTAGTTGACATTAGATCCAGTTTTGGGACAGTTTGCTCTCATTATTGCAGTTCTGAAATTTATTACAGCAAGCATTTATTGGTGGATTGAGCAGTATTTTTTATACTGAAATATCTTGATTTGGTATATCGCACCTAGTACTAAGTGGGCAGCATTTTTTGGCACACTTTTCTCGCCATTTGGAGCTCATTTCAGTGGATTTTGGGCACTTTCTGCAGTAAAACAACAAGCAGTTTTAGACTGTCTGTGCATTTCCAGCCTGCATTATGGCGTCCTCTTCGACTGATAATGCCATATTTAACATCACAAAGTTGGATGGTACCAACTACTCTTATTGGAAGAGTCAAATTTGGCAGGTCTTGGTGCAGAAATCTCAAATTAAGCCACTTCGGTTGAGTGGGGAGCAACCTGAAACTATGAACAATGACGAATGGCTTGAACTTGATGAGCTATGCAAGTCCACGATTGTATTGTCTCTCACTGAACAGGTACATTATAATGCATTTGAGGAAGCACAGAGTGCATGGGATCTATGGAATAAGATCAAAAATCTTTATGATAAGAAAAGTCCGATGAGTCAGATGTACTGGTTGAAGCAGCTTATGGATCTGCGCATGAAGGATAATGCGACTATGTCTGCTTACTTGAGCCAGTTTCATGCTATACTGAAGAACCTAACTTCACAGGATATCACCTTTAGAGAGGAAGTAACTCCTCTTTTCTTGCTTGGGACTCTGAATGAGTCATGGGATGTATTCCGCACTGCCCTATGTGCCTCTAGTGCTACTCTGAAATTGAATGATGTTGAGAGTGCTCTTCTGCAGGAAGAGGTTAATCGCAAAAACTTGGATGCCTCTCATGTTTCACATGCTTTGACAGTTAGAGGCAGGAATGACATGAATGAACGTGGGAATGGCCGTGGCCGTGACTCTCAGAAGGGTCGGTCTAAATCTCGTGGAAAGTTACGTAGTAAGTCGCGTGGGCGCAACGCTAATGTCACTTGTCATCATTGTGGAAAAAAGGGCCATATCAGACCACAGTGTCATGAGTTGCACAATGAGAAGTGAAAGGATAAGGGGAAAGAGAAAGTGCAGGAGAAGTCCTCTGATCGCAGCATAGTACCTGCGAAGTCCAGCGTCAAGATTGAGGAAATTAATGTCACGCAGACCGAGGATTCCGATGGTGGTGATGAGTTCATACTTGCAGTTAGTTCTTCTGATGCCTCACTCTTGACTGAGACACCTAATATGTATGCACAGTGCTGGTTATTGGATTCAGGTGTGTCCTTCCATGTGACGCCTTACTGTGAGTGGTTTCACTCTTACCGTACTGTATCTGGATCAGTCAGACTTAGAGATGACAGGTCTCTTGATATTGTGGGCTGTGGAGATATTCAGTTGCAGTTTTCCATTGGTAGTTCCTTTTTGCTCAGGGATGTACGTCATGTACCTGCGCTTACGCGCAGTCTTATGTCTGCAGGACAGTTGGATGATGCAGAGTTTCATGTCTGTTTTGGAGATTCTGCCTGGAAGATTACCAGAGGCAGACTTGTGCTTACTAGAGGCGGCAAGGCTGGCAGCCTCTATCCTCTTCTTGTATCTAGGTCTTCTGTAGACCATGTTTTGGCAGTGGGCTCTATCCCACATGTATCACTTTGGCATGCCCGTTTGGGGCATATGTCTTTGAAGGGAATGAAAATGTTATCTGGTTTGCAGTATCTTCTGCCTTTGGACTATGCACGTTTTGACTCGTGTGATCATTGCCTTTATGGTAAGCAGAATAGGTCTATGCATAAGAAATCGGGTAGGCCATGCATGAGTGAGCCCTTGGCTTTGGTGCATTCAGATGTTTGTGGGCCCATGCTGTGTATGTCTATGGGTGGCGCGAAGTACTTTGTTACCTTCATTGATGATTTTTCTAGGAAAGTGTGGGCTTATCCCATAAAGCAAAAGTCTAATGTCTTGGCAGTCTTTCAGCGTTGGCTTGCTCTTGTTGAGAACTAGATTGAGTATAGGCTGAAATGCCTTAGGACTGACAATGGGGGAGAATATGTCTCACGTGCTTTTGAGCAATTTTGTGATGACAGGCGTATTAAGGGTTAGTTGACCGCCCCTTACATCCCCGCCCAGAATGGTTTGGCTGAGCGCATGAACAGGACTATTCAGGAGCATGTCCACTGTATGCTTAGCCATGCAGGCCTACCACAGAGCTTTTGGGTTGAGGCAGTTAGTACGGCAGTGCATGTCATAAACCGATCGCCTTCTAGTGGATTGGATTTTCAGGTTGTAGAGGAAGTTTGGGCTGGTAAGCCGCCCTCTTATGCGCATCTTCGTATCTTTGGATGTGAGGCATTCTGCCATGTGCCCAAGGACAAGAGGAGTAAGTTGGATCCAAAGAGCATTAAATGCATCTTTCTTGGTTGTGGTAATTCAGGAGAGATGGGCTATCGCCTATGGGATCCACAAGCGCGGACAATAGTATGCAGCCATGATGTAGTCTTCCATGAAGACAATATGCACAGGCAGCCTGAGAAGGTGGTTGAGATCCGCAGAGTGATCTTTCAGGAGGAGCCTAGAGCTCCTGCACAACCAGTTGGACAGCCTATAGCTGCAGCAGATGCTCATGGTCAGGGTGTTGGACAGGCAGCTGGGCAGGCCAGTAGAGCTTGCAGTGAGACGGTCTGCTAGAGACAGACGTCCACCTTATAGATTTCAGCCCTCTATGCATTATGTTTTGGTTACAGATGCAGGAGAGCCTTTCACTTATGATGAGGCTATGCGCAGGGGTGACAATCACTCCTGGGAGAGGGCTATGCAGTCTGAGATCGAATCCTTGCATAAGAATGAGACTTGGGATTTGGTTGCCTTGCCTAAGGGCAAGAAGGCTTTGCCATACAAGTGGGTGTACAAGCTGAAAAGTACCCATGGACACCCCAAGCCAGCATACAAGACTAGATTGGTAGCAAAGGGTTTTAAGCAGGAGCATAGTGTAGACTTTGATGAGGTCTTTTCTCCTGTGGTTAAGATGACCACCCTGCGCTTGGTCTTGGCTTTGGTTGCTCAGGTTGACTTAGATCTATATCAGATGGATGTCAAGATGGCTTTCTTACATGGGGACTTGCATGATGAGATCTATATGGAGCAGCCTAAGGGCTTTGCAGAACCTGGCAGGGAGCACCTAGTGTGCAAGTTAAAGAAAAGTCTTTATGGCTTGAAGTAGGCACCTAGGGAATGGTATCATAAGTTTGATGCCTTTATGTAGTCACAGGGCTACAATAGGAGTGCTATGGATCCGTGTCTTTACACGAAGAAAGCCCGTGATGGTTCATTGCTTATTTTGGTACTCTATGTGGATGATATGCTGATAGTAGCAGGGAAAGCTCATGATGAGCTAGATGCTCTTAAATCTCAGCTGAAGAAGAGCTTTGAGATGAAGGATTTGGGACAGGCCTCTCACATACTTGGTATGTGCATTAGACGTGACAGGCATCAGAAACTCCTCTTCTCGTCACAGAGGGAGTATATTCATAAAGTCCTTGAGCGCTTCCGCATGCAGGACGTAAAGCCTATTGGCTGTCCATTGCCTTCTTATGTGAAGGTATCACAGGCCGATTGTCCCGCAGACAGATGAGTAGAGGGCCGAGATGGCCCAGATCCTTTATGCTTCAGCTGTGGGCAGTTTGATGTATGCCATGATAGCCACTTGTCCAGATATTGCCTTTGCAGTTGGTGTTGTGGCACACTATATGGCTACACCTGGCAGGAAACATTGGGATGCCGTAAAGGGTATCATGAGGTACCTGAAGGGCACAACAAATATGTGTATTTGCTATGGCAGCCAGGATACAGGGGTCGTGGGGTACACTGACTCCGATTATGCAGGACATGTAGATAGTAGGAAGTCCACTTCTGGCTATGTATTCACCTATGCTGGAGATGCTGTCTCTTGGATGTCCAGGGTTTAGAAGTGTACGGCTTTGTCTACCACTGAGGCTGAGTATGTTGCAGCCCCACTGAGGCTTGCAAGGAGGCCATATGGCTAGTCCGTCTAGCTGACCTTGGGATTGATGCTATACCTACACTGCATTCGGATTCTATGAGTGCCATTCAATTGGCTAAGAATTCGGTCTTCCATGTGAAGACAAAACACATTGAGGTGAGGTATCACTTCATACGTGGTGTCATGGAGGACAAGTCTGTTGACCTTGTCAAGATCTCCACTGACGAGAATCCTGCATATTTGCTCACGAAAAGCCTCACTACTGAGCGCTTTGCCTTCCTCAGGAGATTGATGGGTGTTGGATGAGATGTTGCCTTTCCTCATCCCTTGTACCTATGTACAGTTGTACTGTCTTTTTTTCTTTTCTTTTCTCTCTCACTGCGGCAGATTCGCCTTTAAGTGGGAGGTTGTTGGGGTAAAGGCGCCTCCGCCGTGCCGCCCCGTGTATTACTACACTGACAGTACCCGCCACTACACACTGCAGGTGGCGGGCGCTCGTCATGTCACTTTATTCTTTACATTCATTTTAGTGACTAGTAAATAAAGGAAGGCCCGGTCACACATTGTGACTGTTGGAGTTCCCATTTCTTGTCTCTCTCTTTCTTGCTCTTGCTCTCCCGCCATAGCTCACGTGCAAGCTTCGATCCTTCTCACCTTTCAGGTGTTAGCTCTCAAATGCTACTGTATGATGCTCTTGGTCAAGCACAGCTCCAATGCAATCCCCAAAAGCATCGCAATGAACTTCAAAAGGTTTTTGAAGATCCGGAACTATGAGAACCGGGTTTTGAGTCACAAGAAACTTAATTCTTTCAAAGGCTTATAGTTGCATTTATCCCCAACAAAAAGGAATTCGCTTCTTAGTAAGGTCATGTAGAGGAGATGCAACATATGCAAAACCTCGTATGAACCTCCTATAGTATGAACATGCACCCAAGAAACTTCTAACTTCATGTGTAGAAGTAGGTGTAGTCCATCCAACAATGGGTCGAATCTTCTCAGGATTCATTCTCACCAAATTGTGAGAAACAATATGGCCTAAGTAATGAATTTTCGAAAGGAAAAATTCACTCTTCTTAGCATTGACTTGTAGTCTATGCTTGCGAAGCTCTTGAAAAACAATAGATATATGTTTTCTATGCTCTTCTTCAGACCATGAAAATATTAGAATGTCATCAAAGAAGACACCTGTGAACTTTGAGTGAGGTCTGAAAATTCTCTCCATCATTCGATGAATGTGGCGGGTGCATTAGTCAAACCAAATGGCATGACTAAGAACTCGTATAGTCCAAATGTCATATGAAAAGATGTCTTATGAACATCTTCAGGTGCTATGCATATCTGGTGATAGCCGCTCTTGAGATCAATGCAACTAAAGATACTAGCCCCTTGTAACTTATCCAAGATATCATCTATCCTTGGGATAGGAAAACGATTCTTGATTGTGATCTTGTTCAAAGATTTGTAGTCTATGCACATACGGAAAGAACCTTCTTTCTTTTGAACAAGTAAGACTGGAGAGCAGTATGGAGAAGAGCTAGGTTGAACTAACCCTTTTTCCAACAATTCGTTTACTTGTGTTAGGATCTCCTCTTGCTGACTTGCACTTACTCAGTAAGGCGGTTGGTTAGGTGGTGAACTGCTTGAGATAAGATCAATTGTGTGATCTTCCGGGCACTTAGGAGGTAACTCTCCTGGGAGTGAATCACTAAAACAATCTTCATATTGTTTAACAAAATCATGTCTAACTTGATCAATTAAAGAGAGGGGTTCTTTTAAAGTCTGAGACTTAGAAGCATTAGTTGGTATTGTGTGTTTATTAGAGTCACCAAGTGCCCTTGAATCATTAGTTTCTTTTGACTCTCTCATAAAAATCATGTATGCAGAAATAGCTTTCTTCATTTCTTTAGAAATGCTAACATGACTAACCATTGGCACATGCCAATCTCCAGCATAAGCAATGCATACTATGTTCCGACCCTTGAATTGAAATTCAAGGGTCTTCTTAACAAAATCGAGAAGAGGTCTAATCTTGTAATGCCAAGGCATTCCTAAGATAACATCACAGCTACCTATGGGTGCAAGTAGAAAAGATTCTTGGTCACGGTAATCCCCAATTCTAAGATTCAACTTCCCTTGAATAGGAGTAGAATTGGTTGTAAGTCCTTCAAATGCCAAACCTAATCCAATTGGTGTTCCCAATCGATCCGGTGGAATTTGTAGCCTTTCAATAGTATCTACTAACACAAAATTATCTGTGGACCCTGGATCAAAGAGTATCAAAACTTGTTGATTGTTGAGTGTCCCCCAACCCTTTAAGAGTTGTCTTTTCTTCTCATTTGAATGAGTGTTAACTTGTACATTCAGAACAGAATTTGAGGATGGTGGAGGAGGATCTTTAACCACATTTGCTTCCTTCCTTTTGTGAGGACAATCATGCTTCATATGCCCTAACTCACCACAAAGAAAGCACCTTCCTTCCTCTTTGTACTTTTGTATCTCACAGGGTGAGAGATACTTGCGCTTCTTCTTGTTACCCTCTAGCTTTGAATATTGGTCATGGGTAAAGGCAGGTCTTCTTTGATTAGACTTGTCTCTTGGTTGATCATAGAGCTGCTCTTATCTAGCTCTATAAGAACTCATCTCCAACTTTCGAGATGTACCAGGTGTATGCAAACTTTCAGCTATGATGGCAGACTCCATCATGCGAGATAAGGTTTCATGTGGATACACCTTCATGGTTTTGTATAAATGAGGGAGTAGACCAGCTTCAAACTTCCTTTTCTTCTCTTCATCGCGCTGATCTCCATGAAAGAAGTAACCTTGAGAAGAGTAGACCAAAACTTGTCCACATAACTAGTGACCTTTTCATGCTCTTTCTAGCCTAGCCAATCCCACTCCTTCTTGATATCATTCTCAAAATCAGGAGGCAAGAACTGAGCATACGACTTCTTCTTGAAATTTTCCCAAGTCATAGGTTTCCTTCCCTCCAAAATGAGAGTCAACTACCAATTGCTAGCGGTGTCTTTCAAGTGTATGCCTACATGCCTTAGCTTGGACTTTTTTGAGAAATTACCATCAGAAAAAGCAACTTCAAACTGCATAACAAAGGCTAACGCCTTAGCAGGATCTCTCTTACCAGAGTAAGAGTCAAACTTTATGTCCTTATCCCTAGACTTGAAAGTCTTAGTCTTCTTAAGCTTGCTCCTCTTATGGTCACTCTTTGTCCATTTGTGGATTGCACGAGACTTAGAACCAAGAGAGTAGAAACTAGAAGATGATGATGAGGAGGAGGAACTTGAGTAATCAGGGGGGTAGCTGGTTGTTGAGGGAGATGACTCCCTCCTTATCCGCATCACTTGAGGTGAGGTCTTTTTACTCTTCTTGACTCAAGAATCCTTCTTTCTTGTAGGAAGCTTCTCAACAATTAGATGCTTTACATCTTCACCATCAATTGATGCAATGATGTTTCCTCTAGTATCACCATCTTTTGGAGGATTTGGTCCTTCATAAGTAGCTTCTTCCCTTGCCCTTAAGCTATCAATCAATTGACGTACTTTGGGAATCTCCAACAAGCTACGATACTTTGTCAATTGAGCCTGTAATTGCTCACTTGTAGGTGCTTCATTAGTTGCCATCTTTACGTTCTTCTTGCAAGGATCACCTTTACTTTGAGAAAAGTAAAGAGACCTGCTATGATACCACTGTTATAGGATTTGAGATACATGCTTGACTTTCTTATATACTTAAAATATACATGGTGAATATTATGTTGGCATAGAGGGAGAATAGATGAGAGAAAAGAAAGATGTAGAGAGAGAGGTAGAGAAATTAGCAACATACTAGGGACTGGAAGATGGGCCAGTCCCCTCCCCGCCCCCCCTTGTGGAGTTATATTATTGACAAGGAGCAAGCTCCTCCATTACAAATAAGCCAGTTCTTACTTGTAGATCTTGGAAACAAGATCACGGTTCCTTGCACGGCATACAACTGGCTAACACTTGCACAACTTGGAAGTTGGCACCTTTTGATCCTTCTTGAGTCTCCTTCTCTCCTACACAATATGTGTAGGGCTCTTCTCTTGGCGCTTGATTTCAGTAGAGCTTCCGCAGCACTTGCACCTTCTCTTCTCCTCTTGGAACTTGATTTTGGCAGAGCTTCTGCAGCACTTGCACTAGGAGAGCCTCCTCTTTTATAGGCTTTCAAGAGCTTCTCTTCTTGGAGAGAGAGTTGAGTTGGTCTTCATACAAGATGTGGTTGTTCCACTCTACATCACTAATTTCGAGATATCTCTTTGTGCATTATTTGGATGAAAAAACGTCCAAGACGAACGTTGTAGATCTCGCTGTTTTCGATAACCCATGCGGCCCAGTTTTAGAGATCGTTTTTCTATTGCGAGATATTTTAAAAATGGATTTTCCAAAAAAACAGCTTTTTAAATTGTACTCTTAACTTGTGGTCCATGCAACCACCTTGAGTCATAGAAAAGGAGAGTTCATTAGATTGCATTGGGCCTCAATATTAAGATTGAATTCCACACAAAAGCTTGTGTCATTTTAGACCTTAGAAAGTCACTTCCAAGGGATCACATCTCTAGTCTTTCTTAGTGAGAGAATTCCCTCTCTCGTCTTTCTTAATGAAAGAAAAGACCTTCAACCTTGACTTGTAGGGGAGAGGATGACTCCAAATGAATGCAATGCTCATTACACATAAGTAAACATTCTCAGGCGTCCCTGGATGCACACATAAATACATATACACAATGCTAATGCACTTCCTCTTCTTAGAACTCAATCCATCTTCATTTATGTGTAACTCCTTGGTTCTTGTGTACATTCTTACACTTGGTAGACACTTCTTTCCCCCTTCATAACTTGTACTGCTTGTACCAGATATCCCCGTCACAGTGCTCTAATCACCCCATTAAGTGATGCACTAGGAATACTGGTCTCTAAATGGTCTCATGGCCATGCTAGATCATCATCAACACTTAAAGAAAAGTGAGTCATTAATTTATTGACATGAATTTATTAAATAGAGAATGCATAATAAGTAATCGATTTAGTGACAATATAATAATAAAGAGAAGGTAGGTTACACATTGTGACTGTTGGAGTTCCCACACATCAATCTTGCTCTCTTCAAACATTTGTAGCCATTTCTCTTGCTTCCAACTTGTGATATTCTCTCTCTCACTCGTACTCAGCTTTTTAGGATTGAGTGGTGATTAACTCTCCTTTCAAGAAGGGATAACTTTGTGACACCCATCTTCCTAGAGAAGGAAGGTCAAATTGGGAGAAATTAGTTTGATGGAATAGGTAGAATAGGAAGAGATTAGAGAAAGCAAGTAGTAGATTAGGAACAAAAAGAATAATTAAAAAGCCATAAAAATCATTGCAACTTGTGTATGAGTATTTTCCTTGAGCGTTAACTTGAACCTCTTATATAATAGATGCATTTGGGGCATGAAAGAACATGATTAAAAATCCACCCTTCTTGAGAGGACAAATCAAAATTTTATCTTCTAGGAGCAACCAAATCTATGCTCACTTGGATACATTCCTATCTTGCCATTTGTAGTCTACCTAGTAGCAGTCAATCAATATGAATTTGATGGTTTGATGGGTTGCAACCCTATCTATGAACTCTATTCATGATTTTGAGTCATAACGCAAGTTTACTTGGGAAGTCTTGATGCAAATTTGAGTATATTTCATTTGTAAAACATCATATGGAGCTTGCATGGAATGAAAGGTACTTGCTTGTGTGACTAGTTGATTCCAAGTCTTCATTGGTTGCATAAATTGGGTTTGCATGAGCGTTGAAGCTAAAGTTAGTCTAAAAACATCAAATTTTCTACAATTCCATCTAGTTATTTGAATTTTTGTTGCATAGAGGTGTCTAAGATGTGTTTGCTAGCATATATATAGTCTGGACATTACATACTAGATTAGTTTGTCTTTCACATGATAGATGGGTTGAATTGGGTTACATCAAGGTAGAAATATCTGTAAAAACCTTGAAAAAATCCCAAGATTCTATTGTGATTTGTTTTTTTAACTTGGTTATATAACTTGAGCTTGGGATACACTCCACACACAGATGTCCCCTTACCATTACTTTTCTCAAGGTCTTGGATTCTTTAGATGTCACTTTGAAGAATATTAACTATTTTTTAAATCACTTTGGGACCAAGGTAAACTCAAGAGTTTCCCTCAAACATAACCTTTTTGAACTTTCACATCACCTCTCACATCTAGACCTTACTTAGAATTACCTTACGTACTTATAGGCATAATGCATGTGCTTGATGTTGGATATGCTTGCATCAAGATTCTCAAGGCCATCCACTACCAAATTGTCCTTGGATTGAGATATTTTCAGGATTTTACCGTGAGCCTATTTCCTTCAATCATCTTGAGGGATCTAAACCTTTTAAAAACTCCTTAATCATGCATAGCAATACCCTAGAGAAGAATAGGCATTTGGAAGCATCAATACATCGAGAGATGCCCTCTCTCACTTCAGATAATATTTTTTGAGGTCTTCTTATTTTTTAATCTTGAGCCATCATCCTCTATCACTCTTGAAGTCGTATAAACTCAAAACAAGGTGCTTAGCATCCCAAGCCTACAATGACATTAGCCTTTACGTTGTGTTGAGTGAAGGGGTTAGATGCAATAATTTTAATTCTAAGGCTTACATCCTCACCAAATTAGTTTGGAGAGATTTAAAATCATCATGTTAACTCAATATTAACATTTTCAAGCTCCTGTTCAAGGCCTTTAACCTCAAACAACTACTTCACAAGGCTGGGACACATTGTAAGAGACCTAGCACTAGAGTTGTAACTTTGGAATGTCCTTACCCCATAATACCTGAAAAAGTAGCATTCCATGGTGGTTCAACTCAAGAAACCATATATTTCCTTGATAACAAGTCTTCTAACCTTTTGGAGGATTTTAAATGTCAAGCATCACTTCTTCGGCCACTACAACCCTTGATGGAAGGAGCTTCGTTGTGGAAAACTTAATAAACTTGTTGTCTTATGCTCACTTTGCACTTGGGGACCCCTTATTTTGGATCAAGATTGAATTTACCTCAAGTATAACCATAAATAGCTCAAGGAAAGACCCTCTTGACCCCTTGGAAGCCTTATACAACAACAACACCCCCTACATAAGCATTCACACTTGCTTGGGACTTAGCCCTCAAGGAGGAACCTCAACTTAGCATGGATCAAGGTGCGCACCTTGCATAAAATTCAATAAATCAAGCCAAAGATGAAATACCTCAAGTCTAGCATGTTTTAGCCTTAAGCCTATCATCTTGATAGTCTCTTGAAGGTTTACAACCTTAAACATCCACCTCACAATAATACAATACCTTATCAAAAGACCTAGCATTGACAACAACACTAGACTTGTTTTCTTGAGTTCATATTGCACTTTGAGTCTTCATATTTTACCCAAGGCATGCATTATAGTAATCTAGCATGATTTTACCATGATAATGAAGAGTTATTTCTTCTACATCATCTTTGAGCAACAAAAGTTGGGTAGGCATAGTTTATACATTCTTGGCATAGAGTTGACCTTGTGTATGGGGCAATTAATTTATCTTAGGTCTTCTAGGCCCTTTTTTAGCTAGGGTCAAGATATTCTTAGCATTTTACTTCAAGCCTAAGCTAGACTAAATCGTAAAACTCCACAAACAAACTAGAGTCCCTTGGACTTCAACCGTTATGCCTTCCAATTTGTATGTCTTAGGAACTAGTCTTGAGATACACCTAACCTTGCATTACTTGGCCTTTGTCTTGCTACAACTCATTATCTTGGTAAAATAACTCATCTTCCAATTTGTATGCCTTAGGAAATAGACTTGAGATACACCTAACCTTGTATTACTTGGGGTTTGTCTTGGCCACAACTAATCACCTTGCTAAAAAAACTGTTTACCTTGAGGCTCTTTCACATTACATTTTGCATATCTTATCACAACTCATCACCTTGCTAAAACAACTATTTACCTTGAGCCTCTTTCACATTACATTTTTCATATCTTATCACAAAAGTTATGATAAACAGTGGCTTATGAGAGATAGTGCCAACATTTTACCAGTTGAGGCCCTCAAGACCTTCAACTAGCCATTTGGCCCAGGCCACCTTAATCTAAATTGTGAAATTAGATCTTTTGATGAGATAGTCAATCTGATTGAGCACTTAGTTGACCTTGAGAATGAAAGGCTAGAGAGACTCTTAGATCTTGGAAGACTAAAGTGGCTCTTAGATGTTGGACGACTAAAAATTGATACCACTTTCATGGAACTCATTATATATGGCACGATCAAAGACATTAAGAAATCCTTAATTACCTTATAAGAGAGTCAAATAGTAAGTACACATGTTTAGCTTGAAACAACTTCTTACAACAATTTAGGGACTTCAAGGAGTTGACTTTGGAAACCATATGCCACATGATTAAATTAGAAAACAAGATCAATGAGATAACAAAGGGTGGAGTTAGATGGAATTAAAATACTTTTTTAAATTAGATAACAGAATCAATGGGATAACAAAGGAAGGAGCTAGATGGAACTAAACTAAAATTTTGAGGAATACAAGGTGGTAGGCACTTCCATGGAGTTTGCAATGGATCTCATTCTAAAGACACCTCTCGATGGTGACTTGGCCGAGGATACCAATGTTAAGCTAGCAACTAATTAACTTACTAACCTAGGACTAAACAACACAACAACAAAAAAAGGATCTTGATTGTGGCAAAGTGGGTTAATCAATATAGGGCTAGAGAAGACTCTTATAGCTTTGTAGAGTAGTTTGAATAAGTTTGTGAGCCACATAGTCTACCATTAGGAGACAAGACTCTTCTCAAGCCTTTGATTTGTGCTCAGGAGATTCTTCAAATTCTCAACCCTAAAATACTTTTTTCTTAACCAAATTAGGTTATGAAAAAAATCTCATAGCCAAGTTGATAAATGTCAATCAAAAGGAAAACAAATTTGTTTAAAGACTACATGACGAGTGCCCAAAGTCTATTCAAAAGGATGCCCACTATAGAGTGACTCACTTAGAAGATTGTCTCCATAGTCTCATAAATGAGATTAAAGGCAAAGAGGTTTATAGCAGCTCTAATTTGGATAGAGAATATTTGAGTAGTGTATTTTTTGGAAGTTTTAGAGGTAGTTGGCTTGCTAAACGAAATAAGTAAAGGAAATCTAAATCACACATACTCATAATATCTCTGAAGTGGCATTGGAAAAGGCAAATAATCAAGCATTCTACAAATAATAGTATAGTAGATACAAGAGTTAGTGAAGCTAATACAAAGTTTAAGACCCAAACTTCTCTATTGAAATGTTCAATATCTCCATTATGGTGGCAAGTACTTGCCGTCAAAATGCCCAAATCTTAGAAACACAGTTTGTCCAAGTGCATAAGGTATGACCATGAAACTACCATTTGTAGAATGCCTAAGAGGCTACCTTACCCTAAACTAGTTTAGGACCTAGGCCTCTCTATTGATCAAATTCTCAATATCTCCATTAAGGTGGCAAGTACTTTCCATCAAAATGCCCAAAGCTTAGAAACATAGTTTGTCCAAGTGCATAAGGTATGGCCATGAAACTACCATTTGCAGAATGCCTAAGAGACTACCTTACCCTAAGTTTTATGTGAAGAGGAGTTCCATATACAAACAAGGTGCTCCATTAGTTTGGTGAGCACCATCAAATTAAAGATAAACAGTTCTAGAGAGTAGAAGAAGATTCCATGGACATACAAAGAACGTTGACCTATTAAGTAACATTCCCTTCTAGTAATGTGCCTACAAATTTATAGAAGAGCACTTGGAAGAAGAATGTACACTACTTATGTATCCATGTGTAAAGAAGGAAATACAATAGTTATGGACTATTAGCCTATGCCAATCATGTATGATGTCAAGGTAGAGAAAAAGGCATAAAAACCTTAAGAAGAGACAATATGTTGGAATTGTGTCCAACCTAGAAACATCTCATTGAGAAGTTAGGGAGAAGGAGGCAAAAGGAGAAAACAAGGTAGATTAGAGGTCCCTAGGATGCAAAATCATCCATATGTACCTTGACTTCCCTTTGAGAAAGAGCTTCTACAAGCAAAGAAATAGTGTCCTTCGCACCCTTATTTATATAGAGTTGAAATAATCACAAAGGAAATGAGCTCTCTTTCAATTTCTATAGCTAGAGCTAAGAGAAAATGGGGGGTATAAGCCTTTTGGGACTAGTCAATAATCAAGTGCTTGAAGCATGTGAAACTCTACCCATTGAGAAAAACTTTAATGTGGCTCTAACAAATGGTGTTGCACTTCATGAGCTCAACAATGGGACTTTGGATACCCTCTTATTTGTTCAAGAGGTTCAACCACAAAGCATGATTGCTATCTCTCATCTAGCCTATTGCATGCATCATGAATAACAAGATCCCCTTGTAGTGAGCTTGCATGGCCTTCCTTTAAGCATGAAGGATGCTCTTGCAAAGATCCATGATCCATGAATGTGCTCCTTTCATTCTCAACCCTCTACGTTCTTAGCATGCAAAGAAGAAGCATGCATGTAGGAATGAGAGAGTGCTAAGAGGAAAGAAGGAGGCTTCACCCGCATGGTTCATCACCTCACACTCACTCACTCAATCACACTCTCTCAACTCTCTCAACTCTCACTCTCTCCCTCTCTCACAAATGAAAAGCAAGAAGGCATGTATACAAAATTTACATACACATGAGTAGATTATTCTAATCTTATTAGCCTTTAAATACATGAAAATGAGGCTTAGGGTTTTTCCAATCCCCCTTGGGTATCCTATCCCATTTTTGTGGTCCTTCCAACCAGTGAAAGGCTCTTTTTACATGTAATCAAACCTTGGTCTTGATGAAAAAAGAACCATCACACAAGTTGTGATTGAGGTACTAGTTATTAAATATAATTTGCATGAGAGAGAGAGAGAGAGAGAGAGAGAGAGAGAGAGAGAGAGAGAGAGAGAGAGAGAGAGAGAGAGAGAGAGAGAGAGAGAGAGAGAGAGAGAGAGAGAGAGAGAGAGAGAATCTCATTTTGATAACATAAACGTGTTAAAAATTTGTTCTTTGACTAAAAAGTTGTGGGCTTCCTTTCTTTAGCCTTTTCTTGCAGTTACCATTGATTCTCCCTCTTAGATGACCACTAGTCCCATGGCACTTTTATCAAATGTATGTCACTTCTAATGGTGGAAGGCTCTAAGACATTTGATGAGGGAATTGGTAGGGGTGAATCAAAGCATGTTAGGTTAGTTTGAAGAGGGAGGAAGAGGTTATGGTAGCTGGTTTTGAAGGGATCATGATGGGTGGGGGCCAATGATGTTGTTAGGTCTTGAGGAACATTGTACCTATTGCATCACTTATGCTCTTCCAATGGGTGTGTCTACCTTACTTGTGTAGTGGTTGTGCACTTGGGCATATGCAACTGGGAGGTGGGTTGAATTTCAAGTAAACTTGGAATGTTGTTCCACACTTGAGGATCTAGTTAGTGAGAGAATGTGGTATGATGCTATCCTCAGGGTGGATAGGTCATCCGAGTAAGCTCAAGATGTCCTACCCTTGATGTGCCGAGAGATTGTGACATGGGAGAAGGGCTAGTGTGTTGCCCCATGTGCAATGAATGTGCATGTGCTTTCTTTCTCTTATATTTCTATTTAAAAACAAAATAAAATAAATAAATGCACAATGCATTACAAGCTACAAGAAAGGAAACAAATCACTCAGGAAGTGGCCTGAGCATGTGCTAAAAATGATATTTGCTAAGAAGATATTCCTTGACATGATCCCATGGCTGTAGTGATGTCTCTAGATAAAAGGATGCATATACATGGTGAACCTACTGTCCACTATATCCTCTAGTAGTCAAATATAAAAGGTTGGCAATACTAGGGTGTGGAGGAGAAGATGGACCATTGCTACTCAATCAATTCTGGCATTGGTATATAACAAAGAGTGGAGCTCGAGTGGAGGCATCTCATCTTCATATGGAGTTATTGGTCATTAGAGAAGCTTGATGAGGAGGAAAAGATAGTTGCAAGTGGTGATGAAGGAGGTTTCTAGGCAATTAGCAAATTCTTGTGTGAAACGAGCAAAGAAAGGGACCATGTTAATGGGTTGAAATAGGTAGGTCTTATCAACATGGGCCACTCTGATATTGGGGATCTTTAGAAAGTTGCACCTACCATATTCCTTTTCCTGATACTCTTAGACATGCCTTCTTGGGGGGATAGAAGAGTGCATCTGATTGCGCTTTCTTGTGGGAGTAGATAAAGGCTTCATAGGCCCTTTTATTGCATTCTAGGATGGGGTAGCACCATTTTGGTAGACCTAGCCACACTCATCTAGGCTTCTAGTTTTAGGTATCTCCCTTGCTTCCTTGGACTTTGCATGACTTTTGATATGCTTTGAGATTTAAAGGGTCTACCCACTTCATAGCAATGTTCTCAACGATTAGTATGAGTAACCATACATTGTATAATGGAAGTGCCTTTCTAAACCTACTCTTTCATTGACTTTGACATCAAATTTCACATAAGAGACGGTCTCCTACTTCTTCTAGTATTTTTGCACTATCTCCTTTGGTTTCTCTTCCTCTTTCTATGGTTGGAGCTTAGGGGAAATAGGATGATCTATTAAGGTACTCTTTTGACTCCCCTATGCCAAAATTTGGTAGCAATGACATATCCATAGGGAGTGTCATGATCGTGGGTGGTTCTAAGGTGATGGGAGAGGTTAGCTAGGGCTTTTTAGGTTGTATTAGACCTATTCCTTTAAGTTCATAATCTTCATAGCGTTTCTATCTCAACTATCAAATTGGTCTTCCTTGGTTTTAGACCTTCCATCTCATCACATTGATCCCTTGAATCTTTTTCATATTTTTAAGGATATTAAAGAGAAATTCTAGTTTGGCTTTAAGATCTTCCAGATTTTCAATTTGAGGCATGTAGGTTGATAGTGCAGTTTTCCTAAACAACTCTTGCTATTTCACCATGACTACTTTGTAAGCCTTCAACTAGGGACTCTGTGCTAGCTTTCACTACATTTGTGCTACTCGGAATCATAAAAATTTATTGAAGGCATGAGTCATCCTATAGCCCTAAAGTTGACACCCTACTCACATGATTTCATTTTCTTCCCTTATCTTATCTCCTTCCATTCAAACCTTAAACATTAAGGTTAAAAGAAAATCCTTTTCATCCTATCTTTTTCCTAAACGAGTTTCTCTTTGGGGTTGTTCACATTGGAGCATTGGGTGCTTAAACTAACTAGTACTCAGCCCTCTTCATAATGATTGTTGCCCAAACTGATCTATGTAATAATTTAAATGGCAATTCATAAACATAACTGGAGAGTTGTAAAAGCATAAATAATAATTTCCATGCAAATTTTGAGAAGTTGTTTCTCTAAAGCATTCCCTCTAAATTGAAGATAGACACTACCAAGTACTACTATAAAATTGGTAAGACCTCTACGAAAAAATCATGGCTTCAAGTTCTAACATTTCATTTGGCATTGGGAAATTTGAGGGTGGGGAGAAGTATTACACTTGAGAAACTTAAATGCAATTTCTACTCATGCATTAAAAAATATGAATGGTAATTCGGGATAGTTCACCATCACAAATGACTGAATAATGGGTAGAAAAGGATGAATGAGCACTTGCATTAATTGTTTTACATCTTCCTCCATGAATTATCTACCACATCAATATTAAAGGAAAAGAAAATGATGAGTGGGAAGAGTTGAATAATATTTTTGGTCCTAAAACGATATTATTGGTACCAAGAGCGGAGTCTGCTTCGTATGTGTTATATGTGTTAGCGACACATTGAGGGGACAATCCCCAAGGTGTAGAAGAGTCATAGTGGGGCCACAGCAATCAGCCGAGGGGTGCTTCTTATGTAGTTCTATGTGGTGAATAACACCAAAATGTGTAGGGTCTCCCTCTAAGGATTCTGAGAAGGTTAAGGGTTGGACTACAAAACACGATACAAACACAAAATGTATGTATGATGGTAGGGCAATGTGTCCTATAGATGCTCGTGACCGCAAGGCTGTGGGGTTGTCTTGTGTATGTCAGAGGTCCAGCTAGTGCTATAGCTAGTGCTGGCCCATTTTAGGTCCCATCAATGGTGTATCTGCCGGGAGCAACCAACAAGTGGTGGTTCTTGAATCTAGGGTTTTAGGGACCAAATATTTGGTTTATGTTCCCTGACAAGGACCGTCAAGCCGAAATACAAAAAGCAAAATGTGTTCCAAAAACATTTTAAAAGTGAGAAGGGATGCTATTTTTGATGAGATGAACATGATAGTCATGTATAGATAGAAAAGCATGAATCACTAACCCTTGGGGGCCGACTAGAGACATCATTTGGAGATTAAGGAGTAGCCCCACATCTTGAAGTGTATCTACTAGTGTTGTAGGTAATAATAACAATGGGAAGAAGGAAGTGTCAAATGTTAATGAAGCATCTACAATCATTCGATTCTTGATATGGAGACTCTAGTGGGTTAGAGAGTTAGGATGATAAAATCAGTATTCCCTTAATTAAGACACCATGTGTATAGAGAGCACATGGGAATAATGTAAAGGCTCTATTGAGTGATCCAATGGTACGCAGGTCTAGCAGGGTGAGATATCCTATTATAAGATTTGGTTTTGAGGGTTCTACAGATTACCACTATGCTTATATAGTAAAGGTAGTTGAGGATGTTGAGCCCACGTATTTTGAGAAGGCTATTAAACACATTAGGATTCAATAATGGATGAAAAGATTGTTGCATTACACGCCAACAATGCTTGTGGTCTAGTATTGCCAAGGTAAGAAAGCTATTGAATGTAAGTGGATATAAAATAAAGCTTGATATAGATGGTTCTATTAGTAGGTATAAGTCTAGGCCAATTGCAAAAGACTATGCATACACATATGCCATATATTATAAAGAGATGTTCAGCCCAATTGTTAGGATGGTAATTATTAGATGTGTGATTGCTTTGGTGGTAGTCAAAGGTTGGGGTTTGCTATGGATGAATGTGAAGAATGCCTTCTTACACACTGATTTGCAAGAAGATGTGTATATGGAGCAACAAGTAGGTTACGCGGATTTAGAGCATCCCACACATATGACCAAGATAGAGCATAGTCTACTGACAAGACCAAAGACTATCTTGTCAACATTGGCTTTTATATTTCTAATGTAGATCATTCACTCTATGTGAGAAAGGGTGATGTAGGTCTGCTCGTCATAGTCATCTATATGGATGGTTGTGACTTGATTATTATAGATAATATAAAAATAGGATTGCTAATGTCAAGGGGATTTTGAAGTAGAAGTTTGAAATGAAGGATCTGGGTCATCTACGATTCTTTGTATTAAGGTGATTAGATGTATTGCTTTAAGGCTTTTCAGTTGTGCTTCATGGTTTATTTTGTCATTTGATAATGTGTCCTATATGGAGACAAATGGTATATTTCTTGTTTCTCTTACTATGCCCTCTAAAGAGTTCATGGTTGTAATACCTCAAAATATGGAGGAATGGGAATCTATGTGGATGGAGCTCAACGCACAATTTGAGAAAGAATTAATTGAAGAATGTACTAACCTTAAAGGAAGAAAGTTTCTATGATGAGATCACAATCATCTATCAAAAACTTGGATTAAAAAAAAAAAGATGGTAGATTGAATTGCAGAAGTTAAAAAAAAAAACATTTATAAACCTTATCATGGTTTAATATGTAACTTTATGTACCATACTCCCTCTCTATTTGATGGTGCTAGAATATATATTTGTTATTAATTTTTAACAAAAAATGATACTTAAAAGTATTTTTAAACCATCATTTCCTTTGATCTATGTTTTGTATATAATTATTTGTTAATTATTAAAGTGTATCACTTATTGCTCATTATATCTCCCCCCTTGATACTCTATCTACCTTCACTATTCTTTTTCTCTTATCGTGCTTCACAAGCTCAACATTTGGACTATTGGACATGGCCCTTATTATTTAAAGGACATGATATAGTTGGTCAATGGCTATCTCTCACATAGACTACTCACATGTAACCTAACAATGAATCTAGATCCATCAAGGACAATAATAGATCGAGTCCAAGCTTAAATTTAGAGAGAAAGCTTACCTACTTACCATGTTTTCATCGTGAAACCTCAATAAGCAATGCTACAACATCCATTCAATGCCACTTGATTCAATCCACATCCTCACATCTACCTTCACATGTAATATGGAGAGGAGGAGATAGAGAAGAAGGGGAGAAGTAGAGAAAGATTAGCTTCACAATGCATATCTCACTCTCTCTCAACTCGACCTCACATACACACACACACCTCCTTAACCTCACCTTGTGTGGTACACCCCCGGACCCAAGTAACATGAGGGAGGTCCTCGATATTTTGGACCCCTCCCCCTCACATTGTGTGATATACTCTTGTTGAGAGGGGGGATGTCAAGAAGTGAATTGGAGAGAGAGAAATAGGAGAGAGAAGATTGCAAAGAAGAGAGAGAAGAAGAAGTGCAAACGAGAGAGAAAGAGAGTGACAAGGAGAGAGAATGACTAGAAATAGAGAGAAATATTGGAAAGAAGAAGAGAGATTACTAGAAGCCATGAAAGGATAGGAGGAGCTAAAGAGAGAAGAAGGACAAAGTTGTATTTTTCTGTAAAAATTGATTACCTGCACATGTCCTTTGCCCTTTTATAGGTTCTTAACATTCCATCCCCACTCGGATGTTTTTGTCCTCAAAAACAAAAATGGGACTTATTACAAATTGCCAAGTGGTGGAAAGGGGTAGAGTACTTTGCATGGACTAAAAATAAATTGGCCTAATCTTCAAAGATTCATGAAATAAGTACAACTAGAGGGCTGAAAATCAAGTACAAAGTATTGATATCAATTTGGGAATACTAAAATAAAATATTGGACTAAAATGTTGTCATTAAGAACTCCTCCCAAATGGAGACTTGATGTTGTCCACTGCAAACCTTGTTGTACTAAATCTAGAATAACTTTGGATTGGCTGAGGCGAATCAGATGTGCTATAGCTCTAGAAAAAGCTCTCGTTAAGTACTTTCAGCCCATATGACTCATGTATCTCTGTCATTAATTCAACATTACTAGTCCAAAACAGAGATATGTTGTGCAGTGAAACAAAGCCCACTAGTTAGCATGATATTTGTCTCAAAATTTTTGAAGGTAAGGACATCATTCCCAAAGTAATGCTGGTCCACGCATAGAGTTAAGTCTAGCCCTTAACCTCCTAGGTCAAAAGGAAAGGTAATATCCCGTCCATGCATCATCATGACCACTAAATTAGAGATATCATCACTCATGAAATAATTTGCATGTACTAATGATTCCACAAAAGCATAAGCAACTGAATCAAATAGAAGCCCATGGTCATGGTCTTCCTCATTAGAAACTTCATAGGTTGCAATTGTAAGCCCTTTACCTTCCTCTTGATCATGATCAAAATTTTCTTTAGCATGACTATCTTTATCTTCTTCATCTAAATATTCAAATACCACAAATATCCTTGCATTATTTGCTATGCACATATCTTTATGATTAAAATACATCAGTTTAGCACATCTATAACATAACCCTTGAGTATGAAATTCTTTGACATGATCACTAGTTGATTGTTGCAATGTCACTCTAGCTTTGAAAAGCAATCGACCTGTCAACCACTACTGAGTATGACAACTTTGGTTTTGAAATTTGAGTGGTCAATACACCATAGTAACAAGCTCTAAAGATAGCACAAACTGTGCAGTCACCTCATAGTAACACTTTGTCAAACTATTGTCCTACTGAATGGGTTGTAATATATGTTTGACTAAGCAACTCTACTTTAATGGATGCTATAATCCACTTCATTTTTGGTATTGCAATTCAAATGCAAGCCAATATGCTCATCCTTCATCTTAAAGAGCATCCCACATGAAGAGTTAGATGCTGCAAAGGCTACTACCAAAGTGCCTTCTTATCAAGAAGCTAATGCTCGAAGTTCTATGCTATTACAATATAGCTTAATTGTATCAAGTAGAAATTGGAGAACATAAAGTCTTCAGAATAGTCTTGTGGCCCTCAATTGTCCTATAGAATGTGAAGGAGCTTTAGGATGAGCTGGAATATGAAAAAGGTGTGAATATTGCACTCAAGTTTTCCCCAAGCGATGGTGCCTTCCAGATTTATACCTGTTGTGAGGAGTCTCATGGATTGAACAATTGAGAGTAATACCCTACTTTGTTGTCCTTCAGTAGAAGTCATTGTAGCTACATGGTCAAGTGCACAATGATACAAGATTGAGCCAATATTTGATGCCCTGGGTCAATGCTAGTGAAGGTACTGATGGTCAAACTCCTGAAGCCCCCCCTTGCTATACATCAACAACTATGTCTTCTTTGGTTATTCTAAGTTGTTGTCTTCTTCAGTTATGCTACCACCATGAACATGTGCTCCAAATGCTAGTGACTAGCAAGGTAAAAATTCTCCTCAATCATGCATCAATTTATACGAAATGGGAAACATGGTCTACCTTCACTCTATCAAAAAAATAGTAGGTGAAGAAAATGAAGACTCCCTGCCCATTAGGGTCAACACCTAAATCACCATAGTGTGCTTGTTGTTTCTATCGTATACAAATAAGCATAACAACTATATTATAGGCTCTGTCATTAAGTGAAGAAAATGATGTTGACCATAAACTCACTTTTTGGTGAATGTTGATTATGAATTCACTTGTCAATGATGAGGATGATCTCAAAGTCTAGATCAGTGTACAGATTCTCATTAAGCCTCACTTTTCCACCATGAATGACCACAGAATGCATAGTTTGAGTGACCAGCTCTACTGTAAATTGTAATGAATATCTGTAATAGTATATACTTGCTTAAAGAGCACATGAGTGAAGGAATGAACCATAACATCAAGATCAACCAGCAATCGTTTCATCCCTAGCCAACAATAGTTAAATAAATCCATCTATCAATACATTGTGATGTAGTAAGGTGCATCCTAACAAGGGTGTTCCTTCCACTAGTTGTGGTTGACCATTGCCTACTTCTTCATACATGACTACATCTTGAGAACTTCCATTTGAGCTAGCAAGTACTAACGCTTGTGTGAGAGATGGGTGAGAGCTCAAGATATTCTTGAAGACAACTCACATGATCTGATTTAGCCAATTTGTGTACAACCATTGTCTGATTTACCACAGAGTTTATGCTACTGCCTTATGTGTCTAACCTCTCCTACCTCTCTTTTGTACTTGCCATTATTTGTCCCTCTTTTCTTTCGTCACACCTGTTGTTTTTCTATCTTCTTCTTCTTTTATAGCTCCTCCATAGAAAATCTCTTGAACTATATCCCATATGATGTGGAAGGACAAGATAATGTCTCTAGTGTTGAAATTGATGAAATACATGTAGATAACATGACGTCAACATATACAACAGCTTTTGTATATAGATTCTATTTCATAAGCTTTTGTAAAGCTACAAGACTTGAATATTTGAGAAGAACTGGTTATAATCCCACACCATTTAAGAGTTTTAATGAACAAGCTTCTTTGTCACACATACGATCTTGATACCACAAAACTTGATGATTAGGATGAGGATGCTCCAAGGGAGATTAAAGATATGGATGCTGTGAAACTTGAGATGATGAGCCGGAAGAGGTTGTGAAGCCTGATGATTGGGATGATGAGTGACAAACCTGATAGTGATGAAGAAGATGCTAGTCAATGGATGATTTATCTGGTTTCAATCCTAGTGTTGATATGGGTGATGATGAAGATGCTAAACCATCTTCATTGTCTTCTGATCAAGCTAAATGCAAACAAATAATGTTTTTATGAAGTAAGGAAACTTTAGCTTCAGCATTTCATCTTGAACTTCTTGCCATAATCCTTGCCATTTGACCTCAAGACGACACTTGTTAGTACGAGGTGCTAAAGAGCTGCCTCGTGGATCCTTCCCACTCAGAATCAATGTTGTACTCTCTTGTTTTGCATGAGTTGTAGCTCATCATGGAGCTCCTTTGTTTACTCCACAGGCTTCTTTGCAACTCCACGGGCTTCTTTGCAATTTAGCTATTTTGTAAGATTGGGATGCCGCTTAGATTCAATCCTCTCAGGAAAAAGAGGAGGAAATCAAGATGATTCTACAATTGAATCCTCTTCTAAAAAGCTTTATAGTGTTGAAGAAAGGCAGTTGAGCCCTGTAGATGCTTCATCTTTGAGCAAGACATTGTTGGAATCAAACAAATGCTACATACTTGATTGCAGAGCTAAAGTTTATGTATGGGTAGGATGCCTTACTACACTTGAAGAAAGAAAGGTTGCAAGTGTGGCTGTAGAGGACTTCCTCTCATATGAAAAGAGAACCGAGCATATACAGATCACAAGAATTCTACAAGGTTTTGAGACATTTCCATTTCACTCCAACTTTGAAGTTTGGCCTGCTAGCGGGGAAACAATTGCGTCTAAAGATGACAATGAAGAGGCAGAGAAGGAAGAGGAACGGGGTACTCGAGTATGGCCTTCCTCCTATTCCACTTGTTGTTCCCCCTTTTGTTCCTCCTTTGTAGACCCTGGAGCCTATAGATTGTAGGAATAATGGCAACTTTGATGAAGCTCAAAACCTCTTGCAACTTGCCATGTCTAGGATGGAGGATGAATTCAGGAACTTGTTCAAAGTGCACATTGAAACAATAGATCTTGAATGGTTGTTTGAAATGTAAAGTGGATGAAGGCTATAAAGGTGTTGTAGATTGAAGATGAAGAAATGATAAGTTGTAAAATCACTGCACACTATGTTGAACATGAAGTCCCAAATCTTGAGTTATATGTCTTAACAATGGTGTTCAATCTTTTCTATATGATACCAAGAAGGTGTTGGACCAAGACATTATTGGTAGGGAACAAAGATGAAAAAGAGAAGTAGAGATCTTTGTGGTGTACTCCATGAAAGCTTGAAGAGGAGATTAGGAAGAAAATAAGAAACCCTACTATTTGAAAAAGTAACCAAGCCTTTAGTCTTCACTAAATCCTGCAACTCTACTTTACCAAGTACCTCCAAAAATTGCATGAAAATTTGATGACAACGTGATATTCTGACTTTATTTTCAAATCTTCTCGACTTCTCACAAAATGGACTTGAAGGACTCTAAATCATTAAATAGAGAAGATATCGAGCAAAGTGGTCCAAGGTTCATAACCCGACATTTTCCTGGATTGATAAGGAATGTAGCCATCCGTCACGAAAGTCATTGCGTGAACGTGAGTTACGAACCCTAAGTCAAATTTGACCAAATCTATTGAAAACTTGGCAAGTAAGATAAATCACAAAGCTTTAAACTTTAAAGCTTAAAATCATTGAAAATAAAGAAGGAGAAGAAGATGTGGACGAGTAGGCCCCCCCTTTTTTAATTGGAAAAAAAAACAACGCCATGAATTGGCCTATGCCACTACTACATGCTAATTACACTGTTTGGATCCGATTGCTACTAGAACCTTTTCTTGTTTAGTGTTTGGATTATAAAAACTTGGGATGTTTTTTGGCTTGCCAGAGTTGTATTTGGGATACATTTGATGTCTATGGATGCTATAATTGGAGGCTACATAGCCTATATGCTCATGATGTCTTATTGATGCTTGGTCTTGGATCTTTCATCACTGATGCTATCATATTCCTTTCTTGAGCTTCTTGGCTTGATCCATATAGATTTTGTGCTAGTGGGAGCATCCAGACATTAAGCATGTGGTTTATGCTATTGAGCTTTGAGTCTTTTGAGATTGGGAACTTCTTCACTTGGATGTTGCATGGTTGATATGACATGGTCTGCATACATGTACTTGGGCTGATTTGGGCTTTGCACTCCCTAAGCAGATACCTCCTTGTATCAGGTCTTGCCAGTATTGTGTACACTTTTCCCTATTACACAGGGGGTGTGCCGACTTACTAACGAATTTGTTTGACATGCTCAGGTGTTTTCTCGATGTCTATATGACTGTCACATGTTGATTTATGCCCGTTTGTGATGTTGGTTCTGCTTTGACAGTTAGTGGTTGCCTTTGTGCATTTATTTTGCCTACAATTTGCTCTCATTGTACTTGGTTGTAATTTATTACAACAAGCAGTTACGCATGGACTCACGTGGAATTTTCATGCTGACACATCCTGATTTATATACTTTTGATGGTACTTGGTGGGAAGCATCATTAGCTATCACTTTATGGTCATTTTGCCTTGATTTTGGTGGTATTTTGGTTGTTTATAATAGAAAACAACAAGCATTTTTGAACTGTTTCCACCATTTTGGACTGCAGTATGGCATCTTCTTCCACTGACAGTGCTATCTTCAACATCACTAAGCTTAATGGTATAAATTATGCCTATTGGAAGAGCCAAGTTTGGCAAGTATTGGTGCAAAAATCACAGATAAAGCCACTAAGGATGCATGGCGAGCAGCATGAAACTATGTGACTGATGATGAATGGGATGAGCTTGATGAGTTATGCAAGTCCACCCTCATCTTATCTCTCATTGAACATGTGCATTACAATGTGGTTGAGGAAGCACAGAGTGCTTGGCATCTTTGGGATAAATTAAGAACCTCTATGACAAGAAAAGTCCAGCAATTCAGATATATTGGCTAAAGCAACTTATGGACCTGTGCATAAAGGAGAATATGATAATGTTTGCTCATTTGAGTCAGTTCCATGCTATTCTCAAGAACTTGACTTCACAGGGTTTTACCTTTAATGATGAGGTTACTCCATTGTTTTTGCTTGGGACTCTAAGTGAGTCATGGGATGTATTCTGCACTGCCTTATATGCTCCTGCTGTTATTTTGAACTTGCTTGATGCAGAGAGTGCTCTTTTGCAGGAAGAGATCAACTGTAAGAACTTGGATGCCTCTTGTGTGTTGCATGCTTTGACTATTAGAGACAGAGATGGTAATGGCAAGAATGATCGTGGGAATGGCCGTGGCAGAGACTCGCAGAAGTCTAGGTCTAAGTTGCATGGTAAGTCGCGTAGCAAGTCTCGTGGGAGAAATGCTAATGTGACATGTCATCATTGCAGCAAGAAGGGTCATATACACCCACAGTGTCATGAGTTGTGTAATAAGAAGCGTAAAGAGAAGGGGAAAGACAAAGTATAGGAAAATTCCTCTGACCACAATATTATGCCTGCGAAATCCAGTGTGAAAATTGAGGAGATAAATGTCATGTAGACTGATGACTCCGATGGGGAGTACATACTTGTTGCAGCTAGTTCTTGTGATGCTACATCGTTAATCGATGTTCACTCTATGTATGCGCAGTGCTGGCTTTTGGATTTTGGTGCTTCATTTCATGTTACACCATATCGTGAGTGGTTCCACTCCTACCACACTAGGTTGGTTCCCTTGGGTGATGACAGGTTACTTGCTATTGCATTGGGATTGCATTGGGGATGACAGGTTACTTGCTATTTCATAAGGATTGCATTGGGGATGTATGGTTGCAATTCTCTACTGGCAGTACTTTTTTGTTACAGGGATGTACATCATGTACCTGTGATTACACGCAAGCTTATGTCTACATGGCAGCCTGATGATGCTCCGCAGACTTGTGCTTGCTAGAGGTGCCAAATCTAGCAGCCTCTATCCTCTTGTAGTTGATGGGTCCTCTGTTGACCATGTTTTGTTAGTGGGTTCCATCCCACATGTATCTCTTTGGCATGCCCATTTGGGCCATATGTCCTTGAAGGGAATGAAAATGCTTTCAGGTTTGCAGTACTTACCGCCCTTTGACTATGCATGTTTTGATTCATGTGAGAATTGTCTTTATGGCAAACAAACTAGGAATACTCATAAGAAGTCTGGTAGGACATGCATGAGTGAGCCCCTAGCATTGGTACATTCAGATGTCTATGGGCCCATGTCCCGTCAGCCTATGGGTGGTGCAAAGTATTTTGTGAAGTTCATTGACGATTTTTTGTGTAAAGTCTGGGCTTACCCCATTAAGCTTAAGTCAACTGTCTTGGTTTTATTTCAAAGATGGCTTGCATTGGTTGAGAACCAAATTGGGCATAGGCTGAAATGCCTTAGGATTGACAATGGGGGAGAATATGTGACACGTGCTTTTGAGCAGCTATGTGATGAGAGGTGTATTAAGCGTCAATTGACCGCCCCCTATACCCCACCCTAGAATGGTTTGGCTAAGCGGATGAATAGAACCATCCAGGAGTGTGTGCGCAGTATGCTTAGCCATGCATGCTTACCATAGAGCTTTTGGGCTGAGGCAGTCTAGCAGTTGTGCATGTCATAAATAGATCATCTTCTAGTGGTTTGGATTTCCAAGTTGCAAAGGAGGTATGGACTGGGAAACCTCTGTCTTATGCACATCTATGTGTCTTTGGATGTGAGGCATTCTACCATGTGCCCAAAGACAAGCATACTAAGTTGGATCCTAAGAGTGTCAAATGAATTTTCCTTAGCTATGGAGATGTAGGTGAGATGGGTTACCGCCTTTGGGATCCGCAAGCACGGAAAGTCATTTATAGCCATGATGTAGCCTTCCATGAAGATAAGATGCATAGGTAGCTTGAGCAAGTGGTAGAGATATGCAGGGTTATATTCCAAGAGGAGCCATGTGCTCTTGCACAACCAGTTGGACAGCCTACAGGAGTAGTTGATACACATGGCCAGGGTGTTGGACAGGCAGTAGAGCCTGTAGTGAGACGGTCTACTAGAGATAGACGTCCACCTAATAGATTTGAGCCCTCGATGCATTATGTCTTGGTTACAGATGAGGTTATAAATGTAGGATAGCCTCTCACTATGATGAGGCTATGCGCAGGGGTGACAGTCACTCCCGCAGTTATAAATGCAAGATAGCCTCTCACTATGATGTGGCTATGCGCAGGGGTGTTGGACAGGCAGTAAAGCCTGTAGTGAGACGGTCTACTAGAGATAGATGTCCACCTAATAGATTTGAGCCCTCGATGCATTATGTCTTGGTTATAGATGCGGTTATAAATGCAGGATAGCCTCGCACTATGATGAGGCTATGCGCAGGGGTGACAGTCACTTCTGGGAGAGGGCTATGCAGTCTGAGATGGACTTCTTGCATAAGAATATGACTTGGGATTTGGTTGTATTGCCTCAAGATGTTGGACAGATAGTAGAGCCTGCAGTGAGATGGCGGTCTACTAGAGATAGACATCCACATGATAGATTTGAGCCCTCAATGCATTATGTCTTGGTTATAGATGCAGGAGAGCCTCTCACCTATGATGAGGCTATGCGTAGGGGTGACAGTCACTCCTGGGAGAGGGCTATTGGGCAGGCAGTAAAGCCTACAGTGAGATAGTCTCCTAGAGATAGACATCCACCTGATAGATTTGAGCCCTCAATGCATTATGTCTTGGTTACAGATGGAGGAGAGCCTCTTACCTATGATGAGGCTATGTGCAAGGGTGACAGTCACTCCTGGGAGAGGGCTATGCAGTTTGAGATGGACTCCTTGCATAAGAATATGACTTGGGATTTAGTTGTATTGCCTCAGGGCAAGAAGGCTTTGCCATGCAAATGGGTGATAAGCTAAAAAGTTCCCCTAGAAACCCCAAGCCGGCTTATAAGAAGGCAAGACTTGTCGCTAAGGGTTTTAAATAGGAGCATGGAGTTGACTTTGATGAAGTCTTTTCTCCTATGGTCAAGATGACCACCCTATGCTTGGTTTTGGCCTTAGTCACACAGCTTGACTTGGACATGTATTAGATGGATGTCAAGACTACATTCTTGCATGGGGATTTTCATGATGAGATATACATGGAGCAGCCTAAGGGCTTTGCAGAACCTAGCAGGGAGCACCTAGTGTGCAAGTTGAAGAAAAGTCTTTATGTCTTGAAGCAACCACCTAGGGAGTGGTATCATAAGTTTGATGCCTTTATGCAGTCACAAGGCTACAGCAGGGGTGCTATGAATCCATGTCTTTACACGAAGAAAGCCCGTGATGGCTCATTGCTTATTTTGGTACTTTATGTGGATGATATGTTGATATGAGGAAAAGCTCATGATGAGCTGGATGCTCTTAAATATCAGCTGAATAAGAGCTTTGAGATGAAGGATTTGGAATAGGCATCTCACATTCTTGGTATGCGAATTAAGCACGATAGGCATCAGGGACTACTGTACCTCTCACAAAGGGAGTACATTCATAAAGTCCTTGAGCGTTTTTCGCATGCAGGACATGAAGCCTATTGGCTGTCCATTACCTTTTTATGTGAAGGTTTCACATGCCAATTTTCCACAGACAAATGAGCAAAGGGTCAAGATAGCCAAGATCCCTTATGTATCAACCGTGGGCAGTTTGATGTATGCCATGATAGCCACTCATCTAGATATTGCCTTTGCAGTTGGTGTTGTGGCACACTATATGGATACACATGGCAAGAAGCATTGGGATGTTGTGAAGGGTATCATGAGATACATGAAGGGCACAACAAATATCTATATTTTCTATGGTAGCCAGGATACAGGAGTTGTGGGCTACATAGACTTCGATTATGCAAGGCATGCAGATAGTAGGAAGTCCACTTCCGGCTATGTCTTCACCTATGCTAGAGGTGTTGTTTCTTGGATGTCCAGGGTTCAAAAGTGTAGGTCTCTCTCTACCACTGAGGCCAAGTATGTTGTGGCCACTGAGGCTTGCAAGGAGGCCCTATGGTTGGGCCATTTGGCTCATGACCTTGGGATTGATGCTACACCTATGCTACATTTGGATTCTATGAGTGTTATTCAGCTAGCCAATAATCTGGTCTTCCATGAAAAGATAAAACACATTGAGGTGAGGTATCGCTTCATACGTGGGGTCATGGAGGACAAGTCTGTTGACCTTGTCAAGATCTCCACTGATGAAAATCCTACAGATTTGCTCACGAAAAGCCTCACTACTGAGCACTTTGCCTTCCTCAGGAGATTGATGGGTGTTGGATGAGATGATGGTTTTCCTCATTCTGTTGTACATGTGTACATTGTACTGTCTTTTCTTTTTTCTTTTCACTCCTCACTGGGGGAGATTCGCCTTTAAGTGGGAGGTTTTTGGGGGTAAAGGTGCCTCTGTTTAGCCGCTTGTATATTACTACATTGACAGTACCTGCAAATGCACACTATAAGTGGCGGGCGCCAATCACCGTCACTTTATTCTTTATTCTTTTAGTGACTCTTTGAATAAAGGAAGGCTCGGTCACACATTGTGACTGTTGGAGTTCCCATTTGTCTCTCTCTCTCTTCTTGCTCTTTCTCTCCGCCATAGCTCACTTCCAAGCAAGCTTCGATCCTTCTCACCTTTCAGAATTGACTTCATTGGGCCGATTAGTCTTGCAGCACATTATTCACAAGCCAAATACATCATCATTGCCACGGATTATCTCACGAAGTGGACTAAAGCACAAAGAACTTGAAAGAACAACTCTAGGACCACTGCCAAGTTCTTATGGAAGCAGGTAATCTCACGATTTGGCTACCCCATCGAATTGGTTAGTGACCAAGGCACACACTTCATTAATGAAGCGATTGCTCACCTCCTATCTACCATTCTAATCATCCATTGAAAGTCTTTGCCTTACTATCCTCACGTGAATGGCTAGGCTAAGTCTACTAATAAAATCTTAGTGAATGTCTTGACCAAAGTAGTATGTGCTTGGCGCAGTGACTGAGATAACAAATTGATGGCAGCCTTATGGGCCTACCACACAGCCTATAAAATGGCTGTAGGACACACTCCCTTTAGGTTTACCTATGGGACTAAAGTAATTCTACTTGTAGAGTTCTTCGTTCCTAGCCTCAGAATCACTCTTCAAGAGAAATGGAATGGAAAGGAATCATGGATAGAGCATCTAATTGAGCTAGAACGCCTATCGTAAACTCGACTTCTAGCCACCCACACACTAATATGTGAGAAGGCAAGGCGCAAAAGCTGGTTTGACAAGCATGTCAAGGAGCAATATTTCAAACATGGAGACTTAGTACTCTTGTACTCAGTCAAGGGTCATAAACAAAAGATGAAGTTTAGAAGAATAGGGCCTTTCAGAGTCTGTGCCATCAGAACTGGTAATGTGGAACTCGAAACCCTACAGGGAGAGGGCATAGGCTTCTTCAATGGCAGTCGCATCAAGAAGTACTACCCTCCCATGCACCCATTACATGAGCCTCAATGCTAGAGTCCCGTGTTAATGTATGAGTGGCCACAATTATGGAGGTTGAAGATGAGGATGAGGAAGCAGTAGAACTAGCTTACCTAAGCATAACGGTCCTGCCAAGCACCACCCTCAGTGCACTGATCGATGAGGACCCTCAGTGCACTAATCGATGAGGGAACTGACTTTAATGACCTAACTCACAATCATTGGACCCAAATTGGCAAACCGTAGTTACAGCCCACTAATGCCAAACTTAGCCCATTTGGGGGTTGATCATATGCACTTTTGGGAAAGTGCAAAGTAGCAATCTCTATCGAGTCTAAGAGCATACCATTGATTTTCTATGTGTTTCCAAACACTAAAGATGCAGGTACGAAATCACTGTTAGGATGCACATTTAAAAAGCAAGCTCATTGCAATGTTGAATATGAGTCCCAATGTATTCACCTTGCCATTAGGGAATGTACATATAGTCACTACTTTCAGCAAGGGTTGCCTACTAACTTCTTCAAAGTCTGCATAGCCACCGGTAGAGAAATCCACCGTCAAGTTTAAGGAGGGGGGTCGTGACCCATCACAACTTGCTAAATCTCAAGACAAGAAAATCACTGAATCCAATGCTGAGGCCTATGAACCAAAGCTTCAATGAATACCTAAACATCAAGGCCTGCCACCTAGGAGAAAACTCTCATAACCCTGCAAGGCTAAGAACCCACACTCAAAACCTAGAAGTCCGAGACCAAACTACTGACACATCGACGAATGGTCAAGCCGCGATGGGTATCCAAGACCTTATTGCAAGCTCAAGGCTATTACGAGGGTAATACATGGATATGGATACCTAAAGCCAAGATGGCCAAGGGCACTACTCAAACATTTTTTGACTACCCAAAGCATCAAGATGAATCACGCACACACGCCATAAGAGACTCAAGCTGCGAAACCCATACAACCTCAAAAGCCTAGGCCAGTAGAGCCTAAACCGGTCTATTGACAAAAACTACAGCCCGCTACTCACAAGCTACCTCAACCTAATCCCACTTGTGCCCTTAAGGCCTCAAAAGCATCTAGTAGCGTGACACCCATAGCTCTAACCAAGCCCATCAAACAAGAGGCCAAGACACAACCTCAGGAGCAACCCAAGCTACAAATAATCACTTTGCTGAACTATCTAGTTTGGTCAAAACCTCGATCAAACCCCAACCATCGATCAGCCTTAGACGCTCTTATGAGCAGAGATCAATTCTAACCTTGGCCACAAACTTAGCAAAGAATATGAGGGATGACGTGGTTGCTTGCCTTAGATACTTGGATGCTACCTTCATGACACTTGCTAAAAGCTATGATAGGCTGGATTTAGGTCTTTTGGGTGAGCCTATAGCGACAAAAGTGCGTACACTCCCTTGTTCTTGTGAAGAATTGGAATTTGTATTCGTTAAGGCTTCCAAAGCAGCTGAGGGCTCATTGCCACCGAGATCTCTAGAGAACATGCACAAAAGCAACGCCTCATTATCTCCTATGAAAAGAGCATTGTCCTGGCCACATAGACCAAGAAATTGAGGAGTTAAAACAACTCACTGACACTGACTCCTCTTTCTTGAGGAAATGGTATGCTCTCCGACTTCAATGGGAGCTAGACGGCTACCAAATCATGACTAATGCTAAGCAATGATGTACCATCAAAACCTCAGAGGGTATGACCCCACTTATCTAGCTCCAACTTCCTATAGGGTGTCGACCACCATTCGTGACCGACCCCTAGAAGAGCACCTCCTAACCCACCTGTATTTAGATCGAATTCTGACAGAGGAGGAGTTACACATTGCTAGTCAAGTAGACTTCTGTGACTTCCTCATGGATGTTCTCACCTACATCACTCAAGAAGGCATTTGTCCTTTCGACATGGACCACTATACTGATCTAGAATACAATCTGAATTTCTATGCTTGGCTCATGCTAAAGTAAAGCACCAAGAACACACGTTGAATGCCCTTGACCTCTCAACCTCTAATCCTAGGAAGGATTCTTCTCACTTCCAAGGGGGGAGGAGATAAGATGAAGTAAGGTGACATTAACAGGTGAAATCAAATATGCAGGGGAATGAAACACGCAATGAAAAATTTAAAGTCCCAATAAACATCCATTGTAGATAAAAATCAACTTGTGATTGAGGAAAAGTGTCATAAAATTTTGGAAATGAATAGAACTACTTCAAAGAAATTTCTCTTTTTGTGCTTAAGGGTGTTCTTCTTTCCATAATAGCATGATCAACTCTTGCTTATCTTCTAGTAAGAAAGTGTCTTAAGAACACTAACAGTGAACCATGGTTTCATGACAGGAGTTGAAGATGGCAACACAATAGGATCGTTCCCACCGTCTTCCATTCACGAACAAGGAAAGAGTGAAGTATGGCCTTTTTCTTGAAAATCTCACCTATAACCAGCTCAAGTTCCGAAGTATCCACAATATTGAAAAGGTGGTAGCTAAGAAGGAGGCTGCCAAAAGGGTTGTGGAGTAATGCAATGTAGCCAAGTACCTCAAGAAATTTGGAGAGGATCCCAACCACACCAAATGTGTGGAATTTTGGAGGACCTACAACTTTGACAGGGAATGTGGGATGGTGACTATGGGGAGGGGGGAAAGAGCTAAGCAAGTGCAAATTCAGCTCAATGAGGTGTTAACCCCAACACGAAGAGAGCGAAAGAAAGTGGAAAAGACGCAGGGCAAAGGTGGAAAAAAGGTAGCCCGACGGAAGGAAAAAAAAGAGAAAAGGCCAAAAGCGCAAGGACAACCTTAAAAGGCCAAGGAAAACACGAAAAGGGAAAGGCGCATAAAAATCGCACCCTAAAAATCTTGTAAAAGAGTGCCGGGCTCTCACTCGTGCAATTTGTAAATATAGAAGGGTAGTGAAAAGGAAGCAAGGAAGATAAAAGGACAATGGAAAACAGGGCCTAGGCTATGACCGGCCATGTAAAAAAGGGAAAAAGGGGATGACCGCCCAAAAGGGAAGTAGGGTTTTGTATATAAAGTTGAGAAGTGAATGAAGAGCTCATTCTTTAGTGTGGCAAAACTAGTCTTCTTCTTCCTCTCTTCTTCTCTCCTTCTTGCTTGTGTATGCTCTTGAGAGAGGGAGTGTGAGGGAGTGAGTGTGAGTGAGAGTGAGGGATCAAGAGGGTGAAGCTCTTCACCATCTCCTCTCCCCAACTTCTCTTCTCTTCTCTTCTCTTCTCTTGCGCGCGCGGCTATGGAGGATGGAGCTTGGAGATGGAGGAGGCTTGAGGATGCTTGAGCTGGCATCGAGAATCGTGGAGCTACCGGAGTGAGAGAGAGAGGAGGGTACTCGATCGAGCATCAAGGTAAGTTCACTGCATTTGTAGGATCGACGGCGCGTTAGCTAGGTGAGAGATAGCCATGAGAGCTCGCTTGGAACGCTTGAAACAATAAGCGGTCCGTGGGTCTTGGTGGTTGAGCGAAAGCTCCCACATTTTGGTTCCGTTGCCGAGACACACGGATTCAAGCTCGAGCACTCGTGCGCCTCATATCGAGCATCGAAGTAGGGTATTCACCCTGAAACGGAGCTTGAGATAGGTAGGAAGTCGGGTGTTTTTGATCTTCAGAACAGGTAAGTATTTTGGAACAATTCGGTTATTAATGACTGGAAAACATGGAGAAATTAGTTCAGTGTTTTGCTTTCGATTCAGGATGTGTTTAGGATAGATTAACAGTAGGAAATCACACACGAAGAGGCAGAGGGCTACTGCTGTGAAACAGGGGGAAAACCACAGGAAACGAAAGGAAAAAATGGAGTAAATGCAAAGGTAACGGCATAGGAAACGCCAGGGAAGGAATCTGTAGTGTGTAGGGCAGAACTAGTAGGGTATAAACTTTGGGAAGGCAAGAGGACCCCATTTTCAACCAACGGAGAGCGAGAGAGATAGAGAGTGAGAGAGTAAGCGAGCTGGGCAGCCGTCCGATTGACCAGAGCTAGGAGGACATCGCATTCGGCGACTCCCAGGTAACTGATCTCCTCCGCCCCACTTCAACTCCATCGCTGGTTAATCGCACGACCAATAGGATAAAACACCTAGTGAAAATCGAGCAAATCTGTGTGCGCAACTCATCGGACCGGTGGAATCGGACATCCGACCCAGTGTCCGATTCCCAGAATCGGACACTCGAACAACCGTCCAATCACTAGGCTCGGACCAATTGGTCCGATCGGACGTGCCACGTGGCACTCGGACCAACCGTCCGATTTTTAGAATCGGACGCTCAGACCACTTGTCCGACTCAAACACTCGGACCACTCGGATGCTCTGACTCGGACCCACCCTATCCGATCGGACGAAGTAATACAGTCACCAGTCGGACCACCTGTCCGGTCCGATTCCTAGAATCAGACCCATCCATAATCGGACCACTAGGAATCGGATCACTCGGTCTGATCGGACCGCCCAATCGGACCGCCCAGGATCGGACCGCCTAGAATCGGACCGATTCCTCGAACACCTGCCCGTCCGATTCTTGAAAATCGGACACGCGGACCTTAAGATGACCACTCCGCCCTAACATACTTGGTCCGATCCCCACAATCGGACCACTGGTAAATCGGACCACTGGTAAATCGGACGTCTGATTCCTAGAGTCAAACCAAAACAAAACCTGACCCATCCAGGGACACACTGGGGCACTCCTCCAGCGACCCACCTCCACGTGAGCGACAGGAAGCAGCATAGGACCCTGGGACCCGTAGAGCGACCAGGACTAGAGTAGCAAGCCTGTCAGGCCCAAAATGAGCAAGAGTAAGTAAGACGCTGGGGAATCATTCACAGCACTCTGATTGAATTTCCGCACTTGAAGAACACTTAGGAAAGCCGAAAGCCTGATTGAGCACAAGTGCACGAGGAACAACACACTCACGAGTAACCATAAGTTGAGCGCTGCATTCAAAAATTAAAAAGAACTCACTCAGATAAATCGCCCAAAAAACCCACCACTAGGAGAAGACCCAAGGTGTAAGCAAACGCGCGGAGCGCAAGGTAGGATCAAGCAAGGAGCGACAATGACAAGGATCTGACTTACAACCAGGCACAAGAATCCCACCATGATAGAGGGAGGCTCAGATCATTGGCTTACATGGGAGCTAGATGTTAGCGCATTTCCAGAAGCCATACAACAAATGGTGAGCAGTTACGATTCGCATGCTAGGTACGAACACCGTGGCAGGATGGCAGAGGCAATCATTGCGGACCTAGAGGAGGAGAGGAGGCTAGCCCGCAAGGCATTGCAGGGCATAGCCGAGTACAATAGGGACCAACAAGCCAGGAGCCTAAGGCAAAGCATGGAGCTGCATGAGGTGCAGCGAGTGCTGAACTTGGCTGGCCGAAACCGGACAGACTAGGAAAGAGCACTCGAGGAAGACCTGACGCTGGGCGAGCTCCTCATGAAACGGCTGCTCAATAACACCGCGGTGGAATAGAATGCCACTGCGCTAGCGACCTCGCTACTTGCAGGACTAGGGGCAAACTAGGGCTCAAAGAGCCAAGCCAAAATACCTATTGTCGCCAAGCAACTCGACAAGTACCAACCACCGGACGACCCGTACAGCTTTGTTGAACAGTTTGAGTAGGTCTGCGAAGCCAATGGCCTCAACGACCAGGCCCAACGTTCGCAAGCATTCGGACTCTGCTTAAGCGATAAGGGTAGGACGTGGTACATGAGCCTAGATGCTATAGAACGAGCCAACTTCAATAACCTCAAGGACCTTTTCGTCAAGAGGTTTGCCGAACCTGGATACTCTGACAACCTGATAGTGCACCTGATGAATGTCAAGCAGAAGGAGAGGGAGGGCATCCGCGACTATGTGACCCACGTGAGAAGCCTCCTTAAGAGAATCCCCTTAGGCGAAAGACCGACTGACATGGCAGTGTCAACCGTATTCATCAGCGGGATTCGGGATGAAGAATTGTACAAGGCACTGGCAGGCAACTCGAGCTTGCAACGGGACGTGGTGGCTAGGGTTTTTGAGGAAGCCATTAGGGTTGATGACCAGCTGAAAGAGCGGAGCTCCAGGAGATCAAACCCAGAAGAAATCAACCCACGGAGTTTAGAACGAATGCCAACCTCTAGCGAGCGATCCAACGCATCGTCCCAAGATAAGGGGAAGGCCGCCGAGACGGACCACGGCTTGGCCGAGGTCAAGACAGAACTGGCCAAAATACAAGACATGTTGAGGCAACCTACGCATCTGCACGTCCAGTGCGTGTACTGTGGAGGAAACCACTTGCCAGTAGAATGTTAGGACCCTAGGTCAAGACCCTGCGCTAACTGTGGAAGGTTCGGCCACGATGCCGCACACTGTAGACTACCACGAAGACTACCATACACGCAACCCTACGGCCAGCTCTACCTAGCTAACAGGCCACAGCTATTCTTCGGAAGGGGAGCCCCGCTAGCCCTACCAGCACCTAACGACATGAAGCCAGCGGTCCCTAGGCTGGACATAAATCCTACCGGTATTCCTAGACCGCCTGGTCCCTATGTGACCCACCCACCGAGCGATGCTCCCGTGCACTACGTAGAGGAGCCCAATGACGAAGAAACCTACATATACCCTTACGTCTCGCATGATGACGAGGGCAATGCAATCCTCATGGATTACCGACGGGTGCCGGTGATGGCATTAGGACGAGGACGGGGTAGAGGCCTGGGAGGGCAGCCACAGGATCTGGTCACTTGTTGGACGTATGGACATCCCAGTCACGTCTCATCACGCTGCCCAGAAAGAGAGCAGCAAAGTAGGGACAAGGCTGACCAAAGGTGTGCGGAGTGCGGAATCACTCATCTTTTCATAGACTGCCCAAAACGGAAGCCACCTTCTGGTTCAGCTAATTTGCCGTCCGTCCCGCTGGGACTGTTTGGTGTTGAAAACCCCGATGGGGAGGCCACACCTATCCCCCTACGAGTGATGACCCAAGCACAAACAAAGTAGGCCGGCGTCTCTCTGCCAGGGCCTAGCAATCTCGACGTGACCTTAGTAGGGAAGAAGAGCCGTAGGCGAAAAAAGAAGAGATTAGAGGCTAAGGTCGCACTAAAAACCGACAGCATTACGACCTTACCCCACGGAAAGAAAGTCTCAGAAGCAGAGGCGGAGACTTCAGCCCCTAAAACTGCCCAAAAGGAAAGTGCTAAGGTAGGGGAATACCCACACCCTAAGCAGCAATTGGAAGCCATAGAAAAGGTGAAGGAATGGGTGAGGGAGGCTCAACATCACCTCAAGGATGTCAAACCCATCACGGAGGATGAGATTGATGATCTCTCCAGCATGAGTGCGCCGCTATCACTACCCCAACCTAAGTCTGCCGAGGCTGCTACGCCACAGGCAGTGCCGTCAAGGCCAAGCCTAGACATAACAGACCCGCAGGACAGCTGTGGCCATTGGCCCGGACAGTCTGAACGAAGGGAAGGACGAGTGTTTAGCAATCTTCTAACCACACTAGTGAACACCCCTGTAACGGTTGGATTGGGAGAGCTGCTCAGGCAGCACTCTACCCTATGGCAAGACCTCAAACATTGGGTCGAGAGACCACACGAGCAAGCTCCGGCAGATGCTCAAGACCAAGATGCGGAAATGCACTTACCAAGTTTGACGCTATACTCATGCCCTAAATCCTTGCACATCAACGCCTTCTGGGAGGGCTTGGAAATGCACGCAGTCCTGCCAGTCCTAGCCCTGGGAGATGCAACGAGAAAGGGGATTGTAGACACAGGAGCTGGGGTTAGTGTGCTTAACCATGCAGTGTTACAGAAGTGGGGAAACCCGCCTATCGAAGCTGCTCGGTTTAATGTCACGCTAGCAAATGGTATGCGAGTGAAACCATTCGGGGTCTTGAAGAATTGGCCAGTGAAGATTGCAGGAGTCCAGTTCTCTGTCGACTTTATTGTCATGAAGGGAGTGGACTATGATATCTTATTGGGTCGACCCTGGATGCGCAATGCTAGAGTTATCGAAGACTGGGGTAACAGCCTGATCTTCCTAGGCAACCGAACTAACGCTGTGAGAATAGAGATGGACACTTGGAAGACCTCGCCAGTCGACCTGGACGCCATCTCTACTCTACTCAAGGGAAACACCCAGAACAAGGAACCCTATGGGTCCTTAACGAAGTATATCCCTTGCCTAGAGGATGAGCGGGATTGGATGCACGTTCTCACTACACTCGATCTGCCATTCTCAGATCATGAGGTGTACGAGCAGGCTGTCAAAACAGTTGGCAAGCCAAGAGAAATACTGCCTACACCTGTCTACATGATGGCAGCAAGCCTCCATGACGGGCCTAGGCCTGTTGCTTTCCAAGTGCCTACCAACAGGAGAGAACTCCAGGGAATAGTGGGGCACCTAATGGACCGACTGGCACACAACGCAGCCGCCAATCTCAAGCCTCTCCAAGACCTCTTGGAAGAACCCGAGTGGAAGTGGACCAGGGTACACGAACTGAATCTCAGATACAACTGGGCGTTGGTCCCCGACCAACAAGACGAGGCAGCGCAGGCCTTGGGGGACGATGAACAGTCTAGCGAGACAAATTTCGGTGACGAATACGAAGATTGCCAACCCTTCGATGAAGGAAGTGAGGGTGAGATAGACACCGTAGAATATGACACCGAAGGGCGAGAGATTGAGCAAATCCGAGCAGATGCTAAACCGCAGCCGAGACCGGCCCTTAGAATGGACCAAGGAGTCATGTGTGCGAAATGCGATCGTGCTTGGTTGGAACAAATGGGAGCTGTGGATTTTAAGCAAGCCGGCCTGGCCCAACTAGGAACGGTAGCAATGCCTAGAATCGAGTCACCATCCGAACTGCAGCCGCCAGGGGAGACCACCTCCTCTAGTGAAAATGGGAAATTCGACTCTGAATCTGAAGTTACTTCAAATGATGACCCAGAAATCCCTAGGCCACCCATGACCAGACGCACCAAGGGAGACTTACCCATCCACCTGAGGCGCAGACGGTTACGACAGAATGAAGCTAAGTGTCCCAACGATGCGCGATCAGAGGAACAAAAAAAGCCACAAGACCTCCCTAAGCGCTTTTCGAAATTCAAAAGAGGGGATAGGGTGGTGGTTCTGCTAAGTGCCAAGCGCCAAGGGCAAACCTGCGAACCAATCGAAGGGCCAGCCAAGGTCAAGGAGGTAAACCTAGCCCTGGAAGGGGAAGCACCCCGACCACTGTTCATTGCCGAGGACTTGACCACGGAAGAAGAATCCAGCCTTGTCACTCTTTTGCGGGAGTACTAGGACGTATTTGCTTGGTCTTTAGATGAGCTACGAGGGGTAGATCCGAGTGTTGTGACTCACAACATACCCATGACAACGGATGCAACGCCGGTCAAGCAGCAACCATACCCCATGAATCCAAAGCATGCCCATGCTGTCAAGGAGGAAATTGACAAGCTGATGAGAGCCGGATTCATTTACGAAATTGAGCACACAGGCTGGGTGTCACCCATAGTCATTGTGATGAAGAAAAACGGCAAGATTCGAGTGTGCGTCAATTACAAGAAAGTAAACGCTGCGACAAAGAGAGATAACTACCCCTTACCGTACACCGAGCACATGCTTGAGAGGGTGGCAGGTAAGGAAGCCTACAGTTTTCTGGATGGCTTCTCGGGGTACAATCAGGTACAAGTGCACCCTGCGGATAGGCACAAGACCGCCTTCGCCACTGAGTGGGGCGTCTTTGCATACGTAGTCATGCCATTCGGGCTAACCAATGCCCCCGCTACCTTTCAACGCCTCATGTGCACCATATTCAAGGACATGCTTCGCAAGGAGTCAGAGGTCTTCGTCGATGACCTGTGTATCCATTCGGCCTGGAACCAACATCTCGAAAAACTCCGCGCGGTCTTTGAACGGTGTCGTTTATACCGACTCTCCCTCAACCCCGTGAAATGTCAGTTTTGGGTGAAGCACGGATGCATCTTAGGACACGTGGTGTCCAAGAACGGCATTGCCACGGACTTCTCAAAGGTCAAGGTTATCGTGGACCTTCCACCCCCAAGTAATTACAGGGGAGTCCAATGCTTCTTAGGTCACACAGGATACTACCGGTGGTTTGTACTGAACTACGCACTGATCGCTAGGCCATTGTACAAACTGCTAATTGTCTTCGAGTGGACTGAAGCCTGCCAATGAGCCTACGAGGAACTGAAAAAATCCCTAACAACGGCACCTATCCTATGATCCCCAGATTGGACTATGACGTTTCACGTACACATTGACGCCTCTAAGTTTGCCGTGGGGGACAGTGCTGTGCCAACCTGGTGAGCATAACTTAGATTACCCAGTGAGTTTTGCTAGTAGGCAGCTCATTGAGACATAGATGAATTATTTGACAATGGAAAGGGAGGGATTAGCCATGGTATTCGCCGTGAAGAAGTTCCGGCATTACCTACTAGCCACCCCCTTCACCTTCTTTGTAGACCATCAGGCCCTGCTCTATCTAGTCAACAAACCTTGCGCTACAGGACGTATAGCCCGATGGCTTCTCCTGCTCCTGGAATTCGACTTCTCAGTGGTGGTACGGAAGGGAAAACAACACTACATGGTTGACCATCTGTCCCGTATACCCACAGGAGAACCTGCTGGACAAGGCATCGTGGATGAGTTACCAGACATCCACTTATTCAACGTATCCAGCGAAAAAGACCTATTCAGGGCCGGCCTGACACCATACTGGGTAGACGACATAGTCCAAGTGCTCGAGCATGGGCTGCCCGAACGACCAATAGAACGGGCACGGCTTAGGCGCTTAATCGTGAAAATCCAGCCCTATCAGTTGATTGCAGGCCAGCTCTATAGGTTGGGGCAAGATGGTCTGCTACGTAGATGCGTATGTGAGCATGAGATGCACGATGTGCTCTCAGAGGCGCACAACGGTATTGCAGGAGGACACTTTAGCGGGGACACTACAGCACGAAAGGTGTTGCAGTCCCAGCTATGGTGGCCCACACTCTTCCGCGATGCCTCACAATTTGTCAAACATTGCGACGAGTGCCAACGGACAAGGGTCCCGGTCCGTAAAGATCAGATGGAGTTAACCCCGGTTATCGCTCGCCAACCTTTCGAAAAATGGGGAATTGACTTCATAGGACCCATCAGCCCCATGGCACAATATTCACAGGCTAGATACATCGTGGTGGCCACGGATTACCTCACCAAATGGGCGGAGGCGAGGGCCACGCGGAAAAACGACGCTAGGACAACTTCCAAGTTTTTATGGGAGCAAGTAATCTCGCGTTTTGGTTGCCCCATCAAATTGGTTAGCGACCAGGGAACGCACTTCATCAACGAAGTGATAGCCCATCTCCTATCCACCTTCCTCATCATCCATCGCAAATCCTCACCATACTACCCTCAGGCTAATGGCCAGGCTGAATCAACCAACAAAATTCTCATCACTGTCCTAACCAAAGTAGTCTCAGCCTCACGAAGTGACTGGGATAACAAGTTGATGGCAGCCCTGTGGGCCTACCGAACAGCTTATAAGACGGCCGTCGGACAAACGCCTTTTAGGCTAACCTATGGGACTGAAGCTATTCTTCCATTAGAATTCTTCGTCCCTAGCTTGCGGATTGCACTCCAAGAATGATGGGAAGGGAGGGAGGCATGGACGCAATGCTTGGTCGAGCTAGAACGCCTGTCAGAGGTTCATCTCCTAGCCACCCATGCGCTTATCTGTGAGAAAGCAAGACGCAAAAGCTGGTTTGACAAACAGGTCAAGCAACGAGAGTTTGAGCCGGGAGACCTAGTGCTCCTCTACTCAGTTAAAGGACACAAACAAAAGATGAAATTCAGAGGTCTCAAACCCTTTAAGGTCCAATGTTGAGCTGGAAACACTGGATGGTGAGGGAATGGGCTTCTTCAACGGCAGTCGAATCAAGAAGTACTATCTGCCCACTCACCCGCTGCATGAACAACCAATGGTGGAAACGCCCGTTAAAATACGAGTAGCCACACTTACGAAAATCTGCGAGAATGAGGAGGAGCCTGTAGAACCCGCCTACCTCCGCATCACAGTCACGGCCAAGCAGACGTGCTCCTTCAATGCCCTGATTGACGAGGGGGCGGATTTTAACATTTTGATGCACGAGCATTGGACCCAACTTGGCGCACCAATGCTTCATCCCACAACAGCCAGATTGAACCCATACGGGGCCCAATCCTACCCGATCCTCGGCACATGCAGAGTTGCTGTTTCTATCGAGATTGAAACTATTCCCATGCTGTTTTATGTCCTACCCGATGCCAGGAATGCAAGCACAGAGTCATTGCTCGGGTGAACTTTTAAAAAGCAGACCTGTTGCAATGTTGATTATGAGTCGCAACGCATCCACCTAACAATCGGGAGTGTGCCTATTGTCACGACTTTCAGCAAGGGCCTCGTAACCCCAGCACCGCTCACGGGGCCACCGATAGAAATAGCCGCACCTAGGACTAAGGAAGAGGGCCGTGCATATCTACTACACCCAGATCCCCATGCACCGTGGCCTGCCAAACCCAAAGCAAAACCCCAACAGACTCGCTTGCAATGGGTGCTTAAGAAGCCTCGAGACTAGCCTAGAACTAGACGTGCGTGTCCACGGAGCACCTACAAACCTAAGCCTAGGAGACCAAAACGCCAACATCACAAGCGCCGCGTGATTAAACAAATATGGGTCCCTAAAATCCTCCTGCATGCACAAGGCTACTATGAGGGGAATGCCTCACTGTGGATCCCCAAAATCCCAACTAACATAGGCCCTGCTTCTATGTCAACCTCAAGGCCTTGTCCTCTGACACCTCAAGACCACGAATCGCAGGGTCCACACCAGTTATCCGACTCCTTTGCGAGTCAACCCACGGGCGTCACACACGCCCAACGACCCAAGCAACGGCCATCACCACAGGAGGCACCACCCAACCAACCCAACCCGCAGCTCAGCACCCCTGCTGACCGCAGTAGCATAGCCCCTAAGATCAAACCCGACCCATCCGTCCAACCAACGCCCGTGTTGCTGACTCAAACAAGCCCCCCGTTGCAGCTCTGTACTGACAGAACCTCTAGCTTCAGCAAATCCCAATCACCCGCCGGCCTTAAGCCTTCCTATGAACGGAAGTCATTCCTAACGCTGTCCCCGCTGACCTCGCTGAGGACACGGGGGATGATGTCGTGGACTGCATCAAACAGCTCGATGCCACCTTTGTTGCACTGGCCCTCAGCTATGACCGCCTGGACTTGGGACTATTAGTAGAACCCCTTGCAACTGACGTGCGCACTATGCCTTGCTCTTGGGAGACTTTTGAATTCGCCTTTGCACAAGCTTCTCGCTCTGCCGCTGAGCTGCTCGCTCGCGAGGTCACCAAAGAGCAAGCCATTAAGCAACGCCTCATCCCATCATTTGACCCACGCATGACGTTCGGCCTCACTAGCCAAGAAACAACACGGTTGTCCCACCTGGCGGACACGGAGTCACCCTTCTTAAAGCAGTGGTACGCTCTTCGATTGAAATGGGCAGTTGAGGGATGCCGCATAATGACCAACGCCGAACAACGCCGAGCCATCAAGACGGCCGAGTATGATCCCACATACGTCGCGCCCACCTCGTATCGAGTGTTAACCACCCTTCGAGGTCGAACCATGGACGATCATATCTTAGGGCACCCCTATCTCGACCGCATCCTAACAGAAGAAAAGCTCCACATCGCAAGTCGGGTTAACTCCGGTGATTTCCTCACCGATGTCCTCACATACATCACCCACATAGGCATCCGACCCTATGACCTGGACTACTCTGCACACTTAGAATATAACCCCAACTTCTACGATTGGCTCCTCCACAAATAAACATGAACGCCTTGGACCCACAACCTCCAATCCTGGGATGGATTTTTCTTTTCCACAAGGGGGATGGGGCAGTAAACGGGATTAAAACTAAAAAGTGAACCAAGAATGAAAAGGCTCCAAATTTAAATGCCATGCAGGAATAGGTGATAGAAGTTTGAAAGGAAAAATCACAGTTATGAACGATAAAATCTGCTATGGTCATCCAACAAATTGGTTGCCAAAAATACTAAGAAGTTAATTGACTGAATGTACAGGTGGCGACCATGGCAGGTCAGGACAAAGCTGGCAAACTCCCTTTCTCGGAGGAAGAACAGGTGCGGTACGGCCTCGCTGTGGAAACCAGAGCATTCAATCAGCTGAAGTTCCGCCACATATTCAACTTGGAAGATGTGGTTATTGAGGAACCAGCGGTACGACGGATCATAGAGCAATGCCACTTACAAAGGTATCTAAACGCAGTGGGCCAGAGGATAAACTACACCCTGTGCGTTGAGTTCCTGCGCACCTTCAACAAAAACAGGGGCATTGTCACGGTGCGGGACAGGGAAGCCACCAGACAGGTGCAGGTTGAACTGACCCCTGAACTGATAGAAAGGGCACTGGGGCTTCCGAACAAGGTGGAGAAGAAACCAAAAAGGGATGTCTATGCCATGTTGGAAATGGACAAAGTGAAGGTCCACGCTAACGATGGAGTCAACCTGGCAGACATCCCTGATCTAGAGATTCAACTGCAGGCAAAAATGATGCATACCCTATTTTTGAGTCAGCGGTACAATAGCATCATGTCCAGGATCAATGTGCCTCTACTCGAAAGCATCGCGGATCAGGCACTGGATGAGGTGAACCTCAACGGGTTCGTGAGAAGGACGATTGAGGCCTCGGCAAAGGCCCTGGCAACAGGAGGAAGGGCCGTAGCAGGAGAATCCCCTTCACCTTGATCAACCCGCAAAGCCTCATCCTCTAAGGCCTCCACCATAGGTTTTGGAGGTGCCCTCACTGCGATCATCCAAGAGGCAATAGGGCAGGGACGAGCGGGAGAGGACAAACAGGGAGATGGAGGAAAAGGTGGCGAATCGCCGTCGCAGTCCCAGCCTCAGGCGGAAGAGCAGTCAGATGAAACACAAACGGACACCGACGAGGAGGGAGAACGCCAGGCTGCACCAGAAAGGAAAGTGGAGCAACGGACTAAAGCCCTGCACGGAAGGAGAGAGGAGAAGCGAAGGAGAAAAGAGAAGGAAGAGCTCGAATGGGCCCGAAGAGAATCGGTAAGAGAAGAGGAGGAAAGAAGGAAGAGGGCTGAGGAGGAGCTGAGGAGGAGGGAAGAAGAAGAATTGGAGCTGGCGACCCATCGCTCCATCAAGGAACAACGGAGAAAAGACGTGGAAGGAGCGGGCAGTCCATACCAACCTGAAGCACCCGGCCCCAGCACTGGTATGATGGAACCTGTGCAGCTGCCTCCTGCAGAAGTGAAGGAAAAGACCCAGTCAGGCCCGTCTCCCCTCTCCTCGTACCACCCATGCAAGCCACTCCCCTCAGGGTGACACCCCCTACCACAGCCGCCCTGGGGCACACCCCAAAGATCGATGAAAGCAACGTGGTCACCTGGTTCCAATTCTTGGTGGAAAGAGAGTTGGCAAGGGAAACGGCCGGAGCCACCCCAGTTTCAGGTGCCAAAAGGGCAGCGACGGGCGAGCTGGAGCCAGGGCCAGAAGTAAAAAGACAAAGAGTGGAGGAGATTGCCACCACTACGATCATGTCCCACTCCCCACCTCCGACAGGCCACTACGATGACTACGTGAAGGAGCTACTCGCGCAATTGCAAACAGCCAGGCAAGAAAGGAGGATGGCGGTGGAGGAGCTGGCAGCGGAACGCGAGTCACAAGCCGCCCTCCAATTGGACAGAGTAAGGCAGATAACAGAATATCAAAAGGAAATCGCTGTGCTTAGGGAGGAGGCCAGCACCAAGGAGGCAGAAGAGCTAAAAGCCCTAAAGGAGCGCGACGCTACCTGGGAGGGAAGAAGGAAAATCCTAATGGAGCGTCTCACCAGGGAGAGGGAGACAACTGCCCACCTTCAGTGCAAGAATGACCAGTTATCTGCAGCCAACTTGGAGGCGCAGAGTCAGCTTGAGAAAATTAGACAAGAGGTTGTAGAGCTGGATCAGTTAAGGGCAGAACAGGTGCGCAGGTTGAAGGCAACGCGGGACCAACTCAACGAGCAGATCGCAGAAGAGCACCGAGAGCAGTCCCGCTTGTGCCATGATCTTGAAGCCTAGCAACAACAATTTATGGCGATGACCCTCCAATAGGGGGAAAACCTGGAAGACATGGAGAGGCGGGCAAAGGAATGGTCCAATCATAAAACGAGCAGAGAGTGCTGGACTTAGCACGCCGGCTGGCCAAGGCTGAGGGAGATAGAGTGATGGCTGAAAACCAGGCAGAGGTAGCCCAGCTCGCTATGATAGCTCAGCAGCGCACTTTTATCAACACGCTGCTCCACGCCACCTACTCAGAACCAGATGAGGCCAATGATCAGCTGCAGAGAAAGCTAACCATTGCGCGCAGGGCCCTCACGGCAGGCCTGCATGTACCACTACAGCTAGGAGGCCCGCCGCAGAGCCTAGAAGAACAAAGAAAATATCTGGCACAAGTAGGACTGACAACACAGGAGATGGACGATCTTGCGTTCACTGAGGAGAAAACACAGGAGGAGGAGCAAGCGGAAGGGGGTGAGCCAGAGCTTGACCTAGGGCCTCAAGGAGAGGAATATGTCCCACCACCCCCTCAACCCCAACAAACCGAAGTGCCACCCTACGACACATCTGCCGAGCGGAGAGCGGCCCACACCACCCGAAGGAAGGAGATGGTGGAGAAGGCAAGAAGCAAACTGAAGACCAGACCTGCCCAGAAACAGCCTGCCCCTTTCCCGCTGCGCACCCAAGACTCCCCCGCTGAATACCGCGCTGAAATGATTATCTGGGAGCAGCAGGAGTATAGCCGAGACCCCTTCGATCTACGCTTCGAGTTTTCCACCGCCTTGAATAGGGTGCTGCCCATTCAGTTGGTGGACGATGTCATCGCCATGGGGGCCCGGCTCAAGGCTAAATGGTTAGCAGAGCGTGAGGTCCACCCAACTGCTTGGGGGGCTGAGGATCGTAAGTTTTGGCAAGACAAAGTCCTCCAGGTACCTCGCACAGTGGAAGGCTATAATTGCTAACCCACCTGGAGGTTGTGCATTTTTGACGTCAACCTGGAGGCGTGGATGGCGTTTTGCAACACCCTCCCTTCAGAAAGGAATGACCCCAACTTTATGCCGTATCCTCGAAGGGTAGGAGTGGATTTTAACCCGTCCATCCACGACAGGTTCAACTTCCCCGTCATTTATAATGCCAATACGACTTCCCATAGGAACACTCTTCTCTTCACCCTTCCCGACTTGCACAGCTCTATAGATAAATTCCTTAACAAATTCACCTCTTGCCCCGACCCAGCATTCATCACCACCTGTAACTACCTTAGGTTAATTAGAATCCTAGTATACCAGGAACTCGTACCCCAAGAATGCCACCTTCCACCCCTCTATTTTGACCCCAATGCCATAGACAGCACCACCATGACCCGTCTCATGATGCGTGCTGCTCTTTTGCCATCCTTCTGTGGTGCACTGCTGGAAGACATGAATGACAACAAATTCACACAGTGCAACCACCCCTTTCTCTCCACCACCACCCTCAAAACCTGCCTCCACATTAAGGGCTACTTGCTAAGCCGAAAATTCCTTAACAAAGCCCCCTGCCCTCCGCCCACCCTTACCCACCATTCGGATGATGAGGAGTAGAGCTCCCGTTATCCCTTGTACCGCTGCCTCCATGTACCCACCTCATTAAAAAAAGAAAAAAAAAAGAAAAAAAAAAGAAAGCAAGCTTTGATGACAATGGCAAACCCCTAACGATGTCTCCAAGCAGGCGTCAAAGGTGTACTTCATCTTCTCATTACCACATTTCAGCTCTACATGGCTCCACGCCGACCAGTCTTCTAGCTAAGTAATATCTAAGTATGCACAAGCACCGCACTCACATAATACCTACACAGAACTAATTCACAGTTTGGGACCTCAAGTGCAAGACAATACTCTCAGCTTGCTTAGAGTTCGACATGTCTCCCAAACTACTAAAAAATGTCTTGTGCACAATACAGAGACTAGCACTACCCTTAGGGAGAGACCACCTGACAGGTTTTCAATTGCAGGTGTTGACGACCACAGCACAAGTGGCATTCGTTCTTCATCAACGTCCAATGCTAATTGCCCACCCAGCATCCGACAAGCCGGAAAGATCGTCCTACGCAGCATCCCCAACAAACCCCCATGCGAACCGGTCACCAGTACATGCCCCAGGTGCCCCTGTCCCCCGAAGACTTCAGTGCATGCTACCACTTGCTACCTACGCCAATGAGTGCCATGGGACTGGCACTCGTCTAGGAGGGGGTAATGTTAACCCCAACACGAAGAGAGCGAAAGAAAGTGGAAAAGACGCAGGGCAAAGGTGGAAAAAAGGTAGCCCGACGGAAGGGAAAAAAAGAGAAAAGGCCAAAAGCGCAAGGACAACCTTAAAAGGCCAAAGCAAACACGAAAAGGGAAAGGATCATAAAAAGCGCACCCTAAAATCTTGTAAAAGAGTGCCAGGCTCTCACCTGTGCAATTTGTAAATATAGAAGGGTAGTGAAAAGGAAGCAAGGAAGATAAAAGGACAATGGAAAACAGGGCCTAGGCTATGACCGGCCATCTAAAAAAGGGAAAAAGGGGATGACCGCCCAAAAGGGAAGTAGGATTTTGTATATAAAGTTAAAAAGTGAATGAAGAGCTCATTCTTTGGTGTGGCAAAACTAGTCTTCTTCTTCCTCTCTTCTTCTCTCCTTCTTGCTTGTGTATGCTCTTGAGAGAGGGAGTGTGAGAGTGTGAGGGAGTGAGTGTGAGTGAGAGTGAGGGATCAAGAGGGTGAAGCTCTTCACCATCTCCTCTCCCCAACTTCTCTTCTCTTCTCTTCTCTTCTCTTGCGCGTGCGGCTATGGAGGATGGAGCTTGGAGATGGAGGAGGCTTGAGGATGCTTGAGCTGGCATCGAGAATTGTGGAGCTACCAGAGTGTGAGAGAGAGGAGGGTACTCGATCGAGCATCAAGGTAAGTTCATTGCATTTGTAGGATCGTCGGCATGTCAGCTAGGTGAGAGATAGCCATGAGAGCTCGCTTGGAACGCTTGAAACAATAAGCGGTCCGTGGGTCTTGGCGGTTGAGCGAAAGCTCCCACATGAGGCCTTGGTCGATAGGTCTAGAATCCAAGGTGGAAAGGAGACAAAGGGGAGCCTTCAAAAATCTCCCCACGTTGTGTGGTTCACTCCTAGTACCTACACAACATGAAGGGGGGGCTACAAAAATCTCCAAACCCCCCTGCATTGTGCGAGTCACCCCGCAAGATCTGCACAACACAATGAGGGGGGATGCAAAAATTTGCGAGCCCCCCTCTTTCATTGTGCAGTTCACCCTATTGACCTAAATAACATGAGGGGGGAGGCAGATGCAAAAATCTTGAGCACCCCCTCCGTTGTGCTACAATAAAAATTGACAAAAAAATGGGTAGGACAAGGGTTGGACCTTAGGAGAGGAAGACCTCCACCACTTTAGAGAGAGAGCATATGGTTGCACACCATGAGCTAGGGGGAGAGAGATAGAGAGATCATGAAAATAGGGAAAGAGAGGAGAGAGAGATATTAAAAATGGAGACGAGAGAGAGAGAGAGAGAGAGAGAGAGAGAGAGAGAGAGAGAGAGAGAGAGAGAGAGAGAGAGAGAGAGAGAGAGAGAGAGAGAGAGAGAGAGAGAGAGAGAGAGAGAGAGAGAGAGAGAGAGAGAGAGAGAGAGAGAGAGAGATCATGAAAATGACAAGAGGAACTGCCATTGGCTTAGTTATTTATAGCCTCAGGTATTAGACATGTGGTGGGTACTTGCGTAAGCATATCTATGTACCTTGATAAAATTTCACATGCGTTAGCCCACATTTTTGCTAATGTGGCACCAAGTGACATCAATACATGTTATATAGCTCAAATTTAAACTAAGATTTTCATTTCACGCATTGCATGCCTATCGAAACTCCATAGCTTTTTGGTCTCGGCTATTCTTGAGGCTTTTGCACAGTGAATCTTTCCCACCTACAAAGCTCCCACAACATAGTAGCACCCATAGAAGCTCAAAGAGCACCCTCTCCTCATGTTATGCCAATCCAAGCCCTATACAACATGGAGCAATGGGGTTTGAAAATGTCAATGACCCCCCATTGCATTGTGTTGTTCCCTTCCAAGGGGTAACCCGCATAACACAAGGCAAGGAGTCTACAAAATCTCGAGAACACCCCTGCATTATTTGATCTTGAGTAGTACAACAAAATCAAGGGGGAGGGTAGAGAGGGATCCCAAAATCTTGAGGACCGCCCCTCCTTGCGTTGTTTGGGTCCACCGCACCCAAGTATGTATTGCACAACAAAAAGTGGGGGTCCAAAATCTTAAGGACCACCCCCCCCTTATTCGAGCCTGAGGTATACGGCACGACACAAGGGGAGGGGGATCTAAAATATCAATGACCCCCTATAGTGTTGTTCAGGCTCCTCTCCCCCCCCCCCCCCCCCTTACAAGGGTGTCAACATGAGGGAAAGGGGTCAAGACTTTGAGGACCCCTCCACGTGTTGTTCAGGTTAGGGGGTGTACCACACAATTCAAGGGGAGGGGGGCCAAAATCTTGATGAGCCCCCCCCTCACGTTGTTTAAGTCCCCTGTAAAGAGTTGAATTAGGGGCATATAAAAGGGCAAAGGACATATGTACATGTAATCTAATTTTACATAAGAATACAAGCATGTCCTTCTCTCTTTAGCTCCTCTTGTCCTTTCATGGCTTCCAGCCATCTCTCTTCTTCTTTCCAATCTTTCTCTCTCTATTTCTAATATTTCTCTCTCCTCATCACTCTCTTTCTCTCTCTTTTGCACTTCTTCTTCTATATCTTTTATAGTCTTCTCTCTCCTCTTTCTCTCTCCACTTTAGTTCTTGACAAGTGGTATCAGAGCATTGGTCTTTGATCTATATTCAATCCAATATTTAATCATAAAAACCAATTTTAGACAAATACTACAAGTACAAGACATGGACAGTGACTAGCAGTGGCTTACAAGACATCTACAATTGGAAGAAGACTAAATCTAGAGGTCTTTGAAGATTGAAGGGATAGATATGGTAGTGGAGGGACACAATAGCAAGTTGTTTGTAATGTGCCCACTTGAGCTTTCCTTGGCGGTACTTTCTTAGTAGCCTATCAAGAGATGTCCTAAAGAGTGTCGTCCAGGATTTTGATGAAAACCCTCGGAGTTTACTAACTAGGCACACTTGAGTCTACCCTGCAATGGAAGTTTCGACCATTCCCATGAGGATCGAGCTGAGTCTTTTTGGTTAAATCATCTACTAAAGGTTGACTAGTATCAACGGTTTGAGATCCCATCCCTTATAGAAATTGCTATCTAAAACGGCTTACATTGCACTAGGCTCAAAGAGAATGGGAAACGAAGGGAATTATGATACTTTAATCCCTTCTACCCATGGTTCTAAAATGATACAAGTCAGGCTTTCTAATCTCTGATGGTCCATCAAAGATGCAACTTTTATTCCTTCTTAGGAAAACTCTCGACTTACCGAGACCACCCAACCATAGGTCTAGATATGTCGGGATCCATCCTCTCGCTTCCCTCGAGAGAGTGTTTTTAATCACCTAATTACCTACCACTTTAGGTTCAACATATAAAAATAGCTTCTTTGAATTATCTCCTAATACAAATTTATTACATGCCTTTAATTGACGACACAAAAATAAAGTACTTTTTTAATAGTTTCTTTCAGAAAAATAACTTTTTACAATGTTTTCTATTCGAAAGTATTATTCTCTCCAAGTTCCACTCCCCAACTATTATTAGAACTTCCACGACACAGTCTGGAAATCGAAGGGTAGTTGTAGTTCGTAAAAGCCTAAGGAGTTTATGACCAGAGCCCCATGGTATCCTCACCTCCTCCTGCTGCCGACTAGAGTTCCCTACAACAAGACTTTTCGCATAATGATTGGTCTATACTCACTAATGCAAAACAAAAGGAAAAACCCCTTGGAGTAGGTTTTATTCACGTTGGGCCTTGGGGAGGTCTAGTGCCATTAAGAACATTGCCTCAGTCGGCATTCTGTGCTCGCCGAAATACTTCAATCACCCATCTTTTAGTCTGATGATTTTAGAAAATATTAGTACCTAATTTACAATCACAAATATCTTAATTCAAATGCATTATGCATAAATTTTTCATTTCTAAGACAAATCTTTTCTTTCCAAAAATAATAATATCAAGGCAAAACTTAGCGTAAGTGGCAATACCTTCCAAGAGTCTTCTCGAAATTTTCCTTCCTTGAGATCTAGTTTGGACTAAACAACAATTTTATTTTTGAGAATAACTCCCTTGGAGTTTTGTGGGTCCTTGCCCATGATGATAAAAGAAAATCTTGGTTAGTTTAATTACGAAAAGTATTCTTTGATAATTCCATCTCAAGGTTTTTTATATACTGAGAATTAGCATCCGTGATTATCCATTGAAGGTCTCATTAGATCAATACAAATAAAAAATATTAAGTCTCTTAGAGACAAAGTACCTTCCTTGTACTCGCTTAGGTTCATCTTGTACAAACCCAAGTTACCCCTTGGAATTTGTGGTTAACAATTCCCTTAAAAGATTAATAAAATCCTATTTTACGAATGCAACTTTTGTTGCCAATTCATGGGAAGATAGTACCTTTATTATAAAAATATAGTACCTAGGGATCCATGACGGGTGCTTGGTTGATGGTATTCGCAGCTTTGTTTGTAATCCCAATACTCACCATTCCATTTGTAGTAATTGTATCCGTAGCGTTATTGGTAGCTTCTGCCTTCGTGACCTTCATAACTTTCTTCTTCGAGATTTTTAGCAAAGGATCTTAGGGGTAATTAGATTGAAGGAATTTTGATTGATGGGGAAAGGCGATCACTAAGAATTTAGAAAAATCGAGAAGAGTCTTGATTCCACAAAGAAATAGGATAGAAGGGATGGAGAATTTGATTCCAAGAGTTCACGGAATATCCTTCTTGTCTTCATGACGAGGGTTCCCGTCCCCGTGCTTCTCTTGCCCCACTTCCTCTCACTCTATACTCCTGAGAAGGGCCTCTCCTCTCTTGCTCGGACTGCTCCCCAATGGCTCCTCATGCCTCGTATTTATAGCTAAATTGAAGAAGAAGGGTTGTGGCCAAGAAGAAGAGCTCTTTATGGAGGGTATCTTGGCAAATCAGCAATCTAGAATCTTTCAAGATGCAATCTGATGCTGGCGATTTGATCTTTGAGGTCCAGAGAGGATGCCAAAGATGCCATGACTAATTCATATGGCTCTCGAATGATCTTGCTTCAATCCAAGCCTCTCATCGAACTGAGAAGAGGAGGAGATTGCTGGAGTTAACTACTGAATTACAAAAGGAGAATTCAAGCTTTTTCATCCAAAATCAGGAATTCCGAAATTGGGGGGTTCATGGCATCATTTTTTTTTCAATTAAAAAAGGGGGAGCCTATTCATTGGCGTATTCTTCTCCTCCTTCTTTATTTTTAATTATTTTAATCTTTAAAGCTTAAAGATTTGTGATTTGTCTTACTTGCCAAGTTTTAAATGGGTTTGGTCAAATTTGACTTATGGTTCCTAACTCACGTTCACGCAGTGTCTTTCATGACGGTTGGCTACAGTCCTTATCAATCTAGGAAAATGTCAGGTTACGAACCTTGGACCATTTTGCTTGAGATCTTCTCTATTTAATGATTTAGAGTTCTTCAAGTCCATTTTGCGAGAAGTTGGGAAAGATTTGAAAATAAAGTCAGGATATCACATCCTCTTTCCCTTAGAGGAATCGAAATGTACTCATCTCGAATGAAACTGGGGATATTGATTATATAGTGATTTCTGGTCAATCCAAGTGGCATCCTCTTCAAGGTAGTCTTTCCACTAGATGAGATACTCTCTAAGGGTTTTGCTGCTTAGAGTCTTCTCCCACATGTCAAGTATCTTTTCTGGTTGAAGTTCAAGGACTCCTTGACTTGGCATCACAATTTGTTGGTTGTTAAGTACATGGTCTGGGTTAGGAACATACACTTTCAATAGACTGACATGAAATACATTATATACTTTCAAGTTATTGGGGAGTTGCAGCTTGTAGGCATTCGATCTTAGACACTTTAGCACCTTATATGGCCCACAATACCTGGGACTTAGCTTCTTGAATTCCCCCAAAGATAAGGAACTTTTCTTTGGACGAACTCCTAGGAAAACCATGTCACCTTCTTTGAAAATGTGTTCTTGCCTTCGTTGATCGGTATATGCCTTCTATCGATCCTTGGTAGCTTGAATACCTTGCCTTATAGTATTCATTTATGCTGATCCATTTCTTCGAGCATTTTCCTAGATACTTCTACCCATATGGTAGGATCGGAAAAAATTAATGGTGTAAGACAATCTTGCCCATATAGTGCCTGAAAAGGAGTCATTTGAATACTTTGATGGTATGATGCATTGTAGGCGAATTCAACTAAGGGTAGGTATTGGATCCACCATTTGGGTTTCCTATTATAATAAGCTTTTAGTATGTCTTCAATAACTTGGTTGAACTACTCTGTTTTGATCATCGGTTTGGGGATGGTAAGCAGTACTGAAGCAGAGTTGGGTTCCTAGAGCTTCGAACAAACTCTTCCAAAAGTTTGAGATGAAGAGAGAATTGTGGTCGCTGATGATTCTTTGGGGTAATCCATGTAACCTGAAATTTTTCTTAATGAAAAGCCTACTGGCAATATCGAAAGCCTTGTAATTGGTTTTTATAGGAATAAGGTGTGTAACTTTTGTTAGCATATCAATGACTACCATTATGGAGTCATATCCTCCTTGTACCGAGGGTAATCCAACTATGAAGTCAATGCTGATATACTCCCATTTCATTTGAGGGATGTCAAGTGGGTGGAGCTTTCCTAGCAACTTGACATGATTGGCCTTAATTCATTAGCACTTTAGGCATTTGGTGACATACTTGAGTACATCACCATTGAGTCTTTCCCAATAGAAGCTCCTTCTGACTGTATTAAGAGACTTAGCATAATCAAGATGACCCAAAAATGGAGAATTGTGACCTTCCTAGAGTATTTTCCTTTTGAGTTCCTGACTTGCAGGAATACATAGTCTTGTCATGTAATAGGCAAGCTTCTCGTTTATGGAAAAATCTTGATACTTAGTCTTGAGTTTTGAATTTGAATCCTTGAGGGAAATTTCTCTTAACAATCTCTGATAGTTTAGATCCTTCACTGCCTCCTCTTTAGCCATTTCTATGAGAGGGTTACTGGGCATGGAAATCATTGTAGCAAGAGTTTGAGCCCTAGAGGGTTCCTCTAGAATTAGAGCATTAAGGAATGGTTTATAGCTTAGGACATCCGCAATCACATTCTCATTTCCTAGTCTATACTTGATTTCAAAGTCAAATTCCTGCAAGGTCTCAATCCATCAAAGTTGTCTCATATTGAAATCTGGTTGAGTAAAAATCCATTTTAGGCTTTTATGATCAGTGACTAGAGAAAACTTATTACCACGTAGGTAATGTCTCCATAATTTAAAGGCATGAATCACAACAAGTAATTCTAAATCATGTGTGGCATAGTTTCTTTTGTGGATCTTTAATTTTCTTAAAGTATAGGATATTGGATGTCCTTTTGCATAAACACACAACCCAAAGCAAGAGAGCTTGCATCAGTTATGACTTCGAATTCTTTGCTTAGGTTGAGTAGCCTTAAGATAGGGGTGGTTACCAAACTTTGCTTAAACTTCTCAAAGCTAGATTTTTCAGCAAACGTCCATGTAATGGAGACTTGCTTTTTGAGAAGGTCAGTGAGAGACCCGGTGATTGAGGCATTGTCTTTAATGAAGACGCTATACCAACCAGTTAGCCTTAGAAAGCTTCGCACTTCCTTGACCATTGTTGGGGGTGGCCAATCTTGTACACCTTGGACCTTGACAGGATCCACTGAAATGCCATATACCGATATTATGAATCCTAAATATTCAATCTGCTTCTTGAAGAAGGCACATTTCTTCTTTTTAGCATACAGTTTGTGGGCTCTCATTGTTTCAAGGACTACTCATATAGTTATGGTCCATTGTCTTCTTCATTCTTGGAATATGTTAAGATATCATCAAAGAAGACAAGGATGAAGTCGTCAAGGTAGGATCGGAAAATGTCTTGCATCAACCTGTTGAAGGTGGAGGAGCATTTGTTAACCCAAATGACATCAGAATAAACTCATAATGACCGTACCTTGTGTCAAAAGTAGTTTTAGGGATATCTTCCTTCCTAATTCTTATTTGATAATAGCCTCTAATCTGAGATTGATCTTTGAAAAGACCTTTTCTCAAGCAACTCACTATCTTGGGAATTGGATATTTGTTTTTCATTGTCACCTGGTTTAATCCATGATAATCGATACAAAGGCGGAGTGTTCCATCTTTTTTTTTCTGAAATAAAACCGGGGCTCCCCATGGTGAATTACTTGGCCAGATGTATCCCTAGTCTAATGACTGCTTGAGTTGTTCTTTTAACTCAATGGCTTCAAGAATTGACATTCAATAGGGCCATTTTGGTGATGGGGGCAACGCCTAGAATGAGTTGAATTTCATAATCTACTTCCCTTCACGATCTTGCTCGGCCTTATTGAGTTTAATTAGATAGACAGGTAATCCTTTCTTTAACCCTTTTATTATTTGGGAAGCTTTAGCCACCTAAATCTTAGGGTTCCCTGCTTCTCCCTGAGTGGTTACTTGCTCTCCCTTTGAGTTTTGAAATGTGATTTGGCCCTTTCCGCAATGGATATGGGCATTATTTGGAATTAACCAATCCATTCCTAGTAAATATTCATAAGCCTCGAGATTCATAATTCAGAAGTTCATTTCGAAAGAATTGCGACCGAAGCTAAATTTGACCTTGCTAGTTTGTTGTGTTGATAGAACTTCTTTGCCATTTGCTAACTTCACAAGCAAACTAGGTAAAGAGTAGTATTTATGCCTAGTCTTTTCACACATTTTGGTGATACGAAAGAGCAGGTACTTCCGCATTTGATTAAAATTCAAAAGGGTTTACCTTGATAATTTACTGGTATTTGAATTACTAAGAATTGGCAATTTGGACCCTTCTTATTGAGAGTGGCATGTACTTTGGCTCTTTCCATATCAGATTCTATTGTGGGATCTTTATCATTACTGACCTCCTTTAGGTTTATTCCATCAACCTTCCCCCTGGCATCCTTTAGCTTTGGGCACTGCCTCTTGAGATGTCATGGTTTCTTGTAATAGAAGCACCTTGGAGTCTCATTGCTCCTCCATGTGGGTATAAAGCTTCCCACTGCATTTGATTTGGCCTTCTTCATCTTGTTTGATTGGTACTGTCCTTGGGCTCTTTTTGCATAACCTTGGAAGTTGCCCTTATTCTGATTGTTTTTGCTCTAAATTTTTGCATTTATTGGCTTTTATTTGATCATCTAAACTATTGGAGTTGCTCGAATCAATGCATCCTATAAATCCGATGGTTTTATTGATTCAAGACACGTATTCAAGGGCAGATTTAGACCATTGCAAAATTTGGATACTTGCTGTGAAACATCCATCGTAGATGCATATTTTAGAAGTGTTATGAATTTGGAGTAGTAAGCTTCTAGGCTTAGGCTTAACTGCTTTAGGTTAAAGAACTCATTCATCTTCTGGGATTGATATGTGGGTGGAAGATATCTCCCACGCACAATGTCCTTAATCTTGTTCCAAGTGATAGTGCTTCTGGACGTCCTTTGGTCCTTGCACCACTATTTCCACCAAAGATGTGCATCTCTTGTGAGTTTTAGTTTGGTGATCATGGCTTGATTTGATGGTGCAGTCCCTACAGCAGTGAAATAGTCTTCCATAGATTATATCCATATTTATGCTTCAGTTGGAATATCTCTCCCTTTACCATCAAACTTCGGTGGCTTGTACTGCTTGATAAGAAATTTCTTCTCTTGACCTTCCATAATATTGAGATTCGGGTGACATTCTAGGGAATTATGCAATTTCTACGATCAATTTTCTCTTCAACCAAATTAAAAAAAAATGTTTACTTATTTAATCTACCTCATTAATTTAGGAAGGAAATTATGTGCTACTTATCCTTCTAATAATAATCAAGGGTCACACTTCAAAAGAGAGTTTTAATTGTAATCCAAAAAAAAAAACATCAAACAGATAATGTATTTCCACTCTTTCTGATTATCAAGGAGATGAATGGATGGAAAAAATAATTATTTACATCAATATGAAGGGAATACATTATTCGAGTAGTTTGGGAGCTCATATTAGGCTTCGAAAAGGTTTTTCTACCACAATCTAGGCATGGCATTGCGATATATCCATCGCATAGTAATTAGGATTCTGAGAATAGATATCCAAAAATCTATATTTTAGGGAAAGATTAGGTAATCCATCTTTCTTGTAGTTATGGCAACTGGAGCATCCTACAACCATGACTTCATCATTCGACACGACCCTTGTAACCTCCTCATAGATATACTAGTTTAATTTGACCTGTCGCCCTCTAATAAACATATTTGAGTTTACTTTTCCCTCATAGAAGAGATAAATATTGGCAACCTTAAGGGATTCCATCCACCTTAGCCTCTTTAAATTATTCTCAAGGTAAGCAAGACGGTTCGCGTCAATGTAATAATACCCTTCGCTTAACATCCATCGTCTTTCGTAATACAAGGGTGAAGGATTGTATATCTGATCTAATATTTGCATCATCTGGTTTCTCCAGCTAAAAAAAGAGAAGTGCATTGCTGGCATAAACATAGCTTGGGAAATCAAGAATTGTTCCCAAGGTTTATCTTTCTCCAAGAAATCAAGAACATATATTAACAAGAGAAAATTTTCACTATTTAAGCAAAAGATATTTTATAATGTAAATATAACTAGTTTTATTTACTTGAGTCGTATCATATATCAATGTGTGCTCTGATACCAACTGTAGCATGCCTGTTCGATCTTTCCTTGGTGGTACGTTCTTACTAGCCCATCAAGACATGTCCTAAAGAGTGTCGTCCGGGATTTTGATAAAAACCCTTGGAGTTTGCTAACTAGCCTCACTTGAGTCTAGCCCACAATGGAAGTTTCGATCGTTCCCACGAGGATCACCCTAAGTTTTTTTGTGAAATCAACTACTAACGCTTGACTAGTGTCAGCGGTTCAAGATTCCATCCCTTATAGAAATTATTGTCTCAAACGGGCTTACCTTGCGCTGGGTTCAAAGAGACTAGGAAACGAAGGGAAGTATGATACTTTAATCCCTTCTACCCACAGTTCTAAAATATTATCTTAAACGGGCTTATGTTGCGCTGGGTTCAAAGAGACTGGGAAACGAAGGAAAGTGTGATACTTTAATCCCTTCTACCCATGATTCTAAAATAATGCGAGTTGGTCTTTCTGATCTCTAATGGTCCATCAAGGATACAATTTTTATTCCTTCTTTAGGAAAGCTCTCGGCTTACCGATACCACCCAACCATAGGTTTGGATCCATTAGGGTCCATCCTCCCGCTTCCCTCAAGAGAGTGTTTTTAATTACCTAATTATCTACCACTTTAGGTTCAACATATAAAAATGCCTTCTTTGAATTATCTCCTGATACAAATTCATTACACGCATTTAATTCAGGACACAAAAACAGAGTAAAGCAATTCTTTTTTAATAGTTCCTTTCAGAAAAATGACTTTTTACAATGTTTTCTACTCAAAGATATTATTCTCTCTAAGTTTTGTTCCCCAACTAGTATTGAAACATCCAAGACACAATTTGGAAATTGAAGGGTAGTTAGAAATTTGTAAGAGCCTAAGGAGTTTATGACCAAATCCCCCTGGTATCCCCACCTCCTCCTATCGACTAGAGTTCCCCCAACTAGAGTTCCCTACGACAAGACCTTTCGTGTCATGATTGGTCTATACTCACTAATGTAAAATAAAAGGAAAAGCCCCTTAAAATAGGTTTTATTCACACTAGCCTTGGGGAGGTCTAGAGCCATTAAGAACACTGCCTGGGTCGGCATTCTATGCTTGCAAAAATAATGCCTCAGTCGGTGATCTATACTTAGTCACCCATCTTTTAGTCGGATGATTTTAGGAAAGATTAATACCTAACTTACAATCACAAACATCTTAATTTAAATGCATTATAGATTTTAAAATTTATTTCTAAGACAAATATTTTCTTTCCAAAAATAATAATATCAAGGCAAAACTTAGCGTGAGTGGCAATACCTTCCAAGAGTCTTCTCGAATTTTCCCTTCCTTAGGATCTAGTTTGGACTTTGAAAATTTTCTATTTTTTAGAATAACTCCCTTGGAGTTTTGTGGGTCCTTGTCCGCGATAAAAGAAAATCTTAGTTAGTTTAATTACAAAAAGTATTCTTTGACAATTCCATCTCAAGGTCTTTTATATACCAAGAATTAGCATCCGTGATTATCCATCGGAGGACTCATTAGATCAATACAAATAAAAAATATTAATTCTCTTAGGGACACAATACCTTGTACTCGTTTAGGTTCATCTTGTACAAACCCAAGTTACCCCTTGGAATTTGTAGTTAAAAATTCTCTTAAAATATGAATAAAATCTTATTCTACGAATGCAACTTTTGTTGCCAATTCATGGGATGATGGCCTGTTAGCTACCTTTATTATAAAAATATAGTACTTGGGGATCCATGATGGGTGCTTGGTTGATGGTATTCATAACTTCATTTGTAACCTAGTACTCACCATTCCATTTGTAGTAATTATATCCGTAGCATTATTGGAAGCTCCTGCCTCCGCAACCTTCATAACTTTCTTCTTCGAGGCCATGGTCTTTAATCGCGAGACTTTCATAACTTTCTTCTTCAAGGCCATGGTCTTTAATCATTTGTAACCTAGTACTCACCATTCCGTTTGTAGTAATTATGTCCGTAGCATTATTGGCAACTCCTGCCTCCGCGACCTTCATAACTTTCTTCTTCGAGGCCATGGTCTTTAATCGCGAGACTGTAGAGGGGATTTTTGGAAAAGGATCTTGGGGGTAATTAGATTGACGAAATTTGATTGATGGGGAAATGTTATCACCAAGAATTCAAAAAAATCGAGAAGAGTCTTGATTCCATAGAGAAATAGGATAGAAGGGATGGAGAATTTGATTCCAAGAGTTCGCGGAATATCCTTCTTGTCTTCATGACAAGGGTTCCCATCCTTGCGCTTCTCTTGCCCCACTTCTTCTTGCATTATACTCCTAAGAAGGGCCTCTCCTCTCTTACTCGAACTGCTCCCCAATGGCTCCTCATGCCTCGTATTTATAGCTAAATTGAAGAAGGGTTGTGGCCAAGAAGAAGAGTATCTTAGTAAATCAGCAATCTAGAAGCTTTCAAGATGCAATCTGATGCTAGCGATTTGATCTTTGAAGTCCAGAGAGGCTGCCAAAGATGTCATGACTAATTTGCCTAGCTCTTGGATGATCTTGCTTCAATCCAATGCATAACCAAAGGCATGTAAGATATCTTCAGTCCACTCTATTACATCAAATATTTATTGTTAAAACTGAGTATTTTCAGCAAGAAAATCAGTCCAAAATGATGGCAAATCAATAGGCATACATTCCCCAAACATTCAAGGACCACTCGGGACCAACTGGGCATAATCGGGCATCAAATGACCATGTAGCATAAGTATAAAGTGTAATGATAGGGGGCTGCCCTATTTCGGTAAAACAATCAATGACTGAGCAAATTCAGCCCCAAAAGCATCTCACATCATAGGCATACATTCCCCTAGCATTCCGAGAGCATTCATGACCAATCGGGCATCAAATGTTAATGCCAAAGTGATCCAAACATAAAATGCTAAGGTAACACTACTATGGGCTACCTGTAAACTGTGTATAATAGTCCCAAAATTAAAGTAAATCACATCAATTCTCAATGCCAAGGCTCGGGATCAAATCTCAAGCATAAACCAAGTGTATAGTGCGCAAATGAGGCTGGCAATGAGTGCCAAGGGAGGGCTAAAGGAAAAAGCAAAAATTTTGCAGTCCCTTCCTACTGTACCCTTGCAAATTGAAATAAACACTCAAAATAATGCTTCAATACCTCTGAAGGAATGCCTTGAGGGTGCCAAAATGGGCTGGGTAGGTGCTTGGAAAGCCGGGGAGTGATGGGAGCTCCAGAGAGTTGGCTATGGATGCCGGGAAGGAGACCCAATGAGTGTAGGTAATCAATAGGAAGTTGAAGGATTCATAGACCAAGCTCAAATGCTCAAGCAACCACACTCTGATACTAGTTGAAAGGTGAGAAGGATCGAAGCTTGCATGGAAGTGAGCTATGACGGAGAGCAAGAGCAAGAAGAGAGAGAGATACAAATGGGAACTCCAACAGCCACAATGTGTGACCGGGCCTTCAAACAGATTCCCCTCTTCTCGAAAGGTTGTCTTGCAATGATAGAGGTTAGCTCCATTTGATCCTTGCGAATTGGGACCTTGGTCCATTGGCACTCATTGCAATGTTTTATAAATCGTGCTGCATCCCAGAAGAGAGTAGGCCACCATATTTTGAGACTGCAACATCTTGTGGACTGTTGTATCTCCGCTGAAGTGTCCTGTTGCAATCCCATCGTGTGCCTCTACAAGTATGTCATGCATTTTATGCTTGCACACACATCTACATAGCAACCCTTCTTGCCCCAATCTATAAAGTTGGCATGCTATCAACTGATAGGGTTGGATTTTAGGATGAATCATCTAAGTCAGGCCTTCTCAATAGGTCATTCAGGGAGTCCGTGCTCTAGCACGGACTATGCAGTCTACCCAATATCGTGCTTCTCCTATGGGTATGCAAGACATATGGTCAGCCATGTAATGCTACTTCCCCTTGTGTACCACCACAGAGAAGTCAAATTCTAAAAGCAGAAGTAACCATCGAGCAATGCACCCCGTAGCACAAGGTTTATTAACAAGATAAAGTAATGATTCATGGTCAACAAAGAAGGTAAAAGGCATGGCCAAAAGATAATGCCAAAATTTCTTTATAGCAAATACCATAGCTAAGCCCTCTCTCTCCATTGTTGAGTAATTCATTTCTATATCCATGAGTTGTTTGTTAGCAAAGCTCATTGGATAGTCTAGGTTGTGTTCACCAGGTTGGTACAACACAACTCCCATAGCAAATTTCGAAGCGTTGATGTGAACATGGAAGGTGATTGTCCAGTCTGGGGCTCGTAGAATTGGTGCAGTGGTTAGAGCCTTTTTCAATTCCTCATATGCAGGTTGGCATTCCTTGATCCACTCAAATATAATCAGGAAATTGTATAGAGGTCTAGCAATCAATGCATAGTTCAACACATAGCACCAATAGTATCCCGTGTGGCCTAGAAAGCATTGAATTCCCTTGTAATCGGATGGTGGTGGAAGATCGACAATAACCCTAACTTTCAAGAAGTCCATGGCAATGTCATTCTTTGACAACACGTGCCCTAGGATGTGTGGGAGCTTTCGCTGAACCGCCAAGACCCTCGGATCGCTTATTGTTTCAAGCGTTCCAAGCCGAGCACTAATGGCTACATCTCACATAGCCGACGCACCATCCATATCTACGGGTGTAGTGACCTTACCTCCATGCCAATCGAGTTACCTCCTCTGCTGTGCACTCCGGTAGCTCCACGATCCAAGTGCGAGCTTCAAGCAAGCTCCATCCTCAAGCTCCACGCTCCAAGCTCCATTGCCGCGAGCAAGAGAAGAGAAGAGAAGAAGAGAGGAGAAGATCGGAGAGCTTCTCCTCCCCGGTCCCTCACCCTCACACACTCACTCCCTCACACTCTCACACTCCCTCTCTCAAGCACAAGCTCAAGCAAGCAAGCAAGAAGAAAAAGAAGAAGAAGAAGAAGAAGAGGAGAGCTACTTTTGGCCACACACAAGAATGAGCTTCTCATTCACTTTTCAACTTTATATACAAAACCCTAAATCCCTTTTGGGCGGTCATCCCCTTATCCCCTTTTTTACATGGCCGGCCATGGCCTAGGCCCTTTTTCCCATTGTCCTTCTATATTCCTAGCTTCCTTTCCACCGCCCGTCTACATTTACAAATTGCACGGGTGAAAGCCCGACACTCCTTGAATTAAACCATGATGCGCTTGCCCTCTTTTACGAAAGTATTGACTTGCGCTTTTCCTTGCGCACCTTTCTCCCTTATTTAGGACTTTTGTCCTTGTGCGCCTTTGTCTTCCGTTTCACTTTTCCTTGGCCTTTGTATTCTACTTTAGCTTTTTCGGATTTTCCACCTTTGTTCATTTGAGGGTTAACATTACCCCCCTCCTAGACGAGTGCCAGTCCCATGGCACTCACCGTCGTAGGTAGCAGGATTTAGCTTGCACCAAAGACGTGGGTGGTAAGGACGTCTATGGTTGCAATGGATGAGTGTTGGTAGTGGTGGGGAGGAAGGCCGTTGGGGGCCCAGGTGGCTGGTGGTAGGGCTGTTCTTTGTGGGGATTGCACTGATGGAGTACAAGTGGCAGTTTGTTTGGGGATTTTGCACATGACAATTCTTGTTGGCGGGCTTGCAGGATGATAAAAAATAGTAATTCAGAGCTGAATATCGATGAAGAGCGAACGACACTTTCGTTGGAGTCTTCAATACCTACAATTGAAAACCTGTCCTAAGTGGTCTCTCCCTAGGGGTAGTGCCAGTCTTCTCTACCGTGCACAAGACATAGTCTAATTAGTTTGGGAGACATGTTAAACTCTAAGCAAGCTGAGAGTATTGTCCTGCACTTGAGGACCCAAACTGTGTATATATTTTGGTGCAGATATTATGTGAGTGCTCGTGCATACTTAGATATTACATAGTTAGAAGACCGCAGGCTGGTTTCTCATAACGATGTGTGGATGAAGCAAAGTTGTCCATGTTGAGAAGAAGTACACGTGAAGGTGTATGTGACATCCTTTGAATTGTGATTGCACGATGTAACATAATTGAACACAGGGACACTGCATTATCAGTAGCTGGTAGCTATTGGACCTGTGTGATGAGGACAATGTACTTTTCATGGCCATTCGTGCAGTGCTTACCTATTGCAATGGTATTAAGGCAGAATGCAAGAGGGAATTGTGTGAATGGGTTAGGGTGATAGGTCTAACCATAGGCAAGACGAGCTTCCTTCTGCCCTTGATGTGCCCTAAACCATTGTGGGTGATGCTAGGGGGCTAGGGGACTAGGGATGGAGCCAGCTGATCAAGGTCACTGGATGCACCTAATTTGAGGACCCCTAGGTGCTGTGCTGTGATCGTGGGTGCTTCTTTTCGTTCTTTTCTTTTCTTTTCTTTTCTTTTTTTTATTTTTTCTGTTTCCTTTTTTGTTTCTTTTTCTTATGCTTATTTATTTATTTATTTATTTATTTATTTTCTCTCTTTTTTTTTTGACTTTCCTGAGTACAACCATTGCAATATGTTGAGAATATTAGCCTTTCAATGGGTTGGGAAATGTCAAGCTTCGAAGGCTCAGGAAATGGATATTACAGTGATGATTGTGCCCTAGCCTCGTTGTCAGAGAAGTAGTTGTTGAGATGGGAAGATACACTTGAGATACTGCAAACCTCTTTGCGACACGCAATGTTGGTACAATTGAGGTAACAACCGTCGTAAGCCCACTGTAGAGCTTGACCCAAGAAGAGAGCATAGCCCATGATTATGCTTTGGTTCGTGCGATGCACTCGTAAGGGTGATTTTTTGCGTTCAGCAGCGTGGCTTTGTCATGGTTCTTTGTGAGGTTGGTGGTCGGTGACTTGGGCATTGAACACGTTTGGATGAAGACCTGTGTCATCCTGCATCCACTTGTCACTTCATGAGAGTATATGCAAGTCACATGCGTCAGATATAACTTTTTCAAAATCCTAAGATGCTGATTGTGATGCTAATTCCAGTGTTTGTTAAAGACGTAGCATATATTAGCGATAGGTAAGGGAAGTGTGTACAAGTGGGGAGCCTGCCCCTTTAATCATCAAAAGACAAAAAGTTATGGCAGGATGGCTTGTTAAGTTGCTTGTATATCATAGGGGCTACTCGATTTGCACGAGGCGGGATGAGTCCGGGTGGTCAGGCGATTGAGGTTCTGTTGGTGAGGGGCTCTTGTGTGGTTGGGCAAGGAAGATGTCGATCGGGACCTGAATGGTGTAGTCTCTGGCCGCAATCGTTTCCAAAATGCTTTTGAACAATGCATCAAATTCTTCCTTATCTCGAGCTGCCCTTTCTTCCTTCAAGCACCTGGTGCTCGAGCGTATGTTGGGGGTTTGCACAACCGATGTTGCCACGCCTTGTGTGCTGCTTTGATCTTCTACTCCCTTGGCCTGGGGATTCTTTGGCCTACATCCGGGGTGGTGTTGCTTGGGACCTTATTTCTTTGCATACCTTTTGAGGGTAGGCACGTAGCGCACTGGCAGAGGAGCTTGTGCTACATGTTCCCTTCGATAGCGGAGAGCATCTTTGCAAGTCAGCTGCCCTAGGTGCTCCATGTCTTCCTCGTAGGGGGATCTGCAAAATGCGAACCAAGGATTAGGCCTTCATACATGATAAAACCATTCGCATGGAAGGGATTATAGTGTGGGTTATCAAGCGCATATGACGAGAAGGGGAGGGGTGAGGCATGCAGTGTTTGTTGTAGAGGGATAGCCCCCATGATGATGTTCATCCAGCCATTAGCAAATCTTGGCTCATGCTAAGTTACATGGACTAGTGGTAATGTTGTGGGGCAGGGCTCATTATCGAAAGGATAGACCGGGAAGGGGAAAAGGTGTATAAAAAGGGATGGTACCCTGTCTACACCATCAGAGACGTTAGTCAAGGCTTCCTATGGTGGTAATGAGGGTTGCATGCCCCCCGCCTGGAGGTGGGAATGGTCACACAACTTCTAAATGTGTGGTGAGAGGAGGACCTGAGGAGCTTAGCCTATTGAACCCAACTCTTCTCCCTGCGCTTGACTATTATTGCTTGTGTGTTGATAGTGTCTATATAGGGTCACAAAAGTCATTGTTTATTTATATACATATCTATGAGTCCATGTCACTTCAGGAGGATAAAAGCCAATTGTAGAACTCCGGATTGTACTGGAGTGTGGCACACGCATCTAGTACTCGTGGCAGCTTACTCAATACAGATAGATATTTTGCAACATCGAGTAGCATGGAACCTTGTCCGAGTCTACTGGCAATATGTAACTCCTCCTCAGTGAGGACCTTATCAATCAGAGAGTTCTCTTGGCTAGGTTCAGCTAAGTCTATACCTCGAGTGGCAGTCAACACTCGAAAGGAAGTTGGTGCCACATAGGTTGGGTCTCTTTGAGACCGCCATTTGGCCAATCGCTCCTTTGAGACTGTCATAATCTGGGCTCCTAGTTTGGCCATTGCAACACGGTTTTCACACCAACATTGTTCAAATTGACTTCGATCCTCTATTAGTCGCTTTAGTTGCTCTATCTCTAAGAGATTTGGTTGGCAGAGCATGTCATTAAATGTGACAGTTAAGCGTAGTTTGTCGGCTTCTTCGTCAGAGATGAGTTGCATGCGTTCATATACAGGAGCCTATTATAGTGCTCGTCGAGATGTTCTTGCTCTTCCCAAGATAAGGGAAATGGCAAGTATTCTTCAAGCTGCTCTTTAGGGAATGCGCCCATGTCTGCCAGGACATCGACACGTGCAAACACTTTGAGCTTAGCATCCAACTCGGTTAAGCTTTCTGTTACACTTCTATGTTCAACGAGGGCTTGCTCGGCTGCTATCTCATGCAAGGTTCTAGGAGCTTGCCTGGGCTTTAGCATAGCTAGGGGCTCAGGCCTAGCCGAGTAGGTTTGGCCAACGCTAGGATTTCTTATGCTCTCAGGGTTTCCATGTTTCTCCTGAGGCTTCGTCATTGCGTCATGGTTCTCCTTGGATGTGACTGGTATAGATTTGTTACCCTGTTGTGACAGTGTCGTATCCACTTTTGATTGGTCAATGCGAGTTCTGTTGTCGGTGGATCGAGTGTTGTAAGAAACCGTTGATGGTAACGACTTCTTTGATTTTTCAGAGCACACGGATGTGTCTAAGGTTTCACTGCTATTAGGAGAGGCATCAATGGGGTCATTGGTGGATGGACTCGATGCTTTATTCTTGAGCTCTCTAGCGCTCTTGGTGTCAATGTTCTTGGGATCCCCAACCACCTGTGACTGTTGTTGACTTCGTTGTTTTCTCCTCTTTTTCTTGGTCAGTGAAGGTGCATCTCTCAACGACTCAAGACCCTGGACTAGGTCAATTCTTGATGTGCTTGGTTGGGTCTCAGCATTCTGTCTCTCTAGTGTGTCCTCACAGGACATAGCCGCGGCCTGCTAAATAGTCTTACTAGGTTGTGAGGGTACAACTGCCTCCCTTTTTGGAGAGTCTAGCTCTTCAGCCAATTCCCTTGTGTTTAGCTCCTCCAGCCTAGGATTTAGGCAGTTTGCTGGAGTTGTCAAGGAAGTTGGCTGTGACACCTCCTGCACAGGTAAACTACTAAGGACACATTCCACAAGGGGCATTGTCACAGCCAAGGGCTGTGACTGCTGTGATCCCTGATTGGAAGTAGTAGCAGCTAATCTAGTAGACCGGCTACCCTTGGTGGATTGTGGTGTCAAGTCCCTAGGGTGATCAGAAGTGGTCATGTCTTTTGTTGTCCTTTGAGCATTCATTTGTGTAGATAGAGCATGAGTTGATCTAGTCACATTAGGTTTCTCAGGCATATCCTTGGGCTGAGAGCTACGGATGGTGTCATGTCCCACCTCTTGGACATTTGGAAGCTTAGATGGAGATAGAGATTGGGATTGAGCAGTCGCCCTTGGCGACCGCTGTTGTGCTTCGTGTGTCCGTTTGGAAAAAGAGGGTGTAGGAGATCTAAGACTCTTAGGTGGACTGGGCACTGGCTAAATGATTTGCTCGAGGCTATTAGGCGATTGTGCCATTTGCTTTGTTAAGCGATCAATCATGCCATGAGCAATGTTGTGCCTCTGGTGCTCATTATCCTCTTGGGAAGTCGAAAGCCCCTTGAGCACTAATGGTCTTTGTGCACGCTCAATGGTTACATATGACCTATGCTTATTAAGCATGCTAGGCTTTGGCTCTTTCTTTCGAATGCTCATGTTTTGTTTCTTGCCTCGAGACATGGAGTTTCTCTTAGGTTTCCTCTTGTGCCTCGTTGCTTTTGGTGCAATCTGGCCTTTAACTGATAGAGGTGGTTTAGCAGGGGTTTTGGTATCCAAATCCATTGGTTACCTGTGTAATACCCTTGAGCACGTAGCAATGCTTTGGATATCCATCGCGGCGTTGTGCTGACTCTCCATCAATGTCTTTGTCTATAAGGCTTGGGATTCTTTTGGGGTCTTCTACGATATTTGTAAGTCCAAAGCCCGTCCTTGGCATTGTCTCTTGACCTTCTTGTTTCAGGCATGGCCTCACTCACTGGTTCTCGTAGTTCAACCTGTGCTTGTATCAACTCTTCCAACAAGTCCTTGCTCTCGTTAGTAGGCTTGACTGTTACGTTAGCACCTCCCTTGCCTTTCCCAAGAGGTTTGATGAGGTCACCATTGCTAAAGGTTGTGACTATCCTCACACTCGGTAGTGTCAGGTGTATTCTCTATGCTACATAGTCGGTTTCACACTTGGTTGCCCTTTTAAAGGGTCTTCCTAGGAGGGTTTCCTTCCCATAATCAGCACCACTTGGAGAAACATAAAATAGGATAGGCAAGCTCTCAGTTTCAATTGTCACAAGGATTTTGCACTTCCCTATGAGTGCTTGTGGGTGTCCCCCATAAGGGCTAAGGGTCGCATTAGTCAGTGTGAGCTCTGGTTGGCCTAGTAGGGTCCATGATTCATAGGTCAATATATTAAAATTTGCTCCTTTATCAATCAGAGCATCGATAGTATGCTCTCTTTTCACAGTGAGTTTGACCTTAAGATAAGCATGTGGTACTATGTCCTCGTCTTCTGGGTCTTGGCTTGTAAATTTAAGCCTTCTGACAAATGCCCTTGAGTCCCCAATTGCACGACCAGATGTGGATTCTCCACCGATGTCTTGGGTTGTCTGTGCAGTGCTACTCAAGGTACATCTTTCATCAAGAGTGTCATGTCTAGTCATCTTCGCAATTGTAGCTTGCTGATGTTGCATTTTTCTCTGACTAGACACAGTTTGAACACAATATCTTTGTGTCCTCGTGGTGTGGCCTTTTTGCCCTTGACTAGATTGGCCCAATGATGTTCTAGGGTCTCTGTTTCTCTCTGTTTGGGTATGGGCTTTTGGTTGCTCTTTTGCAAGTGAGAATCCATGCTCGTGTAGAGCCATCACTACACTAGGGTCCAATTTGGAGGACCTGTCACAATGTGCATTTTCTCTCCAACCTACTTGGGGGAGGTGTGGAGGGGGTAGAGCCCCCTCTGCAGGGGTCCGAGGGGGCAGTCCCCCCCAGCCCGCAGGGCCGTTACAGTAAACACCATGCGCAATTTGGAGGACCGTTTATAGCCAAATTTTGAACTACTTGCTCTAAGGTTCAGCCCAGTGATGGATCCCTGATGTGCCTTGAGCTCTACGTAGCCTTTGGGGTTAATTTCGGGGTTTAGATGTGTCAAACTTTGTGTTCTAGATACCTGTCCAATTTTGACAGTTTTCTGTCTGATTCTCAGATGTCCGATTTTCAGGAGTCCGATTATCAGAATCGAACGTCCGATTATCAGAATCGAACGTCCGATTTTGGGTTGGTCCGATCGGCCCAGTGGTCCGATTTTGGTCACGTCCGATTCTAGGAGTCGGATCGAAAAAGTGGTCCGATTTTCAAAGTGGTCTGATTTAGGGAATTGGATCGGACACGGTGGTTCGATTCTGGTAGTCAGACTGGTCTGATTCTGGACTAGTCTGGACTGGGACTGGTCCGATTCTGGGAATCGGATTGGGAGGGTGATCCGATTTTCGGAGTCAGACAGTTTTTTTTGGAGAGGTCCGATTTTCAGAGTTGGACAGTCCGACTCCAGAGATAGGGCAATCCTATTCTGGGACTCGGACGAACTGGTCCGACTGCGTGACTGACGGCCCGCGAGTTGCACACGACGCCTCTAGGCTGACGTCTACTTCATCGGGTTGTGTCATGCCACCTAATTAGATGCAAAGCCACAGAGGGAAACACTTGGCATACCTGAAAATGGTGTGGTGCTCGAATCGGTCAGCACGCCGGCGATCTTCCCGCAGGTCTCTCTCTCTCCCTGGCTCTTAAGCTCACTCTCTTCTCAGAGGGCAGGATGTCAAATGTGGCCTTTCCTGGTTCCTTGGGCCTCTTATTGCCCCATTCCAGCCTGCTGTGACCTTAGAGGTTAGTCCCTCATACTCTTCCAGCTAGAAATCTGGATCTGTGCCCTTATTTCCCTGTTTCAGCCTGTTATACAACAACAGAAAACCTTGCTATTTTCCTTCTTTTTTCCTATCCTAACCTTACCCTAATCAACAAAAATCAAAACCAGAGATGGAGATGAATGGTCCTACTCTAATATTCAACAACAAATCAAAAACCTACTTGCTAAGGAAATCGAATACCTCTTCAAATTCCCTCACTTCTACCTATCTACCTCAAGCACCGGTTTGGGGAAAATCCTACTCCAATGCTCGATTCGAAGTGCGCAAGCACTCAAGGCTTGAATTCGTTGGTCCCGGCAATGGAACCAAAATGTGGGAGCTTTCGCTCAACCGCCAAGACCCTCGGAATGCTTATTGTTTCAAGCGTTCCAAGCCAAGCACTAATGGCTACCTCTCCCATAGCTGACGCACCATCCATATCTATGGGTGTAGTGATCTTACCTCCATGCCGATCGAGTTACCTCCTCTCCCGCGCACTCCGGTAGCTCCACAATCCAAGTGTGAGCTTCAAGCAAGCTCCATCCTCAAGCTCCACGCTCCAAGCTCCATTTCCGCGAGCAAGACAAGAGAAGAGAAGAGAAGAGAAGAAGAGAGGAGAAGATGGAGAGCTTCTCCTCCCCAGTCCCTCACCATCACACACTCACTCCCTCACACTCTCACACTCCCTCTCTCAAGCACAAGCTCAAGAAAGCAAGAAGAAGAAGAAGAAGAAGAAGAAGAAGAAGAAGAAGAAGAAGAAGAAGAGGAGAGCTACTTTTGGCCACACAGAAGAATGAGCTTCTCATTCACTTTTCAACTTTATATACAAAACCCTAAATCCCTTTTGGGCAGTCATCCCCTTATCTCATTTTTTACATGGCCGGCCGTGGCCTAGGCCTTTTTTCCCATTATCCTTCTATCTTCCTAGCTTCCTTTCCACCGCCCGTCTACATTTACAAATTGCACGGGTGAGAGCCCGGCGCTCCTTGAATTAAACCATGATGCGCTTGCGCTCTTTTATGAAAGTATTGACTTGCACTTTTCCTTGCGCGCCTTTCTCCCTTATTTAGGACTTTTGTCCTTGTGCGTCTTTGTCTTCTATTTCACTTTTCCTTGGCCTTTGTATTCTGCTTTAGCTTTTCCGAATTTTCCACCTTTGTTCGTTTGAGGGTTAACAGGATGCATCTGTGCTTTACCCAAAATTGGCACTTCAAGGGGTTCGGTGAGATGCGATATAACTGACATCGTTCAAAGACCACTCGTAGCTTATCTAAGTGTTTCTTCCATGTAGAGTGAACACAAAAATCATATTTAAAAACCTCTAACTCCTTCCTAAGCATGTCTTTGAGGATGGCACACATGAGCCTTTGGAAGGTAGCTGGTGCATTAGTCAACCCAAAGGGCATGACTATGTAGGCGAAGACACCTCACTCAATGGCGAATGCAGTCTTATGCCTATCATCAAGATGCACTTGCACCTGATTGTATCCCAAAAAGCCACCTAGGAAACTATATGATTCTTTACCAGCCACTCTCTCGAGCATGTGCTAAGTGTATGTCAATGGATAATTGTCTCTCTTTGTAGTAGCCTTTACCTTCTTGTAGTTGATGCACACTTTGATCTTTCTATTCTTTTTTAGCATGATCACTATGGGTGAGACCCAGTCCGTGTGCTTAATCTTGTAAATGAATCTTGCTCTCAATAGCTTATCAATTTTCTCTTTCATTGCATGAGCATGCTTGGGATTCATTGGATACGGTTGCTACTTGATCAGCGTTGCATCGGGTGTCATAGGTATATTGTGAGTCACTACACTTAGATCTACCCCTTTTAGCTCATTGAGGGACCAATAAAACACGTCTATATACTCTCGTAAGAGAGCAATGAAACTTTCTTCCTCTTCCTCAGTCAAATCATTGGCTATAAAGACAGGTCGGGGTGTCTCCCCTTCCTTGGCTAAATTGACCTTCTTGACCTTGGCAGGTCCTATTGGTTCACTAGCTTGCCCCTGGCATTTGGCTCCCAGCAAGATCACCAACTATCACCTTTTTTGAACTTCGTGAATCACTTTGGTAGGTCTTGTGGCTTTCTTTGCTCATCAGCTTGTGGTTACTTGGGCTACTTCCTCCTTTCCTCCTTCAACCTTGGTGCCTTGGGTGAACGGGTAGGTTTCCTTTGGTGTGTCTAGTCTTAGGAGGTTGAAGCATTTCGGGATCACTATCGAAGCTTACTTCTGACTCAAAATCAAACTCTCTATCATTGCTAGAAGAGTGAGTCTCTCTTGGAGGTCACAACTCAGAGGGTGAATTTGTCCTGAATAATAGTGTGACACTTTGTTGGACTAGGCTACTCCTATGTGCTCCAACCATGTGCGGTCACAATCTATGCATATGACTCCTTTCTCAATCCTAAAAACATTATTCTTGCTTGGTTTGGAGTCAGGTCGTATCTATTTTATCACTCGTTCCTCATAGTGTCGTATTCTATAGTATCCATCTGTCCTTTGCTTTGGTCACTAAAGGAACAACAATCCTCATATTCATCGTTAGAGCTATCTTCATCCGACTGCTCGTCGTCTCCTAAGTCTTGATATGGCTCCTCCTTTTCATTGGTGACTAAGGACCAATTGTACATCGATTTTAAGTCGTGCACTTTGGTCCATTGCCACTTAGGTTCATCCAAGAGATCTTGGAGAGGTTTAAGGTTAGCGGCTAGGTTGCCTGCTAGCTTGTTTGTCAGATGCTCTAGGATCTCAAGAAGTTCTCGCTTATTGCTAGGGATATGGAATTGGACAGGGTTTGGTCATTCGTTTGAGTTTTTAGCCATCATGCAGACTGGCACTGAAGGTTCTCGTCTCGACTGCCTTAGCAACCTGCTCGTACTCCTCATCATTTGAGAATGGTAGATCGATCATGGCTAGCACATGCATCCAATCTCGCTCATCTCTCAATAGGCGGGTTACCCCAAGCCTAGAGTACTGCGTGGCTAGGCACACTAACTCCTACCCCCATGTGTACAATTCCCTTTCTTGTGGTATCTTTGAGAGTTAAGACCGGTAAGACAATATGCATTTCAGTGCCTTTCTAGAAAGCATTGATGTGCAATGATTTGGGTATTGAGTGCATTGTCAGACTCGATATTTATGTCTTTGCATCATGTTCGTGCAAGTCAGGGGCAACTTGCTCCATCGAACCTTCAACCCACTGTTTCAGCTCTTGCCACAATGTCAGATGCTGTCTAAGGAGGTCTCCTAGGCTTACTATCACAGGGGTGGTCACTAGTGTGGTGAGGAGGTTGCTAGCTGCTTTTCTTTTCTCCAAATCATGCATTTCCAGGCCAATGGCCTTGATTGATTCAGTGGCACATAATGTTTGAGCTCTGTTTAAGCGGTACTGCTTGTGGTGTAGTCGTGCATCTTGATTTTGGTTATGGTGGCGAGTCTGGTGTGCTCATGCTTGAGAGATCATCGATCTCATCTTCCAATATGGGCTCAGTGTCTTTTAAGTGTTATTGGGCCTCTTTCACCCACTCCTTCACTTTTTCAATGGCTTCAAGTTGGCACTTTGGGTTGGGGTACTCCCCAACCTTCACACTTCCCTTCTCAACCGTCTTTGGATTTGATGTTTTTGCCTCTGCATCTATCACCTTTTTTCCAGTAGGCAGCATTGTGGCACTCTCCGTTTTTAGCATGACCTTTGCGTTTGGTTTCTTTTTCCTTTGTCTACGACTCTTTTTTCAATTGAGGCTGCATCTAAGTTGCTAGGCCCTAGCAATGATATGCCGACCTGCTTTGTTTGTACACGAATCATGACATGCAATAGGATGGGCATGGCCTCCCTGTCGAGTGTCTCGACACCAAACAACCCTAATGGGACTGATGGCATGATTGCCAAACTAGAGGATGGTTTTTGTCCAGGGCAATCGACAAAGAGATGAGTGATTCCACACTCCGCGCATCTAAGATCTGCCTTGCTATGGTTGACTTGCTTCGTCTCAGGGCAGCGCAAGGAGATATGTCCTGGGTGACCACATGTCTTGACCACAAGTCCAACATGAGATCACGGATCTTGGGTTTGTCCTCCTAAGCCTCTATCTCTACGTCTACCTAGCACCATCATTGATATTGGTTTGTAATCCATAAGGATCGGATTACCCTCTTCGTGATATGAGACATAAGGGTTCATGTAAGGTTCTTCCTCATTTGGCTCCTCCACAAAGTGAACTAGAGCGTTGCTCCGTGGATGGGTTACGTAGGGTCCAAGTGGTCTAGGTATTCCTATGGGGTTTATCTCCATCATCCTAGGAATGACTGGTTTAGCATCATTGGGTGCTGGGAGAGCCAATGGAATTCTCCTTCCAAAGAAATTTGGCAGCCTATTTGCCAAGTAAGGCTGATTGTAAGGTTGTGAGTACAAAAGTCTCCTTGGTAGTCTACAATGCATGGCATCGTGGCCGAACCTACCACAATTTGCGCAAGGTCGGGACCTAGGGTCCTGACACTTAGTTGCTAGCAGGTGGTTTCTACCATAATACACACACTGAATGTGCAGCCATGTTCATCTCTTGTAGTTTGGCTAGCTCCATCTTCATCTCCGCTAGCTTTTGACTTGGGTCAATGCCCTTTCCTTTGTCCTGAGTATTGTCTTGAGTACTTGGGCCTGATCTTTGGCTTGACATTGAAGCTCTCTCAGAGTTTCTAGGGTTAGTCTCTTCTCGTCTTGAGCTCTTGGAGCTTCTCTCCTTGAGTTGGTCATCCACTCTAATGGCCTCTTCAAAGACCTGCATGTCTCGCTACAAGCTTGAGTTGCCTACCAAGGCCTTGTAGAGTTCTTCACTTCATATCCCATTGATAAGACTATGGACACCGCTCTCTCTGTGGGTTGTTCATTCATCAAGTTTCTCTTAAAGAGTTCCACACATGGGTCACATAATCCAAGATGTCTTCCTTATCTCTCTGTTTCACATTCATGAGTCATACGATCAGGTTGTCTAAGTACCCAGCCTCTAAGAATATCTTAATGAAGAGATTCTTGAGGTTATTGAAGTTATTGCGATGTGCGGTATCTAGGCTAGTGTACCAAGTCCTCCCTTTATCACCTAAGCATAGGCCAAAAGCTTGTGATCTCTAAGTGAGATCAGTGTGAGGCTGTTGGCTTCATAGACTTGCTCGAACTGCTCTACGAAGCTGTAGGGATCATTGTCTGGATGGTATTCATCCAACTGCTTTGCAACTACATGGATTTTAGATTGGCTCTTGGAGCCCTGGGTAACTCCTAATCTTGCAAGCAGTGAAGTCCCTAGAGCTGATGCACTCTGCTTTTCCATCGTGTTATCTAGTAATTGCTTCATTAGAAGCTCACTCAGTGTGAGGTTCTCTTCTAGTGCTCTCTCTATCTCTCTCTGTCTCTCTATGTCTGGTCCTATTCGATTTCTACCTGCTAGATCTCTCACATTTCTATGTTCTGCCCCATAAGCTTCTAGTTTGCTGTTCCTAATTGTATGCAACTATGCCTTGCAAGGCTTTACGTGCTAGCATTCTTTTCTCCTCGAGATCTTCCATAATATCTTCGGCTAGCCTACCATGGTGGTCCAACCAGGTTTGAGTGTCATATTTATTCACCATTTCCTGGATCACCTCTCCCAGGTTGAGTTCTTTGTTTCGTATGCGGTTAGCACTTGTCTCTGCCATGTCAACGGTCTCTCTCTCCACCAGATTGTCGATGAGATTGATTAGACCGGGCAGATCCACTCCTCCAATGGTGTTTGTCCTTTCTACGTTTGGCTTCTCTGTTGCGCCTTTCACTTGGTCCTACGCTTGGGGTTTTGATCACCCGACTATATCTTAGGGTCTTTTTCTACTGGTGGGTTCATTCTATGGTTACGTCTGAGTAAGTTCCTTGTTAATTACAAACAATCCTCAATTTAGAGTCACTTTGTGTGTGTGTGTATACTCTCTTCCGTGCATTGTGCACAATCAGGCTTTCAACTTTTCTTAGATGTACTTCAAGTGTTGGAAAACAGTATGAGTGCAAAGGTAAAGTGACGATGCAGCTCTCACACTCGGATTTACAGATTTGGCTTGATAGGCTGTAAGTTCAGTTTCTGGCCGTTCTCATTGGTCCTAGGGTTTATGCTACATTGTTCAGCTTGATTGAGATCTGTTAGGGGATCTATGACTTAGTCTGGTGCTACGTAGCAGCTTGGTCTGCTACCTGGTTGATTAGGAGTAGAGTCACTTCTAAGTCCATGTCTAAATGTTTTTCCCATTTCTCATGCCAGAAGGGTGTTTTAAGTGTCTGTATGGCCTTCGGGGGTTTGCACGGCAATGGTTTGGGTCAGTCAAGGCCTACATGTTAAAAATTTGAAAAAATCCAAATTCAGCCAAGCAAATCAAAATTGCAGGGGCTGAATGTCCGATTCGGCCCACTAAAATGGCCAAGGGCCGAATGAGAAAGGGCTGAATGCAACTGATCGGAATGTCAAATTTGGCCAGTTTGAATGTGGTTGTTCGAGGGCCAAATGGTCAAATGGTAGTGGGCCGAATCAACAGGGCTGAGGGTCGAGTGGTTCATCCAAATGGGTTCGGGCCGAACAACTAAGGGTCGAGTTAGGTGGGCCGAATGCAAAGTTGGTCCAAATGGTTGATTTGGCCAGCGGGCTAAGTCCTAAGCATTTGAATGGTGGTGGGATGAATGGTTGAATACAAGAGGGCCAATAGCCGATTCTGGGGTTTAGCCTAGAATCGTTGTCACTCAAGTAGGCCAAACATGACGTGATTTTGGCAGATACGACGACAAATCAATCAAATCATGCGATTTAGGTCACAATATATAGCTCGCACCTCCAGATCAAAGCTATGGATAGAGGAGAAGAGTTGTATATACCTGCAATGCGCAAAAGACTCCTGGGTGAAGCAATCGATCCAACGCGGGCAATGGGTCTCTCTCTCTCTCTCTCTCTCTCTCTCTCTCTCTCTCTCTCTCTCTCTCTCTCTCTCTCTCTCTCTCTCTCTCAATGCCACAGTTGCAAATGAGCTCTCCCTTGGCCTCTTGGGTTATGAACCCTTCCCTTGACCTTTCCAATCACTCTCTTAGCGACATAAATCCATTCAAGCACTCTTTTTTTCCTCATTTTTCTTGATTTGTACCCTGTTTGGGCTTGTTTTATAGTAGCAAGCCTAAAGATTTCCGCTTCAATTTCTTGATCCTACCTACTCTAAATGCAACAAAAATCAAAATAAAAGTACTAAAATGATTTCTCCTACTTGCCTAATAATCATTTAAAAAAAAACTTGTTGCAAGGATTAAAAACCCAAAACCTCCTATCTATCTCAAGCACTGGTTTGGGTTACATCGATGCTCGCTAGAGCATTTTTAAGATGTTGCACTTATTCAAAATCAATTAGGCCCCCATCCTAGCCAATATGACCACCCTCGTGGCCTAAGTATTCCTCAATGAGTGCAGTATTTGACTATTTATTAGGCATTTCTTGTTGAGGCGCACAAGCGCTCAAGCTTGAATCCGTTGGTCTCAGCAACAGAACCAAAATGTAGAGGGACCTCACTACTCAACCTTCAAGCCCCACGGACTGCTTATCCCTTCAAGAATTTCAAGCGAGCACCTATGACTATCTCTCACCTAGCTAATGCACCTTCGATCCTACCAGGGTGTAGTGAGCTTACCTCGATGCTCGAATGAGTTGCCTCCTCCCTCAAGCACACCAGTAGCTCCACGATTCGTGATGCATGCTCAAGCACCCTCAAGCCTCCACCTCCAAGCTCTATCCTCCATAGCCCCCGTGAGACAAGAGAGAAGAGAAGAGAGGAGAGGAGAAGATGGAGAGCTTCACCTCCAAGATCCCTCACCCTCACACACTCACTCTCTCAGTCCCTCACACTCCCTCTCTTAAGCACACACAAGCAAGCAAAGAGAAGAGAGGAAGAGAAGAAGATGAGTCCACTTTTGCCACACACCAAAGAATGAGCTTCTCTATTCACTTTTTGGCTTTTATACATGCCCTAAATCACTTGGGCGCCCATCCCTTTTTTATATGACTGGCTATTGTGGCAAGGTCCACTTTTCCATTTCCTTCTATTTGCCTGATCTCTTTACGTATGCTCGCCTACCTTTTATAATTTGCACAAGAGGGAGTCTGGTGCTCTTTTACAACAATTTTAGGGTCGCCTTGCATTTAAAAATGCACTTTTTTCTTTGACTTGATTTTTGAGGCCGCCCTTGTACTTTAAGTTGTTCTCCTTCTTGCTTCTTCCATTGCATCTGCATTCTTGAATTCTTTTTCTTCCGTCTTGAATTGGGGTTAACATAGCCCAAATAGGAAATCCATATTGATAAATTTCCATTTCATTTGAGGGATATCCAGTGGCTGGAGCTTGCTTAGTATTTTAACATGTTTAGCATTTACATGTTGGTAGGTTAAGCATAAGTAGTAACCCAAGTATATCGCCTTTGAGTTTTTGCCAGTGATAGCTTTTTCTTATGGCATTGAGAGTTTTGGTATAGCCAAGATGTCTTGAGAATGGGGAGTCATGAGCTTCCCAAAGTATCTTCTTCTTGATTTCTTGGCTCGAAGAAATGCACAACCTCGTCTTGAAGTAGACAAGTCCTTTGTCAATAGAGAAGTTTTGATACTTGAATTTGACCTTAGGCTCTTGTTCTTTGGCTTGGGCCTCCCATAGCATATGTTCATACCTTGGATCTTTAGTTGCTTCTTCCCTGGTCATCTCTATAATAGGATTGCTATGGGCATTGACACCATGGTAGTTAGAGATTTTGCTTTAGAGGGTTTCTTTAAGATGAGAGCATCGAGAAATTCTTTGTAGCTTAGGGCATATGCTACTTAATTCTCTCTTTTTGGCATGTACTTGATTTCAAAATCCTATTCTTGCTACTAGATTTCTATCCACCAACATTGGGTCATGTTTAGGTCTTGTTGCATAAAGATCCACTTGAGACTTTAGTGGTAAGTGACTACATAAAACTTATTTCTAAGAAAATAGTGTGCATAGCCTAAGAGCATAGATTATTGCTAGCAGTTTTAGATCATGTGTAACATAATTCTTCTCATGAGCCTTCCATTTCCTTGAAGAATAGGCCACTAGATGACCTTCCTATATAAGCACACAACCCAATGCAAGAGATATTTCATCTATTACAACTTTGGGTAGCTTTAGGATAGGAACTAAAACTAAGCTATGCTTAAGTTTCTCAAAGCTAGAATATTCAATGGGAGTCTACACAATAGCAACTTGTTTCTTGAGCAAATTAGTGAGATATGCAGCAACAATCAAGGCATAATCCTTGGTAAAAATCCTATACCATTTAATTAACCCCAAAATGCTTCACACTTCTTTTGTTGTTTTTAGAGGTGATGAGGAAAATAGAGAAGGATGCACAACGAAAGGAGCAATGGCACAAAATATGGAGGCTCAAGAGTTTTTCTTCATCTTCATTCTTCTTGTTCCTTTATGTCAAGTGATACACACACTAGTATCCTCTAACGTGATAGATAACTTTTGACATTTGGGACTATTCACACACAACCTCTACTTTATTTATACATACATAGGATATGACTTATCCTATGATTTATATCTCAATGGGTAGCCATTCTTGGACATCTTTTACCTTGGAAGAATCCAGTATAATTCCTTCATTGGATACTATGAATCCAAGATACTCAATCTATCTTTTGAAGAACTCACATTTCTTCTTCTTGGCATAGAGTTTTTATATTTGCATTATTTCAAGGACAATGCAGAGTTGCGGTTCATGGTTTTTGTCTTTCTTTGAGTAGGTTAGGATGTCGTCAAAGAAGACGAGGACACAATCGTTAAGATAGGGTTGAAAAATATCACGAATTAATCTATTGAAAGATCCTTTAATTCAATAGCTTCTAGAATGGACATCTGGTTCTATTAGAGCGGCTCTTGATACTAACTCAATCTCTTGGTCAACCTCCCTTTGGGGTGGAAGTTCCATTAGTTCCTTTGTAAATACATCTATATATTCCTTTAGCCAAGATGGTTCTTCTTTGGCTTCATTACCTTGTTCAATCTTATTAAGCTTAATTAAATAAAATGTAGGCCTTTTCGTAATCCTTTAACAATGCAAGAAGCTTTTGCTAATATTATCCTCAACTTTTCGTCCTTGCCTTGGGTAGTCACTGTCTCCTCTTTTATGTTTCAGAATGTAATCTAGCCCTTTCCACAATGAATGTGCACACAATTGGGGATTAGCCAATCCATTCCTAATATGCACTCATAGGCTTCCAAGTTCATAACCTTGAACCTCATATTGGTAGAATTGCCTCATAGATCTTCATCATTGCCACTCTCTCCATTTAGAATAGGGGTATACAATTCATCGCCATCTACATGAAAACATCATTCCTCACCTTGCTTTAATCAAGACGATCAATCCTGTAGCAAGGTGTCATCAATCTATAGAATCCCAAAATCATTGCAGTCCAATCTAATCAATCGACATGCATAAAGAGGATTCTTCTCTTCCTTTTCAACCTATATCACTAAAGGCATAATTAAAAGAAACACCAAAGCCTTGTTCACACATGGAGAATGCAAGACCATAGTAGCGACTTTGGGAACATAACTTCAGACTAGAAAATCAAGAGAATTGTTGTGAGGAGCATTAGCAAACCGAATTCCCTGACTGGACTGCGAGACACGCTTTCAAAGACACAATTTCGACCCATGTGTTTCCAAGTAGATGTTTGTTTCGTTTAACAAAAATAAATAGCATGATGTTGCAATTTTCTTAGTTTATAATTTTTATGAAATATCTCAAAGCTTGTTTTTTTTTTCACTTTGAATGGTTGCTGATATTTATTGATGAGACTGATTTAATTTTTAAAAAATTGAAGAAAGCTAAAAATACTTGAAAATTGCTCTTAAATTGAATATAATTTTTTTGGTAAATTTTTTGAGTGAGTATTTATTAAATATAATGTTTTTATGATGAATTTTATACCATGTATCATGATGGAAGATGGTCCCAAGTTCTTGTATCAGGCATCCAAGGCCATCATCCAAGAGATCAACATTGAGGCCAAGATGTTCAATGACTACATCCGCTCTCTTGCGCAGGCTTGAGAGGGAAGATTTCCTCACCCTTGCCTCTTCCATTTACAGCATATTTGAGTGCTGCTTGTCTCAGCATGTCTGTGTGCTCATTCTCCACTTAATGCATCTTAAGATAATTATTCATTACATCTTTCGGGAGACTCTTTCCATGCAAGGAGATGGTCTCAGCTTCAAAATGCTTTCTATAAGCTAGTCGCTTATGATTTCATGGCTGCTTCCCTTTGAAAGAGTACTCTAGAGAGCCTTAGCATAAGCTCTGATGATTCCCATGGTTGTGTTTTCAGTGCAATCCTTGCAAAAGTTGGATTATGTACTCGTTAATACAATTGTGGAATCGATGGAGTTTAACATTGTTAGAAGGTGAGATAGCACCAGTTATGTTGAAGATAATGTATTTTGTAAATGGATAAAAATTAGAAGATTGGAGAGTAAAATTAGAGGTAAAAAACCCTAAGAATTTTGAGGAAGCGGTGAAGATAGTAGCCAATGGAGAATGTAAACACCTTGGGTTTGGGCTGACATTATTGCAGAAGAGGTTCATCGATGGAACTACTCACATGATTATTCATGCCATTTTCGTGGTTTTGACAGATTGTTTCATCCTTCACATGGTAAGACATTCATCAAGGTCCCCGTCTACATTCTCTGACATGGCTTTAGCCAGTGAATCGTGATGCTTAGAAATTTCTTGGATAGTTGTGATTCAAACAGTTTCTACCATCTATATGACAAACTCTGAAATTGCTCCTTTCACCTAAAGCCAAGCAAGATCAACGTAGTTTTGTAACATCTTCTTGTATCTCATTGTGGGCTTTTGCAGATCACTAGGTCCGAACTCAAAACTCACTTTTCGTCCTTGCCTTGGGTAGTCACTTTCTCCTCTTTTATATTTTAGAATGTAATCTAGCCCTTTCCACAATGATTGTGCACATAATTGGGGATTAGCCAATCCATTCCTAATAGGCACTCGTAGGCTTCCAAGTTCATAACCTTGAACCTCATATTGGTAGATTTGCCTCATAGGTTAAATTCCACTTCACTAGATTGTTGTGCAAAAATAAATTCTTTTCCATTGGCTAATTCTACTAGATTGTACTTCTTTAGTTCTTTGAATGAAGTTTTCTAAGTCTACCTTTAAAACATTAAAGTTCTTCTTGAAACCAACATCTTTTAGCATATCGTGGTACCCATAGTATGCATGACAAGATCAAACCAATGTCTCAATCAACCAGTCGATGCATCGATCATGCAAGTTGCGTTACTCACTAAGAAAGAAAATCTTCAAAACCCAATGGTAAGATTGAATGCTACCATTTATCTCTTGATTTGCATGATGAAGAAATCGTGTAGCACACATCCACATTCCTACATATTGAGAGTGAAATCATTAAATGTATTTCACATAAATAGAAAATTATATATAAATTTATTAGTTTGATAGACTTATAATATTGCAAGCATATTATTGTATATAGGTTTACCTATACAAGATAACCATGTATCCTTGAAGTACTTGATGAATGATGCTTCCTATTTGTATTTTTCATAAAACTTTGATAGTACAGTATGAGCCGCATCTATCATAGCATTCTCATGTGAATTAGGTGTACCTTGCATGTTGATAATGTTGTCAAGCGTTCTAAACATATCAAAACAAACTTGAATATCATCCAACTTATGCACAAGGTTTTTTAGCCAACTCCTTCTCACGTGTCATATACATAGGTATATAGGAACACCAAAAGCCTCCCTATGGAAATAGAAATGGATACAAGCACTTTGTGGTTAACTATGAGGAGTAAAGACAACAAATGTAATTGTAGAAAGAAACCTTATTGAGAATAGCATTGATTTCTAATTGAGCATCATCCACCATAAAAGCATTTGGTTCCCATGACTTGTTATAGTCCAAGAATCAATGTCTTATGCAATTAGCCACATGATATAACTAATGTGGTACAAGAAGAGGACATAATGGTCCATGCCACATGAATTCCATCACAAAAATGAACACAATAATTGTATAAGATTTTAAAAAAAACTTAGGGATACCATAATTACAAAATTAAAGCTAAGAAAGAATACAAAATATAATACCTTATACTTATTTGGTGCTGAGTGTCACATCCATTGCTAGGAAGCTATTATGACCATACTTATTGAGCATTTGAGGTTGTCATATTGTTTGGATACCCGATATCAAAGGATTATCTCCATCGCCATAAGGTTGATAAAAGAAGGTACTACCAAGATTGGCTAAAGCCCAGCTGTGGACACTTTTTGCAAGCAAGAATAAGAAGATGTGACGAGAGAGAGAGAGAGACATTAGGGGAGTTTTGAGGTCTCGAAAATGCCTTTTAGGATGTGGAGAGAGAGTGCTCTAGACCAATAAGAGCAAAGCCTCCGTAACGGAACTTCTATTTTAAAAAAATTAAAAAATCATTTTACAAAAATATATAAATATGATAATATTACGAATTTGTATTTGTATTATGTATTTTTAGTCTCTTATATTCGTGATTATGACATCTTTTGCATTAATGGCATAGAGTCTCGGCTACTTTTATTTAATGATGTTTCTAGATTAATGATAATGACTGATGTAATCAAAATTCAAATTGGTGAAAAGCATGGCGCTCAGTTTTTTCCCTCCTTTCTTTTATTCCTCTATTGTTTTTCCCTCCGTTATGATAGCCTAGTCCTCTCTCTCTCTCTCTCTCTCTCTCTCTCTCTCTCTGTGCATGTATCTCTCTCTTCTACCATGGATACAGAAATTCGACCTTCAACAAGGCGTCCCAAATCACATCCATATCAGTGTTTAACTCATTCCAAACTAATGGAAGATGGATTCCTACTATCATTAGCAAAGGTAGTTGGATCACCATGCAACAAGCAAAACGTGGAAAAAGACAAAGACATGAGAGCTCGTTTATCTCTACTTGGAAGGGCAGAATCCGAGATTTTAAGCTTGGAGCAAATAAGAATAGTATCAAAGAGATACTAGTGCAACATGTGTTCATGCATAGAGAGCTGTGTTTGAAACCTGGATCTTCAAAGCTTCCAATGCATAGACCAAATTGTAAGAATTTGATTCTTAAAGTTTTTCCTTTCTTAAACATGGTTTAGGTTTTTCCATTATAATATTTGTTTGTCTTGTAGATGTCTATCCCTCTAATCTTGAGGAATGGCAACCAGTGGAATCTATTATTGATATTATTGATGTTATACATGGTTCAATTGGAGAAGAAATGTATAGAGGTAGAAAGAAGACAAAGCTTGCAGAGAATGGAATATTCTTTTATGACCATTCTTATGTTATTCCTATGCGGCGTTGCCAATGGGGATCAATAAAACTCCTTCCTTTGCCAGATTTTTCAAGCTTTGAGTGGCCTTTGCCAAGTCTAGCTATTAGTGAGGGCTATAGATGTAAGATATTTTCTGAGATCCAGAAAGCACTAAAATCTAATATCTCAAGTAGGCTAAGCAAAGTTACTTTATTTATGCCTATTAATATATTTATTGATTTCTTCTCTAATATGGAGATAAGAATAACAAAAACCATGCTTTCAGTGAAGAGACTAACATATGATCATATCATACAATTTGTTGATGAAGGATGGGATACAAGGACAGAAGGAAAAATTATATGTAAGATAGATCAAAACTCTATAGCTTGTAAATATATGATTGCTACTCAAAATTTTATCCTTAGCTTTTACTATAGTCGATGGCATTTTGTTGGTAGTAGTCTAGTTGCTTTAGACCAGAATCTTAATGATTTCAGCAAGGATCCTATTGTGGATCTTGATATTTGGTTCAACGAGGATATTATTGCAATCTTAAAGATCAGAAAATCATGTACGCTACATCAAGTGAGGATGGATTTACAAAATGAAGACATTGAACTACCATGCTCCTTTGTATGCCAACTTGACAAGAAACGAGTAAGTTTTCACATCATATTATATGTACTTAGATGTATATCAAGATCTCACTTTCTAACTAACAAACATTTGTAATTTATTTTTTGCAAATATCGAAAAGGAGAGAAAATAAAATACACTGCAATGACATTCAAGAAAAGATATCTTTACTATCAATATAAAATACATGTACAAATTTTGTAGCAGATGTCTATCTGCCATCTCTATGAGATATACAAGGGCTGAAGGGCAAATTTCTATATATGAAGGCCTACAAGGCGATATGGCAAAGCTATTTCTTTTTTGGAGAACTATCCTTTCTAGGAGTCCTTTTGCCTTTGTTTGATGTCTTGGGTATAGAAGGTGTTGAAGCTGTGGATTTGCCTTCCATGGTTATAGGCATCGCATCTCCTTCATGGTGCAAATCCCCACCAATCTCTGTTGTTGGTTGTATACAATTGACCATCATATACTTCAAGAGCTTTGCTCTGATGTACCAAATATGCTCAGATGTATAGCAATCCTTCGAAAATAGTCACACATTTATAGAAAAAAGAGTTTTAGTTCATTATTGTTCTTACAATAGACTATATTTTTATCATCAATGGACTATTTGTAATTAATATCTATCTTAAAGTTTAGCATCTTTCATATTACCTTTACATGTTTATCATCATTAAGATAAACAAAGTTAACCATTCTTCTAGCATTTGCAATCACCCTCCAGCCACAAGAATGGCTATCATCCTGATGGGGACACTGCAACCACCAACACAAAGTAAAACTATAAAGAGGACGAATGGTAGTTCATAGAATAAACTCATGTTTCAATTATTTTAATGAATAACTTACCGCAACTTGTCTATATTGCATTGTTGCAAGCAAATCAGATGGCATAGGGGGTCTTTTCTCTAGCTCTTCAATTAATCTTTTGGCACCTCTATATATAAAATATGTTGAAATTTAGAGTACTTACAAAAAAAAGAATTGAAATATCAAGGAGCCCTTGGATAATATAACTTACAATTTAGCATTTCCATGGCTTCCTTTCATAGAGTTGATTAAAAAGCATTGCTTATCCACAAGGTCTATTGCAATCAAGCTCCAATGAGAACTAAAAGCAATCATATATCAACAAATTAGTAGGATAAAATCTCAAAAACTCTAATAGAATATTGAATCACTTACTTTTCATTATATGGAATTATAAGCAGCTCCAAAGTATCAAAGTCAATCAAATTGAGCCAGTGCTCAATAAAACTTGCATCAAGCTCATTCCTCATAAAGAATGAGATAGATGGATCAAAAACCTCAATTTTTTGTTGTATATCCAAAGGAAACTCATGCATTATACACCTAGAAAAGGCATAGAAATAGTGAGTATAAACAAGAAAAATCTTATTGCTAAAAAAATATCAAAAAGTATAAGTAATTACGGATGGACATACCTTAGGCCAGCAAGAATAAGACTGTCATTTACTTCTCTTCTTTTATCCTTAAGAATCTGAACACATGCAGCATCAAAGGAGATAACCTTAGTTCTTTTGCCTAAGTCACCAGGTAAGAAACAAAACACACTGAATCCTTTTGGATTAGTTGCTTCAAGAAGGGTGGCTAGCTCATTTTCAAAGGACTCTAGTTGCTCTATTTCCCTTTCTTCAACCCTTTGCCTCCTATACTCTCTCCATTTATCTGCTTGTTCCTCTTTAGCCTTCTCCTCTTTTTCATGTTGCCTTGTATCCTTCTCATGGGTGACATCCTCAACCTTGACACCAGAATCATCTTTCTTTCTTCTAGCTGGGGGCACATTAAGGATATTAAATGTCTTCATATCAGTGAGGGGAATTGGCTCAAGGACCTTTGAAAATCTATATATTAGCCTCCTAAGAATTACCATGTCCTTGTCCATGAGTGTGAGCCTATGAGCATGAGCAGCACAAATGTAGGCATCTTGGAAAAACTCAATTAGAAAATCCTCAGTGGCTTCTTGTATACAATTAAGAGCTGTTCTTGTCCATCTGAAACTATCCAAACTATATCTGTCACAAATTTCCCTGACAAGCCTCTGAAAAGACAACTTTGGAATTGCATTGTCAAGAGCATTTACTGCCTTCCTAATCTCCCTTAGACACCTGACATTTTGAGAAAACCTTCTCCTTGGCTTTGATTTTCTAGAGAGCTTCTGAGGCTTTGAAGACTGATGAATCTTTGATGCTAAATCCCTAGGATCAATCTTCTCTTTTCTTGCTGTTGCCTTAGTCCTAGCCATCTGCCAAAAAAACATATGTTACTTCTTCTCCAGCATGTAAAGCAAAACGCGAGTCCCAGACAAGAGTTATCTATGCTGCATGGCATTTTCTGGTATCAGCTCAATTTTTCTCGAGCTGTCTAGTGAAACGTGAGTGTCAAGCAAGGCACCTCCTTGCAGCTGCTTCTTTTCGCGTTTCACCGGACTTGTTGTCCATTGTGTCCAGTGAAACGCGAATTTAAGCCAGGAAACCTGCTTGAAGTACCTTATTTTCGCGTTTCACCGGACAGCTCATGAATAGCATAAAAATTGAAAAAACAAAAAAAAAGAGCTTTGATCCAAGGAAAGATTTTAAGATTACTTAAAATATCCACAGAATTAGGGGAAAAATTTGAAGATTTCCTTAAATATCCATAATATTAAGGAATGCTTTCACTGTGGAAAAAATTCTTTTGTAGTGGTCTAGAGCTAATAATAATATAAAGGATTAAGGAAAAATATCAAAACAATGCATTGAATAGAGCTTGTTATTGAAAAGCAAGATGCAGAAATCATACCTTCTTTTTAGCTTGTTCTTCACAATCTCAGCCTAAAGATGACAATATGCTTGAAGGTTTGCTTTGTTGGGGAAGCAGTGAAATGGTTGGAGATTGGAAGGAAATGCTTGGAGACTGGAAGGAACACCAAAAACAAAGATGGAGTAGCGATGAAATGCGATGAAAGGTGAAGGCGGTGAATTTGCATGGACTTAACGTTCTTCGCAAAGTGTTAATAACACACGTGTGACGTACTCTCGCTTACCGGAATTTTTTATTTACTTGGAAAAGGGTTATTTAACACATGTGTGACGTATTTTTGGAAAAAGAGAATGCGCACGTCTTCTGAGGAGCTTATTACGATGTGTTAAGTTAGACACGTGTACACGTATTTTTCCATTATTACACAAACTTTTTCGTTGGAACTATCACCACATGCTTAACGGTTGATATAAAAGCATTTCAAACCCATTTCTCCGACAGTCTTCTTCTCTGCCAAAATTTCGTCTCGACTTCCCTTCAAGGTCCCTGCATCCTGTGTGGAGAGCAGTTCAACAATCTTTGATAGGTAACAATTTTTTTTATTGTAAGCATTTTAACAAAATAAATTTGATTAATATAGAAAGAATGTTTTATAACACTTGAAGAATTAAAGATGTTATGTGCTTTCTATCTTTCAAAAGCAGCATAGCTTTTCCAAAAATGATTATATCATCAATTTGTGTGTTTCCATAGAATTTATGTTCATGTTTTTTTTCTTCATTTGCAATTTTTGACCATCGAAACGCGAGACAATGTCTCTGTTGATGATATTTTGCTTAGTATCGCATTTCACCGCTACATATTAGAATAATTTTTGTCTTCAAGCTAGTGTCCAATGAAACGCGATTTCTTCATAGACATTTGCCTTACACACTTGAATGTTCGCATTTCACCGGTCAACTAAAAAATTCTCCTGTTTTGATTTTTTTGTCTTGGAAAATCAATGTTGGGGCCTCTTTTCATGATATCATCTTGTTTTATTGGATGTTGTTCTATTGTGCTTTTGTTTTTCAGGAAATATTTTTCTGGTCAATATGACAAAGAGGAAGCTATCTCTGGAAGGAATGGATGAGGAGGAGATAATTGAGACATCTGATGATAGGCTCTTTGATTTTTTACACACCACTGGAAATTCTTCCAAGTTTTGCTATATGAGGGAAATTTTCAATGTTCCTTTTGATTTGAAGGAGTTATTGGAGGATCTTGATGATAAACTTAAGGAGTACAGATGTTTTTATGATAGACATGTGCAAGGTTTGGAAGTCAATGGATTTGTTCATTATAGTGATGTCACGGGAGCCACCAATACATCCAGGTCAACTTTGCTTGGCAGGTTCAACCTCATTGATGAGGAATTCAGAAAGAAAGAAACATGTTGCCCTTTCCACAGGTACCAACACCAATGCCTTCTGATCCACAAGGACGTTGGATTTATTGTGTATCTTCAGTACATGGAAAATTCTTATCCAGATATAGATCAACAGAGAAAGCTAGAGGATATTGCAAGTATGGATAAGGAGGTCGAAGAGAAGGAGGAGATGTTCCAAGAAGATGTTGAGAATCAACTTGTCCAAGGTTTTGATGTAGGTTTATTCAAGAGTGACAATATCACAATGGTGGAAGAAAAGGAGATTGAGCCAAGTGCACAAGTTGATGAAGAAGGTCCTCTTGCCTGTGTTCCAACATTTCCCACTTATCTTATCAACAAGAAGAGATATGTGTTGCTAAATGATATTCAACATCTTTTTGATCTTAGAGAAGATTATTGCTTAGCAATCCTTGCAGGTTGGGGCAAAAATGACATGAACTTTATAGGTTATGAACAAGAACCACTAGCAAGTCTTGATGTTGAGGGAGAGAATTTCCAAGATAGCTCTATAGCCTTACATACATGTATTAATCAGATCATAGAATACGAAAAGGGGGGGCTACCTACAGAAGAAGAGTTCTTGCAAGTCCAGAAGAAACTTCATATTGATGATGTAGGGTATGAAGAGAGATTGAAGTCTCCATCAGATGAGAAGCCCAAAAGTTCAATAAATCTTTATGATGATAGTCTTCTTGAAGAAGATGAACACCCTAAGGTATGAAATATAATTCGAAGTTACCCATTGAGTTTATGTTAGACTTTATTATGCATTATAGATAAATATCTTATATCTTGTACTGTTATGGTTTGTTCTATAGATTGAGATTGAAGATCTGGACAACTTTCTTGGAAGGCCCAAGGGCTCTAGGTCAATGAAGCTTGGAAAAAATCAAAGCCTTGGCCATTATATTGGAAACTTAAACAATCAAACAATTGTAATATATCATAGTAGATTGTCAAGCTCTCCAAGTCTACCAATGATGGCTTTGAGAGCTATCTCAAAACTAATTGGATCTCAAGTTTTCAGCAGAGGTTTGGACAAGATCATTTTGGTGGAGAAGGAAGAAGCCATAGGAGTTTTTGGCTTTATGCCTGGATACAGTGGATCTAGAGCTAGATATTTTGGAGTTCTTGGCTCCTATTTGCTCTCTTATGTAGGAGATAGTAAGAATTTGAAGCTTCTTCCAGGCTATCGGAAACAAGAGTTTTTGAAATACAGAGGTCTTATTGAGTGGGATGAAACAAAAGATTCCTCTAGAGGCCCTGTCGAGCTACCTGAAACCAAGGACTCCTCTGAAGGCCCTGTTGAGGTGCCTGAAACTAAGGACTCTTCTGCAACACAATCAGACTAGAAGATGCCAAAGATTAAGGGTTTCTTGAAACCCATCTTTTCCCAACTCTTTGTTTGGTTTGTAACCATTCTGTAAATCTTTGCTTTGCGCAAGAATTTAAATATCTATCTTTTCTTCTTTGGGTAACAATTTGTATAGTCCTTGCTAAAGATGATGTATTGCTTGATGTGGTTGTAGCTCTAAGCTTGAATTTATGCCAAATTTGTCAATAGAACCATTGAAAGACCTCTAATAAACTGTTGGCTTTGTGTCTTCCACCTCCATGTCTTGTATGTCTGAAATATTTTGTTCTTGCTTGATTATGTGATTTTTCCATACCTTGGGTTGACCAGATAGATAGAGATCCATATTGTTTAATAAAGTATGGAGCATGGTTGTATAGAATATGCTGCATAGTCAACAAATAAGGAAAGTTATTAAAAAACATTATATGAGTTTGACAATGAAGAAACAAACATATACAAACTTCTTACCATATAGTGAGTAAAGTGTTGATCACCCCAAGCTTCTGTCATCGCCTTTTTGAAAAGGTTCAATTGGTTTTTAAAGTCTTTGAGATCATCATCATTCCATTCAATCTTATCACAATAAAAAAACACTTTGTCTAGTGTTTCCCAAACTTTAGCTTTTCTATTTCGAGCTTGTCCATTATCAGTGTGATCCTTAACTGCATTATGTAGGGATTTCCACTGATTAAATTTAATAGTTGAGCCACCATTTCTCGAGTTTATCTTGCCAAGTCTCCCATGAAAGCCTAAAAACCTTCTAGCCTTCACTCCACCAATAGATGGTTTTTTTGGGACACAATTACCATCCTTAGACTTTTGAACATATGGTTCAATAACAACATTGCCACCATGCAAACCAATTGCAGAGAGAACTTTTTCAACCTTTGTTATAGCATCTGTTCTAGTTGATAATGGCTTCAACTTCCATGCAAATCCTATATAGAGATTAACAAGCTTTTCGATTATCCTGCAAAGTGCATGAAGTGTACAAATATGGGCATTCACTAAAGGAATGTCCAAGACTGGTTTAAACTGTGGATCTTTATTGTGCCTAGAGGGAGCTCTATTCCAATTGCTTGAGTTTAACTCTACAGCTGGTGACATGCAGTATAAGCAAGGAGATCTCGAGTTAGCTCCCTTTGATATATTATACATACATTTGAGTGTCTTTAGGTCACCAGCTATGTGCCACTCAATCCTGTAGTTCCCTAATCCTTCAACAAATAGCTCTTCTCCTGCTTGTTGCCTTTGAATAACTTTAGGTATTGATGTTTGATGAAAAACCCAATATAGTATATCAAAATTCTCAGTATCTACCTCAAATGCTCCTAGCCACCAGATGTTATATTCAGATTGAACACTAAATGATGTTGAGTAATTGCAATGACTTGACGAAAGTGCTCTATTCATCAAGGTGATAGAGATTCTCTCCAATTTTTTACATTTCAGAATCTCACTTTCATCAAGTTTAATCACAAATCTAGCCACTCCCTGTGCCTCTGCTACTGACAAGTCATAAAATTTGATCATTAAGCATTGTAGGGTGGGCAAGTCAAGGAAAATATTGTTAAATTCATTGAATGTAACCTCCTTTTTCTTGCCCTTGAAGCTAGCCTTGATATGAAAAGGCTCACCTAGAATCTCCATCACTTTGTTATTAACTCTCTGTCTGATAGTCCTAACCATAAATGGTTTCGGAAGTATGCAATTGTGTACCTGTCCTTGCTTCATATTTGATTGTAAAAGTTGGAAAAGTTGCATATAAGCATCTCGACTGATACCAATACTATCCAGTGTCTTCTGTACCAACTCAGAATCCAAAGAATAATCCTTCACAAATGACTCCAAGCATTGTTTCTTTGCCTTTTTAAATTTCTTCTTCTCCAAAATATCCTTTGAAACCACTGAAGGAAGAAGATGATAATAAAACTGAGCTGGTTTTAAAGAATCTCTTTCACTTGCATTTGGTTGTAGAAGAGATCTAAGCAAAATTAACATCACAAATCAATGCAAGTAGTTTAAATAAAGCCATATTTAAGATTTTTCAAGTGAAAAAAAATATACCTTGCTGCTTGGATTCTTTTACCATAGCCTCCTCCTCCTCGTTTGAGATTCTCAATATTTTTAAGAGCTCTTTGTCGATTTCGAAGGCCTAATAAATTTTGCTTTTGTTGATAAGCTTTGATACGCTTTTCCAATGAATGAATTTTTTGTTGACAATCCTCTAGCTTCTGCAACAACTCTATATTGTGTTTCATCAAAAGATGATTCTCTAGTCCAAGGATATCCTTTTCTGCAACAAGATTAAGTGTATAACCTAAAAATCCATTGTAGCCATCACCAATAAACCTCATTAATGACGAGCTATTATAGAAATGAGGAGTGCTATTTCTGCTAGGATCTTTGGGATATAGCTTTCCATCTAACCAAAGATCAATATTCTTCTTTCCTTCAAACCTCAATATATGTTTCATAGACTCTGTAACCGTGATAGATTTTGTTCTCTTTCTTATCGGTTCATACTCACTGTCCAACTCAATATGAAGATGATAGAGAGGTATTTTATGAGAGCTACAGAGATCATTAGATGATTGATCCATAGCTGAGTTACAGAGATCATTGGGTGATTGATCCATAGCTAAGGATATGATTAGAAGCAAGAACGAAAACAAAGAAGAGACTAATAAGGAGGAGAAAAAAAGAAGAGAGAAACGATGGAGAAACGATGGAGGGAGGCAATCGAGTATCCACCAAAATTCAAATTGAATATTACTTTTCACTTTAATGAGGAGAGGTAAGATCTTCATTATGACAACCTTGCCAACTTTATGGCGACCTAGATTTCTAGGTTTGATGTGACCACGAGAATATCACGACAATGACTTATTAACGAATTTTGATATTTTAACTTACCAAAATATAAACCTTTTAAAAATTCTATAAAATGATTTTATTTCGTAAATTGTTTTCTCTCTCTAGGATCTCTTACAGGGCATTTTCGAGACCTCAAAACTCCCCTAATGGAGAGAGAGATTCTTTGGAGTCCCCACTGATGAGAAAGTTGCAGTGCCTACTACAAATCATCCTTGTAATGGTTACACTTTGTGTCTATATGTCCTTAGTAGAATGGTGGGTCTACTTTGAAGAGAAGTCAATCGACATTCCCATCATGAAGTGCATGTAAAACATGTTGGTCGCATAAAAGGGGGAGTTGTGGTTGTGATGAGGTTGCCAAAATACCTAGAGGGCTAAGTTCTTAGTGTTTTCCTTAACACCCTCATGGAGGTACTTGTCGACTTTCCATCACCTCTTGTTTATCTCTACATCTACGTATGTCTAGACTATTGTAGCCATGCCAATGACCACCATGTTGTTAACTTCTTTCCATTTCATATGGGCCTGATTAGCTCATTACAAGAGTGGTTAGGCCATGCATTGGGCTTCTCTTTGATACAATACCATTGCTAAACCTTTTAGTCACTCGTACTCCTTCCAAGTGTGGTCATTGTATGCCATCTCTTCATTGTCATTGACCTTCTTTCTCGCCCTAAGCCCTTGGCCATGTTTTCTCATGGAGAGGAAAAAATTATTCATTATTTCTAAATGAGATAGGTCACATGAAGATGATTTGGTTAGTAGAAACTACATCCACAATATAACGAGAGACAAATTAGCCCCTCTTATGTAGAAACCTTGAGAGACTATGAACTAGAGTCAATTATACAATGCATCTCACAACACATAGGATTTGAACCAATTAAACAAAATTCGGTGGTGAGCAGCACGTAATACGATATAGCTTGTCTCAATAAAGGGAGCCCTAGAGCAGATTTATAGATTCATCGGGCCAATTTGAACCAAATAGATATATGATAATGAAAGTCTTAGATCCAATTACAAATTCATAGATATATAAATTATATCTCATGATATAGTCTCTAGATTCATAATCTAATTATGCATCATTTGACTCATGAGTCATAGAGACAATGAAAATTACTAAAAAAATAGGGGCTGATTACTAGAAGACACAATTGGATTCATAGAGACTATAAAAAGTGTTAAGTTGCTTTACAAAAAATTAGGACTCATTACAAGGGGTGGGCTAGGATTGGACTAAGCTCTATAAGAGATCACTATGCTTTTATATGGTTAATGTTGCATTGCACCCTCAAAATATTTTCCAAATTAGTGAAGGACGATCACAAGGCCCTATCATTTGCTAGCATGTGCCCTATGGTCTTTAACTCTGTCAAGTATATTACCATTTTTATTCCCTTATGTTGAACCCATGTGATATACACATATATTTATCAGTGATTCCTTGAGAAAAAGATTTCATTTGAAGAGCCTTTGTATTGACTTTGTACCTTCACTTCTTCTTCTTCTTTCAATTCAACCATGTTTACATAGAAGATTAGGTACAAATGCATGCATTGTATATTTGTATATCATGCTAATTAATTTATTATCATCGACCAACCTACAACGTAGGTTTTTACATTTATATACAAAGTGATAACCTTGGTGAGGAACACAATAAGGAGATGGACAAGAGATAAGCTCAACAACCAATGGATGGAGGCTGAGTTTTTTTCCGCTTCACATGAAATACAAAGTATGTAATTTTGTTTCTATTCACACTCAATACACAGTAGATTAACTAAAGGCTATAAAAATAAACATCTAAGTGTCAATACAAATGGATGTAGATAGGTTGACATATAACTAAGTTGGCCCTATACATGCAACTAGATATAGTAACCACAATAGAGAATCCCCAACATATATATAAAACATAATGCCCATCACTTATATTAGTGTCACAACTATGGAACTCTCATCTTGGTGGATTCTTCACACTGATTGAGCTTGACTTGTCGTATGAGCATCTATAGAAAACTCATAAAGCATCTCGATTATATCTAGTGTCATCTGTGAGATTACTTTAAAGAAGCAAGTAGTCTTAAAGCATATCATAGAAAGATTTAAAAAAAAGCAATCACTGACATCATGATGAGTCTTTGTCGAGTCCATCTTTTATAGGGTGATGGTGATTGCAGTCATATTCCTACTTTATAAATGATCCATAATACCCAAAAGATAGTTCACTTTAGAATCAATAAATGATTACTTGGAATGATTTATGCATTTATACATCTTATTCAACACGATAATTTCCAAATGAGAAAATGGAAATTGATGAAAACATGTTGTTGCATATAAAGCTTAGACAATAATGAGAAGGCTTCTAAAAAGTTTTCCCATGACATTGTTACCCATAAAATTTGAAAGGGAAAGGCTTTTGTAGGAAAAAGTAAGAAATGACATAATGTAAAAATAGGAGCAAACATAATGGATTGTAAAGGATACCAAAAAAGAATGGTAGTTTAGGGTTGACTATACATCAAGGCTTTGATATTGTGCCTTTCTTAACATGAGTTTTGCATGATATGAATCAAAAGGTTTTCATATGCATAAAAATTTTTGATGTAGTACTTTCTTCACACGAGCTAAATATATTCATAAAGAAAAAGTTATTCATATGTGCTTACTACATTTGAGCATCATGTCATCATTGTTGAAATAGAACATCAAGGAGAAAGGGTTTGAAGATTGTAGCTAATATAAAGTGACAAAATATCTCTCAATTATTAGATGTGAGGTATGTAAAGGAGCATGGCACGCTACTTACTGATGTGCCCCAAGAACTTCTTCACTTTGGTCACATTGTCATAGTTTCAGAAAGACTAGACAATACATGGTGGAAAAGGATGAAAGAAACAACATATTCTAAGTTGTGGTCAACCTGATTCTAAAAGGATGAGAAGAGAAGAAAAAGGGAATAATTGGAATCAAAGCCCTGGAACATTATTTTGATGACTGGCCTTTAAAATTTTGAGTAGAACATTCTTGCATTGAGACTGATTGCTACCACAAATCATGAGTAAATTATTCACTAGTAATGATGGATATCTTAAGAAAAATGAAGGATTTCTGCCCTTTATTAGAAGTTTTCAAAATTTTAAATGTTGTTTATCAAGCGTAAACATACAAACAAAGAAGAGGCCCATCAAGATATGAACCAAAAAAAATTGCATAAAATTATAACCACACTAAGAGTTCTATAGTTTTTGTCTACTATGGTTAAAACATTATATTGAGTCGTGTCCCTACTTGCTTTGTTTTATGAAGTTTTAATATGTACGCAATATCATATAAGCATTGTGTCATTTTCAAGGAAACATGTGAATGATTGACATGTGGGTGCAATGAGGTTGCGTGTGTTGGGTGGGTGCTAGTCATGGAATGTTTGGAGATAATGTGCATAAGAGAGAATGAAAGATGCCAAATTTTTGGTTATGTCATTCCAAGGTAACTAAGAGCCAACAAACTAGGGTACTTTATATTGCTTTATCAACTCATCTACTTTTATCTACATATGACTTGCCTTTATGATATGTTACATTCCATATTACTTTTTCAAGAACTTCTCAATAAGTTATTCTCCTTGTAAGTTTCTTATGAGTAGTTTTGTCAACAATTTTGGATAGTCACAAAAGAAAAAACATGTGTATTCTTGTTGGAAATTCCTATTCCATGTAACATGGTGCACGTGAGAGATTGACAATTTTGTGGTTGCATGTCCCACATATCTTATGCAATATCGCCAATTCCTTATGAAAGTGATCAACTTGTGGCATATTCATGTAACATTGCCCATTGAGAAGAAAGCTGGCAAAATATTAGAGTTTTCAACCACAAAGTTTGTGGCAATGCACATGTGATATGGTTTGCATATATGAGTGATCATATAATTTTTGTGGTTGACTAATCTACAAGTGTTCACATTCTTTTTTCTTTATATAACCACCTTTGCATGGGAGAATATGCCTTGCATGATGTTACGACTACTTTATTGATACTATATAACTGTCACTTTGTGTGCTTCCATTCCTAGGCCTTCGGATAGAAGTGTAGAAAGTATAACAGCAATTGGGAGAAGTTCGTAAGAGGGTGCTTCAATAGCGGTAAAAGTGTGCCAGGGGATGCTTCACAAAGTTTGTTGGCATTCCGTCCACCTCCCCTTCCAAATATTAAAGTAGGATATAGGGGTGGTTGGGTAGGCTCTCTTTTGTAAAAATCTATTTTGATAAGAAGAGTGGAAGATTGTTGGAGGTTAATGGAAGTCAGTAAGGAATGGTGGATGATGTGGTTCAAAACATCTTGTGGGTTAGATGCTTGGTCTTTGCTGAAGGTACCCATGTTAGATGATGCTAGGTTATAGTACCAAATAAGGTGAGAAGATTGGGGGAGAGAGAGAGTGAGTGAGTGAGTGTGTGTTTGTGTGTGTGCATGCGTGCATGAGTGCAAGAGAGAGTGTGTGCGTGCGCGTGTGGATGTGTGTGTGCATGTTGTGCACTTGTGTGAGTGAAAGAGAGAGAGAGAGAGAGAGTGTGTGTGTGTGTGTGTATGTGTGTGCGTGTGCAACTATAGTATTATGGTATGAACAATAGATATTATAGTATTAGAGACGAGCAACTGATATTATAGTTACTATAAGGGTGGTGGCGGTGGCGGAATGCCAAAACAAGCTGTGTGCAGCACTTCTCGGCACGCATTTGAATCCGCTCTCTCTCTCTCTCTCTCTCTCTCTCTCTCTCATATGATAATACTCATTAGGAATCTCTCTCTCTCTCTCTCTCTCTCTCTCTCTCTCTCATATGATAATACTCATTAGGAAAATCTCTCTCTCTCTCTCTCTCTCTCTCTCTGTGTGGGCGCGCGCGCTGTGTGTATGCATGAAATCCTGGTATGATCGAATGTGGGTGTGATCATCTTCTTTTTCCTTAAGACTAGATGAGTGAGAGAGACACAAAAGGAAGCTCCTGGAGAGCGAGTGAACAAAAACAAAGGCCGGAGGGAGCGCCGGCCCCTGTGACTACTGCTCATACTGATCTCACAGCGCATGAGTTCTTTCTTCTATTTCTCTATCGAAGACCCGGCGGGGAGAGAGAGAGAGAGAGAGAGAGAGAGAGAGAGAATCGACTCTTGTAGCTAGCTATGGAGTCCGCCATTGAGACTGCTGCCGCTAATTCGCTCCATTGAGCCTTATAATAATAGGCAGCTGCTGAAAACCCATGAGAGCAAATAAGTAATATCGAGACCTCAGCCCGATCAGACTCAAGGATTTAACTCTCAACCCATGACAGTGTTAGGTTGACACATACATATGTAATAAGAGTGCTACTGACGTGTGGGGAGTTAAGAGTTGTGGGTTTGATATTTGCCCTTCCATCTACGCCTTGCTATAATCAGGCATGTAAGCATTGCTTATCGTTTATTCTCCGAGGGTCATTAATTAAGAATATCAACCAAAACCAGTCTCTAGAAATGCTTACATGCTAGTGTTTAGTCGGATGTGAAGTAAATATATGCAAAAATTTTCAATTTCTGGCTCAATTAGCTGAGTTTTTCTTGATTTTTAAGGTTATCATTTGCTACCATTTAGAGCCCCGTCGCACCACATCATTGGGTGAGTGAGGGTGAGTTCACCCCACTAGGATCTCATATCACAGTTCACAAGCATGTGGTAGAGTGAATGGGGTTATTTGCACCTAAGCTCACCCTGCAAAACACTTCAAACCACATGTCATTCTAAGGAGTACTTGGGACCTAATCACTAAAGTTGATTTGTTGCATGAAAGGAAGCAAGTCTTGCTCAGGAATCATGAGCACGTCCTCTTTTTCAAGTCTTCAACTTCAAGGTGGGATGCAATTGCTCTAAAAACCATGTTCTCTCATTCGCCTCATTCTCTTAGTGTTCTTGGCTCTTAATGGGGTGGCTACAATCATATCTATTTTATAGCCTTAATCATTTAGTGCTCTCTAGATGTAGAGATATCACAATTTCTTCACATTGTTGACCTCATGATTTGAGCTTACTTCATGTTACTTACTTTTAGGGATTAATATTTCACATTTCTAAAGGGTTATAAATATTGTTCACATGATATTCTTTACTCTTTATTCCCATTTTTGTACATGTGGAAGGAGTATAGCGAATCATTGGTACTTGATTTACTAAGTCATCATAATCCTTCAAAAGGTAAAGAGTAACGATGGATCCATGTTGTTTGAGAATATGGTATGCCCAAATGCAACGAATGCATCCAAGATATAGAAAACATAGGTATAGACATATTTATACATGCAATTTTATATGTGAACATAGCTATATACACATTTATACATGCACTTTTATATGTGTCTATATTTGTGTCTATTAGTATGTCGTTTATAAGCCCATCTAGTCTAAACCTTTGATGCACCTATAGGTATACTTATAAATACACAAAGCAGGTAAGACATTCAAACCTACTAGTAATTCATCTTCATTTTTAGTCATGTCTTGTTGAGACAGAAGGTAGAAGAAACACTAATTGATAGACAAGACAAGGAGCTAACATATGGATAGAAGCTACATATTATTATTATTACTTGTAATATTTTTCTTCTTCTCAAGAACAGACACGTTTTCTTCTTATTCGTCTTCTCATGGCAAGTAATAGTACTTTTCACTTCTTCTTCTAAATGATAGGATTTTCTTCTTCTTCTTCTCAAATACAACCAATCTATTTTTTCTTCTCCTCCTTCATAGTCTAAGAGGGGTCCAAGCAAGGGTCAATGAAGGACCATTGCATGATATGTGCAAGCAAGATTTGAAGAAAAAGAAGGTGTTTTCATTGCTCCTTTTCTTTTTAAAATGTTACTTTCTTAAAATTGTGATTGTGTATTTTTTGTTCATCATTTTCTTCTTCTTCTGTGAAGAGATAATCAATCTATTTCTTTCTTTTTGTTTGTAGTCAAAGAGAGAGGCAACCAAGGACCATTGCATATGGCATGTAACAAGCTTGAAGAAAGTACTCTTTCTCCTATTCTTGCTTCTAAACGATGTTGCTTTCTTAAAAATGTGTCTTTGTTGTTGTGGATTTTATTGTTTTCCTTATTAGATTATGGTGTTCAAACTATTGTGTGGAATTGTATGTTTTTTTGGTTATGAATCTTTTCTTTTAATTTTGAGGTTGGAATTTTATTTGGCTTTCATGTTAGTTTAATTAACATTAGATTAACACATAATAACATAGGCCAATATCACTTTAACTAACTTTAGTGTTTTTAAGTATAATATTATTAAATTCAAGAGAGAAATTACTTAATTATTAGTCTTATGTTAGTTTTAAAAAGAACTTTTTTTCTTCAACTTTAGAATATTATTGAAATTATGTATAAATTAGGTATTTTGTTTTATGCATAGAGAGTAGCACATACATGAGTGGATGTTATAATGGGAGAAATACTTATTTACATGGCTATTGCATGAATGTTCAACATGCTTCTACAAGGACGACATAGAGTAGCACATACATGAGTGGATGTTACAATGGGAGAAATACTTATTTATAGGGCTATTGCATGAATATTCAGCATGCTTCTACAAGGACGGGTGGAGGCAACACATAAACTAATGACTTCGATTGCAAGCAAGTTAGGCTTGATGCCATGCACAACATATACATTCTCATAAGAAGCTCCACCACAACATACACTTCCTAGAGAGTGAGCCCCATGCACATGAGCAACTTGCATGTTCATGATACCTCTCCCTAATGTGTCTATCTGCATATTATCCTAGATTGGATACAATGTAAGTGTATGATTCACTTTAGCTATGTTTCCAATATAGCCTTTCTATTTTTTATTATTGATGCCAAATATGGCTCCAAAACTCCTTCAAAATAAAAGTACAAATACACTATTGAATTAATTTTTACAAGTATATATTAGTCAATAAGCAATGTTTGGGATCAAGTCCTTTTTGCTATAAAAGATTGTAAATAAGAATTTTGTTATCACATTCGTTCATAATTCAACAACCATTATCATTGTAGCCTTTTTTATTCCAAAAAATGGGGCATTTAAAAGCATATTTTTTTTCACCCCTATCTTGTTAGAATAGTTTGTAACATGATTTTTTCTCTTTGTAATTTAATCAACTACTTTTTGATGCTTGGGTGGATAAGTGTATCTCAAAAATGGAATTCCAATTCCACATCCAACCATCTCCCTAGAACATCATATTAGAGAATTTGGGATTTTTTCAAGTTTCAATTTCAAATAAGTATATAGTATTTGGAGTAGACTCCATAAGTAAGAAAACAAGATTGGTCGGAAAACAAGATTGGTCAAATAATAAAGAAATTATCACATCTATTTGCATGTATATCTTGTAAATCTAAAATATGCATAGAAGTAGATATTTAGATGGACTTATATAGACACACCTATAAGTCTCTTTCCTTGTTTGAGAAAAAATGTGTATTGGTCCATCAATAGGTGTTATTTCCAACTTGTAGTGATCCAAAGTAGATTTTATTAGTCTAAATAGTTTGTAACATGAGTTTTTCTCTATGTAACTTGATCAGTTGCTTTTTGATGCTTGGATATTTGTGTGTGAGGTGAGTGTAGAACTTGCCTAAATACTCCCAAATCTTGCTATGATAATCATCATTTTCTTTACATGTCTTAAAATGCCCCCTAGTCTAGCATATGTTGCTTTATAAATATGGAGTGAATTCAAAATTATAATATTGTTAACAAATTTAAGACATTCAATAAGAATCCATTAGCTTTCAAAATATAAATATTGTTTGATATTTCCAAATATATATATTGTTTGATATTTCCAAAAAAACTATGAATGGTAGCCATTTGAGATTTTGAAAGTATAAATAATAAATTTTTAGGCTTTTAAAGAAACTATATGTAAATTGAGATAGAGTTGTAAATTGAGATAGTTCATTCTTATGTTTATACTGAAAGAAAATCTCCTAACCATAATGTTCATGAAGGCATACCGAAATAAAAGTGAGCTTATTGTAGCTCACATGGCAACTTACATACTTTAATGACCCTCAAGACCTGAGTAGTAACTTGTTTAAATGTGTCCTATCATGTTCAACCAGCAAGATGCTTCCATTTATGTGACTGATGTATATATAGGTGATGTGTTTATATACAATCTTCTACACAAGGGGTGCTAAAATTCAATGGGGAAATTTTTATATAGAGAGACCTTTAATCAGACAAATACATTTTACTTCGTATAATAAATCTTGATTGCATTAATAGGAATACATGATTTGCATAATTTGGAAAAAATGAGCCTATTATACGATGACCCTAAAATAACGGAGTACAATATGGGGACATGTCACAAGAAATTAGCAGTTACCTTATTGGATTAAGAAGGTGATTAGTTAAAATAATCTTTCATACAAAATATTTTTTGTATGAAATTTTTTTATGTATGAATTATTTTTTTAAAGGGATTGTAAAGAAAAAATAAAATATTTAAAAATTAATTTTCAATGAAAATTGAAGTGTATAGTTTAGCTTATCACCTCTCCTATGAGATCAATATGCTGAAGAGATTAGACAAAATTGGTTTCTTATAGATAATTTTGTTATATTATTTAATTGAATACATATATAAAATATATAAAATATTATTTTAGCTTAATCACCTCTCTATGAGATCAAAATGCTAAAGAGATTAGACAAAATTAGTTTCTTATAGATAATTTTGGTATATTATTTAATTGAATAGATAAATAATATATAAAAAATATTATTTTATTTAATAATTGGGAAGAATTTTTAGCATATACAAAATTAGTTTCTTATAGTTAACTTCGGTATATTATTTAATTTAATACATAAATAAAATATAAAATATAAAATATTATTTTATTTAATAATTGGTAAGAAAGTTTAATTTATAATTATATTAAATAAAATAAAATGCATTTAACTAATTAAATTAAAATTAGATCAATTAAATTATTGAGTTATCTTTTAAGTAAGTTTTAAGGCGATGTTTGTTTTTCATTTGAATCAAAAAAGGCACCATAAGGAAAATGAACTATATTGACACTAGTTAGTGACACTTTTGGTTAGTGTCGCTATTAGGGTCACTATGAACATTTATGAAATAGTTGTCTTGATTACACACACACATGTAGAAGGGGAGGGGGGAGAGTGAGATAGAGTGTGAGTGCTTTAAGGAGGAGGTTGAAAAGAGTGTGAAGGAGAATATATATATATATATATATATATATATATAGAGAGAGAGAGAGAGAGAGAGAGCTTGAAGGAGGAGGAGAAGACTACAAAGAAGTAGAAGATTGTGAGAAGAGGGTGAGCATGCATCTTTGAGCCTCTAGGTAAGCCTTCCTCCTTCCCTTTTTTCTTTCTACGTTGTCTTCCCTTACTCTTTTCTTTCTACACTGTGTTTATGAGAGAGAGAGAGAGAGAGAGAGAGAGAGAGAGAGAGAGAGAGAGAGAGAGAGAGAGAGAGAGAGAGAGAGAGAGAGAGAGAGAGAGAGAGAGAGAGAGAGAGAGAGCACTGAGTATAATTTAGTAGTTGCATCTAGTTTTCAAGATGATAGAAAAGATGATAGTAGAAAGGAAACGACTAGAAAATTGAAGCCAAATTCCGAATCCTACAACTAGGTTGTTGTGAATGTATCTTGGGTATGGATTGGCTCAAGAAGAATAAATCTCAAATCTCGTGTGCCAAAGAGAGTTATCTTCTGGAAGTAAATATGGTGAAGTCCTAAGGAAAAGCTAGGAGGACCAAAGCAAGCCAACTCTAGAAGGGGTTGATAAAATAAAAACTATGATGGCTTTAAATAAGGTTGAATAAACCAAAGAAGGAATGCTACCTTCATGGATCTTCATGAATCAATGACTTCAATTATATATTTTTAGAATAGTTGACATAGCTGTCTCTGAACCAAGGGACTACCATGAAATAGAAAGAAAAATGTCCATACTTGAAGCCATCAAGCTAAAGGATAGGTGAGGAAACTAATTGGGCAACAAAGGTTGATTTGTCCCTTGGGCTTTGTATGGACTTTAGATGACTAAACCAAGTGATGGTGAAGAATAAGTATCCCATACCACGAATCAATAAACTTGTAGAGGCCGACTACATGGAGCTAAAGTCTTTTTGAAGATAGACTTGAGATGCAAATACTAATTGATGTAATATATCATTTGGCCTGACCTAGATGACTTTGTGTTAGTATTCTTTGATAACATACTGGCATACTCCAAGTCCCTACCAGTGTGCTAGTATCTTTTGGCCTTATCTAGATGACTTTTTGCTAGTATTGTTTGAGGACATGCTAGTATACTCAAGTCTGTGTGGGTGACCATGGAGTCTAAAGATTGCAATGTAAACCCTTCATAAGGATACATTTTATACCAAGAAGAGAATGTGTATAGTTTTCACGTACTTGGGATATATTGTCTCTAATTGTTGAAGGAATCTCGATAGACTTTGCAAAAGTAAAAGAAATCTTTGATTGGGCACTACCTAAAAGAATCAAGGAATTTTGATGATTCTTGGAACTAACAAGATAGTGTTGAATCATTATCAAGGACTATTACCTCATATAGTGTTGATGCTCAAATCACATCTCAGAACCTTAGTACTTATGTATGCAGGATATATGTGAAATAGCCCTTTACTTTCAATAAAAGAGTAGTTGTCTGAATGTAACCCCTTTCATGTATCTTTTTTTATCTATCTTTTCACATAATAAACTCATGGAGGACAATACCTATTTTGGGTTGTTTGTGTTGTTACCTAAATCTCTATCTTAGTTTCCTAAAGATTAACTATTGTTTCCATGTTTAGGAAGATGTAGTCTACAATGTTCAAGATTATGTGTTTTCTCTATTGTTCAAGATGTATTTTGAATTACTATATCATGTTTTTGAAGATTATCTATTATTTCCTATCATTTCTTGATTCAAGAACCCTAGGAGTTGCATCTATGAGTAATTAGTGCAAATTTATGTTTTGAGTATTGTTTTGCTATAGCCATTACACCTTGGCAAGCTTGCCTATTTCATGTGCATCATGCTCATGATTTAGGCATCATACAAGGAAAAGCATAAATTAGAGGAACTGGCCTATAAAGGTGCAAGATTGTAATGGTAATTATCATGATTAAGGTGTTTTGGATGGGCAACATTTATGTCAGGGGGGTTGGATTCTTACAAGAGCTTGAGCCCAAGTACTAAGGGCATACTTGAGAAGAGAGGTTTGATGTATCTTGTTTGAGGTAAAATTTGAAGTATAGGTGGATGAGGAAGTGCAAGCTCAACTAGAAGTGCAAGTTGATGAGGAAGTGTAGGAGGAGAAAAATAATACCAAAGGATTATTGCATCGAAAGATATTCCATCCACAAGTGCATCAAGAGTAGATGGTAATGTTGATCTAGATGTGTACATACAAACTCTTGGTGATGATTTTTGAAGACATATGTGGGATGTTTTGTTGGTAGGAATTGTTATCTTTGGCCCACCTACTCAATGAAAATTAATATTAGATCCATTAGGCCTTGGCATTAGGAGAAGAAAAATGTCTCAAGCAACACCACCCCAAAGACCTAAGATATGGGCATCAACATTTTTAGGTGCAAGGGAAGAAGATAATAATTGTCATGTTGGTCAATTTGAAACAAGGTGGATATCAAGCCTATTTAATCATTGTATGGAGATCATATTAAAATGCAATAGTTTGTAGGCATGCTTCAATAGAAGGCTATGGATTGGTTTAGTAATTATTATATGGGTGCTTTTAATACATATGATGCATTGAGAACTGCATTTTTATAGAAATTTAGGAAAGACAAAACCCCTAGCGATATTCATAGGAAAATAAAAATATAGATAAAAAGACACGTTAGTTGAGGACTATGCTTAGAAATTTGGGAACTTGTTGAATCGATTGAATGTTATTGATAGACCATTCCAAGAGATGTAGATCACTTATATTATTAAGGGATAAAAGAGCAAGATTATTAAGGGATGTAGACCTCTTATATTAATAAGGGATCAAAGTGCAAGATTAGGGGCCCTATAGCAAATTGCAACTAGCACCCAATGATACATCGGGTATCTTGGTGAGAGCAACTATAAGAGTGGAAAGAAAGACTTGGTACTAGTAGGTCAAAGAATTGTAGAGATGAAGAAGCTTTAGACTCAATTAGAATCAAATTTAGATAGTGATAGTGATGAAGTTGATAGGGACTCAAGATTAGATTCAAAAGATGCATATAGTGACTTAGATTTGCAGGAAACTAGCAAAAGAAAAGACACAAGAAGAAGAGGAAAATAAAATCAAGTAAAAGCAAGAATAAGAAAGGGAATGATAAGGGTAGGAAGAAGTTTGAGGACAATGAAGTTGAGAAGAAAAGTAAGTAAAAGTTGAAGGAATTAGGTTTGCCTGAAACCTAAAGAAAGAAAAAGTATTGTGACTTATGTCAAAGAAATGGGCATGAAACAAAAGATTACTCGTACGAACCTAATGTCCAGATGGGACAACAACTAGCATTGATGCTAACAAGATTGAGGATAGAACAACCAGTTATAGTAAATTAGGTGATTCTTGACATAGTACCTCAAAAGCCCTTTAGGGGACCAAGGAGAATTCTTGCAAGACAACCATGGAACAATTTTTAGGGATAGTAGTAGAATGCACAAACAAGAGCATGCCACTACTATGGAAGTCAAGGTCATTTTGTGGGACCCAACTATGAACAATGGGCAAGGCATAAGAGTGAGAGGGAGATGCCAATAGCAGATCCATGATGATGAAGTACCTATAGGTGCATCTCATCAGCATCCACCTATCCCAATAGCAATAGTCTTAATAGAGTCACTTGACCAAAATGAAGAAATGAAAAAATCCAAAGATGCAACCATTGCTTCAAGAAAGATTATTCATCAAGTTGAAGAGCAAGGAGTGAAGGAAAATATGCCCAATAAACTGAATATTGTGACTAGCATGCATGTGCAATGTGATTTCTCTAAATGTATTAAAGTTGAATATTGTTAGGAAGAACTAGTAATGCTGGCCATCACTAGAAGGCTAGGCGCATAAGAAATTAGATTGGGAGAAGTAAGAAAAATCCAAGAGAATGGCATTAAGAAAGTCAATAGGGTGCAAAAGGAGGCTAGAAAGGCATTACTTGAAGACCCACATGATCACAAATGGTAGGTAAGCTAGAACCATGATCAAGAAAACTATTAATCTAAAGATACATGCTTAAGAAAACTATATGAAGGAGGTTCAAATGAGTTATTCAAGCATTAGCAATATGTTCTTTGCACTTGACATTGGATCAAATCTTGGACTTGATTCTAGGGCTCAAGGAAACACTCCTAAAGATTAAGCAAAATCAATAGGATGTTCTTAAGGGGAAAACCTTTTAGGTTTTGGGAGTTCTTAAATGTGACTTGGTTATAGCTTCTCAAATAGAATAATGTTGGACTATCAGGTCCCTACCATTCAAGTGGAATAACGTTGGACTATCAGGTCCCTATCATTCAAGTGGAATATGTAGGCAAAAAGTATGTTGATATTCTTTTAGATGGAGGTTCAAGATTAAACATCCTTCTAGAAGAGACATACTTGGCAAATAAGTAGAGTGCATTATTACCTACACCATTTTAGGTCAACATGGTAGACCAAATAAGATTATAGCCACTTGGTATTTTGAAGAACTAGCAAATCAAAGTGGCTAGCTTGAAGTTTAGAGTTAGGTTTGTGGTATTAAGGATGTCAGAGCTAGCTGAATCCTATCACATGCTTTTAGACATGCCATGGTTTAAACTAGTGGCAAGTTATGCAAGATTGGGGAGTAGACTATGTGTGCATTCCTAGAGGACTTTAGGATATTAGATTGCCCATGATAAATAAATTAATCCTAAAGAATAGGTCTTGACCTTTAGTGGTTCAAACAATGAACTCAATGGATGAAGTTGAGGAGGAAGAAGAACTCTTTCTTCATGAAAACCATTCAATGGTATTGGTAATTGAAATAGATGTGAGCATCATTCAAGGTATCAAGAGCAACCTACTAGTGCTAAAAATGACGTGTAAGGGACATAAGAACCTCCCCTTACATATTAAAGGAAAAGGAAATTTAAAAAAAAAAACTCAAATTTTTTTCTCCCCTCCCCTCTCTCCCCGCCGACAGCAGTCGGGGAAGGAGACAGAGAGTGGGAGTGGTGGATTGGCAGGGGAGGCATGCACCCTCCAGGTGGAGGGTGGCCATGCCAACCATCCCCTCCCCTCGAGGGCTTCTCCCCTCCCCAGGAGGAAGGCTATGCCCATCTCACGCCGGCCCGCCATCCTACTGCACAACCCCCCCTGTGATTGATTGTGCCAACCCCCCGTGGGGCCTCGTCCGCAGCCAACCCCCATCGCCTGGACTACAAGTGTTTGCCACCTCCTTGCGTCCTTTTGAATGGGGTCTCCCCCCCCCCCCCCCCCGTGAGGGACTGCAACCGCAACTCTGCGGCAGCTACTCCGCCACCTAGTCCCCCTCCCCCCCCCCCCCCAACAACTCAGCGCATACCATCTGGGCCTTGATCCTTTTCAAACCCCCCCCCCCCCCCTTTTTGACTGCAGACACGGGATCCTCCCTCGACCCTCCAAAAATTAAACGGTCTCCTTGTTTGGGCCATGAAGGTAAAAAGTGGAGGGAGAGGATAAGAAGAAGAGGGTGGGAGAAGAGAAACAAGGTGAGAGAGAGAGAGAAGAGGAGGAAGAGGGAAAGAGAAGAAGGAGTGGAAGAAAGAGGGAGAAGGGAAGGAGAAGGAGTGAAGGAGTAGGAGTGAGGGAGAAGGAGTAAAGGGAGAGAAGAAGGAGGAGTGGGTAAGAAGTAGAGGAAGGAGGTAGAAGGAGGAGAGGATAAGAAGTAGGAGGGAAGGAAAAGAAGGAGGGAGAGAAGAGGAAAGAAGAAGTGGATGGAAAAGAAGGAGGTAGAAGAGTAAGAAGGAGGGAGAGAGAGAAGAGAAGGAGGAGTGAAGGAGGAGTGAAGAAGAAGGAGGGAGGAAAAGAAGGTAGAGGAAGAGGGAAGTAGAGGGGGAGTAGTAGAAGAAGGGAAGGAGTAGGAGAGAGGTAGAGGAAGAGCAAGAAAAAGGGAGAGAAGGAGGAGAGGAGAAGAAGAAGGGGAAGGAGAGAGGAAGAGGAAGAAGAAGAAGAGGTAGAGGAAGAGAGGTGAGAAGTGGTAGAGGAAGGAAAAGAGGAAGGAAAAGAGGAAGGGGCAGAAGGAGAAAGAAGTGGGAGAAGGACAAGAAGAGAGGTAGAAGAAAGAAAAAGGGGGTAACCACTACGAGTCACCCAAACCACTCTCCTGGCAACGAACCACATCCGACAGTCTTCCCAACCGATTGTGTCTAATCGAAACCGTTAAGGTCCGGACTGCCCCAATCTCCATGAGGCGAATGGCTCCCAAGAAGAAAGTCGCGGGAAGCATAGGCGCCCAAGCCACCGGCAATGCTGGAGGGACGAGCAGAAGGACCAATGCAGCACACATGAATCAAGCCCAGGTTCCAAGGATTAATGTCGTGCATAAGGTTTTGTTTATACTAAAAACTAAGTTGCATGCAACGGTAGGCTTGAACTTTCATAAGTTTTTACTCACCTAAAATGATAAGGTTATCACCTTACCTCACATGAAATGATAACTTCTACACACATAAAATGATAGGGTTATCGCCTTATTTCACATAAAATGATAGCCTTCTAACCAGTTCAGTGCATGAATAGTCATTTAGAATTCATGTTGCGCAATTATGGTTAAAAGAAACACATGAAATGTCTGTTCATAAGATACATTTGCTTCATTAGGAACAAAACCCTAGGACTTTCATACATGCAAGTCACATGTGATCCAGTGCATTAGAAATAAGTACTCATTGCCAGGAATAAAGAGAGATAAAAGTTGTTTAGGGGTCAACTATACTAAACGCACAACGTGCATGATGGTTGGGAACTCCTGCATAGAACCGCCCTAAGAGAATTGGAAGGATCGCATGCATCTAGACCGCATCTTGAAAATTTAAATGAGGAATCATGTGTTGCCATGTGTGTAACTGAGCTTGGCTGGAATTAGAGATTATAAGACCCTTGGTTGGGTTGCAAATAAGGTATGTCCATTGCCTTGACTAACCCGCTAGTGCTTCAGCTAGGGACTAGGATACCCTAAGAAAGTATAAGTCAACTTACCAAGACCATTTGCTATTGTTGAAATTATTGGGATTTCGCCAAGTCGTGGAAAGACCCAAGATCAGGGTGCTGAGCATCCGGGAAAAAGGAGTCACACCTTAGCAGTCAGTCGCGCAAATGACCTCCGAAATGTTTGTGCTTGTACTTAGATACATTATTTGATTTCTTTGCTCAAGTAACTAATTCAAGGAAAACACTTAAATGCTTCAGGTTGAAAGCGTGGAGGGAGAGGCAAGAACAGTTACCTCCGACTGTCTACCTAGCCCTATCCAAGGGGGTTGTTAGCCGTGTTGGGTATATGGACCTAACCCGCCGCGAGAGGTCTCTCCATGGGTACTGCTTGGAGCAGGAGGATGCTTGGGTGTTAGGGGAGCCTCTGGTTGTAAATCCTTTGCCTCCGGATCCCGTACAAGAGGATGACGTGACTCGAGATGGGATCTCGAAGCCCATGTACTAGTCTACAGGTAGAACTTGGAACATCAATCTTGTAGATTGCTGATCTTGTAGATTGCTGAGATGGCCTTCGGGCATGATGTTGGATGTAATCCGAAATTATGACAAATAAAGAACAGATGCTTGAGAAAAAGGAACTTGCTTGACATTGTTTTTGTGTTAGTGCCTAAGTTACGTGAAGGAACCCGTGATTAAATTGTTTAATTAAGGGACCTAATTTTGCATGTAAAAACGTAATGTGTTAGGTAATTAGATAACTAAAGCAAACTGAGGAAAGTACGTGGACGTGACTTAGGTCCGTCCTATGGAAGGGTGGTCCCAGTTAGCTGGAAACTTTTCTCAAATGATGAGATGATAAAACGATGAGGACCTAGAGACTTGCCGGTAGGAAAGGAACCCTGACCTCAGGTCGATCCCAAGTGGGAACGGCTGGACTCTTCCGCTCGGAGCAGACCCGGAAAGACCTAGATCGCAAACCCTGTGTCATTCCCTGCGAGTGCCAGGCGGAGCCTTCTAGACCCTCCTCCCGATGGGCTGCTAAGACGTGTCCTGCAATCGGACAAACGAGTACGTTACAGTTGGTATCAAAGCGAAACCAATGGAATCTAATATTTACAAAGGAACTTAATGGAGGAAGGAAAATAGAGCAATGTTTGCTGTTGAGAACATTTCCTTACTTACTTATGGATACTGGGCTACAGAGTCACTAAGCATGGAACAAATTCTTAGTGTTCCAGGTTATGTTTATGACTGCAATGCATGCTTCGAATTATCGAGGAGGCTAGGCATGATGAATATTCTAGACAACATCTACAATCCTTCACCCCTGTACGCAGAACGAAGATGGATGGGAGAATCAGGAATATATTACATAGCAGCCCACCGACTTGCATACCTTTAGACCAACTTGAAGAGAATCAAGTGGATGGAGGATTTAAAGATTGTGAAGCTGTTCATCTTTGTCGAAGCTCATGCAAATGTAACCCTGCATGTTGGCGTTCGGCAAGTCAAGCAGAACAAGTATGTGTATGAAGAAGTGACTCAAGTGATCCCTGCCAATAGAATCAAAGTGTTGGGGTGTTATGAGAAGAACGGGTGCCAAAGGAAGGGATACCCCAAGCTTCCTATGACTTATCGATTCCTGAAAATCCATGACCCCTCTCCATATTATTACTCAGTCCCTGAAGCCAAATGTAATACAATCCTATTTTCCCTAAACTGATGTTCCAATCAGCTTGTTCTACTTTCCCAAAATAAATGTACTCAAATGGGCTATGCCCTCATGAATGAATAAGATTTTTATTACTGTTTGCCCTGGTTGTAAATGTTGGCAAAGGAGTTAAGTGATTAGGTCACTTGGCTAAAAGCTGTACTAGTCATATTAATGTAATGTGAGAAACGTTCGGTAAGTTTTTAACATGAAAAATCTTATTGCCCAGGCACAATCCCAAGTGCAGGTTGCAAGTCCGACCCCTGCACTAAGTATAGCTGTGATTCAAGAGAAGAAGTTCATTCTCAAACAAATCAAGCCACCTGAATTCGATGGTAAGGGAAGGACTGTTCAAGCTGACACTGAGATTTGGATCGAGTCCATGGAGGACTATTTTGAGGCAGCAGGAACTGCACCTGCTAACCAAGCTATACTCGCCAAACTTAAGCTTACAGGCGAAGCAAGACTTTGGTGAAAACAGTGGTGCAGAGACAAAGGGATCTCGGAAGGGACAGTCACTTGGGAGAAGCTTAAGGAAGCTGTGCGAGGGAGGTACCTGCCACCTGCCTACCGCACACAAAAGATGAATGAATTCTATGAATTGAAGTAGCTTGGACTATCCCTTGATGCATATTATTCAAAGTTCGTCTCTCTCTTAAAGTACGCGCCACAAATAGATATGACACAACATGTGTCAAAGTTTTGTGCTGAGTTAAATCCACCCATAAACACCTGCTTGGAATCAATGCGCCCAATGGACCTACAAAATGCACTCATTCGAGATGCATGAATAATACAGGAGGTGTAGACCAAGCCAAGGAACAACAGGACTTGGCCTTATAGGGATCAGAACAAGGGAATGTATAGGTCTCAGGCTAAGAGAGCGCAGGGCCAGAATCAGGGACAAAGGAAGAAAGCTAGGACCAACACTGTCGACAACTTTGTTCCTACACAAGGTAATGGCCACAATCTCTATTGCTTCCATTGCAACAAGCCTGGACACTTCAAGAGGCAGTGTCCCAAGCTTAGCAAAGGACAACACCAAGGGCCATTCCAAGGAGCCATCCATGGCCAAGGAGCCACCGTCATGGCCAAAGGGAGAACCTCCAATGTTGCCAATAAGGAGCTAGGCGATGAAGAAGATCCATCCATGGAAGCTGACATTGAGAGGGCAACGGTTCACGCCGCTCTTCACAAGAAGGGTCCGAATCGCCAATTCTTGGTGATCCAATCTCCATCGGATTATGAAGGTAAAAGCTTCAAAACCTTAATCGATTATGGCAGTACACATTCCTTCATTTCACCAATCTGTGCCAAAAGACTAGGGATAGCCAAATAGTCGCACCTAATTTACTTGTGGAATTGGCAAATGGTCGTAAGGTCTCCTGTACCAGGCAAACTTCTAAGGTGAAATTCCTAGTGGGTGGGAAGTCAACTTTGGTGAGATTCAAGGTAATGAACCTAGATATCCATGAATGTTTGCTTGGAATGGATTGGCTAATACCCAATGATGCCCACATCCACTGTGGAAAGGGCCAAGTCTCCTTTCAAAATTTTGAGGGGGATCTAGTTACAACTCAAGGAGAGGTTAGTAAGCCAAAAATTCAACAACACGGATAATAAAAGGAGTTAGAAAGGGTCTACCAGTCTATCTTATTAAACTGAATAAGCTAGATCAGAATCAGGAATTTGGGGAAGAACCTTCATGGTTAAAGGAATACGTAAACGTATTTCCTGAAGAGCTGACAGAACTTCCTCCTCAAAGGGAAGTCGATCACGAAATCAAGCGAGCGGAGCTGCACGAGTCGCAAAGAGACCATATAGGATGTCCATCCCGGACGCGATTGAACTAAAGGAGCAACTCAAGCAACTGTTAGACCAAGGCTACATCCGTCCTACCAGTTCGCCATGGGGAGCTCTAGTGTTGTTCCAGAAGAAGAAAGATGGAATGCTTCGGCTATGCATCGACTACAGAGGGTTGAATCAATCGATCATTAAAAACAAATACCCCATTCCAAGAATAGATGAACTTCTTTACCGTCTTCAAGGTGCGAAGATCTTCTCTAAGATAGATCTCAGGTCTGGATATTATCAGATAAGGATCAAGGAAGAAGATATCCCGAAGACTGCATTCAGCACAAGATATGGACACTTTGAATTCCTAGTGATGTCATTCGGACTGACAAATGCTGTTGCTACCTTCAACAGGTTAATGCAGGATATCTTTAGGCCCTATCTTGATGACTTTGTACTCATCTTCTTTGACGATACCCTAGTCTACTCTAAGCAGGAAAAAGATCATGAACCCCAGATTTGCATTGTTCTTGAAACAATGAGAGCATACAAGCTTTATACCAAGAAGAAGAAGTGTGCATTTTTCAAGCGACAGATTGAATATCTGGGATTCATTATATCAACGGAAGGAATTTCAGTGGATCCAGCCAAGGTCAGAGACGTTCTGGAATGGCCAACACCAACTTCTGTCAAAGAAATACGTAGTTTTCTTGGATTTACAGGATGGTACAAGATATTTATCAAAAACTATGCTTTGATTGCAGCGCCTCTGACTGATCTACTAAAGAAGAAAGTAGCAATTGTATGGTCACCTGCTGAACAGACCAGCTTTGACAAACTAAAGCAAAGCTTGGTATCAGCACCCATCCTAAAACTTCTTGATCTTAGTAAGGAGTTTGAAGTGGTAACTGATGCTAGCGCACTTGCGTTAGGATGTGTGCTTATACAAGAAGGTCATCCCGTAGCATACTCTTCGAGGAAACTGAAGAGCCATGAAAGGAATTATGCTACCCACGATCTAGAGAGCTGTTGGCTGTCATCCATGCTCTCAAACTTTGGAGACATTACTTGCTGGGTAACAAATTTGCCTTAGTGACGGACCACAAGAGTGTTAAATGGTTTTTCACCCAGAATGAGCTCAATATGAGGCAACGTCGATGGATTGAAGTGCTGGAAGAATATGATTTTAAAATCAAATACCGGCCTCGAAAGGAGATTGTAGTTGTCAATGCACTCAATCGTCGCAAGGCATTTTTGAATTCTCTGATTTTGCAAGATCCATCAACTACAAGATCTCTAGCCACAAAGGTATCAATGACAAACAACCCAATTCTTGAGCTAGCTAGAGAAGAGGCATGTCATGACCCAATCTATCAGAAATTGCTAAGGGAGATCCCCATCAAAGATCAAGACCCGAAGCTAAAGACGAAGTATCAAGAATTCTCTGTCAATAGTGAACTTGTCTACTTTAGGACGAGATTATGTATCCCCGCAAGACAATCTCTCAAGCAGAAGATACTTTGGGAAGCCCATGACTCCTCTTTCTCGGGACATCCTGGTTATGCCAAGATCCTTAATGTGGTCAGGAAGAGTTATTATTGGGATAGGCTCAAAGGTGAGGTTCTCAAATATGTCACGGAATGTTTGTCTTGTCAATGCATTAAGGCAGATTATGTCAAAATGCTATGGAAATTGCAACCACTTGACATTCCCCAAATGAAATGGGAATTCATTAGTATGGACTTTGTTGTTGGCCTACCCCAAGTTCAGGGAGGATACAACTCTATTATGGTTGTAGTAGATATGCTCACCAAGGTTGCACATCTTATCCCTGTTAAGACAAACTATAAAGCCTTAGATATCACAAGATTATTCATCAAGGAGATATTCAAATTGCATGGGTTACCCAGAAGAATCATTAGTGATCGTGACTCTCTCTTCACATCACACTTCTTGAGGGCTATCTTCAAGGCCATTGGGACTCAACTCTGTTTCAGTATAGCTTACCATCCCCAAAGCGATGGTCAAACGGAACGAGTCAACCAAGTCATTGAAGATATGCTTAGGGCACACTGCTATCGCGAACCCAAAAAGTGGATTCAATATTTGCCACTGGTTGAGTTTGCCTACAATGCTTCTTACCAACAAAGTATTCAAATGACCCCTTTCCAAGCATTGTATGGGCACGATTGTCGTACTCCTTTGAGCTTCTCAGATCCAACCTTGAGGATTGAAGCTTCAAAGCAGATGCTGGAAGATGTGGATGACCAAATCAAATCAATAAGACAAGACATCCAAGCCGCCAAGGACAGACAGAAGGCTTACGCGGACTTGAAACCACAAGACAAATCCTTCGTTGAAGGTGATATGATCTTCATCCGTGTACGCCCTAAAAAGAGTTCGCTATCCTTGGGAGAGTACAAGAAGCTGAGTCTAAGGTATTGCGAACCTTATAAGATCACTAAGTGCCTAGGACCTAATGCTTACAGACTATAGCTACTCGCAACCCTAAAAGTTCATAATGTATTCCACGTTAGCCTATTGAAAAAGTATTTACCTAATCCAAATCATGTACTTGATGATCAACAAGTTGTAAATGCATAGCCAAGGAGTCCTTGAGCTACGACCTGATAGAGTCCTGGATGTCAGGGAGAGGCATTTGAGGTCAAGGACCTTGAGAGAATACCTCGTCCAGTGGAAAGAGTATCCTAAAGAGGTTGCCACCTGGATGGACGAAGATACTCTCAACCAACAATACCCTCAGGTCCTCTTGAGATGAGGACATCTCGATTCCTCTAAGGGGGAGAGAATGTAAGGGGCATAGGAACCTCCCCTTAAATATTAAAGAAAAATGAGTTTTTTTCAAAAAAAACTCAAAATTTTTTACTCCCCTCCCCTCTCTCCCCGCCGATAGCAATCGGGGAAGGAGAGAGGGAGTGGGAGTGGTGGATTGGCAGGGGAGGCATGCACCCTCCAGGTGGAGGGTGGCCATGCCAACCATCCCCTCCCCTCCCCTATATAAGGGGAGGGCTTCTCCCCTCCCCAGGAGGAAGGCTATGCCCATCTCATGCCAGCCCACCATCCTACTACACAACCCCCCCACCGTTGATTGCGCCAACCCCCCCTTGGGGCCTCGTCCACAGCCAACCCCCATAGCGTGGACTTCAGGCGTTCACCACCTCCCTGCGTCCTTTCGAACTGGGTCTTTCCCCCCTGTGACGGACTGCAACAGGAGCTCTATAGTGACCGCTCCGCCACCCAGTCCCCCCCCCCCCCCCACGTGACATTTTTTGCCCCCCAACAACTCAGCGCAGGCCATCTGGGCCTTGATCCTTTTGAACCCCCCCCCCCCCCCCCCCCCCCCCCCCCCTTTTTGATTGAAGACGTGGCACCCTCCCTAGACCCTCCAAAAGTTAAACGGTCTCCTTGTTTGGGCCATGAAGGTAAAAAGTGGAGGGAGAGGATAAGAAGAAGAGGGTGGGTGAAGAGAAAGAAGGTGAGAGAGAGAGAGAGAGAGAAGAGGAGGAAGAAGGAAAGAGAAGAAGGAACGAGTGGAAGAAAGAGGGAGAAGGGAAGGAGTAGGAGTGAAGGAGTAGGAGTGAGGAAGAAGGAGTAAAGGGAGAGAAGAAGTAGGAGTGGGTAAGAAATAGAGGAAGGAGGTAGAAGGATGAGAGGATAAGAAGTAGGAGGGAAGGAAAAGAAGGAGGGAGAGAAGAGGAAAGAAGAAGTGGATGGAAAAGAAGAAGGAGGTAGAAGAGTAAGAAGGAGGGAGAGAGAGAAGAGGAGAAGTGAAGGAGGACTGAAGAAGAAGGAGGGAGGAAAAGAAGGTAGAGGAAGAGGGAAGTAGAGGGAGAGTAGTAGAAGAAGGGAAGGAGTAGGAGAGAGGTAGAGGAAGAGCAAGAAAAAGGGAGAGAAGGAGGAGAGGAGAAGAAGAAGGGAAAGGAGAGAGGAAGAGGAAGAAGAAGAAGAGGTAGAGGAAGAGAGGTGAGAAGTGGTAGAGGAAGGAAAAGAGGAAGGAGCAGAAGGAGAAAGAAGTGGGAGAAGGACAAGAAGGGAGGTAGAAGAAAGAAAAAGGGGGTAACCATTACGAGTCACCCAAATCACTCTCCTGGCAATGAACCACATTCAGCGATCTTCCCAACCGATCGTGTCTAACCGAAACCGTTAAGGTCCAGACTGCCCCAATCTCCGCGAGGCAATTGCTCCCAAGAAGAAAGTCACAGAAAGCATAGGCGCCCAAGCCACCAGCAATGCTGGAGGGACAAGCGAAACGACCAACGCAGCACACACGAATCAAGCCCAGGTTCCAAGCATTAAAAAAGTTAATTTAGGACTTAGTTCTCATGAAAGGATTAATGTCATGCATAAGGTTTTGTTTATACTAAAAACTAAGTTGCATGCAACAATAGGGTTGAACTCGCATAAGTTTTTACTCACCTAAAATGATAAGGTTATCACCTTACCTCACATGAAATGATAACTTCTACACAAATAAAATGATAGGGTTATCGCCTTATTTCACATAAAATGATAGCTTTTTAACCAGTTTAGTGCATGAATAGTCATTTAGAATTCACGTTGTGCAATTATGGTTAAAAGAAACACATGAAATGTTAATTTTTGTTCATAAGATACATTTGCTTCGTTAGGAACAAAACCCTAGGACTTTCATACACGCAAGTCACATGTGATCCGGTGCATTAGAAATAAGTACTCATTGCCAGGAATAAAGAGAGATAAAAGCTATTTAGGGGTCAACTATACTAAACGCACAACGTGCATGATGGTTGGGAACTCCTGCATAGAACCTCCCTAAGAGAATTGGAAGGATCGCATGCATCTAGACCGCATCTTGAAAATTTAAATGAGGAATCATGTGTTGCCATATGTGTAACTGAGCTTGGCTAGAATTAGAGCTAATAAGACCCTTGGTTGGGTTGCGAATAAGGCATGTCCATTGCCTTGACTGACCCGCTAGTGCTTCAACTAGGGACTAGGATACCCTAAGAAAGTATAAGTCAACTTACCAAGACCATTTTCTCTTGTTGAAATTATTGGGATTTCACCAAGTCGCAGAAAGACCCAAGATCGGGTGTTGGGCATCTGAGAAAAAGGAGTCACACCTTAGCAGTCGGTCGCGCAAACGACCTCCAAAATGTTCATGCTTGTACTTAGATACATTATTTGATTTCTTTGCTCAAGTAACTAATTCAAGGAAAACACTTAAATGCTTCAGGTTGAAAGCGTGGAGGGAGAGGCAAGAATAGTTACCTCCGACTATCTGCCTGGCCCTATCCTAGGGGGTTGTTAGCCGTGTCGGGTATATGGACCTAACCCGCTGCGAGAGGTCTCTCCGTGGGTACTTCTTGGAGCGGGAGGATGCTTGGGTGCTAGGGGAGGCTCTGGCTATAAATCCTTTGCCTCCGGATCCCGTACAAGAGGCCGACGTGACTTGAGATGGAATCTCGAGGCCCGTGTACTAGTCTACGGGCAGAACTTGGAACAGCGATCTTGTAGATTGCTGGGATGACCTTCGGGCATGATGTTGGATGTAATCCGAAATTATGACAAATAAAGAACAAATGCTTCAGAAAAAGGAACTTGCTTGACATTGTTTTTGTGTCAGTGCCTAAGTTACGTGAAGGAACACGTGATTAAATTGTTTAATTAAGGGAGCTAATTTTGCATTTAAAAACGTAATGTGTTAGGTAATTAGATAACTATTGCAAATTGAGGAAAGTGCGGTGGACGTGACGTAGGTCCGTCCTATGGAACGATGGTCCCAGTTAGCTGGGAACTTTTCTCAAATGATGAGATGATAAGACGATGAGGACTTAGAGACTTGCCAGTAGGAAAGGAACCTTGACCTCAAGTCAATCCCAAGTGGGAACGGTTGGACTCTTCCGCTCGGGGTAGACCCGGGAAGACCTAGATTTGCAAACCCTGTTTCATTCCCTATGAGTGCCAGGCAGAGCCTTCTAGACCCTCCTCCCGATGGGCTGCTAAGACGTGTCCCGCAATCGGACAAACGGGCACGTTACATGACGTTCCTAAACAACAAATTGTTCAGACTATAGATTTTGGCCAATTAGGATAGCATCCTAATTGGTCAAGAATAGTTGGTAGGGCATGAGCAACCTGAAGTTCAAGAAAGTTAAAGGAATTGAGTTGGATAAATTATTTTAGAAATTTGGACCTATATAGCCTCATCTTGAACGGCAAAAGGAACCTCATAATCAGGATACTCAATAATTTCATCTTGTGGATAGCTACGATGTTCAAGATTATGAAGGAAAGAAGGCAATTATTCAGGATGTTGAGCATAGAAATAAACAAAACCGATAGAGTTCAGCAAGAGTGGTGGAGAATGAAGTTTAGGATGTCAATTTGAACGGAGTAGGAGAGTCTATACCCATTAAAGTAAGTATATTTGTAGAAGACGGTTTCAAGAAAGACTTGGTACAACTGTGTAAGGAGTTTCAAGGCATATTTGAATGGGACTACACCAACATGAAGGGCTTTGATCCTATAGTTTACTAGCACAAGATTTAACTTAAGAAGGATGCCAAATCCATTATCCAAAAAATGTATAGAATGAACCCTAATTATGCTAAGTAGGTTAAGGAAGAGATTGATAATCTTTTGTAGGTTGGTTTTATAAAACCTATCAATGAAGCAACCTGGTTGTCTCTTATAGTTGTGGTGCCCAAAAATAATGGGAAGATCAATGTTTGTGTTGATACGTGAAGTTAAATGTTGCAACAATTTTTTATCCACATTTATCGATTCCCTTCTTGATGGTGTAGCAAGATATGAGATGCACAAATTCTTGGATGGGTTTTTAGGTTATAACTAGATTAGGATGCATTTGGATGGCATGTATAAGACTAATTTTATCACCAAATGGGGAGTTTATGTCAGCAATCATGAACTTTGGATTGAAGAACAGATTGTTTGAGTTTTAGGGAGTTGCTCACAAGGCCTTTGATCCTTACCTGAAAACTTTTATGAGAGTCTTCATTGATGATTTTTGTGTCTTTGACACCATGAAGGACCACCTAAAACATTTGAAGTTATGCTTGGAGAGGTGCAAGAACTTTGGCATGTCCATAAACACATTTAAGTCAATCTCTACAGAGGGGAGTGTTGTAGGAAATGGCCATTGATACTAGAAAGATATATATTTTTGAAAACGCTAAAGCTCCAACAAATGTTTAGAAAGTGATGAGATTTGTAGGCCAGGTCAAGTGGCATAGTAGATTTTTGTGGTATTTATCTTGTATTTTTTCTCCCCTCACTACTCTCACCAAGAAAGGTATGCAGTTCATATGGTAATAGGACCAAGAAAAGGCTTTTGGAGTTTTGAAAAAGATGATCATTATAGCTTCCATTTTATATCCTCCTACATGGGACCTATCTTTTCATGTTTATTTGGACGCCTTTGATGTGGTTGTTGGAGTAGTATTGATGTAGGAAAAAGTACATCGTTGGTTTAGGCCAATATATTATGCTAGCAAGAGACTTAGTATTGTAGAAAAAACTACTCTATTAAGGGAAGAATGGCATTAGGGATGGTATATTCCTTGCAAAAGTTCAAGCATTATCTTTAAGGAAATCGAGTAAAATTCCATGTTGATCATCAAGTCATGTTATTCTTGATTAAAAAGCCTTAGCTAATCAAAGGACTTACAAGATAGATGTTACTATTTGCATGAATTTGATTATAAGGTAATCCATGCTCCTAGGAAAGAGCATGCAATTGCAGATTACTTGAGCAAGTTGGAGAATTATGACATTGAAGCTAGATTGTGAGATTAGTTGCCAAGATGCTAAGTTATTTGAGGTGCAAGTTATAGATTTGCACTCATATTATGATCAATTGCTTCACTTTATGGTGGAGGGTGTTATGTCTACAAAATTGACTACGGATCAAAGGAGGAAATTAGCTTTGAAGACTAGGTCTTATCATGTCATTTTCAATACTCTATACAGAAGAAGGGTTGACAATATCCTTAGGACAGGAAATTAGCTTTAAAGAGGTCTTATCACAACATTTTCAATACTTTGTATAGAAGAGGGGCGGATAATAATCTCAAGAGATGTGTACCTAAGCATGGGTAGCCAGTTGTGCTTTATGAAGCCCATGAGGGTTTATTTGGAGGTCATATTTCTGGAGAAATTACCCGAACTAAGTTATTATACCCACCAGCAGGTCTTAAGCCATCCTATGAACGACAATTGATCCTTATGTTGGCTAAAGACCTAGTTGAAAGCATAGGAGACGACTTGGTCACCTGCATCAAGCACTATGTCACTTTCACCCTACTTGCTAAGAGCTATGAGCACTTAGACCTAGGTCTACTTGATGCATCCTTATAGTCGGATGTCTGCTCCTTGCCATGCACCTAGGAGGAATACAAATTGATGATGATAAAAACCCCCATGGTCACAAAGGAATTGATCACCAATGCTAAGATATCTCAAGACCAAGCCCTTAAACAATGGCTGATCAACTCCTACAGCAAGAGCAGAGTCCTGCCACAAGCCAAGAGTTAGATGAACTTTTCAAGTGGTATGCTCTCTGGCTTCAATGGGAAAAAGAGGGCTACCAAATCATGACCAATACTGAGCGTTGACGCACCATTAAGACCTCCAAGTATGATCCCACTTACCTAGCTCCTACCTCTTTTAGGGTATTGGCCATCACTCGCAATTGATCATTGGAAGACCATGTCATGAGCCACCCTCACCTAGATTGAGTCCTTACTGAAGAAGAGCTACACATTGCTAGCAAGATTGACTTTGGTGATCTTATCACTGATGTCCTCACCTATATCACATGCATAGGCATCAGACCTCATGATATGGACCGCCGTGCTCAGTTGGAATATAATCCACAATTCTATGCTTGGCTTCTGCAAGGTAATATCCCACTCATGCATGCTTATAAATGCCCTTAACCCTTCACTCTCCAATCCTAGGAAGGATTCAAAACATTCCAGGGGGAGAGAAGGGGTAAGGTGGAAAGGAGACAATCATAAAAAGAAAACTGGAAAAGAAGAAAACAAACCTGCCTTAAACGTCAATCAATGTTTAAATGACAAGACTCAGAATGTGGGAAAAATTATCATGGATATTTTTGAATAGTGTGGATTGCTTGAAGTGGAAATTTTACTCTATACTTAAGCATTTCACATTCTTAAGAGCTTTCATGTATGTTTATCTACCTCCTTGTGGAAGTTGATTTAATAAAACTAATGGTGAGCTATGATATATGACAAGAACCTAAAATGGCAAGGCAAGATAAATGTGGCAAGCTCCCGTTCATAGAGGAAGAGTAAGCAAAGTATGGCTTGATGGTAGAAACAAGGGGTTTCAGCCAATTCACATTCAAGCATACCCTAAACCTAGAACACACCATCACAGAGGAGCTAAAAAAACTCGTGGACTAGTGCAATCTACAAAAGTATATAGAGAAGGTCGGGTAGGCTGTCAAATATAACAAGTACGTAGAATTTCTAAGGATCTTTGATGCTAAAAGAAACTGTGGCGCAATGACGGTAAGAAGAGGAGAATCCCACCAAGTAGAGGTGGAGTTGAGCCCTACGATGGTGGAGAAGGCCCCGAGTCTAGCTAGCAAGACTGAGACACACCCAAAGAGGGATATGTATAACATGCTGGGGGTGAGCAAGGTTGTCATGTACACAGTTGATGGGATAAGCTTGGTGGATATCCCAAACCCTGAAATTAAAATGTAGGCAAAGATGGTTCATGCCCTCTTCTCCACTCAAAGATACAATGCTCTTATGAATAGAATCGGGGTACCATTGTTGGAAAGAATTGCAGCTAGATCCCCAGATGAGGTGGATTGGAATGCCTTCATGCACAAGATCATTGAAAACTTAGCAAAATCCTTGGCCACAGGTGCAGCAGCAGCAGCAAGTGGGGAGTCCTCAACCTCCATAGCAAGGTCAGCTAGGAAAAAGTCCTCCTCCAAGGCATCCACCATCAGGTTTGGTGGAGTACTGATGGCCATCATCCAAGAGCCCTAAAGGACATAGAAGGAGGTGAAGAGGAAGTAGGCGAGACCCCTGACCGATTGATGCACCCCGAGTAGGAGCAATCTAGTGAGAGGACTATAAGTGATAGGGAAGAGAAAGAGACACAATCTGATCATAGAGAGATTCCAGGGCACCAAAGAAGGAAACCCCATCAAAGCCATAGAGGAAACAAAATAAAGAATGACCAAGGAGGAACGGGATGAGTTGAAGAGGGCCCAAAGAGAGTCCAAGAGGACCAAAGAGGAGAGAAGGGAGAAGGAAGCAATTGAGCTAAAGAGAGTGGAAGAGGAGTCGATAAGGGATAAAGAAGAGAGAGAAAGAAAAGTAGAGAAAGAGGCGAAAGAGTTGAGGAGAAAGGAAGATGAAGACATGGCCCAGGCCATGCACAAGTCACTAGAGGAGACTTTTGGCACAAAAGAGCTAGCCACCATGAGCCCCAGAGGGAAGGAGAGCCAAGTAGCAGCGCCAGGGCCTCAGAGGTTGAAGCAGTCCCAATAGTATCAGGCAAGGGCAAGGCCCCAATGCACCCCCTCCCATCAATCTTCACGTCCAAGAGGGCCCAAAGAGGAATGGGACAAGTTGAAGAGGGCCTAAAGAGAGTCCAAGAGGACCAAAGAGGAGAGAAGGGAGAAGGAAGCAATTGAGCTAAAGAGAGTGGAAGAGGAGTGGAGAAGGGATAAAGAAGAGAGAGAAAGAAAAGTAGAGGAAGAGGCGAAATAGTTGAGGAGAAAGGAAGATGAAGACATGGCTGCGGCCATGCACAAGTCAGTGGAGGAGACTTTTGGCACAAAAGAGCTAGCCACCATGAGCCCCAGAGGGAAGGAGAGCCGAGAAGCAGCGTCAGGGCCTCAGAGGTTGAAGCAGTCCCAATAGTATCAAGCAAGCGCAAGGCCCCAATGCACCCCCTCCCATCAATCTTCGCACCCCATGCCATGACCACCTCAACTGCCCAAAACACTATAGTTACCATGGACATTAGCAAGTTAATGTCCATGATGCAATTTTTGGTAACGAAGATGTAGGAGATAGCTTTGGATTCGAAAGTAGGGGTCCCCATCATAGGAGCTAAAAGACCAATCGCAACCAATGCCAAGTCAAGGTAGGATCCTAAGAGGCAAAAGCTAGAGGCCTCTATGACTATAGTATCTCCCATGACACCCACAACCACACCATATGATGAGTACGTCAACGAGCTTCTAACATAGCTAGAAAAGGCCAAGGAAGAGAAGAGAGTGGCAGTAGGCTGACGACTTGGAGACTGAAACAGAAGCCTCAATAGTACTCAAGTTGGAAGCAACCCACTTGGTAGCAAAGCATCAACAAGAAACCTAAGAGCTAAAAGAGCAACTCAAAGATAAGGAAGAGTTGGCAAGCAAAACTAGGTGAAGAGACACAAGACTTGGTGAGGATGCAACAACGCATCGAGGAGCTAGCCAAGCTATATGAAGAGCTGCAAAGAGATATAAAAAACATCCTAGATGCCACGGAGGATCTAGAGGCATCAAGAGAAGAGAGGGCATGAAGACATCAAGAAGAAATAGAAACTTGAAGAAGAGGATTGTCCTAGAGTTGGAGGAACAGGAGAGATTGGAAAGGGAAATCGAATGCTTGGAGAAAGAGAAAGAAGAAGCCATCGAAGAAGCAACCCAAGGGATGTAGGAAGACTTAGAGAACCTAGAGCAAGAGGTGGAAGAGATTAAAACCATGGCTGAATCTGAAAGACAAAGGCATGAAGGAAGGCAAGAAGCCCACGTGTAGAAGAACGAAGATTTGTCTAAAAGGCAGTTAGAAACTTCCATGCAACTCATAGTGGCACAACAAGCCCAGAAGATAGCCAAGGAGCAGTTGAACCATTGTAACAAGGAAAAAACATAAATTTTGGAAGTATGGAATGAACAATAGTAGGTGGTAATGATGCTGTCTCAAAGCATGGAGAAGGGCAAGAAGGAATTGGAAGAGAGAACCAAATAGTGGGAAGAGCACAACTTCAAATGGATCCGAGGACTTGCCGACTGCTTGGCCATAGCACAATGCGAGCGAGTGTTGGCAGAGGCTAGAACTAAAGCCACAGAAGCAAGTTCAAATGCGCAACAGCAAGTCTTCTTAAGCATGGTGCTCCATGTAATGCAAGTGGACAGTGAGGATTCTGTGGAGAGGATGAGAAGGAAGTTAGAGATGACCACGAGAGCCCTGAAGTACGGCCTACAAGAGCGTGCTCTTCCAACCAACACTAGCCTAATGAGAAAAGAACAATGCTAATATTTGAGGCAAGCTAGCCTCTCCACCAATGAGCTCAAGGAGTTAGGTTTTGAAGAGAAGGAGCAGTTCCATCTACCCCTTGCTCCTACCCCACAAGAGCAATCACCAGAGGAAGGGCTGGACTTTAACCAAGAGCTAAAAGAAGAGGAATAGGCTTGAGAGCTTAGCCCACCACTGCCATATGTGCCTTAGGAAGATCTAGAAGGCAGCCAAGTACCCAAGTGCATCATTGCAACTAAGAGAAGAATATGGGAACTGGTGGAGCAAGCGCAACAGAGAACTAGAGTGCACAACCCCAACAGTTTCTTGGAGAGCCCTTGCCACAATGCAAGGATCACTATCCCATCAATTGGCTCTAGGAACTGATTATTTGGAACAAGGAAAACTCGAAACCCGACCCTTTGGGCTATCATTCCTCTACCCACGGGCCCTGGACCAAGTCCTACCAATGGAAGTAGTGGACATCATAATTCAAATGGCCAACTTGGCGAATCGATGGGTCGAGGAGTAGAGCATAGTCGATGGAGGTGGGAGGTCCCAAACTACTAGTAGGAAAAGATGTACTAGAATCCCAAGATGGTCTATGGCTATGAAGCACAACCCAAGTGGTGGAGAAGGATGTGGGATACAAACCTTCATGCATGGATGGCATTCTGTGACACACTCCCTGAAGAAAGGAATGATCCTGTCTACATACCCTACCCCCGTAGGGACAGAGTAGATTACAATAGGGAGGACTATGGTAGGTATGACTTTCCCAAGATCTACAATACCAATGTAGAGAATCCCAAGAGTGACTAACTTTCAAGGCATGAGACATCCGTCCGTCAATCAGGTACTTCCTCGAGAATTTCTCATCGTGTCTAGACCCCGCTTTCATCACAACTTGTAATTATCTTAGGACCATAGATAATGGTTTTGCTTTAATAGAAATCTATGGTCCTAAGATAATTACAAGTTGGTTTCAAAAGCTAAGTCAAAGGAAAAATGGCCAAAATCGCAAGGGTGGTTTCAAAAGCTAAGTCAAAGGAAAAAGTGCATTTTTAAATGCAAGGCGCCCATTAAACTTTTGTAAAAGAGTTTTAAGCTCCCTCCTATGCAAATTGTAAAGGGTAGATAGGTGTAGGTAAAGAGAAAGGGCAACTAGAAGGGAATAGGAAAAGAGAACCTTGCTACAATGGTCGGTCGTGTAAATAAGGGGATGGGTACCCAAAAAGGGATAAGGGTTTTGTATAATACTTAAAAAGTGAATGAGAATCTCATTCTTTGATATATGGCTAAAGTGGACTCTTCTTCTTCCCTTCTTCTCTCCATCTTGCTTACTTGTTTGTGCTTGAGAGAGGGAGTGTGAGAGTGTGAGGGAATGAGTGTGTGAAGGTGAGAGATCTTGGAGAAGAAGCTCTCCATCATCTGCCTTCTTCTTCTTCTTTTTCTTCTTCTTCTTCTTCTTCTCTTGCGTGTGGCTATGGAGGCTGAAGCTTGGAGATGGAGGCTTGAGGATGCTTGAACTCACGAATCGTGGAGCGATTGGTGTGCATGAGGGAGGAGAGTACTCAATCGGGCAGCGAGGTAAGCTCACTACACTCGTAGAGAGGGATAGCGTGTCGACTATGTAAGAGGTAGCCATTAGTGCTCTGCTTGAAACACTCAAAAGAATAAGCAGTCCGTGGGTCTTGGCAGTCGAGCATGAGCTCCCAAAAATAGGCTTTATTAGTTCAATCCCTCTTGTATGCATACATCTACTGGAAGATAATATCCCTCTTTACTTCCTAATGCATCATAACTAATCTTGAATCAATTGTATTGGCTCATATTAAAACCCCCTCTTTGTCTTGTGTGCCTTAGAAAAGTCTCAAAGTGAGCAGTAGCCTTTGTAAATGGGTAAGTAGCAGCCTAATGAGTCACTAGACTGCCAAGATAACCCCTATTCCAAGCCTTTGTACATCCTTGCATCTTATGAAATGACCCAATGTTTCCTTTCCAATGCATCTCATGCTGATTTCTTAATAAAAATTTCTGTATGTATACTCCGATTGAGGAAAAAGGCCGATGCTAGGCGAAGTGATAAGACAAAAGAGAGGTGACCCTCCCTTACCACTTAAGACCCTAAAGGGGTGCACAACCCACGGCCCGGGGGGAACTTTGCCCACCTCTTGCCCAATGATCTGGAGCTTGAAACTTGTATGCAGGTGCATGTAATCTCCTATGATCACCACCTCTCCTGATGCAATGATCCCCCTTAGACACCCTTTCAATGCTAATGGTACCCATGTATGACACTTGAAGTGCATGTAGTCAGAAGAGATGTATGGTAGTAAACTTCACTTATGAATTGACGACAAAGCATATGGATATGCAATGATGCTTGGGATGGTGATCTGTATGCTCAAGATGCTATTCATGTTATTGGTCAGGCCTCTCAGCATATGACTCTTCCATATAATGCTTTTGCACTAAGAGACAGACAATGTTCTTGGTCATAGTCAAGCATGACAGTTATAAAGATCCTATCAGAGAAAATTTTATATTACATTTAGGAGTAAAACCTATAGCTCATCTTGAAGAGGGCTTTTTCCCCTCCGATTTGAATAAAAAATCTCCCCAATCAAAGGTAGGGACTGAAAGTTATGGCCATTTTTGTGCACTAGGGTCATTGTGGACAGGGTGCAAACAACTCCATGACAAACACAGAAACCCCATTGCAGAATATTCTGATCATTTTTTGTCACAAAGATTAATGGATAATCCCAAAGAGGGCTTTGTCCCCTCTAATTTGAATCAAAAATCTCACCAATTGGAGTTTCCTACCAAAAGCTACAACCCATTTACTAACAGCAGGTCCTATGGACTGCATCCAGATGGCTGGCCAGAAGGGCAAAAGTAAGGCCCATGAAGAACTCCAAAGGGAGATTAGAGACTCCATGACCTCCATGAATGATGAACTAATCTTGACGCAAGATTACCATGGTGATATGGAGGAGGAAATGTCCAATACGAATCCCTACAACCTGCTCAACCACACCCTATGTCAACATGAGCTTCATCACATGGAACGTCATAATGACATGGTCACCAACTACCACTAAATGATATCCAAGTTTGATGAAGAAATTGAGAAAATGGCCCTCTCAAACTCAAGGACCCAACAAACCTTGGAGTAGCTCACCACTCTTATTTCTTAGCTAGTTACAGTTTCATCTTGAGAGAAGGCAAATGACTCTAGGCACAAATCTAGATGTCTACCACCTCAAGAGCCATTGCATGGTCCACAGGGCATACTTGGTGCTAAGGGAATCCTCTCTTCTACCTATGAGATTGGTGAACCCTCGCATGCACATGATGAGCCTCTGTTGAGCTCCCCCGTCAACCATGTAGCTAACACCCCACTGAGGCCCTCTCCCACCCTTGGTAGAAATTCCCCCACTCTCCCTAGGAGCCCCCATGCAACCTATATGAATTAGCCCCATCATGGATAGTATGGTACCAATGACCAGCATGTCAATCATGGGCAACATGGATATAATGGACATCATGGGATAAATGCATCACATGGTATGTATGGGCAGCAAGGTATGTATGAACATCATGGGATTATGGACAGCAAGGGTTTCATGGGTAGTAAGGCCCTCGTGATCTACGTGACAAGATTATCCTCACTAAGTACAATGGGCAATCTTCCTCACCATTAGTTTTGGAGGAATGGACGTTGAAGTTTGAGTCCTACTTCAATATCTACCCCTGCACTAATGATTAGAAAATTATACTTGCTTCTCTTCACTTGGAAGGATTTTCCACACATGGTGACGCTATATCAATCAAGAGAATCATCAATTCATTGATTGGGAAGATTTTAAAATGTATATGGTCCAAGTATTTATGTCCTCTGTGTGGAAAAAGAGTGATTGACAGGACGGTGGTACACTCTTGACCAACATAACCTCATTGTACATGAGTACACAAATCAATTTATGAACTTGACCATGTATGTGGAGAGCATTACGATGATGCTAAATTGCATAAGTATATTGACGGGTTGGAACCAAGCCTATCAACAGATGTCATGGCCCAAAAGCCTACCACACTATTTGAAGCAATTGAACTAGCTGAGAGATATGCAAGGAAGTACCGTAAGAATGAACATTTTCTGCAAGGTTCTAGATAGCCCTATATCCCTACAAGATCAGCCCCATATGGAGGTAGTTTTCGAGGCACTTCTATGCCTAATAACAACCCCAAAATACCCACTTACCCCACCTTCCATGCTAAAAGAAAACTGTGTAATTTTGGGTCAACATTTGGCTCTAATGCTGAGAATAAGCATGCTGGAAATAAACAGTCCATTGCATCACCTTTCCATGGCTCCAGTGGCCAACCCTTCATTTCTCTGAATGTTGTGAAGGAATGGAAGGAAAAAGGTTTATGCTTTAAATGTGGGGATAAGTACACTACTGACCATGCCTCTAAGTGCCCTTACAAGGTAGCTAAGGTTAAGGTCCATAGCATGTGTGTCATGGAAGATTGGCACAGTGATGTGGATGACCTACCCACTACCCATGTTGAGCATGTTGAGGATGTCGATCACAAGCAATTCTATGACTCGAAGTATGGGTTTCCTTTTGACCCAAGTAGGTATCCATCACAGATACTTGATCTAACATCCCACTCACCTACCATTTCCCTTTGCTCCATCTCCTTGGATGCTTAGATGGGTTCTAAGAGCCCCAACACCATTCAAGGAAGTATCCATGGGAAGCATGTCTTCATCCTTGTGGACAGTGGTATCACTCACAATTTTGTCAATAAATTAGCCATTAACCAGTTGAAATGCACCCCTATGGAATCACACCACCCCTTGAAGGTCCAAGTAGAAAATGGAGAAGAAGTCATCACACATGTATGTCCCACAATCCCCTTATGCTTCACTGAAAATTATGTGGCATTGGTTGACCTGATTGCCCTAGATATGGGCCCCATTTATATTGTGTGATTAGCTAAAACAATTGGGGAAAATTGCTATGGACTTCTCTTAGCTCTATATGGAGTTTGTGATGCATGAACAGCTCATCTACCTAGAGGGAGTTCAAGATCATGTTGATTTTCAGCTCATTATAGCAAAGCAACTCAAACCAGATTTTAAAAAATGCTCACAAATCTTTATATTGCAATTGAATAAGGACAATTTAGGTCATCCCTCTGAAGTATCTAATGATTTAGCCTTGTAGGCTCTACTCGAGGAGTACAATGATCTATTTCAGATATGCATAACCCTTCCCCCTAAGAGACAAGTGAACCACCCACTTGATTTAGAGCCCCATTCCAAGCAAATAAACAAGCCACCTTACAAACTCTCCAAGTATGAACGTGAAGAGGTTGCAAAGCAAGTCAAGGAGCTGTTGGAGATAGGTTTCATTAAACCGAGTTCTTCCCCTTATGCATCCCCTGTCCTGTTAGTCAAGAAGAAAGATGGCTCTTTTCGCATGTGCATCGACTACAGAGACTTGAACAAAATCACAGTGGAGAACCCATGCCCCATCCCACAGATTAACAACTTGCTCGATGAGTTGAAAGGGGCATGCTTTTTCGCTAAGATTGATTTATAACACCATATTGGGGAATATGGGAATTTGGATTTGTCATAACTTGAACACTATAACTCCAAATTGAGTGCTCTATAGCTCAATAGATTCCATTTTTCAAGTGCTTTCCAATGATAGGTCACATCATATGGTTTTGAGAAACTTATGGGCATGTTATCTGGGTGTCACCTTTTTAGTATTCAAAAAATGAGAATTGGGAGATTCCCAAACTCACTAATATTGTGTTTTATGATCTAGCTACCATTAGATTCATATGAGGGAGGGAGATGAGATCAAAAAAGCCTTCAAGACTAATCATGGGCTTTATCATTTTCTAGTGATGTCTTTTGGGTTGACTAATTCCCCCGCCACATTTCACAACCTCATGAACAAATCCTTCAACCCTTTCTATTCAAGTTTGTGCTTATTTTCTTTCACGACATCCTCATTTACAACAAGTCATCAAAGGAGCACCTGGCACATGTCAGAAGGGTATTTGACATATTGATAGAGCATTGACTCTTTACTAAGGAGAGAAAATGTGCATTCATGCAGACATCTATGGAGTATTTGGGACACATTGTGAGGAAAAATGGTGTACAAAGCTGACCCGAAGAAGGTGCAATGTGTTAGGGACTGGCCCACTCCATCCACTACCACTTCATTGCATGGCCTCCTTGGTCTCTCTTCATTCTATAGATGCTTCATTAAGCACTATAACACCATTGCAACACCTTTGACTAATCGATTAGAAAAGGAATCATTCTTTTGGGATGCCACTACTGATCATAGCTTCAAGAAATTAAAGGATGTGCTATGCCATTGTTGATCATAGCTTCAAGCAATTAAAGAATGTGCTTACTTCCACCCTCATCCTTGTCTACCTTGACTTCTCTAAGCTGTTTACCATTCATTGTGATGCCAGTGATAGGGGTATTGGTGCAGTATTGCTGCAATATTGTTGCAAGAGCATGGTGTGATTGCACTTGAGAGTTGCAAGCTTGATGAGAAGGAGATGCAAATGAATATGTATGACCAAGAGATGTTGGCCATCCTCCATGCTATCAAGAAATGGCACCACTATTTGTATGGCAACCGCTTCCAAGTAAAAAGTGACCATCGAGTCCTCCAATACTTCTTGACTTAGTCCACTTTGACTCCTGAACAAAGGCAATGGGTGGCAACATTACAAAACTATGACTTTGACATTTCTCACACTCAAGGAAAAGAAAATATCGTGGCCGATTCACTCTCTCGGATGTGGATGTGTAGAGTATCCTCTCTTTCAGAGTTGCATAGTGATTAGATTGAAGAGCTTCAAGAAGATTATTTGTTAAATGATCACTTCAGCCACATCTTCTAGAAATTACAGCATGGGATCATGGCTGAAAACTTCCAATATCAGCTCTAGCATGACCTTATTTGGTCCCATGGCAAGATCATCATCCCACACACTTCCCCCTTCACACAGAAGATCATGTAAGAGATGCATTCTTACACCACTGCTAATCACTTGGGTGTTTTCAAAACATATGACAGGATTTCCAAGAGCTTTCATTGCAAAGGCTTATGGAGGGATGTCAAGGACTTTGTGACCAAATGTGTTGCATGCCAACAGAACAAGGACAATACATTTAAACCCATTGGCCTCTTGCAGCCCCTCCCTATTCCTGAAGGGAAATGGACTCATATCACAATGAACTTCATCATTGGCCTCCCCATGACCAAGACAGGATGGAACAGTATATATGTGGTAGTTGATTGCCTCACCAAAGCTGCCCACTTTATCCCCACTACTAAGACTCAATACACTGCCTCTCAGATGGCCACTCAATTTATGGAATATGTCTTCAAGTTGCATGGCTTACCACAAGTCATAGTACATGATTGGGATGCTAAGTTTATGAGAAACTTTTGGCAGACCATTTTCACATCCTTGGGTACCAAGCTCGCTCCATCCATTGCCTACCACCCTCAAACTGATGGCCAGACTGAAAGAGTGAACAAATGGCTTGAGACATATTTGAGGCACTTTTGCCATGATGTACAACACAGTTGGGATACATGGCTCCACTTGGCTGAGTTTTCCTATAATAACTCCACCCACTCTAGCATTGGAGTTTCCCCTTTTGAGGCCTTATACAAGTATAAGGTTCCTCTTCCTATAGTCTTATTCAATGATAAGATAAACCCTCAAAGTTAGGCCGAGTTGGATCGCATGCAAGCCCTACTTCAGCAATGTAAAGTGAATATTCAAAAGGCACAAAAACACATGAAAATCTATACTGATGAGAAAAGAAGGCATTTGGAATTCCAGAAAGGGGAATTGGTCCTCTTGAAAGTGCCTAAATCCTACTACTCCACTCTCAAAGAGGGCAGCAGTAACAAGCTGGCCCACTGCTTCTATGGCCCCTACCAGATCCTGAAGAGAGTTGGTGACTTGGCCTACAGATTAGAGCTTCACCCTACCACCAAAATCCACAATGTGTTTCATGTCAGCCAGCTAAAACCCTTCATGGGTACCTCAAAGGACTATGTGGATGAACTTTCCCCCATAGATAAAGAAGGTAGCATTCAGTATATCCCTGAGGCAATCATTGTCAATGAATTTCCTCACCTCGAAGAGGCCCAATAGACTGAAGACTAGCTAGTGATGCCCCTATTTGACTACAACACCATATTGGGAAATATGGGAATTTCCCATAAGTTTGGAACACGCTGTCAAATCTTTGGATTTGTCATAACTTGAATACTATAACTCCAAATCTAATGCTCTATAGCTCAACAGATTCCATTTTTCAAGTGCTTTCCAATGATAGGTCACATCATATGGTTTTGAGAAACTTATGGGCATGTTATCCGGGTGCCACCTTTTTAGTATTCAAAAAATGGGAATTGGGAGATTCCCAAACTCACTAATTGGTGCGTAGATCGAATGCTGTACGCTCGCGTAGTGAATGCCGGAAGGTCCCCAAGAACAATAGAACTCTACTTTTTGCACAAATTACAAAATAGTAAGCTTTTAGCTTTTGAGTTTGCTTTAACACAAAATAGGAATAAAGCTAGTGGATGGTGCCCAAAGAGTCTGGCACGCCCAATACAATGTCCAAATAGAAATAACATAATCGTGCGCCCATGCACATACAAAATAATAATAAATAACCAACGCCTTAATAAATAGGCGTGACAAAATATAGGCGCCATGCCTAAGGTATGTGCCCATCAAAATATAATTCATAAATCGAATACTCACTATCCTCCAATGCTTTCCTCCGCCCACCACTGCTGCTATCTCTACACATCAACTGAAGCATTCACAATCGTTAGTAAAATAATACAATTAAACCGACAAAAGTGAATACCTAGCAGTCTTCAGCTACATAAATAAATCAACTAGTTAGAAATAAATCCTAACCTTAATTTATTACGAGTGCACACTCTAAACTCATAAACATTTATTAATTTAATATGCATTTTGCGGAATCACCCGCTATGGAATCACCCTCCATGTACACACTAAATTAATGAAATGCCCAAAAAGGACAGGCATCCCCATCAACTTCTCGCACAAAGAATCCACTTTGTATATGAGCCCCGGTCATCAAAGTTTACGGAATCCACCGTAAAACCTCACGGAATCCACCGTGGCATGGAATCCACCATGAAATATGCCTCTTGGCATCATACCCCCGGGGTGGGATAGCAATTGACCTCAATTGCTATTAGCTCAATGTGGAGCTAACAGAGTGTGGAAAGCATTTAAGTCTCTAGCGTGCATCCATTGTGCTTCCTCTACAGGATGGTTCTTAAATTTAACTAGATATCTAGAATATCTTCGACCAGTTCTAGTGGTCATAAAGTCAGTGTCTATGATAGCTTCAGGTTCTAGTATTTCAGTCTCTTCCTCTAACAAAGGTGGGTTTTCATAAACAGGGTGTACAGGTAATTGGCCTCTAAAAGGTCTTAATAAACTAATGTGAAATGTGTTGTGAATTTTCCAGTGAGGTGGTAATTCTAACTTGAATGCATTGTCATTTATTTTATGAATGATCCTAAATGGTCCATAGAATCTAGGGGCTAATTTCACAACTGGGTGTCTATCTACACTTTGTAGTCTACGTTTTTCTATTCTCAACCAAACATAGTCATCAACTTTAAAATTCATTGCTTGTCTTTTCTTATTGGCTTGTTTGGTATATGATTGCTGGGCTTTGGCAATCATGTCTTTAACCTCATCAAAGATAGTATTATGCAGACTAGCAATATCATCAGCACTCTGAATTCTATTTGACAAAGATGCAACAGGTGTAGATAATCTATAACCATAAATTACTTCAAACGGTGCTTTCTTTATAGATGTGTGTGGTGTATTGTTATATGCAAACTGTAATAAATGCAAATGTGTGTCCCATGTCTGAGGTTTAGAAATAGTATATGCACGTAAGAGATCTAGAATAGTGCTATTAGTGGCTTCTGTTTGTCCATTAGTTTCAGGATGAAATGCAGATGAGAAATCAATCTTTGTGCCTAGGTTAGCAAACAGAGTAATCCAAAAGTTATTACAAAATCTAGAGTCACGGTCTGAAATAATAACTTTTGGCAATCCATGGTTAGTGAAAACAGTTTTCAAAAACAATTGTGCTGCTTGTGATGCTGTTAAAGTTTTCTTACATGGAATGAAATATGCTTGTTTACTAAATCTATATACTACTATCCAAATCATATCATGGTTAGATTTAGTATTAGGTAAACCAGTAATAAAATCCATAGAAATTTGTTCCCATGGTTTAGATGGAATAGACAAAGGCATAAGTAATCCATATTGTTTACCATGATGTCTCTTAACTCTTTGACAAATCAAACATTTAGAAACAAAGTTAGATACATCAGTGTCCATATGCGGCCAATAAAAATCTTCAGTTAATGTACGTAAAGTAGATATGATACCTCTATGACCTTGATATGGGGGACAATGAATCTCATTCAAAACAAAAGATCGGAATGGAATTGTAACACACAATCTCTTTTCATAAAGCATAAATCCATCATTATATGACAATGAATCAATAGGAATCAAGTTATTTTGAGCTAATTTATTCCAATCAGCATGAAAAGTAATATCCTGATGATAAGTATCTTTCATAGCAATCAAAGAATCAAAAGATATAACAGAAATATTATGAATGGCAGGTCTTGTACTTAATGCATCAGCCACTACATTTTCTTTTCCAGGTTGGTATTGAATGATAGGATGAAAACTTTGAATAAAGGATGCCCATTTGATATGTCGATCAGAGATTTGGGGTTGGCTAAGTAAATGTCTAATACTTTGCTGATCGGTCTTAATCATGAATTTTGAACTCATTAAGTAGTGTTTCCACTGTCTTAATGCTTGTACAACAGCTAATAGTTCTTTGTCATATGTGGAATATTTCAGTTCAGAGGGTTTCAACTTACAACTAGAATAGGCTATGGGATGATTATCCTGCATAAGTACAGCTCCTATTCCTGATCCACTAGCATCGGTCACTACTAGAAAGAATGGTCTATTAAAATCAGGCAACTGTAAGACAGGGGCATGGGTTAATGCATGTTTCAATAAGACAAAGGATTTCTGTTGATTTTCGGACCAATGATAGACAATACCTTTCTTGAGAAGTTTGGTTAATGGTAAAGCAAGTAAGGAAAAATTACGTACAAACTTCCTATAGAAACTAGCAAGACCAAGGAATGAGCGTAACTCATGCACGTTTTTAGGTACAGGCCAATTCAATATTGCATCTATTTTCTTAGGGTTACCTTTAATTTCATCATATGATACAATATGACCTAAATACTCAATTTCTGTTTTAAAGAATTCACTCTTTTCAGGATTTGCATACAGTTGATTATCTTTTAGTAACTGGAAAACCAATGACAAATGCTCATAATGTTCTTTCTCATTTTGACTAAACACCAAAATATCATCAAAGAAGACAATTACACAATACTGATATTTCAAAAATATACGGTTCATCATTCTACTAAACGTAGCAGGTGCATTAGTCAATCCAAATGGCATCACTAAAAATTCGTAATGACCAAACTGTGTCCTAAATGCAGTCTTGAATATGTCTGACTTATCTAGTCTCACCTGATGATAACTAGACTTAAGGTCTATTTTACTAAATATAGCAGATCCTTGTAGTTTGTCCATAAGGTCATCAACTCTAGGAATGGGATACCTATTCTTTACAATGATCTTATTTAAAGCTCGATAGTCAATGCACATACGATAGGTATTATTCTTTTTCTTGACTAACAGAACAGGTGCACCAAATGGAGAACTACTAGGTCTAATCAATCCTCTATTTAGTAATTCCTCAACTTGACTCTGAATTTCTTTTTGCTCTATCTAGTTATGCCTATATGGTGCTTTGCAAGGTGGTTGTGTGCCAGGGATCAAACCTATCTTATGGTCTTCTGGACGTGAAGGAGGTAAACCAGGTGGTAGGTCTTCGGCAAAACAGTCCTTAAAATGTGCAAGAAATTCTTTATGCCTAGGGTGCATATGATTTTATTTTACTTGCAATTCGTTCACCCAAATGAGATAGGATTTACTACTCTTGCGTAATGCACGTTTAGCTTGAGTATGCGAAAGCAGTGGAAAAACATTAGATGCATGCATACCATACAATGTAATAGGTTTTCCTTGAAAAGTAATATTCATTGAATGTGTGGAATAATCTATATCTGGGTTATGCTGATGACGCCAAGGCATACCTAAAATAATATCACTCGACCGTAATGGAACAACTAGGAAATTTCTTCTTTCAGTGTATTGACCAATTTGAATCTCTAAGTCATGCACTTCCTGTGTACCATTATACCTAGTGCCTAAGAATGTTGCTTTAATGCGATAATGTGTAGGTATAGTCTGTAACTTTAATTCTTTTACTAGCTTTGTTGAAATAAAATCATGAGTGCTATCGTCATCATGCAAAATAATCTTTTCCTTTCCATGCACCAAACATTTCATAATCAATAAAGAATGTGGAGTTGGCATACCTAGTAAAGTATCCGAAGGAGTAGTAGTGTCGTTCTCATCTTCCGTGAAATCAAGCATATCTTCATGTTCTTCATCGTCCATTGCTCCAAGGTAGTTGATATGGGTAGGTGGCTTCTTCGAATGGCAATTTGCTGCTAAATGTCCAGGCTGGTGGCATTTATAGCATGCTATTGGCTTGGCTTTGGTTACATTGTTGGCAATGGCGGGAAGTCTAGGTACATTAGGATTTGGATGTGGAATAGGCTTGGAATTTTGATTGATATTGGATGGTAATGCAGGTGGTTTTGCCCAATTTTTACGGAAAGATGATGAAGAGAAACGACCTAGATTAAATCTTCTAAAAGTGGAATTGAATTGCTTAGATCCATAGTTACCATTGGCTTGGAATTGCTGTGGACGTCTGTCTCTACCTCGCAGCTTGTCTTCACTGTCGTGAGCTAGTGAAATGGCGTCTTCAAGAGTAGCAGGCTTGAACATGTTAACTTCAGCATAGTAATGCCCAAGGAGTCCAGACATATACTTGCGCTTGTGTGTCGCTTCAGGTACGTCTTCAAGCATGCGTAACTGGAGTAGTGCATTCCAAAAACGCTCTGTGTACTGAGGAATAGGCTCACGATCCTGTTGCTGAAGAAGATCCCATTGCTTAATGGCTTTCTCATGAAATTGAGGAGGAAAGAAATTCTGCATGAACTTCTTCTTGAAATTCTCCCAGATAGCAGGACAATCTATACTCTTGCGTACTACACTCCACCAAAGAGATGCTCTATCCACTAAATGATTAGTGACACACTTGATTTTATCTTTTTCTGCATAGGTTTCCTCATGAAAGTAGTCATCAAACTGACTAATGAATGCAAGAACAGTTTTTCCTTCTCGTATGCCACTGAAAGACGGAATTTGAAACTTCTTTTACTTATCTTTGATTCCTTGCGGATGGTTTGAGCTTCGAGAGTTGCGTCGATGGTACGTTGGATAAGATCTTCGGATTGAGGTTCTTCTTTGTCGGTAGACGATCTTTGTAAATTTTCCAGTTGAACTTGCAATGCTTGCCTAGCCCTTCGTTCTTCATCCAATTGCATTATAATTAGATCCAACTTTTGCTCCATCGTAGGCTCAGGTAGGTCACCTTCAGCCATAAGATCATCCATATATGGTTCCGTCATCCTGCAAAACTCAAAAGACCTTTCGCACTCAAAATCAAGTTAGTGGGATGAGCGTAGCTCAAGTTCGGGAATACAAGACTTATGTATTTTTGGGTGTGGCTTTCATAATCTTCGAAAAAACTGTGTTTTATCCTTCTTCGTATGCTGAAAATGCTTCAGCAAACCTGCGTATGGGTAGAGTGCCTTCCAATGAACAACTTTGCAATTCGAAGTTTCTACGCAGGAACAGCCCTTCTATGAGTTTTGGACAGAAGTCGGTTTTGACTCCAGTTGACTTGGCTGACTTGCAGAGTACCAGACTAATGTGACTTGCAGAGTTTGTTGACTTGCAGAACTTGCTTGCTTTGTCGGACTTGCAGAACTTTGACTTGTTAGAACTTGTTGAACTTGGCTGGTTGTGTGTGACTTGAAGTTTGTGATGACTTGATTGATTACGGAGCTTAAGTGATTAAGCTTGGGGCTTAATGAACAGCCAACGGCGAAATTCGGGGCGAGGGGGGGGGAGGGGGGGGTTTTTTTTTAATGCGGCGGAATTTTCGGAACATACTCTGAGACCCTGCGTTGCAATTTCGAAGCTTTAAGCTTCTTAAAGCTTATCAAGCTTTAATACTAAGCTTACTAAAAATAAATTTTTTTAAGCTTGTAAGCTATGGAGCTTATCTCACTGGTTTTTGACGACTTGATGAAGAAGATGTAGGAGTGGTTCTCTACCTCTACAGACTGCCGATGATGGAAACAGGGGTTCTTGATCGCCAGAAATCTGTCTGTATCGACGGTTCGCGACAAGATTGACCGTAGAGCCCGATCGCTCCAGGAGCTCCGCCTTCGCACGAGATGGGTAGCGATTGGAAGCTCTTGATCTCAGCTTCGCTCTGATACCACTGGTGCGCAGATCGGATGTTGTATGCTCACGTAGTGAATGCCGGAAGGTCCCTAAGAACAATAGAACTCTACTTTTTGCACAAATTACAAAATAGCAAGCTTTTAGCTTTTGAGTTTGCTTTAACACAAAATAGGAATAAAGCTAGTGGACGGTGCCCAAAGAGTCTGGCACGCCCAATACAATGTCCAAATAGAAATAACATAATCGTGTGCCCATGCGCATACAAAATAATAATAAATAACCGACGCCTTAATAAATAGGCGTGACAAAATATAGGCGCCATGCCTAAGGTATGCGCCCATCAAAATATAATTCATAAATCGAATACTCACTATCCTCCAATGCTTTCCTTTGCCACTACTGCTATCTCTACATATCAACTGAAGCATTCACAATCGTTAGTAAAATAATACAATTAAATCGACAAAAGTGAATACCTAGCAGTCTTCAGCTACATAAATAAATCAACTGGTTAGAAATAAATCCTAACCTAATTTATTACGAGTGCGCACTCTAAACTCATAAACGTTTATTAATTTAATATGCATTTTGCGGAATTACCCGCTATGGAATCACCCATGTACACACTAAATTAATGAAACGCCCGAAAAGGACAGGCGTCCCCATCAACTTCTCGCACAAAGAATCCACTTTGTGTATGAGCCCTGGTCATCAAAGTTTACGGAATCCACCGTAAAACCTCACGGAATCCACTGTGAAATATGCCTCCTGGCATCACTAATATTGTGTTCTACCCCGTGCATGCAGATTGCACACTATTTTAGAATAGTTTTATACTTTCCCAAATCTCATGCATGTTCATCCTACCAAGGTTGACAGTAGTTATCATAAGCTCCCTTTTGACATGTGGCATGCCCCATCTGGAATGGCCTACCAAAAGTTCTGACAATTTTACCTCAACAGACCGGTCATGGACATCATGTTGTCCCTAGTCTTTGCCCACCCACTTTCATTGTAATGTGGCTCAGAGTAGTACTATGCACCCCTCCCGACACCCACCCATCACACCCCGCCAATCCTCTTTATTTTTTAGGGTAAAAACCTTTAGGGTGGGGATGGATTGTAACAACAAGATACATAGAAACTAGGGGTTAGACACCCAGTCACACTGACTGAGGTATATAAGGTGTAAGAGTCCCAGATTAGGGCAATCAGTCATTATCAAGAACATACTCTTAACCTTCTTCTTCAGCTTCCATGGCTTCCTCCTTCCTTCTCTCCTCTTTTATGTCTTTCTCTCTCCTCTTCTAGTCTTATTTTCTCTTCTTGTTCTCTTTCTCTCTCTTCAGCTCTTCTCCTCTCTCCTCTCAGCTTCATTCATTACACCATCATGACAAGGACTGTGAGGTAATCATGGCTAAGGTCCTCTAAGATGGAAACTTAGACAATTTTCAAGCCAAGATAAAGTAATCATGGCCAAGGTCCTCTAAGGTGGAAACTCAAACAAAGAGCAAGCCAAGTAAAGGAATATCATGCAAGCAATGGGCTTGTTGATTAAAAAGATTGCATCTATATTTTGAAGAGTCTAGATGTTAAGGATAAGGTCTCATCCAAAGCTCATGACATACCAATAATTGGATATCTAGAATATGCAAATACTCTTAATGCATTTTTCAAGAGCTATCATTGGGCAAGAATGAAGAGAGATTGACTCTGATATGTGATCTGATTTCTAACCTACCAATGAGTCAAGGCAAAAAAATAATAATATGCTCAAGGAACTTCAACACTTTGATATTATATAGATAAAGTGGGAGTCTATAAGCATGGATGTTTTAGTTAGATTACCCATTGCTACTAGTGGATACAACTCCATCATGGTGGTGATATATAGACTAACCAAAGTCACTTACTTGATTCTAGTCAAGACTACTTTCAAGTCATCTAATATATTATAGGAGTCTTAATAAAGGCGATGTTTGAAACTTCATGGACTACCAAAAAGTATAATATGTGATAATGATGCCAAGTTCATCTTAAAAAATTGGACTAGTAAACCATCAAAACTTAGTTATTCTTTAGTACCACTTGTCATCCACAGACTGATGGCTAGACTAAGAGAGTGAATCAAATCATTAAGGATATCCTAAGATCCTAATATAGTAGAGAACCTTTTATCTCTTACAAAATTGACTTACAATGGTACCTACAAGCAAACAATTAAGATAGCTCCATTCCAAGCTCTCTATGGGTAAGAATTCCATACACCATTGAAATTCTCGGAATCCATGCTTAAGGTGGAAGCATCCAAAGACATATTTAATTAAAAATAACAACCAATACAAACCATTTGACTCGATGTCAAGCTGCCCAATGCTACTAGACCTCCAAATGACAATATATACCTTCAAGGAATAAAATGCATTTTTCTAAGGGTGAGACTTGGAAAGAGCTCACTATTCTTGGGGAAATACAAGAATCTTACCAATGTATTTAGGACATTATGAAGTAATCAAGGTGATGGAAAAACAAGCATACAAACTCAAATCACCAATCTATGTCAAGTTGCATAACATTATGGGAGATTTGAGGTCTCAAAAATGCCATGTAATAAGAGATCCTAAAGAGAGAAAATATGTTAGAAAAAGATAATTTTGTGATTTTTTAAAATTATATTTTTATAAATAAGCATATGCAAAATTTTTAGGAAGTTATTATCATGATATTCCTATGGTTTGCATCAAACTTAGAAATCTAGGCTACCATAAGGGTGACAATGATTGTCTTAATGAAGATCCTACCTTTTCTTGATAAAAGTAAAAGTGAATATTCAACTTAAACTTTTTAAAATTTTGGTTACCTCTATAATGAAGGTTAAATGCTCATGACAATAGTTTCAAGAGACCTTTATTAATTTTTGGATGAGACCACTATTGGAGAAAATAGATATTAGTGGATTTAAGGAGTATAAAATGGCACTTTGTGCTATTGTATAGAACTTTTTGCTCATTTGTCAAACCATCAAGATTTTAACTTAGCATTAGCATAAGTTGTTTCTCTTTTACTTTCTTGCAACAACCATGGCTTTCTTGCGTTATGGATCAATGGAAGTATTTTTCCATGCCATGGCCATGCTTCATCAATCTCATGTTCATGTCCAATTTTCTATTTTTTGGAGTAGTCTATTAGATTAATTCTTGTTAGAGCATGCATCTTTTATATTGTTATCATAGAAATAGGTTAGATCATGTCAAGATTCATTTTTGATCCATGGATCTAGTTTCAAAGAGTAGGACATTGAACAACATTTAGATTATTGGTCATAGGACTTGGTTTCACTTGACTGTGACTAAACAGGCTTCCTTCAACAAACTGAGACTATTCTTGAAGGGGATGAACAAGGCCTAGATCAAAATGGCAGAGCCCCTATCATTTTAGCAGGTTGTGACCACCTTTCAAATCAATTTTGGAGTTTCTTGGCCAAAATGAGGACTACATGGAGAAGGAGCCAACTAAAAGAGTCACTACTTTCAAGTAGGGTTCTTCCCTTTCCCTTCAAGCTTTTTCCCAAGCTTCTTCCATGGTGGAAACCTTGATTTCTCTCTCCCAAAGCCTTGTATGGCTTCATTATCTCTTTCTTCTTCTTCTTGACATCTCAAGAACCATAGCCATAACCATTATGACCTAGAAAGCATCCCGACTTTCATGCAATCCATGAGGATGGTTCATCAACACAAGCTAAACCGGAAAAATAGGGTGAAAACATTCTTATTGGAGTCTTTAACACTTCTCCTTTATGTTGTAAGGCTGGATATTCAAGAAGCATCAAACATCTCTGGGGAAATCCATGGAGCAATCTTTACATAACAAGCACTAACTCCTAATGCAACTTGTTTGTTGGCTAGGCATTGGAGCAACTCTACCCATTGTTTCATTATTAATAACTGATTTGGTTTTAGGAAAACTTGATTTTTGATGGGGATAGGCATCGAATGACCAGGGTAAATTGCAAATCTGTGGCTTGCAAGCATCAGAAAAGAGTCTCAAAACAACATCTGGATTTCTAGGGGCCAGTTCCAACTCTCTTTGCATGATTCCAATAAAAATGTTGAAATTTAATTTGATCAACTTGCAGTATATTTTAAACTACAAAAACCACTGACTTGGATCATAGGATGGAGATAAGCAAACTCAAACTATTGGCGTCCACCATAGGGTAATCTGCCGCCTATCAGGCCTACCAGACAAATCCCTTCATTAGAGACACACAATAGGTGATGACTTCCCCCTAAACATGGCCTACAACTTTCAATGTACCATGCTCTCCAAGGAGAAACTCCACCTAAATGAAAAGGCTTCAAAGGGAGATCTAGTGCTAGGCATTCTTCTACTTTAGACTCCTAATCTATGGGGGAACTAGATCAAAAGAGCCACTTGGCCGGGCTTTCCTTTTCGTTTTCTATCGATTGCATTTGCATGAGTAAAACTAATACGTATAAAGCCCAAAGGTTCGGTCGGCGAAGCTTAAAGTCTATTCCTACCTAAAAGGCAATGCCCTAGTGGCTCTAAAGACTTATCGAAGCACCACTGTGTGGATTCTACTTAATGCCTTTAAGGACTTTCACCTAAAGAAAATTTATTATTATACAAGAATGATTGCAAAAGCTAAGCTCATCGCAAGAGATTCAATCAATCATGCACTCGTCAGGATTTGATCAATAGAGATTCATAATCAACAAGAAGAGTTGAGGCAAATGAATTGATAAGAATCAAAAACTTTTTTCTTCCCCTATTTGGCCCCCTCCCCTATTCATATTTAAACTCTCGAGCTTCTCAAACAAATAGTTCATTCTACAAGGTCCATGAAGCACTTATGGCCCATGTAATAATAAGATTAAATGCTTGGCAGATGAATCTTTTGCCATAGCCGTTCCAGTTTTAAACTCATAGAGGAGAGTAAGTGCAATCGATTCGCCGATAGAAACAAAACGGGTGAAAAAATGAAAAGGCAATGCAATTCAAACCTCTTCTATATCTCACTGGGAAGAGAAATGTAGATCATCCATTGTTGACAACCAAACCAATAAGACAATAACAATTTAACATTGTAATAAGAAAAATTTTCAGGCATTAAGCCATAATCCCAAGCATATTGAACACTTGATGCTTCTAAGGTGATCATCAATGGATATTGTGCATATTTGGAGCCAAGAGGAGTCATCTATGGTTGTCACAAAAGGAATAGCACTTGAATGGAGAATTTCATCTACATTTTTCTACGGTTTTTAACATCCTTTGGTCTCATTGACTGAGGTTTGACTCTAACAAGGATGTCTTGACCAACATTGATCCATTCCTTCATCATTATGAGCTTCCATAACCATAGCTATGGTGAAATAGGACAACATTAAAACTTGATCAAGATTTCGAGAATTGCTTGCATCTTTTACTTCATTCTTATCTCTCCCTAGTCAAGGAAGGCTATTAGCCTCAATTTGGTCATCCTTCCTCTTGTTTGAACGAGCTATCTCTTCACCTATCCTCTTTGGACAATAGGGTTCTTTCAAGCTTACTTCAAGGAATGTGAAATATTGAAGAAGAGAAATTAGTTTTTCTTTGAGAAGCTTCCTACAGAAAGAATTACAACCATTGTTCAAGATACTTGATCAAAGTATCATGGGGTGAAATTCCTTCATTAAAGAGCACCTTGATTTGGGGCTTCTACTCTCTGGAGCTATATCTTTGATGACAACCCCTAAAACTTGGGCAAAACTTCCAAAATTTTCAAATAATTTGTATCTACTTGACATATTATTACCATCTTTTTTGAATTAATTTCATGTAGATATAGTGTACATTGTTGTTGTCTTTGGAGGATGGTCTTTGCAATCTGGTGAGGAGATGTTGGGTCAAGGAAATTCTTATACGGAAGGAAGGTGGAGTTATAGACAAAAACTGAAATATTTTCTTAGTGAATCTTAGCCATGGCTGTTTGAAATTTTCCCGTAGGGATTATTATCACCTAGAGAAGATAAGACCTTGTTACAAATTAGAGGTTTTCAATGGATTTTTACATTTGGTAAGGTCTTGGCAGGTTGAGATGAGGATGTTAGAAGTGCAATTTTAAGGTTTAAAGCTAGGATATCTTAGTATTAATCTAAGGGGTGGGGAATTTCATAAGTTATGCTACCTCCCAAGGAAAAATGATTAAAAGCACATCATCATCATCATCGTGATATAATTAATTCCTGACCAAAAGCCCAGCATGATAAAGAATTAGATGCTAGTGTTGCTACTTCTTCATCAGTAACATTGATATTGTCATGATGAAGGTGTCATGATCATTAGATCATATGATGATGGTGGTAAGTTGAAAAGGGGGGATTGGAAGGTTTAAGCTTTCTAAAGTTTTTTTTTGTTGGGGGGGGGAGGGGAAATGTATTGAAGAAGGAAAAAAATTGAAAATTAGGAGTGAGAAAGAGGACTTTTTTTATTTAAAAAATCGTGGAGAAGAAGAAGGCGAGCATGGGATCTTGGGGGATGCCTTCTTGCTGCGACGAATGAGGAGAGAGGGAGATCAAGGAGATTAGGATGAAGATCATGATTGCCTACAAGAAGATCATCATCACCCGGGAATCACCCATCCTTTGGATCATCATCATCACCACCTTCTAAATCATTTCCATTCTCACTTTGCGTCTATACATTCAATGATGAAGGGAGAGAGAGATTATCAATGGCAGCATCAAGAGTCATCGTCACCAGCATTAGGAGGGTCGTCACTATCAATTCTCATCCTCTCTCTATCATCTCATTGTTCTTCTTCATCGTCTCCACTCTCTCCATTTAGAATATGGATATACAATTCATCACCATCTACATGAAATCATCATTCCTCACCTTGCTTTGATCAAGGCAGCGATCAATCCTATAACCAGGTGTCATAAATCTGTGGCATCCCAAAATCATGGCGGTCCAATTTGATCAGCCCACATGCATAAAGAGCATTCTTCTCTTCCTTTCCAACCTATATCACTAAAGGCTTAATTAAAAGAAACACCAAAGTCTTGTTCATGTGTGGAGAATGCAAGACCATGGTAGCAACTTTGGGAACATAACTTCAAATTAGAAAATCAAGAGAATTTCTCTAAGGAGCACCAGGAGTTTTTTTTTTCACTTTGAATGGTTGCTGATATTTATTCATGTCTGATTTAATTTATAAAAATTGAAGAATACTAAAAATGCTTGAAATTTACTCTAAAATTAACTATAAAAAATTTTGTAAAATTTTTGAGAAAGTTTTTTTTAATATAATATTTTTATAATGAATTTTATACCATAAAAAATTTTTATGAATTTTTTTAATAATTTTCAAAGATGGTTTAATATGTTTTAAAATTCAAAAAGTGATTATTTTGAGCAAAAATAACAGTTTTATTAATAGAAAATTATGTTTCCACATTGAAAAAACATGATATTTCATGGAAAAGTTAAAAATACTATTCTTTATTATCAATGAATTTTCTAAAATTTTAGAGAAATCAAAATAAAATTATATTATATTTTCTAAAGAAATACTCATATGAAACATTATGTTTATGAATTTATACAAAACAAAAATATATGTGCTATGTTGATTTGTATTACATGGAAGTAAGGAAAGTGTATAGGTATTCTTGACTAATATTTCCATTGGTAAATTTTTTATGATTTATAAAAAATAATGAATAGGGAGTAATTATTATCGAAAGATTAAATATAATTTTTTTTAACAACACTAAAATTCACAATTGGTTAACATGATGGCATAAGGGTAAGCCTCAACATCTATGTTGAAATTTTACATGTTATTCATATAAACATTGCTTAGGTGATTGAGAAAATAAAGAGTGGAGGGCCACTAGGATAATTTATTAATTAGGGGGAGACATTTGGTTTTTAAAAAACTGTGTAAGTGAATATGTAAGTATGTGAAAAGAACTTGTTTTTATCATGATTGATGTTTGGTTTAAAGAGAGGAGAGAGTGACATTTTTATCAAAAAATAATAATGAGGTAATTATTTAAATATTAAAGAGCAATGTCAGATTGCATAATACGGAGAGGGTACTTTCACTTTAAAAAGGGGATTAAAATTATGGTTTGTGAAACATTAATTGAAATTCTTTGAATGTTTGTTAAGTAAGTAAATAAAATAAATTAATTGTAAAAGGTGGAGAAGAATACAATTAAAAGGAACTTAAACGAAGATGTACTAATAGATCTATTGGGTCTATATTCTAAAACCAAACTTTCTAAAGTTAAACAAATTTCTTGGATAAACCGCCACAAGTATGGCAAGAGAAAATTATGAGGAGCTTCCCCTAAAACATGGGGGGAAACCATAGCTATTCTAAGCTTAGTATTCTAGTGCCCAATCTAGAAACTTACATGTGAGTGATTATTGAAAAGGGAAATAAAAGAACAAGTAGTTTGCTTAGTCCTTTGGTATTGAGTGATATAAGTTGGACTATTACAGCAAAATAGTGTCACAAATATCTAAAAGGCTAGACAGAGTTATCAAAATTAGTGACAAATACCATCTATCTAGTGCAACAACTCTTGGGAGTTGGCTTGACAACCCAGTTAAAAGTGGCTTTGACTGTTCATTTTTTGGTGCGTTTGCCGAGAGTCAAGTATACTCGGACGAGTGGTGAATCTCCCTAAGATATTTGAATCCGAGGCACATTTTCATGAAGTTAATGAGTGATTAGGAAGTCTCTTTCTTAAGAGACCATTTTTTGAATTTTCCCCAGGATTGCCAAACGCAAATCGTAGATTGGGCAAGAGACACAGAATTAGTAGAGGGTGGCAAATATTTTGGTCCACAGTTAATGATAGATATTGAGCAATTATCCTCTTGGAGTTTGGGGTATAATGAATATGCGCAAACCATTGTTTTCTTAGCGGTGCATTTTGGGCTTATAGACGAAATTGAAATAAATATGATGTGTGTCATACCACTTCGATTGGTATTATCGCACAGCTTACCGAACATTTAGAAAGGCTGAATGGGATGATGTATTACCTTGGATTCATATATACAGAGGTTTGAAATTTTCTTTTGACACAAAAGACATGAGAGAGGTAGCTGAAATTTTAGGTCTAACATTAGGGGAGTTTTGAGGTCTCGAAAATGCCTTTGAAGATGTGGAGAGAGAGTGCTCTAGACCAATAAGAGCAAAGCCTCCGTAACGGAACTTCTATTTTAAAAAAATTAAAAAATTATTTTACAAAAATATATAAATATAATAATATTACGAATTTGTATTTTTATTATCTATTTTTAGTCTCTTATATTCGTGATTATGACATCTTTTGCATTAATCCCATAGAGTCTCGGCTACTTTTATTTAATGATGTTTCTAGATTAATGATAATGACTTATGTAATCGAAATTCAAATTAGTGAAAAGCATGGCGCTCAGTTTTTTCCCTCCTTTCTTTTATTCCTCTATTGTTTTTCCCTCCATTATGGTAGCCTAGTCCTCTCTCTCTCTCTCTCTCTCTCTCTCTCTCTCTCTCTCTCTCTCTCTCTCTCTCTCTCTCTCTTTGTGCATGTCTCTCTCTCTTTTGCCCCGGATACAGAAATTCGACCTTCAACAAGGCGTCCAAGCTCCCAAATCACATCTATATCAGTGTTTAACTCATTCCAAACTAATGGAAGATAGATTCCTACTATCATTAGCAAAGGTAGTTGGATCACCATGCAACAAGCAAAACGTGGAAAAAGGCAAAGACATGAGAGCTCGTTTATCTCTGCTTGGAAGGGCAGAATCCAAGATTTTAAGCTTGGAGCAAATAAGAATAGCATCAAAGAGGTACTAGTACAACATGTGTTCATGCATAGAGAGCTATGTTTGAAACCTGGATCTTCAAAGCTTCCAATGCAAAGACCAAATTGTAAGAATTTGATTCTTAAAGTTTTTCCTTTCTTAAACATGGTTTAGGTTTTTCCATTATAATATTTGTTTGTCTTGTAGATGTCTATCCCTCTAATCTTGAGGAATGGTAACCAGTGGAGTCTATTATTGATGTTATTGATGTTATACATGGTTCAATTGAAGAAGAAATGTATAGAGGCAGAAAGAAGACAGAGCTTGCGGAGAATGGAATATTCTTTTATGACCATTCTTATGTTATTCCTATGCGGCGTTGCCAATGGGGATCAATAAACCTCCTTCCTTTGCCAGATTTTTCAAGCTTTGAGTGGCCTTTGCCAAGTCCAGCTACTAGTGAGGGCTATAGATGTAAGATATTTTCTGAGATCCAGAAAGCACTAAAATCTAATATCTCAAGTAGGCTAAGCAAAGTTACTTTTTTTATGCCTATTAATATATTTATTGATTTCTTCTCTAATATGGAGATAAGAATAACAAAAACCATGCTTTCAGTGAAGAGACTAACATATGATCATATCATACAATTTGTTGATGAAAGATGGGATACAAGGACAGAAGGAAAATTTATATGTAAGATAGATCAAGACTCTATAGCTTGTAAATATATGATTGCTACTCAAAATTTTATCCTTAGCTTTTACTATAGTCGATGGCATTTTGTTGGTAGTAGTCTAGTTGCTTTAGACCAGAATCTTAATGATTTCAGCAAAGATCCTATAGTGGATCTTGATATTTGGTTCAACGAGGATATTATTGCAATCTTAAAGATCAGAAAATCATGTACTCTACATCAAGTGAGGATGGATTTACAAAATGAAGACATTGAACTACCATGCTCCTTTGTATTCCAACTTAACAAGAAACGAGTAAGTTTTCACATCATATTATATCTACTTAGATGTATATCAAGATCTCAATTCCTAACTAACAAACATTTGTATTTTATTTTTTGCATATATTAAAAGGAAGAGAAAATAATATACACTACAAGGACATTCAAGAAAAGATATATTTACTATCAATATAAAATATATGTACAAATTTTGTAGCAGATGTCTATCTGCCATCTCTATGAGATATACAAGGGCTGAAGGGCAAATTTCTATATATGAAGGCTTACAAGGCGATATGGCAAAGCTATTTCTTTTTTGGAGAACTATCCTTTCTAGGAGTCCTTTTGCCTTTCTTTGATGTCTTGGGTATAGAAGGTGTGGGTAAAGGTGTTGAAGTTGTGGCTTCATCTTCTGTGGTTATAGGCACCACATCTCCTTGATGGTGCAAATCCCCACCAATCTCTATTGTTGGTTGTATACAATTGACCATTATATACTTCAAGAGCTTTGCTCTGACATACCAAACATGCTCAGATGCATAGCAATCCTTCGAAAACTGTCACACATTTATAGAAAAAATAGTTTTAGTTCATTATTGTTCTTACAATAGACTATATTTTTATCATCAATGGACTATTTGCAATGAATATCTATCTTAAAATTTAACATCTTTCATATTACCTTTACATGTTTATCATCATTAAGATAAACAAAGTTAACCATTCTTCTAGCATTTGCAATCACCCTCCAGCCACCCACAAGAATGGCTATCGTCTTGATGAGGACACTGCAACCACCAACACAAAGTAAAACTATAAAGAGGACGGATGGTAGTTCATAGAATAAATTTATGTTTCAATTATTTTAATCAATAACTTACCACAACTTGTCTATATTGCATTGTTGCAAGCAAATCAGACGGCATAGGGGGTCTTTTCTCTAGCTCTTCAATTAATCTTTTTGCACCTCTATATATAAAATATATTAAAATTTAGAGAACTTACAAAAAAGAATTGAAATATCAAGGAGCCCTTGGATAATATAACTTATAATTTAGCATTTCCATGGCTTCCTTTCATAGAGTTGATTAAAAAACATTGCTTATCCACACAATCTATTGCAATCAAGCTCCAATGAGAACTGAAAGCAATCATATCTCAGCAAATTAGAAGGATAAAATCTCCAAAACTCTAATAGAATATTGAATCACTTACTTTTCATTATATGGAATTATAAGGAGCTCCAAAGTATCGAAGTCAATCAGATTGAACCACTGCTCAACAAAACTTGTATCAAGCTCATTCCTCATGGAGAATGAGATAGATGGATCAAGAACCTCAATTTTTTGTTGCATATCCAAAGGAAACTCATGCATTACACACCTAGAAAAGGCATAGAAATAGTGAGTATAAACAAGAAAAATCTTATTGTTAAAAAAATATCAAAAAGTAGAAGTAATTATGGGTGGATATACCTTAGGCCAACAAGAATAATACTGTCATTTATTTCTCTTATTTTATCCTTAAGAATCTGAACACATGCAGCATCAAAGGAGATAATCTCAGTTCTTTTGCCTAAGTCACCAGGTAATAAACAAAACACATTGAATCCTTTTGGATTAGCTGCTTCAAGAAGGGTGGCCATCTCATTTTCAAAGGACTCTAGTTGCTTTGCTTCCGTTTCTTCAGCCCTTTGCCTCCTATACTCTCTCCATTTATCTGCCTGTTCCTCTTTAGCTTTCTCCTCTTTTTAATATTGCCTTGTATCCCTCTCATGGGTGGCATCCTCAACCTTGGGACCAGAATCATCTTTCTTTCTCCTAGCTGGGGGCACATTAAGGATATTAAATGTCTTCTCATCAATGAGGGGAATTGGCTCAAGGACCTTTGAAAATCTATATCTTAGCTTCCTAAGAATTACCATGTCATTGTCCATGAGTGTGAGCCTATGAGCATGAGCAGCACATATATAGGCATCTTGAAAAAACTCAATTAAAAAATCCTCTGTGGCTTCCTGTATACAATTAAGGGCTGTTCTTGTCCATCTAAAACTATCCAAACTATATTTGTCACAAATCTCCCTGACAAGCCTCTAAAAAGACAACTTTGGAATTGCATTGTCAAGAGCCTTTATTGCCTTCCTAATCTCCCTTAGGCACTCGACATTCTGAGAAAACTTTCTCCTTGGCTTTGACTTTCTAGAGGGCTTTGGAGGCTTTGAAGATTCATGAATCTTTGATGTTAAACCCCTAGGATCAATCTTCCCCTTTCTTGCTGTTGCTTTAGTCCTAACCATCTGCCGAAAAAAAATATGTTACTTCATGTCCAGTGTGTCCAGTGAAACGCGAGTTTCAGACAAGAGGCCTCCATGCAGCATGTTGTTTTCGCGTTTCATCAGACTTCTTGTCCAGTGTATCCAATGAAATGCGAGTATTAGACAAGGCACCTCCTTGCAGTATGTTGTTTTCGTGTTTCACCGGATTCTTGTCCATTGTGTCTAGTGAAACGCGAGTTTCAGACAAGAGGCCTCCTTGTAGCATTTTGTTTTCGCATTTCACCGGATTCTTGTCCAGTGTGTCCAGTGAAACGCTAGTTTCAGACAAGAGGCCTCCTTGCAGCATGTTGTTTTCGTGTTTCACCGGACAACTCATAAATAGCAAAGTAATCAACAAAACGAAGAAAAACAAAGCTTTGATCTAAGGAATGCCATTAAAATTACCTAAAATATCCACAGAATTAAGGAAAAAGTTTGAAGGATTGCCTTAAATCTCCACAACATTAAGGAATGCTCACACTATGGAAGGAATTAGTTTATAGTGCTCATAAGCTCATAATAATAGAAAAAATTAAGGAAAAGTATCAAAAAAATGCAATGAATGGATGCCTGGGCATAGAGAAGGAGGATGTAGAAGAGAAGGAGGATGCAGAAAACCATACCTTCTTTCACGCTTTGCTGGGAAAAATCCGTTTAGAACGAATTTTGTCAATGGGTCTGGTGAAACGCGAATATGTTCTTCACAACCACAACATCACCACGAAAATGTGCTCAAAGGCCCTACTGCATGACCACGAAAATGTGCTCCATGACCATAAAAATATGAAACAAATTTAGCCATTGCTTCCCTTTATTGGGGTATTTCAATGGTACATGCATTACTTGGCGAAGTGTTAAGTAAAACACGTGCGACGTATTCTTGAAAAAAGGGAGTGCGCACGTCTTTTGAGAAATTTGATACGGTGTGTTGAGTGAGACACATGTGCGCGTATTCTGAGGTATTTCGTGCGTGCAAAAATATTGGAAATTTCGTCCAAATTTGCGGTCCCGTTTATTTTTCATCATTACGCAAACTTTTTTGTTGGAACTATCAACACACATTTGACGATCAATATAAAAGCTTTTCAAAGCCATTCTCTCCGATATTGTCTTCCTTTCTCCCGAAATTTTGTTTCGACTTTCCTTCAAGGTCTTTTCTTCCTGTTTGAAGAGCAGTTCAACAATTTCTAATAGGTAACAAAATTCTATTATTACAAGTATTTGAACAAAATCAATTTGATTAATATAGAAAGAATTTTTTATAACACTTGAAAAATTACAGATGTTATGTGCTTTTTATCTTTTAAAAGGAGCACAGCACTTCCTGAAAGGATCTTATCATAAATTTCTGTGTTTTAATAGAATTAATTCATAGTTTATGTTTCTCTTCTTGTTTTGCATCTTTTGACCGGTGAAACGCGAAATAATGTCTCTGGTTAGTGATATTTTGCTAACTATCGTGTTTCACTGGTGAGATATTCAAATAACTTTCGTCTTCAAGTAGTGTCCGGTGAAACACGATTTCTTCACTGGCATTTTCCTTGAACACTTGTTTTCGCGTTTCACCGGTCAATTAAAAAAATTTCTCATTTTTTATTTTTTGTCTTGAAAAATGCAATTTTGGGGCCTCTTTCCATGGTTCCATCTTGTTTTATTAGACATTGTTGCCATTGTGCTTTGTTTTCAGGGACAAATATTTTGTTGGTCAAGATGACAAAGAGAAAGCTATCTTTGGAAGGAATGGATGAGAAGGAGCTAGTGGAGACGTCTGATGATAGGCTCTTTGATTTCTTACACACCACTGGAAATTCTTCCAAGTTTAGCTATATCAAGGAAATTTTCAATGTTCCTTTTGATTTGAAGGAGTTATTAGAGGATCTTGAAGATAAACTTAAGGAGTACAGATGTTTTTATGATAGACATGTTCAAGGTATGGAAGTCAATGGATTTGTTCATTATAGTGATGTCATGGGAGCCACCAGTACATCCAGGTCAACTTTGCTAGGCAGGTTCAACCTCATTGATGAGGAATTTAGAAAGAGAGAAACATGTTGCCCTTTCCACAGGTATCAACAGCAATGCCTTCTGATCCACAAGGATGTTGGATTTATTGTGTATCTTCAGTACATGGAAAATTCTTCTCCAGAGATAGACCAATAGGGAAAGCTAGAGGATATTGCAAGTATGGATAAGGAGGTCGAAGAGAAGGAGGAGATGTTCCAAGAAGATATTGAGAATCAACTTGTCCAAGGTTTTGATGTAGGTATTTCAAGAGTGACAATATCACAATGGTGGAAGAAAAGGAGATCGAGCCAAGTGCACAGGTTGATGAAGAAGGTCCTCTTGCATGTGTTCCAACATTTCCCACTTATCTTATCAACAAGAAGAGATATGTGTTGCTATATGATATTCAACATCTTTTTGATCTTAGAGAAGATTATTGCTTAGCAATCCTTGCAAGTTGGGGTAAAAATGACATGAATTTTATAGGTTATGAACAAGAACCACTAGCAAGTCTTGATATTGAGGGAGAGAATTTCCAAGACAGCTCTATAGCCTTACATACATGTATTAATCAGATCATATAATACGAAAAGGGGGGGCTACATACAAAAGAATAGTTCTTGCAGGTCCAGAAAAAACTTCATATTGATGATGTAGGGTATGAAAAGAGATTGAAGTCTCCATCAGATGAGAAACCTAAGAGTTCAATAAATATTTATGATGATAGTCTTGTCAAAGAAGACAAACATCCTAAGGTATGAAATATAATTCAAAGTTACACATTGAGTTTATGTTAGACTTTATTATGCATTATAGATAAATATCTTATATCTTATACTGTTGTGGTTTGTTGTGTAGATTGAGATTGAAGATCTGGACAACTTTCTTGGAAGGGCCAAGGGCTCTAGGCCAATGAAGCTTGGAAAAAGCCTTGGCCATTATATTGGAAACTTAAACAATCAAACAATTGTAGTATATCATAGTAGATTGTCAAGCTCTCCAAGTCTACCAATGATGGCTTTGAGAGCTATCTCAAAGGTAATTGGATCTCAAGTTTTCAGCGGAGGTTTGGACAAGATCATTTTAGTGGAGAAGGAAGAAGCCATAAGAGTTTTTGGCTTCATGCCTGGATACAGTGGATCTAGAGCTGGATATTTTGGAGTTCTTGGCTCCTATTTGCTCTCTTATGTAGGAGATAGTAAGAATTTGAAGCTTCTTCCAGGCTATCGGAAACATGAGTTTTTGAAATACAGAGGTCTTATTGAGTGGGATGAAACAAAGGATTCCTCTAGAGGCCCTGTCGAGCTACCTGAAACCAAGGACTCCTCTGAAGGCCCTATTGAGGTGCCTGAAACTAAGGACTCCTTTGGAGGCCCTGTCGAGGTGCCTGAAACTAAGGACTCTTCTGCAACACAATCAGACTAGAAGATGCCAAAGATTAAGGGTTTCTTGAAACACATCTTTTCCCAACTCTTTGTTTGGTTTGTAACCATTCTGTAAATCTTTGCTTTACGCAAGAATTTAAATATCTATATTTTCTTCTTTGGGTAACAATTTGTATAGTCCTTGCTAAAGATGATGTATTGCTTGATGTGGTTGTATCTTTAAGCTTGAATTTATGCCAGATTTGTCAATAGAACCATTGAAAAACCTCTAATAAACTATTGGCTTTGTGTCTTCCACCTCCATGTCTTGTGTGTCTGAAATATTTTGTTCTTGCTTGATAATGTGATTTTTCCATACCTTGGGTTGACCCGATAGATAGAGATCCATATTGTTTCATAAAATATGGAGCATGGTTGTATAGAATATGCTGCATAGTCAACAAATAAAGAAAGTTATTAAAAAACATTATATGAGTTCGACAATGAAGAAACAAACATATACAAACTTCTTACCATATAGTGAGTAAAGTGTTGATCACCCCAAGCTTCTGTCATCGCCTTCTTGAAAAGGTTCAATTGGTTTTTAAAGTCTTTGAGATCATCATCATTCCATTCAGTCTTATCACAATAAAAAAACACTTTGTCTAATGTTTCCCAAACTTTAGCTTTTCTATTCTGAGCTTGTCCATTATCAGTGTGATCCTTAACTGCATTATGTAGGGATTTCCACTGATTAAATTTAATAGTTGAGCCACCATTTCTCAAGTTTATCTTGCCAAGTCTCCCATGAAAGCCTAGAAACCTTCTAGCCTTCACTCCACCAATAGATGGTTTTTTTGGGACACAATTACCATCCTTAGACTTCTGAAGATCTGGTTCAATAACAACATTGCCACCATGCAAACCAATTGCATAGAGAACTTTTTCAACCTTTGTTATAGCATCTGTTCTAGTTGATAATGGCTTCAGCTTCCATGAAAATCCTATATAGAGATGAACAAGCTTTTTAATTATCCTACAAAGTGCATGAAGTGTACAAATATGGGCATTCCCTAAAGGAATGTCCAAGTCTGGTTTAAACTGTGGATCCTTATTGTGCCTAGAGGGAGCTCTATTCCAATTGCTTGAGTTTAACTCTGCAGTTGGTGACATGCAGTATAAGCAAGGAAATCTCGAGCTGGCTCCCTTTGATACATTATACATACATTTGAGTGTCTTTAGGTCACCAGCTATGTGCCACTCAATCCTGTAGTTCCCAAATCCTTCAACAAATAGCTCTTCTCCTGCTTGTTGCCTTTGAATAACATTAGGTATTGATGTTTGATGAAAAACCCAATATAATATATCAAAATTCTCAGTATCTACCTCAAATGCTCCTAGCCACCAGATGTTATATTCAGATTGAAAACTAAATGATGTTGAGTGATTGCAATGACCCGACGAAAGTGCTCTATTCATCAAGGTGATAGAGATTCTCTCCAATTTTTTACATTTTAGAATCTCACTTTCATCAAGTTTAATCACAAATCTAGCCACTCCGTGTGCCTCTGCTATTGACAAGTCATAAAATTTGATCATTAACCATTGTAGGGTGGGCAAGTCAAGGAAAATATTGTTAAATTCATTCAATGTAACCTCCTTTTTCTTGCCCTTGAAGCTAGCCTTGATATGAAAAGGCTCACCTAGAATCCCCATCCCTTTGTTATTAACTCTCTGTCTGATAGTCCTAACCACAAATGGCTTCGAAAGTATGCAATTGCGTACCTGTCCTTGCTTCATATTTGATTGTAAAATCTGGAAAAGTTGCATATAAGCATCTCGACTGATACCAATACTATTCAGTGTCTTCTGTATTAACTCAGAATCCAAAGAATGATCCTTTACAAATGACTCCAAGCATTGTTTCTTTGCCTTTTTAAATTTCTTCTTCTCCAAAATATCCTTTGAAACTACTGAAGAAAGAAGATGATAATAAAACTGAGCCGCTTTTAAATAATCTCTTTCACTTGTATTTGGTTGTAGAAGAGATCTAAGCAAAATTAACATCACAAATCAATGCAAGTAATTTAAATAAAGCCATATTTAAGACTTTTCAAGTGAAAAAATTTATACCTTGCTACTTGGATTCTTTTACCACAGCCTCCTCCTCCTCGTTTGAGATTCTCAATATTTTTAAGAGCTCTTTGTCAATTTGGAAGGCCTAATAAAGTTTGCTTTCGTTGATAAGCTTTGATACGCTTTTCCAACTAATGAATTTTTTGTTGACAATCCTTTAGCTTCTGCAACAACTCTATATTGTGTTTCATCAAAATATGATTCTCTAGTCCAAAGATATCCTTTTCTGCAACAAGGTTAAGTGTATAACCTAAAAATCCATTGTAGCCATCACCAATAAACCTCATTAATGATGAGCTATTATAGAAAGGAGGAGTGCTATTTCTGCTAGGATCTTTGGGATATAGCTTTCCATCTAACCAAAGATCAATATTCTTCTTTCCTTCAAACCTCAATATATGTTTCATAGACTCTGTCACCGTGATAGATTTTGTTATCTTTCTTATTGGTTCATACTCACTATCCAACTCAATATGAAGATGATAGAGAGGTCTTTTATGAGAGCTACATAGATCATTGGATTATTGATCCATAGCTGAGTTACAGAGATCATTGGGTGATTGATCCATAGCTAAGGATATGATTAGAAGCAAGAACGAAAACAAAGAAGAGACTACTGAGGAGAAAAAAAGAAGAGAGAAACGATGGAGGGAGGCAATCGAGTATCCACCAAAATTCAAATTGAATATTACTTTTCACTTTAATGAGGAGAGGTAAGATCTTCATTATGACAACCTTGCCAACTTTATGGCGACCTAGATTTCTAGGTTTGATGTGACCACGAGAATATCACGACAATGACTTATTAATGTTTTGATATTTTAACTTGCCAAAATATAAACCTTTTAAAAATTCTATAAAATGATTTTATTTATTAAATTATTTTCTCTCTCTAAGATCCCTTACAAGGCATTTTTGAGACCTCAAAACTCCCCTAATGTTCCTAAGCAGAAAGAGAAGCCATCATATGGAGAAGAATATCAAGAATCAACTATTCTCAAATTATTGAGTACATATGCAACCAAAAAAAGCCTAACTTTTGAGCTTTAGGGAAAAATGTATGAATCACAAGAAATTTGCAGAGAATGACATTAGTGGATACTAAATTAGTGGTGGATGAGTTCTGAGGAGAGATGAAGACAACAAATTGAAGCTCGAGACCAGCATGCAAGGGAACAAGCAGCTCGACAGGAGGCTTGGCTGCTAGATAGGCTAGAAAGGGTGAATGCTTTGCTGAATTTGGAAATAGACATTGTGTCAAGTTCAAACGTGGAGTCACTTGGTCCTAACATACCATTTGATAGAACCCCATCACAAGAAAGTGAAGAAGATTTATATCAATGGAGCCAAGCAGTATCAAGTACTAGTAGTCCCACTAAAGAGAGGAGTAGACAAAGTAGAGAAAATATAAAAAGTGCAGCTAATGCTACAGTAGGAAGTAACAAATTATCCATTGATTGGGACTTAGAGTCGAATTTTGGATTTCACCCATTATTTAGAGAGACAGAGGAGGCTTTGTGGATAGAGCAAGTAGTAGACTTTGGATTACAATTCTTATTTAGGACTCCTTGCCAAGGAGATTTATTTCAAGACATACTTGATCTAGGGTTGAGATCCCTATTTAGGGAGTCTAAGGAAATCACATGGATTGACTCTACTCAAGATTTTGGACTAGGGACGTTATTTAGAGAAGTAATGGCTTACAATCCCAAAAGGCTAGCCAATTTTACCCAATTTGGGGGACTGTGGGACAAAGACCCCGATGTGCATATGCAAAGGTTTGAAGTGACTTGTGTCACCAATGAGATAGTGGATGATGACCAAAAGCTTCATATTTTTCCAACAACGCTGAAAGATGAAGCAATGAGGTGGTATGGTAATCTAGGTGTTATACATAAGGGAACTTATGCTAACTTATCCAGAGCATTCTTAGAAAAATTTCAGCGACAAAGTTTCCAAGATTGGTTAGCTCTTCAATTAGACTATTTATCCCATGGAGCAACCAAAAGTGTCGAGCATTACATTAAGCGTATGGAAATCATTATCCGAAAGATGAATCAACTCCTGATGAACCTATGCAAAAGCGTAAATTTATCAATGGACTCAATCCCGAAGTCCATCAGCATGTTAACCTATAAAGTCCAGCTACACTAACAGATGCTAAAACACATGCTAGATGGTGGGAGGAAGTGCAACTCATCCCCAACAACAGCGAAACTTATGTGACCATTCCCTTGAATCCATCTGCAATTGACAAATTCCAATGTGGCAAATGTACCTTTAAATCCATATACCTCAATCCCCCCGGCCTACATGATGCAGACATGCATGCCTTCTATGCCTCAAACTCAATCCACTTTAGATGAGGGTAAAGTAGCAGAAATTATTGCAAAGTCTCTAGAAAAATTAAAAGAGGAAATAATGGGTGCGATTCAAGCACCATTGAAAGAAATTTATTCAATAACAACACAAGCTGCTAATGCACAAACACCTTCGAGCAGCTCGACCCCAAATCTACCTAGATCAAATATTTGCTGTGGTAAGTGTCATGGTTATGGCCATGTGTCTATACTGAATTCCCAACACCTTCACCATTATCCCTAATCATCCTCCATTCTATACTTTTTGCCTTAAAACAGGGCATTTAGACACAAATTGTTGGCACAAGATTGGCCAACAACAACAACAAGATCGTGTGATGCAAAAAATTTATAATTATATGGATCGCAACAACACTACTTACAAGATTGGACCACCCAATCAACCTTTTAGGCCCCATGGATTGCCTACTCAAGGTAGACCTCCAGCCCCACGAAACAATTACAATAGTGATGGGATCGGAGGAAGAAATTCTCCTTTCAGGAGAAACAATGGTAATTTTTGAAATCCTATGGGATAAAGTGGACAACAAAGGCCTAGAGGACTAGTAATTTTTTATCGATGCCAACAAGAAGGTCATATAGCTAGATGTTGTCCAAACGCCCTAAAAATCAAGACTATACCCCTCTTTGTAGGAGGTGTAGTGGCGAAGGGCATTATGAAGAAAATTGTGATAATAGTGATATTACTCGTTGGTTATCCACCTCAGAAGATATGACCCTAGACTATTTAATGGTTTTAGCAAAGGAGGATAAATATCATGAGGATGTAATTCATGCATGTAATGATTTGAATTATTCATTTTTCAAAGCATGTCTTGGATTTTGTAAGGATGAGGAAGAAGGTGACCTTGGGGATGCATTTTTTGCATATAACAAATTGAAAATCTTTTCCACTAATGACTTAGAAGAGGAGATAGAGAACAAGGCAAGAACATCAGACTTAGATGAGATTTCAATAAGCTCCTTAATAACTATGGAGGAAGTCGACACTATTGAGAATGATCATGATGACAAACTCAAGGAGAGTTTACTTACAATAGTTCCTTATGAGATAGATATTCTGCCTTTTGGGTTTGAACAACTTCCAGTTGATGCTAAAAGATATTACTATCGTCAGCCTAGAAAAGAAAGAAAGAGAGAGAAGAAATAGGGATAGTTGCAACCCTTTACAATAGCTGATACTACATGATGATAGAGATGACCCATCTCTGGTTTTAAATATATTTGTGCAGACTTTTAATGAATGCCATGGTAATTATTTTAGGATAATCAAAGAATTAAATGAGGCTTTGGAAATAGAACGTGAGGTAGCAATGATAGTTGTGAATGAAGCAATGAAGAAAATTTCCAACTTACAAAAAGAAAAGTCAGAATTTCAATTTAGGGAGAGGCGATATCTAGCAGAAATTTCATTTCTAGAGATCTATTTAGAAGAGCAAGAATCTAAATTAAATAACAATGTGCAACAAATGGAACAAATATCGCCTATTCTTAGGAAATGCTCAGTTGGATGTGAGCAAACAAATGAATTTTATAAAAGGGGTCAATTTTTTTCTACTTCTAGAATTGGGTTGCAAAAGAAAAAATCCACTACTACTCCTTGGCTATATCATTCCCTTAAGCGCTCTATGAGCAATAGGCAAAATCAATATCATTATTCTAAAGGGCAGCTAGGGGGATATCATAGAGGGCAATTACAACAATTAAGCAAAGCTCACCTACCAAGTATATGTGAGGTAGTATTACCTCATCCCAAAGAAAGAGTAATGGATTTTACTATTTATGGGGATAGAGTTGAACCAGAGCTTAGAGGGTTTGAACCTTTGGCACCTAAGGACTTTCTGGAGCTAAAACGGGTTATACACTATCTAGGGTGTCGGATTCAAGGTGAGAAAGATGAATATTTACACTCATTAATCCTTAAGCTTAGTAATACTCAATGGTCTTGGGATTAGAATGACCAAAAATATTTGGAAAAGTAAAATAGAATTTTACAGCATTATCTTCGAACATTACATGCTCAATTTCCATGTGATTGAGCAGATTACTCAAATAATAGGTTCTATAAATACCATGTTTGCAACAAAGTATAATAGAAATTTGAAGCATGTCTCACATGGCTAGAGTAAAAGACAAGGAAGTTATACTGGTAAGCTATTTCCTGATATATTGGATGTCCATATGATAGAAATGACTGAGGGTATTCATGATAATCTAGCTATTGTCCCTTATAAGGCTTTACCCTTGGTACATTCTATGAATGCGGGGAAAGAAGAACTAGAACTGAGTGCCAAGCACAAATATATTCTGCCTGAAAATGTATCAATGGAAATATCAAAAGAGGTGCCTACGGTCAAAAGCCTCGGAAAATAGCCTCTTTGTTTGTTGAAGAGCTTGAAGTGGAAGTAGTGAAAATAGAAATGACATAAGGGAAATATTTAAATCTCGGAGCTCAATTGGAATTTCAAGATTGAGAGAGGTTTGAAGAAGTATTACGAGCACATGTTGGGGGATTTTCTTGGTCTTACACTGACCTTAAAGGTATTAAGGCTGAACTATGTCAGCATTATATTGATCTAGAACCAGGCACAAAACATGTATGTCAATGTCAGTGGCGATGAATGAATCATGTGTATGCATAACTAGTTAAAGCTAAGATTACTAAGCGTCTTGATGCGGGATTTATACATCCTGTTGCATATAGTGAATGGGTCTCTCCTATTGTGGTAGTACCAAAGAATAATAGTAAGAAAATCCGCATCTTTGTTGATTATAGGAAGCTTAATAGTAAGACATTGAAAGATCATCTTCCTTTGCCATTTGCAGATCAAGTATTGGATAAGGTTGCAGGCCATGAGCTATTTTCTTTTATGGACGAGTTTAGCAGCTACAATCAATTGTTAATTCATCTTGAAGATCAATCTAAAACCACTTTTACTACAGAATGGGGTACATTCGCTTATAAAGTGATGCATTTTGGCTTGTGCAATGCACCCACAATGTTCCAAAGGGTTATGATTGCAGCTTACCAAGACTTTCTTTGATATTGGATGGAAGTTTTTCTAGACGACTTTTGTGTTTATGGTATAGCAAAAGAAATGCCAGATCAATTGGCACAAGTGTTTGAACGTAGTGATGAGATGGGAATATCCTTTTAGTTGGGTTGCTGCCTGTCAAGAAGCATTTGAATTTCTTAAGCAAAAATTAATTGAAGGCCCTATATTAGCACCCCCCAGATTGGATGAAGGAATTCCATATCCATGCAGATGCATCTATGTATGTTGTGGGAGCTGTTTTATATCAAGATGATGACAATAAGGTGGATCATCCAATTTATTACGCAAGTTGTAACCCAAATGATGCGAAAAGAAATTATACTACTACTGAGAAAGAAGGCTTATCAATGGTTTTTTTTTTGGAGAAATTTCACCATTATTTGTTGGGAAATAAATTTATCATTTATGTTGATCATGAAGCACTAAAGTACTTGCTTAATAAAGCAGAACTTTCTGGGCGAGTAATTCATTGGATGTTATTGTTTCAGGAGTTTGATTTTCAAATAGTTACTCATCCTAGTAAAGTGCATGTTCTAGCATATCATATTTCTCAATTATTAACATCAGATAAGGAGGAAGGTGTGGAAGATTATTTTTCAAATGCATCACTTTTTACTGTGGAGACACAAGTCCCATGGTATGCCGGTATTGTTAATTTTCTCAGCACTACACGATATCCACCTGGTGCTAATAAACAAAAAAAGCAGCAGATATTAATGCAAGAATACTCCTATGGATTATTAGGGGCTTATTTATATAAATTCTTTCTAAGAGAAGGTATTTATCGTTGATGTGTAAGAGAATATGAAGTTTCGGTAGTTCTTAAAGCATTGCATGATGAACCTTGTGGTGGTCATTTTGCTAGTGAAATAATAGTAAGAAAGGTTTTATTAGCTGGGTATGGTAGCCTACTTTATTTAAGGATGCTCATTATTATTGCCGAAAATGTGATGTATGTCAAAGGACTAGCCGATCTTCTAAAATTTTTGCTACACCTTTGACTCCTATCTTAGCATTAGCACTTTTTGAGAAATGGGGAATTGATTTTGTGCGCCCAATTGATCCACCTACACGATATCAAGCTAATCGATATATTTTAGTTTGTACTGATTATATTACCAAGTGGGTGGAGGTGAAAGTGTTTAAGACAGATAAAGCCATTGAGGTGGCTAAGTTTATGTATGACAATATCATAACATGTTTTGGTTGCCCGCTGGAATTAGTAAGTGATCAAGGTTCCCATTTCTTGAATGGTTTAATTAGTGAATTAACCATCACAAATCAACACCTTATTATCCTAGAGCTAATGGCCAAGTAGAAGTAACTAATCGAATTATTTGCAAAATTTTAACTAAAACAATTGCTTCTCATATGCGAGATTGGGATAAGCATTTGTATGAGGCATTATGGGCCTACATAACTACCTACAAGGTGATAGTGCAAAATACACAATTTAACTTAGTTTATGGAACTAATGTTATATTCCCTATTGAGCAAGAATTGCCTAGTTTGCGAGTAGCTCTATCATTACAGTTAGGGGAAGCCGAATCGTTGAAGCAAAGGATTTTGCAATTGGTGAAACTAGATGAGGAACGACTATTAGTTTTACAAAGCTTAGAAGCAATAGAGAAATGCCGAATAGCTTGGCATGATCAAAATATCAAAGTATGCGAGTTTAAGGAGAATGATTTAGTTCTACTTTATGACATTCGTTATTACAAATTTTCGAAGAAGCTTAAAATTAGCTGGTTAGGACCTTTTAAGGTTATTAAAGTTTACAATGATGGGTCTCTAGATGTACAAGATATTAATGCTGAAAATGAGATATTTAGGATCAATGGCCTGCATCTTAAACATTTTGTGACTTGGGGTACCTAGGTATAGTTAGGTTAGTGGTTAGAAATAACACTTGACTAATCTACATTTGGATTTCTTTTCTTGTTGGGGGGTTTTTAATGGGTGCAAGTATGGCTTTTCTATGGATGGATTCGCTTCACCCTCATCTTGATGTTGATAGTTCAACTCCTATACATGTCAAGCTTATGATGTTCCGGGTTTTCAGACGCATGACGGGTTCTTATATGCACCGAGAGGGGAGGCCTATTGCGGTTCTTCTTTTGTGATCATTTTTTGTTTGCAATATCATCCACCATTTGGTTGTAAATAGTGTTAGTGGCATCTTTACGTGCATACTTAGCTCTTGTGTTGGTTGTGTCGTACTTACTTTCGACGCTATGGTACCACTGCTCATGCAAGACATGATAGGTTACACTTATCAACACCGCAATTATGATAATGTATTCTCACCTAAGCATGGCGTTGCCCAATATAGGGTGGGTAGAGAGCATCAAGAGCTTTCCCGATATCAAGCTGCTGTTTATTGCCTTCCTCCAACATATCTCAAGAATCAAGTAACTGTCAATTGACCTTGTTGGGATTATATATGTTGGTATATGGATGAGATCGAGGGCTACTCTTTAGGATATTTACTAGTGGCACCTATACCCTATTATGACAGTGCAACTTTGGCTCCGCTCCATGATGTGATGGAGGTTCTTAGCAATGCACCTAATAGTGGGTCTCTGACCTCTGATGTGCCTACGCTAGAGGTTATTCATGAGCATCTTATATCTAATAGTTTAATTGATAAGTTTGACTTAAATAGTTAGATGATTCGGGGTTGACTTTATTGTCTGTGTTAGAATATTTTAGAGAGTGTGAGGATTTTAGTTTAGACCTTTTGTCTTCTAATTTACTTGAAAATATAAAAACAAAAAAAGAGAAAAAAAGATAGCAGAAAAAATTTCCATCAAGATTTACTTATGTTCTTTTAAACTTTTTAGTTTCTCATGTGTTGTAGCTTAGGTAGCTTAGTTTTCACGTAGTTAGGTAGTTAGTTGCATGCACAGTTAGGGTATTCCTTTCAGTGCTAGGAGTTAGTGATACTTAAGTTTAACTAGGTGGATGGTTCTATATGGGGGAATAGTTACCAAGTGGAAAAACGCACTGCTATAAACAAATAGGTAGTAGAAGCATTAGGATAGACTAGTTGATCTTGATTGTGACGTGAGCATATGACAATTCTTTTGTGCGGGGGAAGTTTCATTATTTATTTATCTAACCCGTTAATGGTGTATTGGTTAGTGTAAGATTTATGTGCAGATTTGATTATCGTTTTGATTTAAGCACTGCTGCATACTAATATTGACAATTCTTGGAGTTGGAGTTGTAATATCCACGTGCATATCGGGTTGTTTCATACCTACTCTATCTGTACATATTCATTTGAAATTAAGAAAAGTAAACATAAAACAATGATTGAAATAATTTAGAGACTTTAAAAGCTTAAGTAATTACTGAAGAGAGAAAAATAACATAAACAAATACAAAACTTTTAAAACAAAAATAAATTGGAATCAACATAACCAATTCAGTCTATCTGAGAGTCCACCGACATGGGATGGGACATTAGCACTAGGAAGTGATTTCAAGGGATGGTGTGTGTATGCATGACTAGGTGAATTTCAATGTATGTGGTGACTACCTAGGAACCCAATATAGTTTAGTCCCGTACCTTTGCCGTTTTCTTAAGCGATGTAGGGTAGCTGAGTAATATGATTCTCTCCACAAAATTTTGACTAAGAGTAGCGTGGATGACAAATGCTGATCTGGTGAGTATTTATGTCTTTGATTTGCCTAGGCAGGGTGACTGATATTATGTGCTAGATTAGATTCCTCGAGTGAAGCTATTGAGCTAAAATGTTTGAACATTCAATTTAGTGGTGAATTCCTAGCCTTCTAGTCATTCCTATAAGTCAAGAGACTCACAACTACAATAACAATAAATTATGTTCGGAAGAGTATATCTATTTATTCTTCTAAAAAGAAGGAAAAAAATCCTAAAGACTAAAAGGGACAAAATGGGGAAAAAAAAGACAAGAAAAAGAAAAGACCAAAAGAATATAACCATCGTCTCTCTGAGGTCCTCGTAGGCTGTACGGATTTCCTTAACAGGTGCGTTGATTCTGATGCCTTGCATCTCTTTGGGGTGGGACCTTTTGGGAAGTAGAATAAATATATATACTCTTTTGACTCAAAAGGATGTGAAAGAAACACTTTTGAAAAGAGAAAGAAAGAGAAAAAAAGTTGGGAGTTAGGGACCATTGACTGGTTGTTCTTCTTTGATGGACATTGTCCTTATCAGTGATGCTATTTTAGAAGCAATATTTCTAGTAGAACATGGAGGGTTAGCATCCCTCAAACTTGGGTAAAACTTCCAAAATTTTCAAACAATTTGTATCTACTTGACATATTATTACCATCTTTTTTCAATTAATTTCATGTAGATACGGTGTTTGTTGTCGTTGTCTTTGGAGGACAGTCTTTACAGTCTGGCGAGGAGATGTTGGTGCAAGGAAGTTCTTATATGGAAGGAAGGTTGAATTATAGACAAAATCTGATAGATTTTCTTAGTGAATCTTAGCCATGGCCATTTAAAGTTTTCCCATAGGGATTATTATCACCTAGAGAAGATAAGAAATTGTTGCAAATTAGAGGTTTTTTGGAGACTTTTAGATTTGGCAAGGTCTTGGTAGGTTGAGATGAGAATGTTAGAAGTGCAATTTTAAGGTTTGAAGCTAGGATATCTTAGTATTAATCTAAGGGGTGGGGAATTTTATAAGTTATGCTACCACCTCCCAAGGGAAAATGATTAAAAGCACATCATCATCATCCTAATATAATTAATTCTTGACTAAAAACCCAGCATGATAAAGAATTAGACGCTAGTGATGTTGCTTCTTCATCAGCAACATTGATACTATCATGATGAGGGCCTGATGTTCATTAGATCATAGGATGATGGTGGCAAGTTGAAAAAGGAGGATTGAAAGGTTTAAGCTTTCTAAGGTTTAGGGGGAAAGGAAATTAATTGAAGGAGGGAAAAAAAAATGAAAATTAGGAGGGAGAAAGAGGACATTTAAAAATATCAAAACAAAATCGTGGAGAAGAAGGGGATCGTGGGATCTTGGGGAACTCCTTCTGGTGCACAGATCGGACGATGTATGCACGCGTAGTGAGCGTCAGAAGGTCCCCAAGAACAAAAGAACTCTACTTTTTGCACAAAAACCAATGAAGAAAGCTTGCACGACATGAACAAGAGACCAATTGGGTGCAATCTCCCCCCATGCCTTATGTGAGCGCTCCACAAAGCATGTATTTTATATATTATTCATCTTCAAGCTCAAGAAATAGCCCAATTTAGAATTAGCACGCTTTTGATTTTGTTTTTATTTTTGTGCCACTAAAGAATTAAAGCTATTGGGCGCCCAAGAAGTCAAGCGGTACCCAAATACAATGTCCAATACAAATATTTAAATTGTGCACCCATGCGTATACAAAAATAATAAATAAATATCAAGCACTTTAGTAAATAAGCGCGACAAAATATGGACGCCATGCCTAAGATACGCGCCCATCAAAAATTGATGATAATTTGAATACACGCTATCCTCCAATGCTTTCCAATGCCACCGCTGCTTGCTCTACACATCAACTGAAGCATTCACAATTGTTAGAAAAATAATACAATTAAACCGACAAAAGTGAATACCTAATTGTCTAAGACACAAATTCGACCCGTGTGTTTCCAAGTAAGCACTCGTTTTGTTTAACAAAAATAAATAGTGTGATGTTGCAATTTTTTAGTTTATAATTTTTATGAAATGTCTCAAAGCTTGTTTTTTTTCACTTTGAATGGTTTTTGATATTTATTGATGTTTAATTTTATTTTTAAAAATTAAAGAATGCTTGAAAATTACTTTAAAATTGAATAAAAACTTTTTTGTAAAACTTGTGAGTGAGTATTTATTAAATATAATATTTTTATGATGAATTTTATACCATGTAATTTTTTAAATTTTTTTGAGAATTTTCAAAGATGGTTTAATATGTTTTAAAATTCAAAATGTGATTATTTGAGCAAAAATAACAGTTTTATTAATAGAAAATTATGTTTCCACATTGAAAAATCATGATATTTCATGAAGAAGTTAGAAATACTATTCTTGATTATCAATTAATTTTCTAAATTTTTAGAGAAATAAAAATCAAATTAAATGATATTTTCTAAAGAAATACTCATATGAAACATTATGTTTATGAATTTATATAGAACAAAGATATATGCACTGTGTTGATTTATGTTACATGGGAGTAAGGGAAGCGTATGGGTATTCTTGAGTAACATTACCATTGGTAATTTTTTATGATTCATAAAAAATAATGAATAGGGAGAAATTACTAGAAAGATTAAATATAAAAAAATTTAAACAACACTAAAATTCACAGTTGGTTAACTTCATGGCATGAGGATAAGCCTCAACATCTATGTTGAAATTTTACATGTTATTCATATAAACATTGCTTAGGTGATTGAGAAAATAAAGAGTGGAGGGCCACTAGGATAATTTATTAATTAGGGGGAGACATTGGGATTAAAATAAACTATGTATGTGGACATGTAAGTATGTGGAAAAAACTTGTTTTTATCATGATTGATGTTTAGTTTAAAGAGAGGAGAGAGTGAGGTTTTTATTGAATAATAAGAATGAGGTAATTATTTAAATATTAAAGAGCAACATCAAATTGCATAATACGGAGAGGATACTTTCGCTTTAAAAAGGGGATTAAAATTATGGTTTGTGAAACGTTAGTTGAAATTCTTTGAATGCTTGTTGAGTAAATAAATAAAAGAAATTACTTGTAAAAGGTGGAGAAGAATAGAATTAAAAGGAACTTAAACGAAAATGTACTAATAGATCTATTGGGTCTATATTCTAAAACCAAACTTTCTAAAGTTAAAAAAATTTCCTAAATAAACTGCCACAAGTATGGTAGGAGGAAATTATGAGGACCCGCCCCTGAGAGATGGGGGGAAACCATAGCTATCCTAGGTTTAGTATTCTAGTGCCCAATCTAGAGACTTACTTGTGAGTGATTATTGAAAAGGGAAATAAAAGAACTGAGTAGATTTGCTTAGTTCTTAGGTATTGAGTGATATAAGTTGGACTATTACAACAAATCTGTGTCACAAATATCTGGAAGGCTAGACAAGGTTATCAAAATTAGTGACAAATACCACCTATCTAATGCAACAACTCTTAGGAATTGATTTGAAAACCCGTTTAAAAGTGGCTTGGTGGTCATTTGTAATCTAATCACTGCGAAGTATTAAGGACTACTGAAATAAGAGTCTACATCAATGTGGACCACTCATTGCTTGGGATTTCATCACAATCAATGATTCAAGTCATTGACAAATAGATAGAGGTACTTTCAAATTCTGAATTCCTCCTCCTCATCCTATAAATAGGCCATAATCCTCATGCTAGCATGCATAAGAATTTAATCCCCTCCATGCTTGAGTAGCAATCCTATCATTTGGATGATTGATTCTTGTAAAACAATGGCCAAAAGGGCTTCTCTTAGATTCCCATTGATTACTTTTTTATATGTAAATTGTCATTATTGACTCATTGACTTTACTTCTAACCCCGAATTGTTTGTTGAAAATTGCAAAGATACTATTCATTGTACAAAAGAAGAGGTAAATGATAAATCAATGATTCACTAATTAATCAGTAATCCCTCTTATACCCCACATTAATCTCTTCAATTTCAACCCATTGCACTTTATGAAAAGATTATAAAGGCTATTTCCAACCTCATACATATCATCATTGTTTGCTCAGCCCAGCATGATCCTTACCATATTCATTACCCATGAGGAAAAATCAGATACCAAGTGAGTTGGTAAGACAAAAGAGAGGTGATCCTTCCTTAACAATTATGACCTTGAAGGGGTGCATAATCCTTGTTCAAGAGGACCTTTCCAAACCCTCACTGATCTAGAGTCCATGAAATTTTTAGGTGTATGGATTCTATTCCATTGATATTAGGCTAATTTAGTGATTCAATCACATCGTGTACAACATACACTCATTTATAGGGAACCAATATTGAAAATAGGGTAAGAAGCAAGTCTTACATGTGCCCATGCCTCTTTTATAGGTTTCATAAGCCATTACAGAGCTAAGAATAGGTTTTACAAGTTTTTTAAGCTGAGTACCACTCGAATATGCATAATGTCCATGTTGCCTACCTTTTGCCTTCATATCAGCTTTCTTTTTATGGAAATCCTTTGCAATATGCCCATATCTTCCGCAATAATGACAACCTTTATCCCTATTAGAATTCTCATGCGACTAGCAAGAACCACCTCTACCTCTAGGTGATCTTCCTTGCCTCTAAAGGCTCCAGATCCTTGTTGTCCTTGCATATTTGAGCCATGCCAAGCATTTTGCTACTACTATCCATATGTGTTGCAAGTGTCTCCTCGACCCTGAAAAGATCCATGAGCTCTACCACCTCTAGCTCGCTGACTAGAGTAAAAGACTATCTCTACCCTGAGATGTGCTTGAACATGTATTTAAGAGAAGTTTTACTTCTTCATGTAGCAACAGTGCAAGTAACTCATCCCAATCATGGGGTTCTATTCTCACAGAAATAGACGTATCAAACGACTTATACTCCTTACCTAACCCGTTCAATGTCATTGCAATCATAGCATCCTCTGAAACATGAGATCCAATAGTAGCCAGCTAGTCAGCTATGGTCTTTATTTTAGTTGTGTATGCTTGAATGCTCTTACCATTCCTAGACATGTTGTTGAACTGATGCTTCAACTGTATCTTCCTTGCATGTGTGACATACCATAATTCTTCATGAGTGCATCCCAAGCATCCTTTGGAGAATAGCAATTGGTAATCTGCATAGCCATCGCATCAGAAATGCACAAAGAAACCCAATGCAGTACTTTACTTGCTCTTTCCGACCACTGTCAGTGAGCTCTCTTTTGTTCCTCTGTCGGATTCCGTTTAGACAATTCAGGTTCCAGCTTCAAACCCCGTACATAAATCCCAATAACCTCTGCCAATCAAAAATTTTTGCATCTTGAACTTCCATAGAGAAAATTTTTTGTTATCAAGCTTCTCTCCGACAATTTGAGTGATATTATCAGTGCCTTGAGCATTTGCCATATTTGCAACTAAGGTATTCAATGCTATATGCAATTTGTAAGTGCTTGACTCCCTGCAATTCAGGAAAAGAGCAATTCAGAAATAGTTTTCCTACAGCTTAGGAACAGACTTTTTGTAGTCTAGAAATAGTCTTCCTACAATTCAGAAACCTTCTTCCTGTAGTTCAGAAATAGTCTTCCTATAGTTCATGAACAGTTTTCCTATAGTTCAAGAATAGCTTGCTGTAAACTATATTCCAGTAATGAAAAAACATAGTCAACTGAGCATAAACCAAGATCAAGTTGTGTCTGACCAACTCAGTTATTACAACACACATGTAGAGTGACAACTAAGATGACAGCTGTCTAGATAAGGTCGATCATGTTGATGATACTGATCATGAGCTTGATTCTCAACACACACTAGGTGTTCCCTATCTTTTTCCTCAAATCCCTTAGGTTGCTACATATAAATTTCATCATGTAAGTCCCCATGTAAAAAAGTGGTCTTTACATCCATTTGATAGAGGTCTATATCTAGCTGAGCAACCAATGCTAGTACCAAGCATAGGTTGTCATTTTGACCACAAGAGAAAAAAATTCATTGAAGTCAACACCATGTTCCTCCTTGAAACCTTTAGCTACCAATCTGGCCTTATAAGTGGGCTTGTGGTATCCATGAATACTTTTCAACTTGTATATCCACTTGCATGAATGCTTTCTTGCCACTAAACAAAGGAAGAAAATCCCATGTATGGTTTGTTTGTAATGAGTCAAACTCTGATTGCATAACCGTCCCATGAGTCACTATCATCTTTGTAAATGGCCTCATCATAAGAGAGAGGCTCACTTTCATTGATCACCATTGCATAATCCATGGAGGATGTAAAGTGCTCTTGAGATCTAGCTCTAGTAGAGTATCACAAAATAGACTAATCCTACACAATAGGAAGATTCTTGGCTATGCGAGCATCAACTACTGTAGGCTTGTCTAACTCACTATATGTGAGCAGAAAGCTCCTCATGAAAGATCCCCTTGCATACCTCAACTACCTACTCAAGCTATTTACACATCTTTTTCTCATGGAAAACAACATCATGGTTGGCTGTGGATAACTCTATAAGCTTGCAGATCCCATAGGTGATAGCCCATCTCACTTGCATCCCCATAACCAAGAAAGATACATTTCACAGACTTAGGATCTAGCTTATTGCACTTGTCCTTGGGAACATGGCAGAATGCCTCATAACTAAATATGTGCAAATGACATATAATGGAGGTTTCCAAATCCATACCTCCTCTGCAACTTGGCAATCAATAGTGGTGCAAGGGGACGTGTTAATCAAGTGTACGGCAATAGTAACTAACTCAACCCAAAAGTGTTGTGGTAAGATTGGCTTGCTAAGCATACTACAAACTCTCTCTTGAATTGTTATGTTCATGCATTTAGCAATACCAATCTGGGGAGGGGTGTAAGGCATAGTCAATAGATGCCTAATATCCCATTTATTATCATAAAATTGCTCTTAAGATTTCAAGATATACTCACCCTCATTATCGAACCTGTTTCAAGATATACTCACCCTCATTATCGAACCTTAGGCATTTTAGCCTATACGCACAAGAGCAAGCCAATGCTCAAAGATAAACAAGACATCCATTTTTTACTTAATAGGATAAAGCGCATACCTTATGTGAGTAATCTTCAATTAAGATGACAAAGTACTTCACACCATTTTAGGGACTAAAACACGGCATGCAACCATATACATCCGATTGAACAAGAGCCAAAGGTTCACCCATGCGCTTCATGTTAGACTTTTTATGCATACTATGGGTCTGTTTGCTATATAATAAGTGACACTTATAGTCTGGATACTGCAAGTTGGTAAGCAATTTCATTCCTTTCAAAGGCATGCGCCCAAGGCAATGATACCAAAGAGATATATGTGGAACTGTAGCCACAACCAAAACATGGTCAAGCAATTCAAATACAAGCAAGGAATTGAGGATATTAGACTTAGCACCACATGCAATAACAAGATTCTTATGGGTGAATCTTTCATAAGGAATCACCAAATGTTACAACATAATCTGCATCATCTAAGGTACTAGTAGAGATAAGGCTCTTTATAATAATTGATATATGACATACATCATGAAGAGTGAACATGTTGCTTGAACTTGGATATCATCAACACCAACTATCTCCAATGCTAGGTCATTATCCAAACAGACAAATCCAATCATATTGCGGTAGGAGTGAAACCACTCTCTATGAGGGGTCACATGAAAGAAAGCCCTTGAATCTATCAACTAACATTGAGTATATCTTGACAAAGTATCAATTAGCTATGAAGCATTCAAGGAAGAGGCTATCAATATGAGATCATCAAACACATCAAGTTGCACCACATTAATCTCCTCAATATTGACACTAGACTTACTAGGCATAATGTTGTGATCATCATTCTTGTCGTGCATTTTATCATGTTCCTTTTCCTTGTGCTTGTCTTTGTGCATTATATGGCACTTAGCCAAATATGACTTGCTTTCCCATAAAAATGACAAGTAAGATCATACTTATGCCCATGGAACTTACTGCAAGACTATTCATATATCCTAGACTAAGACCTTTGAGAGTCTCTACCATGGCCATGTCCATCCTACTGGCCTCTCACAATCAATGCATGTGACGTATGAAAAGTATCTACATTCTTTCTATTCACCTCTTTTGTCAAGAGAGCACTCTCAACATCCTACAATTTTAGCCCATTCTTAGCACATAGAGCCATATGAAAAGTCTCCCATAACTTAGAGAGAGTATGAAGCGGAAATAAAGGATGCAAAGGATCCTTGAACTCAATATCTTGTGAAGTTAAAAGCTAATGATGAAGTGAAACTCATTCAAATATGCAAACATTGAAGTCCCTTCCTTCATACAAAGGTCCATCAAATGTTTCAACTAATACATTTGAGATGCAAGACTCTGCTTGTCATAAAGATTCTTAATTTGTGTCCAAAGTTTATATATAGTCTAATTTTTAGTTACAACATTGTAGTGAACCTGCTTAGAGACTGATAAAATGATTGTGGACTTGCATAGCTCATCCAGTTGAGCCCAATCCTTGGCCATAATATCAGGTTTGGCACCCTCATTTTTTAGTAGTTTAACATGCAATTTTGCACTAAAACCTACCATACCTAGGTTCTCCAATAGTTACACTTGGTCCCATCTAGTTTCTCAATATTGAAGATAGCAATGGCATGAGATCCAGTAGCCATAGTGATAATAAGGAAGTGCATAGAAGGGCAAAACAAGTTGCTAAAATATCATTCAAATCAGCCCCAAAACCAATGCCAAATCAAGCTGGAAACAAGAGGTACTAACAAAATAATGAGTTATCCACAAACTAGACAAGGGAACTACTCTCATAAATAGTGGAAAGAACTGCAATTATAGTATGCTCAAACTAAGAAATCAAAGCCAATATAGGGAAGAACTGCAACTAGCAGTGACTGAATATGCAATCAACACCAAGAACTATCAAAGGTCAATGTGTTAGACTGAGATACATCCCATAGGCATAACAATCATGCATGTAGTAGGTCTCATGGTAACAAATGAGACCTGCCAAGCTACAATAGCAATAAAATCTAATTACATAGCCATCTTAGGTGTTGCATCACTGACAATGATTTGACAGAGGTAGGTGCCGGCACAATGTGTGACCTACCTTCCCTTATTCAAATGGCACTGAAAGAATAAATAAAGAAGTAATAGTGATGGGCATCCACCACCTGAATTGTCAGTGTAACTAATACACAAGTGGCTAAACACAGGAGCCTTTACCCCCAACATTTCCTTTCCCTTCATATTTTATAGACCCATTCCCAAAAAATTTACCATGATCTCAAAAAAAAAAGTCACTTCATCCAAAATATATGATTATGATCTCTAACTGACTGTTTCTCAAATACTAATTACAATCTATTGTTGGGTTTATAACTTTTCAATGCTTTCACTTTTCTAGACTCTACATATTCTTTTTTAATTTCCTTTTCTTTACTTTCTTATATGTCATCTTTCTCTTCTCACCATTTCTTTCTCTATTTGTCCTATAATATCCCCATCCTACCCCTACATATGAATGTGGTTTAGGTAGGGAAGATTAATATAATGGGGTCTTTAAATTAAAAAAATCATTTATTTAAAGTAAAAATAAAATGAACCTTACTTGATCATCAGTTGGTTGCAATCTCACCCGTGCCACCACATCGACTCATCTCATTGCCTCCCTCTCGAAATCATTACCAACATCCAAAGGGGGAGAGAGAGAGAGAGAGAGATGAAATAGAAAGAATAGAAAGAAAAGGAGAGAGAAAGGTAGAAGTAGAGAGATAGAGAGTGAGGGAGAGAAAGGAAAATATAAGTAAATAAATAGAGAGAGAGAAAAAAATAAGGGGGTAGAAGAAAAGATGTGTTTGTGATGATGGAAAACATGGCCTCATGAATGCACTCTCTACCCTTTTGGCTAACAAGTCAACCTATTACCTACAAAGGACTCAAGGTGTTTCCTAACCCTCCTCAAACACACATGATTTATCACATCAACTAGTCATAATAATTTTTATTCCATAAAAGTTGAGACTATGATTGCCCTTGGTTCTTTCCTAAGAATCTCTTTATGTCATAAATTTTGGCTTTAATTCTTCAATACCTAGGCCATCACTATTGCAATAATTACTTATTGAAAGTAAAGGTTGATCAAGAGGTTAGACTGAAGAGAATTATACATGGATTTATCTTATAGGGTAGAGACTCATATTATCTAATATTAGTAATGTTGGTTTCAAATTGATCATGTTGTAAATAGAGAAGGGATTATGATTAACCTATCCTATACTAACTGTGTTAGTATCCATAAAAGAAAACCATGAGATTAGTAATCTTAGTTTCTTTTCTTATTAATAAAAAACTGTCATCAAGGTGAGAATTTTAAAAACATGGGATTAAAAAAACCTATAAGGGACTTGGTGATCCCCTAGGATGAATTAGACATAAAGGTAGATGAATCATATCATCATAAGAAAGAGGCCATGCTTGCTAAGGTTACACCTCTAGAAGGGCAAATATTTGTGTGATATGAAGAGGCTTGAAATGCATTACCTTGACTCATAACTTAAGTCATCTTGGTAAATTTTATTGACCTTGTGGGATATCAACGGCATTGTTTGAATTATATTTTTAACTTGAAGAGATGGCATTCTCATTAAAAGAAAAGATTTTCTTTATTAATTACTGATAAGTTGATTGCCTTGGTTGTGTATTTTGAAAAAGTGACTTGATGCCCTCATGGATGGAAATTCTATTACACACTAGACCTCCCCCAAGGCTAGTAGCGGGAGCCCTTTACCAAGGAGCTATTTTAACTACACTTGAGACCATGACTGGCCCGAGATATAAGAGGTCTCTCTATAGGGAGGATGTTAGGTTAAGAGGCGATAAGGGTGCTAGGAGTGCTCTAGCCAGACATTCCTTTGGTTTGTCAAAGACCAGCCTAACCCCTATGAGCCTAGAATGGACTTCTTGGAAGGCCCTAATGCTATATAAGTATAGATTGGTGGATCATGTGCCATGAGATTTGGACATGAGTCTTGAACTAAGGAACAAAATGCCAAGGTGACATTACATATTGGAAAAGGTGCAAGATTAAAAGACTATTTTGTGACTACTTTCAAAGGATTGTTTAGCATTGTCTTTGTGTTGGTGACAATAAATTACATGAAGGAGCCATTGTTTAATGGTTAATCAAGGAAGCCATCTTTGCATATCAAACATAGATGTGTTAGGATAGTTAGATAATTACGACACACTTTCGAAGAAAACGGGAGGGCAAGATCCCCAACGGATCCATCCTATGGATGGGTAGTCTCGATGAGCCAAGAGTTTTCCTTCGAGCCAATATAATTAGGAAAGGGTCAAGTCTTTAACTACTAGTGTGTCATCTTAGATCCCAATCAATACCATTTTAGGGGACCATAGTCAAGACTATGCCCTATGGGTAAAGGGCTTGATGTGTGTCACTCCCCCTCGTTTCTTACTCATTATAAACTAAGTGTAGCATTGATATGATTAGGTTTGATTTGACATGCAATGTAGTAGCTCAAGGACCAACACTAGTTAAAGCTGATAGATGACCTTAATATCAAATTAGAAACCCAGATTCAGGTCAATCTTTATGGGCTACAATTGGAACCTTCCATCGTAGAATGGACTCATGAGAGCCTAGGTGATAAAGCCCATATTATTCTAAGAATTACCAAGTGGCATCACTTAGGAAAAGTCTTTGAATGGACCACTAAATCATGCCACTGAGGGCTTCTCAATTAGGCATATTACATGATTGCACCATTAGAAGAAGCCTAAGGTACTACTTCCATTGTAAGAAGTAACAAAATTGCCAAGGTAGAATATTTATTAATATGGCACAACAGCTTACAATTAGCTCATTTGAGAGTACCTTTTGCAAAAAGGAAAATTTTTAAGAACAAACATTATGAAATGGTGTGATGTTCGAGTAAAGAATGGAAACTTTTTATACTTCAAGCAATTGGCACATTCCAAGCATGAATTCCATAAAAGCTTTTATTCAAGTACAAGTTCCCTTTAGTTTTCCTTTTTTGCTTTTGAGCCTTTTCCAGTTTGAAGTTTTGAAGTTCAAGTCATGATTTCTTTTCCACCTACCCCCTCCCCCCCAGGAAGAGTGATGAAAGTCCTTCATAGGAATGGAGGACAAAGGGTTAAGGGTGTGAATCACTTGCTTATAGTGCTTTATTTCTTCATGAGCATACTCTAAGTGGGTGTGACTGTCCATGTTTTGAGGCCTAATGTCTATTTGCATAATATAGGTCAGGACATCAATTAAGGAAGTCTCCAGAGTTCATTCTATTGGCAATGTGTAATTCTTCCTTAGTCAGGAGTCAATCTGAATAGGGATGGGCCATGATATGTGCCTCTAAAGGTTGTTTGCGCGTGATGGTCAAGACTCTGAACAAGGTAGGAGCCACATAGGTAAGGTCGTACTCAGCAATTTTGATTGCGTGTCTCTGCTCAACGTTGATCATAATTTGGCAGTCCTCTTGTTCCCATTGGAGATGCAGAGCATACCATTTTTGTAGAATGGAAGAGTCAAAGTTAGCTAACTTTGCCAGCTCTTCTAGCTCCTAGCTTGTTGCAAAGACTTTACTCCTACTATTTGATGTGATCAGTTGTTATTTGTGAGCTTTCTCTTGAGAGATCTTGTTGGCGATCAATTCCTCGGCTACCTCAAGAATCTTGATGAACACGAACTCATATTCCTCCCAGGTGCATAGCAAGGAGCGTACTTCCATTGCTAATGTCTAAGTCTAATCTATGGGGGGGCAGTTGGTTGTGGTTCTGGTTGATAAACTCATTGAGGTTCTATCGGTTTGGTGCTTTTGGGGTCAATTGGTTTCTCATTCCTCACTACCTTAGCATTATGTTGGCATGGAATGGAGGGCCTCGATTGAGGGGCATACATGCTACTTGTAGTCTTGGGCAACCAAATCTAGTTGTTGCCTTCATAGTAGCCTTGAGCGCACAATAGGTCTTTGGGCACCCATTGTAGCTTGACCATTCATCTGCTTTGGTAGTGCCAAGTTTTCCTCCTAGGCCTAGGGCATGATGTTTTGTTGGTTACAAGTTTGTGCAGCTTGGCTTCTAGGTGACTGTGGTTGGCATTTGGGCACCCATTTGAGTTGTTGCTCAATGATTTTGGGTGTGGCTCCTTTAGGTTGTGGGTGGCTTGTCTTAGCAGGGTGGGACAAGTTACGACCCCTCCCCTTTGACCTTGCACTTGGTTCCTCTACTGGTGGCACTACAAGTTGTGATGGAGCCATGCTACCCTAGCTAAAAGTCATCACTATCTAAACATTGCCAATGGTGAGGTGAATGCATTGCAAGTTATAGTCGATATTGTAGTGTGCTTGTTTTTTGAATGTGCATCTCCTAGCAGTGAATCCTTACTGATGGCCTTGGTGTTAGGCATCACATAGAAGATCATAGGTAGGCTTTCAAACTCGATAGAGATTGCTATTTTGCATTTCCCTCGTAGTGGGTAGGACTTCTCCCAAATGGATTGAGTTTAGCATTAGTAGGATACAATTGGAGGCTAAGCAATGAGGGTTCAATGATTGTGCATAAGGATATTACAGTTAGATCCCTCGTCAATGAGTGCATCAAAGCCATATATCGTGTGACCAATGATCGATATGTGCAAGTATGCAAGTGCCACTTCCTCATCATCCTCTTCCATAATCTCAATGATGGTGGCTACTCTCTTATGTTTATGGGTAGGTTCAATATTGGAGGCTTGTGTGGTGGGTGCACTGGTATTGGTCGATTACTAGAGATTTTGGCCATATGCAAAGTGGCACTAATGGTGGGATCGTACTCTTCGATGGTAGCTAAGATTATGTGACTTTTTGGGACTCACCAGCCTACCCTAGCAGCTTGTTTATAATCCTCCTCTTCATCTAAGAATGGCAGATCAATGGTCACTAGCATATGCATCCAGAGGAGAAGATGGAGAGCTTCTTCACCACTATTCCTCACCCTCACACACTCACTCCTTCACTCCCTCGCACCCCCTCTCTCAAGCACAAGCTCAAGCAAGTAAGAACAAGAAGAAGAAGAAATGCATGTCTATAATTACAAATTGCAAAGAAGGGAGGATGGAGCTCTTTTACAAGGATTTAGAGTGCACTTTTTTTAAAATGCACCTTTCCTCTTTAGCACTTGCCCTGAACTTTTAAGGTTTTCCTTGCACTTTTGACCTTTTTTTCCTCCTATTTCTTCAGTTGAGCGGCCTTTTTCTGCTTTGCCCTGTGCCTTTTTAATTTTCTTTTTGCTTTCTTTGCACTAAGATTAACAAATAGAATTCTAGAAATCACGGAAAAGCCTCTTAGAAGTTGTACGATCCATGAGTACCTAAGATGCAACATAGATTGAGGAGTCTCACGAGAGACTACACTGACTTTCTCTCAAGATGTTTCAATTTCTATAAGGGGAAGAGAATGTAATATACCCTCTTGTTGTTATTTGATTACACACACACACACACACCCCTTGTCAAATTTTATTGGGTAACTACAAAATTTAAGCCATAAGCAACATAAAAGATTTTATGTATATTGAACTAGTATTGCCAATCACTTGAAGGTGAATCCTCAATCCGAAAACTTGAGAACAACTAAAAGACTTGAGAAATAAAACCATGCATGAACCTCAAATTCAAAAGGAAAATTTTTAAATGTTAAAAATCTTTATAAGAGAGAAAGAATGAGATTAAGAAAGAAGAGGGAAGCAAGGGGCTACCTGTAATTTTGCCATTGTCATCAACATCTCTCCAAAATAACAATTTAAAAAAATTAATATGTAAATACTTAGAATTTCCCCTCTCCCCTCCTCTTTGTTTTCTTAATGTATAAATATATTTAAAAACTTATTTCTACATTTAAAAAAGACTTCGTCCTCTATTTTTCCAAAAAAATGACTCCCTCTCTCCCTCTCCCTCTCCCTCTCCCTCTCCCTCTCCCTCTCCCTCTCCCTCTCCCTCTCTCTCTCTCTCTCTCTCTCTCTCTCTCTCTCTCTCTCCCTCCCCCTCCCCCTCCCCCTCCCCCTCCCCCTCCCTCTCTCTCTCTCTCTCTCTCTCTCTCTCTCTCTCTCTCTCTCTCTCTCTCTCTCTCTCTCTCTCTCTCTCTCTCTCTCCATTTTTAACAAAAAAACAAAAGTATATTTTCATTTTATTTATTTTAGGGACAAAAAGAAAATTTTCCATCTATGACAACTCATCCCCCCTCCCAAATATCTAGATTTTGACCAACACATGCACTTTCTCTCTCTCTCTCTCTCTCTCTCTCTCTCTCTCTCTCTCTCTCTCTCTCTCTCTCTCTCTCTCTCTCTCTCTCTCTCTCTCTCTCTCTCTCTCTCTCTCTCTCTCTCTCTCTCTCTCTCTCTCTCTCTCTCTCTCTCTCCATTTTTAACAAAAAAACAAAAGTATATTTTCATTTTATTTATTTTAGGGACAAAAAGAAAATTTTCCATCTATGACAACTCATCCCCCCTCCCAAATATCTAGATTTTGACCAACACATGCACTTTCTTGGCTTCTCTCGAAAGAAATTTTTCCATCTATGACAACTCATCCCCCCTCCCAAATATCTAGATTTTGACCTACACATGCACTTTCTTGGCTTATGAGAGAAGATAATTTAAAAATTAAATTGTTCAAAAAAGTCACAAACATGTGCCCCCTTTAAAAGTTATCTTATCCCTCCTTTCCAATGCATGGCACCTCAAATCCTGTGACACAAGCAAACATTTCTTCCCCTCTCCCTTGTTCCCCGCATCTCTATAAATAGAAGCTAAGTGCAGAAAAAGATGGAAAAAAGAAAGAAAAGGCAAGCCATGTCAGTAAGGCAACTAGAAAAAAAAAAGCGAGTGAGAGTGAGAGTGAGAGTGAGAAAGAGCAATGAAGGCAAAGACGAAATATTTGGAGGGGTTGTGTCCACCATTATGCAAAAGCCTCGACAACCCCTCTATCTCTCTTAAAATCTAGCCTCCTCTCTATCCATTTGCCACCACACAGGAGACTCCACCTAGTGGGGCCACCTAGCATGGTAAGGCCATCCAATGTGGTAGGGCCATCACATCAACCCCACCAACAACATGGTCACTAATGTGGTCAATAATAATGCAAATAGCTTGAATGTATAAAACTAGGTATTCCTCTCAAAAGTGAAAATTATAAAGATTTTCCTTAAAGTCAATCTATTGTTACAAGACTCTTAATAGTTGGAAGTAATGTTAAAATTTTTATATGAGAAATAAATCTAATAATGATAGTGAATTAGATTTTAATAAAGAGAAAATGCATTTTCTTCTTAAGTGAACTTTCAAAAAAATTGAATCAAGATAGTGTTGCATTGCATAATACTTTCTAGAGTATCCCTAGTTCAATATATAATTAATTATCTCACGGAAAAAGAGATGTATTACAGCAATATCCTTGTGCTAGTAACTAATAGGTGTCAGTCAAAGATGCATTTTGACTTCTTTTTTCTCTCCTTCCTACATCATAACAAAAAATTAGTTAATATTTTCAAAGATAAATTGTTAAGAATTGCAATAGTTATAAAACTTAAAGTTAAGCATAAGTAATTAAATAAAATCACATAATGAATAGAGAACAAGTCAATGAAATAATAGACTAAGTATTCATATTAGATATTAATATAGGGTGATAGAATAAACAATCTAGTTTTCTTTGTTATGGCAAGATTTTAGTCACAAAAGTGGATAATACTTTAAGGGCATGAATGGTTATCTAAATAAATGAGAGTCGATAGTGAGAAATTTTCAACTTATTTAACATGATTAGTTAATACAAAGTTAGTGGGACACGCTTAGTCTTTATGATTCTCTTAACATATTCAAGAATGATGAATTCTAGTGTCGGTAATGCAATCATCCCTCACAACTCTCCAATGATAGATAGGGAGTATGAGCATGGTAGAGTGGGGCAATTGTGCCTCATCCATATGTTCCATATAGGTGCAAAGGACCCAAAATGGGCCCAAGGGGCTTCCCTTACACATTAAATTGACATCTAGCATATTGAAATCCTAGAGCTAGGATTGACATCCAGGTTCATGATGAGTTGTTTTGTTTGGCAAAGTGCAAAATTTTCTCCTAGTCTGATCTCACATGAGGGGACACTTTGGCAATCTGACCAAATCTATGTGTAGTAGAGGTGCTATGTTTGTTTTAGAGGGACCATAAATGTACTTGTTTTTTGGCCAATCATGGTGACTTTTTACCTTCCAAACATCTTCTGGGTGCTTCACAACACCTCCAGAGGATAATGATGTACACTTCCAAATGGTGGTGGAATGTGATATATGCAGAGTTTCCAATTATTGAGGGATGTGGATGAACTATAGGTGATGTAAAACTAGTTTTGGTTAAATTTCTTTGAGTTAAAAAATCCATTCAATGTGTTTTTTCAATCAATAGTTTAACTTGAGTGGTTGGTATAGTCTCGAGTCAAGGTGAAGGTCACCATGAGTAGGGATATTGGGATAGTGTGGGTTGGGGACGAGTTTTAGCCTTTCAAACCAAAAATTTTACCTTTTGGATGCTTGTGAAAATGCAATCAAGTGGATGAATCACCATGATCAAGGTGATGATCATCTTGAGTGAAATGATTATATGTTTAGATTGATCAAATTGAAGATCACCTTGAGCAGAATTGCTGTGTTCAACTAGGTCAAGGTGATGGGAGTCACTCAAGGTGAAGATCGCCTTTAGTGGGTTTTGTCCTATTCTATATGATTTATGAAATCTAAATGTGGTTCATCTTGAGTAGAGATGAAGTCAACCAAGATGATGCTCACATTGATCAAGGTGATCAAATTCGAGTCAATATGATGGATGATAATCAACTTTAATTGTTGGGATGCAATTAAGTAGATGAGATGTAATAGAAATGGAGGGTTCAATTAAGGTGAAGACCACCTTAACTCGAGGGGATTGCTCACAAATATGTAAGCATATCACGTGAGTTCAAAGAAAGGGATTTTCAAAATATCACTTGTACACTCTTTTTACATACAAAAAAGGTTTCATATAAAGGGGTCATTTACATATTGAATAGAAAAAAAGGGATATGCTTTATTTTTGAAAAACTCACAAATGAGGGTATATTTTTGGATAAGCCTTGAATGCACGTGATATAGAGGGTTTACATAGAGCAAATCCTCCATGTGCCTTCAATGGATTTGTGTCAATAGGGGTGATAATCACCTTGATCAAGGTGATTGAAATCAATAGAGTTGATCTATTCAAAGTGATGATCAACTTGAGTGGAGATGATGGAATGAATTGGGGTAATGGTGCAATTAAGGTAAAGTTAGTAAAGCATAAAGTTGATCATTTTGAGTGGAGATGATGGTGGATTAGTGAAATTATACAATGTATAGTTAGTCTAGGAGATCTAATGAAGGTGAAGCAATGAGGTGATCAAATCAATCAAGGTGAAGAACCAATCCAAATGATGCTCAAAATCAATCAAGATGATTACTTAAAGTGCACTAACTAGTCCATTTTAACCCCAAAAATCTTCTCTTTAACAAGCCATGGCTATATATGTTCATTAGAGGTGCCCCCTTGCATTTTTTATCCCAAAAAGCTCCTCTTTGACAAGCAATGGCTAGAGTAGGTTTGTTTGAGGTGCCCCTTGCCGTTTGCAACAACCAATACTAGTTTAGTAAGGTTTTTAGGCCTAAAATGATGCCTTGAGATGATAAAAAAGGTAGCCAAGATGACACTTCTTGCCTTCCATTTTGTGCCCAAACTTCAAGTAGTGCTTCTGACAAAAACCATGAAGCTAGCCTTGTCTCACATACAGTTCCAAATGTGTTTCACACCTAGAAAAATGTGTTGTAACTAATTTTTGAGGCTAGCGAGCATTGATTCAAGCTAATGATTGTTATTTTTCAAGGTGGTGATGCAAACACTTCCAAAAATGAGACAAAAGCTATGTTTGAGCCCTAGATGAACTATGATGTACATTGTTTAAACTCTGGATAAAAAGAATGATATTGAGCAGCTGCACAAAGGATGAAAAATATCAATTCTTTAGTCCAAACTTAGGATTTGAGGATGATCTAGGATAGTTGTCTAGCACAGCTGATGATATTTGTATACAATTTCCTATCCTAAACCATAATTGATGGCTTTGGAGCTCAAGCAAGATTTGAAACGGGCAGTGATCAAGGTGATCCACATGTGCAATGGAGGTGATGTTGTAGCCCTTTCAAACTCACCCTAGAAACTGTAAGATGGTTCTTTTGAATGAGTATAAGCAACAACCAAACACACTCGAGTACATGCATATGCTTTTCTACCACTTTGTACTCAAAAGAAACATGAGAAAGGGTAGAAAGCATACTCATCTTCATGATCCATATGCTTTCTTTTTGTGTCCTAGAAGTGAGATATAGCTTATGTGCTTCAATCCATATAAGTAAGAAAAGCAATGGATGTAATCATGATTTCAAGCTTAACACAAGATTGAAAGTGAGATTTTTTATAAATTTTTACAAATTTTTATGAGTATTTTGGATTTTTTTTAAATAAGGAGATACTATGCTATCCTGCTCTACTCCATGATTTCCATCAAGTTGATTTTGTTCCAACTTAGCCTTCCTATTCTAATCTATATCTTTTGGAAAGAATGTATATCTAAGAGCAAGGGATGTGTTCTTTTGGCAAGATCAATCTCCTAGTCTACCATATAATCATCCTATTTTGGATGTTTCAAATTAGCCATTTCTCTAATCGAAGAGCAAAATGGCTCCATTCTTTTGACCTCTCATTATCTCCTATTCCTACATATTATGAGAGTTCAATGTCCCAACAATGGAGCCAAACAAGTTGACTGCCCTGACTCTTCTTTTTTGAGAGAATCTCTTCTTTTGTGGTTTTAGGCTGTCTCTCATGTAGTAGCTTGTACTCTACCTCTGAAATGTCTTTACTCTCTCCTCTCAACCCCAAGAAAGCAAAAAATAGTAGAAATTCAATAGTTTTTAGTAGACTCATCAAGACTCACCTTTCTCATTGTAATCTACTACTCATAGAGAGCTTGATGGTATCAAGATTTGTATGTGTGCTCCTCTTGTGCTCTAACATATAATCTACACTAATCCGTCCTCTTCTCTACACGCTACAAAAAAGAAAAAAGTAGAGGAGTCTCCAAGTTACAAAAAAGAAGAAAAATATAGGAGAAGAAGAAGATTCTCTCTCTCTCTCTCTCTCTCTCTCTCTCAAGCAAGCAAGCTATGATGAAAGCTTAAGATGGAGGTGGAAGCTTAAACCCAAAAATTGCACACACAAGAATGAGCTACATAATATATACATGGGGTTTCCTTCTAGGTTGGCATTCTCGACTTTTTGGTCCCTCTTTTGTACCCTTACAATGCTCAATCTTGTGTGGAATATTGAATTTTAATTTTAACCACATGTGCATACAATTTATGCGAGAGTGCGCACAATGCTCAAATTTCAAAATAACTATTCTCCACTTGCTATGGGTATTTTACAAATGGCTCTAAAATATAGTGGAATGGTCTCAAGAATGGATAATGAATAGAGATATAATTTAAAGAGACATCAAATATTTAAATATCTCCAAAAAATTAATATGTTATCTCTCTCCATCCCGCCTGAGTCGCTTCTTGCTATTTCCAATAGTCAACTATCACTTACTAGTTTTGAGTTACTTTTTATGGCAATTGCTATTTATGGAAACTTATGATTTTGATACTTCCAATAAGTTGCCAACTTTTCCTTCATACTTTCAATCCAATAATTTTTATTTTTTGCATTTGCTATTTTGAGCAGCTAGTATTTGAATTTAGTTAATAAGCACTTGCTCCAATCAACCTTTTGACCCAAGAACAATTGTGCACATGTTATGCACTAACAAACAAAAGGGAAACCGTAATAAGCTCATATTTTGAGACTCACATGGTCATTCCTACATAGTAAATTTCCTAGACCATAGAGAAACGTGTAGGAACAATATATTAATTGATGAAGATCCAAATGGCACAATAGCCTTGCATTCCCAACTAGAATTAAAACATAGCCTAATTGTCAAACTTTGCATTAGAGAAAACTTGATATCCTTGATAGCCTCATCAATTGCATTGATGGTTTCTCAAGCACATCTCATATCACAATAATCAAGAAATTATTTGGATCCATCTCCAAAACAAAAATTTTGTACAAAGTGCCATTATGAAAATAGTGGCCCCTACACGAGGAACATTATTCAAGCTCTAGAGAGCTATTTAGGAAACCCTAAAAGCATTTCAAATAGAGAGAAACATTAATAGCATGTGATGAGAATATAATTTTCCATACAACCTACTAGCATGAGAACTATCCATAAATTACAAGGCCTCACAACGACTTCTCTTGCATTTAGCTCAAAACACATAGCAAGCCATGGCCTTGTGTATACTGTTATAGCCTTGCTACCATTCACCTTAAGATTTGAGCCTACATCTCTTCAAATAGGGAGACCTCCACATGATTATATTCACCTATGTTACCCACTATTGAACTTTGTTTTGTCACTAAGAAATGTGACTCTTTTTGGGGTGTATGTATTTGCTTCTAACTTATCAAGTTTTCCCTTGGGCTGAGTTCTTTTTTCTAACGATTGAAACAATAAATTGGATCATGGTTAGTAATCATACTCAAGGCTACCTTTTTCCTACATCACAAAAATGGCTAACCATTTCCTTTTTCGAAAGATCAAAAACACTATGTAAGGTGTGCATTTCTTTATTTTGACCATTTAATCTTGTATACAAGAGATTTAACTATCAAATCATTGCATCAACTTTCTCCCTACAAGCAATGCTTTAGCTTTCAAGATGGAATACAATAAAAACAAAGGTACATTTACTAATAAGCAAGTTGTATGAGCTATAGCTTAGTTTTCACAAAAATTGCCTAGTACTATTATCCTATTATCATAACCGTAATTCCACATAAACCTAGTGATTAACCATTGGCATGCTATCAAGCGCTCATTGTTAGGAACATTCAACTACCTCACCCAATGTCATGATCTCAAAAGTACTTGAAATTGCCTTAGATTCAAATAGGCATTTTGTTAGCTTACATATTTAACTTGTAATGGGTATCATATCGTGCATGAAAGTCAATTTATAATGCAATATGTGCATTGTCTCACAAGTTGACATGTCATTGCAATTAGCTTTTTGTTTATGTGATTAACAATCTGTACTTGTGTATGAAAATATTTTATTGCTTGAACTTTAGCCACGATAGGATTAGTCTACAATACATCTCAACATGGAAATGCTCCAAGTACTACATTTGCAAACTAGCTTAGGCCTTTGTGAATGACACAACATGTGTATTGCTTGTGGGCAATTGAAGAGTCATTTGTGAAAATGTCTTATTTGCTTCCAAGGGCCCCAAGATGGGAGTATCCTTGGCTACATCATAACCTATGTTGCAAAATTCCTCCAAGATACAACCAAACTGTTTTCCTAACAATGTGTGATGATCGCGGTTAGGTCTGTTGGCAATTTTCCATGAAGCTAAACCTTCAAACTGGCTGTCAGCCAGTGAGAAACTTCATGTTAGAAAAAGGTTTGTAGTTAATGTACAACTAGTTGATAAAAAACTACTAACCTGCAAGCATGGGTTAAGGAAACTGCCACTTTCTTTATGGTGGATTCACACAGCTGTGCCAAATAGCAACCAGATCTAATGTGTATTATAATTTAAAAGTCAAAATATTATCCAATTATTAGTAGTTGAAAATACTTGGGCCTTTTTTAAATTATGGAGCTCTATGACTCTCAACTACTAATCTGCAGGCATGGGTTAAAGAATCTACCACTTTCTTTATGGTGGATTCACACAGCTGTGCCAAATGGCAACCAGATCTAATGTGTTATAATTTAAAAGTCAAAATATTTTCCAATTATTAGTAGTTGAAAATACTTGGGCCTTTTTTTATTATGACTATATGACTCTCAACTCAGAGTTACTCGTGCCCTCAAATAACTAGCCACTAAATATCCACCAAGGAGAAAACCCCAACCCATGGACACAAGCCCACCCTTGTAGAGCTGATTGGTTAGGAGACTGGTGGTGAAGCTGCTTCGAAACAAGAGTGGTTGCTTTTGCTGACGTCCAATCAAGAAAAACATGAGCATGAAGAACTGCAAGATTTGGCAAAATGAGACAGCTACTGCTTTGAAGAATCTATGCATTTCAATTTGTAAAGAATGATTACAGTCAAGGCAGAAGCAACTCTACAATAGCAATCAAAGACCCATGTCTAATGTTGCACGGGTGAAAATGACAAAGGGCTGTTAGAAGTTAGGATTTTACAGGGGGATGCAGGTAGCAGGATACAGGAGCCATCAGTCCAGGCCAGTGTGGCAGCATGTGTGCCTTGTGTGTTGTAGCTGGCAGATAACCAATACCAGTGATGGGACGCTTAGGTAAACTCTATACACTGATGCAGAATGTTCAACCCTACCTCTAGGTATGTATGATGTTGTTTCCCTTGTATCACGAATACCAAAAGCAGAATATCATTGTATCCAAATCCATCATCCTTTGCAAACTCGTCACTTTGCTTCAGATGAATTGTCAATCACTAGATGGAGTCTGGCATCAAACTTCAAAGCTCCACCTTCATCTGCCCAGGATACAGCTGCCCTGTGATACAAGACAGAGTATAAGTTGAAAAGATACAGTCCACTAATAGCAAACCTGGAATGGATTATACATAGAAACAGACTGCAATGTAGGCAATACTCCATGCCCAATCACAGATTCTGAGGAAGAGTATTTACCTTGAACATTAGGAGATGAAAGTGGAGTTTGCCTGCCCTGAGCAAAACCCATCTGAACAATATTTTGCAACTCATTGTCCCAAGCCTGTGAAACCTGCTGAGATTAAACTCATTCACTTGTGTTAAAAGTAATATACCACAAAATATATGTCATTAACTCTGACAACACTACTATGGTGCACCTTACCTGTGCAACTGAATCTCCATATGCGTCCATAGAAGTTAAAGGATTGTTAATTGACCTCACTGTGGGTTCCGATGCAAGAGAGTGAACATCTATAGCAGCACATGAACCTCCTACTTGCAATAGAGTCTGTGATTGCTGTTGATGAGCTGGAGGGTAACAGTTTGTATTGGAGTTTGTGTTTTCAGGGGCAAAAACCAAAGTTTGGGAACTTGCTCTGGGCTGCATTATCTGCAATAAGCCGCCGTAATGTTCAGAACTTCAAATCAGCAATGTCAAGATGAAGCCTAAAGTAAAGCCAAATCATTGATAAATAGTGTGATGAAAGAAGATAAGACTTCCTTAAGAAACTTACCTCCCTTGCAAATAGGCTTTCAACGTTGAAGTCCAGCCTCGGGTTCACTGCAGCAAGCTTCATGGACAAGAACTGTAAACAAAACATCAAAAACACATGCTTATGTACTTTGATTGATGATATCCCTGGTATATATAAATGGAAGTGTATGTATTATTAAAAAAGCTTGAGCATATCGGACCTCCACTTGCCGTTGAAGAGACTGAACGTAATTGATTATCTCATCCAGCATTACAGCTTTGCCAGTTACCTGAAATATAACATGACTTAATAGCATGGAGTAATGCTCGCCACCAAGTGGTCTATACAATGCTTTACAAACTCACCTTGCTACAACCAGGGACTAAGTCTTGCAAAAACTTCATTCGTTCGCTGATCTTTTCTCTTCGGACCTTGTAGATCAGTTATAAAGATTGCGTTAGATGAGTCTATGTTAGCAGACAAAGAATAAACATAAGAACCAGAGTTGGCCTCACCCTTTCAGCTAGACTATGACTGTCTGTGGCCTGGCCTCTTCTTGCTCGCACGTGGATATAGTCTGGCTTTGGTGCCTCTGGAGGCTTTGAGTTTTCTTTCACTGACTTTGGTGTAGAATCATCCGAATTCCCACTCTGACTTTGCTCTATTTTTGGCTTTGATCCTTCACCATTGGCACCATCGCCACTTTTTGAACGTTTTGATTTGCCCTCGTCGTTTTCTGAATCCTGTGAAGCAAATAAAGGAATACTTAATGGCAGATACCACAATCTAGACGGGCTTGAACCCAAGCAGATGCAACTATCATGAAGGTATTTTCAGTTGAATCTACCACATCCTGAACACAGCACATTTAGCGACACAAACAAGACCTCAATTAGCATTTTAAGCGTGCAGAAACTTAAGCACAGTTAAACAAGCATAACCCATGTATGACCACCAATCAACTACTATACTGGAACCACAAGGTGGTTATATTTAACTATGCGCACCACCTTCCCATAAAATGCACTTTCAAAGTTGTTCAGAATGATTAAGAAGAAGACTCTGGCATTTAACAAAAATGCTTCACGTGATGAATCTAAACTCTTAATTTCAATTCAATTAGAGGAGACATGCATCCTCCACCAGTGAGAATGCACAGCCAATGAATTTGATTTTACCTGCACAGTTGCAGCAGCAGCAGCAGCAACAGTCTTTGATGATCTATCTTTGGATATTGCCCTTCTCTTCTGACCAGAATTTCCATTCATCCCTTGTGATGCAATCTCACAGCTGCCACCATTCCTTTCACAGCTCGAAGAAGCTTCTTGGCCCATGCTCTCATCAGATTCATTCACAGAAATGCATCGCTTCTGCACAGCATCACCACCATCTACCTGGGACGGAGAACAAGAAATCTTTTTCTCCAAGTTCGCTTTAGCATCCTCCAATAATACAGCACCTGATGCTTCTTGTACATGTGCAGAGTGCCGGTGGATCATTTCAGGCATTACATTATTGGGTTCTGTAGCAACAGCACATGCAACTGGGCTACTGGGTGCTGAGCATCTTGGTGTATTGTGACCACTGGACACTCTTGTCAGCTTGGCTTGGCTAGCCACAACTAATCTGTTGACAACCCTGCCTCCATCACCAGCTGAATTCTGAGCCAGCTCAGAGTAACCATGATTATTGAAAGAGGAAAATTTAGCAGCTCTCTCTGCAAAGCCAGGGTCTGTGGAAAAGTTGGCAAGGCAAGCCGACGATGCAAGATTCATAGTTTGTAGTGGCAACCCTCCTTCGCTGGGATCAACAGGGGCACCTGATGAGTTCAAAGAGCCCCAGCTGCTGTTCAAGAGCTTCTCCATATCCGACAATGGAGGAGAAGAGCCCACTAAAAAAGATCCTACCCCAGAAGCAACTGCTCTTTTGTCATTGCTTACTGCTGGTCTCATGGCTGCGACCTCTCTCAGGGATCTACCATCATGAAGCACTGCATGTCCCAATGGGTGGCCCACAAGTAGATTCCCACCAGTATGCGTCGCAGGGAACATGTACGGAAGCTTTCCATCCCAATTCATGCCTCCAAGTTCTGGAGAGTCTACAAACGCACGACTAGGGTTGCCATAGGCATCCATGCTGGCAAATGCAGGTAGCAATCCGCTTCCGTCTGCATAAACAAAAGAAGGATTAGGAGAGATCTTGATGGGTTTCTCAACGTGAGCTGTGGGGCTCCGCCACGGTTGTTGCGCTCCAAGCGGATGGGCGTCGAATTCCGGCACAGGGAAGCAAGATGCAGGATTGGGAGAAGTTAGGGAGGGGTGATCTACTGGATTGTGGAAAGGTCCCTGGTGGTTGCTGCTACTGTTATTGTTGTTAGGATCCAAAGAAGCCATGGCTTCTCCTTCTCCTCCTGTATGATGCAAGATGCTAGTTAATGTGCCCAGTCTCCTGTTTTTCCTTTCCTCTGCATTCTCTGCAACAAGAAGCCCTTGCTGGACATGTGATCTGCACCTTCTCTTTGTAGCTCTGTTCCAATTCACTGTGCTGAGAAAAGCCCCAGTTCCTCAGCAACTAGAAAAAACCCTACGACGTACTGCCCGCTCTCTGTCACCTCAAGGACTGATCTCTCTCTCTCTCTCTCACAGAGGAAAACCCTGTCTGCCTTTCAAATGCCACTTCATGCATCAGGTCCTTAGCTTAGAAGCTCCCGGCTTGCACAGTAGCACTCGGTCTGTGCGTGTGTCTCAGACTGTGTTGTGTCGGAGCGAGTGGACTAAAACCTTGGGGAGATTTGCACAGAGAGAGAGAGAGAGAGAGAGAGAGAGAGGAGCCTTCTTCTTCTTCTTCTTCTTCTTCTTCTTTTGGTGAATAGCGTTGAGGCTTGAAAAGGGGACGTTCTTGCAAAGGGAAAAGTCCTTGTCCTTGGATAGTTGAGGCCCAGAGAACACAACAGTGGTGTGTGTCTGCCGTTCAGCTGACATTCAACGGAATGCAAAGAGGGCAAGAAGCACAACATCAAACAACAGAAACAGACACGAGAGAGAGAGAGAGAGAGAGAGAGACTCTCTAGAAAAAATGACTTACGTTGAGATGGAGAGGGGGGGAGCCTAGGAAAAATCACAAACCTTCTCGGGTACACTCATCCAAAAGAAGCCACCCCAATTTGCCAATGAGATGAAGGGGGAGCTAGTTTACACGTTATGTATGTTATGTATGTGTGTGTATGCGTGCGCACACCTACACGTGCACGAGCGCATTCTACCTATGTTCGATCCTCAAAGACTAACCAAATCATGGTTTGCCTCACCCATATATGGGGTCTTGGCACCTTACAAAACTTTTTTAAGTTTCAAATTCTCCTTGGCCTACCTTCTTGGGCTATGCTCCCCTCAACTCTAGACCTGCCCACCATTGCTTCATAGAATGGGTTCAAATTGGCTCTAGAATATGGACCATTGCTTCATAGAATGGGTTCAAAGTGGCCTATCTGTTGCTTCATGGAATGGGTTCAAATTGACTCTAGAATTTGGACCTATGCATGGCTTCTTAAGAGGGGTTCAAATTGTGCTAGCTCCCCTCAACTCTATACATGCCTATTGCTTGATTGGATTCAAGTTGACTCTCAAGGATGTACATGCCCATTGGCTTCTTAAGATGGGTTTGAATTGGCTTCATATGCATGTCGAGGGCAAGCAAACTTCCATGTAGTAGACAAGGAAAGTTTTTGCCACTCTCAAGGCACATGACTTCTTCAACACAAATCACCCAATCATCACTTCAACAACAATTAGCAATGTCCTCATCAACCATCCCTTCAAGCCACTTGCCCACACTTTCTAGTCTAGCCTCATCTGAATCTGTTGGCCGGCCTTATGGCAAGTTTAGTCATATCCACAATAATATTTCTCAAAACCATCCAAGTTGGTCCCTTTGAATGAGGATTGTTGTGATGTGTCCATGTGCTATTGGGGAAAGGCTAGCCAAGAAGCCTTTTGAACTTCTTTTTTACTTCTTAAGGTGGTGGAATTCAAAGAAGCATTTGATGTGCTAATGTCCTCTTGGGAGAAAGCTAGTTGAGAAAGAACCAGTACTTTTTGCCTCATACAATCAATGTAATGCCTCTCAATGAGGCTCCAATCAATCATGTTGTCCAACCACAAGGAATAACCAAGCAACTTGTTTTGCACTTTTGGGACTAGTATCCAACCTTTCAATGAGCTCTTAAAAGGCATGTTGGCTTACTTAAGGCTTGTTTTTGAAATGCATCGAATGTGCCAAAATGTAGTTGTCAAAAATATTTCATAGAAGCCCTTACATGATAGTAAAGTGGTAATGTAGGAAAATGAGCAATTAGCGTGGGCACATGTAATATGAGAAACTTGATGTGTCGAATGACTTGTTATGCCCTTTAATGCATTATAATAAAGATGAGAATTAGAGAGATATGGATAGTATTTAATCATGGATTTCTTGAATGGTTGTCATGAGGGGCTTTTCAATGCTTAATGCTAGGGCACGTTTAATTGTATAACTCACCACATTATATGAAGAAATTCATAAAGCATAGCCTTAAATCCACATATTTGCACATCATATGTGCAAGTGCACTGAAGATAGCCTTATATCTACCCTTCCAGACCAAACAATGATTTGCATACAAGGTATCCTACTCACTTGAATAGCTTATTTAAGACACCACATAATAAGATCTAGCAATATGCATATTTTGCACCACCATGAGGCATCCAACATAGAGTGGGCCATGTGAGACATATTGTCGACGAGTAGAACCACAATGGGGTGTGCTTGTTGTGTAATGAATTGTGCAAGGTCTTGTATTTCTCCTAACCCATCCAAGCTACCTTCACCAAGATGGCATCATTTATGCCATCAAACAACCAACTCCAATTGAAGTTTCATGACTCTAGCAATGTTCATGTCCCTATGCCCACTTACAATACTTTGATTAGTGCATCTTACCTAAGTGCAACCGTTTAAGCTTGATAAGGTCCTACCGAAGTATCCCACTACCTAGACTATAATCAAAGTTTCATGTCATGAAGAAGTGTGGCTCAAATTTGTAATGCTTAACTTAACCAACATGTTTAATCTATCTAAAAGCAACTTATACCTTGGACTCTTTTCAAACGACATTTTGACAAAACTGTTGAAGGTGTTCGATTTCTTGAGTATGTGAAATGGACATATGTACTATGTGTTTCATAATATTGAAAGTTTACGCTTGAACTTAACCACTTCTATGTTTCACCATGTACTATTTAGTTGAGATGACAAATTGAAAATTGATATGTTCTCGTATTTTTGTAAGACTCTACAATTATGGCCCACAAATAGCTTGGGTGGGCTTCTATTACCTATTATTTTGCTACCTCATAGTTGCTATGCCACCATGTCATTTGTGGTTTCCTCTTTACTTTTCACCTCATTTGTGGTACAATTCAACAAAATCTTATCAATCTAGTACTTTTGCCAGCTAGAATAGAGCTATGTGTAGTCCAAATATGTCGACTATAAGCATGATGTAGCTATAGGTAATGTGAAAATGTCAAAAGTATGGACATGATGCCTTAATCAACAACATATTGATGGCTTCCAAGTTCTAGTTGTGCTCATAAGTTATTGCTGACATTTATGACAACAAATTGGTGAAAGTTGAAAGCAACTTGCCTCATGATGGTTATTTGATAATATTCATTCATGGCTTCTAAATGAACCTTGGATGGGTTTCCTAGTCATATTTATAGATGTGTTAAAAAGACTTCTCATTAAGATTTTCCCAACTTCTTTATTTATTTATTGGTTGAGGCTATCTTTTTATACATCATGTTTTTGGAGGGATGGAATAACTTGCAACCCACATAAAGTGTGTACCAACATTGAAAATGCACTTATAAAGTGTGTACCAACAATCAAATCAATTTATGGTGGCAATTTACTTGCATGCAAAATATGTTTATATAGAGGTTGTTTGGTCTATGCTATTTTGATTGAAGCAACAAGGTAGTGTACTAGCAAGAGATATGTCAACTATTTATTGGAATTTTTCATAGGCCTAGATTCTGTAACTATTTTCCATCCATCACCTAGCAACCTAAACTTGCATTCTATTGCTTTGTCCCAAGCATAATGTATTATCGTTTTATAGGTTTTATATGGAATTGCATGCTTTTATAATATGGATGTTTGTTTCACAAGTAAGAAGGTGGCTTACATAAAATATTTCTCAACACAAAAGTTTTCAATATTCTATCAAATGATGAAGGACACTCATAATATAAGGATGCCCATAGTATCCTACTTGTGTATGTGAATTCAAGCCTTTCTTGTAAGAAGGTTATGGAACCAATAACCTACAAAACTACTTCATGGTAGAGCATTGGTTGAGATTTGCACTTTCTTGGGACATAGTTATATTTCATATCCACACCATAGGCCAAGATGGTCTAAAACAAATCATGTCACAATTCCCTTACAATGAGGCACCAAGATCCTAAAACAAGGAGGTAATCTTATATAGGATATAAGATATAAGATATAAGATATATTTTATAGTTGGGAAAATCGAACTATGAAAGAGACCATAAGATCACATCACTCTATAGGTAAAGAGGAGACTATTATGGTCATTGTAATATCACTATCATATGGTACTTTTAGTTCTTCAAAGACGTTAACTATCATTTAAAATGATAGTAAATTTCTATTCCATTTGATAAGTCAAGGAGCTCTTACTATTTACTTACAATGAAAGAATGTGAATACCACAATTGAAATGATTAAAAAATCCCACCTTTAGAGATGATGGGACTATGTTATCAAAGGACATGATTACCTATAGTTGGTGGAGGGGCCTATTAATGTCCAATTAGCATCAAGGTCATGACATGTGTACTAAAAGTCCAGTCATAATAACCTTTTGCAACCTTATCTTTCATGCTAAACCTGGACAAGCCTTTATCGTCATGTTAATTGAAACCTTATGCAAGGGTGCTATTGGTGTCATCAAAGTCACCATCTCCAACCTATCTTGACTAGACTATTTTTCGATTTTATTGTTAATCTTTTTAGTAAGGTCAAGTTTATGCGATTAAGTAACTCTAAACCAATTTATAGCAAGATCCCATCATGTTCACGTGGAGGAATTAGAATCAGATTATGAGTTTTTAAAGTGTCATTTGTAATTGTAACATTCCCAAGATAGCTTTCACAAACATTTGAATGTTTGAAAGGACTTGATTTGCAAGAAAATATTGTTACCATATACAAACTAATAAAGTTATAGTGTGATTTGGAAGTAAGATAGGAGCATGCCCATGGTTTGGAGAGTCTTGTCACACATGGAGGCTCTATGTTACTTCTAAGTACAAATTTGATTGCATAATGTTTAATGCAAGTAATTAAATCCAACAATTCAAGAAGTGTAATGGGTCTCCTTAAGGATTAAAATATTGACTAGTTGGGCTCAATGGGATCAATTCCATCCTTGCAACCACCTTAGAGAAACACTCATCCAACTCCGAGGTTTCGTTGCTAAATTTTTTCTAAGATGTTGTCATTCTATAACTAAAGTGCCTACGTGAAAATCTAAATCTTTCTTTTATTGGTTTCTTAGCCATGCTCATGAACCATCCCATCTAAGCTTACTAATAACCCTAATCCATCACTATCAATCAAACTCCAAACAATCTATGTAAATCATCACTTTCATGTTAAAGAAACCTTGTCTTCTCAAATTTGTAGGTTGGCAAGTGCAAACTCTGTACTCAAACCCCCATCCCAACTTGAATTTGACATCACACTCACTCAACAAACCTCAATCATAGACAGTAAACCTAGGGTAAGAGAAGCAACTGTGTAAAATAAAAGACAATGCTTTTGACAAATGTGTTATGTGGTTCATTTAATGTGCTCATTTTCTTTACTTCATTCTGTTGCAATAAGGAGAAATGTAAACATGTTGGCATATCTATAACTTGATTAGCTATAGAAACATCACCATGATGCTTAAGAATAGTAACACATTTTTGACAATTTCCATGTTGACATATGAGAGCATAATTTGCCATAATCTTTAAACATATTGTCACATATATAGAGGAGATGCAAACCATCTTGTACAACCATATGTTATTGGCCCTCTTACCCTAAACCCTCTCATATTATCTCAAAAAAATACAAATTATAGTAGAAAATGTCCAATAGTGCCATCTTTTTAGCAAAATGTAAAGTTGTTGGAGTCATCCTAATCTTGCTCACTAGTTTTGTACTAAAAAGGTTGATCTCTATTGGTTCTCCTCTAATGGGCCCAAAGTTCCAATTCACTATTTGATCAGTTACCACTTTTTTTCATAGTGAGTGATCATCCTAATCCTTTGAAGAGTGTGGACCAAATACTTTGCCAAATTAGCCTCCCCCTCATAGATAAGTTATTACTAGCAATATATTTGCTCAAGTGCTATTAGCTATTAGCAACAACATGATATAATTGAGGATAATCCAATCCATTAAACCCAAACATACAATGCTTCAATTACTAATCACATGTTTGGACTGAGATCCTTCTTCTTTGTGGAAGCCAGTAGCATCCATCTATATACAAGCTAACCTACTAAGTTAATTTATGACATTCTAAGTCTCTACCCTAGAATGTGCATATATAAGCTTCAAGCCTAAGTTTGACAACTTTTATAGGTCAAGGGAAAAGCATGTTCTGAAAATATTCGCATATCAAATGGCATATTGACTTGGTATAGTTCTAAAGTCTTGTATGCAATATATGTGAGAAATAAGTAACTTGTATCAAACAAGTGTGCATTGGGAGTGTAATGGAGCATTGTCCTTTTGTTTCCTAGAACTACATTAATTTCAAAAAGCAAGTACTACACTTTCTCTCCTTAGAGGTATATTTTCACTCTCAATTCACTATGTCACTATACTATTATACAAGTGAATGCCTTAACAAGCAATGCTATTTAAACAAGGCGATATCATCACAGGGGCTTACATAAGTGAAGGGTTTCGAATAAGTGCTTACTACATCAATGGGCATTGGAGGATAGGACAAAGATAGTCATAGAGCATTCTAGCTAGGAGTACAAGTTTTAGAAGAATTTTCATGTACATGACTCCAATATCCTAGCCACCATAATAAATGCACATATCTACAATGTCCTTAAGGTATCTCATGATACCCTTCATGGTGTCCCAACATTGCCCTCCAAGTGTCTCCATATAATGAGCCACAACTCCCACTGCAAATGCTATGTTAGATCTAGTGGTGGCTATCATGGCATACATCAAGCTGTCCACCACGAATGCATATGGGATCTTAGCCGTCTCACTCTTTCTTATCATATGACTAGGGAAAATGTGCTTGACTAAGATTTACATGAGAAGGTAATGGGCAACCAATAGGCTTACCATCTTGCATATGGAACCACTCAAGTACTTTATGAATGTACTCCTTCTGTGAGACAAGTAGAGGAGTCCTTAAGAGTGATTGCACGTTATGTGCATACCAAATATATTAGAGACATACCCCATGTCCATCATCTCAAAGCTCTTCTTGAGATGAGTCTTCAAAGTATCTAAACAACATGAGCACTCCAAGCAATCGGTATGTCATCAAATATATCACTAAAATGATAATGTTATCATCACAAGCCTTCTTTGTGCAAAGTCATGAATCCATATCACTATGGGAGTAACCTTGTTAATGTATAAAACATTAAACTTATGATACCATTCCCTAGGTGCATGCTTAAGTCCATATGGACTCTTCCCTCAACTTGCACACTAAGTGTTCCTTGCCCTTTTCCTCAAAGCTCTTAAGAACTGTATATAGATATCCTCATGCAAGTCCTTATGAAGAAAAGCCATTTTCACATCCATCTAATACAAGTCCAAATTCATCTATACAATTAAGGCTAACACCAAGCGTAGAGTAGTAATCTTGACCATAGAAGAGAATATCTCATCAAAATCACCTCCCTTCTCTTGCTTAAAACCATTAACAACTTATTTGGCCTTATATGCCAACTTAGGATGAGCAAGGGTACTTTTCAACTTGTACACCCACTTTGCATAGCAATGCATGTTTCCCATTAGGCAAAGGAACCAAATCCCATGTGTAATTTTTATACAATGAATCATAAACTTCATGGCTCTCTCCCAAGAGTGATTATCACCTCTATGCATAGGCTCCTCATAAGTGAGAGGCTCACTAGCATCTATTACCATGACATAGTGTATAGAGGGCTCAAAGTGATTAGGAGGATGTGAGACTCTAGTGGAGCATCTCAAGATTGGCTCTAAGGCCTATATGGCATGTCCTCTCTATCTAACATCATGATCTTACACAACAAGTGGATCTTGGGCCTTTGCATCATCAACTACTTCAATAGGCTATCCAACTAGGACTGGCATGGATTGTAATAGGAGGCTCTTCTTGAAAAATCACCTTGCATATCTCAACTACTAGCTCAAGTTGCTTTTGTATCTTATCCTAATGAAACATGACATCATGGTGGCTGCTAATAACCTTACCAACATGTGGATCCCAAATCCAGTTGCCCATCTCACTTGCATTACCATTTTCAAGAGAGATTTATTTAACCGGACTTTGGATCCAACTTATTGCGCTTGACATTGGGAATATAGTAAAAAGCCTTGCATCCAAAGACTCTCAAATGAGCATATGAGAAAGGTTTGCTAGACCATACCTCCTCAGCAAGTTGACCATTTAGAGCACTACATGGGGATCTATTAATCAAATGAATTGCAGTAGTAACTACCTTAGCTCAAAAGTACTATGGTAAGCCTGCCTGCCTAACTAAGCATACTAAGATGAGGAATCTTTCTTGAATAGTCCTATTCGTGCACTTTTTGCAACACCATTCTAGGGTAGGTGTATGGGGCACTCAACTAATGTTTAATATTTCTCTCATCACAAAACTACTCGAAAGCCTGGAGACGTATTCACCCCCATTGTTAGTGTTCAAAGATGAGAGTGAGAGAGACATGGAAAACTCCATATCCATGAGCCTTTAGGCTCTCATTGTGTTTTCTTTATTATGCAGAATAATACTAAACCACACAATACAATGTAAAGTAAACTAGACTGACTAGACTAACTAACTCTAGTCAAGTCACTAACTAACTACTAACCCGACTTATTTAATGTAGTCACATGGAGACAGCTGTACACAGTAGTTGTCACAGATGTCGGTTACACACCAAGACAAACTGACGGGTGGAGCTTGATTTCTAACACTCCCCCTCAAACTCAAACCAAAAACTCAAACCATTTGCATCACTCCAAGTAGTTGTCTAAAGTGAATGAACTTATCTTTACCAAGTGATTTGGTAAAGATGTCTGCTGCCTAGTCTTTAGTCTTCACATGCTCCAAGTCAATTTGATCTGCTAAAACCATTTCCCTGATGAAATGGTAGTGAACCTCAATGTGTTTCAATCTCGCATGATAAATAGGATTACTTGCTAACATGACACTACTTAAATTATCACAGTACAGCCTTACTTTGTTGTCCAAGTGTATTCCCAAGTCATTCAACAACTTCTGTAACCACATAGCTTCACAGGCCGCTAAGGCTGCACCACAATACTCTGCTTCTGTACTGGACAATGCAACTATAGGCTATTTATTACTCTGCCAACTGATCATGCTACTATCCAATCCAAATGCATAGCCGCTGGTTGACCTCCTGTCATAAGTGCAACCAGCCCAGTCAGCATCAGTATACCCCATCAAGTTAAGGGGTTTCCCATATGCATAAAATAGCCCATGATCTATGGTACTCTTTACATATCTCAGAATTCTCCTGATTGCATCCAAGTGTCGTTTGCAAGGCTTTTGCATGAACTGACTGATCAGCCCCACAGCATAACTCAAGTCAGGTCTAGTGATCGTGAGATAGATCAAGTTGCCTACCATCTGTCTGTACATGGTAACATTCTCAATCTCTGTCCCAACATCAATCTACAGCTTGACATTCTGCTCTAAAGGCATATCCATAGGCTTGCAATCGGCCATACCATATTTCTGTAACATGTCCTGAGCATACTGCTTCTGTAGCAGCCATATGCCTTGAGGTGTAGAGGCAACCTCAATCCCCAAAAAATATTTCAGCTCTCCTAGGTCCTTGACCTTAAACTCAATCTGTAAACATATCTTTACTTCAGCAATCCCGCTTTCATCATCTCTTGTAATGATTAAGTCATCAACATAGACAACTAAGAATACATAACCACGATCTATCTTCTTCACAAACAAACTATGATCAGCATCACCCAATCGAAAACCATGTTGCTGCAAATAACTGTTGATGTGAGCATTCCATGCTCTAGGTGCCTATTTCAGCCCATATAATGCCTTTTTCAGCCGGCATACATGTGCTGGAAATTCTGGATGCACATAGCCTTCAGGCTATTCCATGTAAACCTCTTCCTGTGACTCTCCATTCAGAAAGGCATTCTTTACGTCCATCTGTCATAGTTTCCAACCTCTAGCTACTGCCAAAGCAATCACAGTTCTAACTGTAGCCATCTTGCTACAGGGTTGAAAGTCTCCTCATAATCAAGACCATACTGTTGCGCATACCCTTTTGCAACTAGCCTGGCCTTGTATCTTTCCAATGATCCATTTGATTTACATTTTACCTTATACACCCACTTGCAGCCAATAGGTGTTTTGCCCTCAGGCAACTATACCAAATCCCATGTGCTATTTTCAGCCAAAGCTGAATATTCCTCATCCATAGCAGCACGCCAATCCTCATCTGCAACTGCCTCATCAAACTTACTTGGTTCTCTAAAACCTGTTACTTTCGTCATATAAGCATAATGACGGGCTGAATATCCAGTGTAAGTGTATCTATCAACAGGTCATCTGACCCTCTCTGATCTCTTGAGCTGTGGCTCATTATGAGCTTGCCTCTCATGAGGCGGCACATAACGACTCTGCCTAGCACCTGGCGTCATAACAGATGGAATTCCAATTCACTGTCTAAGCTGTCACTGCTAGATGACTCATAACCTGTAGTGAGTGGACCTGTTACATCTTCAAAAGACTTTTCTTTTCCCTTATCTGTTCTCCCCCTCACTGACATATCCGTGTCAGTGGATGCAGTAGTGTGACTACGCAATCGTCCTGTCCAAGGACTCACTGTAGATGATACATCACCTATTGGACCACTCATGGAAGTACTCTCTGTAGGAGTATTTTCAGCATGACTCATACTGGGTGAGCCATCAGTAGGCACTGCAACAGGATTCCCATACCAGGATGCTAACTCATCAAATACCACATCTTTGCTTATGAGTGTCTCATGCGTAGAAGGTACATAACACTTATAAGCTTTCCGTTCCTGTGAATATCCCACAAACACACTCTTCACTGCCTTAGGATCCAATTTCTTCCTCTTTTCATCTGGTATATACACATATGCAATGCTGCCAAATACCTTCAAGTGCCAAATATCAGGTTTATGACCATACAGCCTCTCATATGGAGTGACATCATGAATCCCTGTTGTAGGGGTTCGATTCAGTACATAGACAATAGTTATCACTGCTTCAGCCCAATAACCATTTGGTAGACATTTCTCATTCAGCATAGCTCTAGCTGATTCCATCAGGACCTTGTTTTTCCTCTTTGCAACATCGTTTTGCTGCAGTGTATAGTTGCAAGTAAGCTGTCTTCTAATCCCATATTTAGCAAGATACCTGTCAAAGTAATTAGAGACATATTCACCTCCTCCATCTGATCTCAAATAGGATATGTAGCAGCCCACCAACTCATTTTCTGCATGCTTCTTGAAGTCTTTGAATGCATCAAACACATCATCTTTATGCTTCAAAACATAAAGCCAAGTGTACCTGTTGAAATCATCAATAAACGAGACATAATACCATGCACCTCCAAACGAAGCATTATGTGAAGGACCCCAGACATCAGAGTGCACCAACTGTAAAGGCCTAGTGCTGTTTTTTACATGTCTCATGAAAGGAAACCATGCCTGCTTCCCAAACGGACATGCAGGGCATACATGACCAAAGTCATTATACTTGAATTTAGGTAATCCAAGTACTACTTCCTTCTGCTGCATAGATTTCAGTTTTTGTACATTGACATTTCCAATTCGCTTATGCCAAATCTCTACATCCTGAATGGCACTCTCATCATGAGTAAACATGGCTGCCTTAAGTCCCGGAATGGTCGCATCCAATGTAAACATCCTGCCATCCCTTCTGCCCTTGGCAATTAACTTGCAGCCATTTCCATACTCCTCAATGAAACATCCATCTTTGTTAAATCTCACTTGCAGATTCTGTTCTACCATTTGACCCACAGACAAAAGTCTTTGTTATGGTCGATACATGTAATACATCATGCAGGCCTTTCTTCTTGCCATCGGGCATCATGAGAGGAACAATCCCTTTATGCTTTATGTCATGTTGGGTGTCATCCCCAGTACAAACATGACCATGTGTACCTGCAACCATCTCATCAAACCACTCTCCATGCGGTGTCATGTGGTTTGATGCTCCAGAGTCAATGTGCCATCTATCGTCTCTATTATGTCTCGATGCATTTTTGGATACATGCTGCATGGCAAAGAGTCTATCAACTTGCTCATCACGAGCACCACTAGAAGATGCATAGTGCCCATGTTGTCTGCCCTTTGCCTTCATATCTCCTTGCTTCTTGTAGCAATCCTTTGCAATATGCCCATACCTGCCACAATAATGGCAATCCTTGTCCCTGTTGGACTGATCAGATGACTGCCATGAACTAGATCCACCACCTCTACCTCGGGGTGATCTCCCCCTGCCTCTAAACCCGCCAGATCCACACTGGCCTTGTGTATTTGCACTATGCCAATTATCCTGCTGCTGCTGCTGTCCATAAGCATTACGAGTGTCACCACGTCCTCGAAATGAACCACGACCTCTAAATCCTCTGCCACACTGGCTAGAGTATAACATAGTGTCTCTACTCTGAGATACACTGGAACCTGTATTTAAACCAAGTTTGACCTCCTCATGCAGCAACAAAGCAACTAGCTCTTCCCAGGTAGGGGGCTCTTCTCTAGTAGAATTGGATGTGTCAAAAGCTTTGTACTCTTTCCCTAATCCATTCAAGGCAACATCAATCATATCATCTTCTGATACACTTGAGCCAATGGTAGCAAGTTGATCAACTATGGTCTTAATCTCTGTGGTATACACCTGGATGCTCCTGCCATTCCTAAACATGTTGTTGAACTGCTGTTTCAACTGGATCTTTCGTGCATGTGTCATGGTTCCCATAATTTTTCATCAATATGTCCCAAGAATCCTTGGGAGTCTCGCATCCAGTGATTTGAATTACCATAGCATCATATATACATAGAGAAAACCAATGCAGCACCTTGCATGCTCTCTCATTCCATAGCCTATGAAATCTTTTCTGTTCATTAGTTGGATTCGTTGCAGGCAACTCAGGAGTAGCCTCATCTCCTGTAAATAGATCCCAATAACCCCTGCCAACTAGAAAGTTCTTCATTCTAAATTTCCATAATGCAAAGTTCTTGTTGTCTAACTTCTCTCCAACTATATGAGTGATATTATCAGTCCCATGTGCATTAGCCATGATGCAATAGACTGTCTGATGTTTAACTACCTGCAAACCAATAAGTATGACTGACCAATTTCAGTCCACAACAGTTTATGATAGTTTTCTGCAACTAATTGCAGTAAAAAACCAGGGTATTTCAGCCCACTGATAACCCAAAAAGGTCCCAAAACAAATTGTCTAACCCGTAGGTAAAACAGTCAATACATATGCTATGTATTTGCTTCAGTTTAAACTCTTGCAACCTCACTGCCAGGGACCAAAGATGCAGTTTGAAAACTGTAGACTGTGTATAACTAGCAACAATTTCAAGTCCAAAAACAACATGCATACATGTCATACATGTCTCAGAACTTCCCAGATAGCTACTAGTACATGTGTCAAGCCATACATAGGTATAGAAGCACAAAACAGTGCATAACCAGCAAGTACAAGTGTCAACTAATTTGGTTGCAGGTTGTAGTCAACCAAAAATCAGCATAACAAGATTTAAGCAGCTCCAAAATGTCTTCAAATCATGTCATACATTTGTTCCGGTGTGACAGAGTCAATACATGACTATGCGGGTAACTCTAGGCTTCCTGCCTTCAATGAGCCAAGTCATACATTGCATTTACAGTCTATATTCAGCCAAGAAGATGAACTTGCATTTGCTTCAGCTCCAAAACTTCAGCATTCAGTAATATCCAAATCTCTCTTTGATCCTCTAAGAACTCAGCATGCATATGTCACCTCATGTAGATGATAGGTGCCCAAGGTAGCATGTAATGCTTCAGTGGAAAGTGATGCTTGTTGTCCACTATTTAATGACAATTTCTAGCATGTCAATGGCTTTCATATCTGAGTATTGTGAGCAAAAAATCTCAGCTCCAAGACATTAGATCCAATGTATACATGCTTTGACACATTCTTGTGCTTTAATGATGCCTTTTTGAGTGTAACACAAAGCTCCTGTATGTCAATAATGACCGAATGCATGCTGTCCATTCATTTTCTCAGCAGTTCAGAACTGATTACAGGTCGGTGTCTGATTACTCCAGCTCATAATAGAGCTCCCACACAAGCATTTACTTCTTGTACTCTTCAAGTACCTTCAAGAGTGAGCATTCATGCTTTATGGGTCTTGTTCATGTGCCCCATTTGATGTTTCACACGTTGCAGTCCAATCTGCCCTACAGGCGCAGTTCACGCAGAATGAGCAGGGGTTGCTGCTATACACAATGACTAATATGAGCCTATACAAGGCTTGCATAGGCTCAATAAGGCCTTTCAAATGCTCCAGCAGGGTCACCAACAACCTCTTTATCAATGGCTAGTCTCCTTCAACAATGCATACCTCTGTGTGACCAAATGGTAAAAATGACAGTCAGTCCTCTTCTTTTTCCAGCCCTTCAGGTCAGTCTTGAAGTCATCTTTTGCAATGCTCTACTCCACAGAGCCCAGTCTTATGGGTGCTCTGATACCATGTTCAAATTGGTTCTCAACCATATTAAAAAAGTGCTAAAATATAGCTAGCATCTTTGACTTTTGCTTAGTAGTATAGGCCTAAACTTTATGCAAGTAATCATCAATAAACGTCTCAAAGTGCTTAGTACCACCTAGTGATGACAGGGCATGGGACCATAAGCATTTGAATGCATAAGAATCAACATCTCACCCATGCGCGTAGAACCAAGCTTTTTATGTGAGTTATGAGTGTGCATGCCTAGTCAAGAGGCAGCAAAGACTGCAAACGAGCGAGTACCTTCACTCCCTTAAGGGAAATATACCAAAACATGACCAATAGAGCTAGATACAAGCAAGGAGTGCATACTACCAACGTTGGCACCTTTGGCAAAAGTAAGATTACCGCGAGTAATCTTCCATGTAGAATCACCAAAAGAGATATGGTACTTATCATCATCCAACTCTTTAGTGGAGATAAGGCTTTTAGTAAAACCTAGGATAGGATGTACATCATGAAGCACAAATGGAGCACCAATACCAAATTGCAATCCCATATCACCAATGCCAATAACATCCAATGTAGTGCTATCTCCTAGTATAATCAAACCTATGATAGTATGATAGGTATAAAACCAATGGCAATGCAAGGTAACATGAAATGAAGCCCTTGAATCAAGAAGTCAACATTGAGAGTATGGTTTCCATAAAAATACAGTAAATAAATATGTAACTATAAGTAAACATACAAAAGAATAAGCTCCCACTACTAGGGACATATGAGTAGCAACCTAGATGTACAATGCAAAACTAGTCGTGTAAATACAAAGCGTAAACCATCGAGTACCAAAGACTATAAAAAAAACCAAGGTGTCAAGTACATAGATGCATACCACAAAACATATTAAGCATGCATCCACTACTAACAACCCATTGATAATAAGAGATCCAAGGTGTCCAAATCAAAAGAAAATCAGCCCATAGTCATGAACCTCTATAGTGACAGTATATGCATAAACCAATAAAGCATAAGAGAGTCTGTCACCACTAACTCAAATGAACCAAGCTTTGTCAAGAAAGTTCTAAGTACTTCCACAAGAACAAATCAAGAGTATCCAAAGTAGTAAAGGAAGCTTAATGCATAGAGCTAGCAGTATTCGAATGTCCAAAATACATCATGAATACATCCATGAGCATATATATTCAATAAGGCTCTAAGCCTGCAAGTGAAAATCACTGAAGCAAATAACCATTGCCAAATGCAACCAATTGAGCTCAAATCCAAGATAAAGAGCTCAAAACAAGCATAATTGGGCATAAATAACAATGCCAAGCACCAAGATAACCATGTAATATACTCGAATAGCATGCAGGCATTCAATAGATAAACATTAATTATGAATGCTTGCTATCCAAACTAAAACTATTACGTTTTGTATAAAATAGAAAATCCAAAATTGCACAAAAATCAACTATGTGATTGCTCGAACTTGTAGTCTTGTTGTGCTTTTTGTTTTGAGCTATAGAACACCTCAATCGGATGTCATATGTAAAAGTTATGGCCAAAATACGAAAGTATTGTCAAGCTATCATAGATGTCCACAACTTTTGCAGCATGCTCTATTATCCACTCAAAAATAGATAGAATGACTCCAAACTGAATTCTTGAAATGCATTTTACTTTCTCATTTTCTTGCATATAGTTGAGAGAAAGAAAATAGAAGAGAATGTTAATTTTTCTTCTTTTGAAAGGCTTCAATATTTCTTAATCTCTTTGAGCATCCAAAACATATTTAAGAGCATCTAAAACCAATCAGTTTTGTATCATTTCTAGCCACTAATAGCTACTCAAATCAATGCCAAAATAGGCTATTACAACCCCAAATGGAGCATCAATGGCTCAAGCGACTCACATCTAGATTTCGGCTATGAGAATAGTACCTCTATCAATGTGTGGACAACAATCATCAATGTCGGAGAAGAAGTTTGAATTGTTAACCTCATGAAAAAGCTTTACTCCTTGCATTCCTCACTCCAAGTACGAGCTCCCATGAACATCGAACACCGCTCTGATACCAGTTGTAAGGTGAAGCATGAGTGGAAGTACAGGTGGATGCAAGAGCTATGAAGGTTCAAGCAAGAGAGAGCAAGATGATATGTAGAAACTCCAACAGTCACAATGTGTGACATGCCTTCCCTTATTCTATTATCATGTAAAGAATAAAGAATAAAGCGACAATGATGGGCACCTACCACTTGTAGTGTACATGTGTGCAGGTAGTAAGTACAAGTAAATGTAGGTGACTAAGCACACTCATCTAGAGTCCCTAAGACCAACTAACTTGCAAGACACTCTCATACGAGCCAAAGCTTTAATCGGGCTTGATGGAGATTAATTTTTTGTAGATAGCTACTCTTAGAGAGTGCCAACCAAGACTATGATGACTCAAAAGACCAAGGAAAGAAGTGTCATGAGTGCGATGAGATAGGCCATATCCGAAAGAGATGCCCCAATTGTCAATGTCTACTTGTTATGCATTATTATCTCTATTAATGCTCTCTATAAAATAGTTATAATGTTGGTTAACTTTGTTTTGGTTGAATAAAACAAGAAACATTACTTTAAAGATCTTATGCATCTCTAATTAAGGATTCAAACCCATCCCATCCAAGTGAAAGTTATTCATAGTAACTAACCCTATGGAGTATGCTCTTACCTTGACAATCTATTAAGCATCTTATGATACCCCTGACTTAGAAAGCCACATCCCTGTTGATATCCTTGTCATCATTTTCTATAGCAACTTTGATGACCCATTGCTTATAAACATTTATTGTGCACAAAATTAAGAAGCTTTTGGCTACATCATACTTTGCCATGTTTGATTTCTTTGGTGACTTTTATATTGCCATTTACATAGAAATCATGCATGTGCTTGTTGTAATCTTGAAATTTCTACTTATATGATATTCACCATTCTCTAGCATGAGCATCCAACCAACTACATGTGTTATGAATTGAGGCATATATTGCAGTAGCATGGATAGGACCGCATGATCAATAGATGGTACTAGCTATAGACATCTAGCATGAGTATTAGATCATTTAGCAAGGTTGGAATAACATCCAAATCACAATAAAACAAACTCGATTATTGAAAGAAAGAGCATGCAACCACTAGATGTGGGGCATAATGGGGATTTTAGTTTCCTGCTTGCTTCATATCATCCAATAAGGAAGAGAGACTTTGTGGCGGTTACACTCTAGGTGTGTTCATGGACAACAAAGACGAAATGAAGGGGTGTGCAACAATTTGGAAGCCTATGATTTACATTGTGTTTGCCGGGTTGTTGAATATTTAGGGTGGAGAGAAGCCACACCCATGGTGAAAAATCCATAGACACACTCAACAAGTGCACTTTGCAAATTATGAGGCTTTAATCCTTGCCAATATGATAAGAGTAAAGAGCCTTAACCAATGCGACTGTACCTCGCTCTTTGTTAGGGAGAACATGCTTTTGTCATGTATAGCAAAGTTCTCATTTTACATATTTTTTAGGGGGGGGGGGGGGGGGGGGGGGGGGTGGTGCTAGTGTTGTGTAAGTGAAACGTAAATGAACCAAAAACATTACAAGATTTAAAAAGCCACACTATTAATGAGATATTTCTAGAACCTAACAAGATACGAAAAAAGGAGAAAATTGCAATGTAATTCAAAAGCATTTTAATTTTTAGAATGTATATGCTTAAAAAGTATTTTGCAAATTCTTCACTATAGCATAGGACAACCAAGAATGTCTCAAGCTTCCCCTTGTCGATTCTACGAGAAGGTAGCTAGTGCTCATAGAAAACCTAGAATCAGTGTGATCTCACTTTAAATTTTTAGATTTACCTCTAAAACTGAAATTAAAAGGTGAGAAACCTTCAAAATTTGAATGATGTTAGTATGAAGACCTTCAAATATAGGAAATTTACCTCTTAAAATTCTCTCTCAAAGGTTTGTCAAAAGTATCTTGAAAGCAACCCTTCAAAAGTAGGCTCTACTAGTGGTAAGGAAGGGAGCGTGTGACGGGCCCCTAAAAAGGGGGCTGCTCACACGTCTTTTTATTTAAAAAACAATTGTTTCTAATACAAAATTTTTTAATTAAAAATAACGAGCGCTATAAAGTGTGGGCATCCACTTCATCCGTTGACGGTGAGCCTTTGGTCGAGGACACGTGTCGAGCAGGCATGTGTCTGGGTGGGCCCACCATGGGGATGGTGATGCAATAAGTGGGGCCAGCTGGCTTGCCAGCTCGACAACAGCAAATCGACGACGACCATCCGGCCAGAAAGAACACGTTGAAAGTAAGTGCGTAAATTTTTTTTCCCCCCCTTTTATTTAAAAGCGAGCAGGTTCTCCTTCTCAAATTCAAAATGTAATCCTGCAATTTATTCACAAAACAAAAATGAAAAAAACCGAGGTTTAATGTAAAATGAATTGTTAAATCACATTTGATTTTAGACACCTAAAACCTATGTTTAAAGTTAAAAATATTGCATTCTACTTTTTATATTAAGAAAGAGAAAGAACATAGATATAAAAAAAAGGTCATTACCTCCAAGTGTAAAAAGACTTTCGAAATTCAAAGAAGAAGGTTTTGATGTGCTTAGAAGCTCTCATGTTAGAATAAAACTTCACCTCGAACATTTAGTGCTACTGTAGCCGCATAGATTCGCCCACCCAAACGAAGCCTACTTCTTCTAATAACTTTTGCATTTCTTGTGTAGTTGCAATTCTTGATGGTGAGTTTCGAAATTTTGCTTAACTATCATGCAAAAACATCATGAATTTTGGAATTTTTGCTTGACTATCAAATCGAGTCATGTGTGAAAGGCTTCTTAAACCTTTGGGCTTTATAAAACTTTTAGTTATACCATAAAAGCAAACATGACCGTGTTCCCAGCAAGTGTTTTTCATCATAGATTGAGAAAACCTTTGTCTTGCTAGTGTTCACAAAAAAACATTTGTGATAGCCAATATGAAAACCTTTGTGAACATTTTTGACAGTAGATACAAAAACCTTTAACTCACAACTTCTTCATTGCATTTCAAAGGTTTTTTTGGAAAAGTTTATAATTCATTTTTCGTTAACCTCAATAGTTTGTGAACATTGTTCTAGGATGAAGCAAATCTGTTATTTTTCCCCAAATGTTGTGATATCATGATTTTAATTTATTAGCATTGGGGATACAGATTGTTCTTGAGGGGAAAATTACTCCTACTTAACTATCATTGTGTTAGGTTTTTTCCTATTCTCTCTTAAAGAGCGCAACTCTTTTCCTTACCAATCATCAAGATTAATAGTAGAAGAAAAGAAAAAGTAGCATAGGGCAACGCTTTAGCACACAACTCTTGTTTACTACTCTTTGGAGAGACAGTTTGCCTCTCACTTGTAACGGGCAAATCACCACGGAGCTACCTCCTTGAAAGGGTCGTCTACCTTGATCTTTCTCACACACTCACTTCCAAATACATTTCCAATAAGGTAAGTTGTAAAATACTTTCTACAATAACACAATCAAAAAGAAAGATTTTGCCATGATTTAAAGTTTAATGTCTATACACTAAACACTTATCCCACCTTATCTATATTTCTTACCATACAATTTGGCCCTTAGTTCTTACCTTAAGCAAAGATTGCTAAATAAAGTAGTCAAATTTCTACACAAATTTCTTATAAGATGCCTAGCTTATAATTTAGTGATTTAATGATTGCTTATGAGTAGTTTTTTAGAATTCCTACAAGTAAAAGCACGTTAATTCACACTTTTATGTGAGCATAGAGTAGCCTCCGCTCTACCATGTGATAAAAGTGAGACACCTTTGGGATCCATTAGTTTAGAAATGCAAAAGTTAGCATATATACATATATATATATATATATATATATATATATATATATATATATATATATATATATATATATATATATATATATATATATATATATATATATATATATATAGAGAGAGAGAGAGAGAGAGAGAGAGAGAGAGAGAGAGAGAGAGAGAGAGAGAGAGAGAGAGAGAGAGAGAGAGGTGTTTGTATCCTATCACATTCAATGAAAAGGTCCATTTAGAGCAAGAAAGTGTTGTCTCTTTTGTCATTATCATTTATGTATCAAACTTATTGACATTATAAAAGGGCACATAAGGAACACAAGAAATGTGCTATTCTTCCTTACCTCTCTTTGATGTGTGTGTGTGTGTGTGTGTGTGAGTGAGATATCCTTACCCACCGACACTAACTTGTTTGCATACAAGTTTCTCAAAGGCTATCACCTTGCTTGAGCTTTCACTTCTACATATACTTTTCTTGGAAATTCGAGCTCCCTTTTTTGCTTTAACTTTTTCCTTGATACATACCCAACCTGGATGTCAATAACATTATGCTCACCAAGCAATTTTATGGGGAAAACAAACTTCAACTACCAACTCATTATTGCTACAAATTCCAAAAATTCAATTTTAGTATAACCTTGTATGCTTAATGCTTTACTTAGTATTGCTTGGGCTTGCACAAATTTGCAACCCAAGGACATCATGCAAGAAGTCTTATGAAGAAAATTTGTAATCTAAATCGAGTTCCACTTTACAATCTTGCAAGGTTTTCAACTAAACATATATTTCCAATTTAGAAAAGTTGGCTTATATTTATCCTATGTATTGGAGGGGACCGACATGATCTATATATGGCTTTTATTACTATCAAGATAGACATAATGACTTAAGCCAAAGTCCCAAATTTGAATACCATTTATTTTGGTTCAAAATGTTAGATAAGGATGGCTTAAGCTATGCATGTAATGTTCACTTACTCGCTGTTGTGGTTTTCTCAACATTCTCCAAAAACATTACTTTCTATGATTTTAGTTTTATTTGTGTGTATCTATGGAGGATATGTTAGCTTTTTCACATTTTTACAAGGCAACCTAGATATGCTTGGTAACTTTTGGATTTTCCAAGAAATGAAACTACCTAAATGAAAGAAACCTTCTTTTATGCTAAGCATGATCGCATGAATTTTCACTACATACTGTATATTCAATCTTAGAATGGCTTTAGTTTAGTGATGTTTACTAGATAGAAGTAAACAAAGGCTTGAAGTTTATATGATCTCATGGTTGTTTGACCACTAGTAGAAAAGTGGTTTTGATATTGCTCCTTTCTCTCATTCACCATCACCAATTTTTATCTATGCAAACAAGAGGTTAGAATCAAGTAAACATGCTTTGATTATACTTTAAGAGGCATAGCCAATATGAACATTTCGTATTGTGAGCCTTTACATAGCTCCAAACTTCTTACCAACCATTCTATCATTTTAATCAAAGCTTTGAAGTTTACAAGGCACCTTCCACAATATAAAGATTCCCTTTATAAAACACGGATAGGGACTTCCCTAAAGTGTGGTAAGAAAGACAACATTGTGAACTTCGAGAAAATTTGTGTAATCTCCAAAGCAATTGTTTAATTTTGATTTAAATGTAGATTTGTCATGTTACTCTTCAATCATGTATATGGATTAAAGAAGTAGCAAAGGCTGAATAGCTCTATTTTCAATTTGCAACTATATTAGAATAGACAATGACTTGCTTTCACATAAAGTGTAGTATTGTGCTAGGAACGATGTCTTGTAACCTGTGATGTAGCTTGGCTTCCAATAAAAATATGGAGTGCGTTCTAACTACTCATTACTTTTCTCTTTATGTGTTTTTCTTATCCAAGAAATTAGGCCTCGATTCTTGGTGAACTTGATTGTAACTAGTCTTATCCAACAAGAAAGGGAGGTAAGTTTGAGGCACCCCAATTATGCCATTGATTTCTACGAGGACATCTTTACATAGATAAATGGACTATGTGTAAAAAAGATGACATGTTCGACAAGATTGTAGGTGTATACAACTGTGTTTTCATTATTAAACCTAGCTTTTCATTTGTGTGAAATTAACAAACAACCATGACTTCTTAGGGACCCACTTGGATGAAACATATGGCATTGATGATCAAAAGTCAATTAAAATGTTTACAGTAAGCTTAAATTTGGGTGCTCTTTCTTGTAGAAAAAGGCTACAAAGTCTTGTAGTCTATTAAGGGGAAATAAGTAAAGGAAGGATCTTGATGTTGATGTGGAAAGTTATCTAGCTTGCCAAGTTTGCATGACTTCAAGCTTATAAGGGACCCAACATCATTAGACTAGTGAAATGAAAACTATTTGACCAAGCCATCTAAGAGTTAGAAATATTGGACCTAAGAATGGCAATCTCTATGTCATCTTTTGCATCATTTTTGGTAATGTTGTGCTTGTTCGTTATGCTAATCTTTTTTTATTGGTTCTAAGTCCATATTTTATTTGGATAGTTTTAGCATGAGACATCCCTTATCTTGGCTGTTTGCCTTACCTATATTCATTTCTATCTATGACAAGAGAATTTGCATATTTAAAATGACTATATTATTAGATCTAATAGAACTAAGTAATTATATTTTGCACTTGTAGAGATGACTATATCATTGACATATGTCTTGCTCATGCTTGACAATGGGACATTGGCAAACCTTTAAGCTTTCAAGAGTTTCAACATTCCTATAGTTCAAGCTATCTCTTAGATAGCTAGTTCGTACTTTAGCTCCAAACTATCTATACTATCTGCTCTCAATCCCATGGAAGTGAGAAAGTAAAGAAGCTCATGAGTTTGTAGTATCCTCAATAAGCCTACCTCCTTTACAATTGTAGTCCAAATGGAATAGAAAATGTTTGTGGCCTCACAATTGATCTTCAAGCTCATTGCTACTCCATCTTCAAAAAGTAAGTAGCCATTACTTCAAGCTAAGAGAAGAGGGTAGAGAAGAAGGGGAAGAAGAAGAAGGTATAAAAGAGCTTCTCCCAACTTGTTGCCTCCCCCCCCCCCCCCCCCCCCCCCCAACACACACACACACACACACACACACACATAGCTACTTTGCTACTTTCTCTTCGAGCCTTAAGCACCCATTGGGCCCCAAGCCAAGAGAACATAACAGAAAAGAAGGGGAACAAGATGAAGGGAGAGAAGAGGTTCTCCCACTCGATCGCTCACTCACACACACACATTCTCTCACTCGCCCTCCCTCTCTCTCACACAACCTTTTATCCTGCAAATAAATAAAGCCCTAAAAAATATCAAGAACAAAAAGGATCATTTTTGGAGCAATGGAAGACAAGAAAAACGTTCACAATCAATAAGAAGGAAACATGATTTTTTAAAAAAAAAGGAATGATGCAAGCAAGCGTATTGGGTCATTGTATTCCATCCAAGTAATTATGGATCATGGAATGGAGAACTCCTAATTCCTAAACCATGATAAAAAATTATGATATATTGTAACGAATTTTTTTTGTAGAACACTAGAGCGATTAAATTATACTCAAAAAGTAATAAATAAATATTCCATCAATGTAAAAGGATTACTTGCAAGGCTATGTTTAAGAAAGAAAATTGAAAGTTGGCTAGTAAATGATTGTTATTGTAAGCTATTTTAGTAGTGTACAACTCAAAACGGAAAATTAAGAAAAGAATAACCATTTTAAAAATCCATATTCTTATTCTTCCTAGTTTTTACATGGGAGGAGTTATGTTCCTTCTAAGAGATATTTCCCCTAGTTTACTAAGTGGGATCCTAGTACAACTTTACCTTATGGGAGGACATATTTCGAGTGATAGAGTGAATTTTCATTACTTTGGGCTATGAATTTTGTGGAGCATATGATTGGTTCCAATGTATGGATAGTCCATCGCCTTCTCTTATTTAGTACATTCACAATTATATAGTTGTAAACTTGAGGCATGAATTGTGAAAACTTTATTGAGCTAAGAGGCTCAACCTAGTTCAATTCTTTGTGTTCCATTTAAGTCAAATTAACCCTATGGCACATAGAGAGAGTGAGATAATGACATGAAACCAGTGGGTCACTGCCACAAGTGGGAAGAAACACCACAATATATTATGGGAAACTTGGGCCTTTTGGATTGGGGCTAGCATAATGTAAGGGAGATAATTGAAGGTCTCAATGGCCCCCCTTGTATTGTGCTAGCCCAAGGCCTACACAACATGAGTGAGCAGTCTCCTAAATGATCTCAAGGCCCTTTCTCTCATGTTATGTTGGTGGGAGGACCTTCAAATTATTTTTGGGCCCCTCACATTGTTTTGGCACTAGGTTTAGCACAATGCAAGGGTAGGGGCCTTGAACAATCTTGAGGGGCCCCTATCATGTTGTGTTGCTCCAAGGCTTACCATCACCTTGTGTTAGTCTAGGCCTCCCTATTGAGATGCTAAGTTCAATAAGAGCTAGCACTCATGTACCTCGGTGATTGTTTCTGCATTTATATCGACGACGTGGTTGGTACCTACATCAACATATCATTCTAGTGATACTTTCACATACAGGATGTAGACAGTCTTGTAGAAGCATGGAATAATCTAGTCAAATTGTTTGGTATAAATACCAACGTTAGAGCGGTGTAGTTGAAGTCTGAGTTAAACAATGTCAAGCATGGAAATCTGTTTATTAATGACTATGCATTGAAGATTAAGAGCATTGTTGAAGCTATTGGACCTATTAAAGTGTAGGTTTATGATGATGATATAGTGGCTACATATTTGGATGGCTTGGGTGAGGAGTATAAGTAGTTTCAAACCTCAATCAACACAAGAGACACCATCCTTGATATCTAATATTTATGTTGATATTAGAAGAGAAATATTTGGGTATTGTTGCATCTTTGTCACAAAGCAAGAACAGTTCAGAACATATGCTCTAGAATGCAAGTAGAGATAGAGGTCATGGTAAAGGGCCATAGTGGTGGTCGTTATGGAAAAAATGAGGGGCAATCTCATGGCTTACAAGAGTAGTCGCATATCATGGGTGGTATAGGCCAGCATTGAGATAGGGGGAGCCATAGAGGACATGGTAGATAGAATGCATGCTATGATAATAAAGAGTACTAAAATTGTGGTAAAAAAGATCATATTTCATATGATGTCCAAAAAAGAGAAGAGGTGGAACTAACAAAAATGGGAGAAGACAGCATAACAATTATGCATCTACTAGTAATCAAGTTGATAACGAGCAGTCATTTGCTATGCAACATCTGATGAATGTAGTAAGTGCAAATGCATCCCTAGTAATGACTGATGATATATAATATATAGATCCATGTGCCTCTAACTATATGACTTCTCGTGGAGAATGGTTTAGAGAAATGAAAAATATTGAAATGTTTGGTTTTGCAAAAATAGGTGACAATATAATGCATCTTATTGCTCATGTTGGGAGTGTTCCATTGTCTATGTAGGATGGAAAAGTTAAGTGTTTGGTTGATTTGCTACATGTGCCTAACATAACAAAGAACTTGGTTTCTATTGGGCAAATGGTTGAGGAGGGATTGCAAATAAAGTTCAATAAAAATGGCTACTTTTGTTGGGGGTAAAGGTGCGTCTGCCTAGCCGCCCATGTATTACTACACTGATAGTACTTGCACCTACACACTGCAGGCAGTGGCCACCCCCATCACCATCACTTTATTCTTTATTCTTTTAATGATAAATAGAAGGCCGCCGGTCACACATTCTGACTGTTGGAGTTCCCACATCGTGAGTCTCTCTCTCTCTTGCTCTTGCTCTCCCGCCATAACTCTCCCATGCAAGATTCGATCCTTCTCACCTTTCAATTAGTATCAGAGCATGGTTGCTTGAGCATTCGAGCTTGGTTCTGATTCCTTCAGCATTCATTCGAATCCCTACACCATTGGTTCTCACTCTTGGCAACCATATCCGACTCCTTCGATCTCTCCCTAGCTTCCTGAGCACCTACCCGGCCCATTTGCACACCCTCAGGGCATTCCTTCAGAGGTATTGAAGCATTATTTTGAGTGTTTATTTCAATTTGTAGGGTACAACAGGAAGGGGCAGCCATAGCTCCAAACCATTGGAGCTCCCCCATTTCATATCTTGGCTCCTGCTGCCCGATTAGACTTGACAAGGCTTTATGTAGGCCTTCTTTAGGCCCTACTTGAGCCCCCCTTCCACCCCATTAATGCCACATGGACCAACAACATATCCAGCAACATCAGCCCTATTTGTGCCAACTTGAAGACATGCAAAAATTCATTTTTTATTTCAGCCCTCCCTTGGCACTCATTGGCAGCTTGAAAACACTTCATTTAGGACTTGGGAATACCCCCTTGATGCTCGGCATTGGTGGTTTATCATTGGCATTGATTTTTGGACTGATTTACCTCAGTCTAGGATTGTTTTCCATAGTCCATAGGTAGCCACAAATAGTATTACATCTGCACTTTATGTTTATGCTTGGATAGCATTGACATTTGATGCCTGGTTGGTTCTGAATGGTCCTCGAATGTTAGAGAAATGTATATACCTATTGATTGGCCATCATTTGGAGCTGATTTAGTGGCCTCAAATACTCAGTTTACATAGTAAATCATTGCTGTACACTCCAGGGCTGAAGCTTATTTAGTCACTTTATGCTTTGCCTATTGGTCAACGGATGCTTCTTGGGTGTTTCATATGACTATTGGGATGTAAATGAAGGTTGGAAAATGCTTTGGATGGTTTTGAAATGTATTTTGAGCCTTGTTTGAGCTCCGTATTGGTTGGCATTTACTTGACATTGGTCTACACTAGGATTCTTTGTGATAGAGGTTATACCTATAGTCTATGTATGACATGTTGGTACATGCTTGATGTTTATGCTACCTACACATGCTAGTTACATTGTTTGGACTTAAATGCTACTGGAGCTTCATTTGGGCTTGAATTTGGATATTTTGGAGCTTATTTTGGTCTTTGCTTTGGCTCATCAGAGATTAATTGGGATGGTCTTCATGTGACATTGGATGCTATCATTGGATACTTGACTGCTCATATGCTCTGGATGTCTTACTAATATATGATCTTGGATACTCTATTAGGTGCTCTTACATGCTTTGTTTGAGCTTATTTGCTTGACACTTATGGCTTTTGTGCCAGTGGGAGCGTCTTTGTACACTTATCAGACATTGAGCAGTGCGGGTTATGCATATTGAGCTTTTGGATACCTGAGACTGAGATCTCCTTGTGGATGATATATGGTTGATATGCCTTGGTCTGCATAGATGTACTTGGGCTGATTCAACTTTGTATTCACTGAGTAGACACTGACTTGTGTCAGTCTTGGCAGACATTGACTTGTGTCACAGGTCTTGGCAGCGGTATGTACATTTTGCCATGTTGATTGTGGGGTATATTGACTTCATTGATGGACTTTGTCTGACATGCTTGGGTGTTGGCTCATGTTAGTTTGATTGTTACATGCTTGTTTATGCCCACTTGATGCTGATTTTGCATTGAAAATCAGTGATTGACTTTGAATATTGGGTTTTGCCTACTATCAGCTCTCATTGTACACTGCTGTCATAAATTACAACAAGCATATATCTCCAGAATGTCATGTATTTTTCATGATGAATCATCCTGATTTGATATACTTTTGATGGTGCTTGGTGGGCAACAACATTAAATACTCGTTTCTCGCCATTTTGCCTTGGTTTTGGTGGGTTTTTGGTCTTTTTCTACAGTTTACATCAAGCAGTTTTGAATTGCCTGTACTATTTCAGCTTGCAGTATGGCATCTTCTTCCACTGACAGTGCTATCTTCAACATCACTAAGCTTGATGGTATGAATTATGCCTATTGGAAGAGCCAAGTTTGGCAATTATTGGTGCAAAAATCCCAGATAAAGCCACTAAGGTTGAGTGGAGAACAGTCTGAAACTATGACTAATGATGAATGGATGGAGCTTGATGAGTTATGCAAGTCCACCCTCATCTTGTCTCTCACTAAACAGGTGCATTACAATGTGGTTGAGGAAGCATAGAGTGCTTGGCAGCTTTGGGATAAGATTAAGAACCTCTATGACAAGAAAAGTTTTACAAGTCAAATGAATTGACTGAAACAGCTTATGGATCTCCAGATGAAAGAGAATCTGACCATGCCAGCTCATTTGAGCCAGTTTCATCCTATTCTTAAGAACTTGGTTTCGCAGGGCATTGATTTCAAAGAGGATGTCACTCCATTGATCTTGCTTGGAACTCTTGCGTCTTGGGATGTATTCCGTACTATCTTATGTGCTTCTGCCACTACTTTGAAGCTATCTGATGTTGAGAGCTCTCTTCTATAGGAAGAGATAAACCGTAAGAATTTGGATGCCTCTTGTGTATCTCATGCTTTGATAGTTAGAGATCGACATGATGGAAATGCAAAGAATGACTATGGTAATGATGGCCATGGACGGGATTCGTAGAAAACTCGGTCAAGTCGCATGGCAAGTCTCGTGGGAGAAATGCCAATTTGACTTGTCATCATTGTGGGAAGAAAGACCACATGAGGCCATAGTGTCATGAATTGCGAAATGAAAGGCGCAAAGACAAGGGGAAAGAGAAAGTGTAAGAAAAGTCTTTTGATCGTAGCATAGTACCTGCTAAGTCAAGTGTTATAATTGAAGAGGTAAATGTTATGCAGCCTGAGGATAGTGATGGGGATTATATCCTTGCAACAGCTTCATCTAGTGCTTCGCAGATGACAGAGATACACTCTATTTACGCACAGTGTTGGCTCTTGGACTTAGGTGTGTCCTTTCATGTGACACCTTTCCGAGAGTGGTTCCATTCATACCGTTCTGTCTCAAGTTATGTGTGCTTGGGTGATGATAGGTCTCTTGAGATTTTTGGTATTAGTGATGTTAGGCTACAATTTCCTTCTGGCAGCAGTTTTGTTATGCAGAATGCACATCATGTACCTGCATTGACACGTATTTTCATGTCCATTGGACAGCTTGACGATGCAGGATATCATGTATTTTTTGGAGACTTTGCATGAAAGATTACTCGTGGTAGGCTTGTGCTTGCGAGAGGTGCCAAGGTTGGCAGCCTCTACCCCTTAGTTGTTTTTGGATCTATAGTTGATCATGCTTTGTCTATGGGTTTTTTACCTCATGTATCTCTTTGGAATGCCCATTTGGGGCACATGTTCGTTAAGGGAATGAAAATTCTTTTTGGTTTGCAGTACTTAGCTCCCCTTGACTATTCTCATTTTGATTCTTGTGATCATTGTCTTTATAGTAGGGAGACGAGGTCTATGCATAAGAAGTTTGGTATGTCACGCATGAGTGAGCCCTTGGCTTTGGTTCATTCTAATGTCTGTGGGCCCATGACCTATCAGTCAATGGGTGGTGCGAAGTATTTTGTTACTTTCATAGATGATTTTTCACGTAAAGTATGGGCTTATCCCATAAAGCAAAAGTTCGATGTATTGGTAGTTTTTTAGAGATGGCTTGCTTGCAAAAAACTAATATGGGCATAGGTTGAAATGCCTAAGGACAGATAATGGGGGTGAGTATGTCTCACGTGATTTTGAGTAGTTATGTGATGGGAGGGGTATCAAGAACCAGTTGATTGCTCCCTACACCTCTCCCCAGAATGGTAGGGTTGAGTGGATGAATAGGACCATCCAGGAGAGGGTTTGCAGTATGCTTAGCCATGCAGGCCTACCCCAGCACTTTTGAGTTGATGCAATTACGACTGCCGTGCATATCATTAATAGATCACCCTTTAGTGCCATTTGATTTTCAAGTTGTAGAGGAGGTATGGACAAGAAAGCCTCCCTCTTATGCACATTTACGTGTCCTTGGGTGTGAGGCATTTTGCCATGTGCAGGGTGAGAGTATGGGATGTAGGAGAGCCTTTCACTTATGATGAGACTATGTGCAGGGTGAGAGTCACTCATGGGAGAGGGCTATTTAGTTTGAGATAGATTCCTTGCATAAGAATGAGACTTGGGATTTGGTTTCCTTGCCTAGTGGCAAGAAGCTCTGCCATGCAAATGAGTGTACAAGTTGAAGAGTACCCTTGGATACCCCAAGCCGGCTTATAAGGCAAGAATTGTTGCTAAGGGTTTTAAATAGGAGCATGGAGTTGACTTTGATGAAATCTTTTCTCCTGTGGTTTTAAGATGGCCACCCTCCGCTTGGTTTTGGCCTTAGTCATGTAGCTTGACTTGGACTTGTATCAGATGGATGCCAAGATGAAATTTTTACATGGGGATTTGCATTATGAGATTTACATGGAGTTGTCAAAGATGCGGGATCTAGAGCATGGCAAAGGCAGAAGCTATAGAGGATAGAAGATAAAGACACAACTCATGTTGACATGACAATGTAGACAACTGTTACATGTGAATTAGGTTTCAAGATTGAGACTTGAACTCATAAACACAATCTTGTGTATGGACAACAATGACACAGACACTTGACAGAAAGAGATAAGTACTATTGCATTATCATCATGTCAAAGTGATAGTTCAAGTACATCATTATATAGAGTTCTTTGGTAGCACTTAACATTCACTATGCATATGGGATTTGTCTCTCTTCCTAGAATGGACTGCATCTTCCTAGCCTAGCTGTTCCATACAAAGGGACTAAAGTAGGTGTGATTGCAAATATCTCAATAGGAGTAGCCTAAGGGCTTTGCAGAGCTCGATAGGGAGCACCTAGTGTGTAGGTTGAAGAAAAGTCTTTATAGCTTGAAGTAGGCACCTAGGGAATGGCACCATAAGTTCAATGCTTTTATGCAGTCACATGGCTATAGTTGTACTGCTATGGATCCATGCTTGTACACAAATAAAGCCTGTGATGGATCTTTGCTTATTTTGGTACTCTATGTGGATGATATACTATTAATAGGGAAAGCTCATGATGAGCTAGATGCTCTTAAAGCTCAGCTCAAGAAGAGCTTTGAGATGAAGGATCAGGGACACGCCTCTCAAATACTTGGTATGCGCATTAGATGCAACAAGCATCAGGGACTCCTCTACTTGTTACATAGGGAGTACATTCATTAAGTCCTTGAGAGCACTTCCGCATGCAAAGACATGAAGCCTATTGGTTGTCCATTGCCTTCTTATGTGAATGTATCACAGGCCGATTGCCCGCAAATGGATGAGCAGAGGGCCGAGATGGCTAAGTTTCCCTATGCATCTGTAGTGGACAATCTTATGTATGCCATGATAGCCACTCATCTTCCAAATATTGCCTTTATGAGTTTGTTTCAGGTGAAGAAAAGGAGCCAGAGCTGGGTATCCCTCCGACTACAAATGAATTAAAAGCATGGAAAGAATGGAATGCAAAATATAAAAAGGTGATGTATTGGTTATCTACATTCATTGATAATACAATGTTGGGACATATCAGGAATGCAGAAACTTCACATGTAGCTTGGACAATTTTTGAGAACATAATTTCAATTAAAAAAAGGCATGATGTACTGGTTATTTGTAGTCATTGATAATACGCTATTGGGACATATCAGGAATGCAGAAACTTCACATGCAGCTTGGACAATTTTTGAGAATGTGTTTTTAGTAAATACAAAGGCACGAAAGATTCAACTCAACCAAGAGTTGAATGCCTTGAAGAAAGGGAAAATGTCTATCAATGAGTATGTGTTGAAGGTGAGGAGCATTGCAGATGCTTTAGTAGCGATTGATGCAATGCCTGATGATGATGATTTGGTTTCATTCACTTTGAGTGGCCTTAACAATGAGAAGGCATGGAAATCATTTGTTACTTCAATGGAAGCCATTTCCAAATTTTGATGAGTTGATCTCTCTCATGATTACTGAAGAGATCAATATGCAAGGTGACTGATCTGAAAAAAATGGTGAACAGGTTCAAGCATTTTACTCAAGTTCAGGAAGGGGACGTGGTAGATCCTCTTCAAGAGGCTGTGGTATGGGACGTCCTGGCGATAACCAACAAAACAGGTTCAATAAGCAATTTGGTGAAATGCAGGTTTCAGGAGGGCGAGGAAACTTTAGAGGCAGGGGGAGCTCTAGAGGAAGAGGTGGATGGTAGAATAGAGGTTCTAGAAATTTTGCTATTGTTTGCCATTATTGTGGCAAAACAGGCCATATTGCAGCCCATTGCTATGCAAAGAAGGATGATATTCACAGTGGTAAATTGCAGCAAGGAAACTATGCATCGTCTTCACAACAGAATGAAGACAAAAATGAGTGTTTGTTTGTTATGCAACATATGATGAATGCAGTTATAGGAAAGAGGACACATGATGATGTATGGTATGTCGATTCAGGTGCATCCAATTTTATGACCAGTCATGTTGAATGGTTTGGAGAGATGCAGGACTTACAAAATCTAAGTTATGTGTAGACGAGGTGATGATTCATGCCACCCAATTTCACACATTGGAAAGGTTTCCTTGTCCTTATATGATGGCCAGACAAAGAGTTTGATAGATGTATTACATGCGCCATCAATTACAAAGAATCTAGTGTCTGTTGGCCAAATGGTAGAGCAGGGGTTGCATGTCCGATTCAATGCAAAAGGTTGTTTTGTAGAAGATTTTAATGATAAGTGCAGGTTGGTCGCAAAAGGAAGTAGAGTTGGTCGAATGTTCACTTTATATGCTGGAATTCATGCAATGGATGCTGTTATGTATGCTAAAGGAAAAGGAGTAGTTGCAGATATTGAAATACGGCATAAACGTGTTGGACATGCAAATGTACAAAGGCTGAAATTAATGCAGTCCTCCAGAGGATTGGTTACAGGTGATGCTTTGAGGAATTGTTGCACACATGCATATTGTTTGAACAAAAGAAAGCTTGATTTTGCATATCTCACTCTAATATGTTCAAAGTGTCTCAAGTGTCTTGAAGACTATATGTTTTGAAATTAATTTTTTGGAAGAATCATTTAAATACCTTAGAAATTCATTAAGAAACTTGTACAGACCAAGGTTAAGCGGCCCATGAGACATTTGTCACATCATAAGGACCTGGCACACCTAGCTCCTAGGCAACTTACATTAGGTTAACATCACCTAGGGACATTTATGATCATAGTGTAGAACCACAACAATCATTTCCACACCTAGGCATAGAGCACACAACAAGTAAAGGGGGGAAATCATACATGCTACCACCAAATGCTAAAGTCCAATCACTACAAGAAGGGTCAAGAGAAGTTATTGACTAAGCTATCGAGAGTACCACAATGAATTCACAGATTTAGAAGAACAAAAACACACACAAGAACTTTAATTTGCAAGAAGAATATCATCTAGATTTTCAAAGCCTAAGACTAAGCTATGTGCTTCAGAGAGAAGTAGGCCATAGGTCTACAAGTCCTAAAATCATCAGAGTCAACAATAAAGAGAAACCTTCCCATCCATCTATCCGTTGATAATGTGACTGTGAGCTAGCAACTCAAGAGCCTAGGCCACAACTAGCAAATTGAATGGGGATAGACACAACATTTACCCAAAATATAAAGAGCTAATATCTCCTGCATATCTTAAGGTCAAACTAATTTCCATGCGACGCCTCTGTCATTGATGCTCTCATCACAACAAAGGTTCTGATTGCAACATCATGATGTATGGATTGCGATTGGTTAACCTGAACTAATCCAAAGTAGATCCATACCGCACTTAGTTCAAAGAGAATGGGAAACGAGAGGGATGCGCCGCTCAACCTCTCTACCCATAGGCCATAGTCCCATTTCGGTCCCCTAAAACGACATGAATCGGGTTCTACCTTAACAATACCTAAAGTCATCATCAATAAAGTCTTGTGAGAAGCCTCCCACTACAGCTGGGACCACCCAGCTGTAGGATGGACCCGTCGAGGGTTCCGCCCACCTACTTCCCTTGATAGCTTTAGTTTCTAATTAGGTCCTACCACATTTATGTGTGACATTTAAAACCAGCTCCATTAATTAAGCATTTTAGGGAACATGGTTTGTTCGCGTAATTTATAGCACAAACACGAAAACAAACGAAACAAACCTTTTGACAAACAAGTTCCTTAATTTATCTTCAAGTTAATCTTTGTCTCCTGCCCATACAGGAGAATTATGTATCCTTTCTATCCAACAGAAGTACCTGGTCCAAATCACAAGGCACCGAAATTTCCATCCTTTATCTAGAATAGGATCTTCCAATGCCCTAGACATTAGGCTCACGGGGATCTTCAACTCCATTTTGGACAAGAAAGGGGTGTCTAGGAGTGAGATGTCATTTTTGTGGTTAGCCTTTTCGCCACTCGACCATCACCTTGTGAATCAAGCAGTGCCCTCTCGGGGTAATACGCAGTGCAATCTTGGAGATGATCCATGCATGCAAAATATCCTTCGTTAATTAAGCCAATTAAGAATCAAGCATAATCAAGGCGATCAACCATAATATCATCTTCTAAGAAAACATTCCTTTATTCCCCATGGCTACTTGTCATTACTGACCTTTGCCATGCTTTTGTCATCAAACATAAGCACTTGGAATATTTATCCAAATCACAATACAATAATCAATTGATTGTAAAAAGAATTTTAGGGTGTTGTTCAATCAATCCAACAAACTAATTGTATTTTTCCCAAACAATACAATAATGGATGCAATAATAATTCCATCGCATATTTGCTCTCCCCCTTGGGGTCAAAGAGTGATTCTATGCAAAATTTACTTAATACTTGCATGCACAATTCTTAATATTATTCTTTTTATGATTATGCTATTCATAACCCTTGATTGATTGCCCTATCAATGAATAAGCCATACACAACTAGTGCAATTAACTTCCCTTGATACATGCACTTTGCAAACTCCATCTTCTGAATATGTGAGAAGAGGTTTATCCCTTCCTAGGACCTATTCTCGTATGCCATAGCATGGGCCTAATATATCTCATGCGAGAATCAAAGCAAGCATCTAACAAGTTAGAAAATGCATTACTTACGACTGGAACCATAGTTGGATTGATAGTGATGCCTTCACCCAAAGCTTCGTTGCTAGTTGTAGGATTGCCATCTGCACGCGACGTTCTTCGCTTGGAGGCCATCGTTCACAAATAGACTCAAGAGATTAAGAAGGCAAAATAGATTCAAGATGGGATAGCATAAGAGAAGATGGCTAAGTTGAGGATCGAGATAGAGGGAATTGTGCAGCCTCTCGGAGTAACTCTTCACACACACACACACACACACACACACACACACACACACACACACACACACACACACACACACACACACATAAATCTCTTGGAGGGGTATCCTTCTCTCTACCTCTCTCTCGCAGACTCTCAAGGTCTCCTTATGCTCCCTTGTATCTCCCCATGCCTCATATTTATAATGAATTAGAGAGGAGGGGATAAGGATGAGAACAAGAGTGGAGGGGCTCTTGGAAGACTCAGTGATTTAATGCTCATATCATAAATCTGATGGTTGCATTGGCTCCAAAAGGGGGATAAAACTACAAGGAACTTACTTAGAAAGCTCTCAGTTCACTCCTTTTCTCTGTTCGAAGTGCTATCTACACCTTCTTTATTTTTTCTTTTTATAAAATCTCCAAAACTAACTAAAACATCACTTGTCTTTTCTTTTAAATGACTTTCAGCTCTATCTTTTTAGGATAATATCTAAAATATATTAGTTTTTTTCCCAAAAATCTAATATTTTTGGACCATCTAAACTATACACATTAATACTAGTGATTAATATGGCTCATAATTCTCGTTTATGTTGTAACTTGTATGAAGGGTGGCTACAGGTCTTGTCAATCGGAGAAAAATGTCAGATTACGACTCTTGGTTTATTTTAAAATATATATTTTGATTAAATAAAATTTATTAATGATTAATGTTAGTTAGTTTTTACCTTAGTTAGTCTTTAGTTAGTAATCTTACTAACTTATTAATTGACTAACTAACTTTTGAACTAACCAACTAACTTTTATTGCGTGGAAATATTACACCACTCATAGAAGTTGGGATTGTATTGTTATGAAGCATGGCCACCATCAAGAAGTTGTGGATCATGTGTAAGGTAGAAAATATGCCTAATGACACCAATCATCATGTTGCTTTATCCCAATCGACTTACAATGTGCAACTCTTCCTTTGAAAGGAGTTTGTCACATAAGGGATCTCTTTCAGCAAGTTTAGAAATGTTGACATTGCAGACGTTGAAAGCACTCTCAAAGATGTAGGTGCTACATATGTTGATGGATCATGTATGGAAGTCCAAAGTGCCTTTCTTTTCTCAGCAATAGTCACTAGATGGCTACCATACCTTGTAGCTAAACCTAGAGTAAAATAGCATTTCCTTTCAAACTCACTTTATCCTTCTACTTTCTTGGCTAATGCTACAATATCTTCCTTGCTTGCCATGCACTACTCGGGGTGGAATATAGGAATCAAGTGATGCTTCTCTCACTCTGCCTTGGACATTTTCTTCATGATTTCTCCCATGATTGTTAGATAACACCAACGAATTTGTGATTTCTTTGACCATGTTAGAGGCTTTTCTAAGAACTTCTCATCCTCAAATTTCTAAATTCCAATATTAGCATGAATATGTGCATGAGTGAGTGAAGTCAGTAGTGTTTCATCTAGTTCCTAAAACTAGTAACCTTGGATTGATCCTTTTGTTGCCCCATATTTTCTAAAGCCTCCATGAGAAATCTCTTAATTGGCATTAAATGCATCTCTATAGTTTGAAGAATCTTAATTCTTTATATATTTTTACTTTGCATCCACTGCATGGTATTTTCAAGCTTTCACCAAGTGAATGCATGAAAATAATAGGTGACTCAGCAATGTAATGCATTTCATGTTTCTTACCAACATCATCAATAATAGACTCTTTCTTTAAAGATTCCAAGATATGGCAACATCATGGCAACTAGATCATTTGAGAGACTCTCATGAAGACAAGAAGAGTTGCAAATGGCTTCATCAGGTAGACACACAAGTCTTCAACACATGCATGTTCTTCAACAACAACAAGGCATTGTGGTTCACCATTCTTAGCTTAGTCTTGAATCTTCATGGATACACTCCAATATACAACTCCATGCTTTGATCTAGGGAATGAATTAAAAAAAAAAAGAGAAACGAGAAAGGAAAAAAAGAAAAGCAAAAAAAAAAAAAAGAGAGAAACAGCTCCATGATTAGTTAGGTGCACTCACATTTCACTACATCTAGGGGCCCTCAAGTTGAATGCATTTAGTGGCTTTGGTCGGCTAGCTTTGTCTCTAATCCTGTAGCCCCTTTCTCATTTTCCCCCACATTTACCAAGGGTACATCAAGGTTAGGAAATACCTAGGGCATCTCGGCCCTCTTTGGTTAGACCTGTCTCCCCGAGTCATTTTCCATTTTTCCATTCCACTTCATTTATCCTAGTGTTACTCACTCAACTCCAAGGCAAGAAAGAAAAGTCACTTCACATAAAAAGGGACCAGTTTCATCCACTCCCCCTTATGTTGATTCCACAAAGAACCATGTGCTTCAATAGCTTATTGGATTGGACTCCACCTTTTGTCCATCTCCCCAATGGTGTCTCTCTGATAACTTTATTTTCCCTCAACAAGAATGACACTTTCTCCCATCTTTACTAGTGCGAGTTTCCTTTGTTAGCCCTCCTCAAGTGAATAATCTATGTAGTCTTCTAACTATGTACCAAACTATGTATGCACACGCACTCAAATAATATTTGCATCATAACCTATTCATGGTGTTGGGTCCTCAAGTGTGGAACAACACTTCAGGCTTGCTTGAAGTTTGATCCATCTCCCAATTCCACCTACATGTGTACAAGTCTCCATACACATAAGTAGACACACCCCTTAGCAAGAGCGCAAGTTGGCTTACAAAACTTTTGTAGATGATCATTTGAAAAACTAAAGACCAATTAACATCAGTGGCCTCTGCATCCTCATCCTTCCATGTTTCATTTCTCTTCTTTTGTTGTGCCATCATTGATTCTTCATGCAAACATAATCTTCTAGTAGTTACCACATCTTTTTGGATGTCATCTATAGCATTCGCCACAAGAACATCGTCTTCTTCAGTACCAATTCTTCACGTTAGCAGGCATATCACTCTCATCCTCCATACTTCTTTATCACGAGTCTTTATTTCTCTCCATCTGGATTGTTCCTAGCATTCCACATCTACCTTTGACACGAGTGCCATGGGACCAACACTTGTCTAGGAGGGGGACTAATGTTAATAGTAACTTGTGAAGGTTAAAGTCAAAGAAGGTCAAAGAAAAGTCAAAGTGAAAGTGTCTGCTACTACTTTTTGGAAGAATTATAATTTAGTGGAGCTTCATTATATTAATTTGGGAACTTGTATATTTTAACACTATACTAGAGAATTTGGAAATTTCCCAAGTCTCAATTTCAAATAAGTGATAAATATTTGACCACGTGGCTAAATCTTGATCCATATTTGAAAGTGAGATTTGAAAAGGTAGCTTATGTAGCATTTAGGGTAGACTCCACCTTTAAGTAAGACAACAAGATTTGATCATGTGGTCAAACAATAAAGGTATTGGGGGTTCTCAAAGTGCACGAAAATTTGTAAATTCCCTAATGTAGTATTTTTTGGACATCATTAGATTATCATGGATGTATAATTTTGTGGGAGCTTGTCACAACTCTATAGAAACAGAATTTGTATCCTTTTTCATTAATTTGTCTATATAATGATTTATTAAATTTATTTCCTTTGCACTAATTAGATATAAAGAAAAGTGCATTGGAGCTGGCCACTGATGCGTGGTCACAGGTTATGGTGGACCCACACGGTGGATTAGAGAAAAGATAGTTCACTTCCACCTATATGACCCGATTGGGCGCCTGTGACTAGAACTCACGCATATCAGGGTTAGACTCGCACACAGAAAGGATTGATGCCTTGAAGACAGTTACAATCAACAAGATGGCATGATCATGAAATGCTTGTATAATGTGCATGTGTGGGCTGAAAGCTTGAAATACACATTTCTTTGCATAGGAAAGTCACATGAAGATTCGGATACCATTTTTGCGATGTACACGGAAAAAGCTTTCATATGATACCCATATTGGGGGGGTCCCTAAATTCTAGGAGATCCCTAAATTTTAGGAGGTCCCTAAATTTTAGGAGCCTCGAATTAGCCTAAAAATGCGTCCTAAAAAATAGGGATGTCATTCTAAAAATAGTAAGTTCTGTACTCTGACTGTGCTTACTAAACTTGGTTGTTTCTATTCTTGACAGTATTCAACCCAAAAAGGAAGGCCATAAAGAAGAGACAAGTGTCAAGACACTTGTCACACAAGTTTCCAAGTGTCCCACCACTTGTCACATCTCATGAAATGTGGCTGGACACTTGTCTTGTGCTACTCCACTTTCCCCTTTTGTACTAGCTCTCCTCTCTCCTATAAATAAGAGCTCGTTTTTCTTCATTGAGCATCATTTTTCTTTGTTGTAAACTCATGTACATCACCCACAGATAGCCAGAAACTGGCCCCATCCATTCCCATCATCATCCCCCACTTCTCCATTATCAAATTCCTCCATATTCCCTCTTCTATCACTGCTGTTTTACAAGACAACAAGCCTGTAAATTCATTACAGCACCTCCTTCTTGAGCTCTTTCTTCCATTTTAGCTACAAGAAGCAAGCTCTATCCCTGTACTGCTGATCAACGATGGAGAAAGGCTGAATTCCCCTTTTTCTTCTCTCATACTGTAAAGAAATCAGTTCTTATCATTGCATAATAGATAATGCATGTGTGTTTGTACATCTTTGCATGATCTTGTGAGAGTGAGAATTACTTCTTCTCACTCTCAGGTTGATTGTAACTGAGCTCTTCCCTAAGGGACTTGGGTTGAGCAGAAATACATTCCTTCGGGGGGGGTTGCCCATCTTCAACCCTCAATCTTGTCTCCATTACTTTTACATTTTTATGGCTGTAATTTTGTGAGTAATTTTCATTTTCAGCTTTAAGTGTTCATTCTCTTTTCTATTAAATCTCGAAAACAAGCAAATATCATAATTGTTAAGCATACTACGTTGTTTGGGGCGTTTACAGTGGTATCAGAGCTTTGGCTCGGTCCTCACCCCCAACACTGGTAGTGCTTACAACTATAAATTTGTTTGTTTTCAGCCCTTGCATTGAGTGCGTGAGCTTTTTTTTTTTTTTCTTTAGTCTCAATGGATCAATCGAGTGCTATCCTTCAAGCCATTCAAAGTCTTAGAGAGGAGAATCAGCAAATTCGTGAGCAACTTCTCAAACTAGAAAAAGTTGAGAATCCCAAAGAATTCAAGGAAAGAAGCCCATCTACTTCAAGGAGACAAAGCCATACCAATGAAAGGAGCCGATCAAGAAGTCCAACTACTTCTAAGAGGCAGTCCCATTCTACTTCAAGACAAAGAAAGAGATCGCGTCGAAGCTCATCCTCTTCTTCAAAGTCATCTGGCGCCTATTCTGATGGATCCTCTTCTAGTAATGAAGAGTCACACACTTCTCGTGGAAGACCTCATCATCGTCAAAGGCGTCGACATTCTTCACCCTCGTCTCCATCTTCATCCCCATCAAGCACTTCATCATCTTCAACCTCAATATCCGAGCATGGACGAAGGCATAAGAAGAAGAAGAAGACTAAGTCACTATCTCAACTTGAAAAGAAGATCAAGTTCAGTATGTATGATGGTTCCCGAAATCCTGATCTTCTTCTGAAGTTTATTCGTCAATTTCAAATTTTGTATGGTCGTGACAAGTATAAAGAAAAAGAAAAGATTAAGTTTGCAGCTTTACATTTAACCGACTTAGCCCATACTTGGTGGACGGGGTTGGAATATGATCATGCTGCCCCAAAATCATGGCGGTCCTTTGTTCGGCTGATACAAAGCCAATTTCTTCCTGTTCATTTCAAAAGAGATGTAAAAATGGAATGGGATCGGCTTTGGCAAAGGAAAAATGAGTCACTTGGTGACTATACCAAGAGATTTTGGGAGCTACTTTTGAAGGTCCAACATTTCAAGAAGATCAGCAGTTCGGAAAAGCTTAGGAAGTTTCAAGGAGGTTTGCATTTTAAACTTCGTACTGCTCTTAATCATTATCATTGTTCTAGTCTCAGGGAACTCATTGACCATGCTGAGACATGGGAAATGGAGCACAATGGCAACAAATCATTCCAAAAGAATGATAAGAAGAGAGTAGCTGATGATGAGGAGTATTCAGCCCCAAATGAAGGACAAAAACAATGGCAAAAGCAGCCATCAAATCAAAAGAAGATGAAGCCCTATGCACCTCCTAATGCTCCTCAATTTCGCTCCAATCTATACCCACAAGCAAAGCAACTTTCCGAAGAAGAAAAGCAACGCTTCATGAAAGAAGGGAAGTGCTTTAAATGTGGACAGACAGGCCACATAGCGAAGCAATGTCCAAACAAGGGACAAAGCAAGGTTTCTGACAACAAGCCTAAGTCGCCAGTGAAAATCAATGCTATTAGTGATGTAGTTACAAACACAACTCACACTCCAGAGACGTGCAAATGATTAAAAGCTTGGGGACAGTTGCAAGGTAAGCAAGCACTATTCTTGATAGATCTTGGGGCGAATGAAAATATTATTTCCTTGCAATTAGCTAAAGAGCTTGGATTAAAGAATGAAGAGATGGACACTCCGGTAGAAGTTCGCCAAGCTTTAAATGTTGATGAAGGTGACACAATGAAGACTGTGATACCCTACATTGGCAAGCTCAAGTTTCAAATTCAAGGCTACAGTGACGAAGATACCTTCTGTATCGGAGACCTTGATGGTTGCAATGTGATTCTTGGCATGCCTTGGAATCATAGAATAGATTCAACCATCTTCTCTCAGAAAAAGAAGGTAGAACTCACCAACAAAGGCAAGAAGTACGAGATCCAAGCTGGAGTTTCTGGAGACACCATACCTATGGTAAGCCATATGCAAGTCTCTAGAGCAATTAAGGATTGTGTTCAATGTTGTCTGCTTTATGTCACTGATGTAAAAGATAATATGAATACTGAAAACCAAGAGCGACTTCAGCTCTTGGAAAAGTATAAAGATTATTTTTTGGAAGATCTTCCTTATCAGCTTCCCCCAGAAAGGCCAGAAGACCATCATATTGATATTATCCCGGGTAGTTCTCCTCCTAATATAGCACCATACCGTGTGAGCCGTCCTCAACAAGAAGAAATCAGAAAGCAAGTCGAAGACCTACTCAACCGTGGGCTAATTAGGCCAAGTAGCTCACCATTTTGTTCACCGGTTCTTCTTGTTCAAAAGAAAGATGGCACATTCAGGATGTGCATCGATTATCGAGCCCTCAACAAAATCACCGTGAAGAATCGGTTTCCTATTCCCAGAATTGACGACATTTTGGATCGTCTAGGAGGCTCAAAGGTTTTCAGCCGCATTGATTTAAAGAGTGGTTATCATCAAATTAGGGTAATACCACAAGATGTACACAAAACTGCTTTCCGCACTTCATACGGTCTTTATGAATTCTTGGTGGTTCCTTTCCGATTAACCAATGCACCAGCCACCTTTAATCGAATGATGGAGCGCATCTTTAGAGAGCATCGACAATATGTCGGTACTTTCTTTGATGATATTCTTGTCTTTAGCAAGAATGAAGAGGAGCATCATCAACACTTGGAAATTGTTCTACAATTACTACAACAAAATCAACTCTTGGTAAATGGTAAAAAGAGTGAATTTTTCATGCATAAAATAAATTACCTTGGGCATGTCATCTCTTCTGAAGGGATTCAGATGGATCCTGAAAAGATCAGGATAATCCAAGAATGGCCTCATCTTCGTGATGTACATGAGGTGCGATCGTTTCTTGGCTTATGTTCTTATTACCGGCGCTTCATTAAGCATTTTGCACATATGGCTTCTCCACTTCATGACCTTACAAAGAAGAAGATCTCTTTCCAATGGAAGGAAAAAGAGAAGGCAGCCTTCACAAGGCTGAAAGCAGCTCTTACTTCTGGACCTGTACTTATCATTCCAGATCTGGTAAAACCATTTGTGGTGGAAGCAGATGCTTGCGGTGATTGTATTGGTGCAGTGCTAAATCAAGAAGGCCATGCTGTAGCCTTTGAAAGCCGCCGTCTAAATGATGTGGAGAAAAGGTATGACATTTATGAAAAGGAGCTCTTAGCAGTGGTTCATGCTTTAAAGATATGGAAACATTATCTTTTAGGCAATGAATTCCTTATTAAAACTGATCATCAAAGTTTGAAGTATTTCAAGACTCAAAAGCATTTGCAGGAGAAACATGCAAGATGGAAAAATTTCTTGTCTATGTTTCATTTTCAAATTATGTACACTCCAGGGAAACAAAATGTAGTTGCTGATGCACTTTCTAGAGTGCCTCGCATTGCAACTATTACAGTGGCTCATCATGAAGATTTTCAAACGATGAAGAATACTTATGATGAAGATACTGATTTTGCAGCAATTTGGTCAAATTTACAGCAAGGAGATTCTCATCCAGATTATTCCATCAAAGACGGTTACCTTCTCATGAACAATCGCCTTTGTGTCACTCTTCCTGTTCGACAAAAGGTGCTTAAAGAAAGTCATGAACCCCCTTATGCAGGGCATAGAGGGAGGGCAGCCACTCTAAGTGCAATTGAGCGCTACTTTTATTGGCCAACATTACGAAAAGATACACATAGCTTCATTGAGGCTTGTCTGGTATGCCAAAAATCCAAATATGATAGGCAGAAGATTCCAGGATTGTTGCAACCTCTTCCAGTGCCCAAAGATCTATGGGAATCTATCACAATGGATTTCATCTCAGGTATTCCAAGAACACCTCAAGGTCATGATATGATTTGGGTCATAATTGATAGATTCAGGAAACAATCACATTTTATTCCATGTCATAAAACATTGAAATCCGCACAAGCTGCAAGACTTTTCATTCAACATATCTTCAGATTACATGGTATGCCTTCTGAGATCATTTCAGACAGAGACTCCAAATTCACAAGTAACTTTTGGCGTGCTTTATTTGAGAATTTGGGAACCACTTTAAAGTTCTCTTCAGCTTTTCATCCTCAAACTAACGGCCAAACAGAGGTGATGAATCTCACTCTTTTGGATATGTTGAAAGCTTATGTTAGTGAACATAAGTCACAATGGGAGAAATATCTTCCATTATTGGAGTTTGCTTATAACAATACAGTGCACTCATCCACAGGGAAAGCTCCAAATGAAATAATACAGGGTAAAGTGATTTCTCCTCCAATTATTCGCACTAAAGATAAGATTTTTGCTGCTGATGAGTTTGCTTCAGATTTAAAAACAACAATGGATCAAGTTCGAGCCACTATCAAAGTTGCGCAAGAGCGACAAAAGAAGCAAGCAGATAAACGAAGAAGACCTTTGGCTTTTGAAAAAGGTCAATATGTCTTGCTAAAGTTTGATAAAAGCAGGCTCAAACAAGGTTCTGGTCAAAATTCATCTTTTCCAAAGCTCTCCAGTAGATACTTTGGACCCTTCAAAGTGATTGAGAAAATAAATGAAGTTTCTTATCGACTTGAGCTTCCTACTCATTGGAAAATACACAATGCTTTTCATGTAAGTTTGCTAAAACCTTACATAGGACCAGAACCAAAGGAACCCATTACTGAAGATCCCCCAGAAGTTCAAGAAACAGAGCAACTCTTGGAACCTGAAAAGATTTTGTTTCTCAAGGATCGAACCACGAGAAGTGGCCTTGTGACACGAAAATTCTTACTAAAATTCAAGAATCTACCCACAACAGATGCACAGTGGGTAGATGAAAAATTCATGAAGGATTACCCAAATATTCTACAGCAATATCAAGAAGCTTTTCCGCTGAGGACAGCTGAATAAAAGCCAGAGGGCTGTCACAACTCTATAGAAACAGAATTTGTATCCTTTTTCATTAATTTTTCTATATAATGATTTATTAAATTTATTTCCTTTGCACTAATTAGATATAAAGAAAAGTGCATTGGAGCTGGCCACTGATGAGTGGTCACAGGTTATGGTGGACCCACACGGTGGGTTAGAGAAAAGATAGTTCACACTTCCACCTATATGACTCAATTGGGCGCCTGTGACTAGAACTCACGCATATCAGGGTTAGACTCACACACAGAAAGGATTGATGCCTTGAAGTGTGGGCTAGATCCACCAGAACAGACAATTACAATCAACAAGATGGCATGATCATGAAATGCTTGTATAATGTGCATGTGTGGGCTGAAAGCTTGAAATACACATTTCTTTGCATAGGAAAGTCACATGAAGATTCGGATACCATTTTTGCGATGTACACGGAAAAAGCTTTCATATGATACCCATATTGGGGGGGTCCCTAAATTTTAGGAGGTCCCTAAATTTTAGGAGCCTCGAATTAGCCTAAAAATGCGTCCTAAAAAATAGGGATGTCATTCTAAAAATAGTAAGTTCTGTACTCTGACTGTGCTTACTAAACTTGGTTGTTTCTATTCTTGACAGTATTCAACCCAAAAAGGAAGGCCATAAAGAAGAGACAAGTGTCAAGACACTTGTCACACAAGTTTCCAAGTGTCCCACCACTTGTCACATCTCATGAAATGTGGCTGGACACTTGTCTTGTGCTACTCCACTTTCCCCTTTTGTACTAGCTCTCCTCTCTCCTATAAATAAGAGCTCGTTTTTCTTCATTGAGCATCATTTTTCTTTGTTGTAAACTCATGTACATCACCCACAGATAGCCAGAAACTGGCCCCATCCATTCCCATCATCATCCCCCACTTCTCCATTATCAAATTCCTCCATATTCCCTCTTCTATCACTGCTGTTTTACAAGACAGCAAGCCTGTAAATTCATTACAGCACCTCCTTCTTGAGCTCTTTCTTCCATTTTAGCTACAAGAAGCAAGCTCTATCCCTGTACTGCTGATCAACGATGGAGAAAGGCTGAATTCCCCTTTTTCTTCTCTCATACTGTAAAGAAATCAGTTCTTATCATTGCATAATAGATAATGCATGTGTGTTTGTACATCTTTGCATGATCTTGTGAGAGTGAGAATTACTTCTTCTCACTCTCAGGTTGATTGTAACTGAGCTCTTCCCTAAGGGACTTGGGTTGAGCAGAAATACATTCCTTCGGGGGGGGTTGCCCATCTTCAACCCTCAATCTTGTCTCCATTACTTTTACATTTTTATGGCTGTAATTTTGTGAGTAATTTTCATTTTCAGCTTTAAGTGTTCATTCTCTTTTCTATTAAATCTCGAAAACAAGCAAATATCATAATTGTTAAGCATACTACGTTGTTCGGGGCGTTTACAGAGCTAGCATGCACATTGTATTTATCACATGCAGTTGTATTTGTCACACCCATAAGTGTTTTGTGGGTTATACACATGTATTTGTGATTAGATTAGTATATGCTTGGTCTATTTAGACTAAGGCATAAGCATCCTATGAGGATTTACCAATCTAGATCCCATAAAGTGGATAGGACATCCTAAAGAGGATGAAAACCCTAATTCACAGTGGTGCAAACCCTTAAAAAAAGGGACACACACCCTATTTCACAAGGATGCAAACTCTAAAACACAAAGTGGGACACAAAACCTAACCCTAAGATGGTGCATCATCTTAGAGAGGTAACTTAACCCTAACCATGCAACTATTGAAGCTTTCTATTCTTCTCTTCTATTCTATCATCTTGTCTCCATTGTTAAGAGTGAATGAGAGAGAGGGAGTGAGAGGTGTGTTGAGTGAGGGATTGAGGGAAGGTGAAGCTCTTCATCATCTTCTTGATTTTCACTTATTTTCTACTAGCATTGGATTGTGTTGATCATGGTCGTGGAACCATCTTCAAGCCTTCAAGATTTCAGACTAGAATATGGGAAGGTAATTGGCTTAACACTTCATATAGATAGGCAAATAGTGTCTCATATACATAAATGTAAAACACAAATATAGATGGACCTTCCCATTGCTTTCTTCCCCTAGACTTGTGGTCACACGACAACATTCGTGTATTTTTTAAAATCATTGCTTTGATACCACCTTTGAGAAAAAAACAAAGAGGAAAAAATACAAAATAACGCACAAAATATCAAAAGAAGAAAAAAGCAAGGAGCAAAACCATCCCAACTAGTTGCTCATTCCCTCTCAACCCTCCTCTTTCTCTTTCTTCTCTCTCCTCCCCCTTTCTCCCAACCCCTTTGAGTGTGTGTGTGTGTGTGTGTGTGTGTGTGTGTGTGTGTGTGTTTCCCCTCCCCCTTCCTCTCTCTACTTCCCCATAGTGACTTCCCCTTATCGGTGCCACACCTCCTCCTTGCCAACACCATGCAATGTTTTCATAGTACCACCTGCTTGTGATTGCACCTATGTTGTTGCATGCAGCCCCCTGTGCAATCCCACTCTCCAACTACGTCCTTTGCCCACCTTCATGCCTATCACCACCTATTTGGCACCTTGCCACTTTTGGATGTTGTTGGTATGATAATATTTAGATTTTAATTTTCCGTCACAGTATGTGCAATATATACATGTCATGTAGCAAATGTCTATATGGGAAAGCTCCATCGCCACTAGTAAATCGTAGTAAGTATTGTAGTCACCAACCACTTAGAATGTGCATTATGCAATGATAATTGTTAAGTGAAGAAGCCATTTGTTGCGTGCTTTAAATAATCAGTTTTTGGTATTTTTGGTTGATTTTTGAAGTTGATTTGTCCTTTTTACTTGTGGTATTTGAGATCTTTCACTCTTTTATGCTTATTTTTTAATGCGTTATTAGCTCATTATGGTTTTTGTTTGGTTTACAATGATATGGTGTGTTTTGTTTGATAATTGTTTGGTTGTATTTGCCTCTATTCATCTATATAGAGTATTATTTTCCCTTTGTTTGAGGTTTTGAGGTTATGGGCACAAATGAGATTGAATGTGATTTGAGATATTTTGGATAGTTTTAAGTTGATTGATATGTGTCTTTGTTGACTATTAGGTTTTATTACTTTTGCTTACCTTCTGTTGGCTTCTCTGGAGCTTCCGTATGCCTTTGTAGCCTTATATATGCTTTTGTATGGATTTTGTTAGATACATTAGTATCTTAGAGATTTTTTGCTTCCTTTGAAAGATGAGAATAGAAGCTCTTCTTAGCTAGTTCAAGTGAAGGGAGTAGCAGTTGAAGACTTGGTGTGACAATGTCAGCATTAGACTGAAAAGACACTATAGTGGCTCAAGTGACTTTGCAAATACATGCTTTTTCTCATGGCAAACATGTAAGAAGGCATTTACTTGATGTTGTACACTCACTCAAATGTGTGGGGTCCTAAAAATACTACATCAATGGTTGGATGTAAATATATGTAGTCTTTATTGATGATGATCATCATATAAGGAAGGTATGGATGTATTTCATGAATGAGAAAATTGAGGTGTGATCTCACTTTCAAGATTTTTAAAAACTGGTTGAGAAACAAATAGATATGTAGATTAAGTACTTGAGGTCAGATGGAGGGGAAGAGTATCTCTCCAATGAATTGAATATTTTTTTGAAAAAAGAGCAAGTGCATTACATAAACTGCATGAGCCTTTATGGTGGCTTTAAAAAACATGCCTCATTTATAATTGGACTAAAGTTGTCTCTATGGTTGTGTATATTATGTGTTAGGGCTTGAATATGTATCTTCAATCTTGAAGTTCTTACTATAAGTTCTATTTGGATGCTCTAATTTCAAGATTCATGCAATGAAAACAATGCAATGTTGCAATGGTTTAGTCAATAGCCTGAAGATCCCAATATATTCAAGAGTTCCCAATGCTTTGGATTACAAAGCAGTCTGGTCTAAGTTGAAATTTCTAATCTATGACAACTAGTAGTTTCAAGGGTTTTTTTTGGGAGTTTCAAGATGTAGCTCTAATTTCAAATCTTTAGATTTTTTCTTCAAAATTGAAATGTTAGTAGAAGAAGATACAAGAGTAGTAAAAGAGGGTCCAATTTGTTGAAAGGAAATTGGAGACGATGAGAGAAATGTGATTTTTTTTTTCTAGGAAGACATTATGATTCATTTCTATAAATGGAGGGTATCATGTTATATCTTCTTTAAAATGTATTGCATTTAGGCTAATTTAGAGCAAATAGAGATTCATACAGTCTTAGGGTAGACATGCACTCAAGTAGATTCCTGCATTTTAGAGAGTTTCTTGCAACTCAGGCATATTCTTGCATTTCAAGTAATTTCTTGCGATTCAGGTAGATTTGTGCAATTCGGAAAGATTCATATAATTTAGATGTTCAGGAGATGGTGGAAAAGAATAGGATTGTCCTTCCTCATCTTGCACATCTAAATTGTCCATATACTGGTCCTCAGTTTCTTAATTTTCAAGTTTTCCTTGCTGCCCAAATTCAAGATGATTGATTCCATGGTCTTGAACCACTTTATATTGATTACTTCGTGATCTATCCTAAAATTCAAACCGCTCCTAACCTACAAAAGGATCTTCAAGATGTTGTCATGACCAGTTTTGATATGTAGGTTGAATAGTTTGTTGTCCAAAAACTCCATTTCCAACACTTTTGGGCTGCTCTTCATACCCTTGAATAATGGTATCAACATCTATTTCAAACACTAGAACCACTAAATGATTTTCTTGAAGAAATAACTTCTCCTCATCACCCTCCACATCATACACCAAACTAATCGTTTGTGCATATAGATATTCAAGAATAACATCTTGACTTGGAATATGAGAAAATTCTAATTGAGTATGCAAAGCAACAGTTTCACTATCCTTCTACAAACCAACCTCCTCAAGAGCATTATTAACCTCAAAACAATATGAAACTTGCAATTCCATTGCATTCTTAACATGAGAAACCTCTTTTGAAGCAAAGCTTTCTCTTCTTAAAGCTAATTGATAACAAACAATGCCTCAACTACTATAAAATTTTATGCATTTTTTTCATTTTCCAACTCAATAGAGAGGCATTGAACCATTTAGTTGAAGATCAATCTCCATAGATCATGTCTCTTGCAAATATTCAAGAAAACCAAAAAGACTAAGTGATTTCTATAATTCCTGACATTCAGTCTGATGTTGGAAACTTGAACATTGTTGAAAACTAATCATTTACTGTCTTGAAACTTGTTGTCCTAAAAATTGCTCATATAGGCAATCAGCTTGAAAGTTTACAATAGCATAAACTTGCTGAATTTCTTTAGGTTGAACAACATAATGTCTTGAAATAATATTCAGCATGCTGGAAATACATGTACCCTAAAAAGATATATTTGAAAATGATGCATTTTGCACTATAGGTGTAATGACATTTCAAGTAGTTGCAAAGTTTATTCACTGAAATTTATTATCCTTCTCAAATTTGATAAGAGAACTAAGAAAATAATCCATAATAGCATCTTCATTGAGAAAACCATAATCCTCATTGTTTTCATCCATGATAATATCATCTTCTTGAACACAAAACCAATCTTCTTGATCACCAAACTAATCAACCTTTGATGATAACTTCACTACTTCTTCCTTCTTCAGCAAAATTGATTGGAGATTGATTATAACAGTGTGAAAGATACTAAAATGTGGAAAATACCTTTAAGTTATCGATGTAAGGCATATGATACTCCATTCTCCCATTGGTAAGATCCTTTGTTGGATTTGGGGCACTCGAGGATCCTTGGCTTCTTTGCCTCTTACCCTCTCTCACTCCCTCAACCTCAATCTTTGGCAAAACCATAGGTAAAGGGTAGCAATCATCATCACTTGAACTTGAATCCAAATGTAAGACTAGAACATCTTCATATTTCTCATTGATATTCTCAATTGCTCTAAGAAACCTCCCAACATGCTTCAAAATGGGGAAATATTTAACTTTATGGCCTTCATGGTTATCGTGCCACTCATAAGCATCATCAAGTATATTCTCAAAAGAATTCAACTTTTCCCATGCTTTATCCTACACCATTATTTTGCTGGCTAAAGAAGGCTTCTTGCGAATACCATTGAATTATGTACATAAATTAACCATGTAGAAATACTTGTAAGATTTTCCTCTTTCACAAGACTCATAAATATATGGATTACATCTTGTGGTATGTCCATGCTCAAAGTAGACTTTGCATCTCTTTTGCTTCTTCTTAGATTTACCCATTATGAAATATTCATGCCATTTGCAAAAGAACTACTTTTCTTTTAGCCAACCTCCTAACTTTTGCAATGATAAAGTAATAGGTTTTTTACCTATGATAGTCAAGTCATTCCTACAATTTCTATAGTAGGTAGCCTGAGAAACTCTTTTGTAAGTATTGTTTGAAAACTCCTATATTGATCAAATTTCTCTATCTTATCAAGCCATCTCTAATAGAGCTTCAACAATTCAAGTTACTCCTACCATTTCTACAACTCCTGACACTTTTGCACTTTAGGTTATACCTGAAACTATTGCAATTAAGGTTATTCTTGTCATCTCGGTAAATTATACTTTTTTGCTTTAGATTATTCCCTTAGGATTGATTTTGGTAAAAGCCAAATCCTTTATTATCCTTATGCTTTATCTTATCTTCTTCTACATCTTGAGTATTCATCATCTTAGCCTGAGAAGTATTTCTTAACAATCCATTCCTCATTATTGCATTTTCTTGAAGTTGCTTCTCATCTCCTTCTTTTTTTGTAGCACTTTTTTAGCAAGTCTTCTTAGAGTGCTCTATAAGTATGTAGGTCAATGAGAGCAAGGTATCATATGCACAAGTTGACTTATGATGGTTATGTTTCTCGACACCATTGTGCATATATGGTGAATATTATAAAATCAATTGAGTCCACTTGTTTTGAGGAAGCTGTTGATTATTTGCATTGGGAGAAATCTTGGATGAAGAAATGGCTATGATTGGATGTAAATTAGACTTGGGATTTGGTACCATTACCTAAGAGAAAGAAAGATTTAGGCCACAAGAAGGTTTACAAAGTAAAACATAATGCAGATGGAAGTGTGAATAGGTATAAAGCATTGCTAAAGTTCATGCACAAACTTATGAGATTGATTAATTATGAGGAGAAATTTGCTCTAGCCACAAAGATAATAACTGTCAAAGCTCTCATTGTAATGGTAGCTGCATAGCAAAAGGTTACCATCTTATATCAAATGGATATAAAGAATACATTCTTGCATAATGAGTTGGAAAAAGAAGTGTATATGGAGTAACCATAGGGTTATCAGAGCATGGTTCACCCCAATTATGTATATAGGCTACAAAAGCCTTGTATGGTCTAAAATAGGCACTAAGAGCATGACATGACAAGATAGCATAATATCTTGTGTCTATTGGTTTTCTTGTTAAAATGCAAATCTCTTACTTTATGGGCATGAGAGTAATAGGGGCATTGTTTTGATTACCTTGTATGTAGATTATTTGATTGTTGGGGGTGATAATATGCAAGAGGTGGAGTATGTGTAAGTGTTGATGTATAGGAAGATGGTGGGAAGTTTGATCTTCGTCAATGTCACTAGGCCAAATTGTAACTACATAGTTGGAGTCAGTCTATGCAAGTGCTTGTAAGCCTTATTGGATAGTGTAAGATGTACCTTGTGATACCTTAGGGCCACATTGAACTATGGTATATTTTATGGGGCTGATTTTATAGTATAGTTATTTGGCTATATTGACGGAGATTGGAAATACAATGTGTATGACAGGAAGTCCATTAGTAGATATATGTTTTTCTTTAGGAGTGGTGTTGTGACTTGGAGCAAAAAATAACCCACTATTGCATTGTTGGAGTATAAAGGCGCAGAACATGGGTGTTGCTATGGTAGCATGTGAAGTAGCTTGGCTACAAAAGCTACTTGATGATTTGGAGATAAAAATAGGTAAAAGAGTCATCATTTATTTTGATAATATGAGTAGGCGTCACTCCTTATCGATATCCGTTATTCTCATTCTAAAATGATGTGGCCTGATTCTTAGTCCCTCACCTCCACCTCTTGTCTCTGTTCAATTACCCTTCTATTCAATCCAATCAATGTGGCAAGGTTGGTTTTGATCTATGATGTTTTGCCATTTACCTATATAAAAAATAAAATTAAAAAATAGGTCATGAAAAAAAAAAGGATTTTGGCCTCGTTATGTAGACCTGCTCTTCAAGAAAAGGTGGAAATATTCTCGAGACTAGGGAATAGAAAAGAAAAAAAAATTACTATGGTAGAAAAGGAAGAAATTCCCTGTCATACTAGGTGTCGTTCTAAGAAAAGGTGGCAAACACCCTTGGACGGGAAGCTAGCTGTGAAAAAGGTGGCCACACCCCATAGTCCAAAATAGCTAACTCCTCAATTAAAATCCCCAAGATGAAATTTCGAAGCTGCCTCCCTTGGTACACTATGTCATGTGCTTAGATAGTTGCATATACCCCCATAGTAGATGACCTCTTTGACATGCAATTCAAGTTCTTAATATGTTGGCTATCTCCCCAGGTATGCCTCTTCATCACCAGATATTATTTGACATCATCAATAAGATAAAGCCACTCTTCATCGACAATCCCTTAAGTGATGTGAGCTTTCATCCTAACTAGATGGGGATGTGAGTATGGGTTGCCCTCTTGTATCTATCAATAGAGCATGATATAGAGGGGGGGACTGAGTGTGACTAATTTTCCCTTCACCCAACTCTGAGAGGTGAGGATTAAGGGATGTTATGACACTGGTGTCTGGTACATTTTCATTCCCTTATGTGCACATGGGACATGCCCCTACCATCACCACTGAACACATCACCCTGTTCATATGCACTGCACTACAAGGCCCCCTGGCTTGCTTTCTCTACACCATTTTCCTTGTCGATTTCTCAACCAAATGTGAGATATGGATTCTCCTTAATTTCTCTCTAAGTGATGTGAGCCTTGGGGCTAGAGATTGATCTATCATTCTTATATGAGTGCATATTGAGTTTAGTGCTATATTCTTTGTTAATGATAACTTAATGGTTCTCCATCAACAACACTACCTCCTTAGGTGCTGCTGCATGGTCCTTGACATACTAGATATATTCTATGGTAAGCCGTGGTACCTCTTGCAAATGATTCTGACCCCTAGTACTTTGACGATGGTCTACCTTGACCAGTTGAATGAGCCAAGTGTTTCTAACTCTACCTCTTGTATTTATATATATGTCATGTCTTAACTGTGGGGACATAGTCAAGTGCTCGCACCCCTACTCATTAGACAAACCAGTTCGTCAAGGTTTTAAGTGTGGAGATGTGTCCCTATGCGTCTCATCTACATATATTCATAAACACACTATTGTATGATTTTTAAATAATTTCATGTTCTCTCTATGCTATGCTATTGAGATCCCTTCCTCATCCAACCTCCCTTTTCTACCCCATCCTTGGGGTCTTTCCTTGCCTCTCTAGCCATTTTTCTCGTTTTGGCATTTTTCCATGTGAATGCATCCTATGTTTACCTAAATTGAAATCTGACCTTACAGTCTTGTTTATTCCTTTGAACTCGACAATTTTCCTTTTCACTTCCCTTTATTTTGAGCAATGGCTCCTCAATTATTAATTTTTTAAGAATTCTTTATGAATTGGATGTGTTTCCATTCAAACATGTCTTTCTTGCTTGGAACTACAGTTTGACCTGATAGCCCCTGATCTTTCTCTTCTCTTGGATATTTTTCTTTATATAGTCTATCATTTCGAAGCACAAATTGGTAAATTTTTTTTCATATTTATGGATATTTTCTTAAGTGATTTTTACTATTTTTTCGTGAACATGCTCTTTTCTCATCAAAATGGTATTGTACTTGGATATCCTTGAGGCACACATTTAATGGGACATTTTTCCTTCTTTCTTTCCTTCGTTCAGGTCCTCGAATGTCATGTTATTAATTTGTGATCGTGTCTTCATCTACATTTTTTATATGTTTCCATGTGAACGTGCCCTCTTGCCACTAAAACCGCGTTCAAACCTAAGATCCCTATCGAACACCCCTTTGGTGACATTTTTCATTTTCATTGCAATATTTTGACTAATGGATCTTCTCAAATTATTATTATTTTTGATTGTTTTTTTATGTGTTTGAAGTGTTTTGGAGTATGTTGGGATGGGTTGAGAAGGTTTGAGAAGCTCATGATGATTTTTGGTTGAGATATGATACTCTAATAGATTATATAATGTATTTATTTGATTTCGATAGGGTCTATTTTGCCTATGTTTTGATCAATTTTCTTTCTTCTTCTTGTGAGACTGAGATTGTGAATGAGCCTTATGAGGAATGGTTGAGAGTGTCTTAGAAGGTTTTGGATGGTTTGAAGTGGTTTTGGTTTAAGCTGTATGGTTTTTATGCCTTTTGTAGAGATTTTATATTTGTTTTGTAAGCCTATGTTTGCTTTTGTAAGTGTTCTAATGGATGGATATTCAACTTGGGGAATGTTTTCCAATCTTGGAAGAGAAAGAATAAAAGCTCAAAATAGCTTGAAGAAGTAGAAGAAGTAGCTGATGAAGACTTGAAGTAAAGACTGCAGTGATAGAGTGACATTGACAATAGTGAGCTTCCAAGGGACACTGTACTGGCTCTGGTGACTCTTCATATCAAACATATATCTTGGGAGGGGTATCCATGACCAATAGAGGATTATTGAGAGGTAGTCATTGTTATTCCAATGTATTATTAAGAGAGCATATGTGAGAGAGCTAGAGTATGCGAGATAGCCAATTTTCTATGAAAAACATTGTACCTACATGAGAGAAAGACTATGGAGATGATGAAAGATAAATGCTATGTGATGAATTCCATTCAAAGTTGATCTTTCTTTTATGTCATTGTGGTTCTTTGATGTTTTCTATGAAGAATATGTTGAAGATTTGTAGTGATAATCCATGGGAGATTTGTTGTATGATGCTAGGTGAAGATTTGTAAAGATTGGGATTGTGGTTGATTAAAGTATGAAGAACATGCTTGCTACTGTGACATGATAGATTTTCTTGTGGTAGATTCCTCGTTTTCTTGGTGTTCCTCTTGGGGCTTCATTGTCACAACATCCCTCAAACCTCACCTCTTAATTGATTGAAAAGAGGACTAGTCATGCTCAACCCTAAGCTATCATGCTCTATTGAGAGTAAAGTAGAGGTAAATCCAATTTCTTACACCCATTGCTTGATCCTTGCAATTGCTTGTGCAGAATTGAGTATGGCTTGTACACAATTTGCTGTCCAAATGTGTGTCCTACTTGGTTCCAACTTTGCAATGCAAGATATAGAAGGCCAAGAAGCTTATAGTGATGTGCACAAAACATCTATGTATTGAGATGCCTGGCCCACACGTGCAATGCTCAACATTCACACATCTCATCTCCCATTAAATTTAAAGGAAAAGACTATTCACTCATCCCACCCTCTATCTCACACTCATTTAATAAACACAGAGGACAAGCCTTACATAAACCATTAGTTAGGATAAAACCTCACATGTTTATCAATATGATGACCTTGTTATAGATGACAAGAAGTGATTATTGATGATAGACATACCTAGGGAGGTAGTCAATATATCAAGAACTTATGATATAGCCGTAAGTATCATAAGCTATAATTAGGGATGCAATAGCAAATAGACAAATCAATGTAGCCAAGGAGGCACAACAAGATCCAAAGCATCCAGTAAGGAAGTAGGATATACTGCACCAAGGGAGGTGGCTTAGGGACTTTATCCAAGATTCCAAGAATGATAGTTTCACCTAAAGAGGTGAACGATACTCATGGAATATCAATCATTGAATCGAGAGGCCTTGATTAAGGGATATCATCACCTTTTCCTTAGCTAGATTCCCACCCTAAGGGTGTTACCACCTTTTCTTGGAGTGGGGCTTGTTGTGATAGGAAATTACTTCCTTTCTCCCATAGTAATTTGGTTATTTTTCATTTTTCCTATTTTTAAGGGTATTTCCACCTTTTTGCAAGGAATGGGTGGTGATTGTAGGGACCAAAGTCCTTTCCTCCCACAATAAGTTGGTTTTTTTATTTTTATTTTTTTATTATTGCCTTTTCTTTTCAACAAGGTCACAACATTGTTGATCAAAACAATCCATAAAACATTTGTAATATTGAAGCAAAGGACATGAGGATAGTGGCAAGTGCCAAAGAAAAGGGTACATAAGGATTGTGTGACTCTAATGGGACTATCATCAGCACCATTGAAGGGATCAATGATCAACATTGTGAAAATCCCCATGGAGAAAAATACTTCTTTAATTGATAGCTATTGATAAAAGGAAGTGGACTTTAGAACCGTCAACCATCTAAATCTAGATTGAGCCATTAGGATTGACTACAAGTATCTTATAGGGACCAAGCCAACATTACTAAAGCTTGCTAAAGTGTGAATCACACAAGAATCAAATCACCTTACTTGAACTCGTTGTGCTTGATAAAATTGTCACCCTATGCCTTTTACCCAACCTGAGTGGCTTCCATGCACTCCAACACTATGTGTCAAATCTCATCCAAGCATTCTAAATGTAGTAGGTGGCGCTAAGTGACTCTTCATTTCCTAGGCATGTGATAACCACTCATAGAGATGATAACTCTAGTCTGATAGAGAATATGGCTCATATTCAACACAATAATTAAAAGGATGTCTAGCCTATCATGGCTTTATATGAGCATCTGCATGCCTAAAGATCATCCCAATTAATTCTTTGGGTTACAATGGTTATTATCAAAATCAAACGAAGGATCGGATTGGTGACTTTGACTTGACTATTGGCTCTAGGCTAATATGGGGTTGATTTTTTGTGTCAAATCATGTATACTTCAACTAGCTCTTCTACGATTTTATTGAGAAAGTAAGCACCTCGATCGTTAACCACCAACTCTAGCAAAATACCAAAGGATGATATTCTTGTATAGGAACAACGATGATCGCCCACTTTAAGATATTCTATTCCATATGTATCATAGAAGGTTAATTTATTCTCACTTTCCACTTCTCTTATGAATCTATGTTGCATGGCTTCTAGATATAGATCAAAGTCCTTCGAGGGAGTCGTCTCCTCTTGTGATGCACCATTAGAACTTGCTTCTATTTCTATGGAGTGTAGTTGTTTGAATGCCACTAAAGGTTGGAATGGAATGAGGGATGTTTCTAATTATATCTTAGGGGTAACCACTTCTTGACTATATGATTCATCCTCTAATGAAGTATCTAGGTATATCACATAGCAAGCAATCTTAGAACTTCTTTGCTTTCATGGGATTGGTACTCATTGGCACGAGGCATCATCATTAGATGTCCTTAGAAAGGGTTGATTAGGCAAACATGAAACACTTACAAAAGTGATTTTAGAATGTGTCATCAGCTTCTTGTACATTCTCTACATGCTTTGAGGAGCATTGATCAATCCAAAAGGGACCATCATCAATCTATCCCATCACGATAGGATCTTCTGTCCTTGGGGTCATTGTAACCTCATCATTATCAATGCCATTTTCTAATTATATAAACTCTTCATTTTCACCTTAAAAATCATCCTCTTCGAACACCTCTTCAACTTCTAAGAAATCTCTATAAGAGAAGAGTATGCTTTCTCTTCTGAAATCCTCTTTTGTGCTCCTTTTGTGTCTGGCTCTAGGGTGGGCATGTAACATGGGAAACAGTGCATCCATGCTTTAGTATTTGGAATTAATTTTAGAGGTCACTTTTAGATTGAGTAGAGGGCATTCTTCCATGCTCAAGGACTTTGCTTCATTTGGTAATTGACTTACAATGCCAACTATCAAGGATTCTACTTTCATTTTCTTTGAGAATATTTGTTTCATGGCTTCTCCTTCTTTAGTCAAGGTTCCTTCCAAGGTTTCTTTGGATGAGTTAGAAGAGACTTCTAGGGAGGTGGATCCATTTTCTTTTTAGAGTCCATATAACTTTAAAACTACGTTTTTTAGCCTCCTACCTAGGATTAGGGCTCCTTTGGTTTTATCACCATATAGCTTTAGTAATCTCTTCCAGACAAGGTTGTTTTAACATAGGATAGGATGTGCAATACTATTATTCTACTCTGCTCTACTAGTCAAATAAGCTATTGGGTAGGTTGCATGCCTTGCAAGCCCAAGTATTTCATTGTCACATATGTCATTATATTCACAGAGGAGCCTCCATCAATTAGTGAATTTGCAATAAAACACTCTTCAATTCATATGTCAATCTCTCAAATGCTAGGATCCATGAAGGCATTTGCCACATCCACTTCCTTCATAAGCTCTTGAACTTTATTAGTCTTTGATGTACTTGTTGAGTTGGTGATCCTCAATCCACTTCTTCCTATCAGGATGCTTTTGAATATTTTTATATAGATAGACCATAACATCAACAAATAATGGAATATCAGCTTTGGCTAGAATGTGTCCAAGTCATACTCAATGGGTTCCATGGGCTTTTTCAAATGGATTGGAAATGAAGAAACACCTATTTTCATCTTCCTTCTCTCTTCAAGGAGAGGCTATATTTCTACCTCTCCTAAAGCTAGAGGCATCTTGACTTCTTCTTTCTTGTGGACCCCTTAGCCTACTTCCTAGGTTGTTTTTGGAACTTCTTATTGCACTAGAGGCTTTGCACTATACTACTCTATGTTGTACTATTTTGTGGCTCCATTGGGAATTTGAACTTTATTACCTTTGTCGGTGGGATGTTTTATTTTAGAACTATTGCTTCTTTCTTCTTAGCATCCATAATAGCGGCTACTTTCAATTCCACGAAATTGGATGTAGATTCTTGCACTTTTGTGTGACTATCAATGGTCTTAGCATATATGGGGAATGGACTCAAGCAATCTTATGTAGTGTGGCCTCCCCTTTGCATGTGCTACATAATGGCTTGTAGCCCATTGACCATCTAGGATTAATGCCATTCAAAGAAATATAGCATTTTTCTCCATACCTGCAATATTCCACTTCTAACCTATAACCATGACCAAACTATTGGCGCCTTTAACTTTGGGATGGAAAATTTTTAGGACCAAACTTTGATCTGAACTCCCTATGCTTTGACCGAATGTCTTTGGGTGGCATTTTAGACTCCAAAAGGAGAAAGAGAAAGAGGGAGGGAGGGTGTCATGAGAGAGAGAGAGAGAGAGAGAGAGAGAGAGAGAGAGAGAGAGAGAGAGAGAGAGAGAGAGAGAGGGAGGGAGGGAGGGAGGGAGGGAGGGAGGGAGGGAGGGAGGGAGGGAGGGAGGGAGAGAGAGAGAGAGGGGGAAGGAGGTGGGAGGTGGGAGGAAGAAAGAAAAGGAGAAGAAAGAGAAGGAGAAAGAATAATAGAGAGAAGGGGGGGGGGGAGGTGCTGCTGGTGGGTAGTTGTTAGGGAGGGAGTGGGAGAAAAAAATGGCAACAAGTTTTTTTAAATTTATTAATTTACTTTTGTGAGTGGGAAATAAAGGAAAAGATGAGGTCGATTTAAGAAAAGGGATGCCCATCTCCCCCTCCTCGAGTCACATCTCCAAAAAATTGGACACAATAGGATAAAAATATTTGCAATTTGAACTGGCATTTTTTCTATTTATAGCTCATTATTTTGAGGTGCAGATTGTTCATTATTACTTTTTTGAATGTTCTCAAGTATTTTTCTTGCATGTTTTGGATATTTTTCCATGTGAACATGTTCATTTCACAGTGAGCTTGCATTTTGTCTACATAGCCTTATTTGGCTTGTTAGCTCAAATATTTTCTCTTTTTGTCATACTCTATTTTGGCAAATGGATCTTTGATCTTTTGTTGTTAATTTTTGATCATTTTGGCATGTGCATTTATTAGCTATTATCCATGTGAATGCACCTTTTCAGCATTGAACTTGGCCTTTACAGTCCCCATCATGTTCCCCCTATTATCGTGTCTTTTTTCTCCTTTCTCACACTATCATCCACCTTTCAATTTTTGAGTTGTTAGTTTTTGCATTATTATTTGTGTGTTGTCTCCTTGTGTTCTCGCACGATTGTTTGCATTTTTGTCCAAGTTGCGTTCCATCACTTTCGACACCTCACCATTGTCCTACCAACCCTATTTTTGCCTCCATCATTAATGGAATAGTCAAGGGTGTAAGACCAAAGTTCCAATGCAAGAAAGACATGTTCACATGGAAACACATTCAATTTGCGTAAAATCATTCAAAATTTAATAAATTGGATGAATCATATCTCAAAACAAGGAATGTAAAAAGAAAAAGAGTCCAATTCAAAGAGACAAATAGGGTAGTAATGTTAGAATCCAATATCGATGAAGTAAGGGTGCGTTCATGTGGAAGGATTGAAAATGAAGAAAGTTGCGAAACAAGAAAGGGGAAACCTTGAATATGGGGGCTAAGATGATGGGCGATGGGGACGCAATGCATAAAAAGGAAATTTCAATGGTTCGACATCTACAAAGGGTGGTTTTATGGGTTTATATACAATGGATGCACAAGGATGCCTAACGGAACTGGATTATGATGACCAACATAGGCCTAGATAGTACATGCATCCCAACCTTTGTATCCCCACACTTATGACATGACATACACAAAGATAGAACACAAAGAGTAGGGTTAGAAACACTTGGCCCATTAAGCAAATTGTTGTGGTTGCTCATTGTCTGCAAGGTATCGGAGTCGACTGCAAGAGGCTCCATGGCTTTTCATAGCACACTTTGACACAATAGGGTCCATGCAACAACATTCATGGAGGTAGAATTATGGATAAAGAAGACGAGGTTGTAAAACAATATGCAATATCCAACAATCTACAAGCTCAACTAGATTGGATAACAATATTTTCCTCTTACAAAAGATCGTCACAAGTTCAACAAATAGAAAAGAGAAAATGTGAGCTTTCTTGAGAAATAATAGATTTAATTAATTATATTAAAAATGGTGTGTAAACATTTAACATGTATATTCTAGAAAGGATCTCCACCTAGTGTATTCTATACAGAAACATTTTTCACCTCATTGTAAGGCAAAACAATTTATCTTTCAAGAAAGTTTAATATTAAGTGTGTTTCTAATTTGTCTTTTTATTGTTCCATTAAGTTGCTAACTAACTTTGAGAGCTTTCTAAAAATGTGTTGCTATTAATAAGTGTGGATTAGTAAGGACTAGAGTTAATCACAAGTACATTCAATATCATGTATGTTGTGTTTAACACTCCTATTTACCTTGGCCATCCTTCATGCTGCTTTATTGAAAACAATTTACATTTTTACTTTGCAACATATACTTTTCTAACAAATGTATAGGAATTTGGAAGGTTACAAGAGCTTCCTTCACTTGATCTCAATTAAAATACAAATTCGAATACCCTTAACAAATGTATAGGAATTCGGAAGGTTGGAAGAGCTTCCTTCACTTGATCTCAATTAAAATACAAATTTGAATACTCTTAATAATGGAACCATCTAAGGTGCACCATTTTCTCTTTTAGTTTGTCCTAATCTTCCTTAATGGCATATTGATTTACAACAAGACTCTACAAGACCATTTATCCCATATAAGGAAGGTTTTTGATGTGTTGAGACATCACATACTCTTTGCTAAGGAGAAGAAATGCTATTTCATACAAACTAAAGTGGAGTACTTGGATTATATTGTCAGTAAAATAGGGATACATGCTCTTCCTAAGAAGGTGCAGCATGTCAGAGATTGGCCAAAACCTACCACCACTAGCAACCTTTGAGTATTTCTTGGTCTATTGTTATTCTATTGCACCTTTGACTAACAAGTTGAAGAATGAAGCTTTCTTTTTGGATACACTTGCAAACAGTAGCTTCAACCAGTTAAAGGAATTACTTACTTTTGCTCCTATTCTAGTATGCCCGGATTTCTTTAGAGAGTTTACCATATAGTGTGATGCCAGTGGTCATGTTATAGGGGTTGTTTTGCTATAGAAGCATGGAATTGTTGCGTTTGAAAGCTATAAGCTTACAGATAAAGAGATGGCTATGGATGTGTATGACCAAGAGATGTTGGCTATTCTACATGCAATAAAGAAATGGCACCATTATTTATATGCTAGCCAGTTTAGAGTTCAAATTGATCATAAGGTCCTAAAGTACTTCTTTACTCAATCAAATCTTACCCCTAACTTGCACAAGAGGTGAGTAGCTACCTTGCAAAATTATAATTTCAACATCACTCATACAAGGGGCAAAGACAATGTGGTATAGCTAATTCTCTCTCTAGAATATGGGCATATCAGGTTTTAGCTATGATTGAGTTACATGGTCACTAGATTAATGAATTACAAGAAGCCTATCTTTTGGATGATGAGCCCAGCCATGTACTTCAAAAATTATAGCAAGGTCTTATGGAGTTATTAGTTTAAAAATGGTCTTATTTGGCTGAATGGCAAGATTGTTATTCCCTCTACTTCTTCTTTCAAGCTGAAAATTATTGAGAAGCTACATTCTTCACCCATAGATAGACACTTTGGAGTGTTTAAGACCTATTATAAAATCGGCAAGAGTTTTCATTGGGAAGGATTGTGGAAAGATATGAAGGATTATGTTATGAAATGTGCGCCTTATCAGCAGAATAAGAATAATACTTGTAAGCCAAGTGGTTTGTTGCAGCCATTGTCTATTCTAGAAGGAAAGTGGTCATACATTACCATGGACTTCATTACTAGTCTATCTATTACCAAAAAGGGTTGAAATAGCATTTATGTAGTAGTGGATAGACTCACTAAGGTAGCTCGTTTTATTTCTACTAAAACTCAATTCACTGTTTCACAAGTGGTGGTCGGTTCATGGAGCAGATCTTTAGATTACATGGATTGTTGCATGTAATTGTGCATGATAGAGATGCTAAGTTCATGAGTAACTTTTGACATGCGGTATTCAGCTCCATGGAAACTAAATTGGCTCCTTCTATAGCCTATCATCCACAGACTGATGGTTAGACTAAAAGAGTTAATGAGTGGTTTGAGACTTATTTTCACCATTTCTATCATGATGTACATCATGCATGAGATTCATAGTCACATCTGGCTAAGTTTTCCTATAATTAACTCCACTTATGCTAGCATGGGAGTTTCACCCTTTGAGGCTATGTATGGATGTAAGGTACCCTTACCCACCGTTATTTTCAATGACAAGATTAACCCTCATGGAAAGGAGGAATTGGAAAGAATGCACACCCTTCTTCAACAATATAAGATGGATCTTAGAAAGTTTCAAGATCAGATGAAGGTGTATGATGATGAGAAGATGTAACCTTTGGAGTTCCAAGAGGGAGAGTTAGTTCCCTTGAAAGTACCTAAGTCTCGATATTCTACTCTAAAGAATGGCTCTAGCACAAACTTACTCACAAGTTCTATGGGACCTAAAAGATCTTAAAGCATATTGGAGACTTGGCATTGATAGAACCTAACATGGGCCGGTACTGGCTATGGCACTAGCCGGACCTCATGCACACAACAGACAACCCCACCAGATGGCCTCGCGGGCCAAGAGTGTCTAAGACTCACTCTACACTAAATGCTAATGTCAATTCTGTGTTTGTATTAGGTCATAGTCCAACGTTTACCATCCCTTCTCCTCAGAGAGAGATCCCATAACATATAGGCATAGTGCCTCATAACACAAACATAAGGAAGCACCTCTCACTTGATTGTCGCGGCTCCACTACGACTGTCCTACACCTCAGGGATTGGCCCCAAGATGCATCGCTTCAACATAAAGTACACACAAGATAAGATCCACTATTTCATTTTGAACCTATTCCAGGAGATACCATGTGTCCTTACCAAATAATTTCCCAAGAAAACGATCAACTAGCCTACGGATTAGGTCGTCCCTCACACTCTCAAGCATAGGTCATCATAAAGGAAAACAAGTGCTATGCATCCAGTTCTTCATATCCCGATACCATGGTTGATATGCACATGAAAAAGTGGATGATCCTAATGTGCTCAAATCAATCTGAAACGTGTCGTGCATAACCAGGCTTTCCAATGCTCATTCACTAACTCGTTGCGGCGATGTAACGATAGCACCAAGACAACACTCATGCTACTATCCTCTTAATTAAAATACAACAAACCCTATATCATGATATGCATTAGCAAAATCAACAATAATCAACACTCAAATTGCATCATTCAAACACCCACCCCTTACTTTTAGGTAGTGCTTCCATTGCATTGGTATAAGGGTTCATTTTGTCATGTTTTGATGTAGAAAAAGTCTTGACAAAGAGATAGGAAAAACTGAGGCTAAACCTCATGCTCCACCACTACCATACATTCCCACTCATTGTATTTTTCCTTTATTTTATGAAGCATATTCCTATTTTTTTTCCTTTTTTTCTTATTTTTTAGCATTTATTTGACAATAATCACTATTATTTTTTGATTTTTTCATGCCAACCATTCTACCATACTAAAATTCAATTTTATATTTCATTTTCTCCCATAGGAACACATTTCACCCACCCGAAATGACAAAACTATCATTTTACCCTTAAAAATCGCATTTCGAGTTTTACAGGATTTAAATAGCATATGTAAATCATTATGAAATCAGAATTTTCTGATAGAAAACACTTAAACATGATGCAACCAGCACTCAAACAATTTTTCATCACATGAGAACATCATTTCCATAATAAAATATAAAAAAACCTTCATTTCTTTCATAAAAAATAGTCATAACGTGTTTCTACGAAACCTGAGACTCATTGAATGATGTGACAAGTAGACGGAGCCTCCATTGCTCTCAATTCCATGCTGCACATCAATCTTCAGCATCTCCATTAATCTCCATCATCATTTTCTTCAGTCTCCTTCTCGATTCTTCCTTCAAGATAATGCACATGAACAACCCATAGAGGGGAGAGAGAGGGAGGAGAGAGAAAGACTAAAAAATGAGCTTTTTAAATCATCCATTAAAACAGGCAAACTTACAGCCATCTTGTTCCTCTCTCTACCTTGATCGAGAATCTCCCTATCTCTCTCTCTCTCCAAACGGGTTTGAATCGGACATGCATTGAGTAAAAATGAGGAGGCGCATTGACGCCTCCCTCTGTTCGATAGTTTTTGCATTAGTTTCAAGGCTTTTATTAAGCCTAAGGTTTAAAATAACTGGTTCATCTTTTTGTGTTCACAATATCCCACAAGTGAATATTTCAATTTTGAGGGGACAAACGAACTCCGATTTGCAATGCAACTGGACAAGCAGCTTCGTGACGTTGAACTCCATCAAGTTGGCCTCTCCCACGCACTTTACCGCTTCCCGATCTGGTGGCTGATTTATAACGCTGAACCTTGTGGGGATTAAATGGGGGGTCAAACGACCTCCGATTGACGAATTGAGACTTGCATTGGATTCTTGATATTGAAATGCATCTAGGAAAACTCCAGCTTAGCTATCTGCCACCGTTTGATTTTTCATGAAAATCGGCTTATTGACTTGTCACAGCCATGTTTTCGTTTTAAAACAAACTCGAACTGCGTCTAGATCAACTTAAAGTCAGATCCTAAAATGTAGCTCTCATTGGAGACCACGGGATAGGGCTACTCAGCCCGTCGAACCCCATGAATAGATCTGCACATCAACACAATCACAAAGCATCAAGCTAATACAAAAAATACTCAACAAACACATCACAACTTTCACCCTACCCCTTGAAAAAACCAAGACATGAAATCCAATAGGAGTAGGCCTAGCATAATCTAACAAAAGGCCAAAACTAGTCACTAACCAACTGCTCCAACACGGCCAAGCTAAAAAGAACTATTTGAGAGCTCATCCTAAGTGATGGTATGAACTACCTACTGAACTGAGGACAACTCAACCAAGAGCTCCTCCTAGACGAGGACTCCTATAGCCTGATCAAGAAATATTGTCTTTTAGCATATTTTCCATTTAGCCTTTTATTTCCATACTTAGGCATGTAAAAAGGAGGGAGGTGAGAGTAATGACCCAAGGAGAACAAGACATCGGCCTCAAGTCTTGTCTTGGTACCCAAGAACCTACCAAACCCTTGCAAGTCGACACTTAATCCTTTTCTAACGTTCACTTTTATTTTCACTCCCACCGTCTCATATTCTTATTCTTATTTTTATTTTTATAGCTAGCTGCCACCCCCAAGAAGACAAGGTATTGGCCTCGAGTCTGACTTGTCCCCAGGAACCTACCAGGCCGTCACAAGGCAATGAACAACTGCTCAAGACGAGGACTCCTATAGCCTGATCAAGAAATATTGTCTTTTAGCACATTGTCCATTTAGCCTTTTATTTTCCATACTTAGGCATGTAAAAAGGAGGGAGGTTAGCGTAGTGACCCAAGGAGAACAAGACATCTGCCTCAGGTCCTGACTTGGTACCCAAGAACCTACCAAGCCCTCGCAAGTCGACACTTAATCCTTTTCTAACACTCACTTTTATTTTCACTCCAACCGTCTCGTATTCTTATTCTTATTTTTATAGCTAGCTGTCACTCCCAAGAAGACAAGTTATTGGCCCCGAGTCTGACTTGTCCCCAGGAACCTACTAGGCCGTTGCAAGGCAATGAACAACTGCTCAAGGATTTTTCTTTCTTTCCTTTTCTATTTTTATAGGGTTTAGAACCCCCTTTCAAACACCTCCGTATATTCATACATTTTCAGCTATTCAGGATTTTGCTTCTTTGCATCATCATTTTGTCTGGCAAGCTTTTCTAACTGCCTCATAACTAACAGAAACTCCTAGAACAGCCACCTAGTAGGTCAGCAAAACAGGGTCATTAGGATTGCCTTCTAAAGCTGGTCTTTTAATGCCTGACAATGCCTTTACATGAGGCAACGACTACTCAGACCTCCCACAGACATACTAACCTATACCTGGGACTTCATGCCTTGATTGCCGGTCCCCAACAAGAAAAAAAAAATCCCTCACAAGTACACAAATGCATATAATATAAAAGAATGGTACTCGTAAAAGGAAAGATATCACCCTAGATTGGGCCACAAGCTTTGGCATAGCAAAGGCTCCCCCTGGTTCCATGTAATCTGTCTGGCACAGCACTAAAATAGAAAACTGTAAAATGCACTCGCACTACACAAACAAATGGCCCTCTTGGCCTAAAATGGATAGGCCATTCTAATCCATGCAGTACATGGTCTTCTTGGCATATACACCACATCCTATCAAACTAACCTAGATACCAAGGATAGCATACAATAAGATGGCTAGCCCCATGCTACTAATGCCACACATCTCAAGGTTTGATCTTGGGCTCTTGTAAATCCACTAGCCCAAGCCTTTCTATTGATATAACCTCAATATGGCCTATCCTTCCTTGGGTACCATTGGCTAGGTGAATGACATCATTGGGTTCGCATGTCCCACATTTATTGTCATCCAAATGAATTGGTCGTTCAACCGACTTAGAGGCTCTTAGTGCTCATTCAAACCTTCCCTATTTGGGTTTTAGCATAAGTCAGTGTTGCAATCCAAACTAGGTAGGGTTTCAATCCGAGACCCATCATGTATCCTAGGGCGGTGCATATTGTCAAGTGTATCATTATGGCCTTTTAGCACACCTATGTGGGAATTGATCACAATATATCCACATGGTGTTATTGACCATGTATCTAATGCACTAGCCACATTTTGAGAGATCTTGGGTTTCCAACCCCATCTCACATCCCTTCTTTCATTCTTAGGCTACCTCGACTACCCACATTGGTCCAATGGACTCACTGCAGATTTATCACTATTACCAAATGGCCTCACAACCTTATGGCTTCTATTTAGTACAAGTGGCCCTTTGGCATGCTACATCTTCTCTACGCGAGATGTCTTTACTTGCCTTTGTCCACTCTGCAATTGCCTATTTATAGAAAGCATGCTCTTATTGATAGGAACAACATCTACTCGAAAGCACGACTCTTTTAAAGATGTCAAAGGTCTCTCTAGAGCCTTTCCACTAGCAAAACTAGAACCTCCCATAGGATACTTATCCACACCCATAGTCCCAATGGTTCTATCAATGTTACTATCACAACCACCTCTCATGGAAGCATTGCAAGCCTTGATGGGACTTACTGGGCTTGGAATCTTTTGATCCCCATGGGGTATATTATCCTTACTATTGCCATTTTCTACTTGGAGATTTTGGCTACCAAGGTTCCCCTTATAGGTTTCCTTGGTATCAACAAGTGAGCTGTCTTCGTGCAAAAATGGTTGGAAGCTGGGATGCACTTGTACTGAGTGGGGAAAACTCCAAAGATTTTCCCAGCATCTTTGAATATGTCTCTCATAATCAATGGCATGCATCTTTGCTTCCCGTAACGACTTAGGATTCCGCATTCCCACTTGGATATGCATGTTAATCTCTAAGCCAATCAAAAAGAGCTCACATAGCACATCACCTGGCAATGCAGTAGCTCTTCTTGGCCAAAGCCTTAGAATATCATCAAAGGCTCTATTGTGTTCTTTAACAAAAGGATAGGACTCGTGCCTAATTTGCATCAGCTGCCCTAAAACTTGAGTCATAAGAACCTTCTTCTTATATTCATCTAAAAATCGATCACTCAACTTCTCAAAGGATTTAATAGACCCCCTTGGGAGGCTCCAGTACCATTTTCTAGCTTCTCTCTTTAGGGTGCTAGAAAATACAAGCATCCGATGAATATCATTGAACCCACTTGCAAGGCAAGTTAGGCCGTATTCTTTTAAGTGCAACATTGGGTCCTCATTTACAAACCCATGAAATACTGGGAGATCCCTATAAGGAAGAGGGCATTTAGTCCTCTCCTTTGGGATTAGCACTGGGCCATTAAAATCTTCATATTCCTGACCTAACTCTAGTGTCTTGGGGTCTCCAACCTCTTCCATTTCCACCTTTACTGGTGTAGGGAGGTTAATATTATCCTTGCCATCCCTTTCTACCAACTCACAGAGTGGTCTAGGGAGTCCTATAGCTCTTAGCATGTCATTTCGATCCTTTTTTAGAGGATCTTCCATATCTTGCCCCTTCCTAGGCAGTTCCATGATGGCTTTATCTAGGAGCTTATGCCCCTCATCAAAAGCAAACTTATCCTTAGCACTTAGGACCTGGGGATCGTGCCTTTTAAGCAACAATTTTTCCTTTACAGCTAAGGCTTCTAACATCCTTGTGATACCTAAAACTTTGGCATGATGCCCCACCACATGGAATGTTTCAGCCATAATTGCACTCCACTGTATGTCGAGGTTTTCTCATGGCACTACTGCTTTAGCATAATCATTTGTTGATGCCATGACCGCCCTAGCTTCCAACATATTGGCTCCATGCCCTCTAGGTTGATGGATGGTTAAACATGATTTCTCTTGGGTAGAGACCACACCAAGGTGAACCTCGGCCCATGCCATCGCATTAGAGGATGGGGTAGCCACTAACTGGTTACTCTTCTCATCACTTAAGTTATCTTCTATAGAGGACTCATGCTCTACATAACTAACTAAATCCATCAGTAAGTTTTGAATAGGGAAAACCAAGGTTTTCCATCCTTGAATGAACCCCTTTTATGGGCAGCTTAGTACACTACTAATGGAAATTATAAACTTCGGCCATTTTACAACCTAGATTCGAAAACCGCCACTTATAGGCAGCTCTCGGCAAATGCACCACTGATGGGACCTAAAATGGGCCGGCACTAGCTATGGCACTAGCCGGACCTCATGCACACAATAGACAACCCCACCACACTGCCTTGTGTGCCGGGAGCATTTGAGACTCACTCCACACTAAATACTAATGTCGATTCCACGTTTGTATTAGGTCATAGTCCAACATCTACCATCCCTTCTCCTGAGAGGGAGATCCCATAACATATAAGCATAGTGTCTCATAGCACAAACATAAGGAAGCACCTCTCGGTTGATTGCCACGGCTCCACTGCAACTCTCCTACACCTCAAGGATTGGCCCCAAGATGCGTCGCTCCAACATAAAGTATACACGAGACAAGCTCCACTCTTTTATTTTGAATGTATTCCAGGAGATACCATGTGTCCTTACCGAGTAATTTCCCAAGAAAATGATAAACTAGCCTATGAATTAGGTCGTCCCTCACACTCTCAAGTGTAGGTCATCATAACGAAAAACAAGTGTTATGCATCCAGCTCTTCATACCTCGATACCATGGTTGATATGCACATGCAAAAGTGGATGATCCCAATGGGCTCAAACATAATTTTCAAATAGAAATGTGCCTTGCACAACCAGGCTTTCCAATGCTCATTCACTAACTCGTTGTGGCGATGTAAGGATAGCATCGAGACAACGCTCATGCTACTATCATCTTAATTAAAATACAACTAACACTATATCATGATATGCATCAACAAAATCAGTAATAATCAATACTCAAATCGCATCATTCAAACACTCCACCCCCTACTTTTAAGTAGTGCTTTTATTGCATAGGTGTAGGGGTTCGTTTTGTCATGTTTCGATGTAGGAAAAGTGATAAATCACGAACTTTGACAAAGAGATAGGGCAAACTGAGGCTAAAAATTATGCTCCACCACTACCATACATTCACAAATACTCATTTTATTTTTTCTTATTTTTATGAAGTGTATTTCTATTTTTTTTCTTATTTTTTAGTATTTATTTAACAATAATCACTATTATTTTTTTATTTTGTCATGCCAACCATTCCAACACACTAAAATTCAATTTTATTTTCCATTTCCCTCCATAGGAACACATTTCACCCACCCAAAACGACAAAACCATCATTTTACTCTTAAAAATTGCATTTCGAGTTTTACGGGATTTAAATAGCATATGTAAATCATTATGAAATCAGAATTTTTTGATAGACAACAATTAAACATGATGCAACCAGCACTGAAACATTTTTTCATCACATGAGAACATCATTCCATCATAAAATCTCAAAATACATTTATTTCCTTCATAAAAAATACTCTACCATGTTTCTAAGAAACCCGAGATGCATTGAATGATTGTGTGACCAGAAGACAGAGCCTCCATTGCTCTCAATTCCATGCTGCACATCAATCTTCAGCATCTCCATTAATCTCCATCATCATTTTCTTTAGTCTCCTTCTCGATTTTTCCTTTAAGATAATGCGCATGAATAGCCCATAGAGGGGAGAGAGAGGGAGGAGAGAGAAATACTAAAAATGAGATTTTTAAATCCTCCATTAAAACGAGCAAGCTTGTAGTCATATTGTTACTCTCTTTGCCTTGATCGAGAATCTCCCTCTCTCTCTCCAAAAGGGTTTGAATCGGAGAGGCATCGAGCAAAAATGAGGATGCGCATTGACGCTTCCCTCGTTTGACCGTTTTTGCATTAGTTTCAAGGCTTTTATTAAGCCTAAGGTTTAAAACATTAAAATAAGTGGTTCATCTTTTTGTGTTTACACGGTCCCACAAGTGGATATTTCAATTTTGAGGGGACAAACGAACTCCGACTGGATAAACAGCTTCATGGCATCGAACTCCATCAACTTAGCCTCTCCCACGCACTTTACAGCTTCCCGATCTGGTAGCTGCTTTATAACGTTGAACCTTGTGGGGATTAAATGGGGGGTCAAACAACCTCCGATTAACGAATCGAGACTTATGTTGGATTCCTGATGTCAAAATGCATCTACGAAAACTCCAGCTTAGCCATCCACCACTATTTGATTTTTCATGAAAATTGGCTTGTTGACTTGTCCCGTCCATGCTTCCGCTTTAAAACGAGCTCGAACTGCTTCTAGATCATCTTAAAGTCGGCTCCTAAAATGCAGCTCTAAAGCATATCAAGTGGAACTTCCCCCTTCCACTAAGATTCATAATGTCTCTCATGTTAGTTAGCTCAAACCCTCTTATGGTACTCAGGTGGAAATAGTTGATGAGCTACCTCCTATGGATAAAGAAAGACTTATTCAGTACATTCCCAAGAAGATCATAGGTTAGTGTGAAAAGAAGCTTCATTCTCGCTCCATCATCGAGTATTTATGATTGAGTGGTTTACTACTTGAGAAAGCTTCTTGGAGGCTAGATTCCATCTTGGATGAGTTTTCCTACCTACGAGATGCATTGGTGGCTAAGACATAGTCATATGGGAGCCAATTGCACTTTAGGCAAGGTATGGACAATAATCTATTTTAGAATAGATTTTACTCTACCTAATTTTCAGAATTCAGCCATCTACATAGGTCAAAGTACTCTTCAATAGCTATGTTTTGATATGTGGCACACTCTATTAGAATACTTTTGTCTTAGAAGTTATGACAATTTTCTTTCGCATATCATCATGTTTTACACAACAAGCTATCTACTCTTTATAGAGGTTATTTCTTGAAGATCTGAAGGCTCTAATTCTTTTTGAAGACAAATTCTGTATATGGCAGAGGCTTTCCTTAATGTCTTCATTTTAGAATAGATTTTACTCTACCTAATTTTCAGAATTCAGCCATCTACATACGTCAAAGTACTCTTCAATAACTATGTTTTGATATGTGGCACACTCTATTAGAATACTTTTGTCTTAGAAGTTATGGCAATTTTCTTTCGCATATCATCATGTTTTACACAACAAGCTATCTACTCTTTATAGAGGTTATTTCTTGAAGATTTGAAGGCTCTAATTCTCTTTGAAGACAAATTGTGTATATGGCAGCGGCTTTCCTTAATGTTTTACACAACAAGCTATCTACTCTTTATAGAGGTTAGTTCTTGAAGATTTGAACACTCTATTAGAATACTTTTATCTCAGAAGTTATGGCAATTTTCTTTCGCATATCATCATGTATTAGACAACAAGCTATCTACTCTTTATAGAGGTTATTTCTTGAAGATTTGAAGGCTCTAATTCTTTTTGAAGACAAATTGTGTATATGGCAGAGGCTTTCCTTAATGTCTTCATTTTAACAACTAACTCTTCACTATTTGATTCCCATCACATATTTTGTATAGCCGAAATCAGAGTAGTACTCTGTTTCATTCATCCTTCTTTGCCATTCTAACTTTGTTTTTGTGGGCAAAAACCTTTGGGTAGGGATGGATTATAAGAAGCTAGGAATATATGTGTTAGAGAGAGAGAGAGAGAGAGAGAGAGAGAGAGAGAGAGAGAGAGAGAGAGAGAGAGAGAGAGAGAGAGAGAGAGAGAGAGAGAGAGAGAGATTAATAATACCTTGTCACACTGACATAGGTATAAAAGGTGTGAGACATGTAATTTTTGGCATATTTGATCATAATACAATTATTGTCTCTCATCTCACCTCCTTGTTCACAGCTTTCATAGTTTCTCTCTCTTCTTTTCTATCTTGCTAGTATTTCTCTCTCCTAATCACTCTTTCTCTCTCCTCTTTCCTCTCTCTTCTGCTCTTATTTCTCTCACCTCTCAACCCTCTCCTTGACACTACTCGTGCAAACTAATGTGTCTCTCATGAATCTCATTGATCACATTACTGGCATTGGCCTCCCCAACCTTTGTCTCACACATCTCCCTTCTTGGCTTGTCACTATTTGTGCATTTAGCCTCATTCGGTGGGAGTGTGAGGGTTCTCCTATGATATCAATCACCTTCATCTTCCTGCTCCTTTTCCAAAATTCCCTTCATTTTTCTATTGAAAATGCATCCATGTGTAATTTGTCATATATAAACCTCAAAAGGTGAAGGGAAAGTCCATTGGCATAAGAATAACTCTATGTGCATGATCTATAAGAATGTAAGAAACCAAGAAGAACTAGACCATAAAATCTTTTGTAGCTTCATGCAGACAATCCAATGTCAAGGCGTGCCATCAATTGTCTAGATTACTTCTTTCACATATTTCTTTGATAATCGTGTGTGAGCGAGAGCTTACAGATTATAGGCTCATGATGGTCCATGATTCTCTTGAGTTCCTTGAGGATAGACCCATGCTATTGATTTCTCTTTTGTTAAGCTCTAGGTTATAGAGTTGGCATGCTCTTACCAAAGCCATTGTCCACTCACTGTTACACACTCTCCCTAGAGGTGGATCCCTACTACTGTGCAATGTGAGGGTCCTACAATGATACCATTTTGGCGATCTACTTTGTCTTAGCCATCTGCGCGAGAAAGTAAAAATGCAGTGTTAGAACTCCATAAGATGAAAAAGTCAAAAAACTAGAAAATTTGTATGAAAGAGGCCGCACTGCATTGTGTTGTACTTGAGATTTTGGACCCCCTCTCCTTGCATTGTGTGGTACACTCCCACATGGGGGAGGGGGGATCCCGAATAGTGTGAGGGATGTCCATCAATATTTTAGACCCCTTTGCCCTTGTGTTGTGTGGTACATGCCCTGGATTGGATGAGGGGACCCTCGAGATTTCAAACCCCCCCTCACATTATCTAGTGCACTCACATAAGGGGGGAGGGGGGAACCCGAACAATGAGAGGGGAACTTATCAAGATTTTGGACCCCCCTCCCCTCATGTCATGTGGTACACCACTTGACCCAAACACAGTAATGGGAGGTCCTTGAAATTTCAGAATCCCCCTTCCCCTTCACATTGTGTGGTACACCCCCGAACCCAAAAAATGTGATGGGAGGTCCTTGAGATAAACCACCCCTCGCATTGTGCAATATACCCTAGACTCGAACAATACAAGGGGAAATTTAAGATCCCCCCTCCCTCTAGTGTTGTGTGGTACACTTCTCAAACCCAAACAATGAGAGTGGGGTTCCTTGGAATTTTGGACCCCCCCCCCCCCCCCTTGCATTATGTAATAGACCCCCTAGACCCAAACAGTACGAGGGGAGATCCTTGAGCTTTCAAAAACCCCCCTCATTTTGTGTGAAACCCCTCACAACATGAGGGGGGATCATTGATATTTTCAATCTCCACCGCTTCGCATTGTGCAAGGCTTGGACTGACATAATGCAAGGTTCTAAGCTCACCCAAAAAATGCAAGGGGACTCATCAAGATTTTAGACCCCCCACCCCTCGTGTTGTGCAATACACCCTTGTTGGGGGGGGGGGGTGGGGGGGGGGTCATAGAGATTTCAAATCCCCCTCCCCTTGTGTTGTGCAATACACCCCTCGGTTTGGAACAATCAAGAGGGTTCCTTGAGATTTCAAACCCCCCTCACATTGTGTAATACACCCATGCAAGGGGGGACTCAATCAATGAGAGGGGGAGCCACCAAGATTTTGGATCCCCCTCCCCTTGAGTTGTATGATGCACTCGTAGACTTGAACAACACAAGGGGGGTCCTTGAGATTTTGGAACCCCCCCTTTGCATTATGCGGTACACCCCTCAAACCCAAACAATGCAAGGGGGGATCCTCAAGATTTTGGAACCCCCTCTCCCCTTGTGTTGTGCGATATACCCCTAGACTCAAACAATGCAAGGGGGGCTCCTCAAGATTTTGGATCCCCCCCTCACATTGTGTGATACACCCCCCGGACCCAACAATGCAAAGGGGGTCCTCAAGATCTTCAACCCCCTCCCCCTCACATTGTGCGGTACACCCTTGAACCCAAACAACACACGGGAGGGGTTCTCAAGATTTTCGACCCCCTCCCCCTATCATTGGGTGGTACATCCCGTAGACTCAAACAACACAAGGAGGGGTCCTCAAGATTTCAAACCCCCCCTCACATTGTGCAGTGCCCCTTAGGCATCAAACAATGAGAGAGGGGATCATCGACATTTTTGACCCCCACTCCTTCACATTGTGTAGGACTTGGACCTACACAACACAAGGTTCTAAGCTCATCCTCACCTAGCATTTCATTCTAAGCTACCTTGTATGCTTTGATACATCATTTCCAATAGTCATTGTTCTCACAATTAACTCATTAATTGGTTTTTTCTTTCATTTATGCTCCTATATTTGCTTGTTGCTGATCTTTCTAAAGTCGTCCAATTGTAACTTTGGCAGCTTGTATAAATACCAATGTCACAAATAGTGTCTTGCATAGTGTTTTTTTTTTGAGTGATAATTTCATTTAGTTGCTTCACTTGTCCTATGGGCTATTGTATTTGAAGTTTATGTGCAGCAATCACATCATGATAGTTTTTTTCAGTTACTTGATAGGTTGTGAACATTTGAACAAATGTCCATTGAGCCACCTAGTGTGACTAAGCAACCCATTTTCACCCTCACACACATATTTTAACAAGTTTATGATTTGTGAGAAAAAATGGAGGTTTATTGGTTAGGGGATCAATTGGGTAGATTCTCCCATCAACCCATTTGTCCATATGATTCAATCCCATCTACATGTAACTTTATAGAACTTGAGGTGTAACAGTGGTACACTCTGTCCTTTTGAATATTGGGGCATATTCGAGCTCTATCTCAATATGCAGCTCCTTTTTTCAAGCATTCATTTTGCTTATTTCTTATGCCCCAAATACACATATAAGAATTGGTTACATGACTTAGTTGGATGTGTGTTGAGTATGTGAAGATATTTTACATCAACACACATATATGCTTATGAGATAGGGGTTTGATATCTATGGAATTAAACTGGAGAGGAACAAATTCACATACATATATATTAACAAAAATAGGGCTATTGAGTCTACAAAGGTAAACTAGAGAAGAACAAATAGATACACTGAGATGGAGACACATAGAGGTTAATGAAAGTAATTGGTTGGGTGTCTATGGAGATAGGCTAGAGGGGATTCACATACATATATATTAATGGAAATAGGGTGTTAGATGTCTCAAGAGATAGACTAGAGGTGCACATATAGGCATATCGAGATATCAAATAAAAGTAGATAGCTTAATGCATAAGGGAGGATGAATAGAGCTTGCAGAGCACAAACACAGATAGATTGCATACATGAGCAACAAAGATCAACATAGTTCACAATGTCAAGGAAGATTACATAGACAGAGAGAGAAGGTCATAGTAGAGATATAAGAGAGTAGTGTAATGACGCAAAATAGCTTAGAGAGAAGGGATATCCAATAGCTTTTTGGATTTTAGAAAATTCAAATTTACCTCCAAAAACAACTCTTGAAATTTTATTTTTCTTGTTTTCAATTTAAAAATAAATTATTTTGTATCTACTAATCATTTTGCAATGAAAGTCAAGTACCACACTCCCGTATAAGTAACTCCTTTTTTAATATAGTCAAAAAAGGGTTCTCGAATGAGGAAAGAGAAGAAATGTGAGAAAATTCTTTGTGGATAATATAAAAAAGGCAAAAGAAAATTGCAAAAGTGGAGAGATAAGGGAATTATTTTACTATTCTTATCTCCCCTTTCTTTATTTTAAGGAGGAGAGAGTGAGGGGGACTAAAAAGCCCATTTTTAGCTCATTTTTTTCCTAATCGCTTGATGATTGTCTTAAGAATCTAGGAAAAACATTTTTATTGCCTAAGGAATGTTAGGATATAACTATAGCTTAGCTCAAAAATTCCTTCTTAAAGTAGGCAAGGCCACTAGACTTCAATGGTAAGGGTACCAAATTTGAGGTGAATGCAAAAGTTTAAATTGATAGTATGGATTATTATTTCTAACCACTAAAAATAAGATTTATCGTATTTCCTTACTAGTGAAGCCAAATTGTAGTTAAAACAATGGTGCCTCAATAATGTGGTGTCAAAAAAGTTTAGGACTTTGAATGAGTTAAAAGCTAGAGTAAGAGGAAGATATCTTTCAACCTCTTATGAAACCTTAAAGATGAATGATATCTTTGGTCTCACATAGCTTGACCTAACTCTAAATCAATATTACTGAAAGCTTGTTGCCCTTTGAAAGTATCTCTCATCTACTATGAAAATTGCCAGGTTTCTTTTATGCTTCAATTTTCCTCTTAATAATTGATTTGAATCAATCAAGCCAATGGCTTTAGAAGATGTCTTGATATTAGCTAAACCCTTGGTCAAGAAGATTAGCAAGGATTTTGGGGATCCATACATTCCTAGAGAACATGCAAATTACTATGGTGCAAGATCTAACCCAAAAGATGGTCATGTTTATATGTTCCCAAATGGTAAATGAAATCGTTGACGCTACAATTGTGATGAAGTAGGTCATTTCAAGGTAGAATATCCAAAGAGAATATGCTAGAATTGCAATAACCTTGACCACTTTGAGTTTGAATGTCCCAACCATGAAGAGACTACATGTTTAGAAGGTCCCATGATGCTTGGAAGGAGAAACTCAATTGATAGATGTGAAACAAGCTATGCAGCTAGATCACAATTGTATACCATCACAAGAAAGCTAGAAACTGAGTAGACCTTTGAAGAAGAACATAGTGAATCACTTTGAGAAAGTATTGGTAATTTTTGTTGAGATAAGAAAATATTCATTTTTCCAAGCAGGAGAGGCATAGCAGATGTAATATATAATCATTGGCACCTTAGACCTTATGCAATGTTCAATAATAAAAGTAATCAAGAGTATTGCACATTTTTTATTTACATGAGTAAAGTTCTCAAATAATAATGCTTAGAGATTTTGAAAACCATGTTTTTATTGATTTTTTAAAGATATTAGTAGCAATTCCTAAAGCAAAACATGGATATTGAATTTTAACTTTTTCGAGAATTTTCAAGTAGTTAAGGTAAAATTATAGACTTGGGCTTATCACCATGATTGAAACACTTGAAATGGATTTGAATTTCAAGTTCTCCATCAAAAACCATCATTGTTTGAAGTTTTTTTCCATGTGCAAAAATTTTCATGCACAAGCTACATGCAAACATAGATGGGCCACATTTTTACTTTTTTAGGAGTCCTAATTTTACAAAAATATAAATAATCTCAAATTTGATTTAAATATCTAAAAAATCACTTCAAATTAATTTGCTTAATGATGCTGAAATGAAACCCCTTCTCTCTATCTATATAAATAGTCCATGGATAGCCTCAATGACACACAACTCTCTTAGAGGAGATACCACTCGGTCAATGCAAGTGAAGTTAAAAGCTCAAGCTCTCTCTCTCTCTCTCTCTCTCTCCTTATTGAATGGAAGCTCTACTAAAGTCTATCAAGTTTTTCCCTCTCTCTCTCTCTCTCTTTATTGAATGGAAGCTCTACTAAAGTCTATCAAGTTTTTTTTGCTTATTCTCCATAACCATTTGAAAGCTATGTTGAAATCCATCGAGTTTTCCTCCTCTTGTTCATGATTTTGTGGAAGATTTTCCAAAATGCATCAAGCCTTTTCCTTCTTCTCTTTCCTCATGTGGAAGCTCTACCAAAATCCACATACATACATACATACATACATACATGCATGCATAACATATCATTGTTGAAGTTCATCTAAATTTTTCTCTCTTTTTCATAATGTCATGGAAGCTTTGTCAAATTTATTCCAAAACAATGGCCCCTAAAAGATGCCACGAAGGAAAGGGGGTTGCTAGAGAAGGCACTTCTAGTTGAATTTGAGGAGGATGCTCTAGTGAAAAACTCTAAAGATGTCATCAAGCATGCAAAGAAAAAACCACATCTAGTCACTATAGTCAATTTTTAGTTATTTATTCTACATTTATTTGTATTTATTCAAACCAAATGGATTTCTTTAGTTAAATTTTTTGTTGAAGTGAAAGAATTATATTCGTAGCTTTAGTATGCATCCTTTATGATTTTGCTTATGAATTAATAAGAACATTTAAGAGGATACATAGCTATTAGATCCACAAGACCAATAGAGCTATCGATAGTTGGGCTCACCCCAAGGTCCACAAGAATGCCAAAGTGATTGAGATAAACCTAGAAGGGTATTTCTTGTAGGTATCCAAGGCCAAGAACTAAGTGGTAAAAAAATACCAAGCACATTGTTGTTGCATCACCTCAGGCAGAGGAGCTTAGAAGGATTTAGTGGTTCATAAATCCTTTTGCAACCTATGATAGGGATATAGGGATTTGTGATCCACATTGCCTAGATAGGGATGGTTGACCTCAAATACTTATCAAGAGGTGGAATGACCTTGAGGGGTTAACTGAGACATAATTGGTGAGATGTACCTACAATCCTAGTGAGGCTACAAAGATAACAGTTAATAGTCATCTAGGTACCTATCTTAAGTAACATTACCTATTTTCCATGGAATACACAGATTTAGCTTATTAGGTGATGTCCAAGTCGACCTCATAGGTGAAGTGTTTAGCTTGACCTACAAGGATTAACTAAAGGTTCCTAATAAGTACAATATGGTCCTACTAAGGTAATCTAGCATCTAACAAAAAAAGGTCACTTTGTAATCAACCAAGGATAGAAGTGAGGGTAGGACTAGTTCAACAAGAGTTATAGAGGAAGGGAAATATAGCATTGATCCCTTTACCAATAAATATAATCTCACTATGGTCCCCTAAAACATTTCTAAGCTGAGTTCCAAGAATTAAATCCTAGGATAGTCAATATTCATCTCTTTTATCTGAGCAAGTTGAGAAGCCATTCAACTAATCAAGTCCACCCTTTTGTAAAATGTTGCCATGAAGGGAAGAAATTAGCTTAACTCTTAAGCTAAGCTGCATTCACCTAAAAATCTAGGAGAGTAACGTTTAATAGTTTCCCAATTCCACATTCTAAATGACACCACTAGAATCCCATGGAATGCATACGTTTAGTTGGTTAGATTACTTTTGCATCTATCTCACAATGAAATTATCTAACTTGATCCATGAGGATTGACCCAATTAAGGTAACCTAAACAACAATTTAGCATCATGTTGACAAAGCCACTTGTGTGATCAAGCAGGCAAGAACCACCCTTGGTTCAATGAGAGTTAGAAACAAGGGGGAAGTAGAACATCAACCCCTTTTCCCATAAGACATAGTCTCAAACCAACCCCCTAAAATGATACTATGCTAGGATCTAAGATCTAGACCTTAAGAAAGTTAATGTTTTGCTCTAAACCAAATCTTGTTAAGAAGCCACTTGACTACTCAAATCCACCCATCCATATGAAATTCCCATTTAGGGAAACTATCCATTCACTTTTTATACACATAGTTAAAGAATTCTTTAGTTATCTAATTACCTACCATAGTTTGATGATGCATGGATGACTATGTGTCACAAAGCAGTTAAGGCCTAGAGTCACTGGAAGTTGTGCTCATCCGCATGCAAGACACAAAGGTATTGATGCCACAGTCAAGGCAGTGGAACATTTCGTTTATTGGCTAGCTTTGAGACATGAATCGTGTGTTAAAAGGTAAATATGGTATGCAAAAGATCTCGAGTTTGTTTCAGCCCTTGCCTATTCCAGGTAGGCCTTGGTAGATCATTGCAATGAACTTAATTTTTTAACTTCCTAGGACACCTATAGGGAATGCTCTAAATCCTCATAACTTGTTGGCTACTCCATATACACTTCTTCTTGCAATTCACCATGCAAGAAGGCATTCTTAACATCCATTTGTTGCAAACTCCAACCTTTGGCTACTGCCAAGTCAATCACACACCTAATAGTCTCCATCCTAGCAGCTAGATTGAATGTCTCTTCATAATCTATGCCATATGTTTGAGCATAGCCTTTTGCAACCAGCCTAGCCTTATACCTACTAACTAAACCATCTACATTATGCTTGACTATGTAAACCCACTTACAGCCAATAGCTTTCTTACCCTTAGGTAAGGATACCAAATCCCAAGTCTTATTGGCTTCGAATGCAACCATCTCCTCATCCATTGATGCATCCCAATAACCTAACCTTAGAGGAGTGGAGATATGTGTGTGGGGGAGTGGGATTACATGTGAGAGTGAGTGTTTGATGTGTGGGAGTGATAAATGGCACAAGTCCTAGATAGTGCAAGTGCAATGTGACCTAGGTGGTAATAAGTAGAGCTAAATGCTATTTTGTTAGAGAAACTTCATGCCTATTGGTTGTTGATGCTTATCAACTACTCGGTATGCTACACTAATGTTTATGAATGATACCACATACTTAGCTATGCTTCCAAAAATATTATTGGGCTGAGATTGAAGATTAATCTTATTGACTTTGACTATCATTTCTCACACAACTATTAATTTTGAGACACTTTATGCCTCTTCTCATTAGATGATACATGAGCCATTTGTTAGATATATTGATGTCTGATATGGATGCCACATTCTTTGTTGTATCATAATAGACATTGAGCTTCGCATTTGACTTGCACTTGAGCTATCTTGGAGCTTGGACACTTGACATTGGCTATCATTTACCTCATTGGATGCTATAGTAAGAGCTTTGCCGACTACATTGGGTTTGATGCTCCAGAAGTCTGTTACTTGGATCTTGAATCTATGGATGCCACTCATGTGATGTTTTGAGCTTTGCTTGCTCATTTGGCATTCAACTTTTGCTTTAGTGGGAGCAACTTGGCTTTATGTACTAAGCCCCATTGGCACTTGATATACTACAAAGCATTTGGTTTATGTAGTTGAGCTTGAGATTATCATAGTGAGACAATGGGACTCATTTGTGACGTGTACATAATCTCTTGATATTTATTGGGCGCAATTACCTTATCATGGATTGATTTGATTTCTTGCCTTGGACTTGGTATCTATCTTGTCGGTGGTATTTATGTGCTTTTGGGTTATGTATTGAGCTTTGGTCAATGGGTTATGCATTTGGCAATTCTCTTTATTTACCTTTGAGACCTACCCTCTACATAATGTCTATGCCTATTACATGTATAGTTTTTGACACGCTGCAATTGTGACAATCTTCTGTTGGTTGTTTCTCGCTTCTTCCTTCTTGGTTGCTTACACTTGGTTGTTGGCATATTGCTACAATTTATTACATTAACCTATCATTTCAGCTCTATGCATTCCATTTTAGGGCAGTCACCCGGACTTGACAGTCTTTTCTTTATAGTTTATGGACACCTCATTACTTTAGCAGTATCTCCTGTCTCCCGCCTGATTTAGCACTAGTTTTGGGACTGATTTGTACGGTATTACACCAGCATGCCTTGCCCTTCTTTGTCCTTGCTTGGTCTCATTATGGCTAGTGGTTATTGTGATAGTACTATCTTTAATATTGAGAAATTGGATGGGACTAATTACAGCTATTGGAAGACCTAGATATGGCAAGTGTTAGTGTAGAAATTATAGGTTCCACTACTAAAAAATAGGGGTGCCAAACCCAAAAATATTGCAACTAAGGATTGGGATGAACTAGATGAGCTATGCAAGTCCACAACCAGTTTATCACTCTCTAAGAAAGCTCATTACAATGTTGTAATTGGAAATTAGACTACATATGAGCTTTGGATACAAATTAATATTCTTTATAATATGCAGAGTCCTACATGTCACATGTATTGGCTAAAACAGTTGATGGATCTTTACATGAAGGAAGGGACTTCTATGTCTACATACTTGAATGAGTTTCACTCAATCATCAACCATTTAGCTTTGCAGAAGATTGAGTTTAAGAATACTTTGTATCCTTTATTTCTTTTTGGTACTCTACCTGAGTCATGGGACACTTTTTGTATGGTTCTCTGTGCTAAGAATGGACCAAAATTGTAGGATATTGAGAGTGCCCTCTTGATAGAAGAGGTGAATAGAAATAATGTGGATGCTTACCTACATCATATGCATTGATTGTGAGAGACCAATAGGATGAAAATGGTTGTGGTAGAGACTTTAGGTCTTAGTCGAGGACATGTGGACACTCTTGTAGTAAGTTTCATGGCTGTAAGTTTGGTCTTACTTATCATTATTGTGGGAAAGTGGATCATATTCAACCATAGTGCCATAAGATGTGTTAAGACAAGCGTAAGGAAAAGGGAAAGGGTAAAGTGCATGACAAGAATGATGATCACAACATTATGCCTAACAAGTCTAGTGTCAAGATTGAGGGGATTAATGTGAAGCATCCTAATTTATCTAATAATGCTTCACAACAGCTCACAGATGCTTTGTCAAGATATACTCAGTGTTAATTGATAGATTCAAGGACTTTCTTTTATGTGACCCTTCATAGAGAGTGGTTTCACTCTTATTGTAGTATGATTGGATCCGTCCATTTGGGTAATGACTTGACATTGAAGATCATTGGTATTGGTGATATCTAGATGTATTTTTATTCAGGCAACATATTCACTCTTCATGATGTACATCATGTACCGGTTCTCACGAAGAGTCTTATCTCTTCTAGCACCTTGGATAGTACAAGTTATGATGTCTCCTTTGGTGATTCCTCATGGAAGATTTTCTATGGGAATCTTGTTATTGCACATGGTGCTAAGTCTAGTATCCTCTATCATTTACTTATATTTGGGTTAGTTGACCATGTTTGGTTACGAATGCAGATCCATATGTATCTCCTTAGCATCATCACCTTGGGCACATGTCTTTGAGAGAAATGAAAATGCTTACTAGTTTGCAGTATCTTGGACTCTTGGACTAAAAGTGTTTTGAGTCTTGTAATCATTGTTTATATGGTAGGCTGGCACATAGTACATATAAGAAGTTTGGCATGAAACGCATGGGTGAGCCTTTGCCTCTTGTTCATTTGGATGTGTGTGGTCCCATGCCCTATCAATTGTTTCTAGGTGGTGCAAAGTACTTTGTTACATTCATTGATGATTACTCACATAAGATATAGGCTTATCCTATTAAGCAAAAATCGGATGTCTTATCTACATTTCAGTGTTGCCTTGCTCTTGTTGAGAACCAATCTAGGTATTGACTGAAATACCTAAGGTCAGATAATGAAGGTGAGTATACCTCAAAATCTTTTGAGATGTTTTATGATAAGTGAGGTATTAAGCGTCAATTGACTGCCCCCTACACCCTCCCCAAAATGGTGTTGCCAAATGCATGAACATGATGATTCGTGAGAGAGTTTAGTCAAGTATGTTTATCCCAGCACTTTTGGACTAGGACAGTTACTACTGCCATACACTTGATTAACAGGTCCCCTTGCACTGCTATTGATTGCCAAGTTAGAGAGGAGGTATGGAATGGGAAACCTCAATCCGATGCTCATTTGTCTATCTTTGGTTATGAGATATTCTACCATATTCCCGAGGACAAGCACAGTAAGCTAGATCATAAGTTTGTTAAATGTAGGGCTATCACCTATGGGATCCACAGGCTCACAAGGTTAACCTCAACTATGATATTTTTTTCCATGAGGAAAATATGCATAAGTAGCATGAGTAGGTGCTTGAGATACACAGGGTGATCTTTCAGGAGGAACCTCTTGCTCTCGTACAGCCAACTAGACAGCCTACAACTACTAATACTCCAATGGCCTAAGCCCTACCTATTATGTAGGTTCAACCTACTTTGAGACGCTCTACTAGAGCTATACATCCACTTGCTTTGAGACACTTTACTAGAGCTAGATATCCACATGGAGCACTTTACGTCCTCCGTGGATTATGTTATGGTGAGAGATGTAGGTGAGCCTCTCTCTTATGATGAGACCATGCACAAAGATTATAGTTACTCATGGGATAGGGCTATGCAATTAGAGTTTGACTCCTTACAGACTAACCATATGTGGGATCTGGTTCCTTTGTCTAGTGGTAAGAAAACATTGCCATGCAAGTGGGTATACAAGCTGAAAATTATCCCTAGACAGCCCAAGCCTGCATATAATCTAGATTGGTAGCTAAGGGTTTCAAGAAGGAATATGATATTAACTTTGATGAAGTCTTTTCTCCTATGGTCAAAACAACCCTATGCTTAGTACTAGCATTGGTTTCTTAGCTAGAACTAGATCTTTATCACATGGATGTAAAGACAACTTTTCTACATGGGGACTTGCATGATGAGATCTATATGCAATAGCCTAAGGGATTTGAAAAAAAAAAGGCAAGGAGCGCCTAGTGTGCAAGTTGAGAAAGAGCCTTTATGGCCTTATGCAGGCACCTAGGGAATGGTACCACAAGTTTGATGCCTTTTATGCATTCATTGGGATATAGTCTTAGTGCTATGGATCTGTGTCTATATAAAAGAAGGCTCATGATAGCGGCCTTATGATTTTGGTACTCTATGTGGACTATATGTTTATTGTTAGTGGAGAGCTCATGATGAGCTAGATGCTCTAAAAACTCAACTCAAGACGAGCTTTGAGATGAAGGACATGGGACAAGCCTCGCATATTCTTGGGATGGATGCACATCACACGTGATCGCTCTAAGGTGCTCATTTATCTGTCATCATAAAAGGAGTATATCTAGAAATTCCTTGAGCAGTTTCATATACAATATGATAAGCCTATTAGTTATCCTCTACCTTCTCATGTGAAGGTTAGTCATGCCTAACTATTATCTATAGTTTGATGAGCAAAAGGCTAAGATGGCCAAGACCCCTTATGCATTCATCATGGGTAGTTTGATATATGCCACAATAGCCACTCATCTTGACATAGCATTTGCAATGGAAGTTGTGGCATACTATATGGCTACACTTGGAAAATGGCATTAGGATGTTGTCGTCTAGGGTATCATTAGGTACATGAAGGGAAAAATAGCTATATGCATATGTTATGGTGGGCATGATACAAGATTCATGGGGTACACTGACTTTGATTATGCAAGATATATAGATAGTAGAAAGTCCATCTCTAGCTATGTCTTCACCTTTGCTGGAGTTATTATTTCTTTGATGTCTAGGTCATAGAAATGCATGGCCCCTACCTACTACCGAGGCCAAGTATATTATAGCCATTGACGCTTGCAAAGGAGGCACTCTAGTTAGGCCATCTAGTGGCAAATCTTAGTATTATTGATCTAGTCCCCCTACACTGCATTTAGATTCTATGAGAGCTATCCAGTTAGTCAAGAATTGGGTTTTCCATGTGAAGACGAAACACATTGAGGTATGTTACTACTTCATCAGAGATGCCATTGAGGACAAGTCTGTTAACCTTATCAAGATCTAAACTCGTCAAAAGCTTACAGATCTGCTCATGAAAAGTCTATCAGCAAAGCCTTTTGTCTTCTTAGAAGGTTGATGGGTATTGGATAAGATAACATCTTTTCTCATCCTATTGTACTTATGTACAATTGTACTTTGTCACCTTTTTCTTGTTCTCTCCTCACTAGGAGCACATTCACCTTTAAGTGGGAGATTGTTGGGGGTAAAAATGAATGTGTCTAGCTACCCATGTATTACTACAATGACAATACCCGCACACATGTATAGTGCAGGTGGTAGGTATCCATCATTGTCACTTCATTCTCTATTCTTTTAGTGACATTTGACTAAAGAAAATTCCAGTCACACATTGTGAGTGTTGGAGTTCCCACATCTTATGTCTCTCTCTCACTCACTTTCACTTTGGAATTACTCCCTTTATGAAGAATCCTAATTATCAAATGGCAACAACCAACAACCAACCAAACAATGAAATAATGGCCCTGTATTTGATTCTTGCATTGTGTATTTTGGGTTTTTTGAGTTTTGATCACTTCCCTTCCTTCAATGCATATACAACCAAAGAACTCTAACAAGCATGATACATGTTCAATCCACAATAGTATGGCACAATTTGTTCATGTGAGAGAAGTTTGATTTTTGAGTTTTTGTCTTGCCTTTTATGTTTTGAGTTTTGCTCACTCTTCTTCCTTTAATGCTCACACTATCAATCATCCATAATAAAAAGTTACATCTACAACATTGATACACGGATTGGCCAAGTAAAAAGAGTTGAGTTTTAAGTTTTGTGCTTTACGTTTTGTGTTTTGTGTCTTGCATATTGTGTTTTTATGTTGCTTTCTCTTCAACACACACAATCCGACAAGCATGACAAGAATGATATATCTCTAATCCACAGAAGTGTCACATGGTTTGTATAAACAAGAAAAGTTTGAGCTTTGAGTTTTGTGTTTTGCATTTTGTATTTTTGTGTTACTTTTCCATTTTGAGTTTTTGTGTTGCTTTCACTTCAATACACAGACAACCCAACAAGCATGACAAGCATGATGTATCTTCAATCCACAAAAATGTCACATGGTTTTCTTAAGCAAGAAAAGTTTGAGTTTTGAGTTTTGTGCTTTGTGTTTTTGTATTTCTGTGCTTTTTTTAGTTTTGTTGTGTTTTGAGTTTGAGTTTGGTTATTTTTACTATCCTAACAATTTATATTTCTTCAATCTTAATCCAACAAAACGATTCCTTCCAATTTAGCCTTGCTAACCTAATCGAATGGGTTTTGAAATGCTAGCCACAAACACAGATGATCAACATCACATCAATCCCATCCACATCCATGCACAAAGCCTCTTATTCTACCACACAATAGGATGTGAGAACCTCAATAGTTTCACATCCATGGTCCTAGTAATGGAACCAAAATATTGAGCCAAATGTACAACAATTAAGACTTTGGACTCAAAAGTTGCAACTCGTTTTGGCAACAATATCTCACCTTGTCCCTCAATACTCTGCTCTAACTAACCAAGCATCATTCTCTCCAAACCAAGAAAACAAGAGCACAAGTCTAGCTTTGAGGCGTAGTGAACTCACCAACTTACCTTCTTGCATTGTAGTTTGAAATATTGAAGGCTTGAAGATGGTTCCACGGCCACAATCAAGACGATCCAATGATATCACTCCTTTGCATCCACCAACAAGCACACCAACGAGTCGAGAAGTCAGTAGAGAAGAAGAGAAAAACAAGAAGACGATAAAGAGCTTCACCTTCTCTCAGTCTCTCACTCAACACACCTCTCACTCACTCTCTCTCATTCACTCTTAACAAGGGAGATGAGATGATAGAATAGAAGAAGAGAATAGAAAGCTTCAACAATTGCACTGATAGAGCATCCGCAAAACATGGATGTGCCAAAAGGGTTATTAAAACTAAGAACAAATTAGGATTAAGGTTAAGTTACCTCTCTAAGATGATGCAATGTTTTAGGATTGGAGCTTGTGTCCCCCTTTGTGTTTTAGATTTTGCACCCTTGTGATTTAGGATTTGTACCCCTTTTGTGTTTTAGGGTTTCACCACTATGAATTAGGGTTTGCGTCCTCTTTTGGGTGTCCTACCCACTTTGTGGGATCTAGAATGGTCAATCCTCATAGCATGCTTGTGCCTTAGTCTAAATAGACCAAGCATATGCTAATCTAATCACAAATACATGTGCATAACCCACACAACACTTGTGGGTGCGACAAATACAACTATGTGATAAATACAATGTGCACATAGTCTTCTACAAAATAATACATCCATAATAATCTGATGATGTCTAGAATACATAAGTGCCCAAAATAATATAATGAAGCTCCACAAAATTATAATCCTTCCAAAAAGTAGTAGCCGGTACTTGCACTTTGACTTTTCTTTGATCTTCTTTGACTTTAGCCTTCAAAAAATATTGTTAACATGCATTGTAAAGGATTTTTGCACTATGGCATTTAACAAAAAACCTACAACATGAGAGAGAGAGAGAGAGAGAGAGAGAGAGAGAGAGAGAGAGAGAGAGAGAGAGAGAGAGAGATTCCTAACGAGTATTATCATATGCGCATATATTTTAATACTCATATGCATCCACCACCATCCTTAGTATTATCATATGAGAGAGAGAGAATTTTGATACTCATCTGCATCCACCACCATCCTTGCCCTCTCATTCTCTCGCTTCATCTTGCCTCTTATCCATGGCACCATAAATAGAGAGAGAGAGAGAGAGATTCCTAATGAGTATAATCATATGAGAGAGAGAGCAATTTGATACTCATCTGCATCCACCACCATCCTTGCCCTCTCATTCTTATTAAAATATTGAGAATGCATGCTAAGGTGGATCACTAATGAGCAAATAGACAATCATAATAAGGCATAAGTAATGACAAAGAAAAAAAACTAATATTAGCATAATGCAAGTACAACTGAATGATAATGACTGTGGGGATGAGTGCCTTTTATAGGCTTATAGTAGGTGGTATTGGTAGGTGGAAAAAGATGGAAAGTATTCACCAATTGTGGTTTTACTAAACCATGCATATATGACCAGGTCTAAGGCTTTATTTGCAATGTGTTTTTTTGCCTTGTTGTTCCTTACAAAGAGGGTTCTCTTGCTTCATCTCACCTCTTATCCATGGCACCATAGAGAGAGAGAGAGAGAGAGAGAGAGAGAGAGAGAGAGAGAGAGAGAGAGAGAGAGAGAGAGAAGCTATGTTGAGAATAGAAAAATAGAAAATCAATGACAATGGCACAATTAGGTCATTTGAAATGCCTTCATCTTCAATTTGGCCTTTAACGGTCAAAGTTGTATTGTTAAGCGCAAGGTCTTCTCGATTGGTAGTTTGATCTTATTCATCAACATGCTAGCATTTTCCTTAGGGAGGATTTAGTTTCTCGGCATATGCTAGTTTATTTTGCTTCTCAACTATGATCCTTGTATTTCTCATGTGATTAATATAATTACTCTTCACGAGAGAGAGAGAGAGAGAGAGAGAGAGAGAGAGAGAGAGAGAGCTCATTGATTCAAAAGTAATTAAACAAGCTATAAAAAAAACAAGTGCATCTAGAAAAGTAAATAATTTTGTTTAAAAAAAGCAAAGTCATTATCACTATTTTTAATTTCTCAATCAAACCTTGCTACATAGCTAACTTTCAACTCATATAACTTTTAAAGTGCTTATCTTTAAAGTTCATGTAAACACAATAGTTGTAGATCTTTGGAAGTACTACACTTCTTATAAGACAAGTCATTCTCTACTTCCTACTAGAAACTAAGATAATTCTATTCAAACTTGCCATTTAACTCAACTTTTATTGTTTTTACTAGAAAACTAGTGTCCTTCCCAACTTTGAGCCTATTTTTGGCATGCTTAGGCTAAAATTTAGGTACCATTGTATAAGTATACATCTTTTAGAACTTCTTGTAAACTCAAATTCTCTAGTTATGTGTTTGGCATTATTCTCAAGAGGATAGAATTATTTTTGTCAAAAGTAGACTTTTGAACTTGACCCCACTAAATTTTCAAGGTTATAAGTATTTCATATTGTTTTCCAATTTGCTAAGGATTAAGATTCACATTTAAGGTGAAAAACAAACAAACAAAAAAAACTTTGAAGTTTTTTACTAAGCAACATGTAAAATTTTATTTGCATGTTTACTAAATAAGAATATCAATTAGTTTATATTAGCATTTCCTTCTTATAAGTTGAATTTTCTTTTCTTTCATTGATTTGCAAGTAGAGCTCTTGTTGTAAAATAGTAATATATATTTCCATGCGTTGTCTTAGCTTAGGCTTAGTTTATTTACATATATTTGTGTATTTTCTTAGGTATTTCTCTTTAACATCTAATCTAAAATTTTTAACTAGGTTCATTAAAGAGCCTTTCCATTGTTTTTTATGTGCTTCCAAATTGGGAAGATATGGGTAGAGAGGTTTTTCTTAGAAGAACTTTCAAGCACATTACCAGATATATTATGGATTATAAAGCACATCGAATACATTTGAAATTAATAATTTTTTTGTCATTGCTTTTAGCAAAAGGAACCTTGTCTCTTCTCCAAGGAAGGGCAAGCAGCCTATCTTAGAGTCAGATCAAATACCTAGTGAGGACGGCCAAAGAGTTCTAAAGGAGCTACTCAAGGTACATGTAGACAAGAGAGAACCACTTAGTGTGAATCCTCCTTGCACCAAAGTAAAGCCCAAGGTGGCTAGGACCATTGTAATAGCTTCTCAAGCTATTAGAAATAGAAATTCATCTAGAAGGAATAGGATATTCAAGATGCAAAGGGAGAGAGAGACACACGAAGTGAGGCTATCTCACAGAGCAGACAACTCTATATCTTCTTCATTATTCATTTTACTAGAGTAATACACTAAAGCCAAAGTACACCAACTATAGTGTAAACACCTAACCTAGCAATTAACTATAGTTAGGTTATTCCAACTCATTTATTAGCACACATGAGGTACAACTAACCTATAGCTGTAAGAGTTGGCTAAGCTTGATCTTGTAACACTCCCTCTCAAGCTCAAGTCACCTATTGTATCCCAAGTAGCAACCTATAATGAGTAAACTTATCTCTACCAGTGATTTGGTAAAGATGTCTGCTACATGGTCTTTTGTCTTCACATGTGTAAGACCTATCTTGCATCCAAGTACTATTTCCCTGATGAAATGGTAATGCACTTCTATGTGCTTTGATCTTGCATGATAAATAGGAATACTGGCAATAAGCACACTGCTCATGTTGTCATAGTATAGCTTGACTAGTTTATCCAGATACAAGCCCAAGTCATCCAACTTCTTAACCATCCAAATAGCTTTGCATGCAACTAAGGCTGCACCTTTGTATTCTGCTTTAGTAACATTGGAGAGAGCCACATTGGGTTGCTTTTTACTGCTCCAACTAACCATGTTGCTATCGATACTAAATGCATACCCACTTGTCGATCTTCTATCATGGGCACATCCAACCCAATCTGCATCACTGTAACATGTCATCTCAAGAGTCTTACCATACTCATAGAACAACCCATAGTGTAATATGGCCTTCACATACCTCATAATCCTTCTCATTGTATCTAAATGAGGTTTTTTTGGCTGTTGCATGAATTTATTGATCAACCCAACTGAATAATTGAGATTTGATCTAGTGAAGGTAAGATAAATCAGGCTGCCAACCATTTATCTTTGTAAATAGTTACATTCTTGTATCAATTGTCAAGTTGACATTCTGTCCCAATAGAGTATCCATGGGTTTCCAACCATCTGTCTGTACATGGTTACATTCTCAATCTCATTTCTTGTATCAATTGTCAACTTGACATTCTGTTCCAATGGAGTATCCATGGGCTTGCACTCCAACATACCATACTTCTCCAACATATTATGTGCATATTGCTTTTGTAACATTTAGATTCCTTGAGGTATACATATGATTTCAATTCCAATGAAAAATTTCAGCTCTCCTAGATCTTTGATATGAAACTCTTTCTGCAACATAGACTTGATCTCACTAATCCCTTGTGAATCATCACTCGTAATGACCAAGTCATCTACATATACAATACCAAAATTGCATAGTCTTTCTGTGTCTTCTTGGTAAACAAACTATGATCTTCTTTGCCAACTTGAAATCCAGAACTCTGTAAGTAGAAGTTGATTTTTGCATTCCATGCCCATGGTGCTTGTTTTAATCTATATAATGCTTTCTTCAATCTACAAACATAAGATAAATATTTAGGATATAGATATCCTTCTAGCTGATCTGTGTAGACTTCTTCCATCAAATCACCATTCAAAAAAACATTCTTTACATCCATCTGATATAAGTTCCAACCCTTGGATGCAGCTAATGCAATGATAGTCTGTATAGTTGCCATCTTTGTAACATGACTAAAAGTCTCTTCATAGTCCAACCCATAATATTGAGCATAACCCTTCACAATTGACCTGGCTTTGTATCTCTCAAGTGAGCCATCCAAGTTGCAAATGACTTTATAAACCCACTTGCATCCTATAGACATCTTGCCTTCAGGTAACTAAACCAAATCCCAAGTTTGATTTTCCATCAAAGCATCATACTCTTCATCCATAACTTTACACCAATTCTTATCTTTGATTGCTTCTGCACATGATGTGTGCTCTTTATAAGTCATAACTTTTGTCATGTATGCATAATGATTAGCTGAGTATCCATTGTAAGTAAACTTGTCAATTGGTTTTCTTTCTCTTTGTGATCTCCATAGTTGTGGTGCACTATGCAATTCTGCTCTCTCATGAGGTGGTACATACCTCTGCTTAACACCAAGTGTAACAACTCCAAGTATTCCAAACTCACTGTCCAAAGTATTAGTGGAATCATATCCTAATGTCAGTGGACCTGTTACATCATCAAGTGCCTTCTCTTTTCCTTTATCCATGTCCAATCTCACCCTAACTAATTTATCCAAGTCAATGGAATGTGATCCATGACTCCATAATTGTCATGTCCAAGGACTCACACTAGTAGATGCATATTGTGTAGGTCCAGTAGTAGTAGTGTCCTGTACTGTATTTTCCACATATATACTTTGTGAAGTGTCATCATAAATTGTTACATGCTTAGAACCATAGCATGGTGCTAGCTCATCAAATACCACATCATAGCTGATCAAGCTCTCACGAGTACATGGAACATAGCACTTATAAGCCTTCCATTCTAGTGAGTAATCAATAAAGACAGACTTCACTACTTTTGGATCAATCTTCTTTCATTTCTCATCAGATATATTGACATATGCAATGTTGCCAAATACTTTCAAGTGTCTAATGTCACACTTATATCCATAAAGGTGCTCACATGGTGTCTTCTCATGTATACAAGCTATGGGTGTCTAATTCATGACATAAACAATAATAAGAACTACTTCAACTAAGTAGGAAAGAGGCATATCTTTCTCATTCAACATTGCCCTATTTTCTTTCGTAATAGCCTTGCTTTTCCTTTTAGCCACTCCATTTTGCTAAGGAGTGTAAGTGCATGTCAACTACCTTCTAATCCCATGCTTGGATAAGTACCCTGCCAAACTCAATTGACACATATTCACTGCCACCATTAGACTATATGCATGAGACATAACAGTTGAACTCTTTCTTTGCATGAGATTTAAAATCCATAAAGCTGTTGTTAACCCTCAAACGAACAAAGGTGGAAAATCCAGAAAAGCTGGAGCAGAAGACAAGGCCAAGGCAAAAGTGAAACGGAAGACAAAGGGGCGCCAAGAAAAATATGGAAACACAAGCACAGAAAAGTCCTAAATAAGGGAAAGAGGCGCACAAGGAAAAGCGCAAGTTAATACTTTTGTAAAAGAGTGCAAGTGCATCATGATTTAATTTAAGGAGCGTCGGGCTCTCACCCGTGCAATTTGTAAATGTAGACAGGCGGTGGAAAGGAAGTTAGGAAGATAGAAAGTCAATGGGAAAAAGGGCCTAGGCCACGGTAGGCCATGTAAAAAAGGGGATAAGGGGATGACCGTCCAAAAGGGATTTAGGGTTTTGTATATAAAGTTGAAAAGTAAATGAGAAGCTCATTCTTGTGTGTGGCAAAAAGTGGGTCTCCTCTTCTTCTTCTTCTTCTTCTTCTTCTTCTTCTTCTTCTTCTAGCTTGAGCTTGTGCTTGAGAGAGGGAGTGTGAGAGTGTGACGAAGTGTGTGAGGGTGAGGGACCGAGGAGGAGAAGCTCTCCATCTTCTCCTATCTTCTTCTCTTCTCTTCTCTTGCTCCCAGCGATGGAGCTTGGAGCGTGGAGCTTGAGGATGGAGCTTGCTTGAAGCTTACACTTGGATCGTGGAGCTACCGGAGTGCGCAGGAGAGGAGGTAACTCGATCGCCATGGAGGTAAGCTCACTACACCCGTAGATATGGATAGCACATCAGCTATGTGAGAGGTAGCCATTAGTGCTCGGCTTGGAACGCTTTAAACAATAAGCGGTCCGTGGGTCTTGGCGGTTGAGCGAAAGCTCCCATAGCTATCTAGAACCTCATCTTTATGTTTCAAAATGTATACCCAAGTATACTTGCTAAAATCATCCACAAAAGTCACATAATACCTAGACCCTCCAAGAGATAGATTATGTGCAGGTCACTATACATCCGAATGAATAAGCTACAAGGGTCTATATTTTTCCATGTATGTGTGACAAATGGAAAGCGAGCTCGTTTGCACAATTGACAAGCTAAACATATATGTCTCAAATCAACATATTTAAACTTTGGCAACCCTAAAAACAATATCCTTTTGATGCATATTTTTTAGCCTCTGAACATTTATGAAAGGGAGTGACAAATCGAAGGTTCGACTCAAGAGCTATGGTGGGAGAGCAAGAGCAAGAAAGGGAGAGACTAGAAATGGGAACTCCACAACAGTCACAATGTGTGACTGGGCCTTCCTATATTCAAACTGTCACTAAAAGAATAAAGAATAAAGTGATGGTGACAGGTGCCCACTACTTGCAGTGTGCAGTGGCAGTGACTGTCAGTGTAGTAATACATGGGCGGCAAGGCAGAGGCGCCTTTATCCCCAACAACCTCCCACTTAAAGGCGAATCTACCCCAATGAGGAGTGAAAAGAAAAAGAAAAAAGATAGTACAACATGTACACATGTACAACAGGATGAGGAAAGACGTCATCTCATCCCATGCCCATCAACCTCCTGAGGAAGGCAAAGCGCTTTGTAGAGAGGCTTTTTGTGAGCAGATCTGTAGGATTCTGGTCAGTCGAGATCTTGACAAGATCAATAGACTTGTCCTCAATGACCCCACGTATGAAGCGATACCTCACCTCAATGTGTTTCATCTTCGCATGGAAGACCGGATTCTTGACTAACTGAATAGCACTCATAGAATCCGATTACAGTGTAGGGATAGCATCAATACCAAGGTCAAAAACTAAACGACCCAACCAAATGGCCTCCTTGCAAGCCTCAATGGCTGCAACATACTCGGCCTCTGTAGTAGAAAGGGCCGTGCATTTTTACACCCTGGACATCCAAGAAACAGCACCTCCAGCATAGGTGAATACATAGCTGAAAGTGGACTTCCTACTATCTGCATGTCCTACATAATCAGAGTCAGTGTACCCCACGACTCCTGTATCCTGGTTGCCATAGCATATGCACATATCTGTAGTGCCCTTCAAGTACCTCATGATACCCTTCACGGCATCCCAATGCTTTTTGCCAGGTGTAGCCATATAGCATGCCACAACACCAACTGCAAAGGCAATATCTGGACGAGTGGCTATCATGGCATACATAAGACTGCCCATTGCGGATGCATAGGGAATCTTGGCCATCTCGGCCTTCTTCTCTTCTGCCTGCGGACAATCAGCCTGTGATACCTTCACATAAGAAGACAATGGATATCCAATAGGCTTTACGTCCTGCATGCGAAAGCACTCAAGGACTTTATGAATGTACTCCCTCTATGACAAGTAGAGAAGTCCCTAATGCCTGTCGCGTCTAATGCGCATATCAAGTATGTGAGCGGGTCGATCCCAGATATTTCATCTCAAAGCTCTTCTTGAGTTGAGCCTTAAGAGCATCTAGCTCATCATGAGCTTTCCCTACTATCAGCATATCATTCACATAGAGTACCAAAATCAATAAAGAACCATCACGAGCTTTCTTCGTGTAAAGACACGGATCCATAGCACTCCGGCTATAGCCCTATGACTGCATAAAGGCATCAAACTTATGATACCACCCCCTAAGTGTCTGTTTCAAGCCATAAAGACTTTTCTTCAATTTGCACACTAGGTGCTCCCTGCCAGGTTCTGCAAATCCCTTAGGCTGCTCCATATAAATCTCATCATGCAAGTCCCCATGTAAGAAAGCCATCTTGACATCCATCTGGTATAAATCCAAGTCAAGTTGAACAACCAAAGCCAAGACTAAGCGCAGGGTGGTCATCTTAACCACAAGAGAAAAGACCTCATCAAAGTCCACTAAGCGCAAGGTACCTTTTTAGCTTGTACACCCCACTTGCATAGCAAAGCCTTCTTGCTCGTAGGCAAGGAAACCAAATCCCAAGTGTCATTCTTATGCAGGGAGTCTATCTCATACTGCATAGCCCTCTCCTAGGAGTGACTTTCACCCCTGCGCATAGCCTCATCATAGGTGAAAGGCTCTCCTACATCTATAACCAAGACATAATGCATCAAGGGCTGAAATCTATCAGGTGGATGTTTGTCTCTAGTAGACCATCTCATGGAAGGCTTTGCTGCTTGCCCAACTGCCTGTCCAACGCCCTGACCATGAGCATCTATTGCAGCTATAGGCTGTCCAACTGGCTATGCGGGAGCTCTCGACTCCTCCTTAAATATGACCCTGCGGATCTCAATAGCTCTCTCAGGTTGCCTATGCATCTTGTCTTCATGGAAGACTACATCATGACTACAGATGACTTTCCGCGCCTGCAGATCCCAGAGATGGTAACCCATCTCACCTGCATCCCCAGGTGGCATATGCAATCCAACATGTAAGGCTCTGCGTGCGATGCTGAGCTTTCTTTGCATCACCTCTAACAACTCTCCTTGCGCTGCATGGGTGGTGTCCATGATGGTGTCGAGGAAGGATTTTTGTTGGGTACTGAAGACCACTTGGGCGGCTTCTGCCTTGCTCTCTGCAATGATTTTCTCCTTCTCTACCAGAGCAAGGCACTGTGCCAGTGTCTTCACCCTCTTCTCATTGTGCACAGCCCACTCCACTTCTCTTTTGTTCATTTCTTCCATGCTCTCTCCTTGCTTTAGGGTTAGTATCATGAGTTTCTACTCTTGGTCCTCCAACTCCCTGACCAACCTCTCTTGCTCTTCTTTTTTAGAGTTTAGTTGATCTATCAGGCGCTCAATTTCCTCTTGCTGCTCCTCTATGTCTTGTTTTCTCTCCTCATCTCTGGCATTCAGCTCAGCCACAAGTGCATTAACCTGAGCAGATTTCGTAATGAGCTCCTGGTATTGCACTATCAGGAGCTTGTGCTCTCTTTGCATCTTCACTAGCTCATGTGTTTCGTTTTCAAGCTGCTGTCCCCAGTGCTCCTCCCTGTCAGCCTTAGCCTTCATTTCTTGTTTGAGATCTGTGATCTCCCTTTGCTGCATGGCTATCATCCTCGTTTTATCCAGCTGGAAGGCGGCTACTACTGATTCCTTCTCAGTTGCCAACTCAGCCACACGGCTATCTTGCGTTCCTCCTTAGCTTTCTCCAATTGGGAGAGCAGCTCGGCGACGTACTCGTCGTAGCTAACCGATGGCATCATCATTGTGTGGATGGGTGAGGTTGAGGCTTCTACCTTCTGCCTTTTAGGATCTTGCCTGGATTCCATATCAGTTCAGCTGGCCTCTTTTGTCATGTGGCCATGGTTCCTGTGCTCTATCCCTGGGCCATCTCTTTGTTGATGAAGTATTGCATCCATGCCACGAAATTTGACACGTCGGCACTGGTCGGGATGCTAGGGGTGATGGCGGTGGGTTCAGTGGAAGGCACCAGGAGGGTAGAAATTGGATGAATTGGGGCCTTGCCCTTGCCCTCAGTGATTGCAGGTGGCACGATCTCCGGCACCTGTGTGCTAGACCCTGGCCTTTCTTCTCTCTGTGGGCTCCAGTTCCCCAATTCATCAGCTTGGCTTTGTTGCTCGGTGGACCTGCGTGTGGCTTCAGCTAGATCCTCTTCCTGCTTCCTTCTTAGTTCTTCCTCTTCCTCATCCGCCTTTTTTCTCCTTTCCTCCTCCGCTTTTCTCTGTTCTTCCTTCTTTTTCTCTTTTTCTTCTTTTTCCTTTCTTTTCTTCTCCTCTGCTTCCTATTTGGATGCCTTCTTTGCTTTCTGTAATTCTTCTTTTTCCTTCTCTTCCTCCTGTCTCTTCTTCCTCTCTCTCTCCTTGGCCTCTTTTAGAGACTCTTTCTTTGCCCTTTCCAAGTCTTCTCTCTCCTTCTTTCTACCTTCGTCATCCTTCTTCTTTCTCTGCATTGTCTTCTTCTTGGGCATCTTGGTTGTCTTTTTGCTTGTCTGTCCTTCCCCTTCTTCATCTGTCTCAGTTCTATCGGTGGGCCTATCCTTGTCCTGGTGAGGAGGCGACCTTTCTGGCATTTTTCCTTCTCCTTCTTCTACATCCTGTGCTTCCTTCACTGCCTCCTGGATGAGCGCAGTCAAGACACCTCCATACCCGATGAAGGAGGCTTTGGAGGAGGCTTTCTTTTTGTCTGTAGCTTTAGAGGCTAGAGATTCTCCTCCTGCTGGCACACTTCCCAGGGCCAATGCTTTGGCTACCTGGTCGATCATTTTTCGCACATGCCCATTCCAATTCACCTCATCTAGGGTATTGGCTGCTACATTCTCCAGCACAGGTACCCTAATTCAATGCATCAATGAATTGTAGCACTGGCTAGAGAAGAGCACATGTATCAGCTTTGCTTGCATCCTGGCTTCTATGTCGGGGATATCCTGGATGCTTATGCCATCATTTATGAGCACATCTTCCCTCTTCATTTTAAGCATGGCATAAACATCTCTTTTCTATTTTCTCTCCATCTTTGGTTCCAACCCCAAAGCCTTCTCCACCAAGGCTGGGTCTAAGCGAACCTGTACTTGCTTTGCATTTTCTCCTCTACCCACCATCACAATGCCGCATTCTTGATCTAGGTTGTACGTTCTGAGGAACTCCACGCACTTCAGGTGGTCCGGCTCCTGCGAGAACTTTTCAAGATACTTCGCAAGGTTGCATTGTTCAACCACCCTCCTAGCTACTTCCTCCTTGGCCACCACAACTTCTACGTTGTGGATGGTTCAAAACTTCAGCTGGCTGAAGGCGTGGTTCTCTAGGTAGATGTGGTATTGCTCTCTTTCCTCGTCCGTGAATGGGAGTCGATGGGTGCGGTCTTGCTGCGACATTTTATGTTCCTGCCATAAATCATAACTTTTATTAGTGCTTTCCACATATTAATTCGTTGATTGCTAGAAAAGAAAAACTCTATGCTTTTTGAATGAATTAATTAATAAGCAATGTAGATTTTCCTTTTCAGACTTGGACTTTTTGCCCTTTACTTCAAAGTTTTCATGCCCATTTTCCTACCCCATCTATTTTTTCATAATCTATGTTTATGTATTTCACTGATTTTGCTTTGATTTACCCCCTTTGATTCATTTCTCATCTAATTCATTTCATCTTACCCCCTCCCCTCCCATCTTCAGAAGAATCCTTCTTAGGATTGAGGATCAAAAGATTAAGGGCTTTCGGCATGTTGGTGTAGGAGTTACTTGTGAAGGAGCCAAGTATAGAAATTTGGATTGTATTCCAATTGAGCCGCACAGTCCAAATCAAAGGGTCGAAGTCCCACGTGTGTGATGCATGTGAGACTATATGTGAGGAAGTCACCAGAGTTGACACGGCTAGCAATGTGTAATTCTTCCTCAGTCAACAAGCGATCGAGGTAGGGGTGTCCTTTGATGTGTTCTTCCAAGGGTCAGCCCCGAAGAGTGGTTAACAATCTATACGAGGTGGGCGTGATATAAGTGGGATCATACTCTGCTGTTTTGATGCGCGGGGTTGCTCAGCGTTGGTCATTATGCGACATCCTTCAACTTCCCATTGCAACCTAAGAGCGTACCACTGCCTCAAGAAAGGTGATCCAGTATCAGCGAGTTGTGATAACTCCGCGATTTCTTGGTCAGTGATAGCAGAAGTGGTTCGCGGATCGTATGATGTAATAAGGCATTGTTTGATGGCTTGCTCCTTGGAGATTTTGCTGTTAAGCAACTCAGTAATAGCAGAGCGAGAAGCTTTTGCGAATGCGAATTCAAAGGTTTCCCAAGAGCAAGGCATATTTTGCACTTCAATTGCAAAGGGTTCTTCTAATAGCTAAAAAGGATTTTCGTTCATAGGATGACATAAGGCCGACAGGTGGTTGAGGTTTGACAGAGCAAGAGCTTTTGACAACAAAGATGGGCGACTGGGAGGGTTCGTGAGTTTGTGGTTGGGCCGCTGGGATGTTGAGTGGATTAGTTGCAGCCACGATGGACGAGCTGTTGCATTCAGGTTGGAGTTGGGGAGGCGGATTGGCTTTGGCAGGTGATGACTCTTGTGACGGAGCTTGCGGTTTAGGCCGGTAGGCTTGTGGGACTCTCTTGGGCCTATGCGTGGATGAGGCGGATGGTTTTGGTTCAGGAGAGCACTGTGGCTTGTGGTCTTGAGGGTTTATGGAACGTAGTTTGATCAAGCTTAAGGGCGGTGTATGAATGGTGCCTTTGGCCGTGTGGGCCTTATGGATCCACATCCAGGTATTTCCCTCGTAGTAGCCTTGTGCACGTAAGAGGGCTTTAGGGACCCATCTTTGCGTGATCATGCGGTGCTTTTTGTGACTGCGTCTTGGCCTCCTAGGTTTAGAGTTTTTGGTCTTATGAGGATAGGAGGGCCGACTCCTAGGCGGCGGTTGCGGCTGCTTAGGCTTCCATTGAAATCGAGGCTGTTGAGCCTTATTTTTTGCTACTGTGGGCTGTGATTCCTGAATTCTGGGAGGTGGCGACACTACCCCCTCCTTAGGTTTGGTTATGGAGAATTCTATCAGTGGCTTTTCGGACGGGGATGAAGTCGCGCAGCCCTTGCTGAAAGCTGTGGCAATGCGAACATTGCCTATTGCGAGGTGGATGCACTGCGACTCATAATCAACATTGTAATGAGTCTGCTTTTTGAAAGTGCACCCTAGTAGCAACTCCGTGCCTGCATCTTTAGCATTTAGTAACATGTAAAAAATCATTGCAACAGTCTCAGACTCGATAGAAACGGCTACTTTGCACTTGCCGAGGAGTGCGTAGGAATGGGCTCCATATGGGCTTAACTTAGCATTCGTGGGCTGAAGTGGTGGTTTGCCAAGTTTGGTCCAATGATCGTGAGTTAGGACATTGAAGTCTTCTCCCTCATCAATCAAAGCGTTGAAAGCGCAGGTTTTCTTTGCAGTGACTGTTATATGGAGGTACGCGGGCTCTACGACTTCTTCATCCTCGTCATCCATCTCAATGATTGTGCCCACTTGTACTTTGACAGGCGGTTCTAACATTGGGGGCTCATGCCAAGGATGGGTGGGAGGATAGTACTTCTTGACACGACTACCATTGAAGAAGCCTATTCCCTCACCATCTAAGGTTTCAAGTTCGACATTGCCTGTGCGGCTGATCGCATGAACTTTGAAGGGTCCAAGGCCTCGAAATTTCATTTTCTGTTTATGTCCCTTAACGGAGTAGAGAAGCACTAAGTCGCTCTGTTCAAAGTTGCGCTGCGTGGCATGCTTGTCAAACCAACTCTTGCAACGGGCCTTCTCACATATGAGTGCATGGGTGGCTAGAAGACGGGTTTCTGATAGGCATTCAAGCTTGACCAAGTGTTGCGTCCATGCCTCCTTCCCTTCCCATCATTCTTGAAGGGCTATTCTCAGGCTAGGAACAAACAATTCTAAGGGTAGGATTGCTTCTGTTCCATAGGTCAGCCTGAATGGGGTTTGACCGACAACCGTTTTATAAGCTGTACGATAAGCCCACAAAGTCGCCATAAGTTTGTTGTCCCAGTCACTATGTGAGGCTGAGACTACTTTGGTCAGGACATTGACAAGAATCTTATTCGTGGATTCTGCCTGACCATTCGCTTGAGGGTAGTATGGCGATGATTTGCGATGGATAACGAGAAAGGTGGACAGGAGATGCGCTATCACTTTGTTGATGAAGTGCGTGCCTTGGTCACACTGACCAGTTCGATGGGGCAGTCGAATCGCGAGATCAATTGCTCCCATAAGAACTTGGCAGTCATCCTAGCATCGTTTTTACGTGTGGCTCTTGCCTCTGCCCATTTCGTGAGGTAATCAGTGGCCACAACAATGTACTTGGCTTATGAGTACTGCGCGTAGGACTAATGGACCCTATGAAGTCGATTCCCCATTTTTCGAAGGGTTGTCGAGCAATAATTGGGGTCAACTGCATCTAATCCTTGCGAATCGGAAATTTTGTCAGTTGGCACTTGTCACAATACGAATCGCGTGGCATCGCGGAAAAGTGTGGGCCACCATAGTTGAGACTGCAGCACCTTCCGTGCTGTCATGTCTCCGCTAAAGTGTCCTCCCGCAATGCCGTTGTGTGCCTCCAAGAGCACATCGTGCATCTCATGCTCACATACGCATCTACGCAGCAATCCGTCTTGCCCCAGCCTATAGAGTTGGCCTGCAATCAGCTGATAAGGGATCGGCTTGTAAAAACTCCCTACTTTCGCCAGGTTCCAAATCTTTGGCTTGAAAAAAAAAAAAGAACCAATCCTTTAGCCTGGATCTTAAGGATTAAGCGTCTAAGTCGGGCTTTTTCTATTGGTCGCTCAAGTAGTCCGTGCTCAAGCACTTGGACTATGTCATCCGCCCAATATGGTGTTAGATCAATCTTAAATAAATCTCTCTCGCTAGACAGGTGGAATAGGTGGGCGTCGGGTAATTCATCAACAATGCCTTGTCCATCTGCTTCTCCCGTGGGAATGCGTGACATATGGTCAGCCATGTAGTGTTGTTTTCCTTTTCGCACAACCACGGAGAAATCGAATTCCAAGAGCAGAAGGAGCCGCCGAGCTATGCGTCCTGTAGCACAAGGTTTGTTTACTAGATAGAGCAGGGCTTGATAGTCCACGAAAAAGATGAAGGGTGCTAATCCCTCCCTTTCTATTGTCGAGTAGTTCATTTCTGTCTCAGTCAGTTGTCTGCTAGCAAAGCTCACTAGATAATCTAAGTTGTGCTACTAGGTTGGCACAACACTGTCCCCACGGCAAACTTGGAAGCATCGATGTGCACATGGAAGGTAATGGCCCAATCTGGGGCTCGTAGAATTGGTGCTGTGGTTAGAGCCTTTTTCAACTCTTTGTACGCTCGTTGGCATGCCTCGGTCCACTCGAAGACAATCAGCAGCTTGTACAATGGTCTGGCGATCAACGCATAGTTCAGTACAAATCGTCGATAGTACCCCGTATGGCCTAAGAAGCATTGAACTCCCTTGTAATTAATTGGGGATGGAAGGTCAACAATAACCCTGACTTTTGAGAAGTCAGTGGCAATGCCGTTCTTCGACACTACGTGCCCTAAGATGCATCTGTGCTTTACCCAAAACTGGCACTTTAAGGGATTCAAGGAGAGACGATATAAGCGACACCGTTCAAAGATTGCATGGAGTTTGTCTAAGTGTTTGATCCAGGTCGAATGGACACACAGGTAGTCGACAAAGACTTCTAACTCCTTACGAAGCATGTCCTTAAAGATGGTGCACATGAGGCGTTGGAAAGTGGCAGGGGCGTTAGTCAACCCGAAGTGCATGACTATGTAAGCAAAGACGCCCCACCCAGTGGTTGGCGAAGGCGGTCTTGTGCCTGTCCGCAGGATGCACTTGCACTTGGTTGTACCCTGAGAAGCCGTCCAGAAAACTGTAGGCTTCCTTGCCTACCACCCTCTCAAGCATGTGCTCGGTTTACGGTAATGGATAGTTATCCCTCTTCATAGCAGCGTTCACCTTCTTGTAATTGACACACACTCGGATTTTTTCATTCTTTTTCATCACGATGACTATGGGTGACACCCAGTCTGTGTGCTCAATTTCGTAAATAAACCCCGCTCTCATCAGCTTGTCAATTTTCTCTTTGACAGCATGAGCATGTTTTGGATTCATAGGGTACGGTCGCTGCTTGACTGGCGTTGTGTCTCGGATCATGGGTATGTTGTGAGTCACGACACTCGGATTTACCCCCTTAAGCTCTTCTAAGGACGAGGTGAATACATCTATGTACTCTCGCAAGAGAGCAACAATATTAGTTTCTTCTTCCTCAGTCAAGTCGTCGGCAATGAAGACTGATCGGGTGTTTCCCCTTCCTGGGCCAGATTCACCTCCTTGACCTTGGCTGGTCCCTCGATCGGTTCGTTTGTTTGTCCTTGACGTTTGGCACCTAATAGAACTACTACCCTATCCCCTTTTTTGAATTTCGTGAAGCGCTTAGGGAGGTCTTGCGGTTTTCGTTGTTCTTCCGTTTGCATATCCCTGGGTTGTTTTACCTTTTCCTGCCTTAACCATCTACGCCTCAGGTGGACGGTTAGGTCCCCCTTCATGCGTCTAGTTGTGGGCGGCCTAGGAATTTTTGGATAACTGTCCGAACTAACCTCTGACTCAGATTCGAACTCCCCGTCCTCGTTAGAAGAGGTAGTCTCCCCTGGTGGACACAATTCAGATGGTGATTTTGTCCTAAGGACCGGTGTCAGATGGGCTAAGCCTGCTTGTTCAAGGTCTATTGCTCCTACGTGTTCCAACCAGGCACGGTCACATTCCCTGCACATGACCCCTCTCTCTATCCTAAAGATATTTCTTTTCTGCGGCTTGGAGTCTACTCGTATTTGCTCTATTTCTTGTCCTTCAGTGTCTTATTCTACGGTATCTACTTCACCCTCAGTTCCATCACTGAAGGATTGGCAGTCTTCATATTCATTGTTAAAATCCCCTTCATCAGACTGCTCGTCCTCTCCTGGGGCTTGGTACACCTCTTGTTGTTGGTTAGGGAGTAGGGCCCAGTTATACATGAGGTTTAAGTCATGCACTTTGGTCCATTGCCACTTGGATTCACCTAAGAGATCCTATAGTGGTTTGAAGTTTGCAGCTGAATTTCCAGCTAGCTTGTCTGTCAAGTATTCCAGCATCTCTTGGAGTTCCCTTTTGTTAGTTGGGAATTGGAAGTTGACAGGCTTAGGCTTTCCCCAAAGGGTTCCTGCCATCATGCAAACTGGTACGGAGAGTGTGTTGCTAGGCTTGCCGATCGTTTTCATGGTTTGCTCATATGCCTCATGGTCTGAGAATGGCAGGTCGATTGCAGCAAGAACGTGCATCCAATCCTACTCATCCTCTGGGCATGGGATATACTTGGTCAAGGGCCCATAGGACTCCTTGACCTGAGTGTTACCCTTGAGCGTAGCAGAGATGGCATCTAGGTCGACCGATGATATCTTCCAAGTATCCATCTCTATCCTTACAGCATCCATTTTGTTGCCAAGGAAGATCAAGCCGTTACCCCAATCTTCGCATTGCTCATCCAGGGTCAGCCTAATAGGATATCATAGTCCACTCCCTTCATAACTATAAAGTCAACAGAGAACTGGACATCTGCAATCTTCAGTGGCCAATTCTTAAGTATCCCGAATGGCTTTACTCTCATACCATTTGCTAGTGTGACATTAAACCTAGCAATTTCGACTGACAGGTTTCCCCAAGTCTGAAGCACTATGTGGCTAAGCACACTAACCCCAGATCCCGTGTCTACGATCCCCTTTCTTGTTGTGTTGCCTAGGGCTAGGACCGGTAAGATTGCGTGCATCTCAGAGCCTTCCCAGAAGGCATTGATGTGCAAGGATTTAGGCACAGAGTGCAACGTCAAACTCGGTATTTGTGTTTTTGCATCATGGTCGTGAGGGTCTACCGTGACCTGCTCTCGTGACCCTTCGACCCACTGCTTAAGATCTCGCCATAGGGTAGGATGCTGCCTAAGCAAATCTCCTAGGCTAAGTGTTACAGGGGTAGTCACTAGCATGGTCAGGAGATCGTTGGATACTCGTCTCTCCCCTAACCTGGATTGTCCTAGCCAATGGCTGTGACTGATCTGTGGCTCTGTAGAGCCAAGAATTGGTCTTAGCGGCACTGCTTATGGCATGGTTGCTTCTGTCGACTTAGGTTGAGGCGATGATATTGGCATGCTTACACTGGAGAGATCATCGATCTCGTCCTCTATGATAGGCTCAGTGTCCTTGAGATGCTCTTGAGCCTCCTTCACCCATTCCTTCACCTTTTCTATGGCCTCTAGTTGTCGCTTCGGATGTGGGCATTCCCCTACCTTAGCGCTTCCCTTTTCGGCCGTCTTAGGGGCTAAAGTCGCTAGCTCTGCGTCTGAAACCTTCTTTTCAGTGGGTAGAGTCATAGCACTCTCGGTTTTTAGTGCGACTTTAGCTTTCAATCTCTTCTTTTTCCGCCTGCGGCTTTTCTTCCCTAACAAGGTTATGTCAAGATTGCTAGGTCCTGGCAGAGAGATGCCGACCTGCTTCATTTGGGCTCGGGTCATGACCCACAATGGGATAGGTGTGGCCTCCCCATCGAGGTTTTCGACACCAAACAAACCCAATGGGACAAATGATACTTTGGCTGAGCTAGAGGATGGCTTTCGCTTTGGGCAATCTACGAAGAGATGGGTGATTCCGCACTCTGCGCACCTTTGGTCAGCCTTGTCTTTGTTTTGCTGCTCTCTTTCAGGGCAACGTGATGAGACATGACCGGGGTGACCGCAAGTCCAACAGATGATTGGATCCTATAGTTGCCCTCCTAGGCCTCTACCTCGTCCTCTTTCCAACGCCATCACCGGCACAGGTCGATAGTCCATGAGGACAGCGTTGCCCTCGTCGTCATGCGAGACGTAAGGGTATATGTAAGTTTCTTCCTCACTTGGCTCTTCCACGTAGTGGACTGGAGCATCGCTCCATGGATGGATCACGTAAGGACCAGGTAGTCTAGGGATGCCCATAGGATTTATTTCCATCCTAGGAACGGCTAGCTTCATATCGTTAGGTGCGGGAAGGGCCAATGGGGCTCCCGTTCCAAAGAATGGCTGCGGCCTGTTCGCTAGGTAAGGCAGGCCGTACGGTTGCGAGTACAGAAGTCTTCTTGGTAGTCTACAATGTGCGACGTCATACCCAAACCTACCGTAGTTAGCACAAGGTCTTGACCTAGGGTCTTGACACTCGGGTGGTAAGTGGTTTCCACCACAGTACATGCATTGGACGTGCGGGCGCGTTGGTCGTCTCAACATGTCTTGCAACTTGGCTAATTCCATCTTGACATCAGCCAAGCCTTAGTCTGTCTCGGTGGCCTTCCCCTTATCTTGGGATGATGGGATTGATCACTCACTAGAGGCTGACGCTCTCTCTAAACCTCGCGAGTTGGTCTCCTCCACATTCGAGCTCCTGGAGCTTCACTCTTTCAGCTGATCATCGACTTTGATGGCTTCCTCAAATACTCTAGCTATCACGTCTCGTTACAAGCTTGAATTGCCTGCCAAAGCCTTATATAACTCCTCGTCTCGAATTCCGCTGATGAATACAGTCGAAATTGCTCTTTCAGTCGGTCACTCGCCCAAAGGTATTCTCTTGAAGAGGCTCCTCACATGGGTTACATAGTCGCGAATGTCCTCCTTCTCTTTCTGTTTAACGTTCATCAAGCGCACTAGTAAGTTATCAGAGTATCCGGGCTCAGCGAATCTCTTAATGAAGAGATCCTTGAGGCCATTGAAGTTGGCTCGCTCTACAGCATCTAGGCTCGTATACCACGTCCTACCCTTGTCGCCTAGGCAAAGCCCGAACGCTTGCGAGCGTTGAGTTAGGTCGTTGAGGCCATTAGCTTCGCAGACTTGCTCAAACTACTCAACAAAGCTATATGGGTCATCATGGGGTTGGTACTTGTTGAGTTGCTTGGCAACGATTGGTATTTTGGACTGGCTCTTTGAGCCTTGGTTCGCCCCTAGTCCTGCGAGCAGTGATGTCGCTAGTGCTGTGGCACTTTGCTCTGCAGCCGTGTTATCTAGCAGTCGCTTCATGAGAAGCTCACTCAACGTCAAGTCCCTCTCTAGGGCTCTCTTGTGATCTATTCGGTTCCTACCTGCTAAGTTCAACACTTGCTGCACCTCGTGCAACTCCGTACTTTGCCTTTGGCTTCTAGCCTGCTGATCCCTATTATATTCGGCTATGCTTTGCAATGCTTTGCGGGCTAGCTTTCTCTCCTCTTCTAGATCTGCGATGATAGCATCTGTTGTCCTACCACGATTCTCATACCGGTCGTGTGCGTCGTAACTGCTTACCAACTGTTGAATAACATCTGGAAAGACGTTCAAATCGAGTTCCTCATTAGACCCATGGTCTGAGCTTTCTTCTGCCATTGTCGAGTTGTCTTGCTCCACCAAGCTGTCGATCAAGTTCAATAAACTTGTTAAATCCATGTCGTTGGCACCCCTTGCATGGTCCTAATCTGCGCTTTGATGGTTTGTCTATGTCTTGGGTCCTCTCCTATTGATGGGTTCCTTGAGTGGTTTATCTGAGTGAGTTCCTTTAGTTATTGAATACAAACCTCAATTTATGATCACTCAGTGCGTGTGTCGTTTCTCGTGCACTTGTACTCAATCAGGCTTTCAGCTTTCTTAAGTGTACTTCAAGTGTGAAAATTCAATGTGAGTGTAGCAAGCAATTCCTAAGCGTCTTACGCACTCTCGCTTGTTTCGACCTAATAGGCTTGTAGATCGATTTTCTGGCCGTTTGTCAGGGTGTAGGGTTTTTCTCGTATGTCGCCTGGTTCGTTTTTGGTCAGTCAGGTTTTGCAGCTCAGCGGTTTGCGTCTAAGTCATTGGGTCTCGCAACTGCCTACTTCTAGCCGCTAAGCGGTTGCGCGCTACGATTTTTACCTATTATGTGTGCAAGAATCAAGTTCTAAGCGCCCGAAGGGTCTCAGCAGTTTGCACTGCTGTATATTAGCCGGGTCAGATCAAATTTCTAAAAAAATTGATGAAAAGTTGCACTCGGACCAACCGGTCCGAATTGCAAGGTCCGAGTAGGTCACTCGGACTGGCTGAGGCACAAGGTCGAGGGCCGAATTTCAGGGTTTAACTCGGACGGTCTTGATTTGGACGGGCCAAATGGCAAATTCGGACAAGGTGATTCAGATGGGCCGAGGGCCGAATGTGGAAAGTGGCCGAGGGCCAAATTTGAGACTCGGACGGGTCATTCGAACGGGCCGAGGCCGAATGTGCCACATGGCCGAAAGTTTGACTCGGACGGGCCGAATGGGTTGACTCGGATGGTTTGACTCGGACGCGGCCCGAGGGCCGACTAGGGTTTGGTCGAGTGGGCTGAGTGACAGGGGCCAAGGGCCGATTCTGGAACTCGGCTCAGAAAAGGCCACTCGAACGGGCCAAGTGCAATCGAATCGATGCGGGCTGGAGCTCTCTCTCTCTCTCTCTCTCTCTCTCTCTCTCTCTCTCTCTCTCTCTCTCTCTCTCTCTCTCTCTCTCTCTCTCTCTCTCTCTCTCTCTCTCTCTCTCTCTCTCTCTCTCTCTCTCTCTCACTGAAATGGCACAAATGAGCTCTCCCTTGGCCTCCTGGCTCTTATACCCCTTCCCAAGTGTGGTGTTGATACCCCCAATCACTCACTTGCTGATCTTAGGCATCATTAGCGAGCATTTTACCAATTTTTGCACGATTTTTGCCCTGTTTTGAAACAATAAACCCTACCCTTCTCTGGTTTGATTTCCTAATTCTAACCTACGCTAAATGCAACAAAAATCGAAGGCAAAAAAATGAAATAAATTCTCCATGTTTTCCAAACATCAAACAACCAAAATATCCCAAAATACTTACTTGTTTTAAAGATCAAAAACACCCAAACTTCCTACCTATCTCAAGCTCCGTTTCAGGGATGAATCCCCTACTTCGATGCTCGATATGAGGCGCGCAAGCGCTCAAGCTTGAATCCGTTTGTCCCGGCAACGGAACCAAAATGTAGTGGGAGCTCACGCTCAACCGTCAAGACCCACGGACCACTTATTGCTTCAAGCATTTCAAGCAAGCTCTAATGGCTATCTCTCACCTAGCGGACGCGCCGTCGATCCTACGAGTGTAGTGAGCTTACCTTGATGCCGATGTGAGTAGCCTTCTCCCTCGCACACCACGGTAGCTCCACGATTCTTGATGCTAGCTCAAGCATCCTCAAGCCTCCTCCATCTCCAAGCTCCATCCTCCATAGCCGCGGGCGCGAGAAAAGAGAAGAAGAAAAGAGGAGATGGTGAAGAGCTTCACCCTCTTGATCCCTCACTCCCACACACTCACTCCCTCACCCTCTCACACTCCCTCTCTCAAGAGCACACACAAGCAAGAAGAAGAGAAGAAGAAGAAGAAGAAGAGAGCTCTTGTTAGCCACACACCAAAGAATGAACTTCCATTCACTTTTTGAACTTTATATACAAGCCCTAAAATCCCATGGGCACCCATCCCCTTTTTTACATGACTGGCCATTATGGCAAGGTCCTTTTTCCATTTCCCTCTTCTAGCCTTATGCCTCTAGCCTATGCCCTTCTAATATTTTACAGTTGGCACAGAAGGGAGCCTAGCGCTCTTTTACAAGAGTTTTCCAAGTTTTTTGAGGCGCCTTTCGTTTAAAATTGCGCCTTTGGTCTCGACTTAGCTTTTAGAGGTTGCTTGCGTGTCTTTGCTCTTCTTCCATGCTTTTTTCGCTTTTTCCTTCGTTTTTCGTCGTTTTTCGCCATCTCGACTTGGGGTTCACAAAATGGCCTGAAGCTAAGGCTACAAGGAATTGCAAAAAAGAGGATGTAACTCAATTCCTCATGGAGGACATAAGCTTTGCGGATTTGGAATACCACTAGAAATAGTGATAGATAAAGGTCCTAGTTTTAGAAATAAGCTATTGAGAGAATTAACAAGGAAACTAGACTTGAAACACAAATTTTCTAATCCTTATTACCCTCAGTGTAACAACGGACTGGTGGATGCATTCCATGGAACGTTACAGAAGATTCTTTTTAAGTTGGTGGAAGATCATCCTAAAGATTGGGACAATTATCTACATCAAGATTTGTGGGCTTGTAGAACAATGCAGAAGATAAGTACAAGATTCACCCCATTTCAGTTAGTATATGGTCAAGATGCTTTATTACCTATGAATGTCATGTTCCCTACGATGGAGTTTATAAGAAAGCATCAATTAGATCAAATAGAATTGGGAGTTGACAAAGGATTAAACTTGCATACCCTACAGTTGGATAGGCAACAAGCGATGGATTGTTATGAAAAATAGATTGTGAAGAGGAGGGAATGGTTTAAAACATAGCTAAAGAAGAAGAATCTTGCAGAGGGAATGTTGGTTTTGAGACATGACAGTAGCTTGGACTCCACTTTTCAAATCAAATTTCGAGTTAGATGGGAAGGACCTTTCCTCATCAAGCAGAAGTTTGAAAATGGCACTTACTTGCTACAAGATTTAGAATCAATGGGTTCTGTCTAAAGAAATATATCTACAGAATCCTGTAACTAAAGGGGATGTAAGTAAGGTATATACTATACATAAAGTAGGTTGCTTCCAATTTATTGTTTGGGGCAGATTCAATTTTAGAAAATTTGGTGTTGATTAGATGGTTGTAAATGATAGATAACATATTTAAAGTGTGCTTTGACACCTACTAAAGGTCTCTATCAAGTTTGGCGTTGATCTGAGCAAGAATGTGAAAGTTATGGTCTCTGGAAGGTCGATGTCTGAAGCGGACTACATGTAGAAATTTAGGACTACAGGCTGTGTAGAGCTATTGCAGGATAGAAAATCAAAGAATTTGGCATAAGTTGTTCTAAAGAGTTATAACTTTCCTTTTTGAAGCTTGGCAATCTAGAAAGTTATGAGCTATTCTATGTAGTGCTCTATGAGATGGATTTTTAGGAAAAGAACTTTGTCTTTGTCAAATGTTTTCAAAGCTTTTAATAAAGGTTTGCTCACACTTTGTGTTCCAAACCAAGGGGTGGCTGATCATGGTGGGTGAAAATGAGTGACCGGGGACATGATGTTGCATGGATTCAAGTAGGATAACACATGCAAATATCTTTTTTTTTTCTTTCTAACACTTACCCATAGCGGGAGTCGGGTTGATAAATGGAAATCCCAAGTGGTATCATGCATGTTCGATACGTGGTTGTGATATTTCAGTTTTGAGATACACACCTCATGCAAGAAGAGAAAAAAATGTGTTCTCACTTATAATTTTGAGTCCCCGAGTGGAATTGTACATAGCAAGGGGCATGTTTACCATCTAACAACTAAGGGGAAGCAAGGGGCACATTAGTAAAATAGGGGGAAAAGCAAAAACGTGAGGAGTTTTTTTTAAAAGAAAAAAGAGAAGAAAGGGAGAGAGGGATTTGACACAATACAATCAACATGAGAGAGAGGGAGAGAAGAATCTTGCAGCCTTGAAGAGAGGGGAGAAAATTGAAGTTCAGAAGAAGAAGAAGAAAAAATTTTTAGAAGAAAGAGACCGTGAAGCTAAAGTTATTGGAGCATGATGGGGCAGGGTTGTTGAAGTCAATGGGCTGATGAGTCAAAGATGATGGTAATAAGATTCTTTTTGTCTTATTTTCTTCTACTGCCTCTTGTGGGGTAGAGAGTATGCAAATCGGTTTTGATATATGGATATGAGTGAAAGACAACACATGGCTATTCTTCATCATGTTGAGAGTGATGTATGTTAGTTGCTGCATGAGGCTTCCCATCAATAGAGAAGAATGGAAGTAAAGAATCTCTACATCTTAAACTAGGTATGGGGCAGGAATATGTATTATGGGTAGATGTTGAATGCATGGACTCGAGTCAGGGGAAATCTGGAAGGATTTGTAGTCAGGAAATTGATGAATCAAAGTTCGAAGCTCCCACAACTCTTCATCAATGCAAGATATACTAAGATGTATCTGCTGGCATGCAGAAATGACAATCTGAAATCAAAGAAAGTGTCTTCCCGTTTGCAAGTTTATGCTTTTGGAATAGAGAATTTGTGTTTGTTATATAGAGCATGCAAAAATTTAGGATTTCAAGCTGTGCAGAGCTATTTTAGGATATCAAATCAAGGAATTTGGCTCTGAGTTGTTCTAGATAGGCATAGATTGAATAGAGAGCTACAACTTTCCTTTTTGAAGCTCAGCAATCCGAGATCTGGTTAGAAAGTTATGAACTATTTTGTGTAGTGCTCTATGAGGCAATTTTTGTGCTCTACGAGGAAACATGTGAATTCAGTAGCATCAACGCCACCAACTTGATTTCCCATAAAATTCATCATGATTTTCCATTGCTATATTAGTGTAAACTCTCTTTTGATGCAGTAATAGAATGTCTACACAATAGTGAAATTCTTGTAGCCATTGAATTGGCATGAAAATTTTCCGTATAAAGCTTTGGTTACCTGTGTATTTGGATTGTATTTATGTGTGCTCTGAGAAAAGAAGAACAGAAAGGATCTACAACTAGTTTTGCATTGATTGAGGCAACCATGCTTTGTGGGGTTTGTTGCGTGGGATTGCCATCCCTAAAAAATAGGAGTTTTGTGAATCTGAAAGCTCGTGTTGTTAGAGTCTCAACCATGGTTGTTTCAATGTCAAATTCTCTCTAAAAACGGTAAAATGTGAGCTTAAAGGTTTAAGATGCTTAAGTGTTGAGTTGAAGTCTCATTGAGGAGTGAGTGATCACAAATATTTGATCATGTGTTCAATGGTGCTGTCTCGTGGGATTTATTGAGGTGAGATTCTCAGTCTTTATCATGTGGTATTGACTTGGGGGTTGTTAGAGGACGACTACCCAATTCAACTACTAACGTGTCAAAACTGACTACCACATCTTAGCTGAATCCATGGTGGTTTAGATGCTAGGACACTGAGTATACATGCTATCAACAAGCACTCCATAGTGCTTAATGAAAGCTATACACAAATGACTACTAATTAATGGATCTCCATCATATCTATTATTCATGTTTTTTCTCCAAAAAAAAGGTGCAAACTTGATGACACCCAAAGAAGCATAAAAACAAGGCACAAAAGAATCCAAGCATGCATCATATTTTTTTTAAATCAAGAGAATAATACTACATTGTTACAAAATCACCAAAAAGAGATAGAGATATGAGGGGGCCACATCCACATCCACATCCACATCCATCATAAGTGTTACGTGCATGCATTTGTGAAGGGTAGGAATACTCAAAATTAAAGGCCAAAGGTCTTATAATATCAAATGTATCAAAGTTTCAAAGAAATAATAAAAATACGAAGGGGTGTCCTTTTTGGGGAAGAGGTGGGATGGAGTGCACGAGTGGTTATGTGCCTCTTTCCCTTCCCTCTCTTGTCCAATCACATATTCTCCTTTTTGGTGGTGCAAAAAGTTATTCTCTCTCCTCTCTCCTCTGTTTTTTGTGCATAAATTCCTCTTTTCCCTTTTGTTCTTGTATAATGGTTGAAGCTATGGATGAAGACGATGAAGATAACGAATGTGTTCATTATTAAGTGGAAGATTTATGGTTTCTTTTCAGTTTTGAGATTAATGGCTCAGCCATGTGCATAGATTTTGCATGCTTCTACCTTGGTTTCATGTTCATTTTCTGCCGTGGGAGGGTTGCTATCAAAACTACTCTAAACACATGGCTAGGCTATTGCAAATGCTAGCCACAAATGACTTCTTGCAAGGCTCCAATATAAGCCTCTAAACTCTCCTAGCAAGTCTCTCCAAGCTCTAGTAGATGCAAACTTCAACACTCAATGATGCATACCTTTTGAGAGTAGGCTATGGCTTCCTTGTCCTGTAGATCCACTTTAGTCTTCTCTTTAGGATCCAGCTCCCCATGACTCCAATGCCAAGCTCACAGGCTTAGGGTCTCATGGTGCTTTGATACCATATTCAAGATGCAAAGGGAGAGAGAGACACATGAAAGGGATGCAGGAGACACGGGAGAGAAGAGCACACACAATGTAGGTGCTATCAACAATGTTATGACAGCCTTATTGCACTTTCATATATATATGAATAAAGAATATGGGCAGTCACTGTACATGGGCAGGCCCAAGGGCCTTTTACCCCAACAACCTCCCACTAAAAGGCAAATGGGTCAGGGAGTGAAAAAACAAAATAAAAGAAAAGAGACAGGGTGAGGAATCATGACATCTCACCCAGCGCCCAATCGAAAAGCGAGCTATGCAATAACTGTCAGGAATCTTCGAGTCCAAGACATCTAGGAGGCAAGTGATCCTGCAACTCCATACAACAGAGCAATCCAACACAACTCATGAGTGCAAGGCTGTACATCATCACCATCAAAGTATTTCATAGAATCAGTGTGGCACATACAAGACAGCGAAGAGCATCCAAACTCTCCAGAGTCAATCACACTGAAAGAGGGCCAGCATCCCGGACACAAGTCAAACGGGGTCTCAGGACAGTATGCGGCCTCAGCGAAGCAGAAGACTGGCATACGGCTGTAGAATCAGCCATAAAGCGCACTGAACGTGCATCAAGAGGCATGAAGGTGTTTGCATCTCATAAAAGACAGCATGACGGCTACGTAGAACCTGCTAGGCATCTAAATCCCAAAACCTGCAAGCCATAAAGTCACCATCTCCATAACCAAGGAGTATACATCTGTGTGACATAGGCTCATGTGGCATACTGACATATGCCTAGCAGCCGAACATCCTCAAGTGATCATAGGAGGGTCTCATGCCACTCCATGCCTCGTGCGGAGTAATAACATCCAAAGAGAAACACAACGTCCGATTAGCCAAGTAGACTGCCATCATAAGGGCCTCGGCCCAAAAGCCATAAGACAACCTAGCTGTGGTAAGCATAGAAGCCACCTTTGCTAGCTGGGAGAGATAACATGACTCTCATAATCCATCTGCAAGCATCTAGGCATGCTACCAGTAGAATCCATAAACCTGTCAAGCATAGTAACAGAATCCTCAATCCGTACCAAAGGGTAAGCCTAAACACGATGGGTAGCATGATCCATGAAGGTCACCAAATACGATGCTCCACCAAATGATTGGGAAGGCATAGGTCCATATACTGCAACATGGACTAGATCTAGAGGAGCATGCCTCACATGATCACCATAAGCCAAAGAGGCTCTGCACGGACCATGAGTACAATGAGGGCAAGTAGTATGGGGAAGAGTAGGCAATAAGCCCATATCACATAAAGCATCCATCTCAATGTGTCGTACATGGCCTAGGTGACAATGCCATAACAATGCATGTGGTATTTGCATAACTGCAACCATAGAATCCCCCACATGAGAGACATGCACTACATAATCACTGCCATATCTAGCACCTCTAGTCAATACCAAGTAACCATGACAGATTTTCCATAAGGTATCCCCAAGAGATACATAATATCTCGCACCATGCAACTGACTGACAGAGATCAGAGCGTAGGTATATGCAAGACATCACGGAGCATAAGAGAAGACCCATTTGGCAAAGCCAAGTGTATATCCCTTGTATCAATAACATGACAATCTTGCTCAAGGCCCAAAGAAATACATCCATCAACCTCCGTGTAAGAAGAGAACCAAGCTCTATGCGGAGTACCATGACAAGATGCCATACAATCTACAAGCCAATCAAAGGTATAGGCCATATCACTGAGCAAGTAATCTGCAGGGTAACATGATGCCAGGAGTCTAGGCTTAGCTGCATCATCATGGGTAACTGACTCTGCTCTCATGTCTAGTGTGGCACAATCTTTTCTTCTCTCTAATCCACTTGAAGCATTTACACTTCACATGCCCTGTCTTTCCACAATGAAAGCAAACAGAACTTGTAAAACCTGTAGAAGAGGACAAAAGCTCTGTAATAGCATGAGGAGGGCTGTCCAATACATCCAAGGAGCTCAAAGAATCAGGGGAACTCTCATCAAAGAGAACAGGCTCATCAAGAGGATTGTCTGCATGACTAGAAGAGTTGGAAGTCATCATAGCATACTGCAAAGGGGACTCATCCAAACCAGAAGGGGAGAACACAAAGGCATCAACCACGGATGCAAAATATCCCACACGGACAAGCCTAGCAGTCAAAAGCATGACATATCCAACCACTGTAGCTTACAGCTAAAAGCATAAGCATCCCTCGGAGCCATAAATGCATAAGCATCCTCGAAACATAGGAGTATACATAACTTTGCAGTGTCTCATACCATGTATTGACATACATGTCCAGCCAAGAATGGCAAGTGGCAAATAAACCTGCAAGAATCAAGCTCCAATAAAAGCCCAAATATCTATGTAAAAGCATCCAGATAAGAGGCTCTGCAAAATACATAGCAGCAGACCATGTGCATACATAGGTGGCCATAAAGATCAACTGCTCCCGGACATACACGGGCAATAGCAGATGCCATACAACAAAGAAGCAGGATAGCCATAATTGTAAATCCCAAGCACTATATCCAAGTCCATTGATCAGTAATTATCCCACATATAAAATGCAAACGAGCAATCACAGCTCAATAGGCAATTGCCAAAACAAGGGAGCAATTCACTGCTCAATACTTGTAAGTGCATCCAAGTAATAGCCAAGATCCATCATCAGAGCATCAAATCCCATATAGCATCCAAGGCTGTAACGGAAAAATCCAAGTCAATGTCCAACTGCTCAAGGGAATACTCAAATGAATGTCGAGATGAGCTCGAACAACATAATACTTGATCTTAGACTATTAGCATCGTGCTACCTCACTTGCATCCCAAAACCAAAATTTAGGATGGTACACACACACCCCTTCTTGCTTCAAGAAAACCCTATCCTCATTATTATTACAGTGCAAACATATGCCCTTAGCAAGCCTAAAGCTCATGCCCTCAAACCTTAGGTTCATGCCTCAAATCCATTACCCCTTGACCTCTTAAGTCTTAATGCCCACCCCATAGCACCATCTCAAAAACCTTAGTCCTCTCTCGGAAAAACCAATCAACCTCCAAATCTTTTGTCCATCGTGTCATATCACAATCTCATGATGCTTTTGAAACATTAACTAATTTTTTGAAACCCCATGCATACACCCGTAAAGACTTTATCTCCTTGCATCCCTAAGTTGTAAGCCAGATGTTGTAAGAAACACTAAGTACCTTGAAGAAAAACCCTACCCCACCATAAGTCTTGGCCCATATCTATCTACACTATATCAGGGCTGCACCACACACATGGAAATGAACTTGTGTGTGTGTGCTAGCAACACTTCAGATGATTGCATCCACATGCACCTCAATTAAAGCTAGACCACCCCATTAGCAAACAGTGCTACAAGGCCTCCACATAGAGAGAGAGAGAGAGAGAGAGAGAGAGAGAGAGAGAGAGAGCACTTAGAGGAGTGAGAATATCTTCCTACCAATTTGAGGTCACCAACTTTTGACTCCATCAAGTCTATGGAATACTTCTAAATACGGAGATAATTGATCAACTAGATGGAGTCTTGAGGAACCTTGTTAAGTCTAGTCAAATTAGTCCTCCACACACATTTGGACTTCACTTCATCCACTCATACACATAAAAGTCACCTACACATTGTCTTGCCTCTTATTTGGACTCTGATTTAGATAGAGTCCAAACTTCCATGAGGGCTCTTGAGCCTACACCATGTCCAAACCTCTAAATATTAAAAATTGAAGTTTCCTTCTCTATCACACTACAATTAGCCTATTAAACACAATCAATCTGTGTGTGTGTGTGTGTGTGTGTGTGTGTGTGTGTGTGTGTGTGTGTGTGTGTGTGTGTGTGTGTGTGTGTGTGTGTGTGTGTGTGTGTGTGTGTGTGTGTGTGTGTGTGTGTGTGTGTGTGTGTGTGTGTGTGTGTGTGTGTGTGTGTGTGTGTGTGTGTGTGTGTGTGTGTGTGTGTGTGTGTGTGTGTGTGTGTGTGTGTGTGTGTGCGCGCGTGCGCGCGCGTGCGCAAAGTTGAGCTTTCTTTCTTGCTGCTGCCATGTAGAGAGCTTAAATATCAATGAATGTGTTCTTCCCCCTTCTATTTGTTTGACTAGAGCTTGAATATCCATGGCTGCTCTCCTTTGCTGTGTCAGGCATATGAGGGAAATAATAACATCGCTGGTGAAGGGGGTGTACAAGATGGAGGAGGACTAGCTGGCAGGGATGTGGGAGTATGAGTATATTAATAAGCTAGAAGATAGAGAGTATGAGTATATTAATAAGCTAGAAGATAGACATGACGGGGAATCAAGAGGATGGTGGTGGTCATGCAAGCTAGCAAAGGATGTAGAGACAATGAAGAGGAAGATATTGCTAAGCTAGCAGAGCACTTAAAGACGATGAAGAGGAAGACGTTGCTGTGGTGGAAGATGTTCCATTACAGGATGGTGAAGCCCATCGAGGACGATGGGAGGTGGGAGCAGAGAAGATACGTAGGACGGGCAAAGTAGGGAGCTCTACCAAAGCAAGTGGGAGCTCGAGCAACAGCAACAACGGGTGCTTGGAGCAAACGACAACAAACCTAGCAACAATCGTCAGCAGCTTTGACATGGGGCTTTGACATGGGGAGAGAGAGAGAGAGAGAGAGAGAGAGAGAGAGAGAGAGAGAGAGAGAGAGGAGAGAGGAGAGAGGGAGAGGAGAGAGGGAGAGCAAGAGAGAGTCATGACAAGGAAAATCATTATGAAAAACGACACCTTATCAAAATCAAAGGCTAGGTTCACACAAGGTGGCAAAAGAGAAAAGGGGAGGGGCATCATCCTATGTGTGTATTTTTCATTTGAAAAGAAAAAGTTGGGTTTTTTCTAGACCCACCAGAACTTCTACCAACCTCACACTATCAAAAAAAAAAAATCTTGATGGAAGATGTTCCACTTTACATGTGGCAAAATTTGATTCAACAAAAGTGTGCATGAACTTTTGTGTTTGGTTGCTTTTAACACATAATAAATATATTTCCACACACTTTCACCATTAGTGTGAACTCATGGTAGATCTCCTCTAAATTGTTAGAACTCTTGCCGCCTTAGTGTGGACCTAGCCTTTGGAAAGATAATTAAGAAATGGAGAGAAAAAAGAGAGTTTTTAATGATTAACATGAGAAAAAGAGAAAGTGGTCATAGTATTCACCACCAATTAACACGAGAAAGAGAGAGAGGGGAGGGATCATTAGCATTTTCAGATTTAGTAATTGAATTTTAATAATATTGGGAACCTATATATTCTTTAAAGTGGAACTTAGAGTGGAGATACATACATACATACATACATACATACATACATACATACATACATACATACATATGTGTGTGTGTGTGTGTGTGTGTGTGTGAAGAGAGAAGAGTGTGAAAAGAAGTGAATTGAGAGTGAAAAGGAGAGAAATTGTGTATATGTATATATGTGTGTGTGTGGAGAGAGAGAGAGAGAGAGAGAGAGAGAGAGAGAGAGAGAGAGAGAGAGAGAGAGAGAGAGAGAGAGAGAGAGAGAGAGAATGTGTGTGTGTGGAGAGAGAAATAGGGAGAGTATGTGTCTGTGTGGATAGACAAAGAGAGAGAGTGTGTGTGGGGAGAGAGAGATGTGAAATGGAGCAAGGGGTGAGCAAGAGAAATGAAACAGGGGAGAGAGAGAGAGAGAATCATGACAAAGAAAATCATTATGAAAAAAGATACCTTATCAAAATCAATTTGGAAAGATAATTAAGAAATGGTGAGAAAAAAAAGAGTTTTTAATGATTAACATGAGAAAAAGAAGAAGGGGTCATAGTATTCACCACCAATTAACACGAGAAAGAGAGAGAGGGGAGGGATCATAAACATTTTCAAATTTATTAATTGAATTTTAATATTATTGGGAGCCTATATATTCTTTAAAGTGAAACTTAGAGTGGAAACTTAGAGTGGATATATATATATATATATATATATATATATATATATATATATATATATATATATATGGGGGGAGATAAAAAACCGAAGAAAGAGAGAGAGTGTGTGTGTATGTATAAGTGAAGGGAGAAGAGTGTGAAAAGAAGTGAATTGAGAGAGTGAAAATGGGAGAGAGTATGTGTATAAAGAAGTGAATCAAGAGTGAAAAGGAGAGAGATTGTGTATGTGTGTGTGTGTGTGTGTGGAGAGAGAGAGAGAGAGAGAGAGAGAGAGAGAGAGAGAGAGAGAGAGAGAGAGAGAGTATGTGTCTGTGTGGATAGACGAAGAGAGAGTGTGTGGGGAGGGAGAGAGAGAGAGAGAGAGAGAGAGAGAGAGAGAGAGAGAGAGAGAGAGAGAGAGAGGAGAAGGACTTGCAACACTGCTCTTTCACAATAGCTTCACACTCCATGAAGCAACCTAGTGTTCCACACATGCAAAGTGCACAAGAAACACTAGTATAATTACTTATTTTTAATTTTCTCACTTTTGCTTAGCTCCTTCATTGCCAATTATATTATCCACTTTTCTCCATTAGTGGCACGTGTTTGTTGTCTCAAGGAATGCTATTGCTTCACATTTACTCAAAATCTCCATCAAATCCAAGCACATCTTCCAATATGAAGTTGAACGATGTACATATTTATGGAGGAAATGTAAGAGGAATTCTTTTATGCATACTCGTGCCTTCTATGCTTAATAGTTGTATGTGATGAGAAATCCTATAAGGTTAGAATTGAGAGGAGCACCCATTCACACTCGTGTTACAATCACAAGGAAATGGTCCATGCGGTGTGTTGTTCAATGGGCACTATTCATATGTTAGCACACTCATGACTTAGGTTTCCCACCATAAGCAATTCAAATTTGGCATCTAAATATTGGCTTCAAACAAAATTTGTGACTCTTTGGACACTTGTTACGATGTTAGATTATAGTCTTGAAAAATAATAAAGCCTTGGTTTGGAAGTACTATATGCATGCCACATAGGTGTGATGGTAGGCTTTTGAAATTCATGGATTATAAGTTGTATAGATGGATGCATTTTATTTTGCTTTCATATAGCGAAGTGGTCCATGTGGTAAATTGAGATGGTATGTATAACCTTGCTTTTTGATGCCATCCACCTATGCCAAGCTGGATACAAGATTACTTAGGGCCATGCCACATCTAAGTCGACAAGCTTAAACAAGTAAAAGGGAGAGTGAAAGCACCAAGGCCACCCACACCTTGACTATGCAAGGGCTCCACTTGTGCTAAAACAAGGAGAGACAAGGTGCTTGAGGTGAGAGAGAGTAGAGGAGAGAGAAGAAGGTCTTTAAGAGAGAGAATAAGATTCCCACTAATGAATGATTGCCAAGTCTTTGGACTTCTCCAAGTTAATGGGAGTACCACCATTTGTAGAGCTACTCCATAAACTCACCAAAGTTTTGACAGAAAGTCAAGAGTGGTCGAACAAAATTGTCACGTACACCATTTGTAGAGGTACTCCATAAGGGATGTAAACTAGCTGATGGAAATTTTAAGGTTTTTTGTAAAGGCCTAAGACAATTATGTCTTGAAGAAGCCTCTTAGTAGGCTATGTTACTTAGGTGTGGCTTAGCTCTTATTTTGCCCGTCGGTTCGCTCTAATCTGAACCCACCTTAACATGAGGCACACGTGGCAAGTCGGGATTCGTTTGCAAATTTACAAGTTTGGGTGGGTGTTTTGGGAAACGAGCGATGGGGGGGCTTTTAATATTTTGCAGCCGATGGTTGATAGGCATATTAGGCTATGGTTATTTTCTTTTTAATCCATTCCAATTTCCCCTTCTTCGTTCTTGGATCGACAAGGAAGTTATACAAATCTTCCTCGGAGTCACATTCGCAGGGACAGCTCACTCCCCCGAGTCACAGACAGCCTCCCTCCCTCCCTCCCTCTCTCCCCCTGTATCTGTCACACACACTCACTCGCACACTCAATCTCTCTCTCTCTCTCTCCTGATGCGGCTATGGCCATGAAGCAGGTTATCCTTGCCTAATCCCTTTCCCATGGACCTCTTCTCTCTGATTCGCACTTACCTCGCTCCCCACAACCCATCTTCACCCACTAATAAGCTAGCTCAGTACCAAGGCGCCTTCGCTATCTTCATCCTTGCCTGCATCTCTCTCCTCTTCGGCTTCGTCTACTTTGACATTGTCCAGATTACCTCCATAGGAGCTCTCCTCTCCAACATTGGGCCCTGGAAGGCTGCAGATCCACTACAGGAAACCCTCAACCCTTATCCTTCTCATAATCTTAGACCAAAACCATGGCAAACCATCACAATTGAACCCCCCTCTACTGATAGTTATCCGTCGCCTTCCCCCCTCAAAGGGAGCTCCTCATCTGATACAGGGAATGGAGCGCAGAAGGATCTGAAGAAAGAAGAAGAAGAAGAAGAAGAGGACGACGAAAGTGATATTGAGGTTGTGGATAGGTCTCCTTATCTGCAAATTCAGGGTGATCGTCATCAGAGGTGCAATCTGTTTGTGGGGAGGTGGGTGAGAGATGAATCGTATCCTTTGTATGCCTCCCGGGATTGCCCCTTCATAGACGAAGGCTTCAGATGCCAAGAAAATGGTAGACCTGATCAAGATTATCTCAGGTGGAGATGGCAGCCCTCCGGGTGCGACATGCCCAGGTTCTCTCTCTCTCTCTCTCTCTCTCTCTCAATTTTCTAAAATTTTAGGACCCTAGCTAAGGAGCTTATGAGAGCAAAATTTTGCACTCACAAGAAGTTTTAGACATTTTTCCATTGATTCCCACATTGTAAATTATGACAACATCATTGGAGCAACACATAGCTAGCTTAGTGTGGTGGAGGCCGGCAGCCCCTTGCCCCTAACCGCAGCTTACCTAGGCATGTAGTGCCATCAAAAACAAGGGAAAAGAGCACGTTTTCCCACATGGGAAAATGTTAAAAACTTCTTATGACCACTCCATAACATTTTAACATACCCTTTGTACCAGCCCAGCTAAATGTTATCATAAAGTTTAGGGTAGTTTTAATGCTTATTAATATACTTCACTTCCATACCTTAGAGCAACATTGGAACTCTATGAATGCAACGTCTTTACATGTATTTTGTACTCTTAGTTATGGTGCCTTAGCTAAATGCTACTTAGACATTTGCAATTATGAAAGCAATGAGTATAGTGTCAATGATAAGTAAAACTCCGTATGTGATGGTAAATTGAAGGCATTACATTTCCACATTACCAAAAAAGTTGTTTGTTTAGGATATTGTTTAATGCTCAATAGGAACATGTAAAACATGTAAATGGTCTTCCGTATCCACTTGCGCGTATTGTTTTTTGCTATTACTTTGTGAGCATTTGTGTTGTAGCTTGTACCTTCTAGTAATCAATCAATATCATTGGGAGGATCAAGGTTGTTGCATTCAAGATATAATATATATATATATATATATATATATATATATATACACACACGCATGAGGGTTGTTAGGTTGTCCAATGCACATTGCCTTTAAGGGGAGACATGACTTAAAGTTGTCAATATGCTAACTTCAATGAGAGATTCAGCGGAAAAGGTTGCTTGAGGCTTACTTTTTTGACACGTTCTACTTTCAAGACAATTTTCCCTTATTAGTTTACAAGTTTCCTACCCATTTTTTAATGTAGTCAAAGTGGTGGCTTAGCTCTTGAAGAGTTTGAACTTTGTAACTTTCCCATATAAGGGATGATGTACATATTTATTTCGTTATAATCAAATGTGTACGCTATATATTAAAAAGACACCACAATTTCAAAGTGCATCATGAAGTGGGAAAATTGTAATGCTATGTTGTCTTCCCTTTTCAAAAATAAGAGGCATACACACATTCCCACACAAGTGTACACACGCACATGTGTATACACACGAACCATAATGGATTGTTCATACAAAGTAAAACCTCTCTCTCTCTCTCTCTCTCTCTCTCTCTCTCTCTCTCTCTCTCTCTCTCTCTCTCTCTCTCTCTCTCTCTGTGCGCCTCCCCCTGCCCCCCCCCCCCCCCCCCCCCAAACGTGCGTGCCAATGTTTATATATGTGCATATACATATGACTCTTTTCTAATCTCTTTTCCATGAACAAAAAAACACAAACAATATTTTTAAAAGTTTGGGCCTAAGGTGTTGTTTTTAATTTCCCTCATTAATACAAAGATTGACGTATATATAGTTAAGGTCTCTATTTCAATTAGAGTGTTCATCATGGTTATACAATGCTAATGTAAATCTTGTAGTATGTAACTATTGTCTAAAGTTAATTTCATAGTTTATTGAAAGCAATCAATGAATTATGTAGTTTTGATGCAAGAGACATGCTCAAAAGGCTTCAAGGATCTCGGCTTGTTTTTGTTGGAGACTCTATTGGTCGAAATCAATGGGAATCAATGCTATGTATGCTTGCACAAGTTGTGCCTAACAAGACACGCATATATGAAGTAAATGGACAACCCATAACAAAGCATAAGGGATTCCTTATCTTCAAATTTCAAGACTACAATTGCACAGTGGAGTATTATAGGTCCCCTTTCCTTGTACCTCAAGGCCACCCTCCTCGGAACTCTCCACAAGGTGTTAGAATATCTTTAAAAGTGGACACAATGGATTGGTCCTCCAAATATTGGCGTGGTGCCAATATCCTTGTCTTCAATGCAGGCCATTGGTGGAATTATGAGAAAACACGAAAAGGGTATATACTCTCAATAAACACGCTTGTCTTTTCATTTTCAAAGATATATTAACTTTTGTTTCCTTAACCTCTTTTATTCTTTTTCAAGTGGATGTTACTTTGAAGTAGATGGACAAGTGAATAAGAGTATGAAGGTGAAGGAAGGATTCACCAAGGCAATGCGCACTTGGAGGGATTGGGTGATCAAGGAAATTGACTTCAACAAAACACAAGTCTTTTTTCGAAACTATGCACCAGCTCATTTCAGGTGCTTAACTATATCTATTAATTAATTTAAGCTAGTTAGTCTCTATTGCCCATTTCGATGTTTGGTTGTTAATAGTGCTTTGTGTGCACACACATTCTCTTTAGAATTTCAAAAACAAGGAATAAGCATTTTGTGAGAAAACTAATGGTCATGTTTGACATGATGCATATTGCTTATCTTGATAATTATATATAAATGGCTTAAGAGTAACCTTTTGCAACATATTCCATTCGGACATCAAACCCAAATCTTAATCATATCTAGTGCCACACAAAGAGCCTCACTTCATAGATTATCTAAGTTTACATCATGTTTTTAAGGCCATGCAGAAGGCCATTTTAATGTGGAAACAATGTGCTACATTTATCTTCCATTTGTGGAAAAGGTTATATAACTCCTTGAATAGGGTAGCATTTTTTTGAGGATTTTGTGCATTAAAGGTTTGATACTAACATCACAAATCTTACTTATTTTCATCATTTGCATGATTTGGGAGTTGGTATGTTGTAACTTTGGCATCTTATCATGGTCCTTTTCTAGTGTGCTGGCATTTAATGTGTTACACCCACATAGCACATTGGTGATTACGACACAAGTTAGAAGCTAGTTGTCTACATTTATGTGGTCATGGTAGAGAGCTAATCTCTTCCACAAAGTCAAGTTTCCTTCTAGATTGCTTACCCCTACTCTAGAACTTGGTATCATTAGTGGGGCATCCTCTACACTAGCCATATGTATGTATAACACTATAAATCTTGCAAATAATGCTTATAAGTTGTTTACATAACTATGACAATCCAACCTAAACAAGTCCACTATTATCAATCACTCTACCGGATTTTCTATTCACTTGTTAATGCATAGGGAACCAAGATTTCTTAAGGCTTATAGGATGCATGACCCTATTGATGCATCATTTTTTGAGTAAAGGGATGAAATACCAATAATAGTTAAGACCTAGGGATGAAAATAGATGTATAGATATCTTCCACAAGGTTCATGCTCAAAGAAATGTTGTTATAGGAAATCGCAATGGTGGCGCCGTAACTACTTTTATGTCTAACATTATAGTGCTAGAGTAGTGGCAAAAGCTTTTTTACAGCTTTAGCACACTTCTTGGCAACTTTGAAAAATAGGAGCAATAACAAGGCATGAGAGGATGTTGTCATTGTGCCAAATGTGAAGTGAATTTGGGGGGTCCTAATAGATAGATGATGTGAAGGAATAAAAAGGGGTGTGTGGGGTGTTTGGCTTGCAGGGGCGGGACGTGGCAGGGAGGGGGCGGATGCGACAACGAGACGGAGCCGTTGCGGGAGGAGGCGGGGGAGGAGGCGTGGCAGAACGCGGTGCTGCTGCGGGAGATATTACCGGGCGTGCCGGTCGCCCGCCTTCTGGACATCACCGGTCTGTCCGCCCAGCGCCCGGACGCCCATTCCTCCCTCTACAACCAGCCCGCCCCTCACCATAACACCACCAGGCAGGATTGCAGCCATTGGTGCCTCCCTGGCTTGCCCGACACGTGGAACCTCCTCCTTTACGCTAGCCTCATATCATGACAAGTCACAACCCCCCCGGCCACCCCTTCCCTTTTTTTAATTTTTTTAAAATAAAACCCTCATCACTCAAACCCCCCCCCCCCCCCCCCCGATTGGTATTTGTCCTTCAAGGCTTCAATGTCATGTCACACACACACACTCGCCCTCCTAACCTATACAACTCACTTTACTTGTTACATGTCCAAAATAGAAGAGCAAGCTATGCATGCAACATCACCCTAACCTGAGGTCCTTTGGGATGAGGTGAACCCATCTTTTCCTAAACCTTCCTACATCCCCGATCTTCAAGGGGATGTCACAAACAACAAGTTCCACACACACACACCATGCATCTACCACACTTTAGCACATTGCTATCCCCCTTGTCCCCCATCCTCTTCCCTATTCTTCCCCTTCAACAGTTTTTGTATATTAACCAATGTCTCTTGTTATGCTTAAGTCTGTTTTTGTCTAGCACATCTCTCCAATGCACATATTATAGATTTCTAACCCTAGCTCCGTACTAGAGTGGGATCCCTCTTTCTATTTGACATCTCCCATCCATGCCCTCCTCATTCAACATCCCTCATCCATGCAAGGTTCTTGGCTCCAAAGCACACCCTTGCTTTCCACTCTTAGATAACACTTGTAATTCAAGCATATCTTGAATCTTTCAACAAAGCCCCAAGTTCTTTCATAAAATCAAAGGTCATCAAAGATTTCAACAATCAATATTCAATCTCTTTTCATATCTTGTGGATATAAACCACGAGATGAAAACTTGCAAAAATTTTATTTTCTTACATTCTATCTCTACTATGAGTATAATCATGAAGTTTTTTTCCTTTTAATACTGAACGTAAAGCAACTCATAAGCAATATTCAAATTTTCCTATAAGGTCCATTCTTCCACACACATGCATGCATGATCTTCTTGTTAGCCAATCATGATTTGTAGTGTGCTATGGCTACTCAACAAAATAAAGATTTGGATCCAACTCTTTGTTGGACTAGCATCAAATTGAAGAAAATGTATGTCATACAGGAGTTAGAGAACATCAATAAAAGAATGACGATGGGAGTTTGTAATTTGCAAGTATGATGGTCTTGTATAATTCACTGTGATAGGTTTTGCTTCCTTGCATTTACAAGTATATATCCATAGATTCTACAAGGGTTACTAACCACACCTACAATCTTTTTATACTCATGTTCGGCCCCTCCTCATCACGATTCTACCTTCCCCCTAGTTGGATTCATAATATGTACATGTACTTCAATTCTCAAGTGATATATGTTGGACAACATAACTAATGTATTGATATGTATTGAGCATGCTAAATACACCAATCAAGATGCCTTATTGATTCAAAGTGGATAGGCAAAGGCCTTCAAAATTGTGTATTAGGACTTCATATCTCATATCATGACTAGGATGGGTTTTAGCCAAAAAAAAAAACACAACATTTATTAGCAACATAGGGATGGGACTTACCTATTATACAAAAGGAAATAAAATTGTCAAATGCTTAGATAATTGGTAATTTGTTGGACAAGGGTGTCCTTTGAGTGACTATATGTTATTATCCCTCATCCCTTGCCTTTATATATGCATAAGTTGACGTAAAAGTAAACATTGCAAGGCCTTCAATTGATTGATGCTTCATGCCTCTTGGCCTAATTATATGCTAATGATTTGTATCTTATGCATTAAAATGAAGAGGAAAACACAACCTCATAGTAGCTCTAATTTGCTATGACAACAAGGTTGGAAATAATCTAGCCAAATGAAACTTCTTTTGGTTGACAACGAAAACATAGAATGAGTGAGTATGGCTAGGTCAAATATCATATTCAGTGAGCTTGCTTGCACCACTAAGCCATTTCCATGGAGTGCACTGAGAAGGTGCAAAATGATTAGGTCAAAAAATTGTGGATGAAGCATGAGTTTTGAAACTCTCCATTTTTCCATTGCATGTTAGAGCTGCATCACAAAATCTATTGGGAAACTCTATGAGATTAGAAAACATTCAATGGAGTTGTTTGTTTCAACCATTTTTGGCTCAAGTTGACCCTTATAGGGCTTATTCTTGGTATAGCATGGCATTAAGAGAATGAGAAACATGATTAGCATTGATTGGAAGTTCCTTACTTTTCCACAAAGATATAGAAATTTGGGCTTAAGATCATCAATGAGCCTATCAAGAGGAAGGCATATCCAATCATTGTTATGCATAATGCCAATTATCCTTTAATTCTTATCGCACCCAAAAAGTTGGATAAAAACTCACCTTAGATTCATGAGCATACCAATTGATTGTGGCATTTGACTAAGTCTAGAACCAATGAGATAGGAACACTTTGATGGATATAGAAAAAGTAAACCTCCATGAAAATTTTTGAGAGCTTTTAAGGGAATCTTTGCTAGCCGAAAAGGTCTTGCAAAAAAAGAGAGTGCAATATCCAAGCATAAGAGATGTGGAGTAGATTATGAAGACCCCTTTCATCCCTTATTGTACTCATTACTTAATCATTAGACTATACAATCCAAGTGTCAACCTTCCAATACGAATTTGGTGAATATTTCAAGTCTTGGCATAGTGACCTCTACTCGCTTATATTTCTCTTACTTCTTTGCATGGACTAGATTGTAAGAAAAGATAACACAACAAAGTAAAACTTTGATTATTGTACATGATTACAAAAGACAAAGTTAAGCTTCCCGACCATGTGCTTTTGTTAGGAAGTTGTGATAGTACAAAAGAAAATAGGATAGATCAAAGGCTATCTATGTAGAAAAGTGTGGCCGAAGCTTGAATAAAGTGTTGCATGCACACTTTTGCACGCATGCAACCAAAATTGACTATTAAATGTTTGGTGGGAGAAGCTGCACCGTGATAAGACCCTCCAATAGGGACCTAGTACAACAATGACAACACACGCATGTAGCCAAGCTAGTAATGTGCCAACCCCCTCTAGGGTTTGTCTCTAGCTATCTAGCCACAATCATCCTCCATCTAGTGTTGAAATTGGTATCTACTAGGTGAATGTGCTACTCATAAATGCATTCTCCTCATATGGAGGCATTACTAAGATAGAGGTGATGACTACCTATGTAGCTACATGAGGAATGGATCATTGATCTCCAATAACCCCCTCAATGTTCATCCCAAACATGAACTATTCCTTTGGTCCAATATCAAGCTGATGAATGTCACTCCAAGGCACTCCTCCCAAGAGCTTTGGTGAAAAGATTTGCACAATCATCTTTCATATGAGATTTCTTCAAATCCACCTCTCCATCCATAACAAGATCTCATACAAATAGGTATTGAAGTTCAAATATGGTTTGTACAATCATAGAACATAGGGTTTCTTGCGATCTGTAGTAGCAGGCAACCCTAATTGTCACATATCACTTTTGTAGGCTCTTGCACTGCCCCCATATCAAGCTAAAGCCTTCTTAACCATGATCTCATGTGCAACAAAACACGGTGCTTTTAGAGAGAGGGGGATGTCCATCTAACTATTTAGGCATCTTGATGCATTTGTGTGCATCTAGAGCAAGTGTGCTATGTATATATTACAAGAAGCAAGTTACAAATTTGTAAGATAAAATTAATAGGGAATGTGTTGAGAGAGAGAGAGAAGGGGAGGGTAACCACCATCTCTTTACAAGAGCCCTAACAACCGTGCTTACATGGGTCCTAGCACGAAGTGCTAGTAGATTTTTAAAACATAAAGATTTTACATTGCTTTTAGGCAATGAGCATGACCTTTTTTTGTGTGTTCCTTTAAGCCTATGATTGTGATGTGATGTGCTGACCTTAAACCTTTCATAGGCAAGGGGTGGTCACAACAACAGGGTGGAAGAAGGCACATTGGTGTTTTTTGTAAGCTTCATAGGGGCTATGAAAAGAGAGAGAGAGAGAGAGAGAGAGAGAGAGAGAGAGAGAGAGAGAGAGAGAGAGAGAGAGAGAGAGAGAGAGAGAGAGAGAGAGAGAGAGAGAGAGAGAGAGAGAGAGAGAGAGAGAGAGTGTGTGTGTGTGTGTGTGTGTGTGTGTGTGTGTGAGTGTGTGTGTGTGTGTGTGCGTGTGTGTGTGCGTGTGAAGCTATATTGAGGATAGTAAATGAAGAAATCAATGACATTGGCACAACTAGGTCATCTGAAATGCCTTCATCTTCAATTTGGCCTTCAAGGTTCAAAGTTGTATTGCTAAGCTCAAGTCTTCATTGGCAATTGGATCTTATTCAAGATGCTAGCTTTCTCCCTAGGGAGGATCTAGTTGCTTGGCATATGGCAATTTCTTTTGCTTCCCTACCATCATTCTTGTATTTCTCATGTGATTAATATAATTACGCATTCCAAGGGGTGAGAGAGAAAGAGAGAGAGAACCCATCTTGAGAGAGCTCATTCATTCAAATTTAATTTATAAAACTATAAATAGAGGAGCATCAATGTGCGTGCGTGCGTGCGTGTGTGTGTGTGTGTGTGTGTGCAAATTCACTATCACTGTTTATTTCTCAATCAAACCTTGCTAAGTAGCTAACTTTCAACTCATATAACTTTCAAAGTACTTGTAATTTAAAGGTCATGTAAATAGAAAAGCTTTAGATCTTTGGGAGTACTACATTTCTTATAAGACAAGTCATTGGCTACTTCCTACTAGAAACTAAGATAATCCTATTCAAACTTGCCATTGAACTCAACTATTATTGTTTTAACTAGAAAACTAGTGTCTTACCCAACTTCATGCCTATTTTTGGAATGCTTTGGCTCAAATTTAAGTATTACAGTATAAGTATATGTTTTCCACAACTTTTTGTAAACTGAAACTCTCTAGTTACCTGTTTGACCTAATTCTCAAGGGGATAGAAGTTATTTCTATTTCATTGTTATAAGTTTTTCATTCTACTATCTTTTTTCCAATTTTCTAAGGATTGAGAGTACATCTAAGGAGAAAAACAAAAGAAAAACTTTGAAGTTTGTTGCCAAGCAGTATATAGAATTTTATTTACGTGTTTATTGCATAAGAATACCAATTAGTTTAGATTAGTATTTCCTTCTTTTAGTTTGGATTTTATTTTCTTCCATTAATTTGCAAGTAGAGCTCTTGCAGTGAAATAGTAATATATTTCCATGTGTTGTCTTAGCCTTCACTTATTTTGTGCATTTGTCTTAGGTATTTCTCTTTAACATCAATATTTTCACTAGGTTCATTGAGAAAATGATCCTTCTATTCATTTACTAAAAGGTAGACAACTAGTCTATGCTTTGACTTTGCTTTTAGTAGACTAGTTGTTTGTAATTTATTTCAAAACTTTCTTAGGAGCTTAGGTTATCTAACTCCACAAAAAAACCACCAAAACTAAAATTGAATCTATCTAAACTTTATATTTTAGCTTGAACTAGCATCTATAGACTCTCAAATTTGTTTTTAGCCATCTCAAGGTATTCTCATGTAAGATTATGTTAAGTACGTATTTTCTATATATACTTAAACATATCTATTTGTATGATTCATAGATCTTCTTATCTTTTAAATATGCCTATATAATATGTCTTAAGACTTGCAATTGGCCCCTTTTAAGTTTAACTTGGCTATTGCAATTTCACATTTATAAAATAATTTCTCTCTATAATGTGATTAGATTCTGTTGGTATCATAATATATTAGCCTCGAGTAATCCTCTATTACTTGAAAGTTTCTCGATGATTTGATTGCTAACTCATGCTCTTGGTTTCTCATTCCTGCCTACATATCTCATTTAGTAATAGAGGACAATTGCTATATCCACCCCAAAGGTATGTTTCCATGAGGTGTTTATTTATCCTTAAATCATGTGCCCATGAGAGGTATATTTATTTAGCCCATGAGATGCATACTTATTGGTCCATGAGAGATGCATACCCATGAGATGCGAATATCCTTAGTCATGGCACCAAAGGAGTACTCTTAGGCTATTTATTTTGAAGTTTTTTGGATGATGGATAGCACATTTATATATGGGTTCTTAAAGAGATTTATTGACAATTCAAGAGCAATAGATAATCAAATTAGTTTAAAAGAAGTAATACTTACTTATTTTGTGTTTAATAAATTTTCATAAAGTCAATTGGTTTACAATTCTCTTTTTCAATTTGTGTAACTTACCATTTGAAAGAATGTATCGACTTACTTCTTCTTCTTTTAATTTGCATATTTATGATTGGTTTCATACTAATTGCAATGGACTTGTCATTTGAATGTTGGTTGAGAAAAAGTTCAAACTTAGTTCTAAATAGCAAATGAGGCCATTTTCTTTCCTATTCCTGAGGTGAGTTGTGCGGTCACATTATTTTAGAATGTTTTTTTAGGAAGAGAGTTGCATTAATTAGGATAGGTGTGATGTAGAAAATTAATTGTAGCTTTTAAAAGATTAGGTTACTTTAAGTGTAAATAGACCCTAAAGTGTATGCAAAGTGAGCATAACTTTGTTTGTGAGAAATATATCTATGCATCCTTATTCTTAGCAAGTGACCTTCTTTTTTCTATATAATCATGCTTATGTAGAGAGTAACCACACTTTTGGTGTGGTTTGTCTACTTTGTATCCTCCTCATCACACACACATAACAAAAAATACATGTGGAGTTGTATGCACAGAGGAAGACCCACAGCCATTCGTAGCACCCATCATAATATACTTCTCAGTTTGGAATATTTTATGCATAAGTTTTTGAGAAACCCCCCCCCCCCCCCCCCCCCCCCCCCAAATACACAATCTCAACTTGCTACAAATTTGCCTTCATGGGTTCGACTTCTTGCATGGGGAAGTGAAGCTTGGCGGCAACCAACTATACATTGCGGTGATTTGAAATGGACCGTGTTAAGTGCTTACGAGCTATGGGATACTAGAAGTTCAAGATTCAAAGCTCATTCCACACCCAAATCCATAGGATACCATTTAGCCCAGCCAACCTGAAGTGATGCCACTGGAGAGAAGAAGGGATGCGAATGCCCTAGGTTACATTGTGATTAGTGTCAAATACTTAGTCTTGACATTGATACATCTTGAGATTGCTACAAAAGAATGGGTGATTCTCAAAGCTCATTATGAAACAATAAACAAGACAACAAAGCAAATCTTGAACTAGCTTTTGTGAGAAGGTGTTTAAGACTAAATGTGCTATGTTAAAAGCATGGGTAATTCTCAAGTCTCAGTATGAAAAAACAAAAAAAACAACATAACAAAATCTTGAACTAGCTCTTTGTGAGAATATGTTTAAGACTAAATGTGTTAAGAATATGTCTGAAACTAACTCTACTAAAAAGTTCATCACTCGGGTCCAAGGGCTTGAGAGACCAAATTGTAGCTATTGGAATATCAATTCTAACTGGAGATCTTGCAAAAAGATACCATTGAATGCTACCTCCAAAATGTGGTAGTCTCATTACTTCTTTAAATACACACATCAAAGTTTCTCCATTGAACTTTGAGGTTTTGGTTCTATCCTACAAGAGAGAAAACAAAATTTGAGGCATCAATTTTAGAGAGAGGATGTTACTTTCTCTATAAATACAAAGAAAGGTAAAGGTAAGTACCATGGTAATGCCTCCTCATGTTCTTCAAAATATAAGATGATGATGTGCTTCTACCACAAGAAGGCTAGACACATTTAGATTGAATGTAGGAAAAAAGTGGTAGCTAAGAAAAATAGCACGGTCGTATCCAATGCAGATGCCAAGAAAGAGTCCAACAATGCTTTAAAAAATCTTGAATTATGAGTTTCCATTGAAGAGATTTATGAAAAATTAGTTCACTCTTCAAAGTAGATGAATATTGGATCATTGGTACTAGTGCCACACATCACACAAACAACCATTGAGTGTGATACACCAATATGTTCACCTACCTGATTGATCACTAGAGCATAAAAATATACAAGTGTTATACACATGGTTGGATTCTTATGGATTATCATTGTTCTTAAGATCTGTGTACATGGATACTTTGGTGATGGTTTGCATGAGACATCTTCAAATTATATGTCCATTAGTAGCGAGGACACACTATTTAAGGGAGAGAAAAATGATGGGATCAAAATACCATAGCCTTCTATGCCAAACACATTTGTGTACATATCAAAGCACTACTTTATCTTCAACAAAATGAGTTACTCTTTCATGGAGTCAAATTTCATTGGATCCAAGCCTATTGCACTAAATTGGTATTCCTCACTACATCCAATGATGCAAAATGTCCATCAAAAGGCTTACTACTATTTTCTCTTTATCAAGTGATGGAATTACTTAAAAATTTGTCAAATACACTGTATATGCCGTATAGAAATAGAAAAGTCCATGTAATCATAGCATAAAGGTTCCCTTTGATAACAATGGTAGCAATGCAACTTGAAGCAATGACTTATATCAGTTCATAGCTTATACAACAAAAGTTGGGATAAACATAGGCAAGATTTGGCATGAGACGTTTGGTCATCTAATGTTTTCTTATTTTGAAGAAATATTTAAGTCTAGATTGGTTATAGATTTACCTCCAATAAAAGGATTTGCCAAATGCATGTGACACTTATATGAATGGGAGGTAGCATCGACATCCCTTTCCACAAGAAGTAAGCAAATCACATGCTTCTCAAGAGCTCATACATATAGATATCTATGGAAAGATGAATTTGATGACTCTCAACGGTTCCTCTTACTTCATGACACTAATCAACAACCACAATATAAGAACATGGATATATTCTTGAAGACTAAAGAAGAAGCCTTTGTGAAATTCAAACAATAGTATGCTTTGGTAGAAAAGTAATCTAGTAAGAAGCTAGAGACACTCAAATCAAATACAGAGGGTAAATTTACTTCAAGTGAATTCACAGAATATTACAAAGATCATGAAATTAAGTGTCATCTTACCGTGGAATATATATCTCAACATAATGCCATAGCAGAGTGCCAGAATTGTGTGATGATGCACATAGCAATAAGGAGCATGCTCAAGGGAAGAATCTTCTAGATACTTTTTGGGATGATGCAATAAAAACCATTATCTACATCCTAAATTATAGTTATGCCCAAACTATGAACGAGATAACTCCATTGCAAGCCTTTATTAATACGAAGCCTTTAGTTTCTTGTTTTAGGATTTTTGGAAGTGAGTGTATGTGCATGTGCTAGATGCTTCAAGAATCGCATGGGAGGCAAAGAGCCAAAAGTGTGTCTTCCTTGGGTATAGTGAAGGGTCAAAGTATTACCATCTCTACAGCTCCATTGAAAAGAAAATCATCACAAGTCAATATGTGGTGTAAGTTGAGAAACCACATCAAGGGGAGGAGGAAGGTCCTTCTTCAAATACATAAGAAATCTTTACTCCTCAACCATAACCACGAGACACAACAACCAACCCCCCTATGGTGCTCAAGAGGCATGAAGAACTTCAACATGACAAGAATAAATGAGCTACAGAAGCCTTACAAACAAAAGTTATTACCTAAGTGATGAAATCAAGTCTTGGTGTTGCAAAAATCCAAGAGGACAAAGGAGCAGAGGAGGGCTTAAGAACATTTGGACAACTATGTGTTCATGGAAGAGTTGAAGAAAATGCAAGAGCTTCTAAGCCTTTAATAGGCTATGGAGGATCCAAAGTGGATGGGAGCTATGCAAATGAAGTATGATCCCATCATGCATAATCACATTTGGAATCTTGTAGATCATCTAAAGAATCATAAGGTAATTGGCACTAAGTGGATTCCCAAAGCTAAATACAAGGTTGATGGATCATTGGATAACTAAAAATGCACAATTTGTAGCAAATGGATTTGCACAAATAGAAGGTTTTGATCACAAAGATAGTTTTGCTATATGGCTATTAATCCTACCATTCTAGGCCTTGCTATACGACAAGAATACCCAATGATGCAAATGGATGCCAAAGCAACCTTCTTGAATGGATATCTCGAGGAAGTGTATGTAAAGCAACCACGTGGTTTTGAGGTTCGAGATGCTAAAAACAAAGTTTACAGTCATTGAAAGGCAATACATGGCTTGAAACAAAATTCATATGCATGGAATGAATAGAGTGATAGGTACTTGATTTGTGTTTGTCTTAAAAGAAAGCTTTTTACTGCTAGTTGTATATGTTTGAGGAGTGGCAGGTACATGCTCATTGTAGTATACATGGATAATCTCACTCTTTTTGGGAATCATGAAGAGAACATTTTTCAAACCAAGGTAACTTTGTGTAGTGAGATCGAGATGAAAAATTTTGCATGTGCACTTTTGTTTATTTGGCAAGAAACAAATAGGATCTTCATCTCTTAAAGAAAGTATGCTAGTGAGCTGCTTAAAACTTTGGAATGGTTGACTACAAGACAATCGCTACTCCATCTAAAATGAACTTGAATCTTTCAAAAGAAGATATATTTGCATTTGTTAAGAGTGATCTTTTCAAATAACTTGTGGAAAAACCTTTTTACTTGTGTACTATGCACCTAGACATAAGTAAAGCTATAGGTGTCTGTGAGTAGGTCCTCTAATCAACCAAAAGAAAGCCATTAGAAGCAAGGAAAGTACTTTAAAATATTTCATCTCATACACTAGAGGTGGTGGGAGCACTTTGATTGGTTATTGTGATTCGGATTGGGTAGGAGACGTAGATGACAAGAGATCAGTGAACATGTTATTGCTTCTCACTAGGGTCCGAAGTCATCTCATAGATTAGTAAGAAGCAACCTCCATTTTCTCTTTCTTTGACCAAATTATTTTTGTCGAGGAATATTGTAATAAAGAGTATAATCAACTTGACTCCTTTGGAACCCTTGAGCTTTCAAGTGCTCGTTCATTCTAGTATACCATGCTCTTGGCACTTATTTTAAGTCATACAATCTCTTCTTTTGCTTGTAAATGAGATACTTCATGCCTAGTGTTACATAACCTTGAGGTTGTTGCATGTGGACATCTTCCTTAAGCTACCCATTAACGAAGATATTGTTGATATCCATCTATCATAGTCTCCACTTATGAAGAGAAGCCAATGATAGTAATAACCTGATGGAATTCATCTTAGCAACTAGGGCATAAGTCTCATCATAGTCAATTCCCTATTTTTGAGAAAACTTAGCCAGCAAGTCTTGCTTTGTACCTATCTAGCTTGCCTTGTTTTTGTACTTTACCTTGTATAACCATCTACATCCAATAACTTTCTTGTTCAGTGGAAGATTAGATAAATCCCAGTGACTTTTACTAATGTTGTCATTTCTTTGTCCATTTCTTCTTTCCATTCTTACTTATCACATGCATCTCTTTGTCCATTTCTCTTTTCTATTCTTTCTTATCACGTACATCCTCATAGAAGAGAGGTTTCTCTTGCTCTTGAATTGATGCTAGAAATACAAGAAGAGGTTTCTCTTGCTCTTGAATTGATGCTAGAAATACATAATTGCTTTGTTGAAAAGCTTAACTAGTACCTCTACGATAAGTGAGACTTTGTGATTGTCTTCTTTTTCTTATAGACCTTTAAAGGGTTGGTGTGTGCTCCTAATCATCTTCTTATACTTCTTCAATTGGGGATTCTTCAAGAGACAATACTTCCCCCTTGATTGTTGTTGATGATGAGGAGCTATCCAAACCTAATGTAGAAAATTATTTTCAACATACTTCTTCATCAAAAACAACATCTTTAGATATAAATGTATCCATATTGAGAGGATCTTAAAGTTTGTAAGCCTTACTTGATTCCCCATAAGTAATGAATATAAAATTCATTTCCTTGTCATCCAACTCTTTTCCTTTCTAATAAAAAATAGAGTATAAGCTACACAACTAAAATCCTCACATGATTTACCTTTGGCTTACATCCAAGAAGGGCTTCCTGTGGAGAGATTTTCCTCAATGGTTCAATGAGGGACCTATTCAACATAACAATCTACATGTTGATTACCGGTAACCCACAACATATTTGGTAGTTGATTGTCTTTGAGCATGTATCTTACTATCTCAAAGAGAACTTTATTCTTTCTCTCTACTCTCCTCCATTGTTTGACTTGAGGACCTTGATTCTTCTTCCTCTCATACTCTCAATCATAACATAAAGTGACTTGAATACAACAAAGACTTTAGATTTGGATTTCATTTTTAAAAACCCCAAGTGTACCTTTAATAGTCATCAATGAAGTTGACATAGTAGACATGCCCACCTTTAGAAGGTTTGTGAGTTGATTGATATATATTTGTATGAATGAGATCTAGTAAGCCTTTAGCTCCAATAATGCTCCTTAGAAACTTGGCTCTTGATTGTTTGCCAAGTTAACATACTACACATATTTTGCCATCCTTTTCGTGTGTAGAAATACCTTGAACCATGCCTCAAGACTTCAAGACAAAGAAGGAATTGAAGTTCAAATGGCCATACCTTTTGTTCCATAGCTCTGAAGGAGGTAAGGTGGCTAATCTTCTTCCCCCCAATTATTGACCTTCAAGCTCCACATCAATGCCTTTGTCTACCATGCTTCCAACTAAAAATAGATTTTTAGTTACTGAAAGAAGCAAGAGTACAACTTTAAGGTTTGATTTTTTCCCATTATTGAGCTCCATATATATTTTCCCTTTCCCGATGATATCATTAGGCATATTGTCTACAGTGTAGATCATACTATTGTAAGTAAAATCTAACTTAGAAATTAATTTAAATGTAGGTCATGTGCCCCACTATCCATTACGATCTTTTATTTCTTCTAAAAGAAAAATTACCTTTATATCCTTCCTTAAATTGATGAATGATAGTTGTTACAAGCTCATTATTTGTCATCTTATCTCCCATAACTATCAATTGCTCATGTAAACCTTTCACTTTCTCGATAAAGTCTAAATCAATCTTTTAATCTTTCTTGTTTGGTTGTGATTTCAGCTCTCAATGCAAGTTTCTTTGATGTGATCTTTAACTCAAATCATTTTCAAACTTTCCCAAGCTTCGTAGGGAGTTTTCACATCTCTCAAATGGTTGAGAATATCATCCTTGACACTTAACTTTATCATGTGGCTACAAACATAGCCTTTTTATCCCACTTGGTAGAGGCTTCCATATCTAGGTTGTTGTCTTATTTATTTGTAGAGATGAGCTATACATACATACATACATACATACATACATACATACATACATACATACATACATACATACATACATACATACATAGCATAATTGATTCCATTGAGCTTCTCAACTCCCTCAAGTCTAGGCTCCTCAAATTAGGTGTTATTCTCAACAAATGATGTCTTACAATGTGAGTGAGAAGCAGTGAGAAGCAAGCTCTTGAAGTGAGCTTTAGAGTAGTTTTTCTTACCAAAACTTAAGCTTTTCTTGGCAAACCCTCCCACTTTTGTTCCATGTAATAGGAAATCTATATCAAGGTGGAGTAAAGGCTTGAAAGAGGGTTTCCTCTTTCAAATGGTGAGACCTTTAGTCCGCAAATGTTTGCTGATGATAGTCAAACCTTCATGACTAAAGCCACCAAAACCTAAACCTAGCATGCTTTGAGGTCCATTCAAATTTTTGAAGCTTGTCTTATTATTTTGGACAACCTTCGCTATTGGCCTAGACAAAACATAAGCCATTGTTCGGATGGCTTGTGAACATAATGGCATAAGTTTGCCTGATTGTAAGACTTACCCATTGAACAAAGACAAAAGTCAGCCATAGCAATCCGAGAGTCCCGTGTGGAAGGGCTCTCATTTAACAGATCAAAGCTATGTCGGGTATAACAGGCTAATGACCCCCAAGAGCTCTTATCGACAAGGTCGTTCAAAATCCGAACGAATAATATTCGTATCATGAAGTAGTGACCACTTTCCGAAACCCAATTAAGACTGATGAAGAATAAGTGGAGTCTCCTTGCGACCTGCAAAGATCTTTCAACTACTTCAAGCTCTAAAATTAGTCATAAAATTTTTGAGACTCTTTGTCATGGGATCCAACACCATGTAGCTAATTGATCTTAAGGTGATCCACCCAAGTAATGCATTAAGATATTTGGTGTGTCCTATTGGGATATGCTTTCATGGAGGGGTTCACGCTAGGTCATGGCTAGCCACTTGTTAATTTCAAATGCATTTATTAGGATGGCTACATGCTCACTATATGGTTTGAATTATTTAAGAGGATATTTGTCACCATTGCTTTTAAATTGCATGTGATGGTGGGTCTAAGGTGATCCACCCAAGTCATATGCATTGTTAAAGTCAAAATGCTTTACACTAGGGCCCGGTTGGCCACTTGCTAATTTGAAACGCATTTATTAGGATGGCTGCACTGCTTACATGGTTTGAATCATTTAAGAGGATGTCTGTGATGATTGATCTATAATTGCATCTTTAATGTTCTTAATTGTTCTTCGTATTCATCTCCTTTTTCATTCAATGCATTTTAATAATTCTCTTTTCTTCACTCATGAGTCGCAAGTCACATCCTTACATATCAGGGTGATGCCACACGCAGACCAATAGGACATCAGCTTCGTCTTGCTGGTCAAAGTCTTTACGTGTAGCAGCAGAAAGACAAGTGAGGAATGACTTTCCTCTTTGGCACATGTACCAGCCAATGCCGATTTCCAATCAGCACATGTACTCTCTCTCTCTCTCTCTCTCTCTCTCTCTCTCTCTCTCTCTCTCTCTCTCTCTCTCTCTCTCTCTCTCTCTCTCTCTCTCTCTCTCTCTCTCTCTCTCTCTCTCTCTCTCTCTCTCTCTCTCTCATGCAAATGTATGCAGGCCAGACATGTATTGTTCCCCTAGGTATCTTTTGTCAGGTCCTTTCTCCCTTTTGGCATACTCATCTTTCTCTGCAACTTGTGACCATATCTACTCCTCACTATGATTAGCAGATCCTGTCGCCATATATCCCTCCTACTATCAGCATATATCTCTTCTACTCATGCTCCTTGTTTTTATAATTGCAGGTTGCATTTGGAAAAAAATACATGCTATCGTGTGTCCTCATTGTTCAACTTACGGTTCTCTCTCTCTCTCTCTCTCTCTCTCTCTCTCTCTCTCTCTCTCTCTCTCTCTCTCTCTCTCTCTCTCTCTCTCTCTCTCTCTCTCTCTCTCTCTCTCTCTCTCTCTCTGTGCGTGTGTGTGCATGTGCGCGCGCGCGCGCGTGTGTGTGTGTGTGTGTGTGTGTGTGTGTGTGTGTGTGTGTGTGTGTGTGTGTGTGTGTGTGTGTGTGTGTGTGTGTGTGTGTGTGTGTGTGTGTGTGTGTGTGTGTGTGTGTGTGTGTGTGTGTGCGTGTGTGTTTATGGCCACACCAATAAACACGGAGGCTCAAGACATGAGAAATGCAAACACTCTGAAATGGGTTGTTGGCTTCCAATGGGGCCCCCACTGATGAAGACATTTCAATACGAATAGGCAACTGTTAAAATGATCATTGTCATTCCTCACATTGTTTAGAAGGGATGCAAGCTGCCCGCGCTTTTAGCACTTATAGCGATCACAAGTACATGCATCAGGGTAGATTCGAGGAAGGATTCCCATCTTCCATGTGACTCATTACATTCCTCTTGACAGTTATCTTGATGCTTCTATACTCGAACGACAATGTGAAATAGTTACCAGGATTTAAGGCGTAGATATTGTTGTGGTAGGACCTTTTTGCTTTGTGCACAGAAAGATGTACTTTACAATTTGTAAAAAAATTAGGGCAGCATGTTTGTAATGCATAAGCGTTGATGTCTCCTTGGGCAATTTAGGGGGAGAAGTGTTGGTGGCTCTATTTTGCAGAGGGACTAAACTACTACATTAGTTGCTGTATGCAATATGCCATCTTGGAGTGCATTGTTTGCAGGTTATATCGAACACAGGATATATGCGATAGTGTTGAATTGCAAAAAAAAAACTCATTGCATTAGACAATTGTGTTTGATAAGATGATGTTTCCTTAAGCTTGCATTGATAGACATCTATGTGAAATGTGATTCTGTCATGGAAGAACAAATTGTATAGGATTGGCTATCACTTTAAAGTGCACTATCTTGGATTGTATTGTGTACAATATGTACAATCTAGGTTTGAAGAGATAGTGCTGAGTTGTATCAGGGTCTTAATGCATTAATAATCAGACAATGAAAACAAAACAATGAACATCTGCATGAACAGACACATGAAACAATATTCCATTATAGAATTTGATGGAGCAAAGTTTCATTTTCAAAGCTTTGTCTTTCTTTTCATTTGGACAATAACATGTGTGTGACCAACAATTTGCATTGACCTTCACTAATACTTGTTGCTATTCAACAGATCATGTCTTTCTTCATGCCATCTGTCGTCGCTAGACGTCGCTTTCCTTCCATTCCTTCGACTCCTTCAATATATCAAAGAAGTATGTGGTTGCAAGCACAAGTGGACTTGAATGCCCAGTTGGATGTGAACGAAGAGGATGTTGTCCCTACCTCTCAACTAAATACATATGATTCGGACTATGCATTATATCATAACCACTCTTCTCCAAAGCAATATTCCTCTTTGCATCCATCCCAACTATCAAGGTCTTCTACATTTCATTGTAGCCAGCCTCAAACATATAGCCCATGTGATATCAATTTGGATGATGTCACCCTAGCTTGTCTCTCTACTCCGCCAAGACATACTTTTGGTCTTTCCCAACCTGTAGGTGATTACTCTAAACAGGTGGCAATGCATCCCTCCCCTGCACATGAGATAGTTACTCCAATTGCTGCAACAAGACAAAGGAGGAATGATGCTAGTAGCCCTATTTCTAATCATGGATGTACACCCAATGATGAGAATCAACCTCCCATTCATTGCCCATCAAACACAAATGTTAGTGACCCTCCTGTCTATGAGACCGTCACAGAGGATGGTAACAATGCTCCATCCAATGGCTCATTAGGAAGAGCTCATTGGGACCTTCGATCGATTGGCATCCTGGCTGAGTGTAAGAAAGCCTATGATGAGGGTAGGTTGGATGGTGGATTAATGAAGTCTATTAAAACCAGAGGGGAGCAGTGGAAAGACATTGCAAAAATGTGTGCAAGTAGACACCTTTTGGTCATTGCAAAGCAAGCATGCTTGAAATGGACAAGAATGTGGCCTACTTATTAGCAAATTAGTGACTGGGAGCGACATATTTTGAGTGGGAAAAGTAGCTACTTCTCCAAGACCGCGACAGAGCGGAAGCAAGTGAACTTTAGGTCTCTCACTTTTGAATGTGAGCTTTATGATGTGTTACATCAACATTTTGGGAGACAACACTACGTGAATCCTACGACAGAGGTGGTTGACTCTTGCGACCCAACGCCCTACATGTGTTCGAAAAATTATAAATATTGTTTGCCACAATGTGATGGCACTTGTGAGGAGTACCGTGGGTACACATGTAGGCATCATAGTTACTTTTGTGTGGATTGTGTGGATTCTAGATTGTAGCTATCTTTGTTTGTATAGCAGTTTTGGTATATATTTGCAATATGAGATTTTGAAGGCTTGTTGGAATGGAAGTATGTTTGTTGGATTGCATTTGCAGTGCAGGGTCATGTGTCAGCTGCCATCACACTTGTAAATTGATGGTTTATTCCTACATGGGTGAGAGGAGTCTCTATATTCCTACACTTGGAGTGCAGGGTGCAGTCTCTCAGCTTCTCTCACACTTGTAAAAATGATGGTTTATTGTTACATGGGTGAGAGGAGCCTCTACGTTTATTGGCAGCATCACAATGATATTCCATAATGAGCATGCAATGGCAGTGGTGTTTACTAGAACAAGCATGCATATGCAAAGATGCACATCAGAATGTCAATTACAGGTACAATGCACAATTCACCAGCATATTCCATCAAACAAAAAAGAGCGGCCATGACAATGGAATATATCTTGTTGGTGAAGGAAGATTATATGCATATACACTAGAAAGTCCCGTGTATAGTCTACCATCAGAGATGAAAATTTCAGGTTGATAGCTTCTATTTTGGGTTCTTGATGGTCAAGGTGCAATGCAAAATGCCCAGACTGTATGATTAAGAGCAGCAGCTTCTATACTTATTGGCAGCAACAACAAGGAAATTGATGAAATTGCAGATGCAGTGGCAATATTATTTTGTGGAAATGACATGCAGTGGCAATAGCATTTAGTGAAACAAACATGCATATGCTTAAATATGTTATTGTGTTTTACCACATTTTGGGATTACAGTTGCAGTGTATAGTGGATCATCATATTCCATGAAAGAAATAAGGGCTAACATGAGAATGGTTTCCATCTTGTTGTGAAAAGATGATTATATGCATTTGAAAAACAAGAGGTTAGATGTTTGGACCTAAAGCAAACATGCTTTTTTTTGGAGCAAAACTGTTGGTTTTTCATGCACACATGATGGGAAACCTTTGTGAATCTAGAAAGAAGAACAATGGGTGAGAGCAGTCTCTATATTCATGCACTTGGAGTGCGTGGTGCAGTGTCTCAGCTTCCCTCACACTTGTAAAAATGATGATTTATTGTTGCATGGGTGAGAGGAGCCTCTACATTCGTTGGTAGTAGCACAATGATATTCCATAGTGAGCATGCAATGGCAATGGTGTTTACTAGAACAAGCATGCATATGCAAAGATGCATTGCAAAATGTCATTTACAAGTACAATGCACAATGCACCAACATATTCCATCAAACAAAAAAGAGTGGCCATAACAATGGAATATATCCTGTTGGTGAAGGAAGATTATATGCATATACACTAGAAAGTCACGTGTATGGTCTTCCATCAGAGATGAAAATTTCAAGTTGATAGCTTTACTTTTGGGTTCTTGATGGTCGACGGTGCAATGCAAAATGCCCAAACTGTATGACTAAGAGCAATAGCTTCTATACTTATTGGCAGCAACAAGGAAATTGATGAAATTGCAGATGCAGTGGCAATAGCATTTAGTGGAACAAACATGCATATGCTTAAATATGTTGTTGTGTTTTACCACATTTTTGGGATTACAGTTGCAGTGTATAGTGGATCATCATATCCCATGAAAGAAATAAGGGCTAACATGAGAATGGTTTCCGTCTTGTTGTGAAAAGATGATTATATGCATTTGGACAACAAGATAACAAATGTTTGGACCTCAAGCAGACATGCTTTTTTTTGGAGCAAAACTGTTGGTTTTTCATGGACACGTGATGGGAAACCTTTGTGAATCTAGGAAGCAGAACAATGGGTAAGATAATAGCATGTTGGCTAGGATAGAAATCGCTTTTGTTTGACATCAAATTAGGTGACCCATAAATTTCAATGTATGCCTATGATGATGATAAAATTTTATTCATTCAATATAGCTTGTTTTTGTTACAAAAACTATACCAAGGTATTTGCAGCAACTTATATTGGTATAGCTTGAGATTGTCTATGAGCAGCTGGCTGATTGCTAAAGTACACTATAAGTGCGGGTACTAGAAGATTGTCATTGGTGCAAGTATCTTTTGCAAGGAGACCTGTTGGTTTTTCAAGTAGCCATATCTAGAAACCTTGGGAAACTAGGAACCAGGTTAAGGGTCAAATAAAATCAGATTATCTAGGATAGTTAACTGCAGTGTAAAACTATGATGTTGATGAACTTGTTTTCATTCAAAACAGCTGGTACCAATAATGGTTACAATTGCATTGTATTGGTAATAATTGATGATGATACAACTTGACATAGATTATGAGTACTTGGCTTCTGTTATAGTCTACTGTAATTGCAGGCAGAAGTGTAGTCTTTGTTGTGTGTAAGTTTCTCGAGCAGACATGTTGTATGATATGATGACATGTTGGGATACCTCAAAGAAATCATGAAACTGCAAAAAGGGTCAAGTAATATGATATCAGATCAAGGTGAGGCACAGAGTTTGTGGCTTGATCAAAGTGAAGATTGTTTGAGGTAGACTGAGATGGAGCAAAGCATTGTCCTCAATAAGATAGTTGTGATACTTCGTGGAATCGAAGTGTTCAACAAAGCTTAAGCTCATGGAGCCAATAATTGTACAAATCTATATTTGTATGTTGTAACTAATGTTAGAGGATCTATTTTGCCTTTCTTGGGTTCTCTTTTCTGTTGTTGAGTTGTTCTTTAGAACAATATGTCTTGCAATCTCGCATTGTAATATTCAAGGATCTATATGAATCCACCAAAGTTGAATGGCAAATGGAGATATAGACACCATTCCCAAACGTTGAGGATCTTTTGAAGGGTGAGGAAGAGTTGTGATACTGGAAACACAACAACTTTGTGACTGCTAGAGGATATTGAGGCTCAAACACAACACATGATGAACTCTAACTAGTAGTAGCATGGCAGAAGACAATTTTCATACTGATTTTCTCAAGTGTCACATCTTTACTAAAGGTTTGAAATACCAAGGCTTTACAAGAGCTGTTGAGACTAGCCAGTAATATGAGATTAACTTACGCTAAGATCTTAAGTAGTAAACTAGCATACTCACAAGGACAGCCAGAGAGACACCAATAAGGTAAAAAACATAGGCAATAGGCAGAAGAGTGGCCAAAATGGGCAAGACTGCCTACTTGGGGGCCAACAAGCCATGTGCATAGTAGGCAGCTGACAAAAATCCAAGGGCCCTGCCATGCTTATGTTGTATGCGTTAAAAGTGCACTGAATCTTGGTCATCTGAAAACAAGAGAGTACACTTTACAAATATCCCTCCTTTGTAGCTCATGCTTTACTTTATCCTTCGTTTGTTAGCCAACCTAATGGAATTAAAAGTAACATTTTCCCATCGTAAACCAAAAAAGCTTTTCATATGGCAATGCGGTAGTTGAGAATACGTCCAAATATCGGAAGCTTTGGGCAAGTCACATATATGGCATGCAAAACTGTATGACCTACCTTACCACTTAGCCATGCTCCACACATACATTCAGAATCTTGCAAATCCTAGGCTATGTCCACCTGGTAGGCTATACTGATACATACTGCCCATCCTCATAAATAGCATTCTTTCATAGTTACCAAGCATAGGAAAGTGTTCATTGCTATAGTTGTACTATTGTATGTTGGTACTCATACTTGGTAGCACTAAATTGATAGCAATGCTATAATATTGATATACCATGATGTATTCAGCTATGTATCATAAACAGTGGTACATGTGTTATTGTTGATGTGAATCATTTTAATAGGCTGGAGGTTGCATAGATACATACCTATTGCATATTGAAAGTGCATGCTATTTATTACATATTTCAACACATATAGTATACCATGTCATCGTTCTAGAGATATTGTATGTAACGAATTTAGGCCACCTTTGTTAGTGGGAAGTATATACCCATGTTTAATGAATATGCATGACCTACATTGGTGTGAATTACGCACAAGTATGTTGGGTTCACAAACTTGCAACTTTTATCAATCCAATGGTCATCTTCAAACTCCATTGCTTGGGCATTGCAATCTCCCCGGTCACTGACATCAGATTAACTGCTAGCGACAAGTATGCCCTTTCCAGTGATGACATATCAGCCTATGCATGTACTGTTGTGTATGACTATGATAATAATCATAATTGTCTCCATTTAAGACAATTGGCTTCAGTTAGAGTAATTGTGGCAGGACATGCCCTGAACCAAAAAAAAGTATTGCTGCACATTGATTATGAGCACTTGTTTTCAGGGCAGTAGTACAATGTTACTGCTACCTATAATTGATAGATAAACGACTGGTTGTGCAGATGCTTGCCTACATTCAATACATCTATGTTCAATTACAAATAGGGCAGATGCGCTCAAGCCCTTGAAGTGGCCAATAATTGGACCCCTCTGTACGATGGTCTTCAGGTATGTAGATTGTGATTGGAAAAGTATATGAGCCAATAACCAAGGAGAGAACCAAAGAAGTACAATTTTCACACAGCATTTGGGAATTGTTGATTCAATATGTGGAATAGTTAAGAACTTGCCAAAAGCATGATGCCAATCTCAAAACTTAATCATAACAAGGTCAAAGAAACTTGATACAAAATGCAAATGTTTATGCGATCAAGCATAATACAAATGGTGAACAGTTACATAGCCCATAAGAGCTTCATGCATTCGTAAAGCTTCAAGTCGTTGTTGTGGGGAAAGATACAAATCAACATCTTCAGGTGGGTCCACGAAAGGGTTGTCAACAAGTGGATCATTGAGATCAATACATCCTCTTTCCTCATCCTCATCATCATGTTCTAGCAATATATTATGGAGAATGCAACAAGTGTGAATTAACTTTGGTAAAAAATCAATATCAACATTACTAATTTTTTAAACCTAGGTACAACCACTTCTTTTTCAATCTACCAAAAGCTCTTGCTGCAACTATGCGTGTGGAGAATAATCTGAAATTGTAATCATTTCTTTCTGGAAATGTAAGCTTGTTTCTTTGAAACGGAATCATAAGCCATGGGAGCAAAATGAAGCCTCCATCTCCGACCATATACCTGTCAATTTGCCTTGCCCTTGGCACAGTTGGAAGAACCTTGAGTTGGGAAGCACTCTCACATCATTCGCAACACCTGGCCATCCAATATTCACATTCATGAAGCGCATGTTTGCATCTATAGTACCTTGCATGATCATATTGTATTGGCCATATCAATCATACCAATCCGCATTGCTCTCAACAGGAGGCATTTCAATTTGAAAGTGAGTGCAATCAATCGCACCACAACAATTCGAGAATCCTTGCAGAGCACGAAAACCTTCCTTCACCCCATTCAATTCTCCTTGTGTGATAGGCCAACGAAGGAAATGGGAAGCATTCCTATGAATGGAGATCACAAAAATCTTGCACTATTTTGCTCACTGTGGAGCATACATAACCAAAGTGTTCTGAAACATCTAGTAGTCGCATCCTGGAGGCTAGGCGCAATATTGCAATTGTGACTTTTCTTTCAACAAAAAATACACACCATAGGACCCTTGGAAGTGAGAGTGGGATGTCTCCTTGTTGTAAGACATCACAAACCAAATCCATCACTTGTTGGAAAAGCTGTAGGGGCATTTTAAAAAGTTGATGAAATCTTTCGTCGGAAATAAAGTGGTTCCGCCAAATTATTGATGACCGAGGCCATACATACCACATGATTGGCTCTACTGGAGGGTAGCTGCGAAGTAGCGACCAATGATGTGTAGCGCCAGCTCCAGCCCATAAGAGCAGTTGGAAGGATGTGAGAAATTCTATTTCATCTTCCTCCTCCTCTATGCTCTGCAGAATAGTGCAAGCGCATAACTCCTAGGTTTTACTAGCAACTGCGAGCAAGGCAATCAAAGATTGCAACAGAGGGAGAAGAGTAGACTCCTCACGAGTGATGTGCACGAGAGGAGTATCCTCATTGTCCATGAGTATGTGGGCTTGGTAGATTGATATGGTGTATTTGACGGTTTGGTAGCTACTGTGAGATGCTTAAAAACATAAAAGGATGGGACTCAACAGCAGCAGAATGAAGTTGAAGGGCTGTCAAACGTAGAGTGTTTGAAGGAGAAGGAGATGCCTTGGAGTTTTTTCCCCCAAGATGCAAACAGAGATTGAAGAAGGGAAGTAGCGATCCAGACACAACAAAAAATTAGTATTCAAAAACGGGCCGCAAGAGCAGCAAACTGTGAATGGGTGGGAAGAGAACAGAGAACGCCATGTTTTTTGTTCGTGATTTTCTTGGTATTTTTGGGCAATAAATATCATTCGATGCAGGTGACCACCTTTTCCGAGAGCAGTGGGTGCCTTTGCAAAGTCATAGAGCGTGTGACATGTCGCATGAAAAAAGGTCTTGCTAGTCAAAGTCACGTGGTGTGGCAGGACCCTGAGGCAAAGAGTTTCACGTGTTCTTGCACTGGATTTTAATCCAATCACACGATGACACGTAAAAAGCCTTTTTTTATTTTTTTGAGTCTTAAATTGTGGGTAATGGTAAGGAGTCTAAGGACTGGTTCGTTTAGAGGCATATGGCGCCTCTGTCCTCCATTTTGGGCAGGACCACAGAAGGAAGCATAAGCTTGAGCCTTGAGGGTGGAACCGTGGAAGAATCAAGATCCACCTGACAACTGGCTGGCAGACTTCATTGCCAAGGAAACATTCTTTTACTAGAAACTCAGTAAGAATGTGCGTATTTCCATTGGACCCAGCTCAACTTCCAGCTTCTCCCCATCGATGGGCCCACCTCTCACTCCCTCCTGTAGTCGATTTTCATTCCCCTCCACCTTCCAATCCAATCGCCGTCTCATGCCCGATTTCTCCTGATTTGCCGAAAGACTCAGCTCTGTGATCTCTTTGATCTGCTTCATGTGTGCAACGAAATGCGAGTCAATGGTCACTCTTTCCATCTCCTCCTCTCAAAAGGGAAACATTTTACAGTTAGTTTACAGACGAGAGAAAACCTGCTTAGTAGCAAAAAGTTTTTTCAACTCCACTATCGCTTTTGCAGAAAGATCTTTGTCTTCATTGATCTGGAAATCAAACATCAGTCAGCAGTGAGCACACACATCATGTGTCTACTAACCAGCACCTGATCTCTGCAATTTCAGTCCTACCTCATAAAGGTGAGCCAATCGCAGTAAGATTTTTTGGTCATCAAGTTCCTGTTTGGCAACACAGTTGTTAATTCGAGCTTCGAGTGATTTAACTTTTGCATAAGTACCACACTTAACGATTGGATCATTGCTTGAAATTGTCTGGAGAGTACCATAACCCCTCATCGTACCTGAAGAGTGATCAGTGCCACATTCTCTGGCAGATTATAGTCTTTGTCCGTCATAGAAAACACAGGATTATGTGATGAAATCCAATTCTCTCCTTCAGCCTGTCAAGGATGAGTTTATCATGCAAAGCTACTGAAAGCTATAATATTTCTCTGAGGTCTAAATGCCTGGCACTTTAATATACCTGGGTTGTAAATGCGAGTAGCAAAGGAGAGTACATTTCTTGTCCAGTAGACCGTCGCCATCTCGCACCCTCATTGGCACGATCGATGCTGACAAGAAACTTTCCTTGGATCTAGAGGGATAGATCAGAAGTCACCAATTGCATGCAGCACAACCAAAATGATTGTGTGTGAGAATAAAGAAGTTGAAAGGGAATAGTCTGAATCCTTTGCTGTCCTACATAAACACTGAACAAAAATATTCAGACCAAACTTTTCAGTTCTTTTAACTAACCAGTCAAAAATTACTAATACAGGTAAAAACAAGGCGCAAGTTTTCACATGAAGAACCACCCAGAGGATCATCTATTGATATAATATTGTTTGAACCATTTATGGCATATCTTTAGAATATCTCAAACATGTTGAAGTTACTTACAGTTAATCCTTGACAGCTGCTGCCCAAACAAATTGTTTCATTCAGAGCTTCACCAACGCCTCGTCCATCGTCGTTGAAAAGACGTCTGCAAAACATGTAGTGGAGCTTATAACTGATCTGAGTTGTCTGCATCCGGACCTTTTGTTTTTTTGTTTTGAGGCCCAATAAATAACATCATCATGTCATAAGATAGACCTGTGAAGCATAAGTTCCAATTGTCCATTTTCAATGCTTGTGCCACCAACTGCACGATCAACTAGGACAGATACTTCACTTTCATCATCCCTTATGAACATTCCAAGGTTCACCTGAGAACAAAAGAATGCAGTCACCTCTCTCAAGCTAGCAACTCTTCCACATCCTACAACTTTAGAAACATTCAAATTGCTCACAGCTGTATGTTTCAGAATTCACACGCAAATCATGAAGTCTCATGGCAAACTGCTAGAGTGAGCCTCCCATGCTCGTCAACTGGCCAATTCTACAATGATTTAAACTGAGAGAGAGAGAGAGAGAGAGAGAGAGAGAGAGAGAGAGGAGGAACTGCTGCCCTGGGGACAATAAAGAGAGGAGACAGCATTTGAAGGAAGGTGGGAGAGTGAGAACTCAATGAATGAAGAAATGGGAAATGGAATACATATAGTAGACCATGAGAAGATGCATATAAACCATACAAGCTATGGCAACCACCAGAGTGCCTCCAATCCCAATCTCCCTCTCTTCAACGAATGCAGATGTGCAATGAATGGAGGAGAGTGGAGAGGAGGCACCCATAAATAGGCCAAGGAACGAGGCCTGAGATAATTGAGTCAAACATAAAATGACTGCCCAACTGCCCACTCAAGCGCCTGCCCAAATGCCCAAATACAAACAATAAAATCCATGAAATGTACTAATGCAAACACCTTCTCTCATATCAGGGGTGACAAGTACAAAGAAATATACAAAGATGGGGGAACAGCAAGCCCCCAGGAACCATCACCATGTCCCATACCATAACAATGATCTACAAGAAACTTGTACCACCAAAGTACATACAGAAATACAAGCAAAGAGAACCATGGATACCCAAGAAATTGGTGATCAAGCCACCACCAAGGTGCCTTTAAAAGACATCAATGTCAATGTTGATCGTACCAAGCCCTTGAAGACAAAAGGACCAAGGCATGATCCAATAATGTGGTCCCTGCTAAATGTCCAATCTCTCCTCCCCACGAACTGTCCCACTCACCCACATAGAACCCGTCCAACTGCTCTAGGAGGATGCCACCCAGCCACCTTTAGCCCCAAGAAACGTCTAGTGAGCTCACACACCTATGGAAGGTTGGATCTCTCTAGACATCATAGGTACTACCATGAAAATGAAAGCTTCCCAAGCCTCTTGCTCATCATCAGCTATACCCTGGAAGTCAGTGCCTCTACCCTGCCAACCCTCTAAGACCTCCAAGTTGTTGAAGTCACCACCAATAATCCAAGAGTCCAGCCACTACCTCTATTCAAAAACCAGCACATGCTTGAACCTCTTAAGATGCATAGACAGTGAGGATCCAATGCAAGAATCCCCAATATCTAGCCTAATCCATAAGGCTCTACATGCAACGATGGTCCTGTGATCCCCCATGCAAGATAGTAGATTGAAGGCACTCAAGGTGCATATTCCTCCACTCTAACCATGAGTGCCAACAGAATACTCCCAAAAGGTGTGAGAACCTTTCAGTAGCACCTCCCGATTCTAGTAGCCTAGGAAGGGGAGAGCATATGCTCCTAAAAAAGAAGGATATCAATGCGTCCCGCAAGGGTTGGCTTTAACTCTACTAACGAAACCAACCTTCCTCCTCGGCAAGGGTGGTAAATAACTTGATTAAGCATTAATTACAGCAAGCATAAATCACATAAACTGAAAATGCAAATCTTACAACTTAACGTTGGACAATGGACAACCTACTGGTCCCAAAACTAGCACCCCTTGCGGTATTTCTTTATCTTGAATTGCAATCCGGATGGAATATGATGAGATTCCTTGAATCCCCTTCGCTCTCCAATGGCCTCTTGTTGTCATAAATGACCAGCAAACCTTCAAACCAATTTGCCCCTTGGTTTTATTCGAGGATTGGCCTTCACCCTACTCCTTGCGAAATAAATTAGCCCCAATCTAAATGTTGGCTAGCTAGCCTCTTGAATCCTCCTGAAACACACTGATTTCAACTATGAAAATTCAAGTCCAAAGCCTTCAAATTTGGGCACGCTTCTTGACGTGATTATCAAACCCTGCTTTTTGCTGTAAATTAGGGTTTACAGCAAATATTCACTAAAATCCCCACCTCCCATGGCTGGAGAAAACGAGAGAATGCTACAGAGAGAGAAAATTCAAAGATTTGTTGTGAGAATTCGGTGAAATCAAGCTATTGACCCGGTTTTCCAGATCCAAAATGGATTTACTGACAGCAAAGGGACCATCAAAGGTCGTAATCTTCAAGAGAAAGTGTATCGGCCGCAAATATCCACTTCCTCTGGTCAGGAAAATGCATCCGGCTTCACCAAAATGGTCTCCAATGGCTAAGAAATGGCCCCAAAAGAAGGCAAGAGCAGCTCAACCTCTCTTTCCAATAGCTCCAAAATGCAAAAAAATGAGATTTTCTTCTCTCTTCAACCCCAATTCAGCTTTCCCGAACTTGCATGGGTAAGTTTTGCCAAGTGACAACCTTCTAAACTGAATTTCCAGCATCATCCAACCCATTACATTAATTTTTAGAATACAAATTCTGAAATTTAATTTACTAATTATTTTTGTGCCAAGAAAAATAATCTAACCAGCCAATAATTAGATTGGCTGGGCCAATTTATCACCCAAGTGATCTTGAGTATTGTACTCATTATCCTAGAACTAGCATTAATTAATTAATGCCAATTCATGTCCTCATGACAATTGAACAATCAACTTTCTAGGACCCCGTGCTCCACTAAAATGGAGGCTATTCATATTCCAAGATACTAGGTGTATGCTAATGGTGGATGGTCTAGGATTTACCAAACAGGCTCCTCGTAGGCGTGGTCAAAGACAAAGAAGATGTTTGATGGAGAACCGGGGGCCATGTAAAGGTGTTTGAAGGCTGATGTAGAGGGTAAACTCCACTCCTCCATACTAGCCTATGGGCATAGAAGGGGGGTGATGTTTGCATCATGAACCATGAAGTACACCTCCATGAGCTACATTGTTAGGGCCCAAGCAGCCCTCTGAGACTTGATAGTATTGAGCACCTTGGGTTAGTGGCCACTCAATCATATCCAATGAGAAGTGCCATTGTTATCTAATGCGGATGAGAATGCCATAGTGAAGAAACTTTGCACCAAACTATGGGTTAATGTCCATAATGCATCTAGATCATTGATTCGAAAGCAGCTCCAGTCTTGCATCTCCCAGCTACTGGCATATATACTCTATCACCTAGTTATGGATAACGCCCTCCACCCAAGCCTCGAATCATCCACGAGAGTGGTTATTCTCAAGAAAAGGCTCGAGAAAAGTAGTTCAGCCCATCCAAAGCAGCCAATAAGTGCACCTTGCCATTCCAAGTCATATGAATCGCAAAGATTCCTACTTCAAAAGGAAATGCAAATTCTCCATGACCTGCAAATCTCATGTACAATGAAGGCCCACATTGATAGAACTATTTTGGAAGGAGCTAGAAATGGTGAGCAAAGGCACAGCTTGTTGTTGGGATTGCACTACTTCCCTCAAGGAGAGAAGGGTTGCTTTGCTATCGTTGAGCAAAAGGCACTCGGGCATAGAGCTCATCACTACTTGCTAGGAAGACCACAGGGGAAAGGGGATGTTGGGTGGTGAAGAGGAGCAATCTTAGGAGGCGCAGATGGGTGTGGGAAATCCAATATGCAAGAGGACGGTTCACTCTGCTATGGGGTAGTCTTTGAGGATGTGTAAAGGGGTGGGGAGGATGGAGGGGGTGGCTTTGTTTGTTTGGTTGTGACAACAGCGATTTGTGCTAAAGGGAGGCCACACCTAAAGCGCCCTCTCTCAATTGAGGCTGCTAGGGACCAAGCTCACCCTTGCCACAACAACATTGGAGCCTAGTGAAGTGATCCTCATCCACAAACAAGTGTGTGTCTATCTAAGGAGCAAGTTCCTACTGAGTGGCCTCAACCCCAAAACTATGCACTCTGAGGCCTGGTGTCTATCTGAAGTCGTGGCATCTAAGGCACTACCCAAGCTGTCAAAAATTTGGGTATTTTCTTGACATCCACCACTACCACACGCACCTTTGGCACTCTTGCTCTTTCACCACATTGGCAAATGAAGTAGGAAAAGAGTCACCCAAAGTCCTCCACCAACTAGTGGTACTCTACTACAAAACCTAGAAAGAGGAGGGTGACACAACATCTTTTCCATCTCTTAATGGGAATGCACCTAAGCTAACATTCCAAACCTCTAGGAGACTACCAAGCCTGCATAGCAGCCTTCAAAAATGCTATATATATATATATATATATATATAGAGGATTCATGATGGGTCAATGGATAAACAAATAGGATGGAGTAGCAAAGAATTCACAGGATACTACCAGGGAATCCTTTGGCATGTGTCTTGCTCCTAGGGTTTGATATGATGAGTTGAGTTTGGGATTTTGTGCCTACATTTGTAGGACGATATGGAGTATTCATGAGTTAGCAAAGGTAGAGTGTGCTTCTATTTCTCCATCATTTTGTTTCATTTTCTTTTATTTAATTAGCAAGTTATACAATCATCATCGTCATCATCTTAGGTAGCATCAGGTTGAGGTGTGTAACATGGATACAGCATGTGTTCAAGATCGACTTTCTACATCTATATCCCTAGATGGAAGCAGACTGCTCTATCTCCATATTTAGTACTGTAATATGTCCATTTTATGAGATCTTCATATTCAGGAGAGAGCCATATATTCAAGGGTTTTGTAACACGGACCGAGAGAAACAATGGTGGTCTTCATGTGAGAAGTAGTGGAGGAGATTATACGTGAGCTGAGGCCATTTCTATGACTGGGGTTGGGAGGGCAACGGAGTAATGAAGTTTATAGCAGAGCTGTTATCTGTGAGTGCTGATGTTCATGTGGTATTTATGTACTGGAGGGCGCTGTGATCAAGAATGTATCTTTTATCCAACTTGCAAGACATCTAACCCCATGATCATGGATCGGAACAACCATGGCAAGGTCTTCATTAACGTTCTCCCTCTCTCTCTCTCTCTCTCAACAATGCATGCAGGCACACATATGGATGTGACATAGAACAGGCAAAGGTGCATGATAGCAAGATGCTTGAGAGGAGAGGCAAGGAGGCCATGTATGGCTTGAAGTCTCAAGAGAAAAAAAAATTCTTCTCTGACCCACCACAAAAAATGGTATTGAGAAGTGAGGTGGGCTGTAGAGCCTGCTCTACAACAGCAACAAACAAGAATAGAGGCCAAGCTTGCACCAGGCCTTATTTTGGGTCATTAGAATATGAACATGGACACCTTCCCTTCCATGAGAGAAAGAGAGAAACCCCACCCTGTCTATGCCAACCTGGAAGCTTTAGCTACTAAGGAAATTTTGGGCTGGTCCCTTCGTCAGCTTGCAAAACATCAGTGACTCTCTCAAATCTTGCTATGAGCTCAAAACTAATGCAAAAATGTCTATGGAGATTGATCCATGGACTTTTGATCAGCTCTCTCTGAGGCAACGTGCACTTCTCTTTAGAGGACACAATTAGCAACATGACTTGAAGCGCCATCCATCAGCTAGAGCTGTTGAGGACCGGCTCACCCTTGCCACAGTGATATAGGAGTCTGGTGAAGCTGTCCTTGCCCACAGACAAGTGTGTCTTTGTCTAATGTGCAAGCCATAACCCAAAACATGTGCACTCCGAGAACTAGTGTCCAAAGGCATGGCAACTAAGCCACTACCCAAGTTGCCCTATGACTATGATCTGCTGATTGATAAGGGATTCTCCAGGCTCAATGTCCAAAAGTCTGTGTATTTTCTTGATGTCTGCCACTACCATATGCACCTTTGGCACTCCTACTCTTTCATCACCTCGGCAAACAAAGCAAGGAAAAGAGTGTAAGTCTACCAACTAGCAGTACTATACCACAAGACCTAGGAAGAGGAGGGTAACAAGACATTTGGGGAATCTAAAGGAGCATTGTTCCAAAGAGTCGCCCAAAGTCCTCTGCCAACTTGTGATATTCTACCACAAGACTTGGGAAGAGGAGGGTGATAAGATATCTAGGGAATCTTTGGAGAGACCCAAAGGAAGAGACATCCGCTCAACCTCCCCTTAACAGAAGCAATTGAAGAGTTATCGACAAGCTCCCTTGTAGCTTTTGCTGAGGTAAGGCGAACCGTGAATATTCTTTGGCCCATCAATACCTCTACTATGCGCAGAAGTGTCAATGTGCAAGGTGGAGCAAAGCTAGTTGCAGAGCTCAGCTCGGCATGAAGTAACCCATGACCTGTCCAAAGACCACGGTCTCCACCAATTATTTCTCTATGGCAAGATTCTAAAGCTGTTTCTTGGAATAAACTACTCGCAAGGCATATGACTCTGGAGCACCCCTAGTGTGCCAGTGTCGGACTAAAGGTTTCCATTGTGTGCATTCTCCAAAGACGGCCCGAGTAAGCTGCAAGTCGACCCAAGGGGGGGATGTTACTACAAAGGGAGGGAGCAGCCATTATTCAGCTAGAAGTCAAGGGGAAGTGGAGGGCAGGGTGAGGAGAGACGGCAGCAAAGGATGGTGATGTGAGCGGGAGCTGGAGATGTGTCCAGTGGGGCACTGTGCTGTGGCAGGCAGGAAGGTAACAGCAGGAAAAGGGCAGGTGGCAGGTGAGGCAGAATGCCAGCACGAGAGAGAGAGAGAGAGAGAGAGAGAGAGAGAGAGAGAGATGGCTGGAGGAGATCACTATGGCTGCTCTATGTGTTGCAGGAGCATGTGTGAGAGTGCACATAAGTGTAACACTAGGCTTTCTGCAGTTGACAGCTGTGGTGAAAGGGTGGGTCTCCCATCAGCAGAGCAGCCAAGCTGGGTTTTGCCCCCCTTTTTTATCCTCTCTGCAGTCTAAATTTCCATCAGGAGTCTCTATCAGTGCAGAAGTTTCTCCTTATCCCTGTATCAGACAACATCACTGTATACACAGACTGATATGCGTTATTGTGGTCTAGACTGGGGGAGATGCAGCTCCTGTGCTTAGAATAATTACAAGACTAAATTTGAGAACCTCTTACTTACAGGATAGTAATTACCAGCTACTGGTTCATTCACTTCCAGATCCCAATCAGTCCTGTAGTTTCTAACCTGCAGCATAGTTATTTCTGGACAGCTTAGCAAACCACTTAGTTTCGAAAAGTTTGATAAAACACACATGTGCATGCACACCATGCACACATGCACATGCACTAGTGCACACACATGCATGTGTGCATATGCAGAATGCATACTCACACTCTCACTCACTCACTGCAAAAAAGGCATCATTTTCATACAAAAGGGAAAATGCCAATCAAGCCAACTAATGCAGCCAAAAGGTCGTTAGCTTACTCTTTTAAGGAAATCCCGTCCATTTGAGTCAGTATAGAATACATCATTGCTTTGTATACCAGTCAAAAGCCTAACAATCACATCTTTCCCCATCGCATGTTCTGATGGAACTGGACCTATCTGCAAAATAAAGAGTGAACAAAACTAGAGAATAAGGTATTTGATTCATTCAGAAAGAACAGAACGTAAACCCTTAGGTGTTAGTACTTCGAGTGATCCGTTTCATTCAGGTATGAGAAGAGTCAATACCACAAATTCAACTTCTGCATGTGGCTTCTCCTTGTATAATCTGGTCACCTGGTAGAACACAGTTAATAGAAGCAAAGTTTAAAGACTTGCACAAGTCAGGTACAAGAAGGTTTTGATGAATTGGGCATCACTATGATAACTTATGCTTGGACAGCAAATATTTCATAACTCAACCTGCCTAGCATTTATCATTTTGACACATTCATACAGACAAGATTAATGTGGCCTCTTTGCAGCAGAAATAAAAACGTTACAACATCTTGATTATCCTTTTTTGTGAATATGAAGATTAAAAAATGAAGTGTAAAAGGCGCCAAGAACTGAGACTACAAGAGAGAAGCACAACGTGGTGCCATTTGATTTCTTCTACAAGTCAATATCAAATTTTTTCCAGCTGTATGTAGGAAACTAATGAAAGACAACAGAAAACAATTCAAACATGAGTTCCAGGATAGAAAAGGGGTGTAAATGCATTTTGTGGCTAAATTATAAGATTGTCTCAAGGCATCTTGGACGGCTTTGTTAAGAGAAACCCTGAACCTTGGGCTGGTACTTCTTGCACAAGTGAGCTATTCTTGTGCCCTTGCCTTAATTCTTACAAGGTACAGCTAGTCTGCACCCTTGTATGAGTGGATTCCAATGGCATGTCACATGCAGTCTTACTCAAGGAGAAGTTTCATGTATGTGGCCTCATAGATTGGTACATGGTTGCCAGCTGTTCAACCTCACTATGCTGTACGCCATTCCAATAACACATCCTTGACATATCTATGTCCAAAATATGGAAAAGCAGGCTGAAGTATTCACAACATAAGGAGTAACTCCAAACCTGGTGAATCCAAGGGCTGAATTCTTGCCACACCTCATCTACTAGAGGACCTCGAACAATAGTAGCAAGTACCTGTTTAATCAGATTATAGCAGTTAAGCTTTTTTCTTCCAATTGCAAGGCTGGAGTGCTTTGTGAGAACACGGAAACACAAGAAAGTTAAAGAATTAATAATGAATAAAAAGATTTCACATGAACGGAACTCAGGAACTCACAGAACTATCTATAGATATGGCAGAGCTTGAGTTTGGACGGAATATGTAGGCTCCATCAGTACCCTGAGCATAAAGTTAGTACCCTGAAATTTAAATTATAAATCAGAGAACCTTGCAAGGGTTCAACCAAGTACCTTTCCATCAGCACCTGCACTTGCTCCATAATAAAGGTATGATGTTTGCACAGTTACACTTGCCTGCTTTCAGCACCATTATATGTTATTATATTCAGAAACTTCAATACACACAGGCATTTTGTCAAATAATACTGGAACTTAAAAGTTTCAGGTATCGTGCAGCCCTTTCTCACCCCATTTCTCATGTCAATCATTTCTGCTGAGTAAGTATCTTCACCAGAAAAGGTCATCTGCAAAGTACCAGACCCAGCAACTAATGAACTGTGCATTGACACTTCTTCAGAACTGGAAAGAGTGGAAGAACCTGACTCCATACACGAGACATTTCAGATAGCACAATTGAGTTACCCATTGCCAAAAGTTGTCTGATTGCTGCACAGCTAAGCATTAAGTGTTCACTTAAAAAGACAAATACAGAACCAGGCTTGACAGAAAAGTTTACTGATTTAAGAACCTGGTTTTTTGGAAGCAGAAATGATATAGGAGCTGTATCCGAGGGCAGGAACTGTGATAGGAAATACAAGCCAGTAACTTGGATTCTTTGCGGGTGATATTCCTAAATATGCTTGCACAAAGTAGCTTCGCAACTGTTTCGTTACATTGCTTATGGGCAGGAGCTGAGAAGGGACCAAATTGCCAGAAGAGTCCATTACTTGAATGTATTCACTGTTTACCTGAAATCACACAAATAACTACCAGCCTGTTAAATTCATACAAGGGAAGCTTATAATGCACAGCACAAATATCTAAGCTAAATGCTGTTTTAAAGAAAGACCGACCATTTTGAAAGGCTTCCTAAATGTTGAAATTTATGAAACAATGATCTTGCATATTTGGACCCCTTTTATTAAGTTTTAACACCTCTGAAAGGATGAATCCTTGACAAAGATATTAAACTGAAATTTCAGATATCCTACTCGACCCCCTTAGTGCAAGCAACAAAACCTGATAGATTTCTTCACAGCAGCTTCATTTTCTTTGAGCAATGTAGTTCTAGATCGTATTAGGTGAACCCTGTATTTTCAGCCCTTTTAACTGTCTTTCAAGTCTGTTTCTGTAGAACCTCTGAGGTGCCTTTTAAGGGAGATTTTGTTCTGTTGGAACTTGGAGGCAGAGTTGACCAGATAAGGATCTCTTCAACAGATCCTCTTGTTGTTTCTTGTTTCCATTGTTAACAATTTAGGCAATAACAAAATCAAAATCAAGAAACATTGAGGGGGGAGAGTTCATACAGGGCGGGCCCTGTACAGAAATGGTAGGGTTTTCGAGAAGAAACACAGTGTGTGTATGGCAAACACAATGCTACACAACTCAGAAATGCAGAAAGTGAATGAAATGAATGAATTATGTACAATGTTGAAGTAAGCAAGGAGCCTCAGGATTCTGGTGTCGACCAGTATTGAGCTTAGTCGATGATACCGATCAAGGATTGGAGACGACCGCACTGTCCTACCTGATCAGGCACAGCACGTGTAGATGACAATGCTTTGTGGAGGGAGTGAAGTCCTCCAGGCAGTGGATAAGACACCGGGTGATGACAGATAGCAGTGGAGGGAGTGAAACACAATCATCAGGAGCTGTACGTGATGAAGAAGATGAGTGCTCCAGATGAAGAAAACTGCAGTCTGATGATGTGGACAGCTGTAGGTGGTGTATGCCAACTCCAGGAGGCAGGATGCTGATGACAATGACCTTAGCATGCAGGCAATGATTGCTGAGAGGGTCCAGAAGCACAAAACGCAAGGAATGCTGCTAAACCGCCAATATAGCTATCGAACATGCAGGGTTGGATCTGATCTTCAACAATTGGAAAGCGAGTCATGCTGATGCCAGCAGCTGCATGATGTCTTGCTCAGAAAAACACAGCAGTTGACATCGTGGAACAAGTCACAATCTGCATAGGAAAAACACCTGCCAGCATACATAGGCATTGAAGCAGTGAGGGATGACATGGATAGCAGAGTGGCCAGTTGGAGACCCAAAGGCAGCAGTGGCAGCAGAATTGGAATGAGAGTGGGTGGGAAATAGACTAGGAATGACCATAATGCCCACGGCATACTCTATTTATAGGGGACTTGGGTGCATTTGCCCTACCATGTGAAATAAATAGTAATAAATACAAATAAAGCATTATCACCATGATACAGAACTTAGAAATGTAGAACTTGAATGAAATAATTAATCATGTACAATGTTGATGCAGTAGAGGAGCCAAACACAATGGTCTGAGCATGGGGATGTCAGAGAAGGCATCAGGTGACGAGACATCAGTAAAAGGAGCAAAATGCAGCTCTATCAAGCTTTTTAACCCAAAAGCCAAAATCAACAGTTGGAGCTAAACATAAGCAATCTAAAGAACAATAAAACCCATAAGTAGCATCGAATTATATCAAAAACACTATGAGCATAAATAGCTACAGGAATGCTCATGTCAAGTTTAAGAGTTACAACAGTGCATTGGACACTACTAGAGTGCTTACCTAAATCACTATCCAACAAGTCCAAGATAAATATTACTATGAAGGCAGTAGCATAACAAAGTAGGGTAAATCACCACCACCCTTCTGTTACTTCTCTTGAAGTTATTTATTGCAAAGATTAGCATTTCAATCTTTCAAAAAAGACTAATATAACCCTGAACCACATGTTCCTTTCATACATCTACTGATTTTGACCACTGGATAGTCCAGACTACTAACATTAAGACTAGCATGAAGGAGAAACTTAACTTGTTATTTCTCTTGGTGTTGTGATATGCAAAACAATTCATGCAAGCTTAGAATTACAATGTCTTGCAAGATCAACTTACTTATATGCAATTTGTTAATTCAATAACCTTTAATTTTCAGCACAAACTGTTCCTACTGCTAGATTAGAATTGTCCTGAAGAACACAAAGTACCGGAATGCGGACATAATCTGTGCGATTCCATCCTAGAGCATTGTACACAACCATTACCTGCAGTCACAAATGTGCACTTTTCTCTTTTAGATTTTGATCAACTTGATAAAATGAGAATGTTCATATGACATAGCTAGATGCTATGCAACTTAAGGTATCAGCTAACCATATCAGTGAAATGTCTCACCAGGCTCTGAGTTGTGTTGATACTGGATTCAGAAGATGGGCAATAGCTAACATTCAGCAGAGGGCACTGTGCTTACAATGCACAAAAAGGTAATCAATTTAAATGTGACACAAAGGAAAAGAAAGAATCCTGCATAAATTTTTTATATAAAAAACTGAGCCATCATAACTACAGATGGATTATCTGTATGCATCATTACACATCAAGTGCACCCATGCTGGCTGATCCATGGTGCTTCATCTGTACAAGTGTGCATGCAGAAAACCCACATGCATACTTCAAAGTTTAGTATGCATGTCTCCATGCATACATTAGTATACCTGACATTCGTACATGGATTTTGTGCACATGCATCAATTTATGGGTACAAAAACTGAGGGAAAAGAGATAATACAATAACATGTGACAAGTGATGGATTACAATAACTAATGCATCTACTCTTGGGCTCTCCTGCATCAAAGAATCTAATGGCTCGTAGAAAGATTTACAATATCTACGTGATCCACAATGATGAGAGAGAGCAGTTGATATGTTCACTGCATGGAAGCTGCTTGCAACTTTATGAAACAGATAGTGATTATTATCACATGATCTGCAATACCCTTTGCATTTGAAAGAAGTATGTCTGGTTACACACACACCTGTCTTGCTGTGCCTAAAAAAGGAAAATGCATCCAGCTTTGCAAAAATTTTCTACCATTGAAACTAAATGTCCATTATTTAAACCATAAACGAAGGCAAAGCTGACACTAACCTGGTTGAATGTTGTGGTAGAGCTGCAACTTGTCCCTTGGGAAGTTTCAACCATGCAAGCAAGAGCATGGTTCACTGTTATCATTGCCTGAAAAACAATCTCCTAACTTCAGAGGCTTTTGAACTTCTTGTTTCAGCAGCAAAAAAAACTTTCCCATGTCATTGTTTCCATAGGTTGTTAACCAATGTGACAGTGGCCCTCCATTTGGCTATTACAATTGGCGAGTTGTATGGTAATTGGGCCTACGAAAATGATTGGCAGGTCAGCAGATGGGTGCCCAGTGCTGTATAGCATACATGTGCAATAGAAGTTTTGCTCAGGTCAGCCCTGTATTTTTCTGCGACCTGGCTCTCCATTTGGCCTATTAACGTAGGGGAGTTGTATGGTGATTGGGCCTAGGAACATGATTGGTGGGTCATCAGATGGGTGCAATAGAAGTTCTGCTCAGGTCAGCCTTGCATTTTTCCACATCCTGAACACTACAGCCTTAACCTGAATACGACCTACCTAGGAAACAAAAATCTGCAACTAGAGTCATCCTAGAAAGACTCAAGCCACAAGAACTATTAACATAACAGGAATGACAAGTGAGGTGTCCCAATCCATAGCATTTGAGAACACTCAAACCCACAACCTCATCACATTTTTAATTGTTGCCAGTACCCACATGTGGAGGTCTCTCTCTTCCTGTTTTAGAGGTTGTTTGTGCATTCTAGACATTATCAGCAGTGGTACTTATGATTGTGATATATAAGTAGATGAGGGTAGCGAACTATCTAATTTCTTTGTTTCAAAAGTGAAGAATCAGGAATATGGACCTCAATAGCACCAATAGAAAGTCGCTTTGCATAGTCGTTTGCCGTGTGTTGTTTCTCTGTTCCACTGACAGCATCGTGATGTTGACAAACAGCTATCGCCTCCCCTAAGGCATCTGTATTTGGTCCAGCTGAATTTCTTCCCACCAAAACTTCCAATTGTCTTGCCATCTTGTTGAAACACGAAATCAAAAATCAACACAGCAAATATAGGAAACTAATCTGACAATAAATTTCAGCTTCATGTGTCTTAGAAACATCATAAAACTCTACTTATGGCCAGCTAAGCTTCTTCTATGTAGCAAGTTTGAAGCAATCTTAGTAATAAAACAAGGAGGTAATAAGATGGTACCAAATAGTAGCCACTTAGAATTCGCACATAGCCTTTCAATGCTGGACGGCTAGTGAAATACCCGGTCCAATAACAATGTGGACAATCTGCATACCTAGGCAAACAGTTGAATCATAAATATGAGTGCAGCTTTTGAAGTAAACATTCGCATGTCAATTAATCTTTGTATACTTACGGAAAAAAATCATCTCGCTTCAATGGCCACATTTCATTTGCTGCATACTTTGCATCAGTGTATATAGATGGAGTAGAATAAAAAGCATTTACACGACCATCCTGCAAATCTCAAGCACCTCTTTAAAAATGCTCATTTAAGGACACAACCAGAAAATTTGCATCTTGAAACGGTCTTATCCATGTAGAAAAATACATGCCTGGTTCACCCAATGGATGAACTTATCCAGCTGTTTGAACCAACCATGTGCATTCTGGTATTGGAAGTCACTTCCCATAGTCCACATGATATGATTTGTCCGGATGGACTTGGCCTAGCATCACAATGCACAGAGGAATCACACACAGATTGAACACAATGGAGAAATTTAACACCTCAGCTACATTGGCATCAAATCATACTTGTGTCTGTGCAGCATTGACAAACTCATCAACTCTCTCCTGAACATTATAGTCAAAGAGAAGTGGATCGTCCTGATTTCACATTGCAAAGCAGAAACTATCAGTAACAAAAAACCTAAGCAAAGATAGTACAAATACATTGGGCTGTGGAGTTAATAAATAGTGCAGTTTGACCTGAATAGGAGTATCAGTGGCATACACATCAAAATCAAATCCTGAAGGTGGTCCATAACCATCAAATAAAGCACCAGTAAAGATCTAACAGGGAGAAAAATTTAAATTAGAATTTGATGTGGACAAACAATGAGTCAAGGAATGACCAAAACATAGTATAAAAAGGAACTGGTGAGATCTTTTTCCATCCAACAGAAAACAGAGTCTTTGGAGATATATCGTACCTGCGAAGAGCTGCCAAGTGTTGTGGAGCTTTGCCAAACCATTTCCAGTGAGCTCTCATTGAGACGCTTCATTTTGTCTTGGTAATCTATCCGTGCAAAATAAAGGGCATCAAACCCTAGCTGCAAAACATGTGCACACTCATGTAAACGTCTTGCCTGATCAGATAGCGCTTGTACAATTTTTAACAGCTCCTCGACTCTTCACATTTGCCAGAAGACTTAAACAACTCCTGGGACTTTTAGCATTTTCTTTGTAATGGATATAGAGTCGCACCATAAAAGAACTCATGTGATCTTGTGTCCTGAGAAGATTTCTGCACCATCTTTTATCTTTACATCACGTATGTGAATATCAAATCTCCTACATCACATGTGTTCGGTGTATGGTATTTCGTGAAATTTATTCCTAAAATCTTGTCACATCCAACAAGAATTAATGCTTGGACTAGTTTTGCTGAGATGTCAGATGTTGCCATTCCATTGCTTGACTACAGAAGCTATTGCAGATGTACACCTGGATGCAACAGGGACACCTTGGTGATTGAACTACCCATCCATCCCCTACTAATAAACTTTGGTGCCATTCAAGGATCTTTAATAATTTTGTTACAACCCACTTGTCTGCTTTTAGGATCACAATGGTTTTTATCTTTTTGGGTGGGTTTTTGGGGGTGCACAAAAACAGAAAGAAAAGAAAGAACACTAATTACAAGAACAGAGAACTCAGAGATATTCAAGAACAGCCAATGGAATCCTAGAAGACAAGAAAACAAAGCACAACCTCAAGGGACAACACTCTTGGTGACCCTCCCAACACACCCAATCTCTCTCTCCACCAAATGCAAGATGATGCAAAGATAATGAGAGGGTGGCTATAAATAGCATTAGTGGAAATGGCACCTCTCGGACAGCACTCTTCCAGGGCAACAGTCGGCCATAAAAGTAGGCATCTAACCCAAAAGTGTGCCACCCAGCCTTAGAAAAGTAGCTGCCCAAGAAGCCCACTAATAATGACATACAAGCCCCTAGGAACCACCACCATGTCTTGTACCAACATAGTAAGTCTACTAGAAACCTCTAACATCATAGTAGATATATCACCATTAATGATGATAGAAAGTAGAAACAGTATAATCTCTATGCCAATCATGAACAGCCCTGCACAAGCACATCATGACCACAGATTCCACGCCTTCAACCATCTTGCCAAAGTGATCCCCCATGCGAGAACCAACTAGTAGCACAATGACCTCATTATCATACCTCCCATCATGGACCTGAAGGCACACTAAATTCAGGGTTTCAAAACTGCTAGATAACTCAATGCATGTAAAAAAACCATACTCAAGGAACCACGACATCAAAGATATGAGTGAGACCTGTCAAGTATTTCACTTAGGCCTCACTTACGCCTACGCTCACATAGGAGTGTCAGTGATCAATAGGACACTGGGGCACTTTTTACTCTCGGTACAAGAGGTTTTTTCCCCTAGACTTATAGTCTTATTTCGTATGTGCTTATGTCACACACTTACGGGCACTTATCGTGTTCGGGTGTGAACGCCCCCTACAACCCTAAGGTTTAAGGGTTGTACCTTGTACTTTCAGATTGCACTCTTTCAGTCTATTGCATTGGGTTTCGTGCTTCACACTCACACTGTCTACTGCACTCTGTGCTGAGCTTCAATCCTGCCTCCATCTCACATTTGGTATCAAAGCATTGGCTCTATTCAACTCAGCTCAGGTTCTACTCTGCTCAGCCCCAAAACATGCTTATTTTAGGCTTATTTTAGCCGAAACCCTAAAATGGGGAGCGGATCGAGAGAGTTAAGTGGGAGAGAATCTAGAACCCTAATTTTCTACAAATAGGCAGCCAGCCCTCCACTCTTCTCTAATCTCGTTTTTGCAGATTTCAAGTGTTTCAACTTGCTGCCCACACCCCGTTCGCAAAGAATATCTCAACCAAAGCTGTCCATTGCTGACTTCATCAATTGGCGCCTAATTTCCAGCCCTCTTCACGGAGTTTGGAGCTAATTCCAGCCAGGCGACTGCTATTCTTGTGCAGACCTGCTACCGTACAGTGTGCCACGTCATCACAGTCCTGTTGCGTGCGTTTTTTGTCTCTCTCTCCTGCAGGCTGTCCTACCTACGTTTTTAGTCTTTCTCTCTCCTACACGCTGTTCTGCCTACGTTTTGTCTTTCTCTTACCTGCTGCCTACGTTTTTAGTCTTTCTCTCTCCTCACTATTTTCTGCATCATCAGATCCAGCTTCTCACTATTGCGTTTGCTGGTGTTTGACATTCGAAGGTTACCTTGCTGCAATTCGAGATCTGTTTAGAGTACGACACTCCCCAGCTCATTACCCCTGCCCTGATCCTTGAGATACAGAAGTTCGAGGTTCAGTATTCATTCACTGCATAGTGTGTTTGCTGTCTGAGCATCGTATTATTCAATAGTTATATCACTTCATTTATTTACTGTGTTCATTGTCTCTGAGTTACCTTAACCCTAACTGTGTTCTTTTATCAGTCTGTGCTTTGTCTTACAATTTCCGTTTATGTTTCTGTGTTAGGGCATTTCTTTACATGGTATCATAGTCTGGTACTCTCTGAGAAACCTAGGTCTTTGATCTGAAAGCTCTACACAAGAAGCAAGCACTACAGTAGGTTCAAATGACTTCGAGCACAACAACGCCGATTCAATCTCTAAACCAACTATGCCGAGAACTGAGTGAGAGTGGGCCGATCAGCTTGCCCCACAAAGTTCCGACATGGTGGTAGACACTTTTGATTACATGGAAGAAAAGCTAGGCAAGCTAGCCTTTGAAGAATACAAACTAATCACAGCTTATAGACGAAAGAAGATTGAGGAGCTCGATCGAAGGATTGCCCTTCAAGAAAAGCTTCTAAACGAAGGTATGCATGAATTTCTCTCTTTAGATGTTGCACGTAAATCTGATAATGTTGCAGGGTCGTCGAGACCTCCATCAGGGATGGACCCCCCTCTTGGAGAACAAGACCCGGAGTATGTTCCTTTCTTTTATCCTCTTCCGTCCACTCCGGTGCAAGGTACTTTAGATTCGTCTTTTGTTCCTTCTTTTACCTCTTCTGCTCTAAAATATTATGGTAGAGATCATGTGGAAGAAAGAATCCAGTCTATTGACTACAGAAAAGGTCCTCTTGAGGACCAATTCCTGTATGTTAACACACATCGTAGGGATTATAAGAAAAAGCCAGGTACCTCTTTTTCTACCCTTCCTTCTTTTCCGTCTACTTCACAAAAATCAAAATGAATTTGGTGTTCCTTTTTCTTCATTGTATGGTGCATCATCATCTTCACATTTTCATTTCCAATCATTAAATGATAAAATGAACAAAATGCATCTGCATCTCATACATCTCATTTTCAAAACCCACCCATCCCACCACATTCATCCGCCGCTTCTCCACTTCTATTCATACCATTCACTTTTCCATTTCAGACACCTTATGTCGCACCGCACATCACCCTCGGGGGTGATGGAAACATAGGCACATCCTTTAGGACCTTATCCTTACCTCTGTCATGTGGTGTTCCACCTACTTCACACACACTTTCGGGATCATTGTAGCCTGGGTATTCCCCCCAATCTCTCCCGAGTGTGGATCAATTGACTCCACAGTTTGCCTCCATGGCTTTACCTAGTGGACCTTCTGGTCATACTGTTGTGCCCCAGTCTCACTTTGGACAGGGCTTCCGTGTCCCAATGCCTCCACCTACACCGGCAACTTATGGAAACATTCATGTTCCAGTGCCTCCGCCTCAATCGGCACTCATTGGACACTCACAGCCTACTTCTACCTACCCATCTTTTTCCCCTCCTCCTCCTTATCAGACACATCCACCTCCACTATCTTATCCCCCACATCCATCTTACCCGACCTATTTGACACCTCATGGTTCTAGCTCATCTTCTACCAAGCATGCATTTAATGACAAGACTCGTTTTAACGGGTCAAACTTTACTACATGGTCGAACTTGATGAGACATGTCCTTGACTCCCAGAACCTATGGGATCTTATGCAAGGGTTGGAACCCCAACCCGATCCTACACTTGTTCCATATGAGGTTGTCCGCTCATGGAAGACTAGGAATGCCTCCACTAGTGTCGAGTTGATACACGGCTTATTACTTGAGTTTCATTCTTAGCTTCAGCATTTTGAATTAACGTCAGAGTGATGGCCACACTTGACTGACCGCTATGCGGCTCGGGATAGAACCCGTCATATTAATCTTGACCATGAGCTTCAGCTTTTCAAAATCACTAACCGGGATGACTTGAAAGTCAAGTTGGCTGAGTATCGACGTCTCCTCGCTGAATTCTCTACTACGGGGACTCCTAAGTCCTCTGACGATCGGGTCACATTGTTCCTAAACAAACTCCCTAATAAATACTTCAATTTTGTGAAAGGCATAGTTTCAAAACCTACCATGCCTACATTCTATGAATTTGAGTGTCAGCTGTTGCATTACGCATGGTTGTTCGATCAGTTTCATGTGAATCCCTCTTCAGAGGGGGCTCTTGCTGCTTATTCTCAGAAAGCACAACAAGGGAAGGGCAAACAAAACCAAACCTCCACTCAAAATCAAAATCAAACTCAAAAGCAAAATCAATCCGGGGACTTACAAGGAACATCCCTACCCCTCAAACCTGGGTGGCAGAATGTACCTAAGAAGAATAGGTATTATCAACATTGTCAAAAGGCTAGCCATTTTGACAGCGAGTATCGATCAAAGGCAAGAGGCACAGCACGAAAACCTAAGACTCAGACCCCCGCCCCTTAGTCGGGCAACCCCTAGCAAGGGAGACAGGGTGATGGCAAGGGGCAGTTTATAGGTCAGACTCACACTGCTACCACACAGCCATCTCAGTTGACAACGTTCTCAATGCCAGAGGGCTTGTCTGACTGGTCTGCAGATGCCCATATCGTCTCCATAGAGACATCAGATACGAGTCTCGTCCATATTTGTGAGTTGCCTCCTGACGAGGTTACCGCAGAGGCCCACTCGACACAGCCAAGCACTTCAACTCCTGTTTGGATTGTGGACAGTAGTGGAGCTACACATCACATGACTCCTATAGAGGACATCTTCCGTACCCGAGCCCTTGCAACCGGGCAGATCCGTGTAGGAAACAACTCCTCGGTCAAGATTCACGCCCAAGGTTGCGTCAGATTTGCAACTGACAAGGATCCGGATCTGGCTATGCTGGACAATGTATATCATGTCCCTCAACTTGGGGTGAGCTTGTTATCTGTTCAGCAGCTTTGCCACTTGGGGCGAGTGGTTTTCTATACAGCAGCCACAGTCGAGATGCTTGACTCTTAGATTGGTTTAGTGATTACTCGCAATGAGGCACAGCCTAATGGCCTATACCACATGACACACTTTCTGACCAAGCCGACAACCGAGGGCTACGTGTTCCATAGCTTCCAGACCTTAGCTACATCTCAGGAGCCTTCAAACAATGAGCGTCTTTGGCATTTTCACTTAAGGCATCTTGGTTATGACTCACTTTATGAGTTGTCACGCCGTGAGCTGGTTGAGGGCCTTTCACGCCTGAAGCTAGCTTGAGATGTCTGTAAAGCTTGTCAGCTCGGGAAGCAACACCGTATCCTATTTCCTTAGCAGACCTCACATAGAGCTGAGGCGTCTCTTAGATTGATTCATGTTGATCTTTATGGGCCGACATCCACTGTTGTCTTGAATAGCACACTATACTTCTTTTTTATAGTGGATGATCATTCTAGATACATGTGGGTGTCACATATTTTTCTGCTTGGATGCTGCTGGTTCATAACCAGACCGGTCATCGTGTTGGTTGCTTGAGAAGTGATACCAGTGGTGAGTTCATCTCCCATGAGTTTTCCGAGTTCCTACAGAAGCATGGCATCTCTCGCCAGCACACCTCTACTAACTCCCCCCCCCCTCAGAATGGAGTCGTAGAGCGTAGGAACCGAAAAGTCATGGAAATGGCACATGCACATGTGAAGAAAACTGCTAGGGTTTGCACTGAGGGCACACAAAGTGTACGACCACAACAGAAACACAAAGAGACAGACACAAACACAGAGGGCAAAACTCAAACCCTAAACCCAAAACTCAAAACTCAAACACAAACTCAACCACAAACAGAAGAAGGGAGAGAGAGAACACAACTCTGAAGTGAATGAATGCTGTAAATGAATGTAAGAGTATACAGTATGCTCAAGGGCACAGTAATGTCGGAGTGTGATATCCACCAGAGACGGATCCCAAGTCTGTGACCACCAATCGGAGTGTAGGAGTGCTGAATAGTGAATGGCAGCAGGCTGGTCACCAAAACACAGCAGTCTGCACGCTGGAAACTAGTAAATGCAGCAGTGTACCGCCAGTCGGAGGCTGGAAACTGCGCACAATCTGTTGTAAATAGCATGCTGAAACAGTGTCTGATGTGGCTGGCGATGACTAGATGATCGGATCGCAGCAGATGATAATGTCACCAGCAATTGACGTCAGCATGGATGAAGGCGCCAGGAGCAAGAGCAAACACGGATGGAGTAGCAGCAGTCTCGAGGGCTAGACAGCCACGTGGGAGAAGGCTAATGGCTGAAATCTACACGTGGAGTGAGAAACCTGCACAAATGGAATAAGGCTGAATGGGGGCAGCCTGTCTATTTCTAGATGTGGAAGGGCGGCCCAAAAACTAGGGTTTCCACTGAACTCTCTCGAACCGCTCCCCGTTTTAGGGTTTTTACTCTAAAAGAGCATTTTTTAGTGTGTTTTGGGGCTGTTTAAGAGGCTAATCAGCAAGTAATGCATGTTTTAGCTCAACAACACATGCCTATCGCTCTGTTGTAGGAAAATTTCTTTGGTTAATTCACACTAGGCCAGATTTAGCTTACTCAATTAGCATACTCAATCAGTATTTCACACCACCTAGGATGTCACATTGGATTGCATGTCTTCGGGTGTTGCATTATTTACGATGTACTTATTCTTATGGCCTCACATATGGTTCTGGTTTATGTTTGTAGGGGTACATTGATTTTGATTGGGCAGGAGATCCTGACACCTGGCGTTCCCATGGCGGCTACCTCTTTACCTTGGGCACGACTCCCATTTCTTAGTCCAACCGTAAGCAGGAGACGGTGGTGGCTTTCTCAGCCGAGGCTGAGTACCGGACTCTCTTCAATGGCACCACCAAGGCCTTCTATCTGAGGAGTTTACTGGCGGCACTTCATTTTCCTTATGTCTCTCCCACAGTTGTCTACTGTGACAACCAGAGTGCCATTGCCCTTGCAGGCAATCCGATCACCACACCACGGACACGGCATGTGGGAGTCCACTTTCACTTTTCTCGAGAGCAAGTTGAGCTAGGCATTATTCGCCTAGAGTTTGTGACTTCATCAGATAATTTTGCAAACATTTTGACCAAAGCGGTCAACCGACCAGTTCTTCAATACCTACTACTCAGAATTGGCTTGGGTACAGCCTCCCCTACTTCTTCAACTTGACAAGGAGAGGGTGCTTCCCTCTTGCTTTCCCTTCCAGTTTGAGAGGAGACGGCTTCTACTCTTGACCGTGACAGTGATGATACTTACAGTTTTTAGACATTACATTCATTTATTCTTTCATATTGTATTATGGACATTTGTAACTTCACCCGCACTGTCAGGATGATCTGATTGTAAAAGCGCACTTGGACAAGTGAACAATTCTCCTGCAAGGGCACTGTCCAAGTGGCACCATTGCATAGCATATTGCATGAGCATGGCATCTTGCATCTCCCTTTGCATTACCCTAGGCATTAGCATTATGTTCATGTAAACATGCATCTATGCGCATTTATCCCTCTTCGGTCTTTTAGAGTGCTCAACTCTAGGATCCACCATATTCATGGCATAACACATGGCAGTTCTCCTAAAGGCAGTTTCCCTACCCTTGCTTTCTTGCTTGGTTTGCTTGTCTTGCTAAGCCCACCATTATCTTTTTTGCCTCTCCCCATATTCACCACATGATTGGCACACACACACACTTTTATCATCCTTAGGCACTTACCCTAGTTAGTGTGAGGGATTGGCTTGCTAGTTTTGTGAATGACTTGGGTTTAAAACTCTCTTTATATTTTCCTATCTGTCACTTAATCGGTCGCTGTCCCTATATTACTTATGTATTTTCAACACACTTTTCAAACAACCACAAAAAAAAAAAAAAAAAAACAAGCCCATTGTTGTTTCCATCCACCTTTGTAGGACTTGGTAGGCCCTTGGGCAGGTGTCGAGCACCCTTGGTCCGATGCCTTGGCCTCTCTGGGGTGATCACTTGGGCTCCCTTGGTAAGATAACCATCACCTCTGTAGTCTTGGTATGCCACTAGGCAACCGACGTGCAACCTTTGTCCGATACCCTGGCTGCTTTGGGGTGGGATGCCTTGGGGTAAATTAAAATTTAGACTGGCCTACTTTTCTAGCCCTATTTTGGGCCTGAGAGGGGGTGTTGTGCTAAGAAATGCACTTAGCCACTTAAACAATCCCAAAACATGCTTATCTTAGGCTTATTTTAGCTAAAACCCTAAAATGGGGACCGGATCGAGAGAGTTAAGTGGGAGAGGATCTAGAACCCTAATTTTCTATAAATAGACAGCCAGCCCTCCACTCTTCTCTAGTCTCGTTTTTGCAGATTTCAGGTGTTTCACCTTGCTGCCCACACTCCGTTCGCGGAGGACATCTCAGTCGAAGCTATCCATTGCTATCTTCATTAGTTGGCGCCTGATTTCCAGCCCTCTTCACACAGTTTGGAGCTAGTTCCAGCTAGGCAACTGATGTTCCTATGCAGACCTGCTGCCGTACAGCCTGACAAGTCATCACAGACCTGCTGCCAGCGTTTTTAGTCTTTCTCTCTCCTGCAAGCTATCATGCCTATGTGTTTGGTTTTTCTCTCTCCTCCAGGTTGTCCTGCCGTCGTTTTTAGTCTTTCTCTCACCTACTACCTACGTTTTTAGTTTCTCTCTCCTCACTGTTGTCTGCATCAGATCCAGCTTCTCACTATTGCATTTCCTGGTATTCGACATTTGGAGGCTGCCTTGCTACGATTCGTGATCCGTTCGGAGTATGACACACTCTCCAACTCATTACCCCTGCCCTGATCCTTGAGATACAGGAGTTCGAGGTTCAATATTCATTCACTGCATAGTATGTTTACTGCATGAGCATCCTATTATTCAATAGTTATATCACTTCATTTATTTACTATGTTCATTGTCTCTGAGTTACCCTAACCCTAACTGTGTTCTTTTATCAGTCAATGCTTTGTCATACGGTTTGCGTTTATGTTTCTGTGTTAGGGCATTTCTTTACAAGCGGCAGCTCCTATCCTTAAAGTGAGGGGGAGCTATAAATAACCATGCAGCACCTGTCAGCCATAAAGCAGGCACCTAGCCCAATAAACTAGTCCACCCAACCTAAGAAAGTAGTCACCCAAGAAGTCCAACCCATGAGATGTATAACAAAATAACTGCTAACACATAGAACCAACACTAAAGGTTTTCAGCAATGAGAGTGAAGTAAGAAGCATGCCCCGCCCAGGTCTCTCACTTGACCTGGCATGGTTGTGGCTTAGAAAGAAATATGGACACACACAAGTTTGTTTTTTCAGGTCACAGGTAGGTTTAACTGGCAGCAACCCATCTTCCTGAAGTCTCACACTCTCGTTCCGCTTTTCTCATGCACGGGCAGGACATGGTGGTCAAGTGGGCTAAGCACTCCTAAGTTGCTCTAAAAATGGACTGACTTCCTGGACTGCACGAAGTCCCGCAACTTTTGGGGTCAGGTCTGGGAGGTGCAGACATGCCTGCCATGCCATGACTCCTGAGACCGTGCCCAGGCCTTGAGACCTGAGTGTGACCTGGCTCTAAGACTTCCTTGGGGATGGGTATGAGATTTTGGTTCCTCCTTGTAGCCTTGCGTCCTAAGAAGGTTTCTGCAAAATTTTTATCTTTACATCAAATATGAAGATCAAATCTCCTAGGTCACATACATTCAGTATGTGCGAAAATTTTTGGGGCCTCTAACCTTACCATATCCAACAAGAGGTACTTCTTGGAACATTTACATGATGGATTTTGGATGTTACCTATCTGTGCCCTCATTAACTTGTTACATTGTTTACTGCAAAAAAAAAATCTTTTTCTTGAGCTTTCTAAACACCTTGTCTTTCTTGTAGACCAGGCTTCAGATTCCGAAGACTGGTTTCATGGCCCCTTTTCTTTTTCTTTTCTTTTTTTCCTTTTTCTTCTCTCTCTCTCTCTCTCTCTCTCTCTCTCTCTCTCTCTCTCTCTCTTTTGGGGGGGCAGGGGGGGAAGGGGAACACTCTCATGATCAGAGACTCATAAACATGTAGGTGCTATTTCCAAGGAGTTTCTTCCGGTTCAACATACATGAAAGGGAATTGATGATTATAAAGACAGTTTGTTCTTATTTCAAGTAAACAGATCAGGGAGGTAAGTTATAGAAGCAAACCTCTGCACTTAACAAGTAACCCTGTACTGCGGAGTGCCCAAAAGGATCTATCTGCCATCCAATTCTTGGAATTTTTCCAAACTGTTGCTTAATGTATCTGTGACCTAGAGTGGTTTGGTCTATCATATCTATGTAGTGCGTAGTGGCCTCATCATGCATACACCAGCCACCATTTCTGAGATTTAATAAGTATGAATTTGTTAATAGCTACGAGGACAATCAGAAACTAAATTCACAGCATTATGCAGACATACCTAAATGCTTGAAAACATACAGATATTTACTTTTCTAGGTATTATAATGTGATATAAGAAGACATCCATATACATGTGCAGATACAGAAGTATAGAACAATGAAAGTCGTTAGGAAATTTTGTCAAGACCTTACATGAATTCAAGCTGCCCTGAATCAACAAGATGCTTGACAAGTTTTTGTATTCTTGGTTTTTGTTCTCTCCACCAACGCTGAAAAAATGCCTGCACAAAAAATCCATCATAGCTTAATGAGGAACTGATTCCAGAATATACACGCTGCAGTAAATCCATAGAGGAAGCCTGACCAGTTAGAGCATAGCATCACCAAAGATTGGCATAATTTAAAACAGGGTTCCAACTTTGTGAGTATTTCAAAGGGCAGCACTTTGCATGATATCTTTTGAGGAGATCTCTGAAGGTGAGCAACCTGATAAGCTTATTGATCCTCTAGATCCATGGATTCAGAAGGATATGGGCTTATATCTGTGTGTTACAATACAAAAGGCATAGGACTTATCCACTAATTCTAAAGTGTTGCACACTTAGGGGAGTCCAACAAAGATGGAGTTTCGTGAGTGGAAGGCTAAGCAGAGAGCAACTCAAAGGTGTAGCAAATTTACTCCTAAAAGTGAGGCTGAATCACAAAAGTGGGGGGGGTTGCAACAATGAAAACAAAAGGAAATCGCATAACAATGAATCAAAATCAAAAAGGAGGTTAATTGAAGGAGTCTGCTTAAGTAATCATAAGATGCTGATTGTAAACAAATCCAATTCAGCAGACAATCACAAAGGCCAAAGACAAGAGAAGGTTCCCATGGCTGATGCCATTACCAAAGAGAAATCTGATATTACTAAATGGAACCCTGCACAAAATCAACTGCTGCAAGTGTGGCAAAAAGTCAGACATAGAAATACATTCTACTTGACTACCACAGCCCACGGGTTTTTTCTCTCAGTTGAGTTGGTTCATTAACTTGTAAGGTACATGTTACAGCCCATCAATAGGGATCAGATATGAGTGCTGATGGTGCTCCTACTTTTGAGAGAAGCTGGAGATTAGTATTCAAGGGTACATTAACAAGATGGACTTTTTAGTTGCACCTTTAAAGACATGTGATGTGCTGCTATGAATGCTTTAACATTATAACTTGCAGCCTGCTTTTGATTATTAGCTTAAAGTTGTCCCCTTTACTCATCATACCAAGCGTTTTGTAATTGAAGCCCTATGCTCAAGGATCTCACAGTAAATGAACCAATAATAAAAAGATTCACTATTGCGTACTTGCTCCATAGAAATCACAAAATCAAACATGAGGATTTTGTTGTGGAAGTGGACTTAAATGAAGATATATACAAACCCCCCTCAACCAAGATACATGCAAGTTTTTGGATCAATATGTTGATTGACACACTTCCTAGAGAGTTGCCTCTTGAAATGTGTTGAGCATCCTATTTTTACACCACAAGTAAAGGATAATTCGTGAACTCTACAAATGCATTAGGACTCACTATGTATGGACTAGGGTTTGGTTCAATTTATATATTAAGAAAAAACCCTAACCCTATTATGAATCAAAACCCTAAACCTAATTGTATAGTGACAGAAAGTATGATGTGATGTGTGAATTGTCATACGCTATCATGCAATGTATGATGGGTCGTACAAAGAGGTTACTGTGGGAGACCCATAATAATGACTCACATACATCTCATGCGAAGGTCAAAGTATAATGACATGTATTAGTGACACAAAATTATGTGATATTATAATATGATATACATGTCAAAGGCCCAAGAATTATGTGACAGTTAAAAGTGTAATGACTAGTAGTAGAATAATTATGGGTATGTGTGCCATTAGTCTGCTCAAGTGCAGGCTATGTATCACAAGATGTGTTCCTGAAGAGTTGGCTCTGCTCACCATATGACAAAGTAAGAATGCTAACCAAGAGCATCGCAAACGAAGTTTTCATGAATTCATTATTGAGCCTTCATTCACATACTTGTATGACTTTCATTTCTTTTTGTGTGCACTTGTTGGATTTTCTGATATTTACAATTTGTAAGACTCCAACCTTAGCAGTACAATGATTGGAGTAGCATAATGACTGGAGCGGACAACAATCAACCCAAATGCTTGGGCTTGACCCCACAGATTGTTAAACACAGAACTTGACTTGGGACAATGCCTAGGTAACTAGCTGGTCACAAAACCATGCGAACAGCACAAGTTAGGCTAGCTGATGCAGATTCAGAAGTAGGCACCAAAGAGGATGAAGGCTCTAGTGGGGACTTGCACAGAAACACAACACAGACCAAATCAAGGCAAGTCTGCACACTTGGACTAAGAGATGGGCTGAACTGTAAAGAGCAACTTCTTGTCTGCATCTTTTCCATCCATCCGGTGGACAGATCATCCATATGAGGCATCCATCTGCCTCATGTAAATGGCCCTATATAGGGACGAACTATCATGACTCTGTTTGAGCCGTGATTTAGACTCTATTGTGTGTGCTTATCGCAGAGTGCACACTTAAACTTTTGCATGCCCCAAAATCTGTTGAATGCAATTAACAGAGTTTTCATAATTTGTTTTAAAACTGTACCACTCTTTTACAAAAATTATAAATAAAGTGATATAGACTCCTTGATCAATCTTTTTCATATTGCTTGCACACGCATCCACAACATGCATGCATGTAGAATCCAAAAACTAGTTAACAAGGGATGCATGGTAATTTGCACATGCATTGCCAGTGCAACCCAACACTATGTAAACGAGGATGCATGGACACATGAATTGCCCATGTGAAGCTTTTTAAAATCTAAGCAAAATATTTCTCACACAGCTCAGCTTGCAAACTAGGCAGGTAAATTATGAATGCCGAACACGATATGATAAATGCAATAAGCACTGCAACTTGCTTGTGTAGCGACAATGTTGAGTCCCAACGAACCTCGAGAACTGATATACTGGCACAAGGCTCCATTGACGCCTTCAAAATTAATTTGGCAACATTGCTTCATCGTGCCTTTGGAATTGACAGTGACACAAAGTTGCTGCAATCTCAAAGCTCTTACAACCAAGAGGAAGTTCAAAGTTTGAGAAACTTGTGAAAGCACAGCCAGTGAGATTGGAACCAGCCTTCTAACTCAGATAGGGTGGTAATATTACAGCAAGTAAACAAATCACATAAACTAGAACGCACACTTTACCACATTATCTTGGACATTGAACATCAGGTTGGTCCCAAAACTGGCACCCCTACAGTATTTCTTTAACTTGTATCGCTAAAGATTGAAGTACACTAAGATCCAACCTGATGTCCTTCAATCTTCAATATATCTTGCTATCCATAGCAACCACAGCCCTTCAAACCAGTTTGCCCCTTGGTTTGCTTGGGGATTGGCCTTCAATTTGTTCCTTGCATGACAAATTCTACCCCAAACTTAATGTTGGTCAGCTAGCCTCTTGAAATTCTCTGAAATCGCGACATTTCAGCTCCTGAATTTCAAGTATGAGGCCTCCATTTCTAAGCCCTCGTCCTAGGGTGGTTGGTGAACCCTAATTAAGGTTTAGCAGCAAAAGTTCTTCAATTGCACCCTTTTGGGAGTTGTATTTGGCTGAGATCTCAAGGTAAGCTGTGAATTGCTTGAGAGAATGAAGAGGAAGTTGGAGAGACACAAATTTCCAAGTTTCATTGCCAAAATAGGCTGAAATTTTATGCTTCCCTACTGTGAATGACCGATTTACTACAGCCACCATCAACAAGAGCCCCACATGCAGTCCCCTACCTTTGTGGGCCGTGAACTTGCTGTCACCCACCTGCAAACAGCCTACAAGGGCTGTCACCTCCCTCCAATGGCCTCCTGACCAGTTAGGAGCACACAATCTCCAACGGCTGGGTTGATCACCCATGGTTGGAAAATTGCAGCAACAGCGCTCTCTCTCTCTCTCTCTCTCTCTCTCTCTCTCTCTCTCTCTCTCTCTCCCAATTCCCCCATGCTAGAATGAGGCTCCAACAACCTCATACAGCCTTTCACTCACTTGCATGGGAAGGTTTTGCCAAGTGGCAGCCTTCTAATTGCATTTTTCAGCCCAATTAAATTAATCTTCAAAATATTCCTGAAAATTAATTTATTAATTCTTGCTCAAAAAAGCTTCCCACAACATATGCATTGTTCCAATTACTAAAACTAACAATGTCTGCGAGTTTACACTTCCAATCACTAAAACTAAGAATGTGCTTTATTTACATAATCTTTATATAATGCAAAATATCAAGGCCCAAAGTAAAGGCTTTGAATCAGAAGAGAACTAATTTGAAAGATGGACAAGATTCACAGCATGGGGTAGGATGAAGAGGTTACGTACTTCCCCTCGCCCCACCTTCTTCGCTTGAATGGATAAGCAAGAAGGCAAGGCTATTGCATTTCCAAAAGTTGAGAGTAGATTCCAAAAAGCCTTCCCCCACCCCTTTTTATCCATAGACTAAAAGCACGAAACAAAGTCTCTTTCAAGTTTCAATCAAGCCAACCAAAAATCCAATCTTCCGTTCCATCAGACCAATAATATGGTACCAACACCATGAGACATGCAATTGATTGAAAATTCATACTCTTGAGGTATTGACTACTACGAGGTCAAACCTGCTCATAGGTCCCTATGTTCCACTCTAGAATTCTAACATGTATGTGTGTGATTTATGCATAAATTACTCAGAAGAAATCTACAAGAAATACAAGTGCTCAATGATCTCGCTAGAGTTGTTTGTAGACCAAAACTCACTCATATATACAAACCTCTCAAGGTGATCAAGGGGGAAATGGGCAATAGGAGCCATCAAGGAGGAATGTATCAGCAGTATTGTCAGCTCATGAGTGAGTCTCGGCCACGCCTAGTATTACTAGCTACTTTAGGAATTTTATTGTGGCCTATATGATGCATATTTGGGCATTTATTGCTAGCCAACCTAATGCATTATTTGCATTCGTTCTAGCCTATTTATTCAAGATCCTCCTCCAAAGTCTATCATTCATCACTTGCAGATCCAGTGCATACCTTGGTGGAGAGAGGAGTTGGTGCCAATGCCCACATGGCCAGTGACTCACTGTTGTACACAACTCTCTCATGGTTGGTACATGGATTCCATTTCCCACGCATTCCTGTCAGTTCTCTTCTTTGCAAATTTCTCTCTCTCTTTCTCTTATGTCTTGTGTTCAACAGTTTATTTTAGCACTCATTTACACTTCCATTATTGCATCAACTTATAACAAGGCATCAGATTTCAAGATCTCCACTCCTGCTGCTGTTTGCTGCTGATTACAGGTCTGCCCTTGCTAATCACTGATTTTTCCTGACTGTTGCACACTGTCCACAGCTTGGCAACTGCTGTCTGCTATTCCAGCCTTCTTTCAGCTATGTTTTGGTCCAGCAGACTGCGTTTTGATTTTCTGCATTACTTTATTGCTGATTTACCTGTGTTTTGATGTCCAACTGCTACATTTACTGCATTTAATGCCTTTGCAAGCTAGGCGACAGCATTGACTGCCTTCTAATAGTGTTTGTTGGCAGTTTGTCATTTTCTGCCATCGATTCTATGTGATCCGCTTGTGAATACTGCATGTGAACTCTATTATTGTTCAGTCTTTGTTGTTTGGTTGGCTGTACTCTCTCTCCATACCTTCACTCCTCTATCTTCTCTTCTTATCCTCTCCATATGGCTCCTCCGTATACTTCTTCTAATGATAAGTTACATGGACCTAACTATCTAACATGGAGTGCTGTCATGAGAGCCCAGTTTGTGCAAAAGCAATTATGGTACATTGTTTGTGGAGCTATTCCATGTCCTCAGCGTCTTCTTCCAGTTCCTGAAGATTTTGATGAGGACAACCATGAGAAAGTTGTGCTTACATGGGATATAGATGATACACATGCCTATTCCGCTCTTCTTTGATGTATTTCTATAGAAGTTCTACCAGTGGTTACCTCCTGCACTACATCTCCAAAAGTATTTCTAAAGAAGTTCTACCGGCAGTTACCTCCTGCACTACATCTCCAAAAGTATGGTTGAAGCTTCAGCTATTATACGAGGCACCCTCCACCATGCGTGTAGTGACCCTTTATTGGCAACTTCAACAAATAAAGTTTATAAGCCTAAAGATACCATTCAATCACTTTTGCTCCGTGTTACATGGGTACAGGACCAACTTCTCGACACATGCAATCTGCCCTTCCAGAGGCACATCTCGTGGAAACGGTACTCTACAAGCTTCCCTTGGTGTTTGATGGAGTGGCAAATGCTTTGAGAGCACAGACATCATCTACATCTATGAGCTTCACACATATGTCCTCGATGTTGCTTGAGCATGAGACATCTTTGCATTTACAAGGGAGGCTTCCGTCTCATTATGGAGGTTCTGGTGAGTCTCTTGCAACTTCATAGAGAGCTGACAAGAGGAAGAAGTTGAAGGCCCAATGTTACCACTATGATAAAAAGGGCCACTTATGGAATGACTACAAGGAGTTAGCAACCTCATGAAAGAAGGAGAAGAAGATGAAGTGGGATGTGATACTCCTCCAACTCTGACTTTGATCCTCCAGCCAAGGAGAAGTCCAAGGCACGAAAGGGATCCACTTCTTCAAATCAAGGAAAGGGCTTGGTAGCTCCTTCCTTTGCTACTTTCTAGCATAGGTTATGTGGTCATCCCTCACGACTCTCCAATGCCAAAGAGGGAGTGTGAGAGGGTGGTGAGATGGAGCGTCCAAGCCTGATCTATATAGGCATACAGGTACACAAGTTCCAGAGAGAGACATCCCTGATACATGGTAGTAGGTTCAAACCTTGGAGTTGGGAATGGTATCCAAGTTCATGATTGGCTGGTACTTGACAGTGAGCGGAATAGACTCCAACCTTAAAAAGCTCACATGAGAAAACACTTTGGCGGCCTAGCCAAAGGTGGGGAATCCATGCTCACATATATTCAGAGGCATTTTTGACAAGATGGTCTTGTATGCTACTATGAGACATTGATAGGGAACATAGAGACATGCTATGGCTCTTCTCTGTTTTCAAGGTATGATACGATCGACATCAACATCAAGTTCTCTCCGAGGCACCTTGGTAGTGGCTTGATCACCCACTGCTTGGGTATCCATGGTTCTACTCTGGTGGTTCTATGTTGTATAGACTATGATAAGTCATTATCATTATATCATTGTATTGTATTAGATCACCCATGATCTGAGATAGGGTGTTAGCAGTATTATCAGCTCATGAGTGAATCTGGGCCATGCCTAGTATTACTAGCTATTTTAGGCATTTTATTATGGCCAGTATGATGCATATTTGGGCATTTATTACTAGCTGACCAGCATTAAATGCTAGCCAACTTGATACATTATTTACATTCTTTCTGGCCTATTTATTAAGGCTCCTCCTCCACAATCTACATTCATCACTTGCAGATCTAATGCATACCTTGGTGAAGAGAGGTATTGCAGTAAAGGCACCTATGCCTAACCGCTCGTATATACATTTCGCATGGGATAGAATTTAATGACAATCTTCCTCCCTTGTTCTTACTAGTTATATTGCTTGAGCCATAAGACACATTCCGAACTGCTATGTATATAAATATGCCTGCAGATAGACTAAAATTGCAGAATATATAGGCTGCACTCTTGAATAAAAAGGTTAACCGAAAGAATAAAGATGCTTCCGCACCTCTCATGCTTTGACAATCAGAGGCAATAATAGTAGGAGCAATAATGATCGCCATGGGAGAGACTCTCAGATGTCTCATTCTCAATCACGTCTCATAGTAAGTTCCATGGCCATAAGTCCACGTTGATTTGTTACTATTATGGGAAGCAACATCATATTCTGCCACCATGCCATAAAATGTGTGATGAGAAGCACAAGGAAAAGAGAGAGGGTAAATTGCAAGAAAAGAATGATAGTCGTAGCATTGTCCCTCGCAAATCCAACATCAAGATTGAAGAGATTAATGTCGAGTAGACTGATTTTGGTGATAAGTATATACTTCTAGCTTCTTCTCTTGATATTTTGCAATTGACCGATATCTCGTCCACCTATCTCAGTGCTGGTTAATTGATTCAAGGGCTTCATTTCATATCATCCCTCATCGAGAGTGATTTCACTTGTACCACAACATGACAGGAGCTGTCAAATTGGATAATGACTTCGCATTGGATATTGTTTGCATTGGAGATGTCCAATTGCAATTTCCTTCAAGAAGTATATTTACTTTGCATAATGTACACTATGTTCCGGCTTTGACTAAAAGCCTACTTTCCGCTGGACAATTGAATGATGCAAGTTATATATTCTCTTTTGGTGATTCCTCATGGAAGCTTACACGTGGGAATCTTGTCCTAGCACAAGGTGCTAAGTCTAGTACTCTTTCTCCCTTACTTATATCTAGGTCTATTGATTATGTTTTAACAATGGTTGTAGTACCACATGTATCGTTATGGCATCGTTGCCTTAGATACATATCATTAAAAGGAATAAAAATGCTTACTCGTTTGCAATATCTTCCACCCCTTAAGTATAAGTGTTTTGATTCTTATGATCATTGTCTTTATGGCAAACACACCCACAGTTCACATAAAAAGTCCAACATTAAGCGCATGGGTGAGCCACTAGCTCTTGTTCATTCTAATGTTCATGGACCTATGCCCTGCAAGTCTTTAGATAGCATGAAGTATTTCATTACTTTCATCGATGATTACTCGCATAAGATTTGGGCATACCCCATAAAGAAAAATCAAAAGTCTTGGCTACGTTTCAGCACTGACTTTCTCTTGTTGAGAACCACTCTAGGTATAGGTTGAGATGTTTGTGATTTGACAATGGAGGAGAGTAAGTATCTAAAGCCTTTGAATAGTTTTGTGACGAGAGAGATATTAAGCATCAATTGACTGCCCCGTAAACCCCACCCCAAAATGGTATGACTGAGCGCATGAATAGGACGATTCAAGAGCAAGTCTGTAGTATGCTTATCCAAGCAACCTTACGAAACACTTTTGAGCTGAGATAATTACTATTGCCGTACATTTGATTAATCAATTCCTATGTACGATTCTTGACTATCGGGTTATAGAGGAGGTATGGTCTGAAAAACCTTCATCGTATGCTCATTTGAGTATCTTTGGTTATGAGGCTTTCTGCCATGTTCCCAAAAACAAGTACTATAAGTTAAATCCTTTGCTTGATGGAAAGAGTACTTTTGTCATGCAAGTAGATGTACACGTTGAAAAGTATCCCTAGACAACCCAAGCCAATGTATAAGGTTAGATTAGTGTTAGTGATGTCAGATTCTGGTCTGGCCATAGTCGGACTGACCAGTCGGACTGCCACGTGGCAGTCTAACTGTACTACACCAGTCGGCTGCATTAAGCCTATTTCTGGCGCCTATTTTCTGGCTATTTATAGCCGATGTTGAGCACTGCTTCTCCCACTTCTGATCGCAAGTTTCAAGCTGGAGATTCATGCAGATTACATCTCTGTTTGCAGATTTCAGGTTGGAGATCGTGCAGACTGCAGCGGACTTCGAGGTGAACAGCAAGTTGCATCGTCGAGGTGGAGACACGCAGTCCCGCACACTACGCCCGTGTACATATCTGCATATCTTTGTATACAGCACACTTTATACAGCAGATCTTCATCTTCCACTGTCTCTTTCTCTCTCTTCTCTCTGCGTTCTCTCTCTCTTAGTCTTGGTCCCACGCTTCTGCATCGCTGCACTCTGACATGGTATCAGAGCAGTGAAGAAGGGCTGACTGAGTGAAGAACCAACTTGAAGAGGAGATTCCATCGCGACACAAGGTTGCGTTTCCAGCGTTCGAGGGCGAGCGAGAGGGCTGCGCATCAGAACAAGGCTGAAGTGAGCCTGGGTGCGCGGGAAAGGAGTCCAGTTGATGGATTTGCTGCTGTTTATTGCTGTTTAAAGAGAAGGAAGGCTGAGTTTTCAGTCTTCAAGTGCAGGTTTTGCTTTTTCATTGCCTCCGGCGGGTGAAGAAGGTTCGGGACGCGGAAGAAAGAGCCCTAGCAGGCTGCGTTTTCACAGTCAGAGGGGGCTGCTTTTGCGTTTGTGAAGGCATTACAGGTAAAGATGTCTACAGAGATTGACTTGGAGTTCCAGACGATCATGGACCTGTCTTACCGGCTCTTCCCACAGATCAAAAGCTCGATGGCGACAATTACCGCATCTAGCGCGTGATGATGTTGGCTATCCTTGAGTCTTACGATTTGGCGGAGCTTTTACAAGAGGAGATCGACCGGCCCTCGGTGAGAGATGAGTCCAAACTCTCTTCCGATGCTCGTGCGGAGTTGGCCAAGGCACAGTCTCACTGGGACAAACTGAATGCCCGGATTCATTCTTTTCTTTTTCTGCCTTGTACTACAGCCGTGATAGCCCACATCGAGCACTTGACGGTGGCTCGGGAGATATGGCTGGAGCTTGATCAGATGTATAACCAGATGACCCTTATGAAGCGGGTTTCTTTGGAGGTGCAGATGCGGACCTTGTCCATGAACAAGTCTTCTTCGTTGCGGGAGCACATCAACAAGCTTAGACAGCTTCAGATGCAAGTTCAGAATGCGGGGAAGCCGATTTCCTCCGAAGACATGGCGATCACACTCTTGTCTCAGTTGCCGCCACGATTCGGTGCTTTCTACTCCGCCCTTATTGCTTCGGGGCGAGAGTCTACTCTTCGGTGGGAAGAGCTGGTTCCTATGGTCTTGGACCAAGAGGAACAACTGAAGGGACAGCATGCTTCCAAGTCGGAAGCCTTGACAGGTCAAGCCTCTCAAAAGAAGGGGAAGGACCAAAAGAAAAAGGAGGAGGACAACAAGTCCAAGAAGGACAAGGACAAAGAATCCACATGCCATATTTGTGGAAAGACCGGCCATTGGAAGAAGGATTGCCCTGACAAAGACAAAAAGGACACCAACAAGAAGGACACGAAGGATTCTGGAGCGGTGGCTGCACCCTCATCAGCTGCGTTTCTTCATCTAGCTGTCATTGAGGACTCTACACCGAATGCTTCTGATGCTACAATGACAGCTCCCCAGGCTCGAGAGTGGATCGTTGACAGTGGTGCCTCCCGGCACATGACTCCTTCATCATTGGTGTTGCCCAATTGCGACCTTAGCATGGGCAAATTCTTATCGAAGATAGCTCTTCGGTGTCTATTGCAGGACGGGGTGAGATGCAGCTTATTCCAGATGGACGTGGTGGTACCCATACCTCAGACATCTTGCATGTGCCAAGTTTAGGGTATCATCTACTTTCAGTTCATAAGATTTGTTCACTTGGACTTTTGGTAGAGTTTGACAATGATTCGGTGCGAGTCCTTGATAGTGGGTCAAGGAAGGTTCTCTCATTAGGATATGAGGAGAACGGCATCTACAAATTGACGTCTTCTACCGCCCTCCCTACTCTTCTTCTTACCTCTCAGACACAATCAGAGCTATGGCATGCTCAGTTTGGTCACCTCAACTATGATTATCTTTGGAGGGCGTCACGTGGACAGCTTGTTCGAGGGTTGCCGAACATAGTGGTGAGCCAGCAGCCATGCGTCTCTTGCATTCGTAGGAAACAGCATAGGGATGCGATTCCCAACAAAGCTTCGCGGCGGTCTACTTCCCCGCTGGAGCTTGTATCTACGGATCTCTGTGGCCCTATGAGGAACGAGTCCTTGAGAGGAAACTCGTACTTTATGTTGATCGTAGATGACTACAGCAGGATGACTTGGGCCTATTTCTTGGCGTTGAAGTCAGAAGCTTTCTCCCACTTCAAGGATTGGCTTCTCTTTGAGGAGAACCGATCAGGCCGACGATTGAAGACCTTGCGATCCGACAAGGGTGGTGAATTTGTTTCTAATGAGTTTGCTCGTTTCTGTGCAGATAAAGGTATTCACCAGGAGTTTGCTAATACCAACACTCCTCAAGAAAATGGCATTCTTGAACGGAAGAACCGAAGTGTGATCGAGATGGCGCACACCATAATGGAGCACCGACAGACACCTCAATTTCTGTGGGCCGAGGCTGTGGCTACTACAGTTCACATCCTTGACCGATCCCCCACTTCGGCCGTTGATGGGATAACACCTTTTGAGGCTTACTTTGGGACTAAGCCCGATGTTTCTTATTTTAGGGTTTTTAGGTGTGATGCCTATGTTCACATTCCCAAGGCTCATCGTGATAAATTTGAAGCAGCTTCCCGAAAACAGGTGTTTGTTGGCTACAGCTCTCAATCCCAAGGCTATCATTTGTATGATCCCGTCAAGCGGGATGTGTACACCAGTCGAGATGTGCGGTTCGTGGAGGTTCCGGCCATAGCAGCGGGTGAGGAGCATCCCGTTCTTGGAGATCCAGGGGAGAGTTGGGCTCCCGAGACAGTTTCTTTGGAGCCAACGCCTTTTGATTCCGATTCTGTTTCCGATATAGAGTCTATTGTTCCACCGGTCACCCCCGAGGAGTTACCACCGGTGGATATCCCAGAGTCTTCAGCTGATGGAGAGAGACGAGGAGAGGTCCGACCTCCTCCTCGCTGGGCCCGTAACACACTCCGTGATTCAGGGATTGAGGGGGTCCCTGAGGAGTGGGGACCACAGGATGGTCCGCGGCGGTCACGGAGGCACCAGGCACATTCTACGGAGCTTGTTTGCTCTAACTATTATTTGATGACCCGTGTTATGCAGGATTGAGAGCCCACCTCCGTGACAGAGGCTTTACAGTCCGCACCATGGAAGAAAGCTATGGAAGCCGAGTTGGAGGCTATTGAGAGGAATAGCACTTGGTATCTCGTGCCTCGCCCCCCGAATAAGAAGGTGATTGGCGTCAAATGGGTCTTCAAGACCAAGTACCTTAGCGATGGTTCTTTGGACAAGCACAAGGCTCGCCTTGTTGCTAAAGATTTTGCACAGCGCCCAGGGATTGATTGTCATGATACTTTTGCCCCCACTGCTCGTATGGTGACTATTCGAGCTATTCTTGCCTTGGTTGGCCATAGGAGATGGCCTGTCTACCAGCTGGATGTGAAGTCGGCCTTCCTCAATGGTGATTTGAAGGAGAGATCTATGTCGAGCAGCCTCCTGACTTTGGATCTTCAGATGGGAAAGTCTACAGGTTGAAGAAGGCCTTGTATGGCCTCAAGCAGGCTCCGCGTGCATGGAACGAGAAGATTGATTCGTTCCTTCAGTCACACTTGGGATATCGGCGTTCCAAGGCCAATCCGCAGCTTTATGTACACACTTCCGAGGCTGGTTGTGTGCTTTTTGTGTTGTATGTTGATGATTTGATTGTCACAGGCGATCATGCACAGAAGGTCAAAGAGACGAAGGCAGCTTTACATCAAACGTTCAAGATGATGGATTTCGGTCTACTCCATTTCTTCTTGGGCCATGAGATTTATCAGTCTCAGAGGGGGATTTTCATCTCTCAGCAGAGATATATACAGGAGCTCTTGGTTTCTTTTGCGATGGAGGATTGTCAGACCATTTCTACTCCTATGGATCCGAACTGGAAGGCCACTTCACATTCAGCTTCTCCCATGGCAGATGCTTCCCGCTATCGTCAGTTGATTGGATCATTGATTTGGCTCCTCAACACTCGTATTGATCTTTGTTTTGCTGTTGGTCTCTTGGCGGGGTTCATGAGTGAACCTCAGACGGTGCATTGGCAGGCTGCCCAGCGGATACTTCGGTATTTGAGGGGGACATCTGACTCAGGGATTCATTATCCAGCAGGCACAGGTGGTTCAGATCTTGTACTTGCAGGTTGGAGCGACTCGGATTGGGCTGGTGATGTGGACCACAGGCGGTCTACAACAGGTTACTGTTTTACCTTGGGTGCCGGTGTTATCTCATGGAGTAGCAAGAAGCAGCTCACGGTAGCCCTTTCGTCTACTGAGGTGGAGTATCGGGCCGCATCTTCCACCACATGTGAGGCTGTGTGGCTTCGGAGATTATTGGAGGAGCTTGGCTGCCCCCAGACTCGTCCTACTTTGCTGCAATGCGACAATAAGAGTTGCATTGCCTTGGCACAGAATCCTGTTTTCCATGCCCGGACGAAGCACATAGAGATCCAGTACCACTTCATCAGAGAGAAGCTTCTAGATGAGACCATAGCTATGGAGTACTGCAAGACGGAGGACAATCTTGCAGATTTGTTTACGAAGGCGCTTCCCCAGGCTCTACTTCGGAGACAAGCCAGATCCCTCAGGCTTCTGCCCCGCCCAGGCTCTGAGAGGGGATGTTAGCGATGTCAGATTCTGGTCTGACCACAGTCAGACTGACCAGTCGGACTGCCACGTGGCAGTCTGACTGTACTGCACCAGTCGGCTGCATTTAATGCAGCCGACCTGCCTATTTCCAGCGCCTATTTTCTGGCTATTTATAGCCTATGTCCAGCACTGCTTCTCCCAGTTCTGATCGCAGGTTTCAGGCTGGAGATTCATGTAGATTACGTCTCTGTTTGCAGATTTCAGGTTGGAGATCGTGCAGACTGCAGCGGACTTCGAGGTGAACAGCAGGTTGCATCGTCGAGGTGGAGAAACGCAGTCCCGCGCACTGCGCCCGTGTACATATCTCCATATCTTTGTATACAGCACACTTTATACAGCAGATCTTCATCTTCCACCGTCTCTTTCTCTCTCTTCTCTCTGCGTTCTCTCTCTCTCAATCTTGGTCCCACGCTTCCGCATCACTGCACTCTGACAATTAGTTGCTAAGGGTTTTAAGCAAGAGCATAATATTGACTACGATGAAGTCTTTTCTCTTGTAGTCAAGATGACTACACTACACTTAGTATTGGCTTTGGTCACATAGCTAGATCTAGACCTCTATCAGATGAATATGAAGACAACTTTCTTATATGGGAACTTACATGATGAGATTTATATGCAATAGCCTAAGGGCTTTGAGGAAAAAGACAAGGAACACCTAATGTGCAAGTTAAGAAAGAGCTTTTATGGCCTTAAGCAAACACCTAGCGAATGGTACCACAAGTTTGATACTTTCATATATTCACAGGAATATACCCACAATGATATGGATCCATGTTTATACACAAAGAACTTGCATGACACCAACCTTATGATTTTGGTACTCTATGTGGATAATATGTTAATTGCTGGGAGTGCTCATGATGAGTTAGATGCATTGTAAAGAAGCGCTTTGAGATTAAAAACATGGGGGCAAGTATCACATATTCTTGGAATACGCATTACACGCGATCGCTCTAAGGAACTTCTTTACTTATCACAAAAGGAATACATCCAAAAGGTCCTTGATCAATTTCATATACAAGATGTTAAGCCTATTAGTTGTCTGATACCTTTTTCATGTGAAGGTTAGTCAAGCTAATTGTCCATAGTGTTATGAGCAGAAGGCTGAGATGACCAAAATCCCTTATGCATCTACAATGGACAGTTTGATGTATGCCATGATAGCCACTCATGTTGACATAGCATTTGCAGTAAGAGTTGTAGCACTCTATATGGCTACACCTAGCAGACAGCATTGGGATGCTATGAAGGGTATCATGAGGTACCTTTAGGATACTGCAAACATGTGCATGTGTTATGGTGGCCAAGATGCAAGAGTCGTGGGATACACAGACTCTGATTATACAAGATATGCCAACAATAGGAAATACACCTTTGGCTATGTCTTCACCTTTGCTGGAGGTGTTATTTCTTGGATATCCAAGATGTAGAAATGATGACCTTATCCGCTACAAAGGCAAAGTATGTCACAGCCACTAAGGCTTGCAAGGAGCCTCTCTAGTTAGGCCGTTTGGTGGTAGACCTTGATATTACTCATGTGGTCCCTGTATGCATTCGAATTTTATGAGTACTATTCAGTTGGCTAAGAATCTGGTCTGCCATGCGCAGACAAAGCACATTGAGGTGCATTACCACTTTATCAAAGAGGTCGTTGAGAACAAGTCCATCAAGCTTGTCAAGATCTCAACTAACCAAAATTCTACATATCTACTCATAAAAGTCTCTCAACGAAGTATTTTGTCTTTCTTAGGAAGCTAATGGACATTAGATGAGATGACGTGTTTCCTCATCTTGTTGTACTTTATGTACATTTGTACTTTGTCACTTTTTTCTTATTCTCTCCTCACTAGGAACACATTCGCCTTTAAGTGGGAGATTGTTGGGGATAAAGACACCAATGCCTAACCGCCCATGTATTCATTATACTAACAGTACCCGCATACCTATATACTACAGGTGGTGAACGCCCATCATTGTCACTTCATTCCTTATTTTTCCAATGACATTTAAATAAGGAAAGGTTGGTCACACATTGTAACTATTGAAATTCCCACATCCTATGTCTCTTGCTCTTGCTTTCTTGCTTCTTTCACCATAGCTCTTGCTTCCACTCGCGTACTTCCACTCAGGGCTTCTCCCTTCAAGAGGAGCCGATGCCAATGCCTACATAGCCAGTGACTTACTATTGTATCCTATTGTGAAACCCTTCACCCACAATTTGCGTTTTTGAGTTTTTTTGTTTCTACATTTTGTGTTTAGGATTTGCAGCCCCAAAAAGGGGCGCCACCCTAGAGGAGCCGATGCCAATGCCTACATAGCCAGTGACTTACTATTGTATGCTATTGTAAAACCCTTCACCCGCAGTTTGCGTTTTTGCATTTTTGTGTTTCTACGTTTTGTGTTTAGGGTTTGTAGCCCCAAAAAGGGGCGCCACCCTAAACTAATTCTGCCTATTTATAGGCTCCTCTCGCATTCATTCCTCACAGTTGATCCTTCAATCCGTCACTCCCACTCTCTCTTCGTCAATCTTCTGACACTCTCTTTCATCATCTCTCTCTCTCTCCTACCACCATCTCCACACTCTCCTGGCGCCAACCGTCATCTCCAATTGGCTGTGTTTATGGTAGCAGTATACTCCTCTACAACTGGAGTCCATCTTCCATTGTTGACGACAACATCTTCTATGCTCCTACACCTTGCGTTTGGAGTCCACACTCTCTTGACCCGCCAATATACACCATATCTAGCGTCATCCTCCATCCTTCTGGCGGCTCCACCTTCTTACGTTTGGCTTCCAGGGAGGTTCCTCACCATCTAGCGTCTCTCTCCAGCAAGCGTCACCTTCATCAGAAACAATTGCGCCTTGTGTTTGGTTCCTGGCTCTTTCCCACCCTTCTGACGTCACTCTAGCAATTGGCTTCACCTCATCAGGCTTGCGTTTGCAGAGAGGCTTTAACAGCTGTTTCTCTACTCGTAGATACCTCTTTTCATCCCTACGTTTGCAAATTTAGAGGCTCCTCATCCTTCGACGGCAATCTCCCTACTCCAGGTGACACCTCCTCATCTTGTGTTTGCAGACTCGAAGGCTTCTTCGGGAGTCTTCCTACACCCTAGGGCTTCTTTTGTGCTACAGCACCCTCGTATCAGATTCACTTCATCAACATGATTCATCTCTCATCATCTTCTATGTTTCTTTTCTCTCTCAGTGTTTGCCGTACACACTCTGTGTTTTCCCTCACAAACCCTACTATCTCTCTGGTCACTTAGTCATTTTGACATATGCGACTATCTCGTGTTTGGTATATGGATTCCATTTCCCAAGCATTCCTCTGAGTTCTCTTCTTTATAATGTTCTCTCTTTCTTTCTCTGTTGTCTTGTATTTATCAGTTTATTTCAGCACTTGTTTATGCTTCCATTGGTGCATCCACTTCTAACAGAATGTTGCACCATTGGGGGCAGCGATCCTCTAACATAAAAACAAGGCTATGGCCACCCCAACTATGAGTGAATGCTATCAAAGCTCCTATCGGGCTGAGAGTTACCATGTAACTGCTACCAAAAGCCATGGATTGAGTGGATAATGGATGATTAGATCTTTGCCAAAGTAGCAAACATTTAAAGGCTCTCACCGCTTAAAATCATCAAGTAATATGCCTTCTAGATGTGCCACTGTGTAAGGCTCCCAACATTCTCCCAAACCTTCGATCGTGATGCCATAGGCTCCAATACTTGGTGTCTTGGCAAAGCCTCACACCTACCATGGCACATGAGCTCACCTAGATGATGAAGACCATATCATGCACCTCTCCCTTAAAGCCCCCCATAAAATGTACCCCAAGCTAGGTGCAACTTGACAGAGTAGACGGCCAGCTACTCTCCACACTAGTTGTGCTACCTTGCATGACCATAGACGGTGCTTTGGAGTCTCCAAGCACTGCTATGGGCAATACTTGCAGACTCCGTCTTGCTATATCTAGACCATCAACTCCCGACTACTAGACCCCCATGCACTATAAGCCACAAGAAATAGGATACTATCATTGGCTATCAACAATCAAATAGGCATCACTAGAAGGTTCGGCCAAAAGCATCCATAATGCTATGCTCTGCCCCATTTCTACTGAGTGAGGAGGACCCAGCCCACATTAGCTTGCATCAACCACCCTTTGCCAATCTGGACCACATAAGCAAAGAAACTCAGTGGCTTCTCTCATCCAAAGGCTAACCCTCCCAGATCTAGAGGTGCCACTCTTGGATGTTTGACCAAGCTATATGTAGATCCAATTACCACATCTTCCCTTGGAGACCTACAACTCTAATGCTCCTCCAAGGATTGTCAGGGAAGTCTAGACCCTACTGTCCTCTGTCTAGAGCTAGTCAGCCACCCTCTTGCACAACAAAGAAGGTACTTGCGGGTTACTGCTGACTCTGCTTGCCATTGGATCTTTTAAACAAGTGTTATCCAACAGCAAGTAAGCAATGCAATAAGAACAGCAGTAATAGCCAACAACCTCCAGCCTCAAAGCAGTCAGTGGCAGATTGATGAGCAAAACAGCTTTTTGGGAGCCTACTTAAAGGCCTTTACCCAGTCTTTATCGAGCCTCTTACTCTTGTGAGAAGCAGTCTTTTGTCTTTCCAGCCCCTGGTTTCTGTGGCTCCCAGCTATTACCCAGAGAAATTCTTGGCCATTTCTGTTATCTGACTGGGGTGAGCAAGTGCAGTGTGCTTGCTTGATTGGATCTACTAACTCAAATAAACAGTAGGCAGGGCTGTACACTGAAATGAGAAACTCCTTCACCATTTACTTGAAACTATCATTTCAACCCTTATGGTTCTTTCACTCTGTAAGAACCAGGATATGCATATGCCCATTCATAAGAAACATTTTCTCAAAAAATTATAATGCTGAAATGTGTCAGTGATGAATGGCATGAGAACATCACATTTCAGGCTACCTTTCTTATAGCCACTTGGATTGCCTCAATCTGTATTACATCGTCCCACATATTCACACCTGCATAAATTTTGGACACCAGAATAAATGCTGCATCTTGTTTCTCATCTAGTCCCACAGCATACATAAAGGCCTGCTCTGCCAGCTCAACATTGGACCACTTCCGACAAGCACCCAAAATGGTTACCCATGTGGACAGATCAGGTTGGAAAGGCATCTTCTCAAGCATTGTGATGACCTCCTGCAATTGGCCTGCACAGCCAAGGACATCTATCATGCAGTTGAAATGTTCTAAAGATGGAGATGCCGGCTCCTGACCCTTCTCTACAAGGCCTGCATAGCTACAAACTGAGAGAACACTGATGAATGCAGCATCATCTGGTTGGACGCCCTCACTCTTCATCTTCTCAACCAAACAAAACACTTGCTAACTCTCTCCTTGAAGAGCATACCATGTGAGTAAGGCTGTCCAGGAAACTCTGTTTCGGAATTGCAACTCATCAAATACTCCTTGTGCTTCTACAAGAGACCCACATGCAACATACATGTGCATCAGAGTATTACTAACAAATATTTCTTGTTCAAAGTCCTCCTCCACAATTTCTGCATGTAAGCAATGGCCCGTCTATCAATCCAGCCCAGCAACAAGCTTTCAAGATACAATAAAAGCGATTGCATTCAGACACACCCTCTCTAGTCACATTTCTTGAAAGCACACCCATGCTTCATCATGCAATTTGCTTTCAGCATAACCAGCTAAAAGATCAGTCCATGATACAACATTCTGAACTGACAAATCGTGTAGTGTTTTCCATTCTTCTGCAAGTGATCCACACTTTGCATATATATCTACCAGCATACTGCCAATGTAAGATCATTTTCAAGTCCATTTTTTATGATTACAGAGTGAATTTCTAAACCCCTACCCGTGACCTCTACCATACCACAAGCTTTTAAAATGCAAATGAATGTGACAGCATTAGGCAACACCCCATGCCATTGCATCTCAATCAGGCAAGCCAGTGCTTCTTGCAAGTAGGCCACAGCTAGCCTACATGTCAATGAGAGAGTTTCCGACAAAAACATGTATTTCAAAGCCCTCTTTGGCTATTTCAGTGCGTAAAATTTGGCCCCTTCCTATAGCCTCTAAGCCTCTGCAACCCTTCAAGCAGCAAATAAATGTGCCCGCATCTGGATATACTCCCTCATCTTGCATCAATATTAAGCCTCCCAATGCTTCCTTGTGAAGGCCAAGCTCCGCATATCCTGCAATAAGGGCTGTCCAGGCAACTACATCTCGAACCAGCGGATCATGGAGCACTTCTTGTGCTTCTGTGAGTAAGCCACATTTAGCACACATATGCACCAAGACACTTCCTACAAAAGAAACTCTATCAAATTCCTGTATAACAATATCCGTATGTATTTCTTGTCCTCTTTGTGTCCAGCCAATTTTGATACAAGCACTCAACAGGGCACTGAGTGTATGTGAACTAGGATCAATACCAATCTCTCGCATTTTCTCAAACAAACTTAATGCATGCATCGGCTCTTCACATTCAACGTACCCTTGTATGAGGGAAGTCCAAGAATACTCGCATGAATCTTTGAGACGGTCAAACATGAGTTGGGCTTCGACGATATGTCCACAATCTACAAGCATGGGACAAGATAATTCCCGACCAATGTATGGCATTCAAGCCCATTATTGCAAACATGTGACAACGCATGCCTAGCATGTGCAAAAGTTCTCTACTTGAGGGGCGACAATCGTGTATGCGCCAGATAATGCTTTCCACAGTGCATGACGGGAACATCTCAGTGTAAGAAGAGAGGCATCATGTAGGTCTGGCGATAAAGGATCGCAGGTGCATCATCGCAGATATGGGACTTCTCTGTGCTCACAATGTCATCATGTCAGCTCTTGGATCCTGTTTACAGAACCGAAACAGAGGGAAGGTGGTTGGAAGTCCCTGACCATGACATTCGTCTGTCTCTGACAATGTGGTGAGATGTCCCTAGCCATAGCACTCTTCTGCCTCGGGGATATACATCTAAATTCAGGCCACCCATTCCGACGCAGTGACAGCTCATAAAGAGAAGAGCTTCTCCTTGTGTGCTAAGGTTCAAGGCAAGCATTCGGGCTTTGTAAACGTAAGCATTTGCCAGTACTGGCGCCCACTACTTGTTGCTGCCAGAGCACCCGGGAAAGCTAATCTAGGTGCAATCATGTACAGCATGTTAGGAGCCATTGGGTGTCCAGGAACGGGAGATATGGCAATAATCGTCTTTCCTGTCTCAGGAGCTTGTAAGTCGTGTCCAACCAGAAGAAATCATGCCAGAACTGGCAGTCTCTGTAACCGGTGGGAGCTACCACACGAATTCGGGTTTGAAGGAAGCCGAACTTAGGCCAGTTACACATCGGGGAGGGGCCGCCCAATTACAGGTGAACCGGCCAATGGGATGGGCTAAAAGGAAAAAAAAAGCCCAAAAAGCCCTCCCCCGTTACACATGGGGGGTACCCAGTCGTGGGGGTTATTAAATGCCCTCCCGCCTTGTTTCCCTGCTCCACAGACCACAAGGTGGGGGAGCTCCCCTATATGATCTCGTCCGTAGGTGAGGTGGGCTCCTCCGTCGCTTGCCTATTGATCGAGCAAGAAGTCTGTTGCACCCGGAGTTGTTGCTGATTGTTGCTTGCTGTTGTTATTGGCTGCTCCCTTGGTGATGATTGTCGTTGTTTGCTGATCGTTGCTATATAAAAATGGGAATAGGAGAGATGTCATGCCTGCACAAATGACGTCTTACAGCGGATCAAGGTCTCTCTCTCTCTCCCCTCCACGAGAGCAATGCATCATGCATCATCTTCTTCATTGCTCACAAGATGTCCTTCATTGCTCTGATTAGTTCAATTTCTGGTTTAATTTCATGTCTTTCATTTTGGCCCTTCCGATTGGTTTAATTTCTGGTTTAAGTAAGTAGTGAACTCTAAATTTCTGGTTTAATTAACATGTGGACTCCAATCAGAAGGGCAAAAATGAAAAAAAGGGCGGCCCATGTTACACATCATCTGAATTTCTAGTTTAAACATGCATCATCGTCTTCATTGCTCAGCATGTCCTTCATTGCTCCGATTGGTTTAATTTTTTGTTTAATTTCATGTCCTTCTTTTTTGTCTTTCTGATTGGTTTAAGTAACCTGTGAACTCTGAATCTGGTTTAATTAACATGTGAACTCCAATCAGAAGGGCAAAAATTAAAAAAAGGGAGTCCCCCCGTTACACATCATCTGAATTTCTGGTTTAATTAAACATGCATCATCTCCTTCATTGCTCAACATGTCCTTCATTGTTCCGATTGGTTTAATTTCATGTCCTTCATTTTGGCCTTTCTGATTGGTTTAATTTCTGGTTTAAGTAACCTGTGAACTTTGAATTTCTAGTTTGATTAACTTGTGAGCTCCAATCAAAAGGGCCAAAATGGAAAAAAAAGGGCGCCCCCCCCCCCCCCCCCCATTACACATCATCTGAATTTATGGTTTAATTAAACATGCATCATCTTGTTCATTGCTCGGCATGTCCTCATTGCTCCTTATGTTTATAACCTGTGAACTCTGAATTTCTGGTTTAATTAACTTGTGAACTCCAATTAGAAGGGCAAAAATGAAAAAAAGGGCACCCCTCGTTACACATCATCTGAATTTATGGTTTAATTAAACATGCATCATCTTCTTCATTGCTCAGCATGTCCTTCATTGCTCCTTATGTCTGTAACCTGTGAACTCTGAATTTTTGGTTTAATTAAACATGCATCATGATAATCGTGCTTTAATTATATTTCTAGAATGATGCATCATGTTTCGAATTTTTTGAAATGATGATAATTTGAATTTCTGGAATGATTAAACCTATATTGCTAGCGCCATAATCGTTAAATATGCATTATGCATGAATGCTCTCTCTCTCTCTCTCTCTCTCTCTCTCTCTCTCTCTCTCTCTCTCTCTCTCTCTCTCTCTCTCTCTCTCTCTCTCTCTCTCTCTCTCTCTCTCTCTCTCTCTCTCTCTCTCTCTCTCTCTCTTGCACAAGAGAGCAATGCATCGTAATTTTTGGTTTAATTAAACATGCATCATGATAATCATGCTGTGATTATATTGCCCGCACCATGTATGTGAACTATGCATCATGCATCAATGGTGTCTCTCGCGCTCTCTGTTGTGCACAAGAGAGCAATGCATCATGCATCATTCATGAATGGAATGTAATTGGTCTAGGGTTTTTGGATATCGATACAATGCCACTCCATAACTTCAACATATTTGAAAGGTTTTTATGAGAATGTTGTTAGCCCATTGAGCCATAAACGATTATTTGGTGCATGAAGCTCACAAGACAACTTATTATCACTTATAGTTAAATTTGTTGGTACACACTGGCTATCACAATAACATATTTTTGTAGGATTACGAATAGGATCTTGTTTTGAATTTAAAGCAGGCAAAAATTTCATGGATACTCTTTTGCTGGGGGCCTATGACAACATTGGCTCTTGTTTTGAATTTAAACTAGGCAAAAAATGACGTTTCAAAACATTAGCCATTCTATAAGTGCTCTAAATTGAGGTTAAGCAATATAGATAATCTTATCTTTTATACATAAAAGATGATTTAGAAGGCATTGAACAACATGGCATACATGTCAAGGGAAGAGGTGCAACCTTGGTAGAAACTATGGGTTAAGGAAAATGTCACCCACGACAAACGTTTTTGAATGATGACACTAAGTGACAATAGATGAAACCTTAGGCACGTGTTCATAAGCATGTGCTAACAACATTCTTAAGAATATGTGTCTCGTAAAGTTATGTAAGAATATTAGATAGGTGGCATCATGGTTTAGCCAAGCTCATAAAACATATTTGCAAAGTAAATTATGTTTTTGTAAAAACCTAAGTACATTCTACATTCTACTTGCTTGATAAGTTTTGACATATTGTGGTTAGTTTTCATTAAAGCTATTTTAACTTTATAATTCATAGTTATAGATAGAATAAAGTTATTGAACAATAAACCTATTTGTCCATTTATGTATTGTAAATTATGGATAATTTTCATGCATAAGGTGGAGCTCAATAGATTCTCAAGAGAGCACTCCCATGGAGGAGTTTCATCTGTTCATGTCTCAAATGAGCCAGGATGCAATATGCAATAAGGACTTTATGTACTTTTCGAGCCAAAGTTTGGGTGTTTCAAAGCCACATTCCAAGCCATAGTGTGGTTGGCAGTATTCCTGTAAATGTGTTTCCAAACCACCCTCCTTTGATCAATCCTCGTCCTCCTCAATTTGCACTATTTCAATGACCAAGACATTCAAGTGTAGAGGGACCCACAACAATACACAATCATGTAATTCGTTGTCTAATTGCACATAGTCCTCAACATGGCCCCTTGGCACCACCACAACAAGAACCACAAGCACTGAGTTCTTGCGATGCAATCTAGGACACATGTGAAGAGGTTGAATTGGTTCAAACTCAAGAGCCAATGGTGCCATCTTATGAGAATGCCAACAAGCAGCATCTACAAAGAACCTCATTTGAGTCCAATACGCCAAAACCTCCTAAAGCAAAGAGGGTGCAGAAAGGAAAGAATTAGGATGACGGACCTGAGACAAAGATCATTCAACAACCACAAAAAAACCGTTTGCACAATGGAAGGATGCATGGACAATACAACTCATTCACATCCGAGGATCCATGAGTGCAGAGTTCTCAAAGCCACTGAAGCAAGGAGTGGATGTATGGTCAAAGGTAGCCACACAACTAGCATCACTATTTTCAAAGTTCAACAAAGATGGTGAGGCATGCAAAAAACGTTGGGGATGTGTTTATGAGTCATATAGAAAGGATAAAGTCCACAATGCTATATCAAGGAATGATCGCAGGATCATTTGTCAATGGTATGATCTTGTGGATGAATATATGTGGAATCGTGTGAATGTTGTTAGCAATGCACATGACTCATCTATTGGTTGGTTGTCTTCGCCAGAAGACAACACTACATCTGTCTCCAACGATCCATGTGACCACACCCAAGAAGACATTGGATCCAATGAGCCTTGTAAGATTGGGCAAGATCAAACAACCAACCAAGGAGCACGCAATAAGAAGGGTAGAAAGATAGAGGAGTCTCTTAGTGACATGGCTAGCACCGCTCGATCTATGTTAGCCAACCAGAAATCAAACCTAGAGGAAAAGAAAGCATTTGAAGAGCACAAGCTCGTTATCATGGATACACTTGCCTCCTTTGTATCTGGTTTGTTGGATGTAATCAAAAGTCTTAAAAAGGAATGATGGTTTGAGCTGTACATGAATTTGGAACTTGAAAAAAAATGTTTTTTACTCTACCTGTACATCACTATTCAATTGTCTCATAAAGTTTCATGAAATCTTTTGACAGGTGAATGGACGACGAAAGTCTTTTGATAATGTGTGTCATCAGTGTTATAGTTGTTGTCATGGCAATGTTTTAGCTATTGTTAAGTGATTTTGGATGACAAGAACGATGACAGTATGCAATTGCATACTTTGATGGAGTGCATGGCTCATGGTTACGTTGCACATCGAGCTAGGATAGGTCAACAAAGGCACGATCAACGGTCAGTCTGGGCCTATCCAAGACCACAAACTTTTATGGAGCAGGGGCTTCTGGGGAGTTATATCAAATCGAATGTTCAAAAGCAAGTTACAAGTTAGCAGGAGTATATTTGAATATCTCGTCGCGAAGTTAGCACCACAAATGCGACGCAAAAACACAAACTATCAAAGAGCAATACCTATGGAGAAGCGGGTCTGTGTGGCTCTGCATCGCTTGGCGAGTGACTCAAATTTGGGACTCATAGTTGATTTGTATGGAGTCTCAATTTCGTTTACATAGATGGTTGTTCTGGACTTTTGTGATGCACTGGCCACATTTGGATTGCATGGTATGTATATAAAGTGGCCAATATCGCAACAAATGCATATGCATTTCAGGCCCTTCGAGGTATACCTTATGTTATTGGTGCAGTAGTAGATGGTAGTCATATTCCCATCATTGCCCCAAGAGAGAACCATGAAGATTATTTTAATAGGAAGGGCTTCTACTCAATTATTCTACAGATAAGTGTGGTAGCCAATTGTGTTGTTTGGGACTATGACGTTGGCTGGGAAGGTTCTATGCACAATTGGAATGTTTTTCAACGTTCAGACCTAGGAAAATGATGCATAAACAAAGCTTTGGGACAATACTGTCTACTAGGTGATTGTGCTTATCATGCACGCTTTTGGATGCTTCCTCCTTTCAAGGGTGGTAAGAATGGACTATCTTCAGAACGTTATCATTGGAATTACATACAATCAAGTAATCGTATGCCAGTTGAATGGGCATTTGGCATCCTTAAAGTGTGATTTCGTATTTTGTTGAAGAGATGTGACATGATTTTACAAAATGTCCCGAAGATGGTGTCAACATGCCTTGTTCTACATAATTTATGCATTGTGCATGGAGATAGTTTTGACGATGCATAGATACGTGAAGCGACAACGAAACTTGAGAGAGAAAGTAATGCACCTCGTCAAGATATGGCGTAGCAAAATAGTTTGAGGAATGGATTAGCAGAGGTTGCTATGCTAACTAACACAGGTACCACGTAAGCAATACAAAGAGCTTGAGCAGCGGAGCCAACACCGGAGGCAAGCCATCCTGGGGGGGCATCTCGAAGAGACAACATTGCTCAAGCCATGTTTTGAGAGAGGGAGAATGCAAATGTGAGAACAGTCTTTGGTGATTCTAACTCAGCGGAGGAAGTCGACGACGAAGACAACAGTGAGTAAACTTCAGTAGTGTCTGCAATGTAGGTGGTTTCCACCTTTCGGTAGAGAGTTGGGTAGAGCCATGCCTCAATAGCATGGTGAAGGGGTTCAACTCCCCTGCTCTCTTTTTCATTACTAATTTGCATCAGTGTTATAAGCCGTTTTTTAAAAGTTTATAATGCTTTTAGTTCTATTAGTCACTTTTTTATAGTTTTGTAACGTTTTAGTTTTGTGAATCACTTTTTTCAATTTATTAGTCATTTTTTTAAATCTAACATTAATGATTGTGTTTAATTAGGTATTCAAATAGTAATTACTATATCAATAACAATCAACATCCATAGCATCCCTTCATTCACACAAGAGTCAAGAAGTGTCTGATGCATAGGTGGTGGCCGGTGTGTAAACGATTACAAATGGATGGACGGACACTTAATGACCATGAAAAGTGTCCATCGCCCAGTGTGCAAGCAAGTGATGGACAAGTGACCGCCCAAGTCAACTTTTCCTGTGCCTACCAACTGGGTGTAGATTGGGCAGGCAATGGCAGTGTGTAACCAGACTTAACCACACAGACCATACGAGTGGACGAAGGCGCTATCATCCATGGTGAGCAGACCTCTTCTCAAAGCAAAATTAAATTTCCAAAAAAGAATTGCGGTCCTTAATATTTCACTCAGCAACTTTCAATCAAACACATCTCTCAATCTTGTCTTAAGAATTTGGCTCAATAAGGCCGTTATTAATAATAACTAACGCTTTGCAAACACGGAATGCAAGTGAAGTTCGCTTAACAATTTATTTCTCATCTTCCTCTCTCTTCTCTTTTTTCTCTTTGTTTTTATTTTTTTCTACACACACACACACACTCTCTCTCTCTCTCTCTCTCTCTCTCTCTCTCTCTCTGCCTTCTATTTTAGTTAATTGTTTCTCCTCTCCTAGTTTTTTCTTTCTCTCCCTGCTCTCTCTCTCTTTTCCTTCTCTTTCTCCTCTCCTCTTTTTTCCTTTTTTTCTTCTTCTCTCTCTTTTCATTCTCTTTTTAAAATTTTTCTTCTCTCCCTCTCTCTCTCTCTAGTTTTCTTTTCCTCTCTCTCTCTCTTTCAAGTATTTTTCTCTCACTCTCCTTTCTATTTAGATTTTCTCTCTCTATTTTTCACTTTCCTCTCTTTCCCTTTCTCTCCCCCTATTTTCTCTATCTTTCAAATTATATATATATTCTCTCTCTCTCTCTCTCTCTCTCTCTCTCTCTCTCACACACACACACACACACACACAAAATTAAAACAAGCTTTTATAAATGTTTAATTAAAAGGAAAGTTTAACCTGAGAGAGAGAGAGAGAGAGAGAGAGAGAGAGAGAGAGAGAGAGAGAGAGAGAGAGAGAGAGAGAGAGAGAGAGAGAGAGAGAGAATCTAGGCCCTACACATGAGAGAGAGGGGGGAGGAATTTAATTAAAAATGGGAGGGGAAAAAGAAAGAGAGAGATTATACATGAAAGAAGGGAGAGAGTTTTAATTAGAGAGAGAGAGAGAGAGAGAGAGAGCTTAGGCCCTATAATGAGAGGGCGGGGGGGGGGGGGGGGGGCGCTTTTAATTAAAAAGGGGAGGGGGAAGAGAAAATGAGAGATTACACGTGAGAGAAAAGGGAGGGGAGGGGGTTTTAATTAAAAAAGGGAGGTTTGAAAAATGCTGTAGGTTCAGGAAGCCCTCTCGAGGTTGGGGCTTTCCGAACCTACAACCAAAATAATATAGTAGTAAGATATTCTTCTCATTAAACTAGTCGTATTTTAACCTCTTCCTTTTCTCCATTTAAGAGGAAAAGCTTTTCATGACCTATGGTCTATATCTAGGATAGCAATTAAAGGCTATAAAAACTCTTTAAGGCACTACAGGCATTTGGTTTCGCATCATCTAGAACTAAGCCTTGGCTATGACATGTATAGCAAGCTACAAGGCTTGGCAAGCAAAACCCCTCAAGGTTGCAACAATGAGTGAAGGAACATCCTTGACTATCAATAGAATTTTTGGGGGACTACAAAAATGGCGGTCTTAACATGGCTAAGATTCCAACAAGATCTTAAGCTCTTCAACCATGGAAGGATTGCCTTCTCCCTATCATGCCTTTGGCCAAGGCATGTTGAGTGTTCTATTGTCGCACTTTATTTCTTGGTTCATATCCCACTCAAGGACGATGTTTGCAAGCCGGTGTTCTTACATACATACCAAATAAAGGATGATGTTTGCGATATAGGTTTATAAAGAGCCGATTTCACTCTAGTGGGATCCCAATACAAAAAGAATTTGGTGGTATTTATCGTGGGCTATAGGGGCAATTTTGTGTATAGCCTTCCTTGGTCTCCATAGTTCTCTTGATATGGCACTTTGTTGCATGAGTGTCCAATTTACATCTCTTTGCTTGGCCTCCCAGATTCAATTGATGGGGAAGTTGGCTCTTTGCCAGAAGCAATGGGGAAGGTTTTATGCCTCAACCTCTTTCAATGGCAACTTTACATTTTAAAAGCACAAATGCATCCGTCCTATGGAATCAAAGAGTTGGATATCGGAGTTCTTGAAGGTCTTTAATGAAAATGGTCTTGGAATCGTGGGGAATTTAAAATTTCTCCCTTGTGTAAGTCTTGCTATATATGTTACGAGTCTAGGCACTATACTAAAGATTGCCCTAATAGACTTGATGGGGGTTGTTAAGAAAGGAGATGAGAAGCACATTCAAAAAACAAGGAAGATTGAAAAACCCCTAGATGTTAAACAAAATCAAAAGTGCACTACTCAAAGAAACACAAGCTAATTGACGTAAGGTGCAGAATAGGAAGGACACGAAAAACGTGGTGCAAAATAAAGGTATCATTGAGGCCAAAGGGTTTTCTATAAGAGCAATATCTCACTTAAAAAACTCGTGAGGCTACATCTTGTTGACATAAGCTATTTCTATTCTCTTGATGGTGATGGTGAAGGTTTTAGAGACACTAATTCTGAGATTCTCTATGGATAAGTTGTCATGCAAGATCTCCTTAATCTCTTAAAATGTCAAGAAGCTATGCTCGGACAAAAAGAAAGTAGTTTGTGACAAGCTCTTGAGAAACCAAAAGCATGGTATCCTCACTTTGCATAAGATAAAGCTAGGAATTAATGATGTAATGGAAGGGGAATTTCTATCATACTTTTGTTTACTAATTGCATGTCAAAGAGGAAGGGTGTACTATGCTGCTGTTGTTTCAATCATGATTGATAAAGTTGAGGTGGTATTGATTTTGACTTATAGTCTAAATTACTCCTCTAACAAGGCAAATAAATGGGATCCCATTTGTGTGTGAAGCTTTCAATGGAATGTATGATGCCCTTGGGGCACTAGAATATGGCAAAAAGTGACCTAGACTAATCATGTGGGTTTGAAATATGCTTTTAGAAGAAAGGCAAATCTAGGATTGTTTGTATCTCTCTCTTGATTTGGTGGATGTGTTGCAAGCCACTAGAAATCCTTACTAGATTTAGCATAGTAGATGTTCTTTTTAAAGGACCTAAGCTATGTGGAAAAGGTTAGAGAAACATGGATTGTCTCCATAAGCACCTACACAAATCCCTTTGGCAAACTATGCACTTGTTTGAATATTGTGATTGAAGATTCAAAAAGCTATGGCTAGCTCAAGAGGGAGGACCTATCAGTCGTAGCCTCAATTTGTCAAGCTTCTCTTTGACCATAGCTCCAATATTGTTAAGGTGGACAAAAAGAATGTGGGCATGCTTTTAAAGACCAATGATCAATTTGCTTTCAAATCTAGTTTTTTGGCAATGGCAAAATTGGTTTGGTAATTTTGAATTATGACAATTGTGGACCTTAGATAATGTAATATGGGTTCAAAAAGATATAATTTGGCAATGTTTTAATATATCTAAGATGCCCCTTGAATATTGGGATCACAACAAAGGAAATGTTCCAATGGCTACTAAACAAAGGTGGAGAGCAGATAAAGAGATGAGTGCCTTCCCCCCCAACTTCTTAGTTGAGTTGGTGGTCCTCAATAGCATCCTTTCCTCCTCGACCTCCTTTTTTTAAATGGTACGTGAATTCTCCAAGTATAGGTGGAATACCTTGAAAGGGTATTAAGGGATTTTGTTTCGGCTCCTCTTTTAGATTGCATGCCATCTCTCTTGTGAGGTGTTGGCTAGAAGTAAAGTCAATAGATGCTTGGAGTGGAACCATTGATGTCTAAAGCTAGGAGACTCTTTTATCTTTCTTTAAAAAAATTATAGAGTCCATCTTTGGGTGACAAAACCTAAGTGATTGGTTTGCCAATGTTAAGTTGCCCAAAGGTCAATTGATTGGTCTTTGTTGGGAAGAGAAGGTTCTACAGTTGTAACTTAAATTTTGGATTCCTTCCCCTACAATGGTTGAAGCTTTAGTGGAGTCTTGGAGGGATATGGTGAAGGAGTTTAAATAGTTGACCATGTTGGACAAGAAAGGTACCTCTTCATTTATTATAGGTGATTGTAGATGCAAATCATATACCCTCCCTAGAAAAGAAGATTGTTGATGTAAGTGCTTACTTTTCAAAGGTGTTTGGGGCACAATAAGAGGAACAAAGAAAAGATGAGGCTCACTATTGTCAAGCTTAAAAGCCTTAAGATGCTAAAATTGGTGAGAGCTAATGGGACCATAAGGATGCATTGTGCACAATGAAGCAAATGCTTTGGAGTCCTAAACTAATCAAAGAGGTTTGCCTTGATTGGGCTCTATGATGACCAACTATTGCATAGAAACCTCAACAATATTAAAGACTTTTATAGCAAATTCGTCATAGAAGTAAAGGATGTGATGTAGTAAAATTGCAAGCATATGTCAAGTGAACGACTTAAAGAAGAGATTGAATGAAGCTCCATCCATAAGTTCAATGGCCATTAAACAAAGAAACATTTTTTCTAGTAATCATGTCACAGAGAGATATTTAAAGGAGAGATAACTTTAGGTTCTCTTTAATAGCAAGGATAACACCTACTTGTTCAACATAGACAAACTTTCTATGAGGATCTTCTTTTAGGGAACTTATGACAGTGTCGAGAATCAAGTTGACGGCTGCACTCTACAATCAAAAGGCATATAATGTTAGTTTCAATATCTTTCAAAGATTAAGTTCCAACTGATCTTTCTAGGTATATTGAACAAATTTGGCAAACAAAGTAACATTATGTTAAAGTAGCAAATTGGAATTTAACAATATAAATTCCATGTCATTAAAATGTGTCATGAGATTGGAATCAGTGCAAGCCTAAGAAAGGTACTTTTAAACACATTCTAAAAATATATAGGGGACTTGGGTTGAATTCAACAACTATGCTTAGCATTAGGCTTTTGTTTTTTCTCTTGCTTAATAATTATTTTCATTTTCCTATTGTAAAATATGGTTTCCATCTTTGAGCTCTTTGATCTACTAGAGATTGTAAGCATCTTGTGTATAGTGTTGCCTAGTTTGCCAATGCCCCCTTTACAAGAGTGATGGTGCATTGGCCCAAAGTGGGTCTTGTTGACAAGTACATGTGAAAAACTCTCCTATCTTAAAGGTTCTTTTGTAGTCATCATGTGAATAATTGTGGAACAATAGTAAATCTTCAAAAATTTGTAACGTGATTGGCAATGTAGCTTTAAGATTTTAAATGTTATTAATTACCTCTCTTTATATGTTCATCATGAACTACGTGTGTATACACATATCACATATGCATATATAGGGTAGCCCAATGTCTTTGCAAGGAGGCCTAGGTTTAACAAACCCATGCTAACTAACTTCTTTTCTTGTGTATTCCATATCCTCACCTACGTGTGTGCACATCTACATGCATAGAAGGCATGCACATGCATAGACACACACACACACACACACACACACACACACACACACACACACTCTCTCTCTCTCTCTCTCTCTCTCTCTCTCTCTCTCTCTCTCTCTCTCTCATACATATAGGCCTTTAGCTCCACACTTAGACTCCAATTTAACACGTGTATGGAGTGTTTGGTCATCATTTCATATGAAAATCTTGCCAAAGAACGATGGCAAATCTGTTTTACAAGAAGGCTATAGGTAGGTAGCATTAAGGGACTCAAGAGGCACGATGATGCTTCTATATATGGCTTGCAAAAGTAAGTGTGCTAATGATGGATGATGGGAGTAGCGAGTGTGTGTACTTGGATAGAGTTGTTGGAGCCGACGTAGTATTGGTCGACGGTCTTAAGCCAGCCAACATCGTCATGGGTGTGAGGCACCAGGTGCACATTGAGCTTGTGAGGGACTGGCCCCGACGAGGTGTTGTAGGAGCCCACCGCCATGTTCGTCGCCATCATGGCCATTGATGAGCAAGAGCTGATGATTCCCACCATCATCATCGCAAGCAATCCTCGCCATCCGACGCAGATCAGCACCTCTCCATGATTCCCCATCAGATTCATTGCTGCTCGCAGAAAACGAGCACCATGAGAAGAAAGAAGAAGGGGGGGGGGGGGGGACTCAGAGCTTGCACAGGTTCTTGAAGGATGAGAGAGAGAGAGAGAGAGAGTGTGTGTGTGTGTGGGTTCCTGTTTGTTTTCTTGTCATTGGAAAAGGAAAACTACATAGAGGCCTGCTTGATTATTGAATGTGCGACAAAAAACAAAAAGGTCTGGCGCTTATCACGAGAAAGAAACACCTCGGTCCTCTGTCTGTCTCTCTCTCTCTAGCTGGTCCTGACTGGTAACCATCCATGATGATCGACCTGTAGATGGTCAGTTTATTGGGAGTGTGTGAACTTAGAACCGTTATGAACGAAGACTCACACACACACACACACACACACACTCTCTCTCTCTCTCTGTCTGTGGTCCCAACCAGTCCAAACTTCCCGAGTACACGAAGATAAGAAATATTTGAACCCGAGAAGCTTTATCCAGACTCGTACGTACAAAAGCCTATCGCTGGCAGGCTCTAGACGATAGATACATCCAACATGCGTTTTTTACATTACTTTCGGCAAAACATATCACACATATGCCAATCAATCCCTCTCTCGAATTGTCGGTGCAAGCACTACGAGCTTCTCGTGGGAGTGAGAGTTTGAGCACGAAGTGAAGACTTGATTTGTTCCTATGGTCTCTAGTGTGTGTGTCCCCTTCCCACCCCCTAAAGCTGCATGCAAAGGAGGAGGCCACCGAAGCCTAGGGGGAAACCAAAGACAATGGTAAATGCTAAAGTGCTTAGAGCTAGGAATGATGTGGTCATGGAGGTCGAATCTTACACAGAAAAAGTGAAGCATCCCATCTATGATGCAAATGGTTTTCAAGGCTATGGCCACAAACCTTCGCAAAGTTACAAATGCTCGGAATCAGTTGCTGTGTGGAGAAGGTGAAAGGATTCATAATGCTCAAATCTCTCTTTCAATACAATAGTTATGTAAAATAATGATTTTCCCAAGTAATTTTACAGTGCATTCCAAGCTAGGTGTTCCCTTGTTCAAGGGTTTTCCCAAGTTTTTGTTGGTTTTGCGAAAGAAAGACATTGGATTCTTTCTTGCTTTATGGGTTGCCACGGGGACTTGGTCCATTGCTCTCCCATGGAGTGCAAGATTTCCACCAGATGAACTTTTTATATTTCAAGTGTCTTTTGTGGGTTTCATTTCCTAAATTACAACCGTTCCATAAAGAGGATGTTAAATCTATTGTAGCTTCTCTTGGCAAAGTACTTTATCTCTCCCATCCTTTGTCGATCTCAAAGGAGGTAGAAAAGTGTGCATTTTATGGGATAGGAAAAGAGAACCTTTGAAAACACTAACTCATGGATGAAATTGGACTGGAGATAGCTTGTTGCCCACTCAAATTTCCTCCTTTTTTGGATTCATGTCGTATCTATAAAGACAATGGCCATTTTGTGAGGAATTGTCCTTTTAAAAAAAACAAACTGCTTGATCAATAAGAGAAAATGGTATAACAAGAGACCTCAACAGGAGCTATGGGGCAAGACAGTAAGAGTAGGCTCAAAAACCAATTTTTGATCCTTCATCATTTAGGATTGATCTTTCCTTTTTAAAGAATATATCAACTGACAAGCAAAGAAGTATTAGGCTAGATGAGAATTCCAAGCTAGGCATTAATGCACACAAGAATGGGGCTACATAGGAAGATAATGAAAATGTTGTGGCTAATTTTCCAAGCTTAGTAGATTAGACTAAAGTTAGGAAGATGGATAAACAAGACAATAGCTCGCTTTAAAAACAAGCAAGGAAGAGGCCTTGTTTCATTAATGTGTATGCATCTCTTGTGGACTTGGATCCTAATTTATACATTTCTATCAAAAGGCTTGCAATCATGTATTGGAATGTGGATGGTTTGGGTGCTATCCCCGAGAGATTAATTGTTTCTAAGTTTATTTTAAAAATAGTTTTGCATGAGGTCTCGATGCTCTTAAAATAGAGGTTCTAGAGAAACAACTATTCTTTGTAAAAAGAGCACCTAAAGCCAAGTCTCAAGCCATTCCCCATTTCTCCCCCATTTCAACCAATGGGAGAGGTAACTATGTGGCTGCAAAGATAAATCATGGTGGTTTTGCTAATGTTAAGTCTTTGTTCATGCACCCAATAACTCTCATGATAGGGTGCAAGTGTAGGAAATGTTGCTTTCCATGGGTTTTGGTACTTTCTCCCTATTTTAGGGGATTGGAACACAGTAAAATCTTCCCTTGATCGTTCTCATGATTTTGAGGCAAATGCTACTTAGGAGCTTCAGTGTGGGGAAAACTCGTTTTATTGCATGATATTGGGGATGTTGCTACACATAAGTGGGAAACTCAAACAATTTTCATGGTGCAATAAATATGCAAATGGGCCATACAAGATTGCTAAATTAGACCAAATCTTTTAGAGCATGGTGGATTCATCCATCCTCTTCCTTTGGTATGCTCAAAGATTGTTAGGAGCTTAATCTTTGCTATGTAGAGTAAATATTATAGTGGCCTTAATCCTATGCAAAGATGGGACAAGAAAATTGCTACTGTAGTAAATGAGCCTAAGAAGTTTGGAAGATAGAATGTCTATCATCGTTGACTTGTATACCCTTTGGCCCTCACTACTAGGGATAATTTGTTTGTTGTTGTTTTTGAGCATCCTACTGATTAGATTGCTAGGTTTGCTTCGAAGATTGCCAATTTGGCTTCAACTTAGTGAAGGAGGAGAGGTTGCAAGATCTTATAGTTGAGCTAATTGATTTGGCAAAAGTCAAGCATACCTCTAAGAAAAGGATTAATGAAGTGTTCATGATTATTTTTCAAGCATTGTAGGTGAACTCCTAAAGGTAGTTGAGGGCTATCTAGATCAAGTGGCTCAAAAAATTACTTCCTTAAAACCTCAAAAGGCAACCTTGTAGAGGTTGGCCATCGGCCTTCTAAATGCCTCTTACAAGATCGTGGCAACAAAATCATTAGCACTTATTAACATGTTTTGGCTAAAATTGTTCAATGTAATGGGGGTTGTTCACAAGAGGAGCATACATGAGGCTATCCTCAATCTCACCTTCTCCCTAGATTATGCATTATCTTTGGGTAAGATTAGTTTTGACTTAGATAAGGGGTACGACCATGTGAGGTGGGACTTTATCCTCCTCATCCTAAAACATGTGAGGTGGGACTTTATACTCCTCATCCTAAAACATATGGGTTTTGGTACCATTTTCTACAAAATGATTAAAACACTCCTCAACAGTGCCTCCGTTAGGATTTGTTTCAATAGATACATGTGGGAAAGTCTCTATTTATGCATATCTATTCAACAAGGATATCATGTTGCTCCCTTTTTATTTGCAATGGTATTAGATCCTCTTCTTGAAATCTAGACCTAAAAGTAGCCTCCAACTGCATTAAGGCATGCCCTTTCATGATGACACCTATTTTGTTTGGCAAATGTTTGTTGATAACAATGCTAATGTGATAGAGGAGGATCAAGACAACGTTCAAGTTAAAACACTTAGGCTATCTCATATTGATGATTTTCACATTCTCCAAGTATCTGGCATCAAAGATATTGGGCTTAACAACATCTTTAGATATTGGGATTGCCCTTTGGGGGCTGGTGTATCTGCAAAACAGTGATTCGGTTGGCTCCTTTAAAAAATTGAATGCAAAATCGATCACTAGTCCAAAATACCACATCATGTCTCGAGTAAGATGGCAATTCTTAAATATATTGTTTAATTCTATACAATTCACTATAATGGATTTTGAAAATAGCAACATTAATTAGCAACATTTTTTGTCGGTGTTGCTATTAGCGTCACTAGTAGCGATGCCAATAGTGACACCTTATTGTGGAAGAAAAAACATTGGAATAGTCATGGTATTTTTGTTGCGATGAGAGAGAGAGAGAGAGAGAGAGAGAGAGAGAGAGAGAGAGAGAGAGAGAGAGAGAGAGAGAGAGAGAGAGAGAGAGAGAGAGAGAGAGAGAGAGAGAGAGAGAGAGAGAGAGAGAGAGAGAGAGAGAGAGAGAGGTAGTAGAGTAGAGTAGTTTATTATCATCCATGGAAGGCCAAATTATGACCCATGGGACCTTTCCAGATATAGAATGATTCTCCTCCCCCATGGTAGGAAAGGGTAGCTATGGTGAAAGAACGATCTATGCAGCGTGGTTCTCCCGAAAAAGCATGACATGTGGGTGATGAGAGCCCTAACTTTGATATAGGAGTAGTGGTCAAAAATTGGTGAAGTGGCCCCTATACAGGGATATCAAAGTCAGCCCATATGTGTGCATATGCTGGGCATGTCATAATCATGTGCTCCTTTGATTCTACACTTTGTAGTCCACACAGCTTGCATAGTTTGATCTCTCTTGCCTGTCTACTCCATGCACCTATCTTGATCAATAAAGTGTGTGATTGAGTTCAAAGTCGTGCAATACTTCATCTAAATACCATTGAGAGCAGGTTGGCTATGTATGGCTGCGCGTGTGCCTCTGCTTGCATGTAGGATTCCCAACATGAAGGACAGATATGCATATTATAATAAGCAAGTTTGCCATTTGCTCCCTTGCTTTGATGTTTTGCTTAATACACTCGTAAGAGGTCCAATTGAAATGTGTCCATGCATATATCTTCAGATGCCATATCTAGATATCTATCCACTCCCCACCCTTTAAACAATTTTTGCATATCCAGCACCGTTCTGTTGAAAGCACTTTACTTTTCCACGTTTTCTGTAGGCGTGTACTAGCATCCCATGCCCGTTTGGGGAGCCTACTGTCATCCATTTGACGTACTTGGGTAGCATATCTCAGTACTTGGATCATAGCATGTACCTCAATTGGCCGACGACCAGTTTCCAAAAGCATAAGTACATATGGTGTGGTGCTTTTGATGCCCAAATGTATACGAATAAAAGTTTTTGGTAGCTTCTCAATGCCGTTCCATGCAGATGAGGAGATGCTCCCCCCACACTTCCACTTCATATAATACTATCTGTAGAACATATGCATCAAAAATCATACAACGTATTTTCTAGCATTTAGTATCTGTACGGTTGCAATCATTTTCAAAGTGATAATACTTGCTTTTCCCTGCCGCTAATCGCCGCTCGACACATGTATGCCATTTGTGGTCTGCATGTATCTAAATCCCCAAGTATTTGAAAGTAGATACTACCTCTATATACTATCTTGCATAATGTACTTTTGGTGGGGTCTTTGATTGCTTGGTGTGCACATCCATTAGCTTTATTTTTGATACATTCACCATCAAACCACTATATTGGCAAAACCGTTCAAGAATCCCCATGAACTGCTGCATATGTTCCCCAACATATGTAAAGAAGACCACATCATTTGCATAAAGCAGGAGCAAGATGGCAAACATACCAATATGCGGGCTTTTGGCTTCCTCTTCATTAATAGCCGTGAGAAGTATTTCCTCTAGCTTATCAATGCATAAACCAAATAATGTAGGGGAGAGCGGGCAACCTTGTTTGACTCCCATATTACTCTTAAATACTTGTGACAGCCCGTTGTGACCTCTGAGGCAGCACACCACTCGTTGATATATCCTGTAAATTCCCATGCATGAATCATTTGGGACCCCTAATTCTTGCATTCATTGCCATAAGCCAACCCTTGGTACGGTGTCAAAAGCCAACTCTCATCCATAAGTAGACGTAAAGTAACCAAATGGTCTATGGTGTTATGACCAGGGCGAAAACTTGCTTGTCCATAAGCTCGTTTGTTATTACTTTCTGCCCATTTACTCAATTGCATTTCCAAGATAGTGCTGAATAGCTATGCCATGGATGAACTGACCATAATCGTGAGGTAGTTTGTGAGCAAATTGCAATCTCCTCCCTTATGCAACGGTTGTATCCAATTCTCCTGCCATTCTTGGGGAAAACCACATGCAAAAGCATGATGTATCACATGCAACATAAACAGATTCATCTCCTTTGTTGTCCATTTCAAAAGGGAGCAAGAGGCATCAAAAGCTTTGTAGATAGGACAATGCAGCCTCCAATTTTGTCTCTCATGGGTATTCTTACCATTAGCACCCTCCAAAGTAGAAGGCTAAGTTGAGAGAATGGTGCTACTTTCCAGGAGGATATAACAAGGCTTCTTAATTTCCTAATAGAGCATATTCAACGTGTCTTTTTCTAGGAAATGCATGCTTTAACAATCTAGTCATCTTTAGGAGGGATGGGCAAACTCTTAACATTGGTCATAAGGACGATTGTTCAAATTCTCTCTCTTTTGGGTTTGTAAGTGTGCTTGAAACTGTGGAAGAAGATAGAACGTTCACTACTACGTGCTCAACTACATGATGTGACCACATGGAAGATGGATCTCCTAGGGTGAAAGGGCAAATGTCTCCAATAGTTTATAAAGTATGATAAGTAATAAGCAGTGCAACACTTCAAAAATTATGGGAAGGCAAAAATATGCATATCTTTGCTGGAAAAGCTTAGATTCTATAGGATCACGCTGACAAATTCAATAGGTTTTGTAGTTGGATCCTTAGTTTGTTAAAAGTTATGTTAAAAGTTAAAGGCAAAGAGCTTGGGTGGAAGCCAGTTTTGTCAAAGCTTGGATGCTTTGTCATAGCAGCCTAGCTAATTTTTGTAAATATGTACATATTTTTAATATATTTAAAAGTTTGAATTTGCATTAAAAAAATCACTCACTCACTACCTTGCTCCTAATTAATAGGGTTGTTGCTCATTTTAGCGAAGGAAGAATACATGGAACGAAGCATACAATGAAATTTTCCATGTGATACTGCAAAAGATACAATAGCTTATTCCATAACAAACCACATATGGTCATGCACT